>NC_053161.1:50488876-51838482 GCF_016835505.1 Polypterus senegalus
TTTTCAAAATACTTTAGATATTATCTAAACAGATATTTAAAAAAAAGTACATTATGCATTTTAAAGCATGGGAATCCCTACAACAGGAATGTGTACGCAGCCACTCTAGCTTCACTTTGTGACATCACTGCTGATCTAGTTCATAGCCATCCCCAGGACTGATGTTGACGTAATAAATGTAAACCTCATCTACACCATAAAACAAGAAGATGCCTAATCAAAAAAAACAAAACACTAATACACAATTAGTAAAAAACTTCGTACAGGATGATTCCTTAGTGGGGGTGCTATAGACCATAATTTTTTTTTTTTTGCTTTAACATGTTTAATTATATCATTAAACATTCTAAAGAGGCAGCACGGTGGCGCAGTGGTAGCGCTGCTGCCTCACAGTAAGGAGACCTGGGTTCACTTCCTGGGTCCTCCCTGCATGGAGTTTGCATGTTCTACCTGTGTCTGTGTGGGTTTCCTCCCACAGTGCAAAGACATGCAGGTTAGGTGATCCTAAATTGTCCCTAGTTTGTGCTTGGTGTGTGGGTGTGGCCTGTGGTGGGCTGGTGCCCTGCCCGGTGTTTGTTCCTGCCTTGTGCCCTGTGCTGGCTAGGATTGGCACCAGCAGACCCCCTGTGACCCTGTATTAGGATACAGCGGTTTGGAAAATGACTGAGTGACTGACATTCCAAAGCACTGCATGTCACAGTGAATGTAGATGTGTTTGTGACTGGTTCTTGCCTTTCAGCCGATTCTACTGACTGTGAAACAGATGCATAAATGAAAGTATAATTAACAGGGTATTTTTATATAAAGGTTTTTCATATAGCCCTTTAAAACTTAACACTGTTGTTAGTTTGGTCCTTAGTATTTAATGTTTTTATTCAAGCACTGCTGCCAATTTTTATATTCTGGACAAACTGGTTAGGTCTGAACTAATATACAGTACCTTTCAAAGGTAATCTTTTCATGTTCTTATTTTTGCCAAAAAAAGTACAATTCCACTACTTCCTTGTGATTCTTCATCATCAAACTCTGACATTTCCTGCTCTACTTGCAACACTACATTGCAAATCTTACTTAAATGTCCTTGTTCATTTAGATAACCTTGCCAAAGACCGTGTCATCAATAAAAGTCACCCATCCTTTTTATAAAACAAGGATTTATTAAGATGGCTTACATGGTGTCCTGAGCAACCAATTCATAACTGAAGCAGCCTGTTTCCTGGGTTACAAAACAAATCTATTTTTATTCACTTTCTTACTGATATTAAGCATTTTCCAGACCTTTCTAAATGTGCTCTCTTATCATTATAAATATTCTATTTTCTTTACCTTTTTAAGTAAATTTGGATGTAATTAATTATCTTGCAGTGTCTAAACATGCTCAGAACAGTTTGGAAATCTAAACCTTAACTTTAAATGCTCACCGGCTTTAATATATCATTCTAGTATCACAGACACTTCAAAACAGGAAATGGCTTAGAGACAAAATTAAATTAAAAAATTACATGTTTGTAATTCAGAAATTAAAAAAATCAACAATGAGCTTTCACTTAATATACCTCCAAACCAATTCAAGTCTAAGCTTAATTTATCATGCAGATACAGCTTTCTAGCCTTCTCCTTTTGCTGAAATTTCCTGTCATTTTTTAGTTTCTGCACTTTATGAATGTAGCAGGCATCAAGGGTATCAACAGTATCAAATCAGATGGTGATGTAAGGCAACAATGAACTGCAAACACTTGCTCCTAGAAGCTCATAATGCTTACAAGGACACCGAGACTGTAATGGAAGAGGAGGTAAAAGCTTAAAAAGTGCCTTTGACATATTAAATAAAATGCTCACTTATCTAACCTGATTTTTCCATTTGTAAATCTTCCTTGATTAATTTTATTAAATTTGCCTAGCCCCATTCTATGGTTGGAATGGGTTAAGGCAGGTAGGAAACAACTAGTGGACGCCAGTCAACTGCAGGGCACATCTATGTAGACAGGGCCAAGGCAGAGCTGCCAAGAAATGCAGCACATTAATTTTTGTTGGTGGGTTGGCGGAGAACTGAATGCTATAACTGCCTTTATATATAGATTTTTTTAATTTCTCAACAAGAATAAAAAAGTAATTAAAAAATAAAGCAAATCTCACTTCCATTACTGTCTTTTTTTAGTAGTACTAGGGTGTTGTACCATGTTAGCCATTATGAATGTAGAGAAGAGCCAAGCAAAATGACACATTTTATTGGCTAACTAAAAAGATTACAATATGCAAGCTTTCGAAGGCAACTCAGGCCCCTTCTTCAGGCAAGATGTAAAGAAGGGGCCTGAGTTGCCTCGAAAGCTTGCATATTGCAATCCTTTTAGTTACCCAATAAAAGGTGTCTTTTTTTATTAATTTATTAAAAAAGCCAAATTACATTAATTGAGAGATCCTGCTCTTTGAATATCCATGCAGCTTCAGGTTATTTTTTCAAACCATCAATGAAAACTAGAAAAGTACAATGCAAACATTAAATACATGAGTTGAAAGTAATGCTAGTTTATTTGCTCCTTGTTTCTGAATAAGGTTGTTGTTATGAAATGGGTTTGTTTAAATACGTCCTGACATTTCTATAATGTTTTCCTAATCTTTTTCATTTTCAAAAGTATAAGCTTTTATTCTAAAACATTATTGAAGGCATTTGGATTTTTTATGCTGCTTTAACACCAGTCTGTTTTGTTCATGGGCACTGCAATTTTGCTCACCACTACTATAGAGCCGTTAGGTAGGATGTCTAAAACTTGTGAAACATCATGCAAGGAATTAGTTTTGCTTAGTTACTATAAGGTCAAGTTTGTTCTTTTTCAAGTGAATTTTATCTTTACATAATAACGGTATACATTATATTATGGTGTAACCTCATTTTAGGGAGGCACAGTAGCACAGTAGTAGCGGTGTTGCCTCATAGTCAGTAGACCAGAGTTCATGTCCGATGTCCTCCGTGCATGGAGTTTGCATGTTCTCCCAGTGTCTACATGGGTTTCCTCCCATTTTCCAAAGATATGTAGGTTAGGTGAACTGGCGATGCTAAATTGGTCCTGGTATGGTAGTGTGTGTTTCCTCTGCGATTGACTTGTCCCTTCCTACAACTGTGGTATGGATTGAGTGGGTTAGAAAATGAAATGGCCTCATTTTAAATCACAAGAACAGGTATAATGTTTTTTAAAATTTATTAAAAAATGCTTCCCTTAAGAATAGCTTTCCATGGCAATTAACGTATACCATGATTGTGAAAAAATATTTTAACCTGAAAAACATCAACTTTCTCCTTTAATTAAGTTAAAAAGTAGTAGCGCCTTGATCTACTTTGAAGAAGTTTGTTTAACGGTCATTTGAAGTCTTCTTACTTTTTGCTGTGTAGTATTACACAATATCAGGTTTTACTTTTGCTCACATTTAGAATGCTAGAGAGAATCAAGTTCCAGAAGGCAGAAGGATAGCTATAATTCAATTCATTCCCAACAAATCAGATCAGAGGGTCAAACACAGCAGGTGTGATGAGTAATTCTGAACTCATCACAATATATAAGATGATAAAGATAAAAATTTCACCTCAAATAAAAACAATATCATTTTAATATTTCATCTACTTTAAACGTAAACAGCTTGACTTTATAACAATGATGATCAACTTACAGCCTAAATAAACACCAGCAACCTATAGTTAAGTTACCTATTTAAAAATCTCATTTATGATCAGCATTAGTCTCTGCTTGGCACAAAACATTCTGATTGAATGTCTGATTCAAAATCACAGCTCAAAGACTGATGTGATATGCACATTCTGTACATCTTCGACATCCTGACTCGTTTTTATGCAGATTGTCAATTCACTTACTGCGGGACAAAACCTACTGTAATTAAGTAATTTACAGCTGTATTATGTACAGTTGAAAGCACTTTATTATTAATAACCAACATCTGCATCCTATCCTTTGAATGACTACAGCTAGGTCTCAAACATCTTTAAAGCAAACCACAACAAAATAGTGCATTTTTCTTCTCCAATCTTACTTTTTTTTTTTAAATAGCTGTGTTCCCCTTTGCCTGGGAAATTTCATTAAGACAATGAGCCTCAATTACAGTGTCATCAAATAAATACCTCTCTGCATACGATATTGGTATTTTTTTAACAAGAGCAGCAGTACTAGGGTGTTTTTATTGTGTTAGCCATTATGAATGCAGTGAGAAGTCAAGCAAAATGACACCTTTAAGTGGCTAACTAAAAAGATTACAATATGCAAGCTTTCGAGGCAAATCAGGCCCCTTCTACAGGCAAGATGTAATACAGAAGCTGGAGTTCCCGGAGTTTATTATAGCACCAGGACAGATACAACATTGGAAAACCATTTGGCAGGCAGTCTGGTGTAGTGGTTAAGGCTTTGAATGTAAGACCTTAAACCCTAAGTTTGTTGGATCAAAACCTGCTACTGACACTGTGTGACCATGAACATGTCACTTCACCTGCCTGTGCTCCAACTGGAATAACAAAAGAAATGTAATCGGCTGTATCTCGAATGTTGTAATCTGTCTTGGATTACGGTGTCATCCAAGTAATAATAATAATATTAGGTCACTGGAGCTGCTTACTGATGAATATGCTATATTCCAAAATACTGTGTATATTGCCTGAGTAAAACATTCCTGCAAAAGATGAATTTCTACTTTTTCTAGTGACTTGGCATTAGTTGATGACCATTGCAAAACAAAGTTTTACAGGAAAATACATTATTTTGACTTGAACTGGGTAATCAGTAAGAATAATGTGAAGTTTTATTATATATTATTGTCATTATTAGATATTTACTATTTTCACTTGTTTACTTCATTCACTCAAATAGTTCTTCTCATGTTTTTCATCAGTTCATGCTTGCATTTTGTTTTTTTTTTGTTTATCCAGAGCCACAGGCAAACAAAGTTTTAAAGTGAATCAATTATTACATTTTTATTTAAATTATATTTAAATTATTACAAACAGCAATGGCACATGGAATAAAGCGAATTTTTTTAGTTTTAGAGTTGTTTTCTGTAGTGCTTGAAGTGGAAAATAACTGCCTGCACTATGTTTTGGAGGCTTCTAAAAGGATGTGGGGTCGCCTGTTAAAGTTTTTCAACCATGTACTGCCTTGAGCATTTTGGCATTCCCTAGAATCAACTTGTGTAATTTTAGTTATTTTTGGCACTGTGATTTTTGTTTTCGTAAAGTTGTTAGTTTTATCAATAGTTATTCCTCACCAAACCTGCCACTTTGTGCATGTGTCAAAAATGCCCCATTAAAAAAGGTGACACCGCACTTGGTTCAGTATTTGGTCTTTGGATCTGGTTACTATTAAAAATTAATTTGATATATTTAGATAGGAAATGACGGTTCCATTATTTTCTGACTTCAGATTTTGTCTTTTGGTGCAGATGTTTAGCTTTTTGGTATTCTGAACCCTGTTAATCCTTAATAAAGTTCTTTATATCCTAGTCTGATAACTAAATAAATTCTTGGGGACTCATTATTTTCTGTCTTGTCTATAACAGTATCTTTTAATTTAGAAGACCACATTGAAAGAACAATCTGATTTAACATACTATGTGTTATGTAAAACACTATTAAAGGAAGTATGTGGCTTTATTTTTATAATAATTGCTGCAGCTCTTTGCACTGATGAATGAGACTTGAATATAAAATATAAGTCAGTAGTAATGTGTGTAAGGGTAAACCTGAGAGATATGACAGCTCCAACAGTAACAATTTTATAGAAAAGAGTGGAAAATGAATGCTAAAAGGTAGCAGCCTTAAATGTGCTGTAAAGGAATACTAAATTATGCCATCTTTGCTACTACTTTGGATGTATTCAGGGTGCTGTATAGATGTTTGTGCTAAAATTGTGGCTGCAAAAATGTTCATCTTATAATGCCTTTAGTTTGAACCTTTTCAGGGTACTTACTGTCCGTCTATCCATTCATATGTTTTCAAACCTGCTTAATCCAGTTCAAAATTGCAGGGACTCAGACTCCTGGAAGTTTTAAGTGCAAGAAAAGAAACCAATCCTGTTTGTAGTAACAGTTCAGTTGTAGAATCATATATACAGGGCCCATCTGGAGATGCCAATTAACTGAACTTGCACATAACCGGAGAAAAATCCATGAAGACATGGGGATAACATGCAAAATCCACAGTTTCTGGGCATATATTTTAGAATTTTTCTAATTTGTCAGCATCTTATTTTAAGTGGAGCAGACCAGTAATTTATTGCAGAAAAATACTGTAGTTTTCAAACAGAAGGTATCTGATGGCAAAGAAACTGAGGCACTACTGCTATTAAAAGAGCATATTGCCATTTGAAACATGTGGCCTCTGGCTAAAAACTATACAGTCTGAAGTAACTGATCAGCATTTTAAAAAGCTAAACAATTTCTCTGGTTAAGTAACATAGTTTATAATAAAGTCAGAAGAGCCAACTCACCTTCTCAAGGGGCTTCCATGTAAGACGATGCCCAATAATAACACTAAATTGCAGCTGTGGAGAACTGCTTCTTTTTATCGATCTTACGGTTTGTTTTCAATTCGCTGCAGAAGCACACAGGTCAAGAAGCTGACGGAGATGATGACCATCAAAGTGGCAGCCATAATGTGCAATGCAGTACTTATTTCAACATAAGCTTCACTTGGCTAGTTAATACAAAAGATGTGTAAAATAATGTATAAAGGGAACCTGTCCTAAGAATTTTTTCTTCTCTTCTACCAGCATCAATAAATGACATCTACATTATACTGTAGTTACTCTGTTTTTTTCAGCACAGAAAAAACATTAGAACTGTTTGCTGGATATACAATTGGATGACTCTAATCCATTAATAACCTCCACTTTATTATGACCCAAAATAAGATTTTTTTAAGATTTAAGTACCTTAAATTATTGCCACTCATTATACTTTTAGAAATCTACTCTGATGGTATAAAAGAACAGGTTGGACGTTGAATTACTAAAGGATATATAAAAATAAATTTCTATTGAAAGCAGGCACTGTTTACGATGTTGAAGCAGAGTTTTCCTGAAAGGTGGAACACTTTTTTGACTGAGTCAGAGTTGTGTGTACCTTATCTTTGAATGATATTAAAAACAAAAGTATGTGGAATATTGAAAATACTTTTTATTTCACATCATTCTATATTCATCTTTAGAAGACATTATTAATGTAAGATTATTCATTTTTTTCATGACTTCAACATGAGAAGCAATGAAAACCTATACCAGAGCATTTTTATTAAACCATACTTGTACTATTTGTTCACTATTTTCTTAAAATTCTAGATAAATGTATATGCCTACTGCTGAAGTGGTTTATTATTCTGAATTCCCACTGTCTGTGATTTTGAAGAGTTGGCTACTGCTCTGTAACTAACTGTTCCAGTCAATCTAAGCTCTAGGTTAGTGTTTTTCAAACTCATTTCTTGGAACTCCATGTGGTTGTAGGTTTTTGTTCCAGCCAGTTTCACAATCTGTGAGTCACTTTACCTCTAACGGATAAAAGGTTGGATGGATGATCTCATTTGATTAGCTGGCCTTTTTTAATCTATTATTCTGTGTTCAGTAAAGCACAGAAGTGTAATTTTACATTTAGAAATATTTATTACTATAGCTTTTAAATCTATTTTATTGTTCTCCTAAGAATGTTCCTTTTTTCTGTGTAGTTTGATTTCATAATAGTATCCTAATAATAATTACCAACAGGTACAGTAAACGGCCGAGCAAGTGACATTGAATGCTGGAAGACTACAACTACTTCAGCATCAGAACCACCAATGTGCTCATTAGGAAATCATAGATTAAATAACAAGAACATGAGAAAAAACAGAATTGAAATGATGATGATGATGATGAAAATCTTAAAAACCAAGATAAAGGAGACAGAAACCAAAACAAAAGTAGCTGCTTCTGCAATCTGCACCCATGTCTGCGCTTTATTAACTGTATTTCACTAATGGAAAGTAATTAACTGGAATTTTAATACACTTTACAGCTGGAAAGACAATTTAATATGAAATATGCATTTTTCCATTGTTACAAAAAACGGGAGCAAATTTCACTTTTTTCCTGTGTATTTTTAATAGAGCCTGGATTCTAAAATGGATTCAAATAATGACATCTAAAAAAAAAAGAGCAGACAGGTACTGAAATGCTCAAAAAAGGCAGCTATATTAAGGAAATGTAACTGCAATCATTAGCAAGTGATAATTTTTAATAATGATGATATTTCAAAATAAATTACACAGCAACATCTCCAGCTCAGGAAATGTAATTACAGTACACACAAATATATATATATATATATATATATATATATATATATATATATATATATTGTCACACACTAGCGCATGGGAGGCAGCTAAAGGGCTCGAGTGAAGGCAGTTCTGAGCCATGCCGGGATGTGGCAGAGCGCACTAACTCTCTTTCTCACTTCCCTGTAGACCTAACCGGGAAGTTCCACCTGTCTCTCTGGACGTCACTTCTGGGACCGAGCCAATGGAGACAGACCTTGCCAGCTCCGGCCCCCCTGATGTCACATCCGGGACTAAACCAATGAAAGATGAACACGTGCCCGATCCTTATGACCTCACTTCCTGCCTCCCCCTTTAAAAGCCTTCCCTTTTCCCTTCTCTGACAGTCTTGTTCTGGACTCTGTTGTAAGCACTTCAGTGCTGTATTTGCATGAAAAGAAAACGACTTTGCAGCCAGGATACCTAATTACATGGGTGGCTGCCCCAAACCTTTTTCTGTCTTTGTCTCGTTTGTGACAGTGGCGTAGTCGGCAGGATGGAGAAGTCCCAGAAGAGAAGGGGACAGGACCTGCAAAACACCCAGGTGGGAGCGTACCGGGGCCGAGTATTCAGGCGGGAGGGTGCCCGTGGTTGGCGAGACCGGTGCGGGCTCCGCTCCCAGCACGCAGAACTAGGCCATCTAGAGGCCAGGGGTGTGCGGGTGGGGCTCACCAAGTGGGCTGCCCTGGAGGGAGACGAGAGGGACTCAGTATGCTCTCTTGGGGGAGAGTGCCTGCCCCCCAGTGAAACCACAGCCCCATTTACCACCCAGGGGTGCCCCAGACTGGCAGGTGAGTGAAATAACAAGTGGAGGTTGGACCCTGAGAGGCCGACCAGTAAACAAGCCTGGTCCTTATGGGCAAAGGTATGGCAGTGGCTACGGCCCTTAGAAAACAAGCCCTACCAGGTAATTGAGCAGGTAGCTTGCTATCTGCTCCTGAAAGCACTTCCCCAGGGCTTCACCCAGCCGGTCTGGGGCAAACAGTTCTGAACATGTCAGGGCTCATAGAGCTTCTGGAAACACAGAGGGCGGCCTCACACTCTGGGAGAGCAGAACCGTCCTTCTGTCAAACTCAGCCGGGGTACGTCCCAAGACCTAGCCCCTCCCTGTACAGCCCGGAGCTTGTATCGGTGTCAGGCGCTGGCGCGCTTGGAGGCGAGGAGGAATGCAGGTGGAGGGGAGGAGGGCTTGGTGTGCTCTGACAAACCCGTTGATGGTCCCGCATACAGACGTGGTGATCGTTAACGGGTTTAAAACTTCCGCTCTGCTCGATTCCGGCAGCAACATTTCCATTGTTGCCCGCCGTTTTGTGCTACCGCGACAATGGCTAAAATTCAAGACCAGTATAACCTGTGTCCACGGGGAAACCCGCTGGTACAGCACCGCCGCTTGTGTCATTAGCTACGGAGGATCAGTCCAGAAAGTAACCGTGGCAATCCTTCCTGATCCTCCACACCCGGTGATACTAGGGCGGGACTGGTCTGACATTAAAAGCGGTGAGACACATACCACTCCCGGGGTTAAGTTGGGCCTCGTTATGGACGGAGATGAACCGTCTCAAGCTGCCTCCACGCCGTGTAATCAGCCGGCAGAGAGGTGAAGCAGCCGTCCTGGCTGACGTGGCAACTCCCGGGCCGTCGCAGGCTGACACGTCATCCACCAGCGCCGCGGCGGAGCGGGAGGAAACCACGCCCATTGAGGTCGGCGCTGACCCTCTCTCCGTGTTGCGGTTTCAATTTAAAAAGACGCCGGCTTCTTTCAAAAGGGAGCAATGGAATGACGACTCCCTGAAGTTTGTAAAAATGCAGTGGTCCTTGTCAATGGCCAGCGCACTAGTCAGTCGATGCCACAGGGCCCCTACTTTGTGTTAGATAATGACCTCCTTTACCGTGTAGCAATGCATGACGGGCAGGAGGCGAGGCTGCTGCTAGTGCCGCGTACCTTCCGGCGGCAGGTCTGCGAGCTAGCACACGCCCACCTCCTAGGTGGCCACCTGGGCACCGAAAAAACTCTGGAGCGGATCAAGCTCCGGTTTTACTGGCCAGGAATTAATGAGGAGGTTCCTCGCTTTGGCGCTTCCTGCCCGGAGTGTCAACTGCGACAGATTCCTAGGAGGGACCGTGCTCCTCTTGTTCCTATTCCCTTGATTGACGTTCCCTTCCACAGAATCGGGGTCGACCTGGTGGGACCTCTAGAGCCCTCAGCCGAGGACACAAGTACATTTTAGTCCTCGTGGATTATGCTACACGATACCCGAAGCTGTTCCGTTGCGCTCAGCTACCTCTAAAGCCATCGCACGGGAATTACTAGGGGTATTCGCGCGCGTGGGGATCCCCAAAGAAGTCTTGACAGACCAGGGGACCCCCTTCACCTCGGAGACTGCCAGATTACTGAAAATAAAGCATTTAAAAACCTCGGTGTATCATCCTCAAACCGACGGATTAGTAGAGAGGTTTAATCAAACTCTCAAGCAAATGCTACGTAAGGTGGTCAGCGAGGATGGAAGGAACTGGGATCAGCTCCTCCCCTCGTCCTTTTGCCTATCGGAAGTCCCACAAGCCTCCACGGGGTTCTCCCCCTTTGAACTACTGTATGGGCGACAACCTCGGGGCATATTGGATATTTTGAAAGAAGGCTGGGAAGAAGAGGCTCTTCCCACCACTAACATACTGGAGTATATCGCGCAGTTCCGCGATAGATTTGGAAAGATTCTGCCTGTCCTTAAAAGTCACATGGAGGAGGCTCAAGCAGCACAGGTTCGCTACTACAACCGCGGCACGTCTCTTCGGGAGTTCCACCCGGGAGATCGGGTCATGGTCCTAGTGCCTACCTCCCACTCTAAGTTGCTTGCCCACTGGCAGGGCCCCTACGAAGTTAAGGAGAGGAAGGGACTGGTCGACTATTTGGTGAGTCAACCCAATCGTCGGCCAAAGGAGCGGGTATATCATGTGAACCTGCTGAAACCGTGGAAGGACAGGGACCCCGATCCCTCCTCCGGCCAGCCCCGCTCACTCTTCGCTCACACACACGACCTTAACTTTGGCGCAGACTTGAGACCCAGGCAACGGCAGGAGCTGGAAACAGTTATCCGGACCGTTCGAGAGGTAGTCAGTGAACACCCCGGAAGGACCTCTCTGATTGAGCACAACATTGTGACAGAGCCCGGGGTTGTTGTCCGAGAACGCCCGTACCGTCTTCCCGAGGCAAAAAAGGCTGAAGTGGAGCTTGAGATCAAGGGCATGCTGGAACTAGGTGTAATTGAGGAGAGTTATAGTCCCTGGTCCAGCCCCATTGTGCTCGTCGGTAAGCCTGACGGAGTTGGAGGTTCTGCAATGACTTCCGTCGGCTTAACCAAGTCTCCCAATTTGATGCCTATCCAATGCCACGCGTGGACGACCTCCTCGAGAGGCTTGGACAGGCTCAATACCTGACCACACTTGACATGACAAAAGGGTACTGGCAGGTTCCTTTAACGGACTCCGCGAAGGAAAAAACCGCGTTTAGTACCCCTAGCGGACACTGGCAGTATCGTGTCCTTCCATTTGGGTTACACGGGCTCCAGCAACCTTTCAGCGTCTGGTGGACAAAGTGCTTCGGCCTCATAACTCATACAGTGCTGCCTACCTAGATGACGTGGTCATCTATTCCAGCACATGGAAGGAACACCTACAGCATGTCCAAGCGGTATTACGGACACTAATTACATGGGTGGCTGCCCCAAACCTTTTTCTGTCTTTGTCTCGGTTTGTGACAATATATATATATATATATATATATATATATATATATATATATATATATATATATTATAGCATCATCAGAAGTTCCAACTAAAACAGTTGAGTATCTAGGCTAGATCCCTGTGACCCTGATTATAAATTACATATGGGCATACAAAAAAATTAAGGAGTAAATGAAAAAGTAGTAATTATTTACTAACTTTACTTATGTTTGAAGTATCAAATGTTATCATACTTTTAGAAGGTTTCGTCAAATATCAGGACAAAATGAATATTTGACAGTCATCTATCAATTTTTCCCTGAAATTATTACAAGACTAAGAATATCGAGGAAACTATCCCAGAAGCATTAGTTCCAGGAACCAGAATTAGATGTGATGGTGTTACAGGGCACACTAACTTTCACTGGCCCAATTCAGAGTCACAAATAACCTAAGATGCACATCACAGAAATGCACAAGGAAGCCAAAGCATCCTGGTAAAACTGACAGAGATACAGATAAAGATGTAGGCAGAAAGCACAAATTATACAGTACATTGTGACTGGGTCAAAATTTAAAACCCGAATTCTAGAACTATTATGGCCTTTTTTTTACTTGATCAGACAACAAGAAATACTGGAATAAATGTGAACAAAGGATAAGAAGATAATGTTATTCATGCACATTGCTAAAAATATCATTTTCTCTTCTTCTAGTTCTGTTATAAATGCCTAGTGTTTGCTTGATTTGTATATCAGAAAGCAAGGAATTTGAATGCATAAATACTGTATAATGTGGGGTCATTAGTAGCATGTTCCAAATAGTTACTTTAAAAGTGAACTTTCAAAGTGAAAAAAAAGAGAGGTCAGAGATAATATAGAGTGAGTCTGGCTTGATTGAAGGTAGTCCCACATCTAGAAGAAAATACCCAGTTAAGGGTCTTATATTGAAGAACAAATGTAAATCAACTGTATTGGCTAGGGTACAAAGCAATTCGGGCAGGCTGAGAAATATCACAAGTGGAGCAGTTGTTTGCTTATAGGCCAATTTAGATTTTATTATAAATGCATCTACCACCCTTGAATGGACTTTCTAAATGTCTAAGGCATATAATATAAAATTATTAACCTAGTTCTTCACCTAAAACACACAATAATTCAGTACTTAAAGCACTGACTATGCAACTTCTAGTGTTAGAATTCTGAATTATGAAGGCATATTGTATGTACATTTGGAAAACAGCAACTGAGTAGAATCAATCATTTTAAGTTTGTTTTGCAATGATCTTTGTTAACAAAATGGGGTCATGTCTTTAGGGAATGCATGATAAACTGATCACCAGTTTTACAGTTGTAAGATGGAGGCTTAAAATAGCATCAAAATGTATCTCAACTTAAGATGTGAAAATAGTCATTAATGATAACAATTCCTTTGGTTTTATGCCTTTCTGCTCCTTTTCAGAATTAAAGGCATATACACTGAAAAACTACTGAGTGATACGTATTTCTAATTAAACAATACATTTATTGATCACACTCAGATATAATATTCCTTCTTGGCAAATCAGATCTGAGCCAGGCCCGGAAGAAATGCACAACAGAAACTAGTTTTCTAGATTAAACGATTGTCTATTTCAAGTAACACTCATTTATATTTGATACAATTTTAGAGTTATCAAATGACCCAACAGAATAGGGTTGGATTATTGGAGCTAACCAAGGGCCGCCCTGGGGAGAAGAGTGCAAAAGGCCCACAATTCTGTTTCATCAAAAGACCATGAATCCAGGTGAACACTTCACTGTCTGCAAGCAAGATATACAACGTACAAAGGAAAAAAAAGTATTGGTTTTAGGCATAGATATGTACAAAATTTCTTGCTTACACTATGCTATGCAGCTGTGTCACATACCAATTCATGAGAAAGGTAACAGCAAACACTGAACACTGAAAACAGTGCAGAGCACTGCCTAGTTAAAATTTTAACATAGTTAAACTGACACTAAGGAAGACTATCACTATTTATTTAAACTACTTTAAAATATGGTATCCAGTAGGTAAAGTTGTAACTAATATTTCCACCCAAATAACGCTAAATGTATGTAGCAAGTTTAATACTGTATAGGCACCTGTTGGAACTTTAATAGCAGTTACTCAGAATCATAAGACTTTCATTCAACACTGCCTCCACAAAAGGTAAAAGCTGTGTAAGTGTATCCTAAGATGGACTGCTGCCTCTTCCAGGACAGGTTCTCACCTCATGCTGCTGGAATAAACATCAGCTCCCTGAATAGGATAAGCACGTTATTCCTGAATAGGATAAGCACATTAGAAAATGGATGCATGGATTTTATGGTGTTACAATGACAGATATTGACTACTCTATGTAATAGACATTAAAATAAATATTTTACATAACAGACAGAGTATAATTGAGTCTAAGAGCAATCATCACGAAATCCAATGTCTTATTTCACTCAATGAAAATAATGTATTAGGTAAGAATTTTTGGCTATGCATTCTATTATCGCTGTTGTCTTTACTTAAGTATTACAAAACATGTGTAAAAAGCTACAAATAAAAAAACAAATTCAGCCATTTTAAACTTTATCCTTTAAACAGAATGATTCACTATGCTTTCAAGAGTAAATTTACAGTCATACTGTTTTATCCTTTTATTCCTTGTCTACATCTGAGTCATCCTGCATAACACTTAAAACATTTAAAAGCATTCCCTGGTACAATGTACGAGTTACAGCAATAAAAAAGTTTGTTTTGATATTTCAGCAGCAAGCTAAAAAAATAAAAGCAAAAAAAGATAGAGAATTAATCTTGGTTAGGTGGAAAACTGTAATAATGTAAATGAAAATCAATAATTTAATACTGATTGGTATTTGGCAGTGTTGCATTTGCTTTGTCTATATTGTACTGGGCATATTCAATACTGCATTGTAATCCTGTTTACCATTTGTAATGGCTTGTGACAACACATACTGTTAAAAGAGCCTTATAAAATAAAGATTGATTAAGATACAAAAAGAAGGCTTGGAAAATTGCAATTAAACTCTAAAGATAAATGTTCCCCTATAAGTACACATATTAATGCAAAATACTAACTGACATATGGGACTTCTGGAATTTAAATCAGGGCATATATTTATTTTGATGAATGAATACATAAGCAAACATTGCTTTATCCCATAAGCAGTGAAAGAGAAAGGTCTGTCTGAAAAAATTAAAAGCCTACAATAGTACAGTATACTGAAACAAAAAAGGAAAAGTCAGGCTACAAAAAATTGTTAACACTATTTAACTGTTTCTGTTATGCCACAGAAGTAAACAGAAAAAATTAGTGCAAAAGAATTATGATTTCATGGTTTATGACATGTTACACTGTGGTGAGTTCTCATCAATAATTTCTAACATTGTTACTACAGCAGGGAAACGATTAAAAAATAACTAATCACATCATTGTATGTAGTTTAACATGATTAATTCCTTCTAACTTTTAACAATATACTGCTTGAACAAGTGCAACCTGAATTTGAATACCTTCCTAAAAGGAATATAAGATAAGAAATAAGAAAACAAGGCCAACGTATTAGAAGTCCCTACAAAAATGTAAAAATGCTGCAAAAAATAAAATTAAAATAAAATACCACCATTTGCAATTTCATTTTCAGCCTGAACTGCAATGAAGATGCGAAAATAAAAAGTAAAAAGCATTTCCATTTTCAAATTCTCAACATGCAAATAGCATGGGTCAATGGGTGGGGCTTTGTACCTCATTTTCCCACAATTCTTTGTCCTTCGTAGCTGTAGAGCCACTTTGATTTATAGAGCAGAAAATCTACCCGACGCTACACTATAAAGGCACCTTCAGAGAATTTATTTGCTTATGTAAATAGAAAGCATTTCCATGCCTTAATGTGCTGCTCTACAGTTCACAGAAAGTGTGTCACATTCTGCAAGCATGTAGCATGCTGCATAATGTGGCAGACAATACTGGCTTGCTTGTACCTAAAGAGATGCGGTATGACAAACCTGACCCTGGCCTACCAAAAGATCAGCTAAATTGGACAGCATTACAACTTCATTTGAATGTAATTAGCAGAATGTAAAAACAGGTATTCAGATGCAGCATTTATTTTTTAAGCCCTTATATTCCTTAGTTCATTGAACAGCATCCACTATTGCATTTTGTGACACCAGAACAGCATCCATCAGCACACAGCAAGATGGTTGCCACGTGGTTTTTGAGGCAGAGATGTGTGCGAAACCAGCGTCCAAAGATGCGCTGAGCACAGCAGCACCATCATTGCCTTGAGTTATGTACTTGGCTTGGGGGTCAGCTTTTGTAATATTGTCTGAAACAGAATAAACAGACGATGGGCTGCGATTCACATTTTCATGGTGACTTTGATATCTGACCATGTCTTTTTTATTTCGGACACTGTGCGACTTTATGAACTTGAACTATTGAGTGTCTCCGCCACACTTTAAAACTCAATCAGTTTCCTTTTGTTGCTTATGCCACCACAAACCAAAAAATT
Source organism: Polypterus senegalus (assembly GCF_016835505.1). NCBI lineage: Eukaryota > Metazoa > Chordata > Cladistia > Polypteriformes > Polypteridae > Polypterus > Polypterus senegalus. The sequence continues at coordinate 50,505,490 of NC_053161.1, forward strand.
GTATGTTTTTCCTTGCCTCCATTTTGCATTCGTTGAAATTCTTCTTTTTTCCATGTGCTTTTGCCATTATCTTAAGAAAACACTGAACTGAAAGGGCTATTTATATTTATTTGCATATTCAAATATGCAAAATTCTGTGAGGAGTTGTGGTGGGGCTGTAGGCGCATGCATGTACATTAAATTTCACGTTGATTGGAATTTATAAAGAAGAAGTGCATGGAACATGGTATACGTACAGTTTTATGCATCTGAATTTTTTTGTGTGTATGCACATTTCCAGTTTTGTTTGTAAAGCATGTTTTAGTGTGAATTTTACGCAGTGCAGTATATTTATTGTTAATATATTAACTAGTAGGACATTTTAAATATTGCTTGCTGAAACTTTTGTACTTTGAAACTAAAGATCCATTTGGTTTAACGTAGGCTGAAACCAGCCATTGGTGCTGTCACTCAGGCTGCCTTGGAGTTTACTTAATCTGGGCAGACTGGTTAGGATTCTGGCCAGCTTTATGACTCAGTTATGTCGACTTCATATCATTGCCATTTTTGTTTGCTGCAGAATAACAAAAAGCAGCCACTTCAATAGGACCAGAGGCATTACCTGTTTAGTAAGGCCCAGGGAACAAATGTGTTTTTATTTTACTTTTGTTTTTCTTTAATGTTTTTTTTTCCAGCATGTTTATCCCTCCCATTATTTTTCCAATATAAATTTCATTTTGAAATTTTGACCTGCCAGGCTTTATTTTGGCTATATTTGTGTACTTTTTTGCCTTCAACATATCATTTCAAATCTGCTTGAATCTGAGTTTTCCTTTTTTCATTATACATAGAATATGTCATTTCACTTGTTATTATGTACTGTACCACATTCTAAATATCATGAAAGAATCAATATTTGAAGATAATTTTATTTCACTTTCTGACATTTCTAAAATTGAACCATCATATATGCTGCTCAAAAATATAATAAAATAAAAAAGGACTTCCATCCATCCATTGTCCAACCCGTTGAATCCGAACACAGGGTCACGGGGGTCTGCTGGAGCCAATCCCAGCTAACACAGGGCGCAAGGCAGGAACCAATCCCGGGCAGGGCGCCAACCCACTGCAGAAAAAAGGACTTGATATTTCACAAATTTCAGTAATGCATATTTAGATTTTTTTTGTGAGATATACCTTTAAGTCATATACAAAATAAAATGAATATTTTCTTCATACATATTGATAAACTAAATATCATATATTTCTTAACTAGCAATGACATTTTTTGAAAATGTACACTTAATTTCTATTCTATTGACACATTATTATATAGTATTTTAATTGCTGGTATGACACTGGAAGCTAAATAAATACATATTAACAAAGTAACACAATAAAGAATAACAAAGAAATAAGCAGTTCACAAACATGTTTATAATGTTAAAATTCACAGGGTAGTCAATATGTGGATTACAATCTCACCAAAAGCAGCTGAATTTAAAAAAATAAGACAAAAAAAGCAGTCTAAGACCAGGTAACATACTGTAGAATACTAAATAGAATTCATACTGATCAGCAAGTATAATACAACAATCTTAAATTTATACTGTGAACATAAATTGCAGTAAAATTTTCTTAAATGTACTTTGGCAATATTAATTTCAGTAAAACCAAAATAAACACATAAAAATCAGCCCCTTACAGCAACGTGTCAAGTTGAAATTAAGATAATGAAACCTATTCAAAAATGTTTAATCCAAAGAACACATTCCTCTATGAAATTTTCAATTGCTTAGAAATTAATGAATATGTTCTTACTAAGATTTCTCAGCGACAGAAAGTGGTGATGAGCTTTCAGTACCTTCCTTCACTAACATAAAGCCACCTTCTTCTATAATCTAAAATACAGTTTCACTTCCACAAACGAACATCATCCTTTTTCAGTATCACAGTCCATTTAACTTCCTACAGGACGGTAGTGAGACCAGCTACGTTATATGGGTTGGAGATGGTGGCACTGACCAGAAAGCAGGAGACAGAGCTGGAGGTAGCAGATTTAAAGATGCTAAGATTTGCATTGGGTGTGACGAGGATGGATAGGATTAGAAATTAGTACATTAGAAGGTCAGCTCAAGTTGGACAGCAGGGAGACAAAGTCAGAGAGGCAAGATTGTGTTGGTTTGGACATGAGCAGAGGAGAGATGCTGAGTATATTGGGAGAATGATGTTAAGGATAGAGCTACCAGGCAAGTGGAAAAGAGGAAGGCCTAAGAGAAGGTTTATGGATGTGGTGAGAGAGGACATGCAGGTGATGGTGAAACAGAACATGATGCAGAGGACTGTAAGATATGGAAGAAGGTGATCCGCTGTGGCGACCCCTAACGGGAGCAGCCGAAAGAAGAATAAGAATTCTCTTTTAATTCATCTACCTAACACAATTAAGTTGTATAATATATTGCAAAAACATCTGACCTCTCATCCAGCACACAACCCACAATATCCTGCCTTAGTCAATCCTAAGATAAGACAGTCATCATTTGAATAAATTAGGACAAATCTGTCTGTGTTTCTTTTCAGACACCACTTGCAACATGCAGTTTACAGTGTATTACAACAGGTTATAACATCATAAGTAAGAAACTAACTAATAGTAAATAAATGCATGAATTATGTTTATGAAAACTTTAACTTCTAGCTACTTGAACTCAGAGCAAGGAAGGCCACTGTGGGTGCAGGTTTTTGTTTCGACCAATACTTAACATTAATTGGACATCTCTCTTTATTAAAGATGCTATTATTCACCAGGTCTGGCCTTTATTGTGTCAGACAGAAATGCACTGGAATTATATAACTAAGCTATATTAATTATTTTTTATGAATTATTTTGTTTTACTTATCTAAAAATGTCTTGTTTTTTGCTTGTTAATGATTACAGAAGAAAATATTTTCAAACAGTGATAATAAAAAGAAGAAGTTTTAAATTAGGGGAATAAAAACAGTAATGCAAAACTCATAATCAAGAAGAAAGATGCATATTAAGGCCATCTTGTAAGGTGAGGCAACATGCACAGGCAAATGTTTGAAGAACATGTAGAAGGTAATTGTAGAAGAGAAACACGAAGGATTGAATGGCTGGTGGACATCAAGAAATGGACTGGTATTAATAAACAAGAAGCACCTGTTAACAAATGTTAAAACTGTCTGCACTGGAGAACAGCCAACCTTCTTATAAGAAGATGATGATAAATTATCACAAAACTTGAAATGACAGTAGTTGTCCCTGTCATTTGCACCCATGTCTGCTCTTTGTTAACTGACACTATTAAAAATATATGGCATCTAATTAAAATGCTGATGCAACTAACTCATCTTTTTCTACTCTCATTGTGTAGTTAGAAACACAACTCAATGTGAATTGTATATCAATAAAACAAGTTTATTTTGCATGCTCTTTTTATTTAGCTTTTTTTTCTAAATTGTATCAAAATAATAACACTAAATAAAAAGGCGAGGGGCCTACTTCAATAGGATGTAAACCAATGACATAATTAGCAGGTGAATGCTTAAATAACAATGACATTTCAAGGTAAATAACAGCAACATATTTTAATTCATATGAAAGATAGATGATATTGTCACTTCTAATAAGTTGATAAAGGTGTAACATACGAAATAAGAATATGCTTATTTCATGTAGAAGTTCCAATTAAAACAGGTCTTAGATGGAAAAAAAACTACTGTACCTACACCTTTCCATGGACTGAATGGAATAGCTTGGCTCTAAATCAAAGATTTTAGGTTGGCTCCAGATCCTCACCAACATTCAAGCCATATGTATCCTGTGCCCTGTGGCATTCTGTGTGTATGTTCTCCACATGTTTCTGTAGATCTTCTTCAAAGTACTCCAGTTTTTGTCTCACTTCCCCATAGATAGTGAGGTAGAGTTGTGATTTTAGATTGATAACATGTGAGTGTGTGCATGAGCTGGTTCTGAAATGGATCAACAACCCATGCATTGATGGTTCCAGACCTATGCTATATGGGTCCTATTTTAAAGGTGACAATTAACTTAGAATGTATGTCTTTGGGAAGAGAAAAAAACAAAGAAAAACTACAGATGACATTGAAATTGTGAGGCAACAGTCTTAACTATATCTATCTATCTATCTATCTATCTATTAACTACTGTGCCACCCAAATATAGTATTTGTTTAATGATTTTTGACAGCAGTAGAAAGCTGCCTTCAGTATTTAGATATTTATTGTTAGTATTTTAGGATATATGAATACAATTATAATTTCTTCACTGAATGTATTTGTTAATTTAATAAATTAATGCTGGGCACACTAAAGACCTTCCATAAGGCAATAACAATTTTTGTAAGCAGTGCCACTTAGCAATAACATATTAATAATGCAAGAACATTTGGCACAGTCATTTTTGTCCAGTATTTTAGCTAATTGCAGACCTGGTGTCCAGTGGGGGCCTGTCACACAGCTAATACTCTACAATGAATGTTCAGATTCAAGACATTAAATCCATGTACCAGATGTTGAGGTGTATCTAAAGTCCTTGCTGCTGCATTACTGTTACTACACATTCCATGTCAATCATCATTTTAACACAATGATAGTTACATTAACAGATGTTGCCAGGGGTCTCTATGGAACTGCAAGTACATTAGAATGGATTTACAATGAATCACTCCCACATACTAGGTAATTAAGTTATACTTTGTAAGATAATTACATCAGAATTGATTGCAATAAAGCTGAAATTTTATCACACACATTAACTAAATCTGCAAAAGCTAATCATTAATACAGCTACATGTAATAATACTACAACCAAAACTTTATCTCACATTCACTTCACAAATATCTCTAGTAAAAAACAGACATAAACAGTCACTATCTTTTAAAGTTAAAGAAAGTCATTCAATATATATAAACATAAAACAGAAATAAATGCAAACATTATAAGGTAATTGACCAGACCATCTACTCCAAACATATATAATATCCATATATTGTACAGACTTGCACAATATGCACAAATGTTACTTTCACATTGCAAACACGATTTTACATTTGGTTTGTACAAAATAGAATTCTCACATCAAACTCTCCCCTAGATTTACTTGGTACTGATGCAGGTACATTAACCTGCTTGTCCTCCATCTAAAAAGCATTTGCACAATTTTATAATAAAGTTTCTTTTCCTCATTTTCTTTTGCAATTCACTATAATATGGGGATCTCATACCCAGTTTTTTATCCTAGTTTACAGAATATGTTATGTCGTACAATATTCCAACAACAGCTTTTAAATGTAAGACTATACATCACTAAAACCATTTTCTCATGATAGTCCTATATTCAGCTTTCAAACATTTACACACATGGATCCTTTTGGGAAAAGTATGAGATAATTACAAAGCAGTAGAATTGGGAAATGCAAAGAACACATCTGGCTAAATATAAAGCCAAATGTAAATGAGAAAAACAAAGTGTGAACATGGTAAAAATTATAATTGAAATTCAACAATAAACATGAGTGTCAAAACCATTGTACAGTCTCATGTATATCCTCCAGAATAAAGGATGCTAAAGATTCACAGTTTATTTAGTGCCATGGGGATCAATTCATGGCCACAGAGAGATGGTTAGAGAGATGGTAGACAAATAAGAGCATGGCTGTCGACAGGGAAGTATGGAGTAACAGCACTATAATGTTAGATCTCTTACATTTGGTAAAGGAAAAATTTACAAGAACAAATGTTTACTGTGTGAATGACTACACACAAGTGGCATACACTCCAAACGTTATGATGTAGTTTGAGTGATTGGAGCTGGCACACATCAAACTGAATAATCCAGATAGTCATGATCATCACTAGTTTGCATACTGTCTAAATCCACAGAGGATGCAGTATCAATTACACTTTGTACCATCCTAACATACAGTACTGTTAAAAAAACTGCTGACCACCAAACTCCATAACTTGGGACATAGTACGACCCTCTGCAACTTAATTTTGGACTTCCTAAATATGAAAACCTCAATATATGGGGATTATTTTGCCAAATCAATGTGAGGTGGGGTAATCCGGGGTGGCGACTCCTGGCGGGGGCTGCCAAACAAACAAGAAGGAGAAGAAGCAGCATCACATCCTCCAACTTGACCTCTAACATATACACTCAAAAGGGCAGTGTGCTGAGCCTACTTCTGTATTCCTTTATTACCTCTGATCGGATTCTAATGGACAGTTCCAATTCCATTATTAAATTTGCTGATGACACCACCATCACAAGGCTGACCACTAACAATGCTGAGAGGGCTTACAGAGAAGAGGGATACTGTACTAGCTAATTCAGTGTTGCCAGGACAATAGTCTTATCCATAACGTCAGCAAAACCAAGCAACTGGTTAGTAACTAAAGAAGGCAGGCGACACTTCTGTCTGTATCACAGGGGATGTTGTTGAAAGAATGAGCACTTTCTATCACTGACAAACTAAAATGGGCAGAAAACCTCTCCTCTCCTGTCAAGTAAGTTCACAAGAGCATAAAACTTCCTCACATGTCTGGGAATAGATTGAATGTCTCTATCTGTTCTCACACACTTCTACGGGAGCACAGTGGAATCCATCCTAACCAGATGCATCACATTCTGGCACAGAATCTGCTTGACTCAAGATCGTAAAGCACTGCAAAGGGTGGTGAAGATGGCAGAAAATATTACTGGCACCCAGCTTCTTTTCTGTTAAAGACATATACAGTACAACACTCACTGCCTTAGAAAGATAATATATTAATTAAAGGCCTCCGCCATCCTACACAATTGTTTTCCCCTCTCCACCTTTCTGGCAAATTCTACAGGATCACTGGAACTCCTTAAGGGCTAGTTTGCACCCACTGGTTGTAAGGTTAATGAAGGCAAGTGTATACTGTAAGCAGTATGCTGTACACTTGTGTCTTTGTGTATACAATATACAGCTCTGCCTCCTGCTCGCTTTGCTTGCCAATCCCTAGGCAGGTGCAATGCGCTAGCCACTTCGCATCTCTGCCGCTCGCGTATGTGGATTTCACATTCACCAAACAACAAATGTTTTAATTCTCGCAGATACGCCTCTTTATTGGGAAGAAACATTACTTTTCCCTGATGGCAACATGAATTAAAAAAAAAAATTAAAGTTTTAAGCCGAACAATATGTACATACTTCTGACATATCACCTATGTCCATATATTCTATCTCTTTTCACTGTTCCGTTATTTCACTGAGTAATAGTTTCCATTTGTTAGCGCTAATGCGATCTTTTCTATCAGTTGTTTTAGACTTTCAAATTTTAGTACTTTCATAATTTCTAACCTGCTCTGTATGTGTACCGCGCCAACATTTTTATACCTCTTTACGATGTTGTCCTTTGTCTTCTAATGTTTGTCTTTCATTTCTGACCCCGCTTGGAGCTGAGAGAGTAGGCACTTTGTCTGACAATTGCATTCACATGAATGAGATTTGATTGGACCATGGGCGTGGTTGTAGAGAGAGAGAGATAGAGCGCAAGAGAGTGAGCAAGCGAGCGAGCGACAGAGACAGAGAGAGAGAGAGAGAGAGAGCGCGTGAGTGAGAATGAGCGTAAAAAGGCAGTTAAAGAATGCACCGGGCTTGTTTTTAAAGAGACTGTTAGTTTTCTCTGTTCAGGGTTTTCCCAGTGTTATTCAATGTTTTTACATTTAGTTTACTATTACATTGTGCATTCTCTGGTATAATTAACTATTTTTGTGATTAGAAATCTTTAAAAAAAATAGATTTACATACGGCTTATAACACATACAGGTTCCATTGTGTATATTATATATATATATATACAGTGGTGTGAAAAACTATTTGCCCCTTCCTGATTTCTTATTCTTTTGCATGTTTGTCACACAAAATGTTTCTGATCATCAAACACATTTAACCGATAGTCAAATATAACACAAGTAAACACAAAATGCAGTTTTTAAATGATGGTTTTTATTATTTAGGGAGAAAAAAAAATCCAAACCTACATGGCCCTGTGTGAAAAAGTAATTGCCCCCTGAACCTAATAACTGGTTGGGCCACCCTTAGCAGCAATAACTGCAATCAAGCGTTTGCGATAACTTGCAATGAGTCTTTTACAGCGCTCTGGAGGAATTTTGGCCCACTCATCTTTGCAGAATTGTTGTAATTCAGCTTTATTTGAGGGTTTTCTAGCATGAACCGCCTTTTTAAGGTCATGCCATAGCATCTAAATTGGATTCAGGTCAGGACTTTGACTAGGCCACTCCAATGTCTTCATTTTGTTTTTCTTCAGAGGTGGATTTGCTGGTGTGTTTTGGGTCGTTGTCCTGTTGCAGCACCCAAGATCGCTTCAGCTTGAGTTGACGAACAGATGGCCGGACATTCTCCTTCAGGATTTTTTGGTAGACAGTAGAATTCATGGTTCCATCTATCACAACAAGCCTTCCAGGTCCTGAAGCAGCAAAACAACCCCAGACCATCACACTACCACCACCATATTTTACTGTTGGTATGATGTTCTTTTTCTGAAATGCTGTGTTCCTTTTACGCCAGATGTAACGGGACATTTGCCTTCCAAAAAGTTTAACTTTTGTCTCATCAGTCCACAAGGTATTTTCCCAAAAGTCTTGGCAATCATTGAGATGTTTCTTAGCAAAATTAAGATGAGCCCTAATGTTCTTTTTGCTTCACAGTGGTTTGCGTCTTGGAAATCTGCCATGCAGGCTGTTTTTGCCCAGTCTCTTTCTTATGGTGGAGTCGTGAACACTGACCTTAATTGAGGCAAGTAAGGCCTGCAGTTCTTTAGACGTTGTCCTGGGGTCTTTTGTGACCTCTCGGATGAGTCGTCTCTGCACTCTTGGGGTAATGTTGGTCGGCCGGCCACTCCTGGGAAGGTTCACCACTGTTCCATGTTTTTGCCATTTGTGGATAATGGCTCTCACTGTGGTTCGCTGGAGTCCCAAAACTTTAGAAATGGCTTTATAACCTTTAGATCTCAATTACTTCTGTTCTCATTTGTTCCTGAATTTCTTTGGATCTTGGCATGATGTCTAGCTTTTGAGGTGCTTTTGGTCTACTTCTCTGTGTCAGGCAGCTCCTATTTAAGTGATTTCTTGATTGAAACAGGTGTGGCAGTAATCAGGCCTGGGGTGGCTACGAAATTGAACTCAGGTGTGATACACCACAGTTAGGTTATTTTTTAACAAGGGGGCAATTACTTTTTCACACACGGCCATGTAGGTTTGGATTTTTTTTCTCCCTAAATAATAAAAACCATCATATATACATAATGTATATATATATATATATATATATATATATATATATATATATATACTGTCACACAAGTGAGCATTGGAGGCTTCTAAAGGGCTTGAAGGAGAGTAATTCCAAGCCAGACCAGGATGTGGCAGAGTACACACACACACACACATACAGTGTATATATATATATATATATATATATATATATATATATATATATATATATATATATATATATATACACACACACATATACAGTGCACCCGGAAAGTATTCAGAGCACATCACTTTTCTACATTTTGTTATGTTACAGCCTTATTCCAAAATGGATTAAATTCATTTTTTTCCTCAGAATTCTACACACAACACCCCATAATGACAACTTGAAAAAAGTTTACTTGAGGTTTTTGCAAATTTATTAAAAATAAAAAAACTGAGAAATCACATGTACGTAAGTATTCACAGCCTTTGCTCAATACTTTGTCGATGCACCTTTGGCAGCAATTACAGCCTCAAGTCTTTTTGATTACGATGCCACAAGTTTGGCACACATATCCTTGGCCACTTTCGCCCATTCCTCTTTGCAGCACTTCTCAAGCTCCATCAAGTTGGATGGGAAGCGTCATTGCACAGCCATTTTAAGATCTCTCCAAAGATGTTCAATCAGATTCAAGTCTAGTCTCTGACTGGGCCACTCAAGGACATTCACAGAGTTGTCCTGAAGCCACTCCTTTGATATCTTGGCTGTGTGCTTAGGGTCGTTGGTCTGCTGAAAGATGAACCATCACCCCAGTCTGAGGTCAAGAGCGCTCTGGAGCAGGTTTTCATCCAGGATGTCCCTGTACATTGCTGCAGTCATCTTTCCCTTTATCCTGACTAGTCTCCCAGTTCCTGCCGCTGAAAAACATGCTCACAGCATGATGCTGCCACCACCATGCTTCACTGTAGGGATGGTATTTGCCTGGTGATGAGCAGTGCCTGGTTTCCTCCAAACGGGACGCCTGGCATTCACACCAAAGAGTTCAATCTTTGTCTCATCAGACCAGAGAATTTTGTTTCTCATAGTCTGAGAGTCCTTCAGGTGCCTTTTGGCAAACTCCAGGAGGGCTGCTATGTGCCTTTTACTAAGAAGTGGCTTCTGTCTGGCCACTCTACCATACAGGCCTGATTGGTGGATTGCTGCAGAGATGGTTGTCCTTCTGGAAAGTTCTCCTCTCTCCAAAGAGGACCTCTGGAGCTCTGACAGAGTGACCATCGGGTTCTTGGTCACCTCCCTATGGTCCTTCTGCCCCGATCGCTCAGTTTAGATGGCTGGCCAGCTCTAGGAAGAGTCCTGGTGCTTTCGAACTTCTTCCACTTACAGATGATGGAGGCGTTGTCATTATGGGGTGTTGTGTGTAGAATTCTGAGGAAAAAAATGAATGTACAGTGATCCCTCACTATATCTCGCTTCGACTTTCGCGGCTTCACTCTATCGCGGATTTTAAATGTAAGCATATCTAAATATATATCACGGATTTTTCGCTGGTTCGCGGATTTCTGCGGGCAATGGGTCTTTTAATTTATGTTACATGCTTCCTCAGTTTGTTTGCCCAGTTGATTTCATACAAGGGACACTATTGACAGATGGCTTAGAAGCTACCCAATCAGAGCATGTATTACGTATTAAATAAAACTCCTCAATGATATGCGATGTGCTTCCCGAGCAGAGCTTGATTGTTTGCTTTTCTCTGACTCTCTCACTCTCTCTGACGTTCTCTGCTCCTGACGGAGGGGGTGTGAGCAGAGGGGCTGTTTGCCTAGAAGATACGGATGCTACTCTAAAAATGCTGAAAGACTACCTTCACATTGCTCCCTTCTGTTGCGGCTGCTTTATCGCGGTACGCATACTTAAAAGCCCAACAGCACGTATTGATTTTTCGATTGTTTGCTTTTCTGTCTCGGTCTCTCTCTCTCTCTGACATTCTCTGTAGACACAGTTTTAAGCACCACCACACATTTATTTACACAATACTATTTTTCAAGTGACACAGCACACAGCCCACTTTCACCCCCGAAGTCCAGGCCTCTCACAATGCCTTTCTCTCTTCAGGTACACCTCCGCTTCTCTCCTCCAAGCTCTGTCCTTCTTCCACCCAACTCCAGCCATCGAATGGAGGGAGCCGGCCCCTTTAAAACCCACCCGGATGTGCTCCAGGTGCCTCCCAATGAGCTAATGCCGGCAATCCCTAGTGTGGCGGAAGTGCTGGCTATGCACAAGGAAGCACTCCGAGTGTCCCTGGTCTTCTTGCCCCCAGCACTTCCGGGTTTGGAGGAAGTGCTGAGGGCCAGGGCTTCTCAGGCATTAGGGCGCCCCTTGGCGGTGACCACGGGTCCCTGTAGGGTTGAGCGTCCATGCTCCTTTCCTGTGGACCCCATAGCCACCAGGGAGGTCGCCCCATCATGGTCTGGAGGAGGCGTCCCAGTCATTTGCCACAATCTATCTATATATATATATATATATATATATATATATATATATATATATATATATATATCTATTGTCACACATGTACGATTAGGAAGCAGTCAAAGTGCCTAAAGGTGAGTAAAACATCGCAAGATAAGGGGATGTCACGTGGTGCTTACCTGAACTCTCTTTTGCCAACAGGAAACAAAAAGATCCCGCAACTTCCGGGTTTTCAAGATGGCCGCGATGACGTCACTTCCGGCCAATATCGATGACACCACTTCTGGCACCCACAGACCACCTCACTTCCGGCTCCTAAAATATGACGTCACCTCCGGTTCCTGTCGCCACATCACCATTTTGCCAACCATTTCCTGTCACCTGTTTTTTGTTCTATAAAACCGCCATTTTGTTTCAGTAATATTGTTCATTGTACTTTCAGGACTTTGAATCACTGCATTTTTCAATATTGTCTGCACGACAATATACGGGGACGGTCCCCAAATCTTTATTTTGTATTTGTGACTTTCTTTTCGATCACACTATATATTATATACTAGCAAAATACCCTCGCTGCGCAGCGGAGAAGTAGTGTGTTAAAGAAGCAATGAAAAAGAAAAGGAAACATTTTGAAAATAACGTAACATGATTGTCAATGTTTTTGTCACTGTTGTGAGTGATGAGTGTTGTTGTCATATATATATATATATATATTTACACACACACACATAAACATATATATATACATATCTATACATATACACATATATACATACATATATATATCTACATATATACACATACATATACACACACACATAAATACATACACACATACATACATATCTACATATATACACACACAGCTATTTTGTATCAGTGCAATACGCTGCTTGTTAAAACGGATGACTCCGCTCTTACGTGCAAGTCTGCGTGGATATTATGAACTATCGTATTTGTTCAAGTTCTATTTAAATTTTAAATAGAAGGAATTTTTATTTAGTCGACAGAAATATCTTTGGTAGGAATGGTAAAACAGACAGGAATATTATTCGTGAATAAATCAACTCAAACCTTAAACAACTTATAATATTTTGCTCTCCATAAAAATATATCCTGTCTAAATTATACAAGTTAGAAATAAAGTAAACGTTAAAAGAACAAACATTCAAATTTCTTTACTCTTATGTAATTTTATATAAAAATAAACTTAGATTTTAAATATCCCAAAAGATTTTGCTCTCCATAAAAATATATCCTGTCAAAATTATACAAATTCAAATATGAACATGCTGCATAACAAAACCTGGAAATATAAATAAAATGTGTTCCTTTCAGCAATAACAAATCAAATCATTCAGTTGTCTTTGCTCATATGTCATTTTAGAGCTGGACGCCTGGCATCTTTTTTTGGCCACAGGTTCGTTTCTGTTTGCTGTGAGGTGGATTGCAGGTGCTCATCAGTGAGGCGACTCCTGTGTGCTGTTTTGTTAGTCTTTATCACTGAGAAGAGCTTCTCACACAGATATGTGCTACCAAACACGCACAAGGTTCGAGCCGCATGTAGACGGACTTTTTTTGTTCTTCAAAGTCACCAAAGCGCCGTGCAAACTCAGTGCGCAGTGCGCTCAGTTTATCAGCAAAGTGCGTATTTGGGAACACCGTAGTGACGACTTGGTTTAACATTACTTGGCAACAGGGAAAGTGGGGCAAGGTGAACTGGTGCATTTGTGTCTCCCATAAAAGCAGCTTCACTTGAAATCACTTTGTGATTGTGCACGGGTTAAAACGTCCGCTGAAGTGTCAGATTCTTATTTAATTATGCTGCTTTCTGTATCTTCTGCATTGCATTCAGGTTACCCTGATGTTTTGTCTCATAGTGCCGTCTTAGATTAAATTCTGTAATTACAGCCACATTAGCTCCACAAATGAGACACACGGGTTCAGTAAACATATACTCAGCCTCCCATCGGTTTTTAAAGGCTCTATTTTCAGAATCAACTTTTCTCTTCAGCATCGTGTGAGCTAGCTTCGCAATAACTTGCAGCATCATAAGCTAGACTTGATTAACGCGGTAAGTGGTCGGCAAGGCAGCTGAAGCGCTGCATTATGGGATCTGTAGTTTATTGTGTTACCAGCGCTTCATATACCTGGGCTTTAATAACAATAATACAGTATATAAAATGATCTCGGGCGGATATAATTACGCCGGGCGGATGTGGCCCGCTGCCCTTGAGTTTGACACATATGGACTAAATAGAACTTGAAAAGATATATTTTTCAAATGTGATCGCAATTCAGATAGAGTTGACGCGCACTACAGCCTGCATGCCTCAATAAGTCATCCTCCCCTCGCTCTTACTTTTTTACCGTTCATCTAATGAATACACTGAGTATGGCTTTACCAAAACAATCATTGATGGCGAATAAAGTATCCATTATTCGAGTATGTAGATCGGGATATATATATATATATATATATATATATATACCAGCGTATCGCGAGAAGTAGTGTGTTAAAAAGCTAGAAAAGAAAAGGGAACATTTTAAAAATAACGTAACATGACTGTCAATATACAGTATTTGTTTTGTGAGTGTTACTGAGTGTTGCTGTCATCAAGGATTTGATTATCATTATTTCTTTCAATCAGGTTCGTATTTGTAGGATGTGTTGTGTTCAAGTTACATTCCGTGTTTGTCAATCGTTGTAAAGATGACAGGTTTCATTCATCGATTCGTTTCTTACTGCATCAATAAACAGCTCGTCTTCTTCTTTATCTGAGACCTGACACACTGCATGCACGGTTTTTTACACTGTCTTCCTTTAGCGGGACATTGACTTTTTCCAACGTGTGCTTTGTTTCCGCAGTAGTTGGATTTATGAATATGCTTATATGTATCAGGCGCTTCATATTTTTGCTGCCTTTTCAATTGTGTAATTCGGTTTTGTTCAGCGCTCTTTGGAACTGTTGCTTTTATCTGTGCACTGCGTCAGTTCACGTGAGCCGCTCGGTGTACATGCATCGAAGGTTCCCAGCTGTGCTGGTGCCATCTCGTGCTATGTCCATGGCTGTATTTAATGTTACCTTAGTCCTGGCACTTAAAACTTTCTCTCGCAGTTTCGCTGAGTTTGTGTCAAACACCACCCTGACCATCTCATCTTCCTCTCCATAAGCACAGTCCTTCACCCGTGAATATTTACCCGTGGCAGTTTGCTATTGGATTGCCGCTGACGGACGGCCTTATATGGGCAGGCACTAAATTACAAACGCCAGCGCAGCCTGTCTATGAACTTAATTTAAAGTGTAGGTTTACATCGTGCTTTGTTTCAAGTAGCAGAACTCATGAATATGGTTGTATATGTCACTCGCTCGCTTCTTATTGTTTAGCTGCCTTCTCAATTATATAATGCATGTTTTCTTCAGCGCTTTTTGAGGTCTTCCTGGTTTTCTATGTACTGCGTGATTACGTGGGAGGCGTGATGATGTCACATGAAACTCCGCCCCACGGCGTTAAGCTCATCTCCATTACAGTAAATGGAGAAAACTGCTTCCAGTTATGACCATTATGCGTAGAATTTCGATATAAAACCTGCCCAACTTTTGTAAGGAAGCTGTAAGGAATGAACCTGCCAAATTTCAGCCTTCCACCCACACGGGAAGTTGGAGAATTAGTGATGAGTCAGTGAGTGAGTGAGTCAGTGAGTCAGTGAGTGAGTGAGTGAGGGTTTTGCCTTTTATTAGTATATATATATATATATATATATATATATATATACACACACACACAGTATATATATATAAATGTTTATATGTTTCATTCTATGTATACATAGTTTTTGTTAAGTGTTTGTGTGTGTCTTTTTGTTAGCATTATAAGAATTTCATAGCACTTATGTACACATGACAAACGTGAATCAGAAGGATCACTTTTAACTAGTATTAATTGCTAATCATGGCACCAGAAAATAATAATAAACTTGCAAACCTGGATGACTGGCGCAGGGGTCACACCGTCCAGATCTGCTAATAGACAACACTATGCAAATCCACATTGTGTCACACTAGCAATGCAAGTGTACAGAATGAGATGAAACTGCACTAAACATAAAGCCAGTTTTGGGGGTAGTTAATTAAACAAAATACTGCAGAAAAGATTAAACAGCTAGAAAAGTCAGAAATAATATTTAATCAAACATACTATTGTCAAAAATAAAACTATGGCACAGAACCAACAGAATATACACTTTAGCAAGCATTAAAATTCTGTTTATAGAGAGAAAAAGGACTATTAAATAAATACATGCACTGAAGCTACAAACACTGACATAATTACCCCCATCATGGATAAGGTAATAGGCATTATACTACATATGTACATAATTTTAGTAACACATAGCGGCTTATGTACTGCTGGTCTTGTTGAACAATTGACCACTAGGTCAGGGTGTACCTTTTATGTCAGAGGTTAAACTAGAACCAATATTATGTGAGAAGCACACCAAATATTTCATACATGACCACACACTATATAGGAAAAGAAAATAATTGAAATCTTCTAACCACATACTAAATGTTTAATCTATCGCAGAAGTAATATCTCTTTCAAGGATGATTTATCAAATATATTTCTTGATAACTTAAAAAATGTAACCCCCTAACCACCCCAAAAACAAAACAGTCTGAATGGCCACTTCCAAGCAGGGCTACAAAATTCTTGCATGGAAGATTAGCTGTTCAATAATGCCCTATTAATGGAAATGACAGAATGAAAACTAGACATGTGGGGGCAGACGATTCAGTCAAGTTGCCAGTGGGAAAGCAGTACAGCATTCAAACTTCAAAATGAAAGCCCTGATTTATCACTGTATAGAATTAAATACTTGCACGCAGACACACACACACACACACACACATGCACAAAAACACAAATCCACAATCATTATAATAAAATGAAAAGAAAATTTAGGGCCAGTTTAGTTTCCTCACTAAAAAGAATCAAAGCAAATACTCTTAATGCTGTTTTAGAATATGGGATTTTCAAAGCAAAGTATCTCCAAATATATTATAATTTATGTAGATAATAAACCTCTCACAGAATTAAGTATACATACTTTTAAATCAGAAAGTACTTTATATTAATATGATATACATTTGGACACAAATATTAAATTAAAAAAGATGGTGAAGATAACTTTTCTCTTAAGAATATTTTTTAACATAACACAAGCAGAAGCAATTTACTCAGCTTGATTTAAGCCTACTAATGTAGAAAGTTCATCACTTAAGAAGGAAGACTCTATAAATTATTAAACATGATAACGGTGGCATATGCATCTTCAGGATTTCTTTAGTGATTATTGCAAAGATTTACTTTTTAACCCTTTCTGAGGCTTACATTCAAGTTGGAAAATAAAATATATGATTTATCATGACTAACTCAAAATAAAACCTGAGATAAAAAAATATTTCTTACATGAAATACAACTGATTCTGAGGGAGAGAAACATTGAACTAAGAGAAATTGTGAATAAAACTGGAAGAGTGAATCATTATGAAACATTATAAAAGACACATCAGATACTTGACAGTTGAGATGATAGATACTATGTGTTACAAAAAATTATCTGATACATGAGAGGTAAACTGGATGATCTACCGTAAAATGTGTCTGATCTGTGATAAATAATATCCAACACACACAAAGATCAAGCTGAATGATGAATGATAAAAAGTGTCTGATACAAGAAGCTCAGGACAAGTGATACATGATAAATGTATTTGGAATTGTACATAAGAATCTAGGCACTTGAAGGTTCACAAAAATAATTCAGATAGACAGAGTACAAGCAGAGTAATGTTTGATAAAGAGAGTCATGCCAAGGAATGCCTGATAATAATAATAATGTAAGAATAAAGACAATTGAAACCTAAAAAGAAATATGCCTAATACAGAATATCTGGTTAAAGATGAGTAATACATGAAAAAAGATATGCAAGACACTGTACATGATGAATTATGCTTAAAAATAATTGCTGTTAACAAATTACTCCAAAACAAAAGAAGGCTGATAAAAGAATTTAAAAGTGAGTCATGAGAAAAAAATTTGTGGATTACAGACATCTAATGAGGGCAAATGTGAATGCCTGACACAGTAAGGAAGCATTAAACTGAGCCAACTCTCAGAACAGAGTCTCTAAAGTCTTGAGCTGAAGGGACTTTGTGAAGACCTAATCCAAGTTTTCACACTCATCAAAGGAACTGACAACGAGTGGTATTCTTGCTCTGTAAGGCGCAAATAAAAGTTCTGAATGCCAGGCAAACAGTTTACTTTCTTTAAAACCACAGTTGTAATACTAAAAATATCTTTCTCATTAAATTTTTTAACTTAACAGTACATATGGTTGTAACTAATGTCCAGGTCTCTGCATTTACATAAAAAAATGCCATTAAATGACCAAATTGCACAAATATATCAAGAGATTAGACAGGTGATCAGGATACACCTATGCAACGACATAACAATGTACAGTGTGGAAACAAAGGTGATAACATGAAAAGAAAAAAATGCATGTTTCCTTTGCCTTTAAAATTTTTTGTCTTTTCAATGGAACTGCAGATTTGATTCTTTGAAATTTATTTTAAGTAAATCTGCAGACATTTCTTGAACCATTCATCTAAGTTTGTATTCATATACTATAAGCATTCACCCAAAGTGAAATTAAACATACCCCCTCCCTATAGCTTTAGGGACCTGGATTGTTAGCAACACTTGTTTGCCTAAGGGAAAACTTAACAAAACACTAATTAACTACATACGTGTAGTACTGAGAGAAAAATTTACCTTCAAACCTCTGATTAAAGTATCTACAAATGGGTCAAATTCTTAGTATCATAATCATATCAGAATTCAAACCTGTATACAAATACTGACCTCAGTTTTAATTTAAAGATAAGACTCCGAGGGTCTTTAATACAAAACCAAATTTAGTTTTGCTGAATGTTCCTTTGTAGTATGTTCTCTGTTGTAGTAATCAATTTTGCTTCTTTGTGGGGGGATCTTGGAACAGCATTCTATTATATCATATTGTATCGTACACTAAAATCACTTCTTTTTTTACAGAATA
Source organism: Polypterus senegalus (assembly GCF_016835505.1). Lineage (NCBI taxonomy): Eukaryota > Metazoa > Chordata > Cladistia > Polypteriformes > Polypteridae > Polypterus > Polypterus senegalus. Next base: position 50,524,359 of record NC_053161.1, read on the forward strand.
TGGGAGGTGAATGTTGGAAACGTGCTGAGTACAAATAGATACCTTTTATTTTATCCTAAAAGTGTGTTGGAGTTTACTGTATCTTGGGTTTGGGGCTCAATGATGCCCCCAAAAGGTCACAGATGGTCAACGATACAGCTAAGTCATTTTAGTAAACTGATTCTTCAGTTAAACTGTAGCGTTCTATGTAAAAAAGCAAGTAAAAATATTCTGCATGTTTCTGTTCTTTTCCTTGTAAAATTAAAATGAATGCATCATACAATTTAACTATATTGCAAAAATACTGTACCACACAGAAGATATAATACAAGGGAAGAAGCAGAGGTCTTCCAGGTAAAAAGTTGGAATTGCACTCACTTGAGATGCTCTTTGAGACCGCAGAGAAGCATATTTCTAAAGAACAACAGGAGGAATTAAACATGCAGAGATAACTAGAAATGTTAAATAAACTATCCAGACAAGCTGTTGAAGCAGATACCACAAAATTTTTCTAAAAGGTAATACAGAAACTGGAAATCCTAGCTATTACTGGAATAGGTTTGACAGATAAAGTACTTTCATATGTGAACTTTACATTCCATTTGTGTATCACAGATCAAATCTGACATGTTAGCTGACTGTGTGTCTGGCTACAATGACAACAGTGAATTTAGCACATGAGGGCACAAACCTGCAGTAGGACAAAAATAAGAATGAAGTACTATATACAGTGAACTAACTGAATACTGGAGGGTCAAAATTCAAGGTAAATCAATTTTAACACGAATTGATACATTGTGGTTGAAGCAATCTGTGACTTGGAATGTTTTCACAAACATGGCAGATCCGACAATGCATACAACATATATAAGAATAAACAGTCAGGTTTCATTGTGTGTGTATGAATCTGCCATCAAACCATGTATGTGATTTAATACATGCAATTTTGTGTGTATGTACTTCAATATGTGTACCAGCATTTCAATATAGCTATACTCAGATCATATTTTTTCTCCTAAAAGATGCATCATTCATGGTGGAGTACCATGTTGCATTGGTCCTTCTGTTTTCACAAAGAAAACCCACTATTTATTCTCACATTTGCATGCAGCATTGAGTCTGCTGCGTCTATTAGAACTCTGTACGAGGCAAAAAGGATATGCAATTGCAGTCTGGAGTGAGCCAGAGGGGAGAGAGAGACTGTGATTCACACCTAGGCACCAATGTTCAATGGCATTGCTAGGATATCTTTCATGTAAAAAAAAAAAAAATATATATATATTATCAATAACATTTTATGAACAGAACTTCAGAGCTGCAACAACATGGACATCTGAAGTGCAGTCTTTTAAGAAAAGTCAAGTAAGGACAGGAGTGTGACATGCAGATTGATAATATAATTAATGATTTAAAAATATAACGCCAGTTGGTCTCAGCCATGACGCTTCTGGCATTAATCAGTAATATCTTAATTCTTCTCTACTCCAAACAGTGTTGCTAGTTAATTACAAACAACTCTGAATTCAAGACTTTGATGTAGTGAAGTGAAGTGTAAGTCTGAAAAGATTTTATTTTGCTATTGACTGAGCAGATAAAATTCACACACCATGTCACTTAATGGCCTACTGAATGACAGGCAGATAATATAACACATTTTTGACATACAGTTTTGAGCTGAATTTGACCATTATTTATACTGATTGAAAAAGAAAGTATTTTATCAAGAGTTGACGTATATATATCCATTATATGAAAAATCTAACTGAAAAGATCTTACCTACCGGTACTTGTCTTTTTCTAAGCACTTGTATAGTTGGGAAGATTTTTCTTTCCAATTTTTGAGAAAAGGATCACTGTAACACTGTACCTTTGAGTTTTTAAGTGCAGGTATATTGTGGCCATTTAAAAAATAATTACATTTATATAACTAGAATGCTGTCAAATCATTTAACATGCATTGTTCATAGTTATGCAAAGTTTTCTAATACCCAAAAAACTGAATGAAAGAATATGATGTTTGAAATTTAACATTAAGTTATACAAAAAAAAGAAAATTTCTCAAGCCTGCAAATATAATGTACTTTATACTGTTTACAATTATACTGACAGGGAATCGAAAATGACCTTCAAATGTAATTCTATTTTAGAAAAGATAGCTGGAATATACTAGTGAAAAAACACATCACCATCATAACCACAGATCAACCTTCAAATTTTCATGCTGTAAATAATATGTTAAGGTTTTCATACACCACACAAACATTACAGGTGGCCTTTTAATGTCACTGAAAAATAAAATGCAATGAGAACAGTAATCCATGCAATAAGGAATGTCTGAGCTGAAAAAAGGCAAAAAACAACTCCTGATAAAGCATTTGTTTAGTGAATGGTTGGTGGCAGAGAAAAATCTTGTAAATAATGTAATAACAAAAAGGATCCACAGCATTTGACTTTTAGATACTGTAGTTGAAATATTCAATCTTTTTATTTTGCTGAAGTTTAGATACAGTATATGATAATGAAATTTTGATGTTAAAGCAACCCAACAAACTGTGAAACTTTTACTTTTTTTACTTGTTGACCAAAATTCAAAAAGAAAAAAAAATGAAATAATGTAATCTGCTATGCACAATAATTCAAAACAGCAGACAAATTGGAATAACATTTTAAAATTTTGAATCATTTTCATGGCGCAAACCAATAAACCACATAATTGCTTTTCAAGGTGTATTATATATGCTACATTACCTTACATATCACTGTAAAGATATTTTCTTAACATAACTGACAAAACATTATCTTTATAAAATGTTGTCAGACGTGCACGACCCAGTGAGCCGAGCAGTTTGCAGACTTCGTGCCGATAGTAAATGGGGAGCTGAAAGTGGTATGACACAGTCATTAACTTTCTTTCCTTTTTCAACCATACTACACAGTCACATCAAGTACTGGTTTCGTTAAAAAAAAAACTTTAAAAAAAGTAAAACTTGGGTCTGCCACTTGCTCATCTGCAAAGAATAAACTTGTTTTGAAAATGCAGCTGCACTTGGCTCTGTTACTTAGTTTTTGTGTGTCATTGTAGTTGCACTTTAAAAGGGATTCTTATCAGATACAATTAAAGCAGTCAGGCAATACGCCTCTGTAGTTTCAGATTAGATTTTTTAATCTGGGTAAATATCGGCAACAAAATACTTTTTCTATGTATTGTGACTACTAGGGTGTGTGTCAGAGCTCCAAACCCCAGACATAATTGCAAAAGTATTTATTTTGGGTGAAATAGTTTGAACTTTCCGTTTCATAAATACCCTTTTCCGAATACATTTCCTTTTCTTTTCACTGCTCCTTCCCAAACCAAGTTTTGTCTTCCTCTTTTCCTGACTCTGACTCACCTGAGTAGGGTGGAGGAGCTGTTTATATGCTGAACCTGGTGCCAGACAATTGTACCGATGTAGCACTTCCTAGTTTTGTGGCAGTTCCTCCTGACCAAGGAGTCCTATCCTGACAGCACCCCTATTGGCTCCTGTGAAATTTAACAGGACTGCCTCCATAACTACAATACCCATGTTGTCTTGGTATGTCCAAGTAGTAGTAATAACAGAGGAGCACCGCCATCTAATATACTGGGGAATAGCTCTCTGGGGAGACAGTCTCCCTCTGTCCATTTGTTATTCCTGCCACCCAGCTGAGGGAATAGCATGTATTTTGGTAGGGATGCTCATTCATTCATTTGAAACGCTCATTATACTGACCTCCTAGTTGGGTAAGGGAATACTTTTTATCTTTGCCTGGAAGCCAACCCATCCCTGATAGTGATAATTTGAAGTTGCAAATTAGCATTTCCAATAAAATTGAACAATTTGTCAGTGTGCTATAATAATTAGTGGCTGTTGGTGTAACTCAAATAAGGAAAGAGTTCAGGTACTATATATTATCTTTGTAAGTATCATATTTAAATTCTAATTTCACATTTATTTAAATAAACTTTTATATTGTTTATTGTGAACTTGTTTGTTATTTTTAATCTTATTAAATATGGTAAAGTGTAATTATTATGTACTATGCAAAATAGTAATCATTAGCATCCATGAAACAATAGATTTAAAAATATGCACAAAACAGCCCATAAAAAATTAATCATAAGTACTAAAATAGAACTGAAATGGTTAGGTTACCACAACTGCAAGATCAGATTTTTGTGGGTAACACTGCTTTATGTGACAGGAATTTTGACCTTATAGCACAGAACATGAAGGATCAATCATTTTGCTTATGGAAGACGAAAGACTATCTATGCACATTTCAAATTTAGCATTTAATTATAAGATCTGAACTTGAAGTTTTGTAGACTTTTGTCTGCCTGAAGTCTGAAACAACAGAAGAGCAGCTTCTGAGCTTTCTCAGAGAGAAATGTGGTATGCAAATACTGAGCTGCACTCAACTGGTTATGTAAGCAGCTTGCAGGGTGGAAAAAGTTTCTAACAGTAGTCATTATAATGCCTTTTTCCAGCATGTAACCTTGAAAAGTTCTTTTTTTCTTCTTTTTTAATTCCAGAGTTAGGAAACATCATAAAGTGCTATAAGGTAAAATTAATGCAGTTATCCTGACAAAGATACAAAGGAATACTATAAATACCTAACATATAATACACTAACAGTTAACTAAAAAAAATTAATATATTAATTTTAAAGGGCAAAGAAGCCAAAACTCTCTCTCACATTAGAGAATGATCTATCTTCATTGCCATTGACAAATCCTTGTCTAGCACCATATTGTTTTTAAAGCTACTGTATCAAAAAATAAAAACAAAATCTTGGCAGAGCAAATGCAGAGGAAACTTAAAAAGCAGTCTTTGTGGAGGCATTCAAAATCAACATCAAGTCAGTATGTGTGCTCATTACAATGCTCTGGATTGGATCACGCCATAATAACTGTCTGGGTTAAATACCCTAATGATGCATATATTATATAAATATTTTCTTTCCTATAGTGCTTTTACTGATCTAAAACTTCACAGCATACTTATTAGCAAAGGATTTTACAGATTTGAGGCACCCACTAACCAAATACTTTTTCCTTATATCTACTTGTGCAGGCCAATATGACCTTGCCATAATAGACCAAATATTTTGCCTTTTATTATAGTTTAAATCTGTCAAATAATAAAAAAACAGTATATAGTATGAGTTTTATTATTTAAAAAATAATATTGCATTATAAATTAAATTTTGCTGATTATATAACTTTAATTTGACTAACCATATTTACTTATTGAAAGACTTCTTTTTACTTACTTATATCAGCAAACTGAGGGACAAAGCAAGAGCCAACCATGTATGTGGAATAAGACTCCAACACAAGGCACACTTACACACAAACCCACATTTACTCATTCTCAGCAGGACAGTTTACTGTTGTCAATCTTTCTAAAAACACCTATCTATAGAATGTGGGAGGAAATCAAAGTGAATTAGGTGAAAGCAGGCAAATTAACACATACAGTACCCCAGCTGTAAATTAAACTCAGGCTCCTGGAGTGCCACCATTCTGCTCTCTTATAACAAGATCACATTAATTCCACTGTTAAATTACTTATAATAAAAGCATTGACACAAAATGTTTTCTTGGTAAGTGTTAGCACTTGGTAATAAGTTTTTTTTTTATATCTGACTTAACTGTGACCAGACTGCCTAACCCCTGAATAACAGAAAGCTCATCAAGAAAAACATCACAGTGCCACCTGTACTGGTTGAAAACTCTAAATCAGTATGGAACCACATCATTTTAAGTATAATTACTTCAAGTTATACCAAGCAGTAGATAACATGGAGCATGCAAGAATGTACCTTTTCTACAGCAACATATGAAGGTTTAGGTTAATAGTAATACAGTTTCCACAAAAATCACATTCCCCATGCATTTGCTGTACATTAAGAGAGCTGGTAGTCTGTATCTCTTTAACAATTCCATAAGGTGGAATTACAACTGTATTATTGTATTATGTGCAATCTCAGATACACAAAATTTATCATGAGCTTTAAAAGGGACCAGGAGATAAACATATAAGCCCCACAGTGGAATCAAACAGGCAAAGGTAAAAAAAAAAAACAGGAACTAAAAAGAAACTGAGAACTATGTTACCGTCAATGTGTGAAATTAGGAATTGTGTAGAATGCCTAAGAAATCTATAGAATGTTGAAAATATACTTTTTTGTGAATTTACCAATCACTGATCGAATCTTTTTAAGTAAAAATTGGGAGATTTAGATTGGCAGCTGATCGATCAGTGCTCCTTTACACAAGGCATTATGGTAGTGAAGGCAATGCCTGTGTGTCTTTTTTTTGTTTTAAACATCCTAGAGTGTAAACAAAGAGCAGCAAGTGGAGGCTTGTTTTATAAGAAAACGAGAGGCTGTTGGAACATTAGCCTTCATTTAAAGAAACTGTTGTAATAAACTGAGATAAAGGAATCAGAAGAGTCATCACATGCAGTTAAACAATTTGCAAGAAAAGCTACTTTAATGAATTCAGATCATTTTATTTTGTTCTATTAATTAAAATGGAAACCAGACTTGTTTTATGAGCAGCTGCTTACATTTTTAATTCGAAAAAGAAAAGATAGACAAATTTGAAATTGCTGCTTAGTAAACAATAGGCATTTTTAAAGATTTGTACTGTGTTTATTACTTTTGCTATGTGTCATACAGTTTAATTTTTGGTAAGAAACAAGAACTACAGAATTAAAATGGTAACCCATATTTATAATTAGACCTTACGAATTATGAATGTCTATCTTATGATTTAAAATTATTAACACCTATAAGTGCATGTATATTTATATTTAAGCAGTGTTTAATTGCCAATATCAATTAATTGATTGTGTGAGAAAATACATACAGTACATATATATTGTCACACATGTGTAACCAGGAGACAGTTTACATGCTCAAATAATTGTATGTGCTCACTAGACCGGAGGTTGGCACTGTACTCTAATTCTTTCTCCTCTTTTTCCCACAGAACAACTGAAGAATCACCCCAATAATAATCACTTCCAGTTTATGATGTCAGTTTCACCCCTCAAAATCCCACCTCCAGATGATGACACTTCAATCCCAGAATGCCACATGCTTGTTACATGACTTCCTGTTGTTCCATTATATATATGTCTGCCATTTTTACATTGATCAGTTCTGTTCTGGACTTAAGTCTTTAAAAACCAAACCACTAACTCAACTAACCTAACTAAAGGGAGACGGTCTCCAACACTTTGAATTTGTTCTTGTGTGTTTTCTTACAATATATACATACATATATATATATATATATATATATATATATATATATATATATATATATATATATATATATATATATATATATATATACACACACTATATACACACATATATATGCTCTTTTTGTTAGAGAAATTATGAAACCCACCATTTTATTTCAGGTAAGTAAATAAAAGAAAAATGTATACAATATGACAGTTTTTAATTATGAGAAGCAATTTATTTTCTTTTATGCCATATGTTGGGTCAGGTCAGGGAGGACGTGTTGCTGTACCCACCACATGACGAAACAGCTTGGGATCCCGGCTGACAACCCCCCAAGGCAGACACATGGTCCAGTTCCACCCTCCAGGAGCGACCATCTATCTACTGCAGCCAAGTATTACGTGGTTGCCCTCTTGGCCTGGTCCAGCCACTCAGATCTTCAACAATGAGGATCCTGTGAGCCGGATCACCCTCGGGGAATCATGCCACAAGGCCATAGTGCCATAACTGCCACTCCCTCATAACTCCGTCATCGGGACTCCGTGAGCAACTGCTTGTTCAACACAAAGTCAAACCAGCAGTCCCCAAGAATTCTCCAAAGAGTGTGGGATTGATACTAATATTTTGACTTTGGTACAGATACTAGCTTTGGCACTTAACTCTTGATACCAAAATGATACCAAAGTAAATAATGGATAACTTCAAATTTTTCACAAAATAAAATGTAAAATTACAGTTTTACCCCACAAAACATTTACAAACGTCAATATCAACTCTAGAAACAAAGTAATGTTGCACTTCATTATTTTAAAGATATTTAGTATCTGAAATAGGTAAACATTTCTAAGTGTTTCAAAGAAATAAGCAAAATACAGTTACAAATCTTTTCTGACACCTTCTGAATCAATTAAAATTAAACCTGAAACAAAACACAGTTCAAAATAACAACAACAATATTTATTTGTATAGAACAGTTTTGTAAACAAAGTATAGTACAAAGTGTTTTATAAGATTCCAAAGAAATCATTACAAGGAAAGATAAAACAAATTACATTAGGTAAGAATAACAGTGTCCCTATAACATTTGAGACTACTTTTTTTGCCAGATTTGGAGACATAAAAACTAGAGTATATTTACATTAATTAAAAAAGTGTGCACAATGCATAGGTTACACTGGGGATAAACACTGTTTAGTATAGTATTTTGCATTGCACTCTACAGAATCGCAATAATTTGGCCTAACTAGTTAGTGTCCTTCAAACAAGCTTCAAGAAAGCATTTTTTGTGTGAACGTGTGCTGTGTGAAAATGCTGCACTTGTGAAACCACTGAAATTCATTAAAAAAAATTTCTTGTTTTTACTGTAAATATCATTTTACTCCTGTCGAGTTCTGAATTCCTTTAAGACTTCAGGATGTGCAATTGAAAAATGCTTGGCCAGATTGGATGTGCTGCTACTTTCGCAAGAAAAGTCTTGTAACACCATATCCAAGCAGGCACTGTAGTATCTTCAGGTTCAACTTTTTTATTTGCCTTTTAAGCAAAGTATTACCATATTTCACTTTGACTGCCCTGTTTATCAGTAAGTTGGACACAAATAGTGTTATCAACCATTTCCATCTCTATTTTGTAAGCGGCTTGACACATACGTAGAAAAACAAAATCATACTGGCTGAGCTTTGCTGCTAGTCACACAGGCTGCATTTACAAAATCAGTGTGCCTATTCCAAGCCATCTGTGCAATTTCTTAAGGGCACAACACCTACATTTCAATAAAAGAAGTATTAAGCTATTTCAGCCACATTTTCATGTAATATATATGATATAATGCTGACATAGTACCATTTTAAAAATTTGATACCACAGTACATTTGTTTTATTATTAGTATACTGCACAACAATAATATGTACAGAAAAAAAGAAAAATAATAATAAAAATAAACCATAAAAATATCATTCAAGATATACAGTATGTACAGTAACTTGCATTTACCTTGAACTGTCACATCTATTAATACATGCCCAATACATTTAGCACACATTAAAGTGAAAGACCTGAACCAACACAGACCTATATTTGATTTTGACTACATGGCTACCTAATTATTGTAAATATAGAGGTTTTTAATAATTTTTCAATAATATATTCCATCAAATATGTTGCATGTTTCATTAAGATCTTGCCAATGCTTCTTATATTTTTATATTTTGTAAATATAAGTGAGAATAGTTTTGTTAGGTATGTAACCCTAAAAGGCAGATTGTCATGCCTGTCTGTCTGTTGGTCTGTTCATCTGCAAGTTGCGTCTCATCTCCCAGCAGACCAAGTCAGATGAAACTGGGTACATTTATTCTTTAAGGAAATTTGCTTGGAAAATTCAGGTTTCCTTCAGACATCTCAAATATGACATGCTGTATAATATTATGAAATTTGAAAAACTCCCTTTCAGAAAAAATGGGTACTTTCCAAATAGCCTATAATAAAACAGAGAAACATATGCAAATTCAGCTATTAATTAACTGTCTGAAATTTGCCTTGATAAGCACTTAAAGCATGAAGACAACTATGGTCATGGTTACCACAAGCAGTAGGATGCTACACATGGAATACCACAAAAATGATGAAACAAATTAACAAAACAAAATAATGGTCAGAAATGATGACAAATAAGTTTAATATTTCATGACAAATATGTTTCTACCATTTTATCCTTATAATATCCATTAACAGCTATAAAATTTGTGGTGAAATGGTTAGTATAACTCAAAGCTCTAGAAAACCAGACTAAAATTCTGCCCATTGAAATTTGTATATTTTTAAAGTTTGCTTTTGGATATTTTGGATTCTTCAGTTTTCTTCTACATCCCAAAATGTGGAAGTTAAATCACATGGTAAACTACAATTGGTCTGGTGCAGATGATTATCGGTAGGAACATGGATATGTCCTCTGATGAACTGGAGTTCCTTCCTCGCTCTTCATGCTGCTGGAATAGGTTCTAAATCTCTAGAACCCTTAAATGTTTTTAGGGAAAAATGGGATAAATGGATGGATGGAATTGTTACTAATTATATATGAAATCTCATTTCATCTTCCTCTTTTATTAGATTATGCAGAGACTTTGAAACTATTTTAAAGTTACATACTCCTAATAGAGTATAGAGTATAAAATAAACCTTCAATTTTACCATTGACATTGACAGATCTGAGAATTAGAAAGCTCAGTACTGACAGGTCCAGAATGGATTTTGAACCCATGACTGTGGTGCTGTAAGGAAGCAGCACAAACCACTGTGCTACTGAAAGGTAATAACTTTCCTGATAAAATCTTTTGTACATTTTTGACTTTATAATTTGAATCACAGTGCAGGTGAACATCTGAAGGTTTAAAAATGGAAAATATCATCCAAAGCTCAGTTATGTTGTGCCTACTTTCTTGTCCAATAAATTACTGTTCCATTAATAAGACATGCAGTTTTGTTAAACAAGCAAGAAATTACTTATGCAGACTTCACATATGCCATAATTAAAGCTGACTCAAATGTTGGAATCAGTGTTTGTCATCTTCTTTATCTCCAATCTATTTTGGATTTCAAATAAAGTGTAAACTGAAAAATTTGACTTTGGTTCAGAGAACCATGACATTTGTAAAATGCACAAGCTATACTAGAGTTCACTGTGAACCTGGAAGACTGTATTCCCATATTTACTAGCTCAGTGATATCTTGATTTAAGAGTTTAGGAGAGAAAAGGGTCTATAGATTTTTGCAATTTATACAATTTATTTTTTGAGGAAAAAAAGATATGTAAGACTGTCATAATGATTTTGGTGGTATTTAATTCTGAGTAATTCTTGAAAGATGAATAAAAACATACCATGCATCTGAGGCAAATAGTTATGAAACCTTTCTAAATCTGGTGGTTTTCACCCTTCACAAACTTCATATCACTAGTTTTTTAAGTGTGGTGGATTTTAATTTTTCTTGAACCGCTAAAATGTCAGATCTGTTAAGAAAGATATTTATTAAAGCCTGATCATTCCTCCTTACTGGTAAGTATAATGTTATATAACAATTATGAAATACCTAATTATTTCATTTTCTTAAAAAGTTTTTGATCCATCAGCTGTATTTGTTTTATTCATGGGTTTTACACTTCATTTCTTCTCATCTTCCCATCTGCTTTTCTTGGTGGGGTTTACAGTATCTTGTGTACCTTTCCTCCATATTTGTGATACGTATGATAATATTGCAATGAAAACACAACATTTGACTACTCTGAACACAATTCAAAAATCCTGTGGTCTATAGGCTTAGGTCAATAAAAGGCAATACATAACATGGAAATACAATGAGTATTTTAGACAAGGTATATTAATGTGTGCTATACTTTGCGTTCTGGCTGTAGAATAATAACTATTGGTATAAAACATGCTGTCTGCTATATACAGTACTTTATTGAAAAGTCCCTGAAATGAAGACATCAGAGCATACCTCTTATGAAATACCAACATGTAATAAAATATTACCTTTGTGGAAATTCTCAGAAAGGTGAGCAAACCATTATGAGATGTTAGTTCTCAAAAAATACAATGAAAAAGTTATTATTTTCAAAAATTAAGCAATACAATTAATTTCTTGCTGTTGGCTCTCTGAGAAAGGTTCCACGTCCCTGTGGACATGAACTGCTTTCACTGGGTTAAGAAACCAACGGCTAGAAGCTGTAACAATAAAATATGCAAATAATAATGAAAATAATAAAACAATAAATTAAGAATTAACTGTGTTGCTGTGTCTGCAGTGGTACATTGTTATTGTTCTGTGGCATTTAAAGTGACTTGTATCTTGTATTATGTATTATCCTCTATTTGTATTTCAGATTTATTACATTTTGGGAGGAATGCTATTAGAATTTGTCACAGATTGTTTATCTTATAATCTCAAAAAGTGATCACTTTATCAAATGGATCTTTTTTTATCTTTTAGAAATTTGTTTTTATAGAAAACTGTACTTTGAACCTTTACCATTCATATTTTTCGACTCTTTTTAAATTTATTTGTTTCAGCTTCATTGTTCACATTTTAAAAAATGTTATATTATTATATTCATTCTGTTTTAGTTGCTTTTCTTGCATTGACTAGTTTACTATACATTATCCTTTAAATCTTTTAGTCTGCCCAACAATGGTTCATTTCGGCTTACTATTTTTTTTAATATCCTGCTGCTTCTTTCTGGTTAGTTAGTATGGTCTTTTTTGTGGTAGTTTAATAGTTTCTGCTTCTGCAACATGTGTTTATCTATAAAAGTAGCCAGAATAATTAATTTTATATGTGAGAAGAGCTGCAACAGATTTTAGTGTGGGTTTTTTCTTTCTTTTTTAATAAGCTGCTGCCTAGTTTCCTATACCAGCAGCTATTAGCTTAATGCCTGTTAATTTACAGTTACTTAATTCTGAACAAGAAAGTAGGGAACACTGTGATGATTATCTATATGGATTCTGAATCAGAGTTCTTTTATTTGCCTTGGAAGAAGCATCTAAACAGGGTATTTCTGAGCAGTATGCAGAGACAGGATGCACTCATCATCTGTACTAACATATACTGTAACATTCAATTAAAGTTATAGGGCTTTTTATTTCATAAAAGGCCTAGACAAAAATAGATTCCCATTCCCAATTAAACTTCTTATAATGTAATATGCAAAAAGTTTTACAAATAGAACTTATACAAATGATGACTTTGAATAGTATTTTTTTCTGGTAATGTTTCCAAAACATTTTGTTATGAAACTATTACAATGACAATTTACTTTTACAGATATTTTCCATAAGGGATGGACTACTGCAATATACTACAGCTACACAGTAAAATTAGATTATACAATAAAAAAGTAGCAGATTAGCAGAGTTGAAAAATTCAGCAATATGAAGTGTTTTCCGGTGTTCATATTTTTATCCATTAACTAATTTTCTGACTAATTTATTCAGATAGGACATCATAGGGCTTTATCTTTGCAGCACTGGAAACATAATGGGTTCTCACATTTTTATGTAATGCAAACATACAGTTAGACACTTCTTAAATATTTAAATCTGAATTACATTTAGACAGTTTGCACTAACCAAAAATTTATTAATTGCAAGTCATTTTACACGCAAAATATACAATATAGTAATACAAGGAGGTTAGAAACAGGACTTGATACCATAATAGTAATAATAATAATACATTTTATTTTTATAGCATGTTAAGGGCAGCATGGTGGGACAGCATGTTATACTGCTGCCTCGCAGTTTGGAGATTCTAGATTCACATTCTGGCCAAGGTGGCAGATTGCAAGTTCTCTCCAAATCTGCCCAAGGTTTTCTCTGTCTCCTCCATTACCACTGCAACCACTGTATATGTTAAGGTAACTGCTGACTTCAAATTGTCCTGGTATGACTGGCTATGGGTGTATATGTGAGTGCACACTGCAATGGACTGGTGTTCTGTCCTGCGATGACTCTGCGTTGCATCCGATGCTGGATTGGCCCCAGTTCCCTTGAGCTTGAACTGGATACCTGGGCACAGAAAACGTAAAACTGGACAACTATGTACAGTACATCACACCAAGGCAAAACTGTAAGTCCAATCTATTGTATATTTATAGAAAAATTAAAGCCTCTTTCTGTAATCTTATTTCAGTAAGTGTTAGTAAATGCTTTGATATTATTGAGGATTCTGTGGTGATATGACATAAAGGTGCAGTAAATTTGTTTTATAACCACAGAAGTGATGTCTGAAAATAAATGCATAAAGCGACAAACGATACTGTACATCTAAATGCAGCTCATTCACCATTTGACATTAGTTTCTGGGATATAAATGAAAATGTATTTATGCATTTAAATGCATTTTTTACATAGCAGCAGACATAAAATATTCACATGGTGAGAATACTGGAAATACAAAAATCAAAATTATTAATTTAATAATATATATATATATATATATATATATATATATATACACACACCATATACAGTATACTGTATATATAGTATGAAGAGCATACATTTTTTTACTTAATGTGAGCATCAGGCAAAAAAACAGAATTTTAGCAGTACAGTGGAACCTCGGTCCACGACCATAATTCGTTCCAAAACTCTGGTCGTAAACCGAGTTGGTTGTGAACTGAAGCAATTTCCCCCATAGAACTGTATGTAAATACAATTAATCCATTCCAGACCGTACAAACTGTATGTAAATACATTTTTTTTAAAGATTTTAAAGCACAAATATAGTTAATTATATGATAGAATTCACATATAATAGTAAACTAAATGTAAAAACATTGAATAACACCGACAAAACCTTGAACAACAGAGAAAACTAACATTGCAAGAGTACGCGCTATAGCCTTATGACCCGATCGCTGTAAACACTTTTTTTAATGAGTTTTAAGCACAGGGAAAAAAATGAACATTTGAAAAATCCGTAATTCAATAAACCACCAAGAAAAGTAACATTGCCACAATGCACGCTATGAACCGACCACTGTAAACAGAACTGAAAACAAAAACAAGCCTTTTCTACCTTATGCTTTCAGCCTTCCCTTTCTCGGTTGCTCGCTCGCTCTCTCTTTCTCGTGTGTGCATGTCTCTTTTGCGAGCCTGGAGCGCCTGCACATGCGCCTGTGTGTGCCTCTGTCTCGCGCGCCTGTGTGTGTGTGCCTCTGTCTTGCGCTCCTCTGTGTGTGTGTGTCTTGCGCGCCTCTATGTGTGTGTGTGTGTGTCGCGCTCTCTCTCTCTTGCTCGCTCACTTGCTGCACAGGAAATGCGCAGGGAGAGACTGAACATGTACAAACCGAAAGGGAAACTGGCTTGTTTGTATACCGAGTGTGTGGTCTTGAACCGAGGCAAAAGTTTAGTGAACTTTTTGGTAGTAAACCGAGTCGTACGTGTACCGAGACGTTCGTGAACCAAGGTTCCACTGTATTTTTAAAGCTGTAGGCATCTTATAGTATATACAATAGAACTGCTCATAATGGAGCTCAAATAAACAGTAACAAACAATAGAATGGGGACTGATGTGGTATGATTTCTAAAACATCACTACTGGCCTAATACTTGTGCATGTCTTAGTGACTGATGGTAGAGGATATGCTAAATATAATGTTTTAACACTTTAGAATCTATCTATCTGATAAATACATAGATTGGGCCTTCAGACATATCTAAAGCAGGTGGATCAAAGTCAGATCCTGCAGGGCCACAGTGGCTGCAATTAGAAGCTAATTACTGCTAGAGTGTTGGTAGTGACAAGGTGGCTCAGTCCGCATGATGCAATATGCTGTCTCTGGAATCTCAAAATAAGTGGATAAATAATAAGACATTACACTTCTTCCAAAAATGATAAATAAAAGCAATGAAGTTAAATATATTATTGAGATTAAAAAACAATTCATTTGAGTTTGAAACTAAAAGTTGCTAAAAAATTAAAGCCAGTAGCAAAAACAATTAAAACAAATTAAATGTAAATTACAACAATAATGACCACCAATAAATAAGCCCTACTAATGTTTCTGCATCTAATGGTCTAATTTTAAGGCAGCTTATATAATATTTGAGTACTTCATATGGTGAAGCTTGTTTAAACAACCCTTGGGTATCAATTTTATGTCAGGATGTCAATTTTTTGGCTATAGGAAAACTATGAGTCTTTTGAGACAGGATAAACACTTTATGAAAAGAACTTTCTGGAATATTTACAATGCAAATATATAATACAATGTATTTCTTTTTCATTTTTAAATATTTTAATCATGTCAAAGGGTTGTTATGGTCATCATCAAATATAAGCAATCAAATTCCCCTGCTTTCTGTGAGGTGCACTTAATATTAAGTACGACATTAAACAGTGAAGCACCTGCATTCAAAAATGTTATTCATGATATGGCATACCAGTAGACAAATCTTAACTCTAATATAATCATTATGTTTTAAACAATACTCAATGCATGAAAATAATGCACGTTTAGTCTTTATTGAGTTTGATTATAAGTTTGATTTTCAAATATTATTTGACAGAATCAGTTCACTGAGTTGAGGAACATGTTTGAGCACGTTGTGTAGATTTCTTAATACTATCACAATGTTTAGAGTTTAAATATTAATCAAATTAGAAATGCAATTGGTTTTTAAAATGGCCTACATTTAATTTTTGATTTAAAGTTAAAAAGTGTTCCTTACAGAAATTAGAAATGCACAGAGCACAATGACCACTTCTAAATTCATTAAAACAGCACTGATTTCCAACTTCTAGTATTTACGCTTCATTAACTAGACGTTCTGAATTAAGTAACATAAATACTTATTTACCTTGCACAATTATTCCTAAAATAACTGTAATTTCACAAGACACACAGAAAGATAAGTCTCACCAAATTTTATTAACTGTACAGCTAACTATACTAGACATTAGCTAAAATTAACTGTGAAGGGTGTTCAATAGTTCTTTCAACAAACCAGTTTAGCATTGGATTTTTCCTTGTGCCACTGAAACCAGGACTTGCACATTTGAGATAACTTTAATGAATATAAGAGCAGCAGATGCAAGCAAAATCTTTAATGTTAAAGATACACTTATATTTAGTTTTTAACTAATATTTTTGTACTTTGTTTATGACCATGATTGATAAAAATGATTACTTTCTCAACTTTTTCATAAAACATTACACCTACACTGGATTAGGAAACTATGTACTACAAGAGAACACATAAATAAAACAAAAAAAAAAAAATAATGCTGATTATTTTTTAAACAGTCATAAAGCTGAACCTCAATCCTATTTGTAAAGCCATATACATAAAGTGTTTAGCCTGCATGCTTTCCCTGTGGTTATTTCAATTTAAAAACTATCAGATCAATATAAGGACTCCAAAAGAAATTCCTGGAACCATTGTTAAAAATTACTTTACAAGTGAACAATGCTACTTGTACATTCAACATTTAAGCAATATAAAAAGATTTTTGGCTATGACTTGACAGGAAGGGTTACTTGAATGAGGAAAGGTGCTATATAAATAAAATGTATTGTTATTTGCAAAAATGTTTATTTAATTTAGTGTTTTGAGAATGACATTAAGACACTACAAATATTTCAATAAAAAAGGAAACTATATTCGACTGAATATTGTGTAAAAATCCAAAGTTCTGTCAAATTCTGCCCAGGAAAAAGGCAATAGCATTTGTAAAAAGGTTCTGTCATATAATGCACAAGCATAAATATATACGGTATATATATAAATATATATATATAACATATTTAAACGAATTACTAACTTCAAGTTCTGTCCAACACTGCACAAAGATATAAGAAAAAATAAAACAATTGTAAAATTCCACTGAGAAAACTTCCAAGTTGTGTGACAGAAACACCAGTCTATACACAGCATGTGACACCAGAGCAGCACAATTACATGTTACAACTTTTCTTCCAGGGCTGAAGCCCTTTCAGAATTGCTACATGAGGCAGAAATGTACAGTTACTTTTTAGCAAGTTTCCCCATTTTTGTTTTCTACCACTCAATTGGATTTCACTGTCCACTTCAGGTATCATCAAGTAGCTCTTAATATGTTTTTCAATGGCAGGGTGCAGAGACTCACCTTCTCTGAATTCCTGTGTTTTTTTGAAATACAGCAGCTGCTAAAAGATTTTTTTTTTCCTATCTTCCTTGCCATTACCTGGGCGGGGCGGGATGGAGAGGGGCAGGGAAGCGGGTATCTGTGCGAGTATTATAAATGATAAAATAAATGTGCTTTGAAATTGAGGACCTCAACCAAGATGGCTTGCAAAATGGAATGTGCCCGATCGGCATATGCTTCTTACGGAAATAAAAATAATTCGTTTGAACAGATTAAAGATTCATTCAAACAGTTTTTTTTTTTGCCTGATACCTATGAGGCTCCGTAGTAGATCAATTTCACTTAAACTACATTTTATAGAAGAACGATAGTTTTGGCCATGCCTCCTCTGTATGCCGTGACTCATTTTTCTCAATATCAGTTTATTACCTGCAGCGGTTTTAACTGTTCAGTTACATTTGTCTTACAATTATGAAACTCTGCTGAGCTTGTCATATAAACCAGATAATATTCCTTCAGTTGCAGCACTGTAGTACACAATAATAAATAATCAATGACATTGTGACTGTGTGTATTTACACATTTACACACAGATTTAGCTTGCATGAAGACACATACTTTAAAGAAATGTACATATACTAGAAAAGCTATACTACTTAATTCAGGCACCATACAATACTGAGTTTAAGATTGACCTTTATGATGCAACACTTCTAAGGAGTTACCTCTGAAAGTCAGACACTCAGTCTTTTAAACATACAATATTACCTCTTACTAGGCTTTTTGAGTTATGAATGAGAAGCAGGGGCAAGAATAGGAATTTAGGATAACTGAAATGCCAAATGAAATACATTTTGCAATGGACATTTCAGTAAAATTATAAAAAAGCAGATATCACATCTGGCTGCGTATCTAACGCAATGGCCTTCACATCTGAGCTCTGACCTGTTGGAATTCATGATTCTGTCCAGCGGTTGCACCTTTTTCCAAACCAAGGCACCAGCACACAGGCAAAAACCCAATAAAAGACACAAAATTCAACCATGTTCCTGTTTTCATCACTGGACCACAGCTTCTTGTTCTGAAGATATGTAGCTTTCCTATGTCTTAACATCTATCCTTTTCAAGAAGTTAGCCCAGCTTTAAAAGTCAATCTAAGAGCTGTTTGTCTCTAATGAGCTTTCTCCTGCCCTTGCTTGTTTTGTGGTATGTGTGTGTCCTTGGGGGGAATGAATATGCAAACAGCCAAAACTCAGATTAAAATAACTTATTTTTAAGGGAAAAGGTGTCTCTGACAAAATGACTTTATGTCATCATGTCATTTGGTGAGGTAAAATAACTGAAAATTACAAGTACTCATCTTCAAATTATTTAAAAACAGTATTCTTTTAGTTTAATTAGTGACAAGTGTTATTTTCAAAAGATATGAATTTTAGCTTATCTGAATCGACTCAAAATTTTGACATGGATTTAAATTTAAGTTGCATTTTTATACTATCTGAAAATTTTATTTCTTCACCTTACAAATATTGTGAAATTAAAAAGCATTCTTAATTTGCAACATCCTGAAAAGCTATTATTATAATTTCTTATTGTCAGGCTGGTGAAAAGGATTAAATGAAACCAAAGCAAAAACATAAGTATAAAACTTCAGCTATCAATTCAACATATTGCCTTCCAGTTAGTTTTATGGTTCAATTTAAATTATGACTAAATGCTGTAGAACTGCCTAGAAACAACATTTACTTACAGTAGGTATGTCCAAATTTTATACTCCATGTCAAAATGCATACAATTTAAGGATATACAAAAATCACCGTAGACATCAGAGTGCTTAGGTTGCCCAAACTCTAGAATGACCTACCTGCTGATGTGAGAGAGACCAATCTCCTCTGAATGGAGGCTAAAACTGACCTTTTTTGCATGGCATTTGCTTGATAGAGCTGCTGCTGAGGCTGTTCATATTGCTTCTTAGTATAATTTGCATAGTTTACACAGTTCTGTTGTTTGGCAGTGATTAAATCTTTCTGATTATCTTTCTCTTCTCAACATCCTGTGACAGCAATCGGTGCACCCTGGAATGTGTTGTCATCAAAGATGGACCCATTTGTCATATCTTTATTATCTGTGCTAGGATTCATTGTAGAGTAACATAAAAAGATGGTTTGTGTTACTGTGCTTATTTTTGTTCAAGATTATATTTTTCTTTGCTTAAATACAGTTGGTTACAAGATATTGTTAAAGGTAAAAAAAAGAACCTGACATGATTTGTCTTCATTTTATCCTTTAAAGTCTACAAAAGTTGAAATTTCAATAAGCTTTTTAGGAAGGAATTCAATGGGATTTTCAGCCATCAACATGCATATGCTCTACTGTACTAGTATGTGACCTGAAGGTTCTGTGACCTTCCAGTCCTTGTTCTCTCTTTTATAAGCTTCAAAGATCACTGTTGTAAGCTACATTTATGTAGTTTCTGTTCACATTTTACAATTTCTGAAGCACTTTTTTTATTAGGACAGACTTGATTAACTGTATGGAGGCTGCTATGTAATGGAAAGAGCATCACTGAATCCCCTTAACTGCAACTTCCATCAGAACACAAAATTTCTATATGCTCTATGTGTACGTTTCCACATATGTTTAGCATGCTGTTTAACTACTGATGTGTAAACATCATGTTGTGCTTCTTTTTTAGTTGCATTTCATTTGTTGCCTTTCTAGGCTCTATTTGTACCATAGTTTCCAAACTTATTATATATTGTCCACCATTATTATGTATGTATTTTAGAAATGATGCATCTCTCATGGCATTCTCTTATAAAGATATTGCACTGTGCATCATATTGCACACAGTACTTTGCTATATCATTGTACTATGTTCAATCACACATCACATCAGCTTTATTCAAAACAGACAAATCCTAACCGCTCAGATATCCTGTGATTAGGAAGTACACTATCTGGGAACAATAGCAGTCATATGTCACTGTGCTTGCAATTTAGACAGCTTGGTTTATGCATGCTACATGAACTTGCCTCAAGTGAAAAGACAATGACTAACCTCACACCTGCAGAACAGAACAAATACATTTTTGTAATTCTCGCTTTGCAGATTATACAGCAGCTGAATAGTTTTAAATTTTAGAGTTTGTTCTTAGTGGTTTATTCCTAATAAGGAGGCTAGATTATTTTTTTCCTTATATTACAATGATGTAGCCTTTATCATTTGATATAATTTGTATGGCTCTAGATCTGTGGAGCTGTATGCCCTAGAGTTATGTGGGTAAAAGATATTGATGTGCCTTCTGATATTGAAATTATACCAGGTAATTGGAATACCAGAAAAAAATTACATTATGCAAACTCTATTAGCCATTCAACTAAGCACTTTACCCACTATCTACACCTATCCTGTACTGGTTCCAGCTGAATCTAGGCCTAAGAGTAGAGGTGCAATCTATAAAAAGAAATTGATCTTAATTCTATTCCTTGTTATTTGCAGTGGCTATGGTACTGTATGTATAAAACACTATTTTAAATGTTGATATTCCTATTTCATTCACATGTACCTAATGACCCTGGAATTTTACATATCAAAATGCATAAGTCAAGCTTACTTTCTTTCTATTCTTTCTAAATTTGTTATTCCACTCAGGTGTATAGCAACAGTTTCTGTTTTGCTTAAGCACAATTTTGCTCGTTGCTGAGCTTATAACGGACTGATGAAATTATTAATCATGGCTACTGAATATTATTGCATGATTCTTTTACTTACTAGCATATTGGTTAAAGGTTTCTATTTACACCTTGGTATCTTGCACAGTATATGGCAGTTTATGTTCACTGGTGCAGCCAGGGCATAGTGCTATAGTTATCTTTTAGGGTTTTGGAAAACCATGGTATTACCCCAGGAAACCATGAAACAGCCAGCCCTTGACAGTCACTATCATAGTCTACAAACAAGAGGCATTCTCAGATAAGCACTCACTTGCAGTGAGGTAGTATTGCACATCCAAAAACTGCAGAAGTCTAAGAACAAAACTGGTTTAAAAGCTAAAAAGAAATAATTTTTAGATGTTTTGTGGTGGGAAAGTGGGTGAGGTGACTCACCAGTTAGAAACAGTCATTTATACTCAGCCCCAGGTGGATATAAGGGTTTTCTTTCTCTTTGTTAAAAAAAGCTTAAAATATTTTTATATAAATTCTGAATCATGGACTGTGCCAACCAGATACAGTACATGCAGAGAGAAAGAAGGCCCAGTTAATGAGGCATACTTACAACAGGCCCACTCTCCTGTATTGTTTTTACCTAATGAGTATTTCTGCTACCTTGAAAAAAGGCAGAGTGGAAAATGCAGTAAAATTAAACTTCAGTATCTTTCAAAATGACAGCCTGATCTGCCTAATATAGAAAGTCAACCAGTGTCACCAACACTCCCAAGTTAGCTAGAATTATTTTATTTTGTAATCTAGTGTCTCTACTTAGAAAAAAACTAAGGTCATTTTCAAGATAGGTAGAGCAGACTGCCATTTCTACATGCTGCCACCTGGGGTTTCATAACAGATTATTCAACTACCATCCTTTTTTTGCTACACTACTCTATTTTACTGATGAAGCAATCATGCAAAATGCACTAATTAACATCTGTGGCATATTCGTACAAACTCCAATCCTTGACATGTCCAATGAATGCTGTGGTTTTTGTGCCACCCAGCCAGATGAACCAGGGCCCAGATCCTGCTTTTAAACTTGATAGCTTTTTGCTATTTACCTGTTTTACTAGTACATAATTAACACCAAATTTACACCAAAGTCGGTTCATTTTACTTTTCTGAGGATTTCATGTTTTATTCAAAATGATGAATTTATTTTCACTTTACTTATACTTCATGATTTTGATTGTCTTTTTTTTTTTTGAAAATGTCAATTATTAAAACAGCTGTTTGCTGATGAGGATATCCTCCTGTTTATAGAATATTGCCATTTGCACTGATGCCTGCTGTTTGTTAATTGACATTTTTAATGGGTCTATTTTGAAGCAATTAAAGAACAAATTCCCAAAATTCACTCAGTCTGTTTCAGTCATTATATGAGATATCAGGCCTTAGAATATGTTTATACATTATTAATCAGGAGCATACTAAAACTGTATCTAATAAGATTTTCCAAAACTTGGGGAGTTTTCAAAAATGTGAGAGAAAAGTCTTAAAAGTAAAATTTATTGAAAGGAAAATGTCTGCAAAAAGGTATAACAACAGTATATTGATTCATTTTTTTCAGAAATGTTTATTCCAGTCAGAAGCCTGCATCATATTTTATAAAATTTGAGCAGAAATATGATTGCTTATTAAAAAAAGACAAGAATTAAAAGGCAAGAGCTGCCCTTCAATTAATAAATTATTTATAAATAAAGCTTTAAACAAGCCATAGATTCATTTCTAAATCATTCTTCTTCCATTACAAGGTTGAGGGAAGACAAATCTTAAACCAGCACTGGACTTAAGGCAAATAACTTATTTTCCCAGCACAGAAAGTGCCAAAGCCATATAGACAGTGACCGGAATGGGAATCCAAACCTGGCCCCATGAACTGTGATTATATTAAATGATTAACTTAAGTAAAATTACCTTCTTTAAATAGAACCACTAAAATAAACCAAAATGATACTGAATAGCAGCAACAGAGTGTCAAGTAATGTTGATTCAGAGCACTAGGGACCTACACTTGAAGTCAAGTCTAGTCACAGTCTGACAGCAATTCAAATATCCTCCATAATTTATAGTCTGAGAAGGGTTTGTCCAGGTTTCCTCACTTATATGAAAGTTGTGAATGTTAGATTAATCCCTGACCATAAATAGGTCCTGTATAAGAGAGTGTAGGTGAGTGTCTTTCAGTGAACTAGTATGCAGTCAGGGTTAATTCCTGAGGTCCACAGTTAGGATCTGTTATCATGCAACCACAAAATTGTGCAAGTAGGCTCAGAGGTTTTACAAATAGATGAATGGTACTGAATTAGCTACAGTTCCATACTTTTGGGAAAGACACACATGGCAAACAACATGGAATGTATTTTATCTGTCTCCAACAAGGTGACCTGAGCTTTGGTTCTGCAGGAATGTTCGCTTGTACCAAAGATAAAATTGTTTGCTTTACCAGCACTGTTTTTGAAAGGAATAAAGAGAAACTGCATTTATATAAAATATGCAGCATATTACCTATTTGCTGTCATAATGAAAGATTAAGAACTGATTTCCCCCATAATCTCAATTTAAAGCTGATCATAAATACCAAATCACAGCCCTCAGCTTTGACTTTGGAATTGGGGCCATCCTTCTGGAGACTGTCTGGTTACTCATTTTCCACGTGTGTCGCTGGAAATAAACTCTCACAGATCTAGATTCACCGAGAAAAATGAAATTACTCCTCTATAGATATGGGCTCTTTCAAGGCACCTGACACCACTGTGAACCTTTTTTTTTTTAAACTCTTAGAGCATAGTAGAGTTATCTATGATCCGAAAAAGATTCTTCAGCAAACGTTACAATAATTTTGATGAGAACAGCCCACTCAGGCCTGCAAGCCTCCCAATCTTACATACATAGTTTCTCCAAAACAGTATCAATTCAAGTTCTGAATTATGTCTATCTAACATTTTCCTTGTCTGTGTTCACTTTATCAGAAACTTTCTAAAATTTGTGTTAAATCTATCCTTAATTTGCCATCTGTGCCCCTTGCTGAAGAAATAATTTTAAAGTAACAGCTGGGATCCAATGTACTGATTCCCTTCCTAATTAAAAAAAAACAAAAAACAATCATGTCATCTCAATTTCCACTTACTTAAACTGTAAAGGTTTGCAAAACTTTCTTCATAGCTTACACCCATCATACTGGAATCAGCCTAATCACTCACCTCTGGACTCTATAGCACTTCAATGTCCTATTAGTAATATGGAAACGAGAGCTGCACAGTACTCCAGATGTGGCTTCTGCACCACACACATTGGGCAATATAACTTAACAATTAGCCTTCTACATCACTTCTGTACACCGTCTGGCTGTAAAAAATAAAATTTGTTTAAAGCACCAACACTTTGTGCCATGAACTCCCACTTCTTTTTTCACACAAAAGACATTGACAAATTTTCTTATTCCCTCCTCCATAACATATTCCATGTTCATTTATTCCTCACCTTTAAAAATCATGAGAAACTTGTCCATGTTTTTATCACTTCGCACATCAACTATTGTAATTCCGTACTGGCAGGTGCCCCCTTTCACTCTTCTAACACAGCTCCTGTTGATTCAAAACTCTTCTTTAAGAGTCCTTACACAGACTGGCAACAGTGAACACATAACACCCATCATGCTCCACCTTTACAGGCTCCCAGTGTCTGACAGGATTGAATATAAACTTCTACTATTTTTAATCCTAGATTTATAAAGTTCCTCTGTTTGGCCTTTCTATAAAAACTGAGGGCTTACAATCAGACCTTTTCTTGTGGGTCTTTTGTTATATTTTGGTACATTTCTAGTTAATTTGCCAGCTCCATATTTTGGGGCCTTCGCTAGTTAAGGGCAGGAGGCAGCCTTAGGGGCTTGGCTGAAGTCAAGTTAGCCTCTGCAGCACAGATCAGGTAGGATTCTGGCCTGTTCCCTACCTTTGTTGCATAGGCCTGTTTTTGGAGGTCTTATCCATTTTTGCCTTTGAGAAAATACAGGTTAGAAAAGCTTACAGCTAATATTGTATAATAATGAAAGATTTTCTTCCTCTGATATTCTGGGATTCTAGAAACGTTATTCTGAAATAACTGTAGTAATTTTTGATCACAATAAAGAAAATGTCCTTGTGATGGACTGGCACCCCCATCCACTTTTGTTTCCTACCTTTGTATCCTGTGTTGCTGGGACAGGCTCCAAAGACCTTGAATTAGACTAAGGTGGTCTGAAAATGCCACATTATAGAGATGACAAGTCAAATCGACTAAAGGCAAAATACTTCTGATGTATGATAACTGTATGATTCAGGGATATACAGTAGAGATATGACAGTGGTTATATACAGGTATATATATGTGTTTAAGTGCGTGTGTATTTAAATATTGCTGTGTATATGTATTTATATATAGGAATAGAGGTGGTTTTATCTGAAAGTTAGCCTTAGTCAACAGCAAAATTCCAAAGGGCTTCAAGCTTTTAAACAATTAAAGGATACATTTTCATTGCATTTTTTCTGTTCTCATTATATTTTTTTCTGTTTCAGGGTAGGATTGCAGTATGATTAAGAGAGTTCAGTTAGACACATTTGTTTGCACACACCGATTAAGAATGTACCAGATGTGAGGGGAAAAAAAGAATAAGTGACCCTGAAAATACATTTTGAAAAAGATAAGATAAATCATGCTAAACCAGTCAAGCAGGCTGCAGACACCAGCAGTGTGCTCTCTGCTAGTGACTACAACATTAAAGAATCATCAACAGTCATAAGAACTGCAATTTTTCTGACTAATAGTATAACATACTGGCTAAGAATGTGAATAATAATTAGTACCAACATGTATTTTTATATTTTGACAACAACAAAATTAAAGCTGATTGATCAACATTTAATTTATAAAGAAATAAAAGGATCACTCTATCTCTTCCATCATATTCTGAGTACTCAGTAATGTAGTTATTAAGCTGTTCCTTTCTTACCGAGGTCAATATAAACATCACGTTTAGGTTTTTTTGCATTTTTATATAATTGGCACACTGTCAGTAAACTGAGTGCTCTAAGTGAGTGAACTGGAATTTAAAATATAATATTCTGGGTGTTATTCTATTTATGATTTTTTTTTTTAATAGTACTAGTTATATCTTCTATGCTGTTTTCCTGGTGCACCTAGTTTATAATAGGATGACAAATGTTTTTATTAATCACAGTTCTTTAAATGATGCGAAACAGGAAAAAAAGCTCACTGCTTATATTCATGATTATATTATTGCATGTATTGATTTTTCAAATACGAGCACAAAACACATACTCATAAAAAACAGCTATTCAGTGACATTCTCTGCTTCTGTTGTGTGACTTGTTTTTCTTTTGCTTCCACTAGAAGGCTTTACACTGGAGAGTGTAGTTCAAAGTTAGTTTGCTTCTTGCACATTGACAATGTAAAATTACCTTACTTTACAGGTATATTAATATCTACTTGAATGAATGATGTCATCTTTTGTATATGGTTATCATGGTACTTAATTTTGCCAATGAAAAGCTGTAAAGAATATCAAAATAACTCTCATTTAGAGAATTTAGAACTAGAAAAACAATTAAGTTTTCTTTGTGACAAATGGTCAAATGCTTTTTCAAGTTCTAGCAAGAATTTAGTAATGTTTTCTAAAATAAGCCTGCAAGGCTTCTGCCTATATTCACATTTCCCTTATGTTTTAATATATATTAGCAACTATTTTTGATGGGTCTTTTGTTCACATAGATCTCTGAAATGGGAAGTGGGAGGGCATAAAGTTTTTATTTTTAAATTCATCATAACGTTTTTGTTTTAGAAATATCGTGCTCTGATTGCATTGTGTTTTACACATTGAGACATGATCTTTAAGTGCAATAAAGCCTAATTAATGATAAAGTTTCAAAATGATGAGAGGGAAAAAAACTTAACTAGAAACTAGCTAACAAGTTTAATTAAATACTTTGTAAAGTAAATAAAAAGGTTGTAGTGTAAAACAGCTTAAAGCACTAATCAAAATCATAATAATTACATTTTGTTACATATAAAGAGATAATAAATTTTGTGTTTACTGTATATATAAGATCATATGAAAAATTAACATTATAGTATTTTAAAATGGAAAGGACTACCACTACAGTGGTTACACGCTTCCTGGCTGAAGAATAAAAATAAAACTCACTTAATACTACACCAAAATTTTTGCTAGTCAAATGTTGACCTCATATAGTCAACGGTGGAATCATTTTTGTGTACAAATAAAAAGTTGAAAAACTGATCTAGATATCAATTTTAGCACAGTTTAAGAATAACCTTCCTTGACTTGCACTGCACATTGTGTTATTCAATTAGCCATCCTCATTGCTTCTTTACATTTTTTTAATTCTTCCTGTTTGTAAAACTTTATGTTTATTTACATATGTGTTAAACTTTATCTGGCCATTTTCTGCCCAATTATCAGGAACCTTCGCTGTATACATGCAAAGAACCTTTACCTGTATTTAAAAAGGAGGCAATTTACCTTTAAGTTTGGCTTTATTTCCTTTTTTGTGTCATACACTGTGCTTCACCAAAAAACAAATGAATCTTGGCACCGAGTTATTTAGCTTTTACTTATTATTAGAAAATGAAGCCTTACTAAACTTTTTTTTTTGGAAAAGCCATAGCAGTTGTTCTGATAGAGGAGGATCTGCATGTGAAGATGTATTTTCTTGTAAGGACTGCATGATTCAGTTGTTGACTGTTGCTGCTGATTACATGGCTGGAGTACAAGACTGGCAAAATGAAAGAGAAGCTTCTTTGTGACCTGATAGTGCAGTCTTGTGTTGGACTCTGCACACTTGATGGGAACAACAACCAGGTTTAAATATCATCCACTTGAAAAGAACTCATCATGGACCATGAAAGGCAGACATGACCTGATCAGCACTGAACAGGCATACATGGAAATGTTTGAGGACCTCATAAACCTACCATGAAAATTATCACCCTCAAATTGTGACTGTAAAAGGTACTGTATATACTGTATTTATGGTGGAATATGTTTCATGTATTAAACTTATATCATTTGCACCACAATGTATCTTTAATTTAGTGTTACATTTTTAAATAAAGGAAAGAAAGAATTATTTTGCACTTGTTTCAAAATGCAAAAGTAACCTGCAAATAAAAGCACACACAGACATAGACCCTTTATTATTATCGCTGGGGTTCATGCTATTCATTCTTCAAAAAGCATAAACTGAAAATAGTTCTCAATGTAATACATGTTAAAGTTCCTTATGCTATTTCTATTCTGGAACAACAAACCAACAGAGAGATACAGAAATGTGTATTATTATGGTGGATAACTTTGTCATGTGGTGCAAGGAAAACCATCAGCAATTCAATATTAACAAGACAAGGAACTTATAACATAGACTTTCCATTGAAAATGTCAGAGCAGGCTCTTCTTTTTTAAAGAGGCTTAGGTCCTTTAATGTTTATCACAAGCTGATGTAACTGTTCATAGTGGCCTGTGTACTTTTGTACTTTCTGCTCTATTATAGAAGTAACACCAGCTCATAAAATGCCAAATACCTGAATACTCTGATCTGGAAGACCAACTACTTTACAGGACTGATCTCAGAATTCACAGATGACAGAGAAGAGGATGTTGGCAAAAATCAGAGGGCTTAATGGCTAATGCTGTTCATCTTCTTCATGAAACACTGTTCTATCCAACCTTTGGCCACTAATCATTCTACCACACTATGCCAAGAGGTGTTGCTACAGTTACTGTATATTATTTCCACAGCAATCACATTGTAAAATGCTACTTTCCGTCATTCCCATCTATATCCTAGCTAAGGACACATTGGCTTATGGAAACTATGTATTAAATGTATATTAGGTTCATTTGTTAATGAACACTTGGAATTTGCTTTTACTGTTTTGCACTACGATGTTATATGTGGCTTCTAGAAAGTTAACGTTGTCCTAGGGTAAATAAAATAAGTAAGTGACTTGCTTTAAACTAAAAAAAAAGTCTGTCTTTATGAATCATTAGTATACAACCTTATTCAATAACCTTATTCAAGCCTTGAAGGCAGCTTGTAGAAAATGTATTTCCAGAGAGTAAAATTATCAGTGTATGTTAATACGTTATAAATATATAAATTAAAAACATGTGCTACAAGGTTCTTCACAAGTGGCAGATGTTTTATATGCCTTACTGGAGAATGGAAACTTTCTATAATGATATTTTGAACATTAATGCATGTGACAAAAGTTACACATTATCACATGCACTTCAAACTAAGAGACATCAGTGAGAAGATGCACTATTGTGTTTATTTTTAGCAAAACTAAAACAGCTTTTGAAAATAAATATTTAGCTTGCAAAAGCAAAATGTCTTCTAATTAGGCTCTAGCCTCTGAAGGTTTAACACAGAATGACAGTTTTGTGCTATTGCTCGTCTTTAACTCTAACACCGTACTCCCATTACTCAGTTAAATCCACACAGTCACAGGAGAATATACTATATAAATTCCATACAAACATACACTTGCATTTTGTGAATCAGATACTGCAAATATTCATTATTATTATTCAAATAGTAGCACACCATAATAAGGCACTTTTCGTAGCACATAAGAGAATCTAGGATATTTCAGAGTTGCCTCTCAAGAACTTAGAAAAGTCAGCAAGTATCAGAATGTCAAATGAGGTAAGAAAGTAAGACATGAAAACAGGAAGACTGGGCTATTATAATTTATTAGTTTGGGTATTAGCAGTAGAATTACAAATATAGGTAGATCAAGCATCTTAGGGGTCAAGTGATCATGGTGTCTATCTAAAATCATTAAGCTCATAACAGCATTTTTAATCTCCCATAAATAGTTAACATTTGGTGTGGGAAAGCTATTAATGCACTTACGAATCTTTAACAGTGTTTAATAGGTGATGCAAAGATTAACTGAATGCAGACAATATGTTATATTTAAAATACAGTTTAGAATTATTCCAGGAGTGTTGACAGAGGATGATAGATTAATTGTATGGCAGGAAGTTTAAATGAGAAGAAATCAATTAAATGAATTGAAGGATATTTTCATATGCAATTGCCATAAAGACAAGACTCAAATACACAAAAGCTATATTAAATTAAAAAAACGCCTTATTTCAAAGTAAAAATACACAGCGTCTGTACCTCTAAGTCTATATTGTATGTTCTGTATCTTTTAATATGCAAATGTAAACACAGTAAACTGTGATATTACTATTTTGTTTATTCTGGATTGCTTTTGCTATAGAAAAAATGCAGTTGATAGCAGCTTTTATCCATCCATCCATTTTCCAACCCGCTGAATCCGAACACGGGGGTCTGCAGGAGCCAATCCCAGCCAACACAGGGCACAAGGCAGGAACCAATCCTGGGCAGGGTGCCAACCCACCGCAGGACACACACAAACACACCCACGCACCAAGCACACACTAGGGCCAATTTAGAATCACCAATCCACCTAACCGGCATGTCTTTGGACTGTGGAAGGAAACCCACGCAGACACAGGAAGAACATGCAAGCTCCACGTAGGGAGGACCTGGGAAGCGAACCCGGGTCGCCTTACTGCGAGGCAGCAGTGCTACCACTGAGCCACCGTGCCGCCCAGCAGCTTTTATTTTTGATTAAAATATACGATAACAGTTTATTTTCACACAAGTGAAGAGAAACGTTGAAAAAGATATGAGTCATATTAAGACCTTGTCTTCTACTGTGCTAAGTATAAACACTCTTGACTTTGTGAAATCATAAATGTGGATATGCATTAGATACATGTTTGCACATTGAGAAAGTATAGATCATAATCATTAGTTCACAAAACTAGATCAGTTTTGACTTTTATAATTGCACGCTAATAGACTTTGCAGGCTTTTATGTGTAAGATATGGATTAATAGTGGCATAGATAAAATTGTGCACACTGAGCCAAAAAGTAATACATGAATTCGTTAATGAGCATTATTTACACTGCATATATTTAGATTAGCCATTAGATTTTTCCCCTTAAATATACACAAGGATTGATGGGTGTGTATAAAAACATTATTTTAATATTCCTATAAATAACATTAAATATACAGTACACATAGATCCTACACAGAGAGAGAAATGAAACTTGAGGCAACAAACAAATTCCAAAAAACTTTGACAAAATAAACTTACCTAATGTTTATGCAAAACCACAACCTTACTATTATACTGCCTATGTAAGCCTTCAATCTTTTTCAACGAATGGGGCTTTCTCCATAACCTAGTCCTCAAAACAGATTGGATTAGAAAGACACAGACCCAGACCTGTTGAAAATGTTGTAGTTACCCAGGCTCCAGTACAGTATGCTCCGTTGTCCACTTTTGCCACATGTACGTTTTTTTTTTTCCCTGAAACTTGCTTAACCCCTCACCTGCATTGTAACATAAGACAAGGCGGCTTTGCAATTTCCATACTGACATCCCTCTGTCTACACCATTGTTTTTCTAACTAACTCATTCACAAATTTTTATATCAATAGACTATTTATGACCACAGCATTACCACTGGCATGATTTTTTTTGCCCATTCACGATGCACCTTGTTATATGAAATTCCCCACAGTGTAACTTTTCCTGATATACACATGAAGGTGTGTTCAAAAGCACTTACTGTAAATGGTAAGCTTTACATAATATCCACCATCCATGAAATATTGATACATGTCATTCTCTAGACAGACAGCTAACACTGCACACATTTACATTAAAAGGGGTGTGTACTTAATAAAGTGGCCACTCAGTGCATGTGACATGCAAACAATACACAACATGACACTGTGGTTGCATAGTTCTTAATACCTCTTGGAAGAACCCCTACAAAGAAACACTGGGGCCCAAGTTAGGCAATATGTAAAGAAATAGATTGTACTTTTAAGTAGGTGGAGGGTGATATGGTTGTATCATGTTATCTATATATTAGCACGGTTGCATTACAGTACAAATCACAGTATAATATTTATGTATATACTTTTCAGACTGAATCCAATTTAACCTCTTTTGTTGGTCCAATTTTATAGGTAAACAGAGGTTAGTTTACTGTGATGTTTCTTTTCAAATTGACCATTTTAATCAACTAATGTAATAATAATAATAAATACAATTTACTATTATAACAACATTTACATACTCAAAGAGCTTCACGAAATTTCAGAATGAACAACTGTGAAAAGCAGAAAAAAAAGATCAAATCTGATACAAAAAACTCAATAAAGACAAAGCTTTGAGTTAGAATACCAGACTATATCTCAAAAGTAATACAAAATACACCAAGTAAACCCTAAACAAATAGCAGCTTGTGATATAAATGCAAATCATCCTGAGCACCTAGTATAAAATTTTTATTTTTTTTACAATTTATTAGGTTAGAACGAGGTAAAAGAGTAACAAACACTCCTTTTGAAAGCAAGGATCAACTAATGGGTAAGCCCAAACAACACTCCTATGAAGCGGTGCTAAGATCAATAGCACAATCTACAGAATACCCCTATCAATAAGGGAGCATTGAGATAAATGCGAGAATTTACATGAGTCAAAAATGACTTGTGGCTTTATTTGACTGGATAAAAGTGATGAAGTTCAGAATATTAAGGGTTAGATGACGTAATGAACTAGATGAGGTAGTGGTAATAGATAGGTATGAAAGAGGATACATTGTTTAATTGATTGCCTTCTTTGAAAGTGTTCCACAACACTAGACAGAAATGTCAACTGTAAAAAGGGTCAGAATGTTATAGAATAAAGAACTGAGTCATCTGATCTAATTAATTAATATTCAAAATATCATTACTGTGCAAAAGAAAATACAAGAATAACAGAATAAGAAATTGTTGTGGGGTACAAAATCTGTAAATTTTGGACTATATTTTCATTATGTTTTGTTAAAGACAAATCAACAGATGAACTTAATACTTGCATGGGCAGTTAAGATCAAAGGTTATCTGTTTTGCTAAATCACAGTACCATATGTTTGAACTGACCAGCAATTCAGGAGATTCCTCGGGCTATTGATTATTTTAAAACCTGAGATCTGGGACAACAAGTTGGTAAATTGGTTTACAGCCTGGGAAAGGAAGACATGCTGGTAGTACTAAGCAACAACAAAAGTTTTATTGTTTGGGAAAACAGAGGAGTGAGTTCATTCATCATATTGACAACCACACAATCTAGAATATCTAATAATCACATCTTGCAAACCCTCCCGGTAGAATTTTATAATAAATATGCCTCGGCCGGCGAACAACATGGGAAGAAGAGAACAAAGTGACGTCAGAAGAGAACAGAGCAATGTCAACATGCAGCCATTTCCATCTGATCGTCAGAAAAGCATCTAATGAACAATTACAAGTGCTAGATCACAAGCCGCATGCGACATTCATCCTTGTCATCTTTAACTTTTTGTAAGCTTTTTCTAAAGACTATATATATCCAAACTTTACTATCAGTCCTATTTTCTATTATTCTTTCTTCTACTATTATTATTATTCCTGTAATAATTACCATGCTGCTTTTAACTTTCTATGCTTTGTCTTAATGTTTAGAGTGATTGAAGTAATCAGGTAGATTTCTTTAAGAAACTTGTGCTGCCAGTGGTTTGCCATTACCTCTGTGCTGCAAGGTTTATTAAGGCTGCGGGTGAGAGCTTCACCCAATAGTGGAGAACAGTACGTAAAGTAAAGCATTCTTCGCTGATAAATGGCCTATAGTCAGGGATGCTGAGCCTTTGTATGTTTAAATATATTCTTGGAGACCAAAAGTAATATTTAGGTCTGAGATATATTTAAAACATTGTACGTCTATTGAAGTGCTGAGAGAGTGACAGGCTGTGTTATTCCTTGTGTGGTTTAAAGTGCTAGATGTTAACCAGCTGTGTGTGTCATTCATGGTGCACTGTTGTGGTTAGGGTCTGTGTGTATGTGTATATCTATGTATGTGTGTGATAATCTCAAGCCAATACAGCCTAGTAAAAAAAATTTTTGTGCTTGTCACAAGACTGATTTCCAAAATCCTACTTCTACAGAAATGATGCTGGTGGAAATTTTAAAAATTAAAAAAAAAAAAGATATTCTAGTAATGAAAAAAATGTCTCATATTTCACTGCATTCTAACTTTGAAGATATAGTGCATTTCAAAATACATGAATCAAATGATAAAAAGGGTGTAAACATTATGCTCATTGTTGTTTTCTTGTAGCTTTATTTATACTTAAAGGTTTTCTCCTACTTTAATAAAAAAACTTTATAATGCTCCAATTCCCTTAGTGACCTAAGCATATGTTTATTTTGTTTAATAGTTAATCCAGGGCTACCCTGCTATCTTTTACCACTATCATTAGTGTTCAGTGTAGAACAAAACACCATAAGCCAGTTTCTTCAATGATTGTCTTGCATGGTCCGAACAACATGATCATACATAAAAATACTTTAGGAGAGCAAAAAGTGTGTGTGAGTGTGCTTGGAGATGGGAAGGGTGGGAGAGGAGGGTTGTAGATGTTAAGATGTGAAAAGTGTCAAATATATCTGAAGGTAACTTCCCACTACAGGCCATCTCTTTTGCGGCAAGCAACAATGGCAGCTTACATATGTCTTCTACCATGATAGAAATGATATCTGAAAATTTCTACTGGTTTACATATTTCTCCTGGTGTTTCATTTCTACTGGTATACTGCAAACCATTATGTTTAAGGTCCATTATTTACTAGCTATCCAAATGTTTATATAATGGTACTGCCTGAACAAAAAAAAATCTTTTTTTCTAAGGAAATTCCCAAACCAAAACATTTCAGATACAAATGAAAATAGTCATCACACACTGAAATCACTTGTTTTTTTAGTACAAAAATTGGAATATAATTTAATTTAGATGACACAGTCAGGCAACAACAGTACAAAGGCTAACACATTACTTCCAAGTAATGTAATCTTAAAGGAATACTCTTCAGTAAAATTATATATTTTATGTATTACTTATTCCATGTAGGTTGTAGAAAAGAAAGAAAATTTTAATCACATGGTTTCATGCAGAACAGATAAACATTTTGACACAATAGGTGTTTATGGTGACCAACACTAGGAAAGAACTAATCATATCAAAAACGTCAATGAAAATAATCTCACATTGCTTTTTATGTTGCATTATCTACATTTCAGGCTAACAACATCACAGACATGAACACATTTACTAAGATATTGTTAAATAATAAATCATCTCAAGAAAACACACTTGTAACAAAAACGGAACACATGCAGACGCATACAAGTCTACAAGCCTTTGAAATGTATCCTGCTGTTACATTTACATTTATAGCCACAAATGGGACCTTGGGATTATTTAGTCTGTGAAACTGCATGAGTGAATTGACCTTCTGCTTGTTGAAGCATCTTGGATATGCATAGGTATATTCACAGGAGGCATATTCTCTTCCCGATAATGTTTTCATTTGCCTTTCTTTTCGTTTTTAATCTTTAGTCTCTTAAGGAACTTGGTATTATCACTATCATGTGAAACACAGTTTTAGATAATGGATAAGACATTACTGGGCTGGACTCCTAACTAATGAATGAAGGGTTTGAAATGGATGGCAGGACCTCAATTCAAATGATTGGGCACATCTGAGTATGTTCTATTTTTATTCACGAGAGCATTTTTCTGAAAAGTGGCTTAGTTAACAATATTTTAGCAAAAAATACACCTGTTTGGGATGTTGTAAGCATACCAGTGGATGTTACTGGTGTCACATATGGACTATGCTACAGATGGTTCTGGCCAAATCTTTGCGCACCTGGTCATAATGCCATGGTAGCCTTGGGGCAGCAGCTGAGGATGTGTTTCAGTGTTTCTCTTCCTTAGAACAATGATTATGCTGGTACATGTACCCTTCTCCACGTATAAAGGATGAATTAGCTTGGTAGAATATCACATACAGTTTAGATCAATAAAGTAGTATATGCTGGTGTTTTGCTCCACCACTCCCTTCATTCTTACCGATGCTTCTTGCTGTCTCATGGTGACAGCGTTGTTTGGAAAACCATCCTCAACTACTACCTGTCCCACTTACTGTACCAGCCTGTACTGATCCTGACCTTGGGCCCAAATATACTGTACCAATATATTGTGACTAACAAAGGCAGCCTTCCCAGTGATCTTTTCCCACTACCATCTATAGGGAACATCTACCTCCTCTATCATTCTCTTGATGGCCTTGCTCTTTTTCACCTTCAACATTCTCAGTGAACTTTTAAACTTTACTGTGGGAATGGCCTTGAACAGCTAAGACCAACTCCCTGTGCTGTAAATAGGATTAGGCTAGCTCAACCACTTTCTTCAATCTCCATTACCAACCATCCTCACCATGTGACCCCAAGGGATAGCCCAAAAACCAGCTAGAACATTTTTTATATTAACTGGTACTCACCCAGTATATCTCTGTTTGCGCACAGATTAACTATTTGTGTGACTGATAAATATAACCAATAGTGAAGGAAAAATTATTATATAGCATTAATATACAAAGAAAAAAGTGTTGAGTATGCAGAAGTATGGTGATGATATTGAAAATAAGACTATATAGTATGCCATATATTATATACATAAATGTTAACAGTGTTTTCTATAATCACTTTATGTATGAATAAACCAACTGGTGCACTTGCTCATTTGTGTCTCTGATCCTTCGCATGAAGCTTTGTTTTGAAGTGCAAAGTCAAGGAATTAATTTCTTGATGCTTCAGTTGTGAGGCCCCATCTATGGTATTACTATACGAATGCCTAGGTCACCTTGGCACTCCTGCCATTATCATCAACCCAAACCCCGCAATAGAAACAGCAGGTTCATTAAAGATGGTGGGTAGATGAATGGTTGGATGTGACTGAAACATAAAAAAACAGCATTCTTTTCATGAGCCACCAAACAAAGTTAATGAAGGGGTGTGTATGAATATACAGTATATATAGTACTGTACAGATAACATTTTTTTATCTTTTTTTAAGGGTTTAAAAATTTGTCCACGTTATTTAAAAATGCAATAAAATACAAGGGTTGTGTGTTTTATACACAACTTATTTACCTTTTTTTAATACATTCTACATAAACACAATATTTTAATACTATGGTTGCTTCTGGTCTTAAAAATATTTCCAAATAAAAAAAAAACTGCAATGGAAACAGTTTTATGCTTATGATTTCTTATCAAGTTCACTTAATCAATAATTCCATTCCCGTACACAAAATGGTCGTCACCCCCTGACCTTTCACTTTAAAAATGAACAGATCTACTGCACAGCTTTTAATTAGAATCAGGGTAAAATATAGCAGAATGAAAAAACTATTTTGCTGTTCCGCCAAGTGTCCTGAAGGAATATTATTCTAAGAACTGAGGTAAATCATTTTTGCAGTTAAAGTGCTGATGAGGACATAATACTGATGAGCATTCAGAGGAGAGGCTTCTTTCTCTAAAATTAACTGGAAAATGATGTAGACATGTTCATAATGGTATGCATAACAAAATGAACAGAAAACTAAAAATAAAAAGAATCTACTGCATTTATAATTTATAAATTGATTTTATGCTTTACCATACTAGAGAAAACTATTACTGGTTTGCATAAGTTGTACTTCTTTCATTTCAGCTCTACTATTAGAAAAAAAGCATGCATTCCTTTGTTTTGATCAGTTACAGAGTTATAAAAATGTCTCTTAATACCAGTTCAATCTAAAGCCTTTTCCATGTACAAAGTCAGTCAGGTCACAATAGGGAAAAATGTTTATTTAAAGGGAGCAAAAAAAAAAAAAAGATTACATAGGAAATCTTGGAAACCCAGCAAAGATGGGTATGAATGTATGGGGTCAACTTCTGTAATACAATATGAAGCTGAACCTCCATATTGGCTTTAACAATCAGCTCTGTGACAATATATTTATGTGCAATACATACTGATGCATTGTCAGGGGTAGCAGCACAGGATGTTTGCAGACGTCTTAAGGCTTAAATAAATGTGTCGTTGCAGTGCCCAATTAGTATGGAAACCAACATGTGTTAAAGCAAGTGGTGTCCTTGAAAGTGTTCATAAAAAGTATCACAGTTAATACCCAGATTAAAGGGGCTAAATCACACAAAAAGGCTGTGGAAAGAGAATGAATTCTGAAAAGGAGGAGGAAGAGGGTACAAACATGATAATCTATGCAAAGTTTCTCTTTTAGATTTAAGTGAATGAGGTTGAGAAAAGACAAAATCCACACATTGTGCGGCATTTGTGACATGAACATTACAAAAAATAATGCTGTTTGTATTCCAACATTCATTATACCCTACAAAACTTTGGGAAGAGACCGAAAATTGGAATACCCGGAGAAAATTTATGTGCACATATGTGGAACATACAAACAGTGACAGGGTTCTGGCACACGAACAATACTAGGCATTGTAACAATGCCATCCTATTGTGAAAAATGACTACTTTATATGTGACCAGCCAAAGTACTCAACAAAGTAACCAAATTTGAAGAATTGTTTTAGGAATAAAGCACAGATTTATTTATTTTTTTAAAATGGTGATCTGTTGTTATTGCTAGATGTCGCATCCATCATCCACACTGCCTCTCTAGCAACATATTTGCTTTTGTGAATCAGGAATTTTATCTTTTGGGGACTGATTAGATTCAAGAATCAAGGTAACTCCTTGCTGGGTTATGATCATGAACACTGTAATGTCTGACGTCCTCTTGTGGTGCTTAGATTATGAAGAAAAGCAGACAAAGCGGAGTTAAACAACAACCCCTTGATTCTCATCTGTGTTGTGCTACACTTGCACTCTTGGTCAAGGCTCACCCACCAACCCCCTGAAAAGAACAAGATGCTCCACTGTATATTAGAGTAAATTGAAGCAGCATGTGGGTAAGTAATGTTAAGCTCTGGCTGTTTTGTCTGCTAATCTAGGTTTAGTCTGTTCAGACGTTTCACTTGCTCATAGCCAGCAGGTGGCCCTGGTGTGCAAACTAGCAAAAGGGAAGTAGGAAAACACTCACACACACACACACACTAGAACCTACAGGTCAACATTTAGGGTTTCAAAGTAGTCTATCTTGCAAAATTTGGCCCATATCAATCAAAAGTTGTAGGATTGTATAAGGAACAAACAGACAGAAAGACATTACATATTTATATACAGAGATTAATTTATAGTGTGCTGAGATGATAAATTAATCTCCGGGTTATAAGAAAAAAAATAACCTAAACGAAGCTCATTATGTAAAAAACAAAGTGTTCTCTAAGCTCGACAAGCCAAAATTCAATAAAGTTCTATTGTAAATGGTATGATTCAAAAATCACCAATTTTTAACATTTATTTTTCCAGAATTTATACTTTTTAAAAAAATATGCAGACTTCTAAGAGTCATTAGTATACTTTTGTTGTTGTGTTCATCGGTCTCATTTTGTGACTGACAAAATAATAAAAAATCGTAGTGTTGCTACTTTTTAATTAATAATGCTGCGTCTGCTGGTTATGAGTGGTTTTGGGTTATCACATTCTTCCTTTAACAGGTTTATGTCACTGGGTAAAAGATGCTTTCAATGGTAAACTTTTATTTAGCACTAAATGGGGGCTGATTGATGGCTCTGAGGCTAGGGTTCTGCACTGATAATCGGAAGGTTGTTGGTTCAAATCCCATAAAAGCCAGAAGTGACTCTACTTAGTTGGACCCTTGAGTAAGTCTTAACCTGTAATTGCTCCATCCCGGGTATGATGTTAATCTTTATCCAGCCCTGCATGTAGGCCCTCCAACCTGCAAGTAAAAACCTGGGGATTGGTGGCAGAATTGGCACTGTAGTCATGATAAAAAAACTTCACACTGTTCCATTCCATCTGAACTAGTATGGTGCTGAGGTGTCACCCATTGCATGGATGCACTTGGGTCCTAATCTGGGATCCTGAAGGTTTGTCATGTGGTGGATGTGGCAACACGCTGTATCAGTGCATTCTTCTCTCTCTAAGTCGGAATGGAGGACAAATCAGAATTTGCCTGCAGTACACTAATTCATGTTCTCAAAAGGCTAATTTATGAAGTTTCAGTTGATTTATGGATTAAAAGTTGTCATCTGTTATTTGGTCTGTTTTTCTGGAGGCACTAGTCTCTAGAGGTACATTACTAGGATATAATTTTTAATCATATAATTTTACCTTGAGGTTAAATGTTATGCAATTGTGCACATCAGAGCCTGTCAGCTGAACTCAATTGTCCCCGAGTTGGACAAGGGATGCCCATTATTGAGAGTTATCTTGTACTGACCTTAGGTTGATGTATTCTACCAAATTCTGTAGTCTGTTTCTTGTACCCTTTGCTTTCTTCAGTTCAATTTTGCCTTTCTCATACACCTTACTCTGCTATCCCAGAAATTTAATCTTTGCTATTACAAAGTGACCCTCTCTATACAAGTATTTTAAGACAGCCATCACCAGTTTTGCTGATTGCACTCTGTTGGTGTTTTGTATACTTTTTCAAAGTTTCCAACTGATCAGAAAACTTCTATTAGCAAGGCCTGGGTAACAAATGTAGTCGTCAATTGAAGAGTTCAGTGTGATTTATGTTTCCCTCTTTGAGTTTCTCTAGAGACATTTCAGTGATCTATATCTTAATCAAATTCTTGGAGACACTCCCAAAAGTCATAGGTTTAGTTAAAATTACAGGCTGCCTTTAAAATTACATTGTTAATTTTTAGTTACTAAGACAGAGGGACAAAACATGGTTTCCAATTAACCTCTTACCACACTGAGAAACACAACCTTATCAAAATGGTGGTTGGTATTTCAAAATGTATCTCAGTAAATAAGAATCAAAACTCATTTTACTCTATAACTGTCAT
The DNA here is from genome assembly GCF_016835505.1 of Polypterus senegalus. Lineage (NCBI taxonomy): Eukaryota > Metazoa > Chordata > Cladistia > Polypteriformes > Polypteridae > Polypterus > Polypterus senegalus. The sequence continues at coordinate 50,565,900 of NC_053161.1, forward strand.
AATGTACTGACATATTCTTATTAGACTTAATAGTTAACTGTGGAGTTTATAGATCCACATTTTGAGATCATGCCTGCAGAAACAGTCTATGAAAAATTGGGCTGACCAAGGGCAATTAAACATTGGGATTGAAATCATCCTGTATGAATGCTTAGACTGTCAAAAGTATTGAAACACCAATAAGTAAGGTTTTTTAACATTTTCAAAATTACTTTCATACTCATTTTTCATGGTATTGATTCTACAATGTACATTACAAATACACTACCAGTTCACCGTGGCTAAAGATGCAGCCATGTTTCCATCCATTCACAGGTGTTAATAAGAACGCAATTTCAGCAACATCAGAGCCTTCAACAGCATGCTTAGCTGACAAAAGAGGGCAGCTTTAGTGACATCTGGCATTTTAGCAAATGAAAAAGGAAAACTACAACATGCATGCAAGTCTGTATGAAAGATTTGCAAATGACTTATTGCAAAAAATTTCAAGAGGCACCTTATTACTAAATTATGCAAACATTAATAAGTACAAATCTTTACACTGTTATGTTTAAAGTAGGGACGTGTCATTATTTTTTTTTCCTACAAGTTAAAACATTCTTCTTAGCCACTTAAACATTTAACACATCCAGACAAGGGTCTGCAATTATTTTTAGCTGTTCATCAATTTTATTCTGTGCTTTTCATTCAGGGGCAACCCCCTTTAGCATTAGAGCTTCATTGTTTGCTCGATTTTTAAACCCTTGCCATGAAGTTTGTTGCTGTAGTGCATTACTTTTTTATTTTATTACATGTAATTTTAAAATTATATTTCATTTCATTACACCTCATGGAAGAGCATGTTGACATGCTAGTCTGTCTTATAAAAAATTTGGAATTAACGAAGACATCATAAAACATTTACACAAAAATGTGCACTCTCTGCATTTATGAAAAGCCTTTAATTAAGTATGTTAGTGGACTGTTTATGTGTGTGTTACTTTTCTGAACACTTGATTACAAAATAATTTTAATTTAATGTTTAATGCTTTTATGTATAATGTTTACAAAAGATTGCAATACATTTGTAACATCAGTAACAATAAAACAATATTGACCGGGATTACCTTTCTTTACTTTTTATTGTTTACAGAACTTTACTTTTAGCTTGTACAAAAGATTGCACTATTTGAAGTATTTGCATATGCTGACTAAAAAGTCTATTTGTTTATACAATCGAAGAGGAGACCTAGTCCATCTTTAACATATTATGGGAAAAATGTGTGTTACTTTATGATCACTCTACATCTTGTAAGACTTAGTATGATTTGCATATGTTTTACACCCATCTGATGTTTGTCCAAAGACAACAAGAGTCTGTGTGATAGTGTAAATAACATGAAGACAATCAGAAAACATACCAGATGCCCTAAAATATTGTGCAACTGAGCCAAAAGAAGACATACCCTGCATGTAAATTGTGGTTAATGATGAGGAGGGTGCAGCTGCTGGACCCTTACATGGACAAAAGAAGATGGTGCAAGCAGTTATGATGCTTTGACATTGACCAACAGTCGGATAAAAACAAAACTTAATTCATTATCACTGCAGGACAGTGGAAATTCAGTGATTGCAAATATGGTTCAGCCTATATACATTGGACTTCCAATACAACTCCTGCCACGTGCAAAAGTTCACTGACGTCACTTCTATCATGGGCTGCATCAGGAGTGGGCAGGAGGAGGAGCATAGCAACCTAATCAAGGACTTTGTTAAATGGTGCAACTCAAACCACTTACACCTGAACACCAGCCAAACCAAGGAACTGATGGTGGATTTTAAGAGGCCCAGGCCCCTCCCGGACCACGTGATCATCAGAGGTGACTGTGTGCAGAGGGTACAGACCTATAAATACCTGGGAGTGCAGCTGGATGATAAATTGGACTGGAATGCTAATACTGATGCTCTTTGCAAGAAAGGACAGAGCTGACTATACTTCCTTAGAAGACTGGTGTCCTTCAACATCTCCAATAAGAAACTGCAGATGTTCTATCAGACGGATGTGGTGAGCATGCTCTTCTACGCGGTGGTGTGCCTGGACAAAATGGTGAGGAAGGCAGGCTCTATTGTAGGCACGAAGCTGGACAGTTTGACATCCGTGGCAGAGTGATGGGCGCTGAGCAGGCTCCTGTCAATATTGGAAAATCCACTGCATCCTCTGAACAGTATCATCTCCAGGCAGAGGAGCAGCTTCAATAACAGACTGCTGTCATTGTCCTGCACCACTGACAGACTGAGGAGATCGTTCCTCCTCCACACTATGTGACTCTTCAGTTCCACCCGAGGGGTGAGGGGGTGTAAATGTTAACATTATACAAAGTTATTGTCTGTTTTACCTGCATTTTTACCACTCTTTAATTTAATATTGCTTTTTATCAGTATGCTGCTGCTGGAGTATGTGAATTTCCCCTTGGGGATTAATAAAGCATCTACCTATATAAGTCAAATATTATTAAGGCAAAGAAAATACAGGTAGATAGGTGGCTGAGCCTTAAAAAGCATGTGTCAATCACCTGGAAAGATCAGCAGCTGGGCCACTGTTGATGGCAACACCCTAGACTGAGCAGTCTGATTTGGAGACTTTGCAGGTTTTATGATGTATTAAAGTATGAGCTCCCAGATTGGAAATTGAAAACAAGTTCGTCCAGAAGGCAGATTTATAAAATCCATAAAAATCTCTGAAACATGGTTTTACTAATGATAATAAACAAAGAGAAACTGCTCTCTTAAAGAGTGACAGTGACCAAACCTGCTAATCTTGAGGCAGTGCTATGGATACTTAGGTAGTTGTGCTGTAAATGAACATAACATAATTAGGTACACTTACTGAAGAGACCATTATGTTATACTGGAAGGCAAAAGAGCTCCTGCAAATGGACTTAGTGGAATAGTTTGGAATAACTGTTTAAATAGTTATTAAAAATGTGTTCTTTTGTAAAGCATAACCAATAATAGTTATAGTTGTCAGAAACAGAAGTCTGAAAAGACAGTTCTTAGTGGCTATAAATAGCTTAACTTAATTGTTTGAATGACTCAGCAATTGAAAGATGGGCATCCTCTTCTTGAACTTTTAATTTAAAAGATAAAATTAACTAAATCATACAGGAATACACAGGTTTCTTAATTGTCATAGAGTAGTATTTCTTTCCCTGCCTGCTTTGAAAGTAATGGCTATATATTTTTTACTTCTGGTTCTATTTTGGGGAACAGAACATCTCACATTTTATGAATAATGACAGAATTATTTTTAATCAAGTAAGCAAGTGCTGTAAAGTTTTAAATAACATTAAAAAAAGAATATACATAATTTTTTTTCCATCACAGTTATAGTATGCAATTTGGCTGAAGGTTTAGAGACAACAGTAATAAGAGATGATATCCAGAAACCCTGGGGAGACAATTTGGTGTTGCCAAATTACCTTCATGTTAGGGATTTAGGTTGACATCACACTACACAACTTTTAGTCAGATAACATGTCACTTAATAACTGCAGTTGCTCGCTCTCATTGCCATAAAGATGTAAGGTTACATGCCAAGGAGCTAAAATGACGTATTACATGACTTGTTCATGGATTCTCAGCACAGTTTCACATTTCCAATGCATTATTAGGTTGTCTCATTTTGATAGTCAATGAACAATGCAATGGCTACACAAATGTTTTCCCACCAAGGCAAGTTCAGCTGTTATCTTTATTCCTTATAATCATTCTTTATCTGTGGCATATCAAATATAAGACATCAGAAAGTTAAGCTGCTCTTCTTTTTTGCACAGTGCAAAACACCAAACTTCTTTCTTTCCTTTGCCACCACACAGCATGCACTGCACTGCTGTCTGAGTGCTCATTGGATGTATACTCTTGAACATACAACCACTTGCCACCTTCTTGATTTGATTCTGTCATGTCTACTCACAGAGCACTATGACTGAAATGCTGCGGATGTCACACTACATGACTGCTGGTTAATAACTCACTTTGATTATGTAAACTTAAGCCTATAAATAAAAATTCCTGGGAAAGTTGTGCAGAGTAATCTCGACCTTACATGGAAAACCACTGCATCCCATCCAGGCAGAGGCAGAATGCTTAAACTCTACACTGATATGGACTGGGACATTTTTACATAAATGTATTCTTGAGATCATTGATTTTCAACATGTTCACTATCATTAAGTATATAAATTCTTAAGTTCAACAAATATGCTTTGCAATTGATTTTCAGTAATACCCGTAATTACATTAGTTATGCTAGTCAATTCTTCAAAAGAATGTGGTGCATCTTTCTGGTAACGGGTTCCAAATCTTCTTGGAACTGAAAGGACTGATTTTATCTTGGCCAACCATAGGATACAGTTTATTTTCCCTTTTATTGAAGTCATGGGTCAATTGTAATTCTGAAAACAGCAATGAAATAATTAATAATTTAATTAAAAATTAATAAACCATCACAATTGTATTATTCACGTATGATAAATTAATCACATCTTTCAATGTTCTTTACAGACTGATTTTACCAAGCACAACACTGAAGTTATAAAAATGAAATAACTGTGCAAGGATCTTTATAATGGCCTTGTAATTGGCTGCTGTTCAATAATTACATAGTTGCACCTATAGCTTCAGCTTAAAAGATACTATATCACAACTACTTTGTACTGTAACAATGACTATTATACACTTATTAAATGAACAGGTTAAGCTTGAAAGTGTTGCTAAGAACAATGTAATTAAGAGTCAATATCAGTATATCTAGAAATCTTACATTTAAGAACTCATTACTAGTCATTGGGACCAGACCTAGATCAGGTTAATTAAATTCTATTTTTATAACTGGAGAATTATTCTTTTGTTTCAGTTTATTGATTTTTAAAGGACAAATTTACTCTTAACAGAACTTGAAATTAATTAAACTGTTAAATGATTAAATATTTATGATTCCATTACCCAATTGCTCATTAAGATTTGTATGAAATCATTGAGAAGTAAAATTAGCAGAATCTGTAACTTTCAAAACAGAACAGAAAATAATGTAATTTTAAAATGACAGTAAGCTGCTTAATTCGTTGCAGAAAAGAGGGGGGCCAAATCCTGTACTTGACACCATTGGACAGAAAATATCACTGAAGATGGCCTATGCACAAACACACCCACAAGGGACAAACCTAGAGCCACCAGTTAACCTATTTTGCAGAGATAGTGAAGAAAACCAGAGGGAAAAAAAAACAACAGATTGTGGGAAAATGTGCAAAATGTAGACAGGCACCAACTGGATATGGGATTTGAACCCAGGACATTGGAACTATGAAGAAGTAGACCTAACCAATGTGTTACTACGCTAAACTAAAAATAAAGAGGAAAATAAAAGTACAAAAACTGTATAATCAAATCAATTCTGGAATGTTTTCTTAGATTCATTTGGGTTAGAAAGCAAATGTAACAATTAAAGGATGGGCAAACCATTAAGAAGACTAAGAAGTCACAACTCATCTCTGGAGAGTTTTAAAACTAAGTCAAACCTACTTTAAAAACTGAAAAGTACAGAACAGAGGCTAACATTAAACAAGAATTAAGAAAAAAGTTTGCAAAACTGTTTGCACCACCTAAATTAAATGTAATAAGTAAATCTAAAATATTTACTTAAGATAATTAAATATTTAAAATTAATTACTTTTTTATTTTTAACATTCATAACATATAATTGTTTCTAAAAATGGAATATATTAAATTAAAATTGGCTAAATCCCAGTTTGATGGGCCACTATCACTAAATTCAGTGGCAGAAGGATACCTAGTGTAGGCTGCAGGTAGCTGAGGCCACTTTGTGTGACTTTTCTTCATGTCTTCTGCTTCCCTCTCATATTCCTAAAAATTGAATGCTGAGTTAAAGTTAAAGTTAATTTACGTCTCAAAAACTTAGCTTACATGGCCAAATGGTTAAGTGTGTGAAAGAGCATACTCTGTGATGAACAAGTGTCTCATCAAATGCTTGTTCTGACATTGTACTTCATGAAACTCTACCAGGCTGCATTCCTGCCTGTACGCCATCCACACAGATGAATGCTCTTTCACATTTACAAAGGGATCATGTTGAAGTATTAACTTTAATTTCAGTATAAATCAGTATAAATCTTAAAACTGTTTATCCAGTATAAATTGTACTTGTTATCAGCTGACTCTGTAAAAGCATGCACAGCATAGCACAGGCACATTGACCTTTGAGACAGCAGTTGATAAAGAGCTGCACAGAACAGTAATATTAGGAAAGCAAATTCAGCAGATCCTGCAAATCTGCTTGTCCAACATGTAACACACTTTGATAGACTCATGCTACTGTAGCATCATGCGATAGTGCCACCATGACATCGAGTGATGGTAAGGCATATAAAAGATAAGATTTTCTAATGAGAAGTTAGGGTCATTGGCATTACACCAGAACTAAGTCCAGTGCCTCAATCCTGCATGCAGAGTTATAAATAAATCCTTGATTCTGTGAGTCAAATTATTAATTGTCTTTCTGTAACTGTTGTCTTTCTCCCACAATCATTTGGGCTCTCTTTGAGTTTCTTACCCAAACAGCAACTCAGCCTCATGCAGTAAGTCTATACTTTCTGATTGTGCAATGATACGAAGAAAAATAAAAATCCATAAAAAAATGAAGATTTTTTATTGTGTTCTATTAACACACTAAAACTTGGGATCACTGTTTGGCTGCAAAAACAAACAACAATTCTCATTTTATTTTACTGTTTACTCTGGTTTTGGTTGCCACAATGTGACAGGTATCTGCCATGCATCGATTCTAGACCACCCTCACTAGGAAACGAAAAAAGAAAATAAATAGATGCTAACATAAATCAGATTACAATCTTTTTAAAAAAATCATCCAAATTAGTGCAGGATTTTCTGATGCCTTAATTCCATTTGTCTTTTCGTGGAGAAAAAAAAATGTCAACGAGTGTTTTCAATTGGAACAGCTGCTTCCTATTGTGATCAGCTGTGCAGGGTACAGTAGCTGGAGCTCATCAATTATTAATTTGTTTGCAGACTGGAAGGGCAAGCAATGATTAAGGTTGTGTTCTCATAGCTAGAAGAATCACTTTAAGAACAAGTTCAATCTGGTGTCAAGCTCATATCTTCTATCAAATGAGAGCACAACAGAATAAACCAAATCACTACTCACTCTCCCTCCCTCCCCTTTACTAAGGTATTACGGCTTTTCTTTTCAGTGAAGCACGATACAGATCTTTTCAGGCACAATTTAAATAAATAATTACTTGTATAGTCGGTCTTCAAAATAATGCATTGCATATATATATATGGTTTCTTGCAAAACAGTTTTCTTCTCCAATATTGTGTGCACTTGTGCAGAGATATTCAGTGCTTAAAATAAGTCAGATTTCTGTACTTAGCATGACAGAATCATTTTTTTAAATGTGTAATTGAATTACTCTCCTTCTGACTTTTCATATATTTTTAGTGAAAAGATTAAACCCTTATCAAGTCATAATACATCAGTAGCAATACTACATATCATGCTCTCCCAAACTGCCATCAATTACGTGTATCATTTTTTCCATCGACGAGGTCACTACCTGCAATTTAAATTTGAACTCCTTGTTCAATTAGTCTCTCATTTTCAGAGTCTATTCTGTACAAAGAAAATTTACCGTGGTGTGTGTTTAGAATTTTGTTTTTGTTGTCACTGCTTTTAGTTCAAAGCAAACTATTTTATCACATTATTACAGTGTTTTTCTTCTACATTTAATAATTCATTTTAGTTTATTCCCTTTCTTGTTTAATTTAATAATACACGGAAGGGCAAAAACAGGTTTACAGTTGCAAAAAGAAATAAAGCTTATGATTATTACAACAGCTTTATTAACTCAATATCTTTATTATCTTTACTAACTCAAAAGAATGTCACAGTGCACTTAATACATGAATATGCTCTATGTTTCCCTTTACAAAAATATATGCTGGTTTGGGAAATCATTGATAATTACGGTTAAAGAAAATGAGGAGAACAGCTAGCAGCTGATGCAAGAAAAAGTGACAGTTTGGAGATTAAAAGATAGATTGGCCACTAGAATAAGCAGTTCAGCTGTGATCATAAAATTGTGTATTCTAATTGGAAGGTACTTATAAACAATAATTTCTGTTTGCTTTATTATTTCTATTTATTGCTGTGTGCATCTCCCTCTCTGTTTTCCCAGGTGTATTTTAATTGTAAAGATGTGGAAACATCACCCAAAATGTAAACCATGCCATATACCAGTCTTATTAGACATTGTTTAAATAAAGTAAAATGATATATACAAAATGGGTGAATATTTACATTCTAAGTCATGTCTTAAAAAGTATAATTTTTTGGTAATCCAGAGTATAATTTGTACAGTATAATTATCATCATAAATATGACAATAGGAAAAAACATGGCCTTAAATGTACCACATAAACCTGTTGTGGTAAACAAATATAATACCCTTTATGTCCTCATAGCAGCTATTAAATCAAAGCAAGAAGGTTTGTATCACAAATAGGCTTCTCATATCTTGTGGAAATACACACCTAGTTTAAAAAAAAAATTCTACATGATGTTATTTCACTCCTTCACATTTAAGTGAGATTTGATTAGGTGGGTCTCCTTTATCACCTTTTTGTATCCCATTTGCTTAGTCAAACAACACTTTTGACAAAAAAAAAAAAAAACACAGCAAGGAAATTACACTGCCACTCGCAACTTAAAATCATACAAATAACAAATACGTGCAGCACTTCAGACAAAACCATAGTTTTACTGGCAAATATTAATAAGCAGATTAATTAACATTGCATTAATATCATTTTATATTCCACCTAAAACAGACATTACTTATAACTAAGTTCAGTAAATAAAACTGAGCACATTTAAATTATATTTTAACAATGGGCATTTGTCTAACTCAAAACTTAACAAAATTGTTAATTTAGAAATTCAGAAATATAACACAGAAAAAAATAGTCATCTCTTAAAATCTAGAATATATAGATATTTGGGTTTATATTAGGCACTTCTTTTTGCATATATGTAATAAATATAACTATCTTTCAATGTAAAACGGTACAAGAATAATAAATGCGTGTATACTGTATATCTACATTATCACAGCATATTCTTTGAAATAAATATAGCATTTCCTAACCTGTTTATTAAACAATCCACTCAAAAAATCCCATAACTATGAAATACAGTTTGGAGTTGCCCAATCCTTACCGTCAACACAGGCTGGTCTTGCTCTTGTTGTGCCTGCAATTTGCCCTTTTTTACATGCACATCGTGCTGTTTGTCTGGCTATAGTCCGTCGTGGCTGACTGCTGTCTCTGTCCAGAGTGACAATTTCACATGTACCAGCAGCTAGTTGACCTGGAAAAAGAAACAGCAACAGGTATTAATGTCATTGTGCACTCCAAAAGCAATCAATTATTGCAGAATAGAGTCATGGCCCAATGTCAGAGCTGATGCTGTGTGATAAATGAAAAACAAGACTGATGGATATCCAGGAAAAAATGACATTTTTTTCTTTGTGTTGGACATGTCACAAAATTTGTATTGTATTTATCTTTTCAATTTATGATAGATACAATTTTGAGGGAGGTGGCATGAATGTCATGTGAGCTTTTCAGGGCCAGAAGACTATTAAAATCATGACCATGAATTCTTTCGATATTCTCCTTTTATGCTTTTCAGGGTGTTCTGATTGTAAACAAAGTTGTTTCTAGTTAATATTTACACCACTATTTATTTACATTAAATGTGTGAATGAGTTATGAATGGGTAAAAACAGATTTGTCTCTTGCTAATGTACTGGTGTTTAAAAATGCATAACACAAACCAATGTAATATATATAATTAATATGTGCAGGTGTGTATAAATATTATACACAATCTGCTACCCTAAACACACTGCTTAATTGAAATGTGCAGACTAAAAAGTGTAAATAATTGAGTGTAAATAATTTGGCTTTGCTTACTCAAATCATATACTGTATATTTAGCAGAACACAGTTTCCTTAGGTTTGATGAAGACACAAAGTTTTATCAAACAATTTCTGTACTTCTGGTTTGTCTAAACTCAGATTTGCCCAGGGCTCAAGTCATCTGAATGTGTACACATTATTGTTTTAATAAATAGCTTTAATAATAAAAAAACTGAAAATATTACAGCAACAAGCCTTTATTTACATATGGAAATAACGCAGTGTCCCTAAATGCAACTACCATTTATTTTTTGTCAGTGCTTGAAGCTTAGGGATGTCAAAAGTAGACATCTGTATAACTCATATATACACACCAAAATCTCCAACCCTGATATCCTTTAAAAGTCAGACTTACAGCATAAGTGTGCCTGTGTGACACTGTACACTTCAAAATATTTATATAATTATGCATGCAGGACAGGTTCTAGACACAGATTGAGTAGGCGCCAGCCTAGGGGACCCATGACTTGTGGACAACAAAATCCAACCAAGTGCTGTAAAGTCCCCATCCTCTCCACAATCCACCATAGATGCGCACAGATTTGCATCAGTTTTACATGCTGTGGCAAGCACGTCAATCTTCAGGGAGGATCTTGTTCTGTGATGTTACTTTTCATATCAAACCTCCACTGATGCTTACTTATGATAAAAAGCATGATCTCAAACAGGGACCTGCTCTTCAATATCATTTACGAATTGTGGGCGCTCACACCCAACACTGCCTAGGGGCAGCAACTGGTATATGGTGCCTATAAAAAGTATCTAGCCTACGTGGACATTTTCACATTTTGACCACTTTGCACACATTTGTTTCATGATCAATTGATCAGTGTAAAAAAAAAAACAATAAAACAAATAAAATCCAAGGTGATTCAATACTGCATAATAAAATGTGAAAACTTCCTGGCGTGAATAGTTCATAGGTACAGCACTTTAACTTTTGCCTGATTTAGTTAAATCTGGAATAGGGTCAAACATCCACAAAGGTATTAATTACATCAAAGTTTTAACTTTGAAAGTTAATTTCTACAGTTAGTCACTAGTTCTTCTCTAAGACTCCATCCTCCTTCCATTCATTTTTCCCTGTTCCGTGTTAGTGAGTTGCTGTAAGCTATGGCACAATCCAGTCCATCGCTATGGGTGCTCACACTCATGCACACCTATACAGCCCATTTAGATTTTTAAATTCACCCAGCAGACACATTTTTTAATCTACACTACTTGAGTATCAACACAATGTTATAGAAAGCCATTACACCTGCATCTGTTTAAAGGATGTTTTCAGTTTATCTACTCTTACTATAATTCCACTATTGTGTGATAACTTGAAATAGTCATGTTTGAATATATACACTGTATTAATGTTGTATTCTTTCCTACTTATCTGCTTTATTACTTTTTTATATACTGTATTTTCCTGTGAACCCATCTTCAGAGGAAATCACTATATAATGAAAAATTGTAATTTTATTTATTTAGACAAGTAGAAATGGAATGTAATTTACTGTAAAACAGTCCAGCACAGAAAAGTCAAACAAAATAAGAATTTCCTTAGTGTGAAAAAGAAGGCTGTGCTCCTTTAGCTAGAGAGAAATAAAAAAGAAAGAAAAAAAATCATATTAAGTAATTACCTCAAGATAATGATACTGTATATCAAAAGGTTTCAAATGGTACAACATGCTCAGTAAATTTAGGACTATGAAAATAAATTGCCACCAAATTCCGAAGAATATAAGAACTGATTTTTAATTTTTTTTATTGTTTCTATTTTTTTTATTGCTATTTTTAAGTTAACCTGGACATCTTATTTCTATATTGTTATGGTAGATGGGCTAGGGTTCTTTGTGGTGGCAACATAGTTTAAGTTATCACAACAGACTGTCCACTGGGCAAGTTAACATTATACAAAGTTACTGTCTGTTATACCTGCATTTTTTATCACAGTTTAATTTAATATTGTTTTTTATTAGTATGCTGCTTCTGAAGTATGTGAATTTCCCCTTGGGATTAATAAAGTATCTATCTACTCAAAACAGAACTGTAAGAGAATTAGGGAATGTGATACATTCTTTACTGAACTCTTTTAACTTATGCTTTTTACACAAAATTATGTTGCCATTTATGGTTATGGTTATATATTAGACTTTCTATAGCAGGAAAATATAGTAAATATTCCCAACATCATAACTGGTGACCCAAACAGACTGAGGTGACTAACAGGAAAGATGTATGTAAGAAAGGGGGAGAGAGGAGAATATGACACAGACAAGTGTGTGACATGAAGTTACCATAGTGCTAGTATAAAAATGAAAATGAGAGGTATAACACAAGGATGCGACGATTGTTGTAGGAGCTGAATCAATAGTGTAGGAGTATACATAGTGCTGTCCCTGTGCTGAATGCTAAATGCACCAATTCAAGAAAAAAGCTTATCTAAATCTGTAATTGACAAGCAAAGAAGATTTTGTATTATGTCTAAGATTTTGTATTATGTATAAGCCTCTCACTCACTTTTTTAAAATGTCTGATGAATTTCAATCTACTGATAGTGAGAAGAATGCTTTTGTTGGACTGCTGACAACTATAAGGACACCAGAAAATACTGAAGTGGATGAGATGGGTTGTAGAGTAGAACCCTCAGCATTTAGTCGACAGCTTTAAAAATTTCAAGCTGAACTCTTCGCTGAATTATTGATCAAGATTTATCCTATAAAAATACAAATAGAACATCCATTTGTTTAGGAATAAATGAGCTACTTTTTTTACTCAGTTCATTGAGTTGTTATGGGACAACTGAAATACTGTATGTTGAACTATTTGCAGACATGTTTAAAAAAAATGATATTCTTCTTAAAATGTTTTTAAAGAAAGGTAAATAAACATTATTGATTAATTTACTTTATTTCTTATTCAATGCCATGAGTCAAGTGACCAAGTTGACTATTCATCCTATCTTTTTAAAAGCCATCATATTCTAGTGCTGCATCCTTGATATGGAAGTAATAATAAAAATTGCCCACTAAAGCATACACTGGCACTGATATACATCAGAAATCTATTCCCTTTTTGAATGATAATTATAGTTGTATTAACAATATGTTTGCTTTCCATGTTTCTTTTTTTATAATGTTCATGTGAGCAATATGCTTAAATGGAAACAAAAATGTTTACTGTTTTTTTATTATATGTTCATTGTAAATTGTCAATTTATGGTTCTGCTGTAATTTTTGTAACAGTGCACTTTGTTGGATTCCAGCATGGTAACGATTTTCTTATTTAGGTTGTCAGTTTAAAAAGTTTAACAACCTCTGTTATACAGCACTGTACTAAATTCCGACTTCAAACATGAATATAAACATGGTATGCAAGTGCAGAAAAACATTTCACCTTTTCACAGATCCTCTCTGGTTAAGTAGGATAACCTGAGATTGTGTAGTGTTATCTCATCTATACTTCTGTACAGGCTAATGAACCTATAAGGCTGCAACTGGGAATAATAGGGGCATTTTGAAAGCACAAACAAGTAACCATGGGCTTGTTATTTGAAGTCACAAGATTACAGCAGTGCCCTTCTACTCTAAAGGAAGCATTTCAGTGAAAGGAATACCATTTATACATATACAGCATGTAGATAATATTTATGCCAACGGACAAGACTATGCAAAGCCACAAAAAGGAAATGGATTCAACCAGCTCTATCAGTACAAATTTAACAATTTTTCCACTTAAATTTGTAAGCATTGAAAGAACAGCAGCCAAGTGTATTTATCATAAGGTTTTGTGACTGCATTGGCTGTCACTGCAGCAGCTCTGGGGCGAGTAGCCTGAAAAGATAACTGCTGGTAAACTTGTTTAAAAATAGAATATTTCAAAAATGAATTATAAAGAAGAGAAGAGTTATGATTTCACATACGAAGGAAGGGTTATTGGAAATGACATGGGAAGGTCTTTTGAAAAAATGTTCTGTGGGTTTATGACAGATTTTGTTTTGGATAAACAGATTAAAGTGCCTTAGTCGGCTAAGTCAGTCTTGCAATGCTTTAAGCGGAAGGTTATAACACGGCTGGAAAGAATTGCAAGAGAGATGACAAGGTAATACTTTAAACTCAAGCCATGTACTGTAGGAGGATAGATGGACTTTTCCTCAGAGAGCTGAATAGTCGAAAACTGAAAACTGTAGTATCAAAGGTGAGTATAGTTAGTGAGGAGCTGAAGCCCAAAAATAAGGTTTTCAAGCATCTGAAGAGTTTCTAATTGCTCACATATGCTTTATGTACTTCATTAAAAAAATTAAGGAGTTTTCAAAAATAAATAATTTGAAAAGCCTTCTTATTTTTGCTTTAAAAGAAATAGTACAGCAATGCTAGATTACCAATGTTAAACCCGTCAGTACAAGAAAGCTCTAGTAATTTGATCCACATTGTATGTGTTGTTCTTTTTTTAACTTGTCCTTGGACATTGTTTTGCTTTCTTTAATTATTTGTCATGATTTCTTTTCATTTTTTTTACACATTGTTTAACCACAACACTACTGACTGCCATTAGGATTCAGGACAAAAAAAAAAAAAACACAGTTCAGACATTATCGAATCTAACTTGGCATATGAAAATCAAATCACTTTTCTTTTCGTTTTTATAATAAATCTTTAATTTATTTTCAGAAGGAAAAATGTTTTAATAACATGCTTCTCAGTCAAACAAATAATAACATAACAGATACAATCATTTACTTCAACATTATTAAAGAGAAAAAAGGAAAAAAGAAAGGAAAAAGAAGAGTGATAAAAAAGAACCCTGTCTAACTCTAACTATGAGAGTCTATCACAAGCCCAGCATGTTTATTCTAAAATAACATTAATGAATTCTTGCCATGTTTATAAAACATTCTGGACACATCCTTTAGAAGAGAATTTTATTTTTTCAATTTTGAGATAATATACAGTATCACACACTCACTTTATTTTCAAGTAAATATCTTCAACTAAACAATAATTTTATGTGTTTGCATTTTTGTCAGAATGGAGTCAAATGGAAACTTCCTTTTACACCGATTTAAAAAAATGTCAACAAAGGAATGA
Source organism: Polypterus senegalus (assembly GCF_016835505.1). Taxonomy (NCBI): domain Eukaryota; kingdom Metazoa; phylum Chordata; class Cladistia; order Polypteriformes; family Polypteridae; genus Polypterus; species Polypterus senegalus. The sequence goes on from NC_053161.1 coordinate 50,581,034, forward strand.
CTCCCAAATTGATATTACTTTCTCACATCCAATAAAACTGTACATCCATATTCTATGTTCAAATTATATACCCATAAATTTACACTGCACCTCCAATTTATATTTAACACTTAAGCCACTCAACATCTATCCCACTGTCCATCCATCCATTATCCAACCCACTATATCCTAACTACAGGGTCATGAGGGTCTGCTGGAGTCAATCCCAGCCAACACAACACAACATGCGCAAGACAGGAACCAAACCCTGGGCAGGGCACCAGCCCACCGCATCTATCCCACTATTTATAAATAATATCCTTCTATATAAAAGCGGTCGGAATTGTCCTTCCGTCCCGTGAGTGCTACGCAGGCGCGGAGTTTTACACACGCCCCGTCCATTTTGCAATGCACGATGGGATTTGTAGTTTCGTTTTTCCAGGTAAAAGATTATTTTCTACTCCAGACTGTGCGATATCTTCTTCTTCTTTCTTACTATATAAATGCGGTCGGGATTGTCCTTCCGTCCCATGAGTGGAAAGCGTAGCGGTATTCCGCTTATCACAGACTTACTACTTACAGCTTGCGGTACGAAGCGACATGATGTGAGCAGAGTTCTGGTGCTCTCATCGTTCCCTTGCTTTTGTGGGCGATGCACTGGAAAAATAGACAAAATTCTGTCTCTCGAAATAATTAATGCTGATGGAGTACAAATGCCTCACCGCGTAGTAAATATCAGGGGGGTTCAAAAGGGTGACCTCAATATAGAAAAAAAGTTTAAATTTCATCACAAAAATAACAGAAACTACGAGTATTAAAGTAATACTGCTCAAATGCAATATAACCAAATTAATGAGTTTGTATAAAATATCAAATTGATCTACATATTGAATTGCCTTAAGAAGTGGTCAACTTAAAAGTTGGTCGCCTTAAAAGGCGGGTCAGCCTAGTACTGTAACTATATTCTGATTGTATTTATTTCATGTTCAGAAATTTAGACAGGAAAATTCAGAATATTACCTTGTATTTTCTCTGCCAGCTAATTAGATTTAAGGACCTGAAATGGAATACAGTTAAACCCAACCATTTAAAATTGCCACACACTGTATGAAAAATGAAGATATAAATTGCTTAAAGGATTATGTGAAAATGCAAATACTTCTTGTCATTTTTTAATACTATCAACTACTCTTTATTAGATTTGTTGAGGCAAATTGTAAAGCTACTACATTGCATTCTGTATTTGGAACACTACAACTAAGAAATTTAGGGCAAAATTTGTTTAAATTATTGTGGCTTCAGTAGATATTATTATTATTACTACTACATTTGACTTATCATTTACCTAGAACCATATAATTTACATTCATGCAAATAGAATAAATAATAAAACTGACTGCAGTTGCTCAGAGTTGGCAGCACTTCTGCTTCACAGCACTTAAATAATAGTTTGACTTTGTGCCTGGATGTGTTCTATCTGATGTCTATATGTTCTCTCTGTGTCTGTGGAGATTTCACATAAAGGAACACTATTTTCCTCTGAGAATAAAAGATTCAATGATCGACAATCTAAAATTAATCCAGTGTGACTAAGGATATGTGTATGAGACCAGACAGCTACCTTTGCAGTTGCCAAAGTTGGCATTACTTACCCTTTTCAAAGTAAAAAGGGAGATTACAAAATGGAATTGTGTTTGTGCAGTGTGTGCCAGTTATTTCCTAAACAAAGATTATAAAAGGTGATAAAATCTGATGAAAACTGACGCTTTAAATTGAAACTGAATCCTAAAAAGCAAGTTAATGATATTATTTAATGGAACTTTCAATATAGTTGAAAAAGGAGATGAAAAAAAAGCAAAAATATTTGTGTAGATCAAATCAATTTCTGATTTAATATTTTTCACAGACAGCACTGTCATAGATCAACATACATAAGGCAATATAAAAACTCACACCTGCTTGAATATACTGTACTGGTGCAATAGATGGATTTCTTAACACAATTCTGCTGAATAATTTGTTGGCTAAAAGTAATCATTATAGCACTTTTACATGTGCTTTAATAACCCAGTTATTCACAGAAATCTGATTTCTAATAAACCCTGTAAAACCTTATTCCGAATACAGAAATCAGGTTATTGGTCTCTGTGATTATCAGAAATAGATTTCTCTGAGAATAATTTGTTTATGTGGCCATGCAAACCCTTAGTCTGGTTTTTGTTAGGGATTTTGCAATCTCCACATGCCTGGTTGCACTCTGTCAGACTGTGCATGTATCTGCACAGACTTTCATCAGCATCCACAAAATACATTCCCAGAGACAAAATGTTCAGGTGACTGATTTATTCCTTCTCATAGCTGAAATAATATGTTTTAATATTTCAGAAATAGCTAAATGTATGTTGATGAGCTGAATGCAAAGTGCTATATTCAGCAACACATTCTCAAGAGCAGTAAGCTAACACGTTAAAAGTAAATTGCATTATGTAATCTGATTACTTTTTAAAGCAACATGTACCTTAAAACAATGCGTATCATACTGAAGTAAAACTACCTGCATTGTTATTATTCCAGCAATTGTTAACCTGCAGGGCTCAATTGCACAGCCAAGCAGAAAAGAGTGTGCTGCGAGCAATCCGGTAACAGAAACCTATATGATGACTGAACATATTTAAAAAACACAAAAAAATTATCACAGGCATTATGCTTATTTTCTGATTCATGGTGAATGATGATGACATTTCACTCCTTCTTGTGCAGTTTAATGACGTCTGACCTTTTTGCCAAAGGAGAATTCCAAAAAAATTACTTGCACATGTAAATGCAGATTATTTAGAAATCAGATTTCTGGTTTACTTGGGTTATTCACCTTAAGCCGAATATGTGTGTACTTGTAAATGCACTGATTGTTAGTGTGCCTAGAAACATCACCAAAACACAGAATGCCAATGACTAATTTCTTGACACATTTGCATACAAGAATTGTTAAAATGTCTTTTTTAAAATAAATGTCCAGTTATTTTTATTTACTTAATTCTTTTAACAAATGCACTGAGCTTTCTTTACTTGTAATACTCACACACACAACTATACTTTCTCAAATGTTGACAGTTTACAGCTGAATGTCCAAGGCTGAAGACAGGCATTAAGCATCTGGGGAGCAAAATTAAAAGTAGTCTTTATAGTGGAAGCATCTACACAATATTCACATGTGAGATTTGCAGCATTTGTTGTTTTTCTTGTGCGCATAAAAGAAAAGGCTTTTTTCCAGTCTGTAACCCTGCTTGAAGGACTCTGTTGCTAGCTTTGGTTCTCAGTGATCCTGTGCTCAGAATAACAGGGTTTTCAAAAATGGATAGAAATAAATGATTTGTAAAACAAACTGTGGTGTACAGTACAGTACATAATGGAATTATTACCTTATCACGTTTGCTCAAGCATCTAATAGCCATTCTTGATTAGTTTGAACCTGTAGCATTTCCAACACATTTAGCTCACTGCATTTATTAAAAAAAAATTAAATGCAATTAATATAGGAAATTGGCAATTTTAGAATTAGACTTTTGTATTTAATTAACTCTTTTGTATAGCTGTGTCAACAGATATATAATGCCTAATGTGTGATGTGGTATATGGCCGGCCATTCATCCCGGCCAATACCCCCAGGCCGTCAGATGGAGCCCTCCCTGCCGCATGGAGGTGCCCCGAATGCCAGCAGGGAATCATGGACAATGGAGTGTTTATTCACAGCCCTTCTGGATACCATGGGGGCCACCAGAGGACGCTGCAGGAGGATCAAGGACTATTTTCCCTACAGCCCGGAAGTAGATAGATAGATAGATAGATAGATAGATAGATAGATAGATAGATAGATAGATAGATAGATAGATAGATAGATAGATAGATACTTTATTAATCCCAAGGGGAAATTCACAAACCCTTGTACCCAGACAAGTGGACAGAAGAAATGATGTACTTCCAGGTTGAAGAAAAGTAGTTTTTATCTGACCCGGAAGTGTTGCCAGTCACATGGACAGAGAGAGAGAGAGAAACACTTCCGGTTCGAGGACTATAAAAGACTGAGAGATCCCAGACGAGCGAGTTGAGTTGGGAGGAAGGGAACAACGCGTCTGGGTGTGGAGGATTGATTATTGTTATTATTATTGATTTATATGAGTATTGTAGAGAGGAGGGTGCATTGTACACATTATTATTGTCCGAAAAATAAATATTTGGACTTTTATCTGGTGTCTGGCGTCTGATCCGAGGGTTCAAGGGGACGACAGCGCCCCCCTATCTGTCACAGTGATTATATAAAGTGTGTTGTGAAGGGAGACCGATTCATTTTGTTTCATTCATCAGTTTCACTTATTTTTAAATTATATTAAAACTAGTGTTCTTCTACTTCTTAATATTCCATGGAAGAAGACCCAACTTTGAATGAATCACACTTCGAAAAAATATACCTACATACAATTCTAGTTCAAGCATTCTAATACAGCAATGCACACTGTTGTTTAAACTGTTTGAGGTACATAAATCTAGCCACAAAATCTGAAACGGGCAACAAAGATTTATCTGAGCACTTTTTCTTGTTTTCTAAAATTTTAAAGAGACTAATTATGAAATTAAAGTTTTCAATAAGTAGATAGTAGCAGCATCAAAAATATAATCACTATTGGAGTAACTAAATAAGTAAACAGAATTTTCAGTCACATTTTTATTAAAGGGAAGCATGGTGGTACAGTAGTTAGTTGTCTGGGTGGAGTTTGCACATTCTCTCCACTTGTGTGGGTTTCTTTGACAATACTATGATTTTAGTCCTACACCCCAAAGACTTGTATAATAAGTTGATGGGAATTCCAAACCTAGCCATTGTGGGTACCTTGTAAAGGACTGATGCCCTGTCCAGGTTTTACTACTGTCTTTCATTCAGTCATGCTAGGAGCGGATCAGGCCTTCTGAAAGGTCTTAACTGCATTAAGTGGGTTGAAAAATGAATAGATGGTTATGTTTATTTTTTCAGCTGTTGGCCTTTTGTGTTTTCACCATGTCTTCTCCTCCTTATCATAAAACAAATGATTTCCTGTCCAAGTGTTAAAATAACATTTCAATATAACCTATGACCTGGAGCTACAGTGTTCAAATGCAAAGTCTGATTAGGCCAGCTAAAGAGATTATTTAGATGTAAAGATAGACACACAAACAATCCTTTACACAGATGCGTACCCAGGAAGGCTGTGACACTAGCTAGATGAAGCGCAGAAGGATAATGAGAGGTTACTATCCAAAATCACATTGATAAATTATGCATAAGTATAGATAGCTTCATACCATGAACATAATCCATGTTTATCATCATGCACTGGTCACACAGCCAAGTTGCCCAATTCCTCCTCTACTTTTGTTTTCATGGTTTATTACAAATTCTACACCTGTTATGTGCTGCTTTGTACTTGGAAGATTTCTTTGAAACATTTGAATTCACAGACTGTGGCTTTTTCAAGAAAGTGCATTATTCCACCTACTGTTAGAAAAATTTTAAATAAATTAATTCCAAGACAGAAAACCTATACCATAAGCTTTACCAAAATGTCTTAAAATAAAAGTAATTTTTAAAAACTCTGTTCAAGTTAACTTTGTTTTATTTAAGCTACCACCTAATAATGAATAGAAACCTCTGGGAAACAACTGGCCTGTGCTTAATACCTGCAATGAAATGCTATCTATGAACAATCACTAGTTCTTAGCATTTCAGCACAGAAATACAGATACTGTAAATCATTACACTACATAAAACTGTAGGATATCATTTATCTTTGCAAACTTATATTGCTTGTAATAGGACATTTTTATAATATTGTTTAACAAAAATAGTGTTTCTTCAACCACTTGTTTAAATTTGGTTGCCACATTTGATGCAAAAAAGACCGCCTTGATTTTAGCCTGCTGCTGGAGGTTTGCATGTGTTGGGGTATGAGCACTGTGTACTACAGTAATATGACATCCATTGAAACATTTCTGAAAATGTAAAGCAAATATTCAGCCTGTCAGATTAGTTTGCTAGTCTCCCAGCTGTGGAATCTTTTACTTATTTTAATGATTGTTTTAATATGAAGTCCATAGTGGTTTGCAACTTGAATGCACCTCTCCTTCATTTCCACTGGTGTCTTCCTATATGAGCTTCTCTATTTAATTAATGAATGGATCCAGCTTATCAATGCCTTTGAAGACTGTGACAGCTTGAATTAGGTTTCTGTGTAGTCTTCTCTTTTTATGAGAAAAGAGTTGTACAGTATTTTCTTTTGCCTGCCCTTTGAGTGCTAGGATGTATTTGGTTATGAAACTGTAAAGTTTCAAGCATAGTTATGTCTTGTCAATACCACAGTGATTAGTTCTTTCCACCACACTCCTAATATAGACTAGCAGTTGCTTTAGATGGAACTCTTCAAAAGGACATTAACAGAAATGAATGTACCTGGTGGTCACTAGGAGTAACTGACTGCTTTGATATTACTATGCTGAAGAGCAAGTTACTTTTCTCTTATTAAAGTGTTTTTGCACAAATGTAAAGAATCTTTGCATAAATAAAAACAATTTCTACTACATGGTTGTACACATTCAACATGATTATTAGAATAGAAGTAACAACACAAACTACTGAAGGATAAAAGATGTATGAAATAAGAGTATGGCCAGTACATTGGAACAGTGGTGTTAGCACTGCCAACTCATAGACTCAGTAACCTCAGTTCAAATTCCGTACCCAATTGCTGGAAGTGGAGATGCATGTTTTCTCCATGTCCATGTGGGTTTTTCTCTAAGTACTTTGGTTTTCACCACACATTTCTCTGCATATTAGGTTAATCTGAAATTGCAAATTCGATGTGTATGTGTGTATGGGTTTGTTGGGCCACGTAAAGGACTAGTAGCCTATTCAGGGCTGGATTCTACCTATAGGCTCTGGATCCCATGACTCTAAATTGGATAAAGTGGCTTTATGAATGATGCATTTTATTATGATATGTTGTGAAGGGATTGCTGCAAATGTATACAGTATGAGAAATAGACATTGTTGAAAGCATATGGTATAATGTTCATTATACAAGATAAATATATTCCAAAAATAAGAAATAATAAACTGGAGTGACACTGATCAATTACAACTAGCCCTCTGTAATATAAATCAAAAAGGAAAGTGAAAGCAAAAGATTATCTAATCTTCAATGAAAAATGCAAGTTAAAAATGGAAACCTCACAGAAATACAGCACACAATTAAAAATCTTTCTTCCAATAAACTAACAAAAGAATGACAAAGTGAGTAAAAGTATAATTAACAAAAAATGGAATTTAGAAAACAGGCACTGTGGGGATTTTCTGATTAACATTATTGATTTTATTAAGGAAATGGCAAGAATAGTTGAAGGAAAGAATGTATGATATCTTTATGGGTATTTAGACTTTCAAAGGACATTTAACATTTTTCCACTTGGAAGGCTACTAATTGAAGTGAAATCTGTGAAAATTGAAGTTAATGTTCAGAGCATGATCAACAACTAGCTACAGGAGCAGGAATTAATTTGTAATACACTAGCTAAGGTGTCGTATCAAGCTAGCAAGATATCTATATTACTGTACAAGAGCAGGGAGAGTGACTGATTCTTACACAGAAAGAATACATCAGTAAAACATTAAAGACATTTAAATATTTTAATTTCTTGATAATCAGCAGCTGACAGCTCAGATTCCATACAAAATGTACAAAAGATAGTGGATATAAAGGTAAACAATCTAACACAGAAGAAATGAGGTTTGATAATCCTATTATATGATAGTACATTTAAGTACTGTATATGAATATTATTTGTTATGAATATATAGTGCCTTATTTCTCTGAATTGTTTAACAGAATTTCTCATAAAGGAAAATACTAGGAAATATTTTACATAACAGACCTCATTACTAGTGCTTGTTACACAATGGCTGTACACTGCCAATAATAAAGAAAGAAAGAAATCTCTGAACAAACTGACAATAATTCAAGAAAATGACTAAACCTGTAAAATCTATTACATGAGTATATACAGTATGATTGAGGTAATTCCAGTCCCTACAATCTTAAAAAAATGTGAAAGCTCTTGAAAACGATCAGTCAAATGTGTCCCATTTCTGGATGAAAGTATAATGAACAGCTGGGACAATTCAATTCAGTTCTGTTCATTTTTAAATAATACCCTTCACTTAAACAGGCTGAAAGTATTTCTAAAGAAACAAAACATCTGTACATCAATCTATCCATTTTAAATCTTGCAAATTGAGGATTACAGTGAGAAGGTTGGGAGATCCTTACCTGAAACACCAAGCATTAACATAAAAGTGTTAAAGTAATATTTGCATATGTAATAACACAGATTTACTTAAATGAACAACAACAGATACAAGTATACTTCAACTGAAGTGAAACATATGGCTAATGGAAAATGGAGAAGAAATGCAAAACTTCAGTAAACAAGGTTAATAGGAACTAGTGCTGATTGGCAAAATTTGGCAAAGTGTATTTCGCAGTTAATGTTCTGTATTCAACAGTGCAGATGCTCCCAATTTTTTTTCCTGGGAATTCACTGTGAAGCCGGTTTAGATGCACACTGTAAGACTGCTGCCAAAACTACTTTGAGAATGCGTTATAACATGACCCGATTAATGCTGAAGCCTTTCATCCCACAGGCATTCAAAAAAACAAACAAACTTGCAGTACGCTCATTTGAGGAATACATTAGCTGACCATTATGAGAATATTACGATTACTGCCACTGGATATATAATACTGATCCCTGTGTGCTGGCCGTGCAGTGCAGCATGACTAATTATGCATGCATAATTAGCAATTTGCCACAGCTACCTGTCAAAACAAGCCTTAAAGTAGCCTTCCCCACCCTGAGTCAGAAAAGATGAGACACTGTGAAACAATAAAAATAATAAAAAAGGTTTATTACTATTTTCAAGGTGATTTTCTTTTTGAAGGAAAAAAAGCGTGAAGCATATGCAAAGATACATAGGAAACAAAAAAAAAAAACATTCTAGCTGCATCCCGATTCACAGCTTCAAACAATAGACTAAGCCAGTCCCACGGCACCGTTCTGTGGCACAGCCAATGCATGCCCCAAGACTGAAACTCTGAGTACAATTATGTACATTTTGTTTTCTTATGGCTAGTCTGAGGCTGTTTGATGTATTTTATTTGTGGTAATTGTTATTTCTATGTCTTTTGTTGTTTAAGACATGGTGGTGCAGTGGTTAGCACCACTGCCACACAGCTCAGGTCACATTTATGGCCATAATAATCAGTCCAGCATAGTGGACATACACTTTCCTAGCCCTCAGAGACTATTAAAAACACCATTGCAACATTATTCTCAAAACAAATTCACTTTCTCCTTCCCCTTTGACTTTAACGGATATCACATAGTTTGATTAAGTTCCTGAACATTTTCGTGATTTTGCCGAATCCATGGTGAAGCTAACTCTGCAAGGTCCGCTAACACTAATAGCAACTATGAGAAAAATAATACATAGGTGGATGTCTATAATATGACTGAGTAATAATACAATGTTTAAATAAATGATAAATATAAAAGTATACAAAAATTTTTTTTTGTTATACACAAAAAACATATCAGATCTTTTACAAATACATTCAGTTCCTTTCAAGACATAAGGGTTGAAATACTTCTTATAGTGGGCCATGAACTTTAAAATATGCTCCTGAAAACCACTTTATAAATCTAGATGGTGGCTACAATTAACAATCAAAAGCAAGCAGGAAGAAATGCAAATTTAAATTAAGCATACTTTTTTCAATTCTAATAGATATCTAGCTCTCATTATCAACATTATTTCCATATAAAACAAAGAAATGAAATTCTTCCAATTTTTTTTTCTTCACTTGCTACTAGGAGTTTTAGGAATGCAATGTCAAAGCCCTTGGGACATGGCTAAGATTCCATGCCTGCTCACTTTAATCTGGTTTTCTCCCACATCCACAAGTCATACGAGATTGGTTAAATGAAATATCTAAAGTCGACTGGGCATTCATATGTGGATGACAGGTGTCCTTCTAGGGTTAGGTCCTATGTTACATACATTGCTGCTGACTTATACATTTGTGCCTTGTTAACAGGTAAAGACATAAAATAAACGAATGGTCAGAGAATAAGAATGTTCATAACATGTTCAAATAATTTTGTCATAGGATGGTTCTGTCTTTAGAATGAACCCCTACTTGCATCACTGATGACAAGAGCTTGATGCATTTCTAAGATTATTAGAAATTAGTAGAATTAGTAGTACAATATGGAGCTAAAGAATATATATCTATCTAAAGAAAGTTCAATAATTTAAAGACAGACAGATAAAAGGATATCATGTAATAACATTTAAAACCTGTTCAAACTTATGGATGCCCTTACAGGCAACATTTTGCTTTTGCTGTTTGATGAATAAAGAATGCTATTATGGTAAGAATATCAGTTGCTCTTGAAAAAGGATCTGTCAAGTCTTTCTCACTTTGAAATCTTTAGCAGAATGTTATACTTGAAATTCCACTAGCAATATGTTTTATAGCTGATAAGCTCACTTTATAACTACTTTTATCATGCAAGTTTTCCCCCATCATTTAGAAATGAACACATTTTCAATTATATTTCAAATGTGCCAGTTTTGACATGTATTAATCTGCCATCATAAGACCTAAAATGAAAATTTCTTTTTCTGCACTAGTGTACTGTATTCAGTTTGCAAAGTTAACAAATCTTGGTTAAATCAAGTGTAGGCACTACATTTCTTTGAGACTTTACACTTAAATTACTTATGTTAGCAGTTTATTTAAAATAATTAAAAAAAAAAAACTTCTTCTGAACAAAGAATACATGATGTTCAGTCATTATCAAAGCTGAAAAGAAAAATATCACACACAATATTATATAATAGTACCACCATCTTTGTGACAGACTATTTAACTATCAATTGATATTAATGAATTGGCATAAAAACATAACACACAATAATATGCTGTGTTAAAGTATTTTCATGTATAACTTTCAATAGGCCAATAATGTAAACAAGAAAAATAAGGAAACTCTAACCATGAGCACACCACTGTTTAACTTTGTTCCTCCCCTACACCTGCAGAAAGCAATCCACACTTCTTTAACAAATAACCAAACCCTTGAGCTTGTTGCTACAAATTTGCACCCCACCTTAATCACATGTGCCCATAATTTTCTTCAGTGCAGGATACAGACTTTAGTCAAATGTTGTCAAGAGGTCATTATCTGCAAATAGCAAAGAAGCACCCTTACTTGATCAAAGTGGGTGTCTTGGCTTGACTTTTATAATCTTTTAAGAAAGAATAACCTGGAGAGAGTCTTCTTCTTTTTGGACCATTCAACTGTACCAGTCTTAGCAACCGACTGTGCCACATGGTATGTAGTAATATGCCTCCTTTAAGTCCACAAAAATATGTGTAAACAGATTCGACAAATTTCCACAATCCCTAAATCTCAGTTTTACAGTCAGGGCAAAATCCGCCTTTAATCCTTGGGGATAAACTAAACTAAATCGGCCAGAGTCCTCATTTATGTACTTCTAAATAGCTTTCGCAGAAAGAGAATTTTCCTACTGTAAATTGGAATATGTATTTATTTTTTATACTTTCCTAAGTTATGAACCACCACCTTGGTTTGCTAGTCATAATGTATGATGCCCACCTTCCATACAATACTGAAGAAATTGGTAAAATGTGTAACATTTATGGACATACAATGATGTTATATAGGCTTTATTCATGTTAAACAGAGACTTAAACTTTTAATTCTGACAGGAAGGTAAGTTAGGGAACACAGAAGGTTTGAAGTAAGGAAGGCAGATATTTCAAGTCAAGGTAATAATGCTACAGAAAATGGTAATGGTGAGTGGTGACATGTTGCAGTGAACTCTGTACACATAAAAATATTAACCCTAAGAATCCTGATGAAATTGCTCCCATAGCATTCTGTTCTTTCAGCATGTCAGGCTAGGTTCATTCACACTTATGTCCTTGCCGCATTAAAGGTTTGACCATCTTAGAGATCAGATCCACAGATAACTGGAGCATTCACAAGGTTAACTGTTCTGGTATTGTCATAGTTCCCTAGAATCAGAGAAACATCTGCGAAAATAGCTATATAAATTAATCAAGTACATCAAAACCAAAAACTAATTTATTTTTAAGAGATGCATATTCATTCATGCTGCAACTGAAGTTGACAGATGTGTGTAATTTGTTTTTAAATCCCATTTCCATTTTTTTTACAGTGTTAAGTAAAAATTATATCTATGTCTAAGGTGAAGCATAGAAACTAGTAAAAATCTGTTCCAACATATTTTTATAGAAAAACAAAAACATTTATTACAGAAAAGCACAAAGCAGTTTTATAAATAAAAATAATTAACAGATCTTAGCACTTGCTTAGAGAGAAATAACATTATATATCTGAATAGCACTTTTGAATAAAGAGCACAATCACCAATTTTTTTGTCTCTAAAAATAAAAGGGCTATAAAATTCCACGAACAAATTAAAAACATCGTATGTTGTATTGTTATTTGCTTGGTTCATTTTTAAAAAATTGCTTATTTTCAGCAATGGCATATTTAGAAAAAAGTATATATGTTTACCAACAGAAATCATACTAAATTAATGACAGTTTTATTGTTAGTACATTAGCTTGCTTTGTGCAATAATAAAAATTGCAACTTTTTAATGTGCCAAGTTCAAATATCTGTTCTACATGATGGGCAGGTACACTCTTTATATGGTGAATGGGACATTTAAACTATGAATTTTTAAAATCTTTTTTTTCTTTTATATTGATTTTAATTAGAAGCAATTAACATTCCATGCAATCAAGTCAAACTTAACAAGCCAAAATTTATCCCCCACCCAAGAGAAAGAGAGGACAGCAAATAACCAGAGCAAATCGTAAAAGCGGCAATTAAGGAATAGTATCGTTTTCCCCGATATAAAAGCTTATTCTAAAATGTTATTGATTAGATCCTGCTACATTTAAAAAAAATGTGAACAGATCCCCTAAGTGAGAATTTGATTTTTTCCAATTTAAAATAGTATAGAACATCAGTTACTCAGTGACATGGAAGTGGTGGAGTGGCACTGTTGTGGTTTGGGTCTGTGTAAATGGGTATAGCTACAGTGGTGTGAAAAACTATTTGCCCCCTTCCTGATTTCTTATTCTTTTGCATGTTTGTCACACAAAATGTTTCTGATCATCAAACACATTTAACCATTAGTCAAATATAACACAAGTAAACACAAAATGCAGTTTTTAAATGATGGATTTTATTATTTAGGGAGAAAAAAAAATCCAAACCTACATAGCCCTGTGTGAAAAAGTAATTGCCCCCTGAACCTAATAACTGGTTGGGCCACCCTTAGCAGCAATACCTGCAATCAAGCGTTTGCGATAACTTGTAATGAGTCTTTTACAGCACTCTGGAGGAATTTTGGCCCACTCATCTTTGCAGAATTGTTGTAATTCAGCTTTATTTGAGGGTTTTCTAGCATGAACCGCCTTTTTAAGGTCATGCCATAACATCTCAATTGGATTCAGGTCAGGACTTTGACTAGGCCACTCCAAAGTCTTCATTTTGTTTTTCTTCAGCCATTCAGAGGTGGATTTGCTGGTGTGTTTTGGGTCATTGTCCTGTTGCAGGACCAAAGATCGCTTCAGCTTGAGTTGACGAACAGATGACCGGACATTCTCCTTCAGGATTTTTTGGTAGACAGTAGAATTCATGGTTCCATCTATCACAGCAAGCCTTCCAGGTCCTGAAGCAGCAAAACAACCCCAGACCATCACACTACCACCACCATATTTTACTGTTGGTATGATGTTCTTTTCTGAAATGCTGTGTTCCTTTTACGCCAGATGTAACGGCACATTTGCCTTCCAAAAAGTTCAACTTTTGTCTCATCAGTCCACAAGGTATTTTCCCAAAAGTCTTGGCAATCATTGAGATGTTTCTTAGCAAAATTGAAACGAGCCCTAATGTTCTTTTTGCTTAACAGTGGTTTGCGTCTTGGAAATCTGCCATGCAGGCCGTTTTGCCCAGTCTCTTTCTTATGGTGGAGTTGTGAACACTGACCTTAATTGAGGCAAGTGAGACCTGCAGTTCTTTAGATGTTGTCCTGGGGTGTTTTGTGACCTCTAGGATGAGTCGTCTCTGCGATCTTGGGGTAATTTTGGTCGGCCGGCCACTCCTGGGAAGGTTCACCACTGTTCCATGTTTTTGCCATTTGTGGATAATGGCTCTCACTGTGGTTCGCTGGAGTCCCAAAGCTTTAAAAATGGCTTTATAACCTTTACCAGACTGATAGATCTCAATTACTTCTGTTCTCATTTGTTCCTGAATTTCTTTGGATCTTGGCATGATGTCTAGCTTTTGAGGTACTTTTGGTCTACTTCTCTGTGTCAGGCAGCTCCTATTTAAGTGATTTCTTGATTGAAACAGGTGTGGCAGTAATCAGGCCTGGGGGTGGCTACGGAAATTGAACTCAGGTGTGATACACCACAGTTAGGTTATTTTTTAGGGGACAATTACTTTTTCACACAGGGCCATGTAGGTTTGGATTTTTTCTCCTAAATAATAAAACCATCATTTAAAAACTACATTTTGTGTTTACTTGTGTTATATTTGACTAATGGTTAAATGTGTTTGATGATCAGAAACATTTTGTGTGACAAACATGCAAAAGAATAAGAAATCAGGAAGGGGGCAAATAGCTTTTCACACCACTGTATGTACTGTATGTGTGTATCTTAAAGTGCAACAGTAGACCAACCCGATAACGAACTTGATGAGTACACTTACCCTTGAGAAAACAGGTAAAGGGTAAATAGAGGGAAAGACTACGATAATATACCATATTATCTGCATATAGTGATATTTTCTGTTCAAGTTCATCTCTGAAAATCCCCTTTATCTCAGATGCATTTCAAAAGTAAACAGCCAATGGCTCAATAGCAATTGCAAACAGCAATGGTGATAGGGGGCTTCCTTGTTGAGTATCACATTGTAGTTTGAAGTAGTATAAAATTATGTGGTTAATGCAAACTGAGGTTTCTGGATTTGAATAGAGAAGTTTGATTCATGCACATATGTTTTGGGGTGAACTCCTATTTGTGTAATGTGAATAGGTAGTCCCATTCAACCATATCACATGTTTTTTTCTGTATCCAAAGATAATAAGATCTCAGAGGTGTTAGATTTAATGGTGAATATATTACACTAGCAAAATACCCGCGCTTCGCAGCGGAGAAGTAGTGTGTTAAAGAAGTAATGAAAAAGAAAAGGAAACATTTTGAAAGTAACGTAACATGATTGTCAATGTAATTGTTTTGTCACTGTTATGAGTGTTGCTGTCATATATATATATATATATACACACACACACACATATATATAAATAAATATATATATATATATATATATATATATATATATACACATATATATATACACACAGTATATATACATATATATATATACATAATACAATTTTGGGGTGCAAGCAGCTGTTGCTGGGGGTGCCAGAATCCATCGAGGAAGAAAAATGAAAAACATTATTTGTACAAAATCTTAATTTATCTATCCATTCCTAAATAATTAAATGGGTAGGCTATTTCGTATCAGTGCAATATGCTACTTGTTAAAATGGATGACTCTCGCTGTTACGTGCACTTAGTGCTGCGTGGGTATTATGAACTATCATATCTGTTCAAGTTCTGTTTAAA
Source organism: Polypterus senegalus (assembly GCF_016835505.1). NCBI lineage: Eukaryota > Metazoa > Chordata > Cladistia > Polypteriformes > Polypteridae > Polypterus > Polypterus senegalus. The sequence continues at coordinate 50,596,861 of NC_053161.1, forward strand.
TTTTAAATATAAGTAATTTTTATTTAGTCGACAGAAATATTTTTGGTAGGAATGTAAGTTAAATTTAGTCATCATTACATAAATTTTTCTTCACCATAGAAATTTAAAGACTAAATTCAACTTACATTCCTACCAAAGATATTTATTTCGACTAAATAGAACCTACTTATATCCAAATAGAACTTGAAAAGATATATTTTTTCGAATCGACTTGACGTGCACAACATCGAGCCCGCCTGCTATTGTGCTCTCGTCTGCTGCCTCAAGTTCCCGTGCAGGTAGAAGGCTGAAATTTGGCAGGCTCATTCCTTACAGCTTCCTTACAAAAGTTGGGCAGGTTTTATTTCGAAATTCTACGCGTAATGGTCATAAATGGAAGCTATTTTTCTCCATTTACTGTAATGGAGTTGAGCTCGAAAGCTGTGGGGGGCGGAGTTTCGTGTGACATCATCACACCTCCCACGTAATCACGTGAACTGTCAACGCAGTGCGTAGAAAACCAGGAAGAGCTCCAAAAAGCGCTGAAGAAAACATGCATTATACAATTGAGAAGGCAGCGAAACAATAAGAAGCGAGCGAATGACATATACAACCATATTCATGAGTGCTGCTACTTCGGAAACAAAGCAAGGTGTAAACCTAAAGTTTAAATTAAGTTCATAGACAGGCTGCCGCTGCCGTTTGTCATGCCCACGGGTAATGCGGGATACAAGTTTAATGAGAAGACGCAGGATATAAACCAGAGTTTTGATCACTTTGTAACTAAGTTAAAATTACACGTGAAGGGCTGTGCTTATGCAAATTCCAAGAGACTGTGTTTGTGGGGGATTGACAGTTAAGGCGGGTGGGGGAGTCACGTCATCATCTCCCCTCCCATTCACCTAATTTCACTCTGAGTTACGGAATTGACTTTGTGACGCTGCCACCAAATACTCACAGAAAAATCATCAAGTTAATACACACGCTGTCTCTACAGTTTCTCCACACTGAATCCTCCATGCACTACTTACAAAAGGTTACACTGACAATCGTGTTACGTTATTTTTAAAATGTTTCCTTTTCATAGCACAAGCACAGCTGAGAAGCTTCGATGCATGTGCTCCATAACGCGTTAAAAAATCACGAATTTAATCACACTTTGAAATACAAGCAAAGGGGAACTTATATCAATGCATGATTTCATGGTACACCGATTACATTGATCAGCGCTTCCGATTCATTTTACCCTCACACCCCCTTGGTTTGAGAAGAAGTATGAAAAAATATGAGGTTAACACAGAAAAACAGATCACCAATTGAAGCTTTATGAATAATCGATTCGCCATCAATAATTGTTTTGGTAAAGCCATACTCAGTGTAATCCTCCTTCCATTTTATAATTTTTCCGCCACTAGCCATGATTAAATGAACGGTAAAAAAGTAAGAGCGAAGCGAGGGTGACTTATTTAGGCAGGCAGGCGACGGCTCAATAGCTCGAATTTGGATATAAGTAGGATCTATTTAATCGCCAGAAATATCTTTGTTAGGAATGGAAGTTGAATTTAGTCTTTAAATTTCTATGGTAAAGAAAAAGTTATGCAATGATGACTACATTTAACTATATAAAGTCAAAACTTGATTATATAAAGTCACTGTCGGAATAAATAAAGTCAAAACTTGAATATATAAAGTCATTCCCAAATATATAAAGTCAAAACCTGAGTATATAAAGACAGCGTCGGAATATATAAAGTAAGCGCTGTAATATATAAAGTCAAAACTTCAATATATAAAGTCAGCGTCGGAATATAAAAAGTAAGCGCTGGAATATCCATCCATTTCCCAACCCGTTGAATCTGACAACAGGGTCACGGGGGTCTGCTGGAGCCAATCCCAGCCAACACAGGGCGCAAGGCAGGAACCAATCCTGGGCAGGGCACATGCATCATTTTCAAAACATTAACTGAACAATGTTTTTTAATTTATTTTTATGAATACGTTTTTGTTCACTTAGTTCAGTTCACAGTCGTTTCAATCAATAGATTTTGACTTTGACTTTATATATTCAGGAATGAGTTTGTATACTCCGATGTTGACTTTATATAATCAGGAATGACTTTATAAATTCCGACGCTGACTTTATATATTCAGGTTTTCACTATATATTCTGACGCCGACTTTATATATTCACAAAATCAATTTATTTGCCTGTTTGTATGGTGTATGTACATATTTATATATATATATATATATATATATATATATATATATATAGATATAGATATGAGAACAACACTCATATCAATGACAAAACAATTACATTAACAATCATGTTACTTTATTTTTAAAAATTTTTCCTTTTCTTTTTCATAACTTCTTTAACACACTACTTCTCCGCTGCTTCTCCACTGAGAAGCGCGGGTATTCTGCTAGTGGTGAATAAAGTATCCATTATTAATAAAGCTTCAATTGTTGATCTGTTTTTCTGTGTTAACCTCATATTTTTTCATACTTCTCAAACCAAGGGGGTCCGAAATCGGGATCGTCCGTCACAGGGGGTGCGAGTGTAAAATGAATCGGGAAGCGCTGATATATATGTATGTGCATGTATGTATGTATGTACTGTATATATATACAGTGGAACCTTGGTATACGTCCTTAATTCGTTCCAGACCCTTTGACTTATACCAAACAGGACGTATACCAAACAAATTTTTCCCATAAGAAATAATCCGTTCCCATGAAAAAAAAATCCTATTGCTATTGGCTTATTATACATTGATGGGGTTGTATAAAATAATTTAAACACTGCTTAGTACTAAAATACATAAATACAAAAGCAATTAGATGAAATAAATGAAAATTTTACTTCACTTTACTTTTTAATAATATCTTTGTTTTTCGCAATCGTAGATACCGTTGTTCTCGGCAAACAGTATGCAACAGCCATGTCACGGATACGCATGCCACCTTCATACTTTTCAACAATCAATTCAAATTTACATGAAAAAAACACAAAATCACGTTGTGACGATGCAGGTTTGCTGTATGTTCCCATCTGCTGCTGGGGAGCCCTTCAACCTTACACCGTCGGTAATGTGCCTCACTGCTAACCTCATCGGTAAAGCAAGGGGATGGTGAAAAAGTGCAATGTGCTTTTATTAAAACAATTAATAAAACAAGGTGTTCAAATTAAAGCGCAGTCTCCAAAGTTCCAATAAATAATCCATAAAATCAGAAGTGAAACATGGAGGTTAAAAACAATAGAAAAAAGTCTTCTTAAAAATAACGAAGTTAAAATAGAGCAGGAAGCATTCTTTAAAAAAAAAAAAACACCAAGAAGAAGCCCGGTGCCTTTTTACCTGGCGGCCCCCCTGCTTCCCAACAGGGGAGTCGCCCTACTTGCAGCTGACCTTAACTCTGCCTACTTCAGCTACAGTACTTCACTCGTTCGCTCGCCCTCTCTCTCTCTCACTCAGTCACTCAACCTCCCGTCCGTTCTTTCTTTTTACTGCCCTCCTAGCTGACTCGCACTTCTGCTTATCAAGATAAGCAGTCCCAGAAACAATCATGAATGCGGACGGTCCCTCACAAGTGAACTTTGGTGAGAAACGCCCACATCGCTAATCGCCCTGACAACCTTCGGCCACATAACCACCACGCCCCCTCACCAACCTGCAAGCGCGGTGATTATTTATTTTAAAGCTGGACTTTGACAGGAGCTGTGGACCCACTATATCACACACGTGAAAGTTCACAGAGAGTTATAGCGAGGGTTGTTCACTGAATGGTAGCAACTGGCGCACTAACGCTCGTGGGCAGTCGTGGCGATGTCTCAAGAGAGGTAAACAAGGTTAGCACGCAAGTCGTATTCCAAACAAAGGTCGTATACCAAGCAAAATTTTTCGTGTCCAAACAGGATGTATACCAAGTTGGACTTATTCCAAAGCAGACGTATACCAAGGTACCACTGTGTATATATATATATATATATATATATATATATATATATATATATATATATATTGTCACAGGCGGCTGGGTTCTTACCCAGCTGGGATGCCTAAAAGGACCGGAAGGGGGCAAGAATAGCTTCCGGGCCACGAGGGGGCAACCGACCTGGAATAGGAAAGGACCACGAGAAAAGATTATAACCCATTGGGACCCGTGGCCACCGCCAGAGGGCGCCTTAAACCTCGTGGGACCTGGAAATAGTTACTTCCACCACACTCGACAAGATGGCGGAGGAACCTGCCAGGAACGCCTGGAGTGCTTCCGGTGCAAAGGGCAGAACTTCCGCCACACCAAGAAGTGCTGCCGGATGGACGTCATCAGCCACCTGGAGCACATCCGGGCAGGAATAAAAGGGGCCGCCTTCCAGCAATCGGGGAGCTAGAGTTGGGAGAGGTAGCAGGACGAAGCTCCCAGGAGGAGATTGGCGGCTAAGGACTGAGAGAAAGAAAGTTAATTTTGGGTGATTATTGCTGTGTGCTTTGTGTCGTGTTAGAAACTGTCTTTATTTATGTTAAATAAACGTGTGGCTTTTAAAAAGATGTGGTCTCCGACTGGTGGTGTCCGGGTAAGTCTCACAATACAGTATATATATATACATATATATATATATTGAAATAGTTTTACTGTCAAATAATGCAATGAGTACGCTGCACGTGTTTCGCCCTAATTCTGGGCTCATCAGGCATACACACTCACTGCACCCCCTCTCGGGAATCGAACCTCAGACGTCAGCACTAGAGGCAAAGCCTCTTGTGTTGCACCACGGCGTGTGGTTCGTTTATTTGACAGTATGTAGATTGGGGTATATATCTATACTAATAAAAGGCAAAGCCCTCACTCACTCACTCACTCATCACTAATTCTCCAACTTCCCGTGTGGGTGGAAGGCTGAAATTTGGCAGGTTCATTCCTTACAGCTTCCTTACAAAAGTTGGGCAGGTTTTATATCGAAATTCTACGCGTAATGGTCATAACTGGAAGCAGTTTTCTCCATTTACTGTAATGGAGATGAGCTTCAACGCCGTGGGGGCGGAGTTTCGTGTGACATCATCACGCCTCCCACGTAATCACGCAGTACATAGAAAACCAGGAAGACCTCAAAAAGCGCTGAAGAAAACATGCATTATATAATTGAGAAGGCAGCGAAACAATAAGAAGCGAGCGAGTGACATATACAACCATATTCATGAGTTCTGCTACTTCGGAAACAAAGCACGATGTAAACCTACACTTTAAATTAAGTTCATAGACAGGCTGCCGCTGGCGTTTGTAATTTAGTGCCTGCCCATATAAGGCCGTCCGTCAGCGGCAATCCAATAGCAAACTGCCACTAAATATTCACGGGTGAAGGACTGTGCTTATGGAGAGGAAGATGAGATGGTCAGGGTGGTGTTTGACACAAACTCAGCGAAACTGCGAGAGAAAGTTTTAAGTGCCAGGACTAAGGTAACATTAAATACAGCCATGGACATAGCACGAGATGGCACCAGCACAGCTGGGAACCTTCGATGCATGTACACGGCGGCTCACGTGAACTGGCGCAGTGCACAGATAAAAGCAACAGTTCCAAAGGCTGAACAAAACCGAATTACACAATTGAAAAGGCAGCAAAAATATGAAGCGCCTGATACATACAAGCATATTCATAAATCCAAAACAAAGCACACGTTGGAAAAAGTCAATGTCCGCTAAAGGAAGACAGTGTAAAAAACCCGTGCATGCAGTGTGTCAGGTCTCAGATAAAGAAGAAGACGAGCTGTTTATTGATGCAGTAAGAAACGAATCGATGAATGAAACCTGTCATCTTTACAGCGATTGACAAACACGGAATGTAACTTGAACACAACACATCCTACAAATACGAACCTGATTGAAAGAAATAATGATAATCAAATCCTTGATGACAGCAACACTCAGTAACACTCACAAAACAAATACTGTATATTGACAGTCATGTTACGTTATTTTTAAAATGTTCCCTTTTCTTTTCTAGCTTTTTAACACACTACTTCTCGCTGCGATACGCGGGTATATATATATGTATATATATATATCCCGATCTACATACTCGAATAATGGATACTTTATTCGCCATCAATGATTGTTTTGGTAAAGCCATACTCAGTGTATTCATTAGATGAGCGGTAAAAAGTAAGAGCGAGGAGGATGACTTATTGAGGCATGCAGGCTGTAGTGCGTCAACTCTATCTGAATTGCGATCACATTTGAAAAATATATCTTTTCAAGTTCTATTTAGTCCATATGTGTCAAACTCAAGGGCGCGGGCCACATCCGCCCGGCGTAATTATATCCGCCCGAGATCATTTTATATACTGTATTATTGTTATTAAAGCCGGGTATATGAAGCGCTGGTAACACAATAAACTACAGATCCCATAATGCAGCGCTTCAGCTGCCTTGCCAACACTTACGCGTTAATCAAGTCTACCTTATGATGCTGCAAGTTATTGCGAAGCTAGCTCACACGATGCTGAAGAGAAAAGTTGATTCTGAAAATAGAGCCTTTAAAAACCGATGGGAGGCTGAGTATATGTTTACTGAACCCGTGTGTGTCTGTAATTACAGAATTTAATCTAAGACGGCACTATGAGACAAAACATCAGGGTAACCTGAATGCAATGCAGAAGATACAGAAAGCAGCATAATTAAATAAGAATCTGACACTTCAGCGGACGTTTTAACCCGTGCACAATCACAAAGTGATTTCAAGTGAAGCTGCTTTTATGGGAGACACAAATGCACCAGTGCACTTGCCCCACTTTCCCTGTTGCCAAGTAATGTTAAACCAAGTCGTCACTACGGTGTTCCCAAATACGCACTTTGCTGATAAACTGAGCGCACTGAGTTTGCACGGCGCTTTGGTGACTTTGAAGAACAAAAAGTCCGTCTACATGCGGCTCGAACCTTGTGCATGTTTGGTAGCACATATCTGTGTGAGAAGCTCTTCTCAGTGATAAAGACTAACAAAACAGCACACAGGAGTCGCCTCACTGATGAGCACCTGCAATCCATCCTGAGAATCTCCACAACACAGAACCTCACACCAAACAGAAACGAACCTGTGGCCAAAAAAAGATGCCAGGCGTCCAGCTCTAAAATGACATATGAGCAAAGACAACTGAATGATTTGATTTGTTATTGCTGAAAGGAACACATTTTATTTATATTTCCAGGTTTTGTTATGCAGCATGTTCATATTTGAATTTGTATAATTTTGACAGGATATATTTTTATGGAGAGCAAAATCTTTTGGGATATTTAAAATCTAAGTTTATTTTTATATAAAATTACATAAGAGTAAAGAAATTTGAATGTTTGTTCTTTTAACGTTTACTTTATTTCTAACTTGTATAATTTAGACAGGATATATTTTTATGGAGAGCAAAATATTATAAGTTGTTTAAGGTTTGAGTTGATTTATTCACGAATAATATTCCTGTCTGTTTTACCATTCCTACCAAAGATATTTCTGTCGACTAAATAAAAATATTTAAAATTTAAATAGAACTTGAACAAATACGATAGTTCATAATATCCACGCAGAGTTGCACGTAAGAGCGGGAGTCATCCGTTTTAACAAGCAGCGTATTGCACTGATATGAAATAGCTGTGTGTGTATATATGTAGATATGTATGTATATGTATATATATGTTTATATATGTGTGTGTGTATGTATATATATATATATATGTATTTGTGTGTATATATGTGTGTGTATGTATGTATGTGTGTATGTATTTATGTGTGTGTGTATATGTATGTGTATACTGTATATGTAGATATATATGTATGTATATATGTGTATATGTATAGATATGTATATATATATATATGTTTATGTGTGTGTGTGTGTGTGCAACAACACTCATCACTCACAACAGTGACAAAACAATTACATTGACAATCATGTTACGTTATTTTCAAAATGTTTCCTTTTCTTTTTCATTGCTTCTTTAACACACTACTTCTCCGCTGCGAAGCGCGGGTATTTTGCTAGTATATATATTGTCACACACGCGCGCATGGGAGGCAGCTAAAGGGCTCGAGTGAAGGCAGTTCTGAGCCATACCGGGATGTGGCAGAGTGCACTAACTCTCTTTCTCACTTCCCTGTAGACCTAACCCGGGAGGTTCCACCTGTCTCTCTGGACGTCACTTCTGGGACCGAGCCAATGGAGACAGACCTTGCCAGCTCCCGCCCCTGATGTCACATCCGGGACTAATCCAATGAGAGATGAACACGTGCCCAATCCTTATGACCTCACTTCCTGCCTCCCCCTTTAAAAGCCTTCCCTTTTCCCTTCTCTGACAGTCTTGTTTTGGACTCTGTTGTAAGCACTTCAGTGCTGTATTTGGATGAAAAGAAAACGACTTTGCAGCCAGGATACCTAATTACATGGGTGGCTGCCCCAAACCTTTTTCTGTCTTTGTCTCGTTTTGTGACAATATATATATATATATATATAAGATAACTCCTGTAGCCACAATAAATGCCTTTATTGAATAGACAAACCAGGGGTGAGCAAGTTCCTTTCTACTGCACCCAGAGCCGCGACACACATAAAAAACATCAATAATAACTCATAAACTTGCAATATTATTTAGGGAAATCGCAACATTTTACTCACCAAAAATTCAGATTATTTGTAAACAAAATCCATCCTTCTCTCTTTCCTCAAAACAGTTCAATCACTCCGTCGTACATTTTATCCGTGCGCTTCAGTTCCATCAAAAAGTCCCTTTCTATTACTATCGAAGCTAATGCGGAAAGTCGAACCTGCCCTGTCGTATTTCTGGCATAAGTTTTAATTCGCTTTAGGGCTGAAAATGTCCGCTCGACAGAAGCAGTGCACACGGGAATGGTCACCGCCAAATATACCAATGTGAACAGCTGCCTCATGCTCTCATTCAGATTTTTCTGATGAAGTCAAGGAGACCAGTGGGAGATTTTCCTGCAAAATCATCCATGGCATACATTACAGTCAGTTCTGTTTTTAACCGAGACAGATCAAAAACCGCTCCGTGGCTCTTGTGTGAAACTGGAGAAGGATGCATGCATGAAATTTTTCTTGTATTCCCAAAACTTCTGGGGCTCGAGGAGTGTTTACAAACATCAGGTTTTCGTGGTTTTGAAATCTGGTCTGTGTTTGGCAAATAATATTGTCCAGAATCCTGCCATGGAGTTGGCCGTAGTGCACGCTCGGAGCGTTTGCGGTGCGTTCAGTGGCCTCGTAGAGTTCCTCATATCGGCTTCTATCCAATCAATGGGTCTGAATACGGTGACGTTGCCGTACGCCTGCTAGAGGGCCCTACTGACACCAACTCAAAATCTGGCTGGTTGAAGCAACAGGTTAATCAACAGTTATTCTGTGTTAGAGTGCCTGCACAATGGATTGTGAAGGCCTCTCTGCCTGGCAACAAAATGATGGCTGAAATGTGATTGGTTAAATGCTTTAATACGAAAATACATGCCTGGAAGCAGCACAACCATTGGAAAAGCTATGAAAGAAAGCGGACAGACTATTTGGAATTATTAAATAAGTATTCATGGACAAAATATAATTAACATCAGTTTGTGATTCAGATATTTTTACTTATGAATATGCTAAGCACAGTCCTTGGCTCGCGAATATTTACCTTATATGGGCAGGCACTCAATTACGTGGGAGGCGTGACGATGCGAGACGCAACTCCACCATCAATATCCAGTCTATTACAGTATATGGACGAAAATAGGTTCCAGTTGTGACCATTACACGTAGAATATGGGCAGTGACATACTTTACATGTTCTAAAACTCTGTGATGGTCAGTGTGATTATCTATGCTATGGTTTGCTTGGCCAGCAACTTGAGCCGGCGCTAGCTTTTTTGCTGCCATAAGTGAAACTCAAAATGTTGCACACAAACCACACAGTGTTGAAGCCAATTGCTAAACATATATCGCCTGGAACAGCTTGGACGTTCGTTAGGCTGACCAGATTTTCATTTATCTAAAACAGGTCACATCTTACTATTCAAGCGGATTTGGTAGGTGTAGATGAAATCGAAGGGGGTTGTGGTATTGGGAGAGAATTTCATGTGCACTGTAAAAATGACCATTAAATCAAACAACAGAGGGTGATTTTCCCTTGGAGGTTTGTGCATGTTATAGAAATGAACATGAAAAAAAGGAGATTTTGTCCACCTTGACCCAGTGATACTTTGCTGCCCTAGGTACGGTGACCAGACGTCCTCCAAAAGGAGGACATATCCTCTTTTTTAACATGGTTTCCTCCGTCCTCCAGGCATTCCAAAAATTCAGCAAAATGTCCTCCTTTCACAGAATCACAAACAGAGTTGACCGTTTTTGACCAATTACATATGATATATACCGAGAATGAGCAGCCTTCGGCCATTCTCCATTCATCTGCGTCACCGTGTGACATTATGTTATCACATTATCAATAATTGTAACATCAAGTAGTGGCAACACTGTTTTATATTCTATTTCCGCCTGACGTCGCAACGGACAGCGGTTAGTGGTTGATTGGAGTTGGAAAATATATTTGGTAATTTTTGTCCTCCTTTTTGACTGTCAGTGTCCTCCTTTATAGCTGAACCCATCTGGTCACCCTAGCCCTAGGCAACTGTCTACTTTTCTTATACGGTAGAGCCTTTCTTGCCTTTAACATCACTTCAAACAGTGGCCCACCAAATCATGAAGGTAATTAAGATGGTAGGATCAGTAGTAAAGTAGTAGCAGAGGACAGAACGAAGACAAAACCGACAGCCTTTATGGAAAATTCTACATATTCTCACTATGAAACACTAGCATTAAATTCTTTTAGCCAACTAATTATTCAGTAGAGTTTTCTCATAAAATGCTACAGGGGCTTCTTTATACCAACTGCAATACACTTTTATAATGCTTCATTGTGACTATGACAGTTTATCTTTAGCCATGTCAGGAGTTTTCGTCTTTCTGTAATTCTTATGCATTTTTGAGGGGGCTTGCTGTTGTTGGTTATATTTTTGAGCTTCTGTAAAAGCTAAATTTTCTTCTTGGGACAAATAAAGAACTATCAATATATTTAATAGACACGTAAAAGTTAAATTTCAAATGTCATAAATGACTGATGTTTACATTTTTCATATCCCTACTTGCTTTTTTCACCTTTCTCCTAACTTTAATACAAACTTTATGAAATCAAACTTGTCAAATGAAGATTAGTATTATTATTATTTGATAATTTACTTAAAACAGTCTTTGTTGGCTTGTTTTTAAGGTGTGTCAGACTTTGTTATTGCTCAAGTCGATATACTTTGAGCTCAACTGACCTTAACTGTAGTATTCATACTGTATCTATTTCAGACCCTCACATTTCAAATATAAGTTGTATTTGCTTTCACTATATTTGTGTCACATTTTAAGTTATACTAATGAACCTTACTCAGCCTTCAAAAACCCAACCTGATGTCACAAATGTAGTGTTTGCTGATTCATTTTCAGCAATGAACTATCCTGTTTTAGGTAATCCTGCTTACTATGTATTTCCATAATTATGTACTTCTGTTAGCTTATAAAATTCTTATCATTAGACTCGTACTTCTAATATGATACTGTGTGTGACACACTAGTGTCTTGCCATAATATGAAGATTCTGAAATACTACCAAAATCCATTTTTGAATTACAGAGGAAGCAACACTTGCCTCACAGACAAGATAGGCCTAAACTGGATAAGCCAGGGGCGGCACGGTGGCGCAGTGGGTGGCACTGCTGCCTTGCAATTAGGAGACCCGGGTTTGCTTCTCAGGCCCTCCCTGTGTGGAGCTTGCATGTTCTCCCATGTCTGCGTGGGTTTCCTCTGGGTGCTCCCACTTCCACACAGTCCAAAGACATGCAGGTTAGGTGCATTGGCAATTCTAAATTGTCCCTAGTGTGTGCTTGGTGTGTGGGTGTGTGTGTGTGCTCTGCGGTGAGGTGGTGCCCTGCCTGGGGTTTGTTTCCTGCCCTGCACCCTGTGTTGGCTGGGATTGGCTCCAGCAGACCCCCGTGACCCTGTACTTGGGATATAGGGGGTTGGATAATGGATGGATGGATAAGCCAGTAAAAATATCGAAGTATTGTTGAATAACCAACTGTATTCATGTTCATAACAACTACAGGATGAATGCAAATTTAATCTCACTTTTCTTAGTCCTGCATTTAAAAGAAATTATGCTACAAGTTAAAATGAATGCAAATCATTGCTGATTGGTCACATCATTGCTCTCTCAAGGTATACAAGGCCACAAATTGTGTATATTTCATCCAAAAATAGTTTCTTAATCATTTTAGTATGAAAAAACACTGATTACCTGCGGTGGACCGGCGCCCTGTCCGGAGTTTGTTTCCTGCCTTGCGCCCTGTGTTGGCTGGGATTGGCTCCAGCAGACCCCCCGTGACCCTGTAGTTAGGATATAGTGAGTTGGATAATGGATGGATGGAAAATACTGATTACACTGCATGCAGCCTAAGTACACTTGAATTTTTGTCAGTTGCTTCAGGAGTATATTGTGCTTTATATGTACATTGGACTTCGTACTCTGACAGCGTTGGTGGCAGCTGGCTCTTAAAAGCACTGTTGGTACTTTTTTAGTCGAGCCCGCTATCTCCTACTGCCGATCTGCTTTATCACTACAAACGTCTTCCAGCTGATTAAAAGCCAGGATCCTACAGGAGATTCACCAGTGGCTAAGCATCCAGATCGATGGGCTGTAGCAGCGGAAATGTGATCTTCTGCAAGTGCGCCTTTAAATGCTCTGTCTTAGGCACCCCCATTTATATTACCAGCTTCTCCAGGTAGCATCACCCCTTCTGACAGTCTGCAGACACCTGATAAACATATACCTCTCATGTCTGGACCAAGGAAATTACTATAAAGTTGATTACAGGGAAATTCGGATTTTATAAATAGTATACAGAGTGTAGACACTATAGTGTAACTGTTGCAGCATTCACATCACAGAAATTTCCTTCAGATTTCTGAAACTAACTAGATTTAATTACTCATCAGTTTTTCATTATGCTGTTTTCCTATAAAATTTTATACTGAGTAAGATGTCTTTTTTTGTGATTTATTTGTTTTATTTTAAATTCAGTAATCACAAAAACCCATTTGGAAATTGTTGAAAGAGGAATGGATTATCATCAACAACAACCCCACAGAATAAGATGCCTTTGGTAATATTTGCTATCTTTGTTGTCTGGTTTTATTCTTTTATGGTCTTAAGTATTTCTCCCAAATAACTTTCAACTCTGAGATGTCCATTTTCTTCTTTAATTTGGAAAGGAATTTCTAGATGGTACAGATTATCTTTGTCTTCATTATGCAAAATGTATTACATTGAAGTGAAAATCTTTATGTGTTGCTGGTTTTCAGCATTTCAAGCTCATCTAATCATTTTTTTTCTTTTCATCATCATTTATTTTTCTGCCATACAATAAGCTATGCACCACACTAATACCTTAATGATTTGTTGAGTTTCTATATATGCACCAAGTCAGCATTTTCCTAATAGTGTTGAGCATATCCTGTCATTAAACTAATTCTTATAGCTTCCATGCCAGTGTAAACCTGAGTAACAGAGGCACTTCACTTATCAACATTTCCTTCATTAAATACAGTATTTATGTAGATTCCTCTTCACAATTTGTTACTCTCTCCAGAAAATCTTATGAATTTTTTGACCTTCACATTCATCTTCATTTTATAATTCCTGCTTCATAGTTCAGTAATTCCACTTCTTATGAGCTGTATCTGTCAACTAAATGAAAGTTTTAAAATTTCTATCTCTGGAAACAGTTGACAGAAAATTGTCTATTTAAATAATAATTCACTAAAGGTTAAAGTTTATATAGGTATTTTATGTAAATGTTACAGGATTTTGTTTTAAATACTGTATATACTGTATAAGAATTATTTTTAATTGAATAATGTCAACAGTGATAACAGTAATAAGCTAATGTCTGTTACACAAATGATTTGAAACGGACAGCCTGCTTATTTTTTGATGCAAAAATGAAAGCAAGAAAAAAAAAATTGGGTTTGTTAAGTTTGACCTGGTTGTATGAAATGTTGTTCTCTTCCAAAAAAAAAAAAAAGAAAATGAATCCAAGGTTTACCTATTATAAATGTATCATTTAAAGAAGCCTGCAACATAGATTATGTTGGCAATATTAGTAGATATATATAGGTTTTAGAAATCATTCCAGGCTGGCTCAAAACTTTTCTTTGTTAAATCTATGAGAAAGAAAAGCATTGCAGCCTTCTGGTCTTTTGGATGATAATACTGTATTTTCTGTTGCTAAGCAAAATATTGCAAATTTATCACCAACCTTAGCTCAGTATAAGTAATAATCACTACTGCCTGAAATATATTGGATTGAAAGTACATGAGACTATTCATGGCACTTCATCAGCATGCAGGGAGCAAACAGACTGACTGCAGTTATTGAATACAGACTCAAACTACTGGCTTTAATCTCCATCTCATTCATTCGTCCTTTACTTTGGCACAGCTGTATGATAAACACACTGACATCCTTTCTCACTAAGCCATCAGTCCAAATACACAAATGCTAGATCTGAGCTCCAGAAAGAGAAAAATGTCCCAAAGCTAGTGCGTCCTTAGCGCTTATAATGAAATACAGAAGTGGTAATCCTTAACATCCCTCGAATGCATACATTTTCAAAATAGACAGTGTGTGATAGAGACAGCTTGCCATTAAAACATAATAACAGCAATAAGAAAAGCATACCATATATCATTACAAAGATTTATTATAGTATTAAGTTGACCTAACATGCAAAGGCCAATGCCATTAAAGTTACACAATCATTATGCTGTTTGGGTGAAATAATAATAAAAGTTATTTATGCACTGAGTCTCCACTAAAAAGTCAGTTCTTGCCTTATGTAACAATTATGTGTGTGATATTTGGTCCAGGGACTTTAAAATCTGCATTAAATAAATATAGCAAAAGCCTTCTTTAATGCTGGAACGGATGGTGACCATAGCAACTGAATTACATGGCTAACAAGAGATGCTCTTCTTTATTTTAAAACACAGGCCCTCTTCTTGTGAGTAACTTGAAGCACAAGAATGTAACACACAAATGAGAGCAGACACTTAACAGCTTTACTGAGTTCGAGGATACGAAAGAAGCACATTTTTATTATCAGAACGTGATGGATTGCTGACTGTATAAGGTGTGATCTATAATAAGTGCTTTTAAACCATTTCATAAAGTAGGTGGTCCCGATACCACAGACCTTTTCACAGACTGCACTATGCCTTCTTATATTAGTTATTTGAAGAATCTCTTGGCATTTCATTTATCTACATAATAGTGCAACTGTAAATGCATAAAACATGGACTTTTCTTTTTATTTTGTTTGGAGGTGGAATACGGTCGACATGTTTACTACCTGTTTAAGATGATGTAGGTGAAAATTAAACATTACTGTCACTATATCAGTCATCTCTCTCTGAGGGGTGCTCAGGATATGAGAATAGCCTGGCTAAGATTGCTTAAAGAAAGAAAAAAACAACAACACTGGAATTTAAATGCAATGGAGAAGTAACCCCTACATCTGTAGGGGACACCATGGAAAGAAACAACTCAAATGACCAGAGAGGTGTTGTGGTGGACTAACAGGGAAACATTTACATTACCCCAAGCTGCTAGATGACTTGTAAGGGTTCTGCTGGGATTCTACATATAATGTAGGTTTGTGATAGAACTTAGGTTATGATTGCATGTTTTGTTACATAACTGGTGCCACCAATGACCACAAAATAAAATGCATAACTTAAAATAAATGGGGAACACAGCTACTTGAAAATAAGGCAAAAAGAATGGGAGGGTAGTGGCCATTTGCTATATGGCATCCAAAACCTGGACAGCTAGCTGAACAACCTGAAATAAGACTAGAAACTGACCTTTATTAAAACAGACTATGCAATACAGGAAGGCTTTACAGTATATTGTATTTCTTTTGTGCTGTCTGTTTCTTTATCCTTTGAACATCCCTAGCAGTACTTTATGGAAAATATATATTCATGAAAGTGATCTTTTTTAAACAGTTCTTCTACTAAGACATATAGTTATATGCATGTATAATTACAGATTGTTTTATAGATGGTCTGAGCAATACAGTCATATGAAAAAGTTTGGGAACCCCTCTCAGCCTGCATAATAATTAACACTACTTTCAACAAAAAAAGATAACAGTGGTATGTCTTTCATTTCCTAGGAACATCTGAGTACTGGGGTGTTTTCCGAACAAAGATTTTTAGTGAAGCAGTATTTAGTTGTTTGAAATTAAATCAAATATGAAAAATATGGGTACCCTTGTAATTTTGCTGATTTGAATGCATGTAACTGCTCAATACTGATTACTTGCAACACCAAATTGGTTGGATTAGCTTGTTAAGCCTTGAACTTCATAGACAGGTGTGTCCAATCATGAGAAAAGGTATTTAAGGTGGTCATTTGCAAGTTGTGCTTCCCTTTGACTCTCCTCTGAAGAGTGAGAGCATGGGATCCTCAAAGCAGCTCTCAAAAGATCTGAAAACAAAGATTATTCAGTATAAAGTTTTAGGGGAAGGCTACAAAAAGCTATCTCAGAGGTTTAAACTGTCATTTTCAACTGTAAGGAATGTAATTAGGAAATGAAAGGCCACATGCACAGTTGCTGTTGAACCCAGGTCTGGCAGGCCAAGAAAAATACAGGAGCGGCATATGCGAAGGATTGTGAGAATGGTTACAGACAACCCACAGATCACCTCCAAAGACCTGCAAGAACATCTTGCTGCAGATGGTGTATCTGTACATCGTTCTACAATTCAGTGCAATTTGCGCAAAGAACATCTGTATGGCAGGGTGATGAGAAAGAAGCCCTTTCTGCACTCACGCCACAAACACAGTCGCTTGTTGTATGCAAATGCTTATTTAGACAAGCCAGATTTATTTTAGAACAAAGTGCTTTGAACTGATGAGACAAAAAATGAGTTATTTCGTCATAACAAAAAGAGCTTTGCATAGCGGAAAAAGAACACTGCATTCAAAGAAAAACAACTCCTACCTACTGTCAAATTTGGTTGAGGTTCCATCATGCTGTGGGGCTGTGTGGCTAGTTCAGGGACTGGGGCCCTATTAAAGTGGAGGATCGGATAAATTCAACCCAATATCAACAAATTCTTCAGGATGATGTTCACGCATCAGTCAAAAAGTTGAAGTTACGCAGGGGTTGGATATTCCAACAAGACAATGACCCAAAACACAGTTCGAAATCTACAAAGGCATCTATAAAGAGGGAGAAGTATAAGGTTGTGGAATGGCCATCACAGTCTCCTGACTTGAATATTATCGAAAATCTATGGGATGATTTGAAACAGGCTGTCCATGCTTAACAGCCATCAAATTCAACTGAACTAGAGAGATTTGGTATGGAAGAATGGTCAAAAATACCTCCATCCAGAATCCAGACACTCACCAAAGGCAATAGAAGGCGTCTAGAGACTGTTATATTTGCAATAGGAGGCTCAGCTAAGTATTGATGTAATATCTCTGTTGGGGTGCCCAAATGTATGCACCTGTCTAATTTTTTTATGATGCATATTGCATATTTTCTGTTAATCCAATAAACTTACTGTCACTGCTGAAATACGACTGTTTCCATAAGGCATGTCATATATTAAAAGGAAGTTGCTGCTTTGAAAGCTCAGCAAATGATAAACAAAAATACAAAGAATTAAGAGGGGTTCCCAAACTTTTCATATGACTGTAACTGTTAAATTACTTTTATATTAAACCATGATTACTAGAATAAAACATATAAAGTAAAAATGTTCTAATTAGTGTTGTTAAAAGTCAATACAGTAATCTCTCCTCGATCGCGGGGGTTGTGTTCCAGAACCCCCCGCGATAGGTGAAAATCCGCGAAGTAGAAACCATATGTTTGTATGGTTATTTTTTAAGCCCTTAGAAACTCTCCCACACTGTTTATAAATATTCTCCGCACAGTTACATAGTAAACCAGACAGATAAATGAATTTCCATGAAGTAACATTAACATTAACATTATTAGAGCCAACTAGACATGAAATAACACCCTTTAGTCAAAAGTTTAAACTGTGCTCCATGACAAGACAGAGATGACAGTTCTTTCTCACAATTAAAAGAATGCAAAAATATCTTCCTCTTCAAAGGAGTGTGCGTAGCAGAAAATGTCAGAGAGAGAGAGAGAAAAGTAAACAATCAAAAATCAATAGGGCTGTTGGGCTTTTATGTATGCCGAAGCACCGCGATAAAGCGGCCGCAATGAAGGGATCAATGTAAAGGTAGTCTTTCAGCATTTTTTACAGGAGCGTCCGTATCTTCTAAGCAAACAGCCACTGTGCAAACAGCCCCTCTGCTCACACCCCCTCCGTCAGGAGCAGAGAATGTCAGAGAGAGTGAGAAAAACAGAGAAAAGCAAACAATCAAAAATCAATACGGGCTGTTAGAGCTTTTAAGTGTGCAAAGCACCGTGCGGGAAGCATATCAGATGTCATTGAGGAGTTTTATTTAATACGTAATACTGCTCTGATTGGGTAGCATCTCAGCCATCCGCCAATAGCATCCCTTGTATGAAATCAACTGTGCAAACAAACTGAGGAAGCATGTGCCATAAATTAAAAGACCCATTGTCCGTAGAAATTCGCGAACCAGCAAAAAAATCCATGATATATATTTAGATATGCTTACATTTAAAATCCATGATGGAGTGAAGCCATGAAAGTCGAAGCGTGATATAGCAAGGGATCACTGTATCACTGAAGATCACGGAAATGCAAAAACAGGAGGTGGAAGGAAGAAAAAGACTGCACATCTTAAAAGTTTCTAACCTTTAGTTGTATTCACTTCAAGTAAATGTGTTGCAATAGCAAGTCAAAAAGATGAACTAAACACATATTTACACACAACTGCACAAGCATTTTTAACAGACACCCACATGCACAACCTGAAATACTGCAGAAACAGCACCATTTATTCTCATCAACACTGAATCAAAAATCTTGCTTTGTCAGTACAGTACCAGTACACACATATTTACAACTCTGAACTCTTCTTTTTTAAATATCCCATAGAAATTAGATTCTCATATTTGAGCCAGACACAAATCTATTCTTATAAAATTGTTCCAACTCTGCTCAATTTTGTAATCTATATATATAATTCACTGAGGGCACGCAAGACAGTGAGCGCAAGCAAGACAGAGCCCTGCCCACCAACTCTAACCCTCCTACCGCGTCATGGGATACGCACGACAGAGCCACGCACGCCAACTGTTACCATCCTCCAGAGTCCAGCGTCGCTCTTAAGGCACGCAACAACTCACCAAACACAGCCTCAGTCGCTTTCGTCTGTGCAAAAGGCCACATGCACCTCTGTGCCATGTTGACTTTACACCGCACGCAAGACAGAGAGCCACGATCGCCAACTCACAGAGCCCCGCCCACCAACTGTAAGACCATGGGATACAAACACATTTAGTGTATAAATGGATATAAATAATTGCATGTAAACGATTTGCCAAAATCTGTTGTATGTAAACGATACTCTTTAAAATGTTATTGTTTTTTCATCAGAAAACCTGGTTTCCATGTCTACCTGTATTAGTTTAAATGGCACTTTTACCACTCGCAATAGGGCGGATGCGCTGACTTATCGTGTCGACTGGGCAACACAGTGAATGCGGTGTCTATCTATATATGTCAATGTTTTACGTAGCCTGCTTCAAGAAGGTACTCTCTCGACCACTGGCATTGGTTTCACTCCTTGTTATTTTCATTATACTGCGACGGTGGTTTCCTGTTATACTGAATTCCTTTCTCACAGTTTTCCGTTCCAATTCTTACACCATCGTATGCTGCGTCGGGCTTCAGCTAGTTACATTTAAATGCTAAAACAAACAATAGTAACTATATCAAATGACAGTAACTGCTATAAATTAAAACTTTACTATGCTGCTACATTCACATCAACATTTTGAGGCAATATGAAAAATGTTGACAAATTTTAACTAATGCATACACATGCTAATAACAAGCATGCATGCAAATGCTGTATAAACATACAATGACACATTAAGCATTAAATGTTATGCTGACGTCCAGCAGCAATACAACACATAAGTGAAAACTGTTAATGTTTCATTTAAAAAGAAAAAAAAAACTGAAGTGGTGTTTAAATTTCTAGAAAAAAGAGAAGAAATGTAATAGATCAAGAGTTCACCTATTGAACCCCCACAATCTACAATGATCTACTATTCGGGGAATATATTAAATAAAAAAAAGATCTGAATCACCATTGCAAATTAATTGAAAGATGGACTGTGGTTTGGCGCCACGCTACTGGTTACATCCCGCAAACCTCTTGAACCCAATAGCGCCAATAACATACCTGAGGAATGAGCTGGCAGATGAGGAAGGTCACACAAAGCAAGGGGTAGGTTCATAAAAGTGAAAAAGTGCTTTTATTAAAATAATCCAAAACAAATCAGTGTCCAAAAGTGCAGTAAAAAATGTGCAATACATAAATAATCCAATAAAGAAAACGTAACAGTGAAGATTAAAATCAATTCCATAAACAGTCCATTAAAATTAGTTTAAACATAGGCAGGTTTATAATCAAGCAATTGGGTTGGAATGAAAAAATTTAGCCACTGTGGCTCTCCAGGACCGACACTGCTCACCCCTGTCCTAAGCAATTTTCAAAAGAAACTGTGTAATCCAGCCAGCCTAGAAGGCTGTGTCTGGTAGAAGTTATCTGTAGAAGCAGTCTGAAACCTGTTAATTTTAGCTCAGGGTCATAGGGGTCTCAAAAGTAGATAAGAAACAACCCTGGATAAGTCACCAGCCCTTCAAAATGCCCAATCACACACAAAAGACTATTTTTCAATTGCTAATTAATCTACATATGCATGTCTTTGGAGATCAGTTAAGGAAAACTGGAAAACATTTAAGAAATACCATGTAAACACAGAGAGAATATGCAAATTCTACACAGAATGCTGAATCCATCACTGTAACCTACTGCATCACTGTGCTTCTTAAAGGCAAACAACTTTTAATACAAGTAAAAGAAATTATCATCTGCTAACAAAGTACAGCAAGGTTTATGTCAGATTCAGAACAGTTTATTGTCCTATGCACATTCTACAAATAAATTATTACTTACATGTCTATGTACTGTG
The DNA here is from genome assembly GCF_016835505.1 of Polypterus senegalus. Classification (NCBI taxonomy): domain Eukaryota; kingdom Metazoa; phylum Chordata; class Cladistia; order Polypteriformes; family Polypteridae; genus Polypterus; species Polypterus senegalus. Next base: position 50,618,142 of record NC_053161.1, read on the forward strand.
AAAGCCCAGGGTGCATACAGCCATCCTAACCCCGACACACACAGACAGGAGATAGGGTTTAGCATCCTGCACACGGTTTATTTACAGGTTCCAGTTAAGTGCACAAATCACCCACACAACACAGTCCCTCGTGCAGCCAGTCCTCAGGCTTTGTCCTCTTCCTCGCGAATATGGCCATTGAGTGGTGGTGACTAGTTCCCTTTATAGGGCACCTGGAAGGAGTCCAGGTGCTCAGCGAGCTTCTTCCAGCAGCACTTCTGGGTGTGGCATAAGTGCTGCCAAATAGGGCCCTGTAAAAGTCCATGTGCCCCCTGGCGGTTGCCACAGGCCCCAGTAGGATTGAGCTCCCATGCTCATGACCCGTGGCCCACCTGTAAACCAATGGGGCTGCCTTCTGTCAGAACAGGGAAGAAACTGTCCTGAAAATACTCTCTCCCCCTGTCCTTCCATACTCTGGGTGTCCCGGCTGTGTAAGGGCTCCAGCTGTTCGCCACAATACATATTCTGTACACTGTATATAGCTTATATATAATAACATTGAATATGGCACTCTAAACTTCACCTGACAATTTTAAAGATGCAAGTTGACATAACAATGTATTTTAACTTTTAAAAGAACCTGATTATCAAGATCACAGGCTTGTAAACTTAATACTCCCAGCAGCTGCTGTAGCTTCCAGTTTACATTCCACTCATCTAATTAATTAGTGCATAACTTCTATCTTTAAGTGATTTTTTTGCAATATACAGTAGACTTATGTGCTCAGTCCAGTCACACAGTCTTAGAAATGTAATACAGTAAGGGAATAATTTTTGTAAGAAATTTGTGGTATTGCAATTATCTTTAGCAGAAAAGACCACAATCGTCAAACACACTCCATTTTCTTTTAATGTTAGTAATTAACATTTTAATAAAGAATGGGCTCCTTTTATCATTTCTGTTATTTATTTATTTTTTTTTACAAGCGATGACAGACAAAGAGCTGACACAGGTGCAAAAGGCAATCTATCTTAAGGCAGCGACTGTAATTCTGCCTGTCACTGAAAAGGATACCACATTAGTTTTAGCATATAAATCTAGGTTAATGATGCACCACTTCTGAAAAGCAGCTCCTGGGACCTGGGTGCGATTCCTGCCTCAGTCACTCACTGTCTATGGAAAGTTTGCATGACTTCCTTCTATCGATATCAAACTATCAGTCTAGGTCAACCAGATGGATCTAAGCTAACTGTATGCCTACAAAATTTGATTTTCTTCTGAAAAGCTGACATATTGAAGTTTCATTTTCCTTGCTTCCACTGCAAACTGGCAACATCTAGTGTTACCTTAATTTATGTTTACTTATATTCCACTATCAATAGCTTATTACAAATGGCGGTATGAACACTTACACCAAACTAATTCACTGAAAACACTTTAGTACTAGGGTGTTGTACCGTGTTAGTCATTATGAATGTAAAATGTATGAATGCGCTTGGCTTTTTTCTGAAAACAGTTTGAAATTGTCATTATGTGTTGTGAAAAAACACATATTTTTAAAAAGACTGTAATTCTGCAACCCTGTTCAGGACTAAGCAGGTTAGAAAATGACTGACTGACTGTAATTCTGGAAGATTTCTGGTTAAAATATGATCCTTTCGCACAAGTTGCTCCCTGATATCTTAGGTTTAATGATTGTTAGGCTCATTTGGTCATTGCTTTTACTGACCCATAAAGATCAGTTAAGGACTTAACCAGAACATTCTAGATGTTTTTTTTTCCACCACAAGGTTTCACCTTGCCTTAACTATATTATATTCCGTTATTGAAGAATACACAGAAGTACAGTATGTTTCAGCTACTATCTGAACCCACTTTATCTTCTAACTATCCCATTCTGTCATTTCAAAGGACGTCACACGTGTGTACACACCCACACCGATTCAGGGCCAATTTGGAATCATCAAATAAGCTAACATGCAAGTAAAAAAACCACAATTTAAGTGATATTTTTTTTACATTACAACCATTTGTTAAGATGTCACAGTATTTCAAAAGTAAATGAATAAAAATCTCTGGAGAAGTAGGTTATAATTAAGAAATAATTGCAATTCTGCTTGGCAAGTCTGTTATTTAGCTCACCCTCTTTCACAGCTTCCTGCATGTCCAAATCTTAACACAATAATTTCTAGGTTCCCTCAAGTGTTCTATATTTGTTTTGGTGCTCTTTTGCGATTTCAGATATATATTGAGGAGGATGCATATAAACATACATAAAAACTGAATAACCAAAATTACTATTTTTACATTTTTTGTGACTTCTGAACATTACAATGAAGCATATTGTCTTACAATTGTACAACAGCTATTTCTCTGCTGGAGAAATGAAGCCCTTGCGTTTAGTGTCACTTCAAAATTCTTAATATCATTAGAATTATTAATATTGAAAAAAAGTTCCATTTATTTTTATGTGCAGCTTAATGAAAAAAGGACATTTTACAATAGGTAAAATACAGGAAAGAATGGAAAAAGAAATCCGACCTAAAACAATAAGTTTGCCGTCTATCAAAAAAGACTGGTGGGAATAATGTAAACATATCTAACTCAACCATTGAAAAATTAAATTAAATTTCAATTGCCATTTCTTCAGATCTAGAATGCAACTAATGTATACAGCTGATTAATTCTGACAGACGTGATACGTTCAGTTTAAGTACAGACCTATACAAAAACTGCACACAACAAAAGAAAGACTGCCTAGAAATATGATTATGATTGATATTTCTGTCAGGTCTGATCAGCTGTGTGAGATTCAGCAGCTCAAAGAATGAAGGCGTTTTTTAAATCAACCTTTCTGAATGCTCAGTTTTAGCAATCAGGTGCACCCTAATCGGAACAAAGGGAAGAAAATAAAATATGCAGAAATGTAAAATTATAGCAACCCAACACCTAAAATTCCAGTAAGCAAATTGCAGGCATTCTTTCCCAATAAATTCCTCTTGATAGATTCAACATACATTTGCATTACATAATAAAAAGTTACTTACAAAAAAGTTTTGTTGAGAACAGTCCGTTCAGTGTATATTATATATTATATTATATATAGTATTAATTAATTACTGTTCATAGTGATTTCCGAAATAATATTTAAATTGAGATTTAAATTTTCTCCTGACTTTGAATCAACTTGCTGGTAAAATTGGTTAAAAGTATCTGCAGTTATTTCTGTTAAAAAAAAGTGTGCCTGTATTCTAGATATTGTTTCAAATTAGCAGCTGTCATTTCCCTTCCTTTTGTTTTTAATATTTCTGTAATATCTATAATTCTATAGTCTTTAGCCCCATTGTCCTTAATCTGCAATATAATCACAGTAAGAGTTTAGTAGCACTTTCTTGGATTAACTTCAGCACTCTTTTGTCCATTCAAAAATGTATTGACTTATTTCTAATGCAATTCACATGCACAACATAATTTCAAATATAAACTCTCTTCCCTTGTCACTCAAACACTCTTATAAAAAGTATAATAATTTATCACATAAAACAAAGTCGATGGCTAGTACAACGTTTTTGGTTATAGATACTGCATTTAGTAGTAAACTACCAGGTTTGGGTTGTTTGCTAGATTGGATGAATTTGTAAATAAAAGAACTTCCAAGCCACAAGAAAAAAAATAAATGGAGTTTTCTCAACTACCATTGGCAGTCATATTGTTTTGGTGCTTTGGTTTCTTATTTTTTTAATATTCTATTTTAATGACTTTAAAAATTGCAATACAAATGGCTTAACGGTGGCACAGTAGAAGTCTTGCTGTCTCGCAGTAAGGATACCAGAGTTTGCATCCAGGTTCCTCCCTGCATAAAGTTTGCATGTTCTCCCTGTGTCTGCATGGGTTTCCTCCCACAGTACAAAGACATGATGATACTAAATTGGCCTTAGTGTGTGTGAGTGTTCACCCTGAAATAGACAGGCACCCTGTCCAGGGAATTGTTCCTGCCTTTTGGCCTATGCTAGCTGGGATAAATAAGCTTTGTCATTTCTGGTTCCTTCTGTGCATAAGTGTTAAATCTCACAACCAACATTTCCAACACATCTTTATTTTTTGCAATTGTAATGTTATTTTTTGAGTACTTAGGGGTCATGGCTTCTTTCTGAGCAGCCTTACCTCAACACTTTGTTCATAACTCAAAGCCCTGTTGGTCACTGTCAAGTCCTTCTTTGTTTTACCATGTTTTATGGCCCTTGTTTAAGTGTTACAGACATTTTTGACTAACTCTTCTGCCTTGAATGTTGCTGAACTATATTTTAGCTTTTCGCTTGCCTATTGATATCATCTTTTACAGTTTCATAATAATCCTACTTCTACCAGTGGATGCCCTCTAATTTGAATCCACATATTAAAAGGTACTCTGGCTTCACTCACCTCACTCTGTTAAACAAATCCCTTTCACAATGATTTTGTTATGTATTCTCTGATCCTTCATGCAAAAATGTCAACTTCTGAACTTTTAGTTTTCCCCATAGTATGTTCTTACTTGATTGTATGTGGGTTACATTCGAACATTCTACTATGAAAAGTGTATGGTAAAGATTTTGAAAACTATTCTATAACAGATCTAAAGCCAGTACAATAAAGTAGGCATGCTTTTTCAATTATATGTTTACAATATTTTCCCATGCTAGCACTATTTCATAATTGTTGTTCTGCATGTTGATATAAATCGCAGAAAAATACTAGAAAGAAATAAACCACATTTAGGTTAATGTTTCCCCAGTGGGATCTTTTCAAGGAAATGAGGTGATAATGAGTTCTATGTGCACCAGATCCCTTAACCAACTTGCACAGTTCTGCCTAATGTGGATTTAGAAGAAGCATGCATGTCCTTCTTTTCATTTCATGACCGTTACAAAAATCAAGAATACTAACTGATGTATATCATTAATGGCCAGGCCAAAACTGCCTGCTTGGGAAAAATTCCTTTTCTCACAGTATTGGTAAGTGTTTACATTTCTGTTGGCAGTGCTGGAGCACTTATCACAGATTTGTGATTATTGCAAAGGTGTCATAATTGTGTCGCAGTGAATGAAAAACTTAATGATACAAAGAGAAGGTCATCATGTATAAAGAACAAAGAAATGCTCCAGCAAACACACTCAGCTAGACAGTTTATGAATTAAACGAAAATTTCTGGCATAACTGGAAATAGTATAATAATAAAATGATAAAAATAGACTGTAGACAGCACAGTCTTTTGTTTCCTCTGTTTCCATCTGACTGAGAGAGGATGAAAGGTGTTTAAGCATTAGAAAACTGAAGATGCTGTATCTGCTTCAGTCAATTACATCTCTGGCTCACAGTCTCTTGAACTATTTCTGCATCTGCCAGCTATGGAACATCTAGAAATGAAGCAAACCTACTTAAAACATTCCATATTAATTTAAATATTATTATAGTCACAGTAAACACAGGTACAGAAATAACCAAAATATACCCTCATTAGTTTAAAAATGTAAATGACATATTTGTGTATCTTAAAAGCTGCATTTCTGTACTTTATACATAGTATTTTTAGCACTTCTCCTTCATTAGGTTCCAAAACTGCACACTCGAATAGGAGTTTCCATGCTTTCTTCACATCTGTTCATTTTTCTCCACATTATCCAGTTTTCAGTCCCACATCTTAAAAACATGTGCTATATTGAAAAAAAATATTCTAAACTGTGTTATTTAATATTGAGTGTTTGTAAGTGGGAGTTATGATGGACTGGTGTCCTGCTCAGAGTTGGTTCCTGCCTTTGCCTGATGTTGCCAAAATAGGTTTCATTTCAGGGAGACCTTCAGCAGGTAACATTTTTAACATGACTTATATTTGGTGACACACATACCCGTATAACTTAGGCTACTAGCTTTGAAATCTTGAATTGGTGTTTGTCAAAATACTGTTATGTTGTCAATAACTACTGTGAAAAGTGTAGCTGTATTTCATTTGCATGACTGCTTTTGATACTTCAACCTCTGAAGTTTCTCTAATACACTAACAATTCTAATATTTGTCAGCGCATTGTTGTACTTTTTTATTGAAGTGTTCAATCTAAAAAAAGACTGAATGACTGAAGTATATGATATACAGTATACATATACTCACACTATATATATATATATATAAAAATAATACATATATATATATATATATATATATATATATATATATATTTATATATATATATATATATTATATATATATATATTTATATATAGTAATCCTCGCTATACCGCGCTTCGACTTTCGTGGCTTCACTCTATCGCGGATTTTAAATGTAAGCACATCTAAATATATATCACGGATTTTTCGCTTGTTCGCGGATTTCTGCATACAATGGGGGGCTGGTCCACGAAGCGTGCTAACCTCAAAATCCAGGCTTATTTCGATAATCCCGGTTTAATTTCTCCAAATTCGGTTCCACGAACGAGGCTAACCTGAAGCTCCTCGTAATTACTATGCCAACATATGCTCTTGGACAAGCCTGCTCCGTGGCAGGTTAGTTGTGAAGCTTAGCTTAGCTTGATGAATATGATTGGACAAGCCATGTGATGTCACAGCACATTCTGCGGGGCTAGGATTATTCTGATGCTGTTCTCTCCCTCTTTCGCACACATCGACCCTCCAATATAAAATTATTACAGATTACATGCAGGCGATTCTAATTACTTAGAAAGTATAAAATGAGAAGGAGTGCATTGAAGGCTTTTACATAAATAACCATGGTGTGCCCATTTATTCATAATCCAGTTGATGAGGGAGCGAGGCTCATTCGTAGAGCTTTAAGGCAACAGGTTCCACAATTACTTCGGCCCAGGATAGATCCGTTGCATTGTGCGGATGATTATTTATATGAGCGCTATAGATTTAGTAGACACAGTATTGCATATTTGTGTCAGTTATTGGAACCTTACATTTCTAAAAACACACGTCGCTCTAAAGCCCTTACGGTTGCACAGTCTTTGTGTATCGCTTTGCGTTATTTTGCCAGTGGTTCATTTCTGTAAGGTGTGGGGGATGCTGAACATTTAAGCAAAGCTACAGTGTGCCGTGAAATCAGGAAGGTTTGCGTTGCATTAAAGTCCTTTTTAAATATATTCATTACCTTTCCTGGCCACCGAGGAATTCTTGCCATTAAGGAAACTTTCTTTGGAATTAATGGTGCTTAATCTTTAAACATCTACTCATTTACAGCACATAAATCATTACCTGATAAGTAACTGAATTTAATTTGTCAGGCTTTCCTAACGTCATTGGAGCCATTGACTGTACACACGTGAGGATAAAGGCTCTAGCAGGTCCAACAGAGCCTGATTACATAAACCGCAAATCATATCACAGTATTAATGTACAGGTAAGTACTGATAATATCTCACATTTATATACAAGAGGTGAAAGTGTAGTCGTCCAACATTAGCAATGTATGTCATTACCATTTCCTAAAATGTTTCAGATGGTATGCACTGCTGAACATCTAATTTCAAACACTGTGGCAAAATGGCCAGGATCAGTACATGATGCCAGCATTTTTCGCGAGTCTTCACTGGCTCAAAGCCTCAGACAAGGCAAGTCAACTAAAATTCACAAATATACTATAGTTTATTATACTACAGTCTAATGTGTCTACTTTCCATTATAGGAATTTTCCTGGTGTGCTGCTTGGTGACAGAGGATACCCATGTCTACCGTTTCTTCTCACACCATATACAGATCCTGCAACACAAGCAGAAAGACATTTCAACCATGCCCATTGTAAGACAAGGGCACGCATTGAAATGACATTTGGACAGTTAAAATCCAGGTTTAACTGCCTGCGGCATCTCAGAGTTACACCAGACAGAGCGTGTGACATTGTAGTAGCCTGTGCAGTTTAAAGTACCTTACAACTGATAACAAAATGCATATGTAAAAGGAAATTTTAATGACTATACATTTTGAAGGCTTGAAACTGTTCTCATTTAGTTGTTAAATAGTTTGAGATCCTTAACACAAAAGTTACTAAAATCATGTTCTTACGCATTTAACTTGTCAGCTATTTTCTGCCATGCAGCCTCACGAGCTTTGATAATACAGCTCGTGTTCCCCTTTCTAGTTATTATAGCTTTGTAGTCCTCATAGGCTTGTAATAATAATTCTTGCTCCGCCTGCGAAAAAACCGCAGCTCTTTCCTTAGTTTCTATTCTTACTTATCCAGCATCGATTAACAAGGCTGCCTTTTATATCGCGTGGACGCGCAAGACGAGCCTCGCTTATCAAGCTTGGCTTGAATTAGCGGAGATTAAATACACCTGAATTTTGTTCGTGGAACTCAATGAGCCTGAAGTGAACTGTTAGGCTAACTCAAGCGAGGCTATTACAAATAATCCTCGATTTTATAAACTCGCTTCGTGGAACAGCCCCCGGGTCTTTTAATTTATGCTACACGCCTCCTCAGTTTGTTTGCCCTGTTGATTTCATACAAGGAACGCTATTGACGGATGGCTTAGAAGCTACCCAATCAGAGCATGTATTACATATTAACTAAAACTCCTCAATGCTGTAAGATATGCATCCCGTGCGGAGCTTGATTGTTTGCTTGTCTCTTCCTCTCTCTCACCCTGTATGACATTCTCTGCACCTGACGGAGGGACTGTGAGCAGAGGTGCTGTTTGCACAGTGGATACGGAGGCACCTCTAAGAAGTGCCGCTTTATCGCTGTGCTTTCAAAAGCACACTTATTGATTTTTTGATGGTTTGCTTTAATCTCGCTCTCTCTCTCTTTCTGACGTTCTTTGCGCCTGACGGAGGAGATGTGAGCAGAGGGGCTGTTTGCACAGAGGCTGTTTGCTTAGAAGATACTGACGCTCCTCTAAAAATTGCTGCGGCAAACTTAAAAGCACACGTATTGATTTTTTGATTGTTTGCTTTTCTTTGCGAGCGCTCTCTCTCTCTCTGAAATTCTCTGCTCCTGAAGAGAAGAGATCTATTTGCATTCTTTTAATTGTGAGAAAGAACTGTCATCTCTGTCTTGTCATGGAGCACAGTTTAAACTTTTGACTAAAGGGTGTTATTTCATGTCTAGAGGGCTCTAATAATGTTAACAGTGTGGGAGAGTTTATAAGGGCTTAAAATATATAAAAATAACTACACAAACATATGGTTTCTACTTCGCGGATTTTCACCTATCGCGGGGGGGTCTGGAACGCAACCCCCGCGATCAAGGAGGGATTACTGTATACATATATACTGTATACACTCACCTATAGGATTATTAGGAACACCATACTAATACGGTGTTTGACCCCCTTTCGCCTTCAGAACTGCCTTAATTCTACGTGGCATTGATTCAACAAGGTGCTGAAAGCATTCTTTAGAAATGTTGGCCCATATTGATTCGGATAGCATCTTGCAGTTGATGGAGATTTGTGGGATGCACATCCAGGGCACGAAGCTCCCGTTCCACCACATCCCAAAGATGCTCTATTGGGTTGAGATCTGGTGACTGTGGGGGCCATTTTAGTACAGTGAACTCATTGTCATGTTCAAGAAATCAATTTGAAATGATTCGAGCTTTGTGACATGGTGCATTATCCTGCTGGAAGTAGCCATCAGAGGATGGGTACATGGTGGTCATGAAGGGATGGACATGGTCAGAAACAATGCTCAGGTTGCCCGTGGCATTTAAACGATGCCCAATTGGCACTAAGGGGCCTAAAGTGTGCCAAGAAAACATCCCCCACACCATTTCACCACCACCAGCCTGCACAGTGGTAACAAGGCATGATGGATCCATGTTCTCATTCTGTTTACGCCAAATTCTGACTCTACCATTTGAATGTCTCAACAGAAATCGAGACTCATCAGACCAGGCAACATTTTTCCAGTCTTCAACTGTCCAATTTTGGTGAGCTTGTGCAAATTGTAGCCTCTTTTTCCTATTTGTAGTGGAGATGAGTGGTACCTGGTGGGGTCTTCTGCTGTTGTAGCCCATCTGCCTCAAGGTTGTGCGTGTTGTGGCTTCACAAATGCTTTTCTGCATACCTCGGTTGTAACGAGTGGTTATTTCAGTCAAAGTTCCTCTTCTATCAGCTTGAATCAGTCGGCCCATTCTCCTCTGACCTCTAGCATCAACAAGGCATTTTCGCCCACAGGACTGCCGCATACTGGATGTTTTTCCCTTTTCACACCATTCTTTGTAAACCCTAGAAATGGTTGTGCGTGAAAATCCCAGTAACTGAGCAGATTGTTAAATACTCAGACCGGCCCGTCTGGCACCAACTACCATGCCACGCTCAAAATTGCTTAAATCACCTTTCTTTCCCATTCTGACATTCAGTTTGGAGTTCAGGAGATTGTCTTGACCAGGACCACACTCCTAAATGCATTGAAGCAACTGCCATGTGATTGGTTGATTAGATAATTGCATTAATGAGAAATTGAACAGGTGTTCCTAATAATCCTTTAGGTGAGTGTATATATAGTGGCGGATGACCAGGACCCTTACCTGAAAAGAAAGCCCAAACTATGGAAGGACCCAGGGAAAAAGGATTGCCGGAACAGTTTCTTGCCCGGACTGATAGAGGGCAGCCCCCTTGGTTTTCAACGGGGTCATGGGGGCGCATAAACCTTTCCAGGGCCTTATTTAATCACGCTTCCGCCACACCAGTAAGTGTGGTCGGAATAAGCTCATTAGACACCTGGTGTCCGTCCAGGTGCCTTATAAAAAGGAGCAGCCTCACTCCATGAAGAGCTAGAGTCAGGAGGAGAGGACAAAGCCTGAAGAGGAGTGGAGGGAGAAGGCATGGCACCTGAACAGGGACTCCCCGTCTGTTCCAAGGCAGGGACCCATCATAAAAATAATTTTGTGAGGGTTCCTGCACCTCAGAACACCGCACAAACACGCCAGATTGAGGCGGCCCGCACACACACTGCAGATTAAGAGCAACTCACCCAGGGACCGCCGCCGGTGCATAGAAGCGTTATCTCCAACCTGATGGGGAGAAGGGAGACCAGGCGAGGCCCAAGAGCAGCCGTCATGGTGGATTCCCAGGTCGGCTTGGCATCTCGGATGGCCAAATGGAGGGAGGGCCCTCCGGAAGACGGTTTCCAGAAGGTAAGTACATGTCCCAGGAGCAGATGGCCAAAGGAGGCCGGTTGTGTTGGACTCTTTATGTTTTGCAGGGAAGGACGTCCTTGATCTGCGTCGGTGGCCGAGATGGGCTGATTCGGGGAACGACACCATGGCGATGGCGCCGGAAAAAAGCAGGGGAGGAGAAGCCGCTGCATGTCAGGAGGACGCTGCAGCTGGAGAGCTCGCTGGAGTCTCACCGCCCCATCAGGTTATGAAGGAAGAAGACGGGCAAGGGATTGGACGGTGTGTGTCTGGTTCCTGTCGATGATTGGTCATAGGTGGGACCGGCGAACATCCATCCCAAGCTGGGGAAGGACCCGATGAAAGGAGGAAGAAAGCACCACAGTGTGCAGCGGGCGAGTAGTGATGATCAAAAGGTAAGTCCTCCGCCAGCTGATGGCTCTGTTTGTGCCTGTGGCTCAGCGCAACCCGGAGGTTTCCCTTCAGTTCGCCAAGTCTTTTTACCAGGTAATTCACGACCTTCGAGACTGCATAGTTGAGCTGAAGGGTAAGGCGATCGCGCCACGCAAGACACTACGTCAGGGGCAGAGCGGCACGGTGCTGTAATTTCTGGCCAGAGGATCATGGAAGTACGGGTAAGTGAGACCGGTACCATACAGAAAAATGGAGAAGCGAGCGAATGTGTCCCGGTATCGTGGGTTCCGATGACTGAGTAGCCGCATCTCTGATAGTGGAGGTGATGCAGAGGGCTGATCGCGTGGTAGGGGTGGAGCCAAGACGCCAGCTGATGAGTACCACGGATCTTAGTGCCCTACTGCCAGAGCCAGAGTCAGTTTCACGTCGCTCCACAGGGGTGCAGACGGCAAGGGAGACTCAAGCTGTCAGGGCACCCCAGAGGAAAAAGAAGAACCGGAGGAGTGAAGCCAGCTCTTCCTACAAAGTAATATGTGAGCCTGCGAGCTCACGTATGGTAATAGGCCATCCTCTGCGGTGGCAGAGGGAAGCCCCGGAGTCAGCGAGGAGGATGGGAGAGCGAGCGGTCCCGTTAGACAACCCGAAGGCAGGAGCACGAAGGCCGCGGAGCGGGTGCCGAGGTTTTGTCTGGCAGGGTGCCGGCCAAAGAGGAGAGCATTGGCCCTGTACCGGAGTGGAGGACACCAGGCAGTGGCCTCAGGGCAATGTCTCTGCCCCTGTTTCCACTTTGTCTTTTACAGGACTGGACCCTGGACAACTGCGTTTTCAACCCACTTCATGGGAGGCCTGCCCTCACAGGATGGGCCGCTGTGCCCGATGGGTCTTCACTGGTGATGGGGCAGTGTCACAAGAGGCTGGGGGTCAGACCCAGCCAGGACACCTGGAAGGGCCGGGAGGCAGTCAGTACGTCCCCCGAGCCACAAAGGGGCAACCGCCCTTGATAAGCAAGGGACCACGGGGATGAAGCAAGGAGAAACAAACCCGGGGTGCCCCCTGACGGAAGCCACGGGCCCCCACAAGTCTCCTAAAGCCAGGAAGCTCTGCACTTCCACCACACCTAGGAAGGTTGAGGAAGATCCTTCCAGCGACGTCTGGTGTGCTTCCGGGTGCAACAGCAGCACTTCCGCCACACCAGGAAGTGCTGCCGGAAGGACGTCATCATGCACCTCTAGAACATCCGGGTGGAAATAAAGGGGCCGCCTCACTCCAATCAGGGAGCTAGAGTTGGGAGTGAGAGCAGGACGAAGCTCCAGTGAGGAGAGTTAAGGTGGCCACAGACAGTAAGAGAAAGGCCTGAGGAGGGTGATTGATGCTGAGGGCACTGTGTGCTGTGCGGAACTGGTTTAATAAATGTGTGGTTAATAAAGTGCTGGTGTTGTTCGGACCTGGGTCTCATAATATATATATATATATATATATATATATATATATATATACACACACACATGATAACATCAGACTTCTTTTGGAGTTCCTTTCTCCTTACTGATGTTACCAGTGATTTAATACAAAACCTAGATACTTCACTAGTATTGAACACAAACATAGCGTTAGGTTATTCTAGATTTTGTGTGTTTTATTGACATATCTTCCAAAGAGAAGGGAATTCTTATTCACACTTGTTCTCAGCAAACTAAACAAACATATAGTATAATACACGACCCAGCTTCAACAAAAGATATTTCACAACAAAAAATACAAAATAAATGAGACACTTCAGTTAATAACATCTTTTTCAGCAGTTCTTCTAAATTGATTTTCATGTCAGGCAAAATGCAGAAGGAAAAACACATGAAAAACTAAGTAGGACTCATGCCCTAGAAACCTCAACATTGGGACATAAGTCTTTTTCAATCACTATGTAAATTCAGTCCCAAACAGAAAACTGAATTCTTTGACTACAATATCAAAAAGCATCACTCAAATCCATTTACAGCATATAAACTTTTGTTATCCCTATCTTCACCTGTTCTGCAATATGTTTTATATAAAAACCTGGTTTAAAATCCATTAGCAAGATTGCAATACAAGATAAATTTTTTTAGGGCACTTAATGTACATTAAATGTAAATCTATAAAGTACAGTAGAGTAGAAAGTCCTGGCTTTGCCTTCTCCCATCACCTACCTTAGAATGATTTGATGCAAACATTAATATCCTTTAAAGTTTCCAATTAGGACTGTAAAACACATTTTGAGTGTGTGATGTTGAATTCTGGGAAGATCATCACTATATAAAGTAAAACTTTATTGTTACATATTAATGGAAAAATTTCATTCTGCTGGTTCTAATAATTATTTTTAAAATGACAATGCTTTAACCGAAGCTGATAAACCAATGCTATAAAGATCAAATTAGAGAAAAAGTAAAATAATTAGAAAATTACACATTAGCGTTTTAATATTTCAGTTTTAATCATCTACTGTACTAAATAAGATAATCTTTGTGAACAAGGTAATATAAAAGTGATTTTCAGCTGTATAATATAGACTATTTTTATAATGAATGATATATGCATTCTTATTAACAGAATAATATCATTAAATCTGCACTTCTAACTCTGATTAGGAGCAAATGGAAGACCACTTAGTGATTTAATAGTTTTATAATGTCACTATGATCACAGCTATGAACTATGGCATGTGATTTCTGTCTTTTTCTTATAAGTGAAATGAAAATAATGAGAATAAAGACAATAGGTATTTCTGATACTTAATTAAATGATCTTATGTCATGAAATAGCTTTTTATCACAAGTATTAGATCTTATTATCCATCAAAAAATTAGAGTGCTGCTAAAATATAACCTTTGTAGGCTGATTTTATAGGCTGCTGTTGTTGCTAGGAAACAATACATCAAACTGTTGCTGCATAATAATGGTAGAATCTGAGTAAATGGGCTGAAAAAAAAGAATAAATGAACTGGCAGACAACAAGTGGAACTCCTCCAGAACCCCACCAAAAGCAAAGAGGTATGCAGGTCTTTATATAGCATCACTGAGATAATGCTTTACACAATTTAAACTTAACTGCATCATTTACAATGACCTGGAGGCGATTTAATGAAATTCTATGCTTTTACTTAGGGTCAAACTATTATTGGCATATAAATACAATGTAATCCTGGAAAGATTGCTTCGATTTTTGTGACTTTTCAAATTACAGAAAACAAACACGCATCATCTGGGCCAAGTCCATCTATACACCAATTCAATTTTACAAACTCTCCATCTTCATTTTAAAGATAAGGTGTACAGTACCCTAATTAGACTCAAGGCAGTTCATCACGGTGCCATTCCAACACAAAGCTTAGCCAATTTTGAAACTAAAATGCTGTCTTTGATGGAAGTAAACCAGAGCACAAAAAATAACCCTTATGGACATGAGTAGAACATGCACAATCCAGATAAACTGTGAAAGGGAGCAGAAATTAAATCTCTGGAAAAGCAATGAGGCAGTAATGCCAGGTTTTGCATCTCCATGTCATCTTTTCAGCAAAAGTAATCCTTAAGAAAAAAGAGTTTTCAATGCAAATGTGTATAAAAATACTATTAAAATGAATCTCTTCCCAGTTCCTAAATCACAATTTACAAAGCATTAGGTCACATCTCTATGCAAAAAACGTCTTTTGATGCTCTACATTAAAGCCAAACCTGCATGATATGGTGCAAACTGGCAATAACTAAACACATTATATCTGATCAGTCAGTTAAAAAAAGGTAGCTGCATCAACTGTCACTTTTATTTTCCTTTGCTCTAGATAGATAGACAGAACTTTATTTGCCCCAGAGGAAATGTGGAATTTTAGAGAATCTCATTAAATGAAAAAAAATGAATAAACAAATAAAATTAAGTAATTATTAATGAATAAGCACTATGGTCTGAACACACACACCAGAATGACTAAAAAGAAGGAAGACTTCTGACACAGTCACAGTGAAACATTATTTCTGCGTATTGCTTTTGGTATAAAGCAACCCAGTAGCATTTCTTGACACACTTTTGCTATATAATTCATAGGCTGAGAGTACTCAGTGTTAGTTTGGCAGAGAGATGCTGTCCAACATTGTTTATAATGGCACTCAGTTTTGTTTTAAATCTCTCTTTGCTGCTAACTCAAGGGGGTCCGGAGTGTGTCCCAAAACTGAGTCTGTCTTTTTAGTTAGCTTATTGATTTAGTGGGCTTCACTTGAAGTGATTTTACCAGCCCAGCACACCACAGTCTCCCATGAAAAAGAGCCTGCTTTGTCCTTTCTTACATAGTTCCTTTGTGTTACGAGACCAGTCCAACCTGTGACTGATGTGGACCCTCAGATACGTGTAGGAGTAAACCACTTCTCCATCCACCCCAAATAATTACCAGACATAGAAGGTCTTTTGTGCGGTGAAAGTCAATAGCTCGTGGCTTGGTTTTGCTGATGTTAAATGGCAAACAATTCTTTCTACACCATTAAACAAAGTTCTTCACGTGACTCCTGTACTTTGTCTCATCTCTCTTATCAATACACCCCATAAGTGCAAAATTACTCATTCATTTCTGTTGTTTTATATATTTCAGGCTATCACAAATATTTTTACTCAGTTTTTTTTTTTTTTTTTTACTTAATAATCATAATTTTCCCTTTTACAAAATCAGTATGTCTGACTTTAGCTGCAAAAGAGCTCCTTTCACCTCATAATATTAAACTTTTATTGGAAAACAAAACTCGTCACTTGTGTGAAGATTACCGTGTCTTCAAACTGTGTGGATTTTTTTTAATCAGAAGAAAATAATATTCCATATTATCAAGTTTAACTAATACAACAAAGCAGGTAACATGACATACAATCCTGTCAAACTTAACAAAAGAGAATTCAACACCCACCCAAGAGAAAGAAAGGAGAGCCTACAGAAAGAACAGATCTTTAAAAACAAAGAAGGAGAGTGTCCTTTTTCCCATTATAAACGTTTATTCTAAAATGTTACTAATTAGATCTTGCCATATTTTAAATAAAAGTTTTGAACAGATCCTCTAAGTGAGAACTTTATTTTTTCCAATCTCAAATAGTACAGAACATCAGTTACCCAGTGACTTATAACAGGTGGGCTGGGAATCTTCCAGTCTAGATGATAACTCTGCATGCTAGTAGTGTGGTAAAGGCAATTTCAATCAATTTGTCCTTCTCCACTTTATGCTCATCTAGTAGTACATCAAACACAGCGGTTAATGGGTTAGGAGTGATTGTGACACCAAGGCTGAAAGGCAATCAAAGATTTTTGTCCAAAATTATGTTAATTTGGTACACTTCCAGAGCATGCGGCCCAGTGAGGCTGGAGCATGACTGCAACGTTCACCGGTTGAATCTTGCCATAGATACACTTTGGACAATTTTAAATGAGGTAAATGTGACTGATAAAAGATTTTAAGTTGAATGATTGAATGATTTGCGCATATGGAGTTGGTGAGTATTCTTTGTATAGCTGCCTTCCACCCCTTCCGTGAGATATTAAATTGAAGATGCTTTCCCCACTGTTCCCCAGGATCTTTGAAAGGAAGAGACTTTAAGATTTTTTTATATACTCGTACTATTGATATGCTGCCAGAGTCTTTAAGACTGATCAGTATTTCTGTGGAATAGGAATGGGTGAGAGTTGCGGAAAACTGGGTAGGTTCCTTTTAGCAAAGTTTCTGATTTGAAAGTAGTGGAAAAATAGTGTTAATTTGAAGTTAAATTTAAAGTGTAATTGTTCAAAAATTGTAAAGACATTATCTATATACAATTCTCTAAGTGTTTTAATCCCGGGCATTTTCTAGACATTACATACTGTGTAGGTTTGAGAGGATAGAAAAAGGTGATTATCATGTAAAGGTGCAACAGATAAAAGCTCTCTGCTTCGAAGTGTTTCCTGTATTGATTCTATATTCTGAGCGATTGATGGACAATTGGATTACTGGTACATTGATAATAATTTGTATTTACTGGGGCACAAAGCAGGGCATATAAAGAATCACAGCAGGATTTCATTTCTATATTACAGACCCGGCTTATGTATATTCATCAATGTGTGTCAATGTCCATCTCTTTGCAGCCTGTATATTTACCGTCCAATAATAAAATTTAAAGTTAGGTAGTGCCATGCCACCTTCAGCTGTGTTGATTTTTTCTTGCACTTTCATTTACTTCAACATCCCAAGGATATGCAGAAGTTGCAGCAGTACATAGACCTACCATGTGCATGAGTGACGACAAATGTTTACTATTACCTTCTTTCTTACATCCCCATTTTCCAGCCTAAGATGTAGTCCCCAAGAAACAGACATACATATTTGAGAAAAAAAAAAAAAACGTTTCACTGCTTGGGTGAGACATTAATCAAAATGACTATGTCACTGATTCCTTATAGAAGTACAGTATGTGTAAAATTATACTATATTAGGAGTAATATATTGAACAAATATATTTGGAACCAAAGGTAAGGAGTACATCAGATAAATGGTGTTTTCTATTAAATAGAACTGAGTTATGTATTTTAATATATTTTTGCTTATCATGGCTTTGAAGAGTGGCAATGTGGTGTATGTTGGTTGAACATACTGTATACAAATATGCCATACTGAATTGTACTGTTACACTGTAATGAACTGTACATGTGGCCATTCTATAATTACTACTCCATCATTAAGACTAAATCAGTTTAGGCAATGGATACATTTATAAAAAGTCTATTATGTTTAAAATGAAAATGTTACGGTATTTTGGGCAAAAAAAAAGACTGGAATCTTACTCTGATGAGTAGATTTTTATAAAAAGAAAATTCCTACAGTAAATTTTATATAGATATAGATAAATTGTTCTCCTGTAAATTTATGTAGGCTTCAGAAAGAGCATGTGCTTAAATAAAATGCTGTTAGTTCATCCTAATAATAAAGCCCTCATTATCCGAAAGCATCTAAACAAAATGTTAAAATTAGAATGAAGAGGAATATATCAAACAAAACCACATACTGTATGTACTGATAAAAATGACACTGTACTTCTCAGAACAGACAAAAATCAAGCACACACATATACTCATATTTACTCACACACAAGGTCAAGTCACCAATTGACCAAAAAATTAACTTAGGGTGTAACCTGGAATATCCAGAAAAAAACTATGCAGGTAGAGAAAGAACATTCAAACAGCACACAGAAAGTAACCAGGGTGGGATTTTAACCCAAATTGCTAAATCTACAATGCAGCAGCACTAACCACTTTGTTTCCCATGCCTAGCTTTTTGGCCAAGTAAAAGTGTAAAATAATATGACTTGAAGAAACCACATTTATTTTAAACATGTATGTACCTCCTCTTTTTTGTTTAGTACTGTTCTCAAAATAAAACCAAGAAATAATGTTATAATCTCTATGAAAACAATACACATTTTACACTGAAAATAAAATCAAGGTAAACTGAACACTATGGACTCTTTGAAATGCAATCACTGAATTTAGATTAACTACTGACAGTATGAAACGTATTTTTATCAGTTGTTTGCGCTCATTTGTCCTTATGTGGGGCTAAACCTGGGTTTGGCTACTGTTTCTATTGTTTGTCCAATACCAGTTTTTGTTATCACATGTTGCTGTAAACTGTTCTACTGTTACATAAAAAGGAAAGAATTTGGGATATTGCAGTATGTGTCCTTGTGGATGAATTTAAAATCTGTTTCGTAAGCTTTTCTTGTGGCAGTGGCCACAGAGAATGTCAGTAGATCCCACTGGACTGTTTTGCCCTTCAGAACTTCATTTGAAAGGTAAGAGCACAGAAACTATTTACATGGAGTTTAGGAGGTTATACATTTTTGCAGCGCATCTAAACTTGTCTTAGACTTACTTTACTTAAATTATAAATGTACTCTGTGCCATTAAAATATAAGTTGTTTGCGTCACATTAGTCATTAGTTTTGCTTAATATGTTCTTATTATTGTGCTATATATATCATTCCTTTCTAGCTTTTTGATTCTATACAACTATTTTGGATTATAACTTATCAGTAAAAGAATAGGTGGTGCATAAAATGACACAAATGAAAAATATAGGGGCATTTGTTTCAGCCTTGCAGTGGCAGGGACACAACAAACATATAGATTAACGTTCAATATAAGATTAAACACAATGCAAGGCATAATTTGCTTGAGCAGTCCACATTCTTACAAAATGACTACTGTCAGGCAATGCAGTAAGATTTGTGTAGAGTTCAATAAAATCAAGCCATCTGGAATAAAGGACCTTTTGAAAGCAATATTTGTGTCCCTTGGTATTTTGTAATGCCTTCCAGGGATGAGTATTTCAAATTCATTAAATCGGGGATATGCGGAATCATTTAAAATAAGCAGAACCTTCTGCCTGGCCTGGACCATATGTGTCAGACAGTTGTCTCTGTGGCTTTCCAATAATTTTACTGGCCAAACTTTCAGTTTTAGTCAATTTTGGTATTGCTTGTGGCATCAAGGTTACCACAGCAAGCTGTTATGTTAAAACAGGAGACACTGTCAAATAGACTTTCTAAAGCATCTCTAAAATATTTACGTTTACTTTAACATGAAATCAGCACTAGCGTTTTTCATCTAAAGCAGCACTTGTGGAACTTGGATTCCAGTTTGATTTTTAGCTAGGGTGCTTTCAGTGTGGAATTTTGCATTTCCTCCCTGTGGTCATAATGGACTCCTCCCATATTTTTAGTACATGCTGTTAGGTGAACTGGAGATGCCTAATTGGTCAGGTGTTAGTGTGTGAAAATGGCTGCCAGTGTTAATTCCTGTGATGTACAGTATTTATTATGTCTTGAATGGGCCCTGTCTCTCACTTAATGTGTGCTGTAATAACAGTTCTAAACATGAGTGGGTTGACTTAAAATTACAGTAACATATTCTCATACCACAGGACGAGTCAAAATTATGCTAACACTAATGGTACTGCTATGTATACACTTATATTCATTTTTTGTGAACAATTTATATGCCACATATGGTACAAGTGTTGAACATGATGGCAAACAGGTTGGGACATTTCTGTAAATCACCTTGCACATATGAAGTATGTTTTGTGAACAGATTGTTTCTGCCATTCAAATCTTAACATAATTTTGACTCACCCTGTATATTGTAGCACTTCCTGTATATTCGTTCACCCTCATGTACTGCATGCATTTTTACTGTTTCCTGTTGTTTTTTTTAATTGAATAAAGTTGTAGATGTTGTTTTTTTTTGCCTAGCTTACCTCTGCATTTACCTTTCCAAAAACAATCTGTACATCACTTATTCTTCATGACATGGAAGCCTCTAAAATTCTGGCAACCTATTATGTACTGTGTGATGATACCTTTCATAGCTTGTGCTCATTGTGATATGGGAGTCTAGTCGATTGCCTCAAGCTAAATAATGCAAATACCGAACAACTGCATAATAATACTTTTTTTAGATGATTTAACAGAGTTAACAGTTTAGACTTTCCTTTTATGATTTTACCAACTACCACATTTAAAGCAAGATCAATTAACTGTTGCAAAAACTGGAATGAAACTATACCAAGAGCAGAATGTCAGTAAACAATCAAAAACAACACTTACTACTCGCTTTTATCTGTAAAATACATGTGCTGATATCTCTATTAATATTAGAAAGTGAATTGAAACATTTCTCTTTCAGTTAAGAAGACTTGTATTTATAGAACTTTAAACTAAAAATAAGCATTCATTGTAGTCTCTAGTGCCAAACTGTGGGTGGCATGGTGGCACAGTGGTAGCACTTACAGCAAGGAGACCAGGCTTTGTGTCCTGGATGCTCCCTTTGTGGAATTTACATGTTTTCCCCATACTCCAGGTACTCATGTTTTCTCTCATACTGTAAAGACATGAAGATTAGGTGAACTGGTGTGGCCCTAGTGTATGTGTGTGTGTATTCAACCCACTATCTCCTGTCCAGGGATTGTTACTGCCTTGTACCTCATACTTGCTGGGATAGGCTCCAGTTGTCTCACAACCCTGCCCTGGTTTAGATGGTTAATAAAATGGATAGATGGATGGATGATAATCTGAACTTGTGCTTTTGAAGTTGCACATAAATACCTGTGGTTGTCAAAGTAATATCCACTTTTAATAGCCTACAGCCAGTTATGGGAAATTGTAATAAGGTTACACCTGAATTTAACTGAAATGATACAAAATTATAAACACAATGCACAAAGAACAATTTGCAATGAGAAGATACACTGTCTGGCCCCAAAAAAAAAGTTGCCACCAAAAAAAAAAGGTCACACACTCTAA
Source organism: Polypterus senegalus (assembly GCF_016835505.1). Classification (NCBI taxonomy): domain Eukaryota; kingdom Metazoa; phylum Chordata; class Cladistia; order Polypteriformes; family Polypteridae; genus Polypterus; species Polypterus senegalus. Next base: position 50,639,992 of record NC_053161.1, read on the forward strand.
TATTTCGTTGGACTGCCTTTAGCTTTGATTACGGCACGCATTCGCTGTGGCATTGTTTCGATAAGCTTCTGCAATGTCACAAGATTTAGTTCCATCCAGTGTTGCATTAATTTTTCACCAAGATCTTGCATTGATGATGGTAGAGTCTGACCGCTGCGCAAAGCCTTCTCCAGCACATCCCAAAGATTTTCAATGGGGTTAAGGTCTTGACTCTGTGGTGGCCAATCTATGTGTAAAAAATGATGTCTCACGCTCCCTGAACCACTCTTTCACAATTTGAGCCCGATGAATCCTGGCATTGTCATCTTGGAATATGCCCATGTCATCAGGGAAGAAAAAATCCATTGATGGAATAACCTGGCCATTCAGTATATTCAGGTAGCCAGCTGACCTCATTCTTGGAGCACATACTGTTGCTGAACCTAGACCTGACCAACTGCAGTAACTCCAGATCATAGCACTGCCCCCACAGGCTTGAACCGAAGGCACTAGGCATGATGGGTGCATCACTTCATCTGCCTCTCTTCTTACCCTGATGCGCCCATCACTCTGGAACAGGATAAATCTGGACTCATCAGACCACATGACCTTCTTCCATTGCTCCAGAGTCCAATCTTTATGCTCCCTAGCAAACTGAAGACTTTTTTTCCGGTTTGCCTCACTGATTAGTGGTTTTCTTACGGCTACACAGCTGTTCAGTCCCAATCCCTTGAGTTCCCTTCGCATTGTGTGTGTGGAAATGCTCTTACTTTCACTATTAAACATAGACCTGAGTTCTACTGTTTTTTTTTCTTCGATTTGATTTCTCCAAACGTTTAAGTGATTGCAGATCACAATCATTCAGGATTTTTTTCCGGCCACATTTCTTCCTCGAAGACGATGGGTCCCCACTATCGTTCCAGTTTTTAATAATGCGTTGGACAGTTCTTAACCCAATTTTAGTAGTTTCTGCAATCTCCTTCGATGTTTTCTCTGCTTGATGGATGCCAATGATTTGACCCTTCTCAAACAGACTAACTTCTTTTCCACGACCACGAGATATGTCTTTCGACATGTGTGTTTAAGAAATGAGAAGCAACTCATTGCACTAGTTGGGGTTAAATAACTTGCTGCCAGCTGAAAGATAATCGCCCATGTAGTAATTATCAATTGGAGGCTCGTACCTATTTGCTTGGTTAAATCCAGGTGGCAACTTTTTTTTTGGCCAGGCAGTGTATAATAACCTCTCCTGTTCTAAACTCTAGGGAAAACTCTAGGTTAGTACATTTTATCCCATTTCTTGCCAAACTAGAATAATTTGTGCAATACCTGTTTTAATTGCATTAGCACTTTCTAAAAGAAGAATACTAATAATAGAGGTACAGAAGAAACATACAAATGTCTACTTTGTATTTCAAATTATTCAACAAAACAAATACAAATTACTGCCTTTTTTTCTGTTGACAATATGAAAAGTACACAGTGACACAAGTGACTAATCCCTTCTTCAAAAGCCTGCAGCTGCTAATCAGGAAGTAAAATGGTTATAAGCATGCATAAAAATATTACTATATAGACTATGTTTCTATGAAGGGCACATGCTTATTATTTCAGGAGTATTCAAACCCAGACTATTCAACTCAATGGAGGGCCAAGTACCCAATCTTTCAATTGGAGTTTTTTTGGTTGCAATTGGATTCTATTGTTGTTCTTGGTTCTTCTATTCCCTGTTTTTGAATTCAGTCTCTGAATTTAGAATGAATAACATTCTGAAAACCACTTAATTATGTAATGTTTGTATGAAAACTACCAAAGCTGTGTATTAGTGTTAGAACAAGATAATTCACATGGATGTATTAAAACCGTGCTTATTAATCTTTTGCCATTATTCTTTTTCTATACAGCTAACAGCTCCTATTGCTCAGGCTCAGATGTACGCAAATGGCAATGAATACATGGCTCCTCTACAGACCATCATTAATCTTTTTTGGGATTCAATAACCTATTTCAAAATAGTTTAAAATAGAATATAAAAGAGAAAGAGTACAGTTCTGTTGTCTCTACTCAGTCGCTGAGGGCAACACCCCAACTCTCTGGGCTGCTAAAGAACTCAGATTTCAGGGCTGTGGATTACTGAAGAACCCTTTCAGCTAATGGAGCTGAAGGAGAATTCCTTAAACTACGGTGACCAATATGGTCTCCGACTGTGAGGATGCCTCTTTTAAAATGCTCTCTTTCAGCCTTGCTACACTTGCCGCTCATGCTATATCTATTAACCATAGTTCTTTGCCAGACCTCCAGATAAAGTTTTTTCTCACTTAGATCATTTAGAGCAGATTTGTTTAAATGTTAGCAATTTCTTCTCCGTCTTACTGTGGTGCAGACCAAAAAACAACCGGACCAAGACCTTTTAAAATTGTCGTCTTGGCACAGTACCAAGCAAATATTGGAGTTGCTCATTTCAGGTGTTTAAGTGATCCAACATTTGACAGATCTAACTATACAAAATGCTGCACACTGTAGGTAAACACAGATGTGCTGCCCAGTGCAAATTAATCAAACATTCCAAAATTAACATTATTAACAAATATTTACAGAACCGTAGGTGGTGATCTGAGATTAACTAAAGAGAGGTTATGTCCATATATTAGGCTCCTAGATAGTAAGTACTCCACATCATACAATGAAATTAAACTTACCTGATACATCTACTGTTGAAATGAAACTTAATCACTTAATTTCATTCAATAGAGCTTTTTATCGTATTTAGAGTTGTCTAAATGAAATGTGCCCCTTCTGTAGCATGCCAAGCAGCACATAATTTTCCTGGATTCTTTCATTTTTCAGAAAATAGGCATTCTGCTCTCAGAGTAGTGTTAGGTTAGCCAACACTCTAATCACTGCAAATACAATGGTACACAAACATTGGCCATCCATGATGATTTTTCCCAGGAAAAAATTATTTCTGCTCAATGAAAGAAGTCCACAACATGCCAAGGGGGTGTTTATTGTTCCATACTGGTTTGATTGAATGTTTGCTCTATGAAACACAATTTCACTAGCTAGAAATTCAAACAAAGTAACTTATAATCTCCCAGTTCTGAAAAAAGGAAATAAGAAGTCTAATAACAATGAGCTTGATAAAGTTACACTTTGATCATGAGACTGGCAATAAGAAAAGCTTGCATTCACAGAAGCTGGCAACTAGGTAGAAGAGGCTAGTAGAGCTTTTATCTAAAACATCAACCAAAAGTAATGGCTGTTATCTAATTCATTACAGTTGATTAGTTGAACCCAAAATTCATCTTACACGGCTTTCACCAATATAGGACATGCTCTCATGTTCTCTTCTATAAGTTATCTTCTTCAACTTCTCTTATTTTTGATCTCATCTCATCCAACACATCTCAGTACACCTCCTCCCAACTTGACCTGCACAAGACCAGACCATTATACATATTGTATCTTTCAAATTTTCATAATTTACTGCTGCGGTGGGCTGGTGCCTTGCCTGGGGTTTGCTTCTTGCCTTTCGCCCTGTGTTGGCTGGGATTGGCTGGATGGATAATTTACTGCATTTACATATATTTTTTCCCTTACCTGTGTAATCTTTCCTCTCCATTAAAATTTTGTTTTTAGATATATCATATCTTTTCCAGCTTTATATTATAGCTGTCTTTTTCAGCTATGTCTCACTTTCATGCACATCACAACACATCACAGAGAATCCCTTTAGCTTCTTAAACTTCCTTCATGCAAATGTCACTCTATGTGTTCATCATTATTCAATATACAGTATTACTTGTGTTATCTGTTGATATCCACTGTTACACTTTTACTTTAGCATCTGAAATTTCTCTCTCAGATTATGAGCAAAATCCCACCTGTCATAGGAAATGCTTCTAACATTATATTCTTCTCTGAAGATTACACTAAAGAGATAGGAAGATGAAGATATAGCAAAAAGAGGCAAATCTCCAACACCAAACTATGCTTGCAGTTAGACTTAAATGCGTACTGTCTTAATTACTAGATGAAAAATGATAGTCATGTAACCAGCATCCATACCTGCTGACAGTAAAATAACATGGTGACTTCTAAGAAGTGATTAAAAAAATCCACAAGTAAAACTACTTCAAAAAATATGAAAAATTATTAAACTATTTGCCACTGCTACTGAATCTCTTGCCATCTGTATCCTTAAAGAAGTAGAGACTTGGTGGATAGAAAGTGATGGAGTTGAACAAAAAGTATTTCTCTGTTATAATAGAAAAAGTTTTCCATTGTGTCTGCGTTATTCAGCCTTAACCACTCCTCTCCACACTGCTTCCTCAAACAGTACTCCTATTCCTACATCCCCTCTCCGTACCAACCTGTGACACTCTCAGTGGTAACTCGCCCTTCAACACAGTCAGTTATAATGACAAGGCAGAACAGTGAATTATCCATTCAAGAATGTTGAATTTTACATCAAGATAGAAAAGGAGCAGCAAGAGCTCATAATGAACTTCGAAAAAAAGAAAATGAACAAAAAAGAGCTACATATGATAAAAACCAAGAATAAAGAGAATCGTCCAATAAACGAAAAATATCCTGAACAATTTACAAACAGAAATGCAAAAAAGCAACGTTATAGAATGGAATTTAGACGATACAGTAATTCATAATATTGTTATTGATAAGGCATTAATGTAATTTAATTTTATTATTTACTTTTTACTATGTTTCATTATTCATTGATATTTAAAATAGACAGTTATAGTGAAACACTCAAGTAACTGATTTTCTATTTATAATAACTAAGCACCAAACCGTCTTCCTCCCACTCCCTTTATACTCTTCTATATACGATCTCTTTCCCCGAACAGAAGAGCACCCAGACGCTCTTCCAAATGGCTTAGCCACAAGATAATGGGCTCCCAGCACCTATCCCCGGGGGTTGGCATGGGAAGTGAGCAGGGGGAGAATCCCCCTAGTCTATTTAAACAAAATGGGAAAGAACTTTATATATTACTGATCTATATTTACAGTGTGTACAGCTGTGAAAAACTTATTGCATCTTTCCCAAGAAGACTCATGGCTATATTAGCTCAAAAGGGTGCTTCTACTAAATACTGAGCAAAGGGTCTGAATACTTAGGACTATGTGATATTTCAGTTTTTCTTTTTTAATAAATCTTCAACAATTTCAAAAATTCTTTTTTTTGTCTGTCAATATGGGGTGCTGTGTGTACATTAATGAGGAAAAAAAATATTTTAAATAGCAAATGGCTGCAATATAACAAAGAGTGAAAAATTGAAGGGTGTCTGAATACTTTCCGTACCAACTGTATGACTACTAAAGTGTATTGGAAGAATTTCATAGAGCTTATTCTCAATATGTTCAAGAGAATATTATTCCATCTTTGTACTCATGCACTTCAGCTTGATTTCTGTCTCACAACAGTTCAAATATCTAGCATCCATTCTCAATAAAAAAAATAAAGACTTATAAAAATGCATTGTTCACAGTTGGATGGAAAGTGTTAAGCTTGAGCAGGGGTGGGCACACTATGGCTCACCGACTGAATCCAGCCCATGGCACAGGTGTGAGAGGCTGTGGGCTTCTTGTAAAAATCTATTCAAGCCCTATGAGGAGTTCTTAAGAGAATGATGCTGTGCTACAGCTAGCTGGTGTAATATGTAGTTGCCATGTAGCATCATCCAAAAATTAATTAAATAAACAAGTTTTTACCATAAAAATAGGGGCAGTCTATAGCTCAGATGGTGTGTATATTTTAAGCAGCTTGCTCATCTTTGTCTTACATGTGTGTTTTTAAAGAATGAGTCTGCATATTTTATCATTAATGTATTTCATTGGCAGCAGAACTTTTATTATGAATCTGGGTGTTTCTACAAGTTAGCATAAAGAATGCCATTTATAAATATGAAAGTAGGAAATTAAAAGGTGAAAGGTTTTCCAGTTGCAGATTATTCCTTCTCTTCAATTCCTGTGTTTTGTGAGGTGAAGAGTAAAATACAGAGAAGCATCCCAAACTGTACCTTAGGCAGTGTGTTTTTTTACATGCTACATTACCATCTCAGAAGAGAGCTTGTTTCAATTTTGGTATAGGACTGTTTATTTATCTTTTTGTCCATTTTTCAAACTTTGCAATAATCTGAGTGAGTTGCAACACGCAAAACATACTTTCCAAATTTCAAGGAACAGTGTTCAAACAGAAATGTGGACTGCAGTAGATGTGCAGCTCAGATTGGCATCCTGCATCATGAATTTGGGAATGTCACTTTCAGGACTTTAGGTGCCACAAGACAGATTTTGCAATTTTTGCTTGTGTTCAACTGACATACACCATATGTCATTCTACTGTATATTACTCAAGATATGCTTCCATGGCTTTGCTAGGCCTGCTATGTGCATGGCATCATTATTTGCAGCAAATATATTTTTAAATAGGGCTTTTCATCAATAACTAAAAGCAAATATATAATGGCACTAACAGATACAAATCTTTTCAATGAATGAATTGTTGTGACATCTAAAATCAGATATCAGTTGCTATTAACTGCACAGAAGCAAGCAGTTTCATGTTCACGACTAGGACAATGTCTTAGAGGAATCACTTTAGTTTAAAATTACTCTCTTATTGGTATTTAAGAATTGTTTTGAATAGCTTTTAATAAAAAAAGCTTGATAACTAAACCATTTATTGGAGCAAATATTTTTAAAGGTAATGTTAGTTATTACAAAATAAAAAAAGACTGCCTGGATCCAAAGACAGATTTTATAATGGCCTGCTGTAAATGTCACTATTTGGCCCACCACCAAAAACGTCTGTCCACCTTTAAGCTGCATGGCCATCTCTTTACCTATTATACTAATTGCTGTCAATTAAGATGGAATTTGGTGGTGCAACCCATGTTCAGAACATGGCACTGATGCAAAAGACACTTTAAGAATAGGATGGTATGGTCAACTGCAACCATGCACGACAATCATCTTTTGTAACCATCCTCAGCATACAAAGCAATCAACACATGGAAAATTCTTGGCATTGGGAAATTTTTATACTGATAATTCTATAACATTTCAAAGGATAGATAGATAGATAGATAGATAGATAGATAGATAGATAGATAGATAGATAGATAGATAGATAGATAGATAGATAGATAGATAGATAGATAGATAGATAGATAGATAGATAGATACTTTATTACTTTAAGCACCTCATTTCATAAACTACCTATATGCTAGACAAACACTTTGTTAAACTAGAACAGCTGCATTTTCCTAATCTTCTTCCAATATAAATGGTATAAACTGTGCTGTCTTGCAATAATGCAGATATAGGTTGTATTTCTACACTCTACAACTCAGACATCAACAAGACACACTTATTATCAATCACTGAAGCATAGAGCATAATCAAACTAAAAAACTACACTGCATATCAAAATGAACCAGGACACAACCACTAATTGTGCTGCTGTTGCCATGTGCCTACTTTGCTTGGTCATAGTATTAGGACTCTTTCACACTCAAACCAAAATGGAAAAAATATCTTTGCCTGACTGCCAAACAGTAGTACAATCACTATTACTCCTAATCCATGTAGAGCAGTATTTAGATTTTTACCGGACAGGATATTATTCTGAAGTGAAAATACTTTGATATCTTACATAACAGTACTCTCTGGTTACTTGTATTTAATTAGAAAAATCAGAATCCAATAACACAGTGAGAAAAGGATGTATTATTTTATCTTAAATAAAAAAAAATCCTCCTTCTGTTCAACTTGTCAGGAAATCTATTAAAATTGTACTTAAATAATCATTCTTCTCCTCTGGTAACCTTTAAAAAATGTCAGTATCTTTGAGTACCAAATAAATTTTAGGTTGTCCAAGTTGACATTTCTCAAGATGCTGTTGAAGATGATATGAAATATTACAATGCTTATATTACTGTACATCATTACTGGTTGGAAATATAATTTTATAAAACTAATAAAGACAGCAAAATGTAAATATTTTTTATAGTATACACTGAACGATTAAAAAAAAAAGTTAGATATTTTTGGTTCAGCTGTCTTCTGTCATAATCACTGAGTTGTTATTAATACTAATTACTCAAACATGATAAACACAACCTATGAAAACTTGACAGCCAAAAAAGTTGTCAGAATTTAACCTTACTCTTAAAGGTGAAATATACTTTCTTTTAGTTTGATTTGTTAGGCCACTAAGACAACCTGGGAAATTTACAATAGTTGAAGAAAATGAACCAGTGACATGAAGTGGCTGATAGTAAAAAGTGGTAACCCATAAACAGCCCTAGTGTTTTCAATAAATCCAGACTGACGCAATGAATTAATCGAGTGGCAAAGAATTCATTTTGAGATGTTACATAAGTCAAGTCAGATGTCTGAAAACAAAAATGATCAAGAGATTTCCAAATTTTAAAAAGAGGCTGCTCAACACAAGATTTTGATCAAAGCTAGATTTGAAACCAGATGAGTCTAACAATAATAAATCAAAACGCTTTTTCAGACCTCACATAATTCTTCAATAAAGTTAGGACCCTACCTTTACTACAGCCATTTTAAATAAAATAGCTGCAACAGCATCATAGGTCACATGGCATGTGTACCAGGTGTCTAGTAATCATGAAGCATCAGATTAGCAAGACACAGAACTAGGAAATGGCAGGGCTCATACAAATACAACCAAAAAAAGAAAATTTACAACACTGCTGTCAACAATGAAATCACTGTCTCAATGGTAAAATTAAAAATAAATAACATGAAAATGAAAAATGTGTAGTATTGCATTCCTGACAACAGCCACTATCACAAAAAGATAATTCACTGAGGTTACTGAAATGAATAAAAATACATTTTGGTACAGGCATGGTAACATGGTCCCAACTCCTCCACAGAAACTGTGCTACTGCATTATAAAGAGGACTGAAGGAAGCCCAGGAAATGTATTGATTGCCCTAGCCCTTTAAATATACTGGGTTGGGTGTTCATGGAAAGAGTGGAATCAATGGCTGCCTGAGGCCACACAACTGATGTAGCATCTTGTGTATAATGTGAATGGTTATGCTAAGAGCAGACAACCATGGCATCAAGAAAGAATATGGGAAAAAGTTGTGCTGGTAAGGGAAACAGAAAAACTAAATCATATGTTAGTGAAGAAGTTTTCTGTAACATAGTTAAGGCCAAGCTTTAGGATTTTAGCAGGACTTTTGTTTATGTTTGTCATTCACTGCATTGCTTTCTCAGTTAAGTTATTCTAATGAAACCTTTTTTTCCTAATAAAGCATGCTTTCTTTTTCATCAGGAATACTTTTACTTGTCTGTTTATCAGATTATATTTGTATCTATTTCATTATATTCACATTACATTACATTCACATTTATTACATTCACATTATTAATTACATTAATCCCAGTTTTTGAAACTGAAATGACATGCGTTTTAATTGTGATCTTTTAGAATTAAATAGGAAAGTGAGCACTAATACACTGTTCTGGTAGAAGTAACAGCAGTCCGTAGAAGCAGAGTTAATTAGTATTCATAGCACACTGAGCTGATGTAAACCCACCCAAGCTTTTTCTTCTTTTTTTCCAAGAATGAAAGAGGAAACACACTTATCTGTTACCAATGGTAACCAACAAGTATCACAGCAGGATTCCAGTAATTTGCCAGCCATTCTCCTGTCAATACTACCCCTTATCATTTCCCAAAGTAGTCATTATAGTCCAATATGCCCTAAGGTGCTTCTTATGGTTCATTAGTAAGTTAGCAGTGCAGTACGAGTCATTTACTTATGTTTTTGTTTAATTTAGCAAGGTAACAGTCAAGCAACAAAGGAATACAAACAGTAGAGTTGGTGATTTGCATTTCTTTATCCAGTTTTTCTCATTCAGCTAAATATACTACAACCCTTGCACTATTAAAAACTTTTAATGTATTTTATTCTTGACAATATACAGTACCTGAAAGTGTAAAATAATGTGAAAAGTGACTATATCTTTTGCAAGTAGTCTATCTTGGCTTTATTTTGGTATTCACTACATTGTAAGCTTATATTCTGAACATTAATTTCATCTTTAAAATCTTCATTCACTAAAATGTGGCAAAGTGGATACTGCAAATGTTTTTTTTGTTCCAGCAAACATGCTTGATTCCAGGACAGTAGTTATGTTGTTTACAAGTTTTTTCTCTGTTTTAGTTTTTTTGCTGTCCCATCCAAGACTTGTACCTAAAACCTGATGCAAGGTAAAATAGCCTCCAGTTGACCTCAACCTTATAGTTATTTGCAGCCCTGCAATTTTATTTGCCATACTTAAAACTGTTGGTGTAGTCATTCAGCTTATAGCATCCTGGCTTCCAATCCAATGTTTATACCTGAAAGCTGGAGGATTTCCATATTAACTGGAAGCTTCATTTAAGATAATGAACAAGCACTAAAAAGAAAGTGAAGACTCTTTGTGAAATCACCAACTGTGAATGTAAATCACCAATAAACACCACCTATGTGCTGGATGCACAAAAAACCTAACCACCTGAGGTAAAGAAACTTCCATAGTCTTGGGAGAGAATATTATCACTTGTGACATAGCTATCTTTACTGCAGCCAAAAAAAATTAAAATAATCCCATTTGTTGAAAATGTCGTATAATTACACCTTTCATCCATCTATTTACCTAACATTTAATTTACAAGCAAATAAAGAACTAAAGCTTATCTTAAGTTAAGGCAGAAGAAACTTAGAAACTTCCAAATTTAAAAATTTTGTCTGTACTGTATATCAAACTTGAATCATGATGGTGGATATTGCTTATCAATGAATTGAATCTAAACATTCTTTTGTCTGTAACCTGAAAATGAAGATGTAAAATCAATATAATTCTGGTTGAGTGCTCTATGCCTCTTATGAGATCAATAGAAAATGAACACAGTTGCAGCATTTTTATTAGCTCATCAATGATTAACGTCTTCCAATCACTTTTTTTATTTCACCAATCTGGTGGCACTCACTACAGATGACTGTAAACTTCCATGAATAACCAGCAAGTTAAAAGTATTTAAGCATAAAGGGGTTTTTGTACTGTATTCTAATTACAACGTTTTATGCTTATAATTCTAAACTGACATAACTCAGATTTTCAAGGGTTTAGGGCCAAATGCTTATTCCTACAAGATTAAGACATATGGCCTCTGGCATCATTCTGAACTAATTTACAAGGAATCTGCCAATCTGTTAAGGAAAATGCCTATGGGCTAAGAATCCAGGCATGATTCCTTGTATTCTCAGTTTCAGATTTTAATATATCAAAAATATTAGAATACATTATCAGCTGACATTTTACAAAGTAATATTTAATAGAACACCAAAATTACTATTTCCTTGGCTACAAAAATTGTTAGTAAATTTTCTACCAAAATATTTAATTTTAAGCAGTGCACTGCAAATAAATTTTATTTATTTCCACCACCAAAGTATATGGTAAATAAATGCTGTTCAAATTTTTAAATATTGTTCTAAATGTCAATTTTTATTTATATTAAATTTTTTTTATTCAAAACCAAAAACAGAATATTCTCTCTGATAAACGAATATGTCCATGTTTACATGGAATAACATTTTATATATTTCCACAGAACAGGTGAGGCAGCAATAACACAACTTAATGTTGTTTTTGCATATTTAATTAACAAGGTATTTGCTCATAATCCAGTTTTGCCAGTAGTAACTGAGGAATGCTGGATGTATAAATTACTTATGATGCTATTTGTTTTTTACTCTTGTAAGTGTAGTTTTTCACTTCAAAATCAATCACAATTTAGTGGCAATAAATATGATCTTCAGACATTTCACTTATTAAAATTATAAAATATATTGTTGCTTTAAATTAAATTACTAGTAATACATTTTACAAAACATCATAAAACAAAAAAGCTAAGACATGTATGAGCATTCATTAAGAACATTATACTACAGTGTAATTACATTGCTTTACGACAGTGTGACAAGCACCTATTAGAAATTAGATCATATGGATATAATAGCACATTAAGAAGGTTATTTCAGAAATATTTTAAAATGTAATAGAGGATGGATGTAATATAATAAGACTGGTTAAATAAAACCATCCATTAATTTTCAAATACACTAAACTGAATTTCAAAGGGATGGGTTGCAAGAACTTAGTCTAACAAGAAAACACAAAATAACTTATTGTCTCTTAAATGAATGCAACAGCACATATTTCATGAGGCAACGTGTATCTTCTTAATTTAAATGCATAATAATTCAAACATTCTGTAATAAATAAAGATAAAATTCATAAAACAAACGATTGAGCCAAAAAATGTTTAAAAACACTGCATTTTTCTGAGATATAATGGTCTTTTCCATTTTAAAATTATATGATTATATAACTTACTTTCCGTTTTCCCACCATTAAATGTATTTGCCTTCAAGAAAGTCATAATTCTGTGACAACACAAATAATGTGATTGTTTCTGTTTAAGCTTCCTTAAACTCAGCTGCAGTCTCTAACTACATTATCGACATAGTCATTAGATCAGTCATTCAGGAAGCTAGATAACCCTTTGGAGAAATGATAAATGTGTGCACCGTTCAATGCGCTTTGAGGATTTCTGTAATTCTATTTTACTTTATCATTGCCCACTGCTTTATTAATTTATTTTGAAAATATATACATTTGCATTTCATTGATCAACAGTAAGACTCAAAAATTACAGATTTAAAAATGCTGAAAAATATATAGTACTGTATTTCAGGTAAACAGTAGATTCAGTATTAAATATAGTATATATATATACACACACACACACACACACACACACATATATATATATATATATATATATATATATATATATATATATATATATATATATATATATATATATATATATATATATATATATATATATATATATATATATATATATATATATATATATATATATATATATATATATGTGGCAGCCCTGGCTGGGACGCCCAGGTGGACCTGAGGAGGGCTTGTACCTCCTCCAGACCACGAGGGGGCAACCGCCCTGGTTATGTTGGGGGCCCACGGGTAAAGGGCTTGGAAGCCCAGCCCTGTAAGGACGGCCACCGCCAGGCGGCGCCCTGGTGCCTGAACAACCCTGGAGCCCAGCACACCAGGAAGTGCTGGGGGAAAGAAGACAGGGGACACCCGGACGTTGTAATTAGAATACAGTATAAAAACCCCTTTATGCTTAAATACTGGGGCGTGTCTGCAGAGGAGTGCCGGGAAGCAGCTGGAGCCCATCCAGGTTCCTATTTAAGGGGCCGCCTCCCTTCAGTTGGGAGCGGAAGTCGGGTGGAAGAGAGACGAAGCTGGAGAGAGAGAGGACTGGAGGTGGCCAAGAGAGAGGCACAAAGGACTGCGAGGCCTGGATTAAAGGGGGATCGATGCTGGAGGCAATGGGGTTTGTGGGCACGTGATTAACTGTAAATATTGTAAATAAAGGGTGTGTTGGGTGAACATAAGCAGTTACTCTAGGAGAGCTGGAGAGGGCCATAGAAGGTCCATAACCCATCTGCAGGACCAGTATCTGCTCCTTTGGGCAAGGAGGAACAGGATGAGCACTGCCAGAGCCCTACAAAATGACCTCCAGCAGGCCACTGGTATGAATGTCTCTGACCAAACAACCAGAAAGACTTCATGAGGGTGACCCAAGGGCCCCATGTCCTCTAATGGGCCCTGAGCTCACTGCCCAGCAGCATGCAGCTCCTTTGGCATTCACCATAGAATACCAGAATTGGCAGATGCACCACTGGTGCCCTGTGCTTTTTACAGATGAGAGCAGGTTCACCCTGAGCACGTGACAGAAGTGAAAGGGTCTGGAGAAGCCATGGAGAACATTATGCTGCCTGTAACATCATTCAGCATGAGCAGTTTGGTGGTGGGTTAATGATTGTCTGGGGAGGCATATCCACAATATCCACACCTTGGCTGGCATTAGGTATCAGGATGAAATCCTTGGACCCATTGTCAGACCCTATGCTGGTATAGTGGCTCCTGGTGCACGACAATTCCTGGCCTCATGTGGTGAGAGTATGCAGGCAGTTCCTGGAGGATGAAGGAATTGATACCATTGACTGGTCACCACACTTTCCTGACCTAAATCCAATAGAACACCTCTGGGACATTATGTTTTGGTCCATCCAATGCCACCAGGTTGCACCTCAGACTGTCCAGGAGCTCAGTAATACCCTGGTCCAGATCTGGGAGGAGATCCCCCACAACACCATCTGTCATCTCATTAGAAGCATGCACCGATGTTGTCGGGCATGTATACAAGAACACAGGGGCCAAACAAAGTGCTGCCTACAATTTTGAGTTGCTGCAATTAAATTTTGGCAAAATGGACTAGCCTGCCGCATAATTTTTTCACTCTGATTTTTGGGGCGTCTTTGAATTCAGGGCTCTGTAGGTTGATCATTTTCATTTCCATCAAATGATGTGGCATCCTTTCGTTCCTAACACATTACCCAGTCTATATCAGTATAGATATCCAGGAGGATTTCTTTTTCCCATTGAGATCTGATGTGTTTTCAAAGTGTTCCTTTAATTTTTTTGAGCAGTTATATATAAGTGAAGTGATTGAGAGTCACATGGACTAGGGATTGGAACGCTTCCGGGTCAGGGTATTTAAAAGGACTGTGGGAGCTCCCAGACGGCGAGCTGAGCTGGGTGGAAGGAGGGCAACGTGTCAGGGAGTCGGAGGATTGGATTATTGTGATTTACTGTGTATTTGTTATTGGTATACGAGTATAGTGGAGGAGAGGGTGCTTTGTGCACTGTGGCATTTAAGTAAAGTCAAATCTTGGACTTTTACCTGGTGTCTGGAGTCGTGGACAGGGGTTCAAGGGAGCGATAGCGCGACCTATCCGTCACAGTGGCGTAGTCAGCAGGATACTCCAGCGTCTATTGCGGAGGACCTGTACTTAAAATTTCTGTGGGCAGAGAACCCCGAGAAGCCGGCATTCAGACCCACCACAACAACGCCAGAACCTACCTTCACCAAGTCCGGAATGAGGAAGAGGAAGGGCAAGCAGAGCGACAACGCCAGCAGGAGAGCCTTGGGTGCAATGGCCGACGCTCTGGAGGAGTCACGGAGTGGCCTTACAAGCCTGGAGAAACCTCCAGGAACCAACGATCACTCTGAGGTACGTGCTGGGAACGTTACTGAAAACCTGTTTATAATCACACACTTTGTACCGTGCATGTACCTCGGAGATGATCACCTGGAGGCTCTGCGGGAAAAAGGAAACTGCCCCGACGAGGATGGCACACTCCTGTCAAAGCCAGAGCATGACGGCAGCCGATGAGGGACACGGCAGCAAACCCGGTGCTTTCTGGGAAGGAGGAGGTCCGCGTCCCGCTGTTTGCGCCTTTGAGCCCAAAGTAACGGGCTTGGACATTCCGAAGGGGAAGGGGGAGGCGAGCGAGGCTCCGCTCACACCGCGAGAAGGTAAGGAGGGTCGGGAAATGGCTGATCGGGATGTCAAAAAAATATTAATAAAGACAGACTGCAGTTCGCCAAAGGAGGCAACCCGGCCCTCAGAGAACCCGTCAGAGCACGTGCCAGAAGCGGACGTGCTCATTGGCTCTGAAGTGAATAATATTGTCAACTTGCGGGATCTAGAAAAACTTATTGAGCCCCTCCTGACAAGCATTGAAAAGATCATCGGGGAGTTGGGAGCTGCAGTCAAAGCACCGTTGGAGAAGGTGAGGGACTACGTGCAGCGGTTTGGTGGAGAGCCTTCCGTATTTCATGATGCGGCGGTACAGGTATGTGAAACCCGTACCATATATAAAGGAAGAGGGATGCAGTGTAATCCGGGCCCGCTTTTAATAAATAGCGGGTGCCAATACATGGCGTACCCTACAAGAGAGGCCGGTTCGTTAACCGAGTGGTCGGTGAAAGGGCTGATCGATCCGGGGCAGCTAGACAGTGCTGACTCCCGGAGCGAGGCGGCCATAAAGACGCCGCCACCGGTAATTTATAAAACAAAAGGGGTGCAGACAGTAAAAGGGCTATGTCACTATGTTACAGCCTTATTCCAAAATGGACTAAATTCATTTTTTTCCTCAGAATTCTACACACAATGATGACAACATGAAAAAAGTTGACTTGAGGTTTTTGCAAATTTATTAAAAATAAAAAAACTGAGAAATCACATGTACATAAGTATTCACAGCCTTTGCTCAATACTTTCTCAATGCACTTTTAGCAGCAATTACTAGGGGTGTAACGGTTCACATGGATGTATTGAACCGTTTCGGTTTTGCATGTTCGATTCGGTCCACTTGCGTACCGTTTCGGTTATATTTTATGCATTTTTTCTCATTAAATCTATTACTAGTGCGATCTAAGCACCCCAAGCGGAACTAAATTCTTGGGTGAGTTTCCGCACGGACGCCTCTGAGTGTCGGACACTGGATGAGGGAGAGGCGCGCCAGTAGCTCGCAGACGTGACAAATGGGGTTATGGCAAATGCAAGCGAGAAGCCTGAGCTGGAAGACCCTCCCAGCTCATTACGTTCTCCTGCCTGCGAACACTTTGACTTCCCCGTTAAAGTTACCGATGGACAACGGCAAGTGGATAAATCCAAAGTTGTTTGTCGACATTGTTCCACCACGGAGATCGGGTACGCTGCAGGAAACACATCTAATATGTTAACACACTTAAAACGGCACCATCCATCTGTGAATGTTTCCTCTACAAGAAAGAAAACCAGCTTGGTGCAAACAGTAACAACGATAACTTTAGCTTTTAAACAACATCTAGCGAGCAACTCTGACCGGGCCAAAGCAATAACACATGGTATTGGAGTCTTCATAGCTACGGGATTACGTCCATATTCAGTTGTTGAGAACGCTGGCTTTAAGTATATGATTAAAGTTCTTGAGCCTCGCTACGAAATACCATCACGTCCTCACTTTAGTCAGAAAGTTGTACCAGCACTTTATGAAAAAACTAGAAGTGATGTCGTCAGCGAGCTATCGCGGGTGCCCTCTCTTTCACTTACGACAGATAGTTGGACTATCACGCGCAACAGAGAGCTATTTAACAGTAACTGTCCACTACATTTCGCCACAATGGGAGATGAGGAATCACGTTCTGTAAACGAGACCTGTTTATGAACAGCACACTAGCACAAATCTTGCAGAGCACCTGAAGGAGGCTGTGAATGAATGGAAGCTGGAGAGACCTGGGACCACAATTCCTGTACCCACAGACAATGCTAAAAACATTGTCGGTGCTGTAAAAGAAGCAGGACTGGGCCCTCAGATTGGTTGTTTTGCACACACCATTAATCTAGCCTCTCAAAAAGTAACAAGCATCAACCAGATATCTAGATTATTGGGAAAAGTAAGAAAGATTGTGACATTTTTTCACAAAAGCACCACAGCAGCGCACATCCTGGAAAGCAAACAAGAAATGCTGAATATTCCAAAGCATTCTCTCATTCAAGATGTCCCCACACGATGGAATTCAAGTTATGACATGCTTCAGAGATACCTTGAACAGCAGGCAGCTATATATTCAGCACTAACTGAGAAACCTCTCAAGAACAAAGATATATACACACTCAATGACGAAGAAGTGGCAATGGCAGAGGAAGTGATTGAAGCACTTAAACCTCTAAAAACAATCACAACCCTGATGAGCACTGAATCCAGAGCGTCTGTGTCCATGATAATCCCCTTGAAAACTACTGTTCTCCACTCTATGGCACCAAAACAAGAAGACAGTTCTGCTGTGAGAGAGGTCAAGCTAGCAGTCACAAGAAGCCTGCAAGAAAGATACTCTGTGTGCTATGACTTTTTGCACAAATGCACAGCCCTGGACTCCCGATTCAAAGCCTTGCCTCACATACAGTGGTGTGAAAAACTATTTGCCCCCTTCCTAATTTTTTATTCTTTTGCATGTTTGTCACACAAAATGTTTCTGATCATCAAACACATTTAACCATTAGTCAAATATAACACAAGTAAACACAAAATGCAGTTTTTAAATGATGGTTTTATTATTTAGGGAGAAAAAAAATCCAAACCTACATGACCCTGTGTGAAAAGTAATTGCCCCTGAACCTAATAACTGGTTGGGCCACCCTTAGCAGCAATAACTGCAATCAAGCGTTTGCGATAACTTGCAATGAGTCTTTTACAGCGCTCTGGAGGAATTTTGGCCCACTCATCTTTGCAGAATTGTTGTAATTCAGCTTTATTTGAGGGTTTTCTAGCATGAACTGCCTTTTTAAGGTCATGCCATAGCATCTCAATTGGATTCAGGTCAGGACTTTGACTAGGCCACTCCAAAGTCTTCATTTTGTTTTTCTTCAGCCATTCAGAGGTGGATTTGCTGGTGTGTTTTGGGTCATTGTCCTGTTGCAGCACCCAAGATCGCTTCAGCTTGAGTTGACGAACAGATGGCCGGACATTCTCCTTCAGGATTTTTGGTAGACAGTAGAATTCATGGTTCCATCTATCACAGCAAGCCTTCCAGGTCCTGAAGCAGCAAAACAACCCCAGACCATCACACTACCACCACCATATTTTACTGTTGGTATGATGTTCTTTTTCTGAAATGCTGTGTTCCTTTTACGCCAGATGTAACGGACATTTGCCTTCCAAAAGTTCAACTTTTGTCTCATCAGTCCACAAGGTATTTTCCCAAAAGTCTTGGCAATCATTGAGATGTTTCTTAGCAAAATTGAGACGAGCCCTAATGTTCTTTTGCTTAACAGTGGTTTGCGTCTTGGAAATCTGCCATGCAGGCCATTTTGCCCAGTCTCTTTCTTATGGTGGAGTCGTGAACACTGACCTTAATTGAGGCATGTGAGGCCTGCAGTTCTTTAGACGTTGTCCTGGGGTCTTTTGTGACCTCTCGGATGAGTCGTCTCTGCGCTCTTGGGGTAATTTTGGTCGGCCGGCCACTCCTGGGAAGGTTCACCACTGTTCCATGTTTTTGCCATTTGTGGATAATGGCTCTCACTGTGGTTCACTGGAGTCCCAAAGCTTTAGAAATGGCTTTATAACCTTTACCAGACTGATAGATCTCAATTACTTCTGTTCTCATTTGTTCCTGAATTTCTTTGGATCTTGGCATGATGTCTAGCTTTTGAGGTGCTTTTGGTCTACTTCTCTGTGTCAGGCAGCTCCTATTTAAGGGATTTCTTGATTGAAACAGGTGTGGCAGTAATCAGGCCTGGAGGTGGCTACGGAAATTGAACTCAGGTGTGATACACCACAGTTAGGTTATTTTTAACAAGGGGCAATTACTTTTCACACAGGGCCATGTAGGTTTGGATTTTTTCTCCTAAATAATAAAACCATCATTTAAAAACTGCATTTTGTGTTTACTCGTGTTATATTTGACTAATGGTTAAATGTGTTTGATGATCAGAAACATTTTGTGTGACAAACATGCAAAAGAATAAGAAATCAGGAAGGGGGCAAATAGTTTTTCACACCACTGTAGAAGATGATGAGAGACAGAAGATATTCAGTGACATCATAACAGAAATGATGACAACCACAGAAGAAGAGGTATTAAATTATGATCTAATACCCTTTTTATTTTTAATTACATTATTAATATCATCATCTCCAGAGGCATCATCCACCAGATCACCTCCAGCTAAGAAGTCTGTAATGACTGAACTTTTTGGTGAACTTTTCCAGAGACAGGGGGGAAGTAGTAAACCAACCCTTTTGGAGCAGGTCCAAGAAGAGGTCAGTAAGTAAGATTTAAGTGTAGATTTACAGTTTTAATTTAAGGGCTTTAACAAATACATTGTATGAGCCCTGCGGTGGGTTGGCACCCTGCCCAGGATTGGTTCCTGCCTTGTGCCCTGTGTTGGCTGGGATTGGCTCCAGCAGACCCCCGTGACCCTGTATTTGGATTCAGCGGGTTAGAAAATGGATGGATGGATGGATGGATTGTATGAGCCATTTAGGAAAGACATTTTTATACATGGTCTCCCCATTTCCAGGTGCTCAAACGTATTTGGACAAACTAACATAATCATGAATATAACAATCATTTTCAGTACTTGGTTGAAAGTCCTTTTCAGTCAATGACTGCCTGAAGTCTGGAACCCATGGCCATTTTCATGGGTTTCCACCCTGCTGTTGCTTTGCCAAGGCTTTACTGCAGCTGCCTTCAGGTGCTGCTTGTTTACTGGACTTTCTGCCTTCTGTTTTGTCTTCAGCAAGTGAAATGTATGGCTGGTTGGGCTGAGGTCCACTGATTGACTTGGCCAGTGAAGAAAATTCCACTTTGTTTACTTTCATAATATGTTTTGGGTCATTGTTCATCGGTACCATGAAGCATTGTCTGGTCAGTTTTGCAGCATTTGTCTTAATCTGAGCAGACAGTATAGCTCTATATATTTCAGAAATCATCATGCTACTTCTGCCAGCAGTTATATCATCAATAAACACTAGTGACCCATTTCCACCAGCAGTCACGCATGTCCCTGCCATAACACTGCCTCTACCAATTTTCACAGGTGATGTGGAATGCTACAGATCATGAGTCATTCCTTCTCTTCTTCTTACTCTTCTCTTTCCATCATTCTGGTACATGATGATCTTAGTATGTTAGGGAGAATGCCCAGTAGGGGCTGGGCAGTCTCGTGGCTTTGTTTTTTTTTTTTTATCCAGCCCTGTGGAGTTTTTTTTTTTGTTTGTTTTTTCTGTCCTCCTGACCATCGGACCTTACTTTATTCTTTGTTACTTAGTATTGCCTAAACTTATTTTTATAGCTTTGTTTTTTTTTCCTTCATCTTGTAAAGCACTTTGAGCTACATCATTTGTATTAAAACATGCTATATAAATAATGTTGTAGTTGTTAGTTTCATTTGGCAAAGAAACCTACTCCACAATTGGACTAGATGAGGCTTACCAGTGTTTTACACATTGTGGTAAACCCCCTGTATTTACTTTCACGAAGTCTTCTCTTGATTTTAGATTTTGACAATAATAGGTATACTTCTCAGAAAGTGTTCTTGGTTTGACTAATTGTTAAGAAAGGGGTATACTTTGCCAAGGAAAAGATCTGTGATCATCCAGCACAGTTGTCTTACATGGTTGCCCAGGCCACCAGTCTTGTTGCTTCTCTTTCTCTTAGAATGTACCAGAATGTTGACTTGACCACTCCTGGTGTTTCTACTATCTCTCTGATGGGTTTTTTTTTCTCTGCTTAATGATGGCCTGTTTCTACTTGCACGAACAACACTTTAGACCTCATATTAAAAATTCGCAGAGACAGCTTCCAAATGCAAATTCCACACTGGGAATCAACTGCAGACCTCATTCCTGCTTAATAGTTAAAGAATAAATGATGGAACTGCTCCCCCCTGGCCTAGGAACAGCTTTTCAGTCAACTGCCCAAATACTTTTGAGCCCCTGTAAATGGAGGGACCTTATAAAAATGGCTGTCATTCCTAAAAGGCTCATATGATATTTTTGTCAAAGAATCGAATTTGAATTAATGCTGAAAGCTTTCAATAATGTAATGATTTCTTCATTTCAAATTCATCGTGGTGGTATACAGAGCCAAAATTATGAAAATGATGTCACTGTCCAAATACCTAACTGTATGTGCATTTGCATGCATGTAAAATTGGGTTCTAAAGTTAATCTCTACCTATAAATTTAACAAAAAATCTTGTCCATTTTTGGGCTTTACCACGGAGGGTATATAATATATAACTGATGTTGTTCTGGATAAAGGCATCAGTCAAATATAAAATAAATTGATTTTTCATTTCTCCACTTTGTGATCATTCCTACATATTCTCTGTCCTTCACTAATACTGATTAAACAAAAAAAGGAATGAAATGGGTAGTAAGGAAGAATATCTTCATAAATATACTTGGTTTTAGCTGAAAGTTTGGCAAGAAAGAAAATGCATTGATTAAAACAAAAAGGAATAATGTGGGAAAATCTGATCATGTACCTTTACAGATAAAGCTGAACTTCGATTCACACTTTACTCAGATTACAGAGCAAATATTTTTCTATTTAAGAAGCATAGGACAAGTTACAAATTTTATTTCACAGCAAAGATGTTGATTATTTAACACATGCTGTTTTTAGTCAACTAGATTACTATGGTTTCGTTTTAATAAGATAGGCAAAATATATATAAATAAGCCTGATCAAATGAAGCTGCCCTAGTTCTAACCAAGAAGAGAGAACATGTGCACATAACACCAAGTTTAGCTACACTTTATTGGCTTCCAGTATGTATGCAAGACTTTTTATAATATTGCACCTTCATATATTTTGAATACCTGTTCTTATATACTTAAAATAATTCTTTCAAATTTGTAGTCTTCAATTGCAGACCTTTTTAAATGGAGGCAATTTTTTTACCTTGACAAAGTTAACAATAAAGTACATGGCATAAGTTGTATTGCTAATATTTGTTAACTTTTTTATAATTATGTCATGCTACAGAATCATTCGAGAATCAGTCATAATAAACTTCTGAAGTGATGGATTAACTACATTGTATGTAGCCTTCAGCAGTCTACAGGACAGTAGTGACACCAGCTATGTTATATGGGCTGGAGACGGTGGCACTGACCAGAAAGCAGGACATAGAGCTAGAGGTAGCAGAGTTAAAGATGCTAAGATTTGCATTGGGTGTGATGAGGACGGATAGGATTAGAAATGAGTACATTAGAGGGTCAGCTCAAGTTGGATGGTTGGGAGACAAAGAGAGGCGAGATTGCTTTGGTTTGGATATGTGCAGAGGAGATATGCTGAGTATATTGGGAAAAGGATGCTAAGGATAGAGCTGCCAGGGAAGAGGAAAAGAGGAAGGTCTAAGTGAAGGTTTACGGATGTGGTGAGAAAGGACATGCAGGTGATGGGTGTAACAGAACAAGATACATAGGACAGAAAGATATGGAAGAAGATGATCCACTGTGGCAACCGCTAACGGGAGCTGCCAAAAGAAGAAGAATATAGCCATCAGGAATGTGTTTCCAAAGTAGTATGCATGTGCAGTATAATAAAATGTAAAAGCTTCACATCTCTTGCTTTTTCTTGGGTCAAAGTACACAAAGCTTTATAAAAACTAAATTTTCTTGTTGCCATCAAATTTTCATGAGGCTGCAAAAGAAACTTTGCCAATTTTAAACGTGGATGCAACATGTAGAATTTTAAAAATGCAAACACAGACATTTTTAAACTATAGTGAATTGATTTGTAAAGGAATGAAAAACTCTTTCTGTGTAAAAAGAAAAAAAACCTGACCATTAGCTTCACACAAATTCAGGAAGGGAAAGCTATAGCATCCTGTTGGATTTAAGTGGGTATTACAAATGATTGGGAGTATGCAATTAGATTATATAACCTATGGACACACACAAACTTATGCTGAGACATGAAGGAAGACAAAGTAGCCTCAGCAAAGTGTCCAATTCCATCATTTCATTGTTCTCATCCCTATCACACCTTATTTGCAAGCAAGCATAAGGAAATTTAAAAGAGTAAATGGAGAAATGGTAAAGTTAATATAATTTCAAGCCTAAGATAAAACTCCTCTGTTTCGACTCATGACTAAAGGCATGGCTCACATTTTGCCAGTCAGAAAGCATTCATGGACCAGCTTTGGTAAAATAGAAACTTGGTTGAATGTTTAACGATTTTTGGAGGGTTTTTTTTTCTCTAAATCTCACTTGATTTCTATTTGGCACATACAAAGACAGTAATGACATCTTCACCATTGTGGTGTATGGCCGGCCATTTATCCCGGCCAATACACCCAAGCCGCCAGGTTGCGCCCTCCCTGCAGTATGGAGGTTCCCCAAAGACCAGCAGGGCATCATGGACATTGCAGTTTTTATACGCAGCCCTGCTGGATGCCGTGGGGGCCACTAGGAGACGCTGCAGGGAGGAACAACGGTATTTTCTACGCCCGGAAGCACACATGGGCAAGGGGAATGACGTGCTTCCGGGGTGAAGAAAAGGACATTTTACCTGACCCGGAAGTGACGGAAAGTCACATGGACTGGGGATTGGAACACTTCCGGGTCGGGGTATTTAAAAGGACTGTGGGAGCTCCCAGACGGCGAGCTGAGCTGGGTGGAAGGGTGGAGGATTGATTTATTGTAGTTATTATTGTGATTTATATGAGTATTGTGGAGGAGAGGGTGCTTTGTGCACTGTGGCGATTAAATAAAGTCAAGTATTGGACTTTTACCTGGTGTCTGGAGTCATGGACAGGGGTTCAAGGGAGTGATAGCGCCCCCTATCTGTCACACCATCTATTTTTATTTTGAAATACCTTCAGGACAAAAAAAGAAAACATTTTCATATTAATCTTAAAAAGTCAAATCAAGTGAAAAACAAGAGGAAAAACGGGACTTTTAGCTGTTTATATGGATGAAACACTTCAACCATGAAAATTAACTTTTAGGAGTCGGAAATTACAAGACACGCATTAGCACTTCTGTGTCTAGATTGTGACTCTTTCTTAACATAAGTGATTTTTCTCAAAGTGATATTTAGGATGTCAGTGTCATTATTGCTGGCAATTCTCTTCCAATTTTTCTGTGAAAATTAGACAATCAAAGCTACAGGGAGGTTAGGGAGAACACACAGTATTTTTCTACAGGTACGTGTATATAAATTATTTACAGTATTAAACCAAAGATGCTTCAGATTAATTTTTAAAGAAATAAAGATTTTTAAAAGAAAAAAGCAAACAATTATGTCATATCCATACTGCTGCTGGATGCTGCTAATTAAAAGGCTGTTTCTTTGAACAAAACAATTATAATTAGTTAAATATATTTTTATGCATTTCTAGTGGGTCAAGGTATGTCTACTTTAGTTGTAAGAGGATGCTTAGGATCAAACAGCATAGCAGTAGTAGCATCAAAACATCTATTCATGTGGTTAAATATCTGAAACTTTAATCCCTTGACAAAAATAAAATAAAATGAAAACACAAATAAACATGGTGAAATGTATTTATAACAAGCAGAGGGTCTCTTTTACCAGATAAGACACTCTTTAATAAACACATTTATTAAATATTATCCTCTTCACTCATAACTGAAATAACAGAATAAAACATCACAGCTGCTGACAATTTGGTACTTAATGAACACAATAAGTTTAATTATACAAATGCATAGTACATGACAGCATTTCATGAACCACTTAAAAACAGTTTCATTAAAGATTTTATGTACAATAGCTCATCTTCCAATGGCCTAAAGCAAAAAATATGCTTAGAAAATAGATGAATGGATATAGTTCTTTAGCAAAAATAATATTTTGGGTTATCTCCTAAACAATATATGTGTCCAATATAATTTTGCTCAAAAGAATTTGTAAAGAGTTTTCTGCACCATAAGGTTCAGCCTTCATTGTGTTCCTCATCTGCACATTCTCTATTATTCTAGTTTAAGATTTTAACATAAAAAAATTTACAAGCAGTGCAAATAAATATCTTTTGAAACATTTTATTAACTTTAACATGCAAGCCAATCACAGAAAAGAGACCTCAGTTAAAATTATACAGTGGTTGACTTTTGGGAATGTTCCTGCATCTTTAAGGAGCAGTACAGGAAATTGAAAACATAGTACAGTTGCAGAATGTCAAAATACACAAACTGTTTTAGATAATGATCCACTGTGGCTTTTTTATTTTCAGCCACAAATCTGAATTTCATAAGTACATACACACATATTCTGCATGCATCACAATGATGTTATCTTAATGAAGAATTCCACTATGACTCCTGTGACATCTATCCCTAGCAGGCAAAATCATTCACATAACATTTTGTCCTTAGAAGTCACATTTAAACTGCGCATCACTTCTGCAGCTTTAACTCATCGGCGTTCCCAAATTCATAGCCATAGTCACTTACAAGCAACAACACTTTCTCTTAAATGAAAAAAATATAAATATAGATTGGTAAAGTTTGCCAGATATATTTATTTAGTGTATGTCTGTATTAAACCAGAAGAAAATGCATGTGCGCACACACACATACACACACAAGAGTTCTTATTGGCAATTTTATACATTTAAATCTAGAACAGAAACACATACAGATCTTGGCATAAAACTCTTCCTCTTACAGTGTACATGTGTGAACACAACAGAAATTACATTTATCAGGTAAAACTGAATTAGAGCAGGTTTCTGGACTCTAAACATGTGATACTATTACCACTAGGAATATACACAAATATACACTCACCTAAAGGATTATTAGGAACACCATACTAATATGGTGTTTGACCCCCTTTCGCCTTCAGAACTGCCTTAATTCTACGTGGCATTGATTCAACAAGGTGCTGAAAGCATTCTTTAGAAATGTTGGCCCATATTGATAGGATAGCATCTTGCAGTTGATGGAGATTTGTGGGATGCACATCCAGGGCACGAAGCTCCCGTTCCACCACATCCCAAAGATGCTCTATTGGGTTGAGATCTGGTGACTGTGGGGGCCATTTTAGTACAGTGAACTCATTGTCATGTTCAAGAAACCAATTTGAAATGATTCGAGCTTTGTGACATGGTGCATTATCCTGCTGGAAGTAGCCATCAGAGGACGGGTACATGGTGGTTATTAAGGGATGGACATGGTCAGAAACAATGCTCAGGTTGCCCGTGGCATTTAAACGATGCCCAATTGGCACTAAGGGGCCTAAAGTGTGCCAAGAAAACATCCCCCACACTATTACACCACCACCACCAGCCTGCACAGTGGTAACAAGGCATGATGGATCCATGTTCTCATTCTGTTTACGCCAAATTCTGACTCTACCATTTGAATGTCTCAACAGAAATCGAGACTCATCAGACCAGGCAACATTTTTCCAGTCTTCAACTGTCCAATTTTGGTGAGCTTGTGCAAATTGTAGCCTCTTTTTCCTATTTGTAGTGGAGATGAGTGGTACCCGGTGGGGTCTTCTGCTGTTGTAGCCCATCCGCCTCAAGGTTGTGCGTGTTGTGGCTTCACAAATGCTTTGCTGCATACCTCGGTTGTAACGAGTGGTTATTTCAGTCAAAGTTGCTCTTCTATCAGCTTGAATCAGTCGGCCCATTCTCCTCTGACCTCTAGCATCAACAAGGCATTTTCGCCCACAGGACTGCCGCATACTGGATGTTTTTCCCTTTTCACACCATTCTTTGTAAAGCCTAGAAATGGTTGTGCATGAAAATCCCAGTAACTGAGCAGATTGTGAAATACTCAGACCGGCCCGTCTGGCACCAACTACCATGCCACGCTCAAAATTGCTTAAATCCCCTTTCTTTCCCATTCTGACATTCAGTTTGGAGTTCAGGAGATTGTCTTGACCAGGACCACACTCCTAAATGCATTGAAGCAACTGCCATGTGATTGGTTGATTAGATAATTGCATTAATGACAAACTGAACAGGTGTTCCTAATAATCCTTTAGGTAAGTGTATGTGAGTGTGCACTGTGAAATGTGTAATAATAAGAAGATAAAAGGCATTAATTGTACTCACTCACTGGGGACAATTTGTTTCTGCTCTTACTCTTATAATACTTACAATTTAATTCCCTTTTAATACAAATAGCACCAGCAGCTCTTAGCATGGTTGTGTGGTATAGAGGATAATGCGTTATTCAGTAATTATGAGACTGCAGGTTAAATCTTCATTGCCACGTGGTGCAACCCTGAGCAAGTCATTTAATCGGCCCATGATCTCAATTTAAAAACTGAATATCTCTGTATACAACAGTTATGTACCAAATACACTGTATATGGTACCTAGGGATGAATGAATAATTTACATGCAGATTGCATAAAAGGTTAACTTCATAACAGTTTATTTATTAAAGGAGTCTATGCAAACAGATAATATAACTGTTAGATAGAGAGAATGAAGTAGTCCTGCTGGATGCAGCCTGTTATGCACTATACAAAAACTGTAGGAATATAATTCAGCAAGAAGACACATTCTCCCTGGGGTTTGAAATAGTCAATGAAAAAACAAGGAGAAATACATGGTATAGATCATAAAGTTGGAGCCTGGTGTCCCTTAAACATACTCTGGTACCCTTAACATGGTTATACAGAGGTTATTTGCTTTAAAATCCAATTTTAGTTATTATACTGCATGATGCACAAATATATTATGCAAGCTACATCTAGCTTTTAAGAGAGTTAATTTACTTTCATAAAATACGTTGCAAAACACCTACCCAGTTTAGGACCTAAGCTGAAAAATGGCTCATTACTACCCAGGGAGCAGAGCTAGTGTGAAAATGCCTTGAGGCTCTTGTCCCTGTCACTCTCATGTTTCCATATAGATAGTTACCAAATGAAAAAGAAGTAAATAGATCTTAATTTCCAGAGAAGGTCAAACATTGTAGTTATATCATGTTGACTGTTTTTCATAATGTAAAAACAATAAAATGTGCATTTGGAACTGATAAATGTATAAAGAACTTTGTGATCATATGCTTAGCATTGAATTACTAAAAAAAAAAAACATAACTATAAAGAAAATACAACCACACATTTTACATTTTGATTTTACATGCAAATATTCCCAGCAATGATGTTCTATAATTCAAGTCAAATATATGTGAAAATATTTCTAATGTAATAATATGTATATCAACTGTAACAAGGCTCTATATAGGCACCTGAACAGGCACAGACTCACACCGAAGGCACATATAAAAACAAGAAACTTATTTTTCTTCACCTGTGGGGCACGTCTTCCCCATGTCCCACAGGCACAACACAGTCCCAAAGCAGACAAAAACACCAACACGTACAGTGCTCCTTTTGCACCACCACTCCTCCTCCCTCTTTCTGGCCATTGAGTGGTGGCTGGCCCCTTTTATAGTCCACCCGGAAGTGCTCCAGGTGGTTGACTGTCGAGTTCCAGATGCACTTCCGGGTTTGGAGAATACGCTACCCATACAGGCTCTGGAATCCCAGCTGCAGCACCCCCTGGTGGCACCAGCTGGACCCAACAGGGTTGCACGGCACTCAACTCCAATTCCCATGGAGCCCTGCGGGGAAATAGCGAAGGGGCATCCCAGCCAGGCACAGACTGCGGCCGTCTGCCGCACAACATTCGAATTACACAAGGATTTCAAAAAACGATTTCACAATAAAACAAGTCCTCAAACAGATGCGTAATACTTATTGTTGAAGAAATTATCCATTTTCATTTTATAGTTCATGATGTAACTACCACCAGTAGACCAACAAATACAGAACCTAAACTCCATTACTGTTTTGTCACACTGAAGAATATCAAATGCATGACTGTTAATACAGCAGTACTCATTCATTCTCACAGATTTTCTGCACCACCATTATTTTTTTCCGTTTAGACGATGCTTTTCATAACTCTAACAAGAAAATTACCAAAAACAATACATGTACATTCTTTGCAATCCACTCAATTTGAACTAAAGCATAGCAAAATTAATTTAAATTGGAATGTTAATGGCAGGGCACTGTCTTGAAAATAATAACAGCAGTATGTTTTACAGTATTTTCAGGAGCTTATGTAGTATACCTCAAATAACAAGCATGAGCTTATAAGTCCTTTGGGTTCTAAAAAAAAAATAATAAATATACAGACCAAGGCAACTTGCAAATACAAGGCCACATTTGCATAAAAGAGTCCATTTCTTACTTTTAAAAGGCTCCTGAAATAAATACATTTAAAAGGAT
Organism: Polypterus senegalus; assembly: GCF_016835505.1. Classification (NCBI taxonomy): domain Eukaryota; kingdom Metazoa; phylum Chordata; class Cladistia; order Polypteriformes; family Polypteridae; genus Polypterus; species Polypterus senegalus. Next base: position 50,669,763 of record NC_053161.1, read on the forward strand.
TCCTGTTTATCCATCAAGGAATATACTGTATATACAGGACTCAGAACTAGCATTAGTGTACTTCAACTCACTGATGTTATCAGTTATGCACTGGGCATTTCTGGGACATTAAGATCGATGAAAGAGCATTTTACAAAATAAGGCTTAACAATTGCTCTCTGGATCGCTCTCTTAATAGTGTATAAAATGATCTAGAAAAAAAATCAATTCTCTCAAAAAATAATGGCCAAGCTCTGATTTTATAGGCACTTTAAATCCTGAGTTTCACTATATTGCAGGTGTATTAAGCGAAGATTAGTTTTTTGCTATAATTTTTAACAAAAATTAAACCATGGACTTGAACACCCTCCTCTTCTTTTTGATATATAGAAAGAGCATATATGTTAGTTTGGTTGAGAAACACTGACATTTTTGTAACTGTTTTGATATGCAGAAGGCCTCTATGATAATTGAATAAAGCACAAATGTTTAATAACATGCCCTGAGAATGATTTTTTCCCCTTCATTGTAGGGTTTAAGCATATCTATTTACACTGACCCCTTCCTACAAGAAGATAAATCACTGACACTTTTAATTCAATTTTTCAATAAAAAAATGACAAAATTCAGGGGCAGAGCTTAAAGTAACCATTAATCAATGTAGGAAACTGTGAAATTAATACAGTTCACAAAGTTACTTGTTAATGTCAGGGGTGAAAGGGTGGGAGCCATTATATCCTTTAAAGAAGAGGTTTAGTACTTATAATAAATGCATAATATATAAAAAACAAAACTAAACAATGGTGCTTAACTGCCTGTTATCTGACAAGAAATAATCTAACTTACAGGCTTATGTTTGATTACTTACACTACTGCCTGTTAATAAGTTAACAGCTTTCAAGTTCACGAGCCAAAACAGTAATGTACAATATGTATATTTTTTAAAGAAAAATCTAAAAACAAAGTGACTTTGACAACTATGTCACATGGCAGGTTGCTGTTACTCATGAATAGTGACAAAAATACAGATAACCTTTTTTAAATGTGGAATTTTGAGAACATGATTTGTTCCCATGCGTGTTATAAAATAAAGACTCTCAATGAAACATACATTTTGCCACAATGATTCTGTCATATTGATTCAATACAGGCATTTAATTGGTATGTTAAAGAACCAGTCCTGTTTTAGCAATGGGGCATATATAGAAACGAAAAAATCTATATATATAATTCACTAAGGCAAGACACCCATGGAAAGCACGCCGGAAGGGGCATGGATTCCCTAAGCCTCTGACAAGTAAGATGCCCATGGCGCACACAGGAAGGAGCCACGCCCACCAACTCTAAGACCATTGGATACGACGACAACTTGCAGAACCACACCCACCAACTCGGACACGACGACACAGGAAAAACGGCGTCATTTATGTTCGTCTGTCGTAGAGTCCACATGCAGCTCTGAGCCACGTTGACTCTTCATAGAGGCATGTTTCTCGTGGAAGTGAATCGCTATATGCAGCGTGTAAAACAGTTTGCAAGGGGTATCCAATGGGATCCTTAAAACAATCCTTTAAAACTTAGGTTAAAACACAATGAAGGAAGCAGTCTTTAAAAACCAATAAGCCTTGTGCCTCTGTTTCATTACCGTCTCACCTGCTTCACCAATGCAGGCCCTGCAACAGTCGAGATACTCTCTCAGCAGCTAACCTTCTCTGTGCCTGACCGGTTCACACAGAGGCACCACACGACGCGGCAGGAATATCTAAGAAGAGGCATGTTTGTCGCGGATGTGAATTGTTGTATGCAGCGTGTAAAACAGTTTCCGAGGGGTTTCCCATGGTCCTAGACTTGGTGGCCGGGTCTCTGTCAGTTGCTCTTGCGAGCGGGCACATGACCAGGCAGTGTGTGTGCTTCGAGAGCGTGGGTGGATGCGACAGCATTCATATTTGTTGCGGATGTGAATCGCTGTATGCAGCGTGTAAAACAATTTGCCGCGAATGTGAATTGCTGTATGCAACGTGTAAAACTCCGTATTGTATGTTGCCCTCTCCAGAGTTACATCTTTTCATTCACCTACAGTCGTATACACAATGAAGTAAGCAGTCTTTAAAAACCGAGTTTTTGGTTACGACGCACGACCACGTGCACCATAGCAAACTGTTTTACACACTACATACAGCAATTCGCATCCACAAAAAACATGCGTCTTCTTAGATGCTCCTGCACTTTGTACACACCCCTCTCCCACCTCGCTACTACCGTGGTCGGGTGTCTTGGTGGATTATATATAGAAAGGCAGCCAAAACCGCACAGAGCAATGAAAAGTGTACGAGTCACAGGTGACTGTGCAAAGACGACAACGACTCGAGTGACGAGTTGGAGGTGGGCACATGAGCAGGCAGTGCATACTGAACGAGAAATCAGCAGACTAACATGACGGAGGGAGCGGAGTGGACGTCCTTCTCCTCTCCTCCCGTTCCACCCTCCGTGCCTGAGCGCCGCACGGACGATTGTGTGTTGGTTCGTTCCGTGCATTGTTACAATGTTGCTTTTCTTGCTGATTTATTACATTACCGATTTTTCAAATGTTAATTTTCTCCCTGTGCTTAAAAATCATTAAAAAACCGGCCTGATTATGCGGCGTATGGTACACCGTAGGTTGGCTAGTAAAATATAATGAGTGAAAGCGTGAGCTACAATGAATAAAGTGAAATGGAGATTGCATTTGATCTTCCACATAGGCATGGAGAAATAAATAAGACACATTTTTGGTGATCCACTGCCCTGAACAACTTTCACTGCATTTCAGGTATACAGTGGAAGATTGGTTAACTTATCTGAATGGAATGAATCCCTGTGTTTGGATTCAACGGGTTGGAAAATGGATGGATGGATGAATATAATGCATTTAGTAAGTAAATAAAAACATTTTAATAAGTAAAAACTACTAACATTTTTGATTCAGATAGCAGACAAAAAGTAACTTTAACCACTGCTACTATGTTACTTGCAGATAAAAAATAAAATAAAGGAAATGCACATGTATACTGTCTAAACAGGGTTTTGTGCTACCATAAGCTGCCAAAAACGCTTCAATTGAGCACTGTGACATAAGTTTTACAAGAGTCTGGAATTGTATTGGAGCGAAACATCAATACTCTTCGAAGAGAAAGCCTGTCCTTTGATATTTTGATTATGGTGGTGGAATATTCAGTTTCAGACACTGCTCCAGAACTTCACAACGTTATGACCATCTACATTTTTCCATACAGGTTCTGACAGGCCGGTACTAAATTGAGTGGCTGACATTGAATGAATGATACGGAAGGGAGATTAGTCATAGGCAAGGTCAAAATATGGTTAGTTATGAGATAGATATAAGATGATGGCTAAAATTGTTCATCAAGAAACAAGACAAAAATCTTAACATACACTTTCCAATAGAATTGTGCTCAAAAACAAAGTTCTGTCTCTAGGTCTTTCTTTTTATTTAAGTATAAATATGTACATTTGGACATGTCTTATTACATGTGGCCATCTATCAAAGAATAGCAGGCATTTTGTCACAGGTCTTTACTTCCTTTATATTGGGTGACTAGAAGTGGCTGGATTGATTGGCTGCTTGGCGGTGACATCATCATTTGAAATTGAGATTCGATTACACAATACATCTTCTCCTTCTCCCTCTCCCTGCTCCTCTGTGACCACTGCAAAACACTCACTAAGCTTGCATGCAATGCATGACAGGAGACATCCATGGTATATAGTTTGTATTTTTGACCACTTGCGTAAATTACATGAGGTATTATCTTGGAATATTCCAGCACTATTAGGATAGAAGTGGTCATGACAGAATGATGAACATAATCAAACAGAACTGCCATTAATCTTTAGCATTTATGTTGCTCTCTGAAGTTGCACTACACATCATAGTGAAACTAGTAGAACCAGTTATTTGACCATTTTACTTGCATCTTAAGTGAAGCTGTTTTAAGCTTTGATCCACAGCTGCCCCCTATAACTAATTACTTTCACAACCAAAACACCTTAGTTATTGATCCATGTGAAGCTTCATGAAGAATGTCAAGAAGTCAGCACTTAAGTCAAGTCAATGTAGGGAGTATGCACTGGAAAAGTGTGTTGACATACCCACTACATGACGAAACAACTCAGGATCCTGGTTAGCAACCCCCCAGGCAGACACGCAGTCCAGTCCCACCCTCCGGAAATGACCCTCTATCTGCCGCAGCCAGGTGTTACATGGTCAACCCCTTGGCCTGGTCCAGCCACTCGGGTCCCCAACAATGAGGATTTTATGAGCCGGATCACCCTCAGGGAAACGTGCCACATGGCCATAGTGCCGAAACTGATGCTCCCTCACAATGCAGGTAATGTGCCTCATTCAAGACTCCATGAGAAACCGCTCATTCGAAACAAAGTCAAACCAATAGTACCCAAGGATTTTCCTGAGAGAGACAGTACCAAAGGAGTCCAGTCTTAGTCTCAGGTCACTGGATAGCGTCTCAAAACCATATAGCAAGACAGGAAGCACCAGGACTCTAAAGACTTGGACCTTCATCCGTTTGCATAGATATCAGGAGGACCACACACCCCTTTCCAGTGACCTTATGACCCCCCCATGCTCTCCTAATCCATCCAGTGACTTCATAGGAAGAGTCACCAGGGACATGAATGTCACTCGACACTCAGCACTTGCATTTTTACCAAAATGACAGCAACAATCAGTTACCTCTCAAAATTACTGATCTCTTCCTTGAGCATTATTAGATATTATAATAAGTAAGCAATATGGCCCAGAAAGTTTATACCTGAACATAAGCATACCTGTATATTGTCATTTACTATATTCTTTACTTTTGTCAGTTACCTGTACAACATGAGTCCATAGAGATACAAAATAGTTTCACATGTTCGGGAATTCAGAATTTCAATTGACTTCTATTTTGGCTTCACAGAGTCAAATATTAGTAGTTATACAAGTTAAATTAAATGTACAATAAGCATTAATTACATTTTCAGTTTTAAAGTCGTAGTGTCAAAAACTAGTAGAGGTGAACCCAGTCAAATAAAATGACTACGTTTGTGCTCTGAACTATAACCTAGTCATCTATTTGCCATATAGACTATAAAGCAATGATTAAGTTGCTTACATATTCACAATACAAAATTTCCTAGTGACACAGAAGCAGTCTGCATGAAGAACAGGAAACATGCTTAGTTTATGGTGACAAACTGATTTACTGGTGCTCCTGGTCCTATTAGCATTCATTCCCAACAGTCAACTCAAAGTTACATTTTCTTTGTGTATATATGATTGTGGTATTCTCTACCTTCAACTCTGCTTATGCCTTTGTGACAGGTCACGTTTATTTAATAAAGAAGACTTATTGAATATTCTGGACTGAACTAGCCAGAGGGATCCCCTATAAAACAAAATCTAAAAATAATAAAGCAAACACAAGCTACAGATAAATCACCTTGAATTTTTCATAGCTAGGAGTGGATAGGTTACAATCTTATTAATGATCTATGGAGACAGGGGTTAATATAGTTTAAAGAACAGATTGTTTTCAGTTAGAATCTCAAAAAGATATGGAATATCACTGGAGAATAAAAATTAGGTGGTTTGTCAGGTAATGCAACTGCACAGAAAATCATTCATTCTCTTTAAAGCTGCTCAGTCCTCAAGAACTTGAGAAATCAGAGTTGCAGATGTCTGAGTGAAATTAAGTAATCATTTTAAAACATTCCATTTCTTAAAAGGCTGTCAAAGAAATTACACCATTGTGAGTGTAGTAATATATGGCTGCCAAGAAACATATGAGGATTAGTTCATGAAAAAAGATTCCATTGAAAATATATGCCAAATGAAACCCCAGTGAGGTAATGCCTCTCTCACATGGCACCCAGAGATCTAAATACTAAATATGCATTTTGGAAGGAGCGAGTTTAGTGTGAAAAGATAGCATTTTAGTTCCTTGATTATTTCTCAGTTTGACCTAGAAAAAGGAAAAGTACTGTATATTGTTACCTAATGTCCAATGTGAAAAGTAGCTATAAAATTCTAGCATTTGCAGACTTGACGTTGTGTAAAACTCAGACACTAAAACTCACTATGTTTTTAAAAAATTAAGCAACCATTGTGTATCAAATTTCCTGTCTTTCCATGAATCATTTTTCCATGATCATACTGCTATAAACAGAGCATAATCTGCGTATTTGACAAGCATAGCATCAATAGTTATTCATTTAAAATTGTTGGTGTGAACATTTTCTTACTTCGCCTGCAACGTCTATTGATGTGAATTGTTGTCACTAAGCAACAAAGGACTTCACTGCTGGCATTATTTTTTATATTATTGTTTTAATGCAGTATACATATATATAAGTATTCTAGGGAAAAAAAGTGTCAAATAATGAGTATATTAAATTGTGTACTATCATTATTATATATTTGGCTGATATCTTTATCCAAGATCACTTGCATTTATGTTACATTACAATATTTACCTGGTATTTTGGTAGCTGCAGCATGGTTAAACGAATTGACTTGCTTAGGGTCATACAGTGAGGCAGATGTGGGAATTAAAACACCATCCTCGTGCTTCAAAGTCCAGCACTTTAGCTACTACATCATACTTTCAGCATACAATCTGCCTTCTATTCACTGTATAGCTTGACTGTAACACTGTTTATGAATAGAAAGTTAACTTTAAGGCACCTTGTTTAACTATGTCTATGTAAACTTTAACATTTTAATCTGCAGTACTAAGGTGTTGTACCATGTTAGCTATTATGAATGTAGAGAAAAGCCAAACAAAATGACACCTTTTATTGGCTAACTAAAAAGATTACAATATGCAAGCTTTCGATGCAACTCGGGCCCCTTCTTCATCTTCTACATCTTGCCTGAAGAAGGGGCCTGAGTTGCCTCGAAAGCTTGCATATTGTAATCTTTTTAGTTAGCCAATAAAAGGTGTCATTGTGCTTGGCTTTTCTCTACATTTTAATCTGAAAGACTGATATCATATTTTTTCAGAATTTTATATTCAATGGCAATTTATATCAAACATATACCTATTATCTGTCCAGCACTGACAGTTTATTTTCTGCAATATACTGCACTTCACGGTGGCATGTTGGCTAAGGTATTAGAAATTAAACTGAAAGGCCATTCCATTATCTGCTTCAGACTCATTATTTTTGAGAATTGGCCTCCAAAAATGCCAAAAACACTCAGGGCAGAACCTTCAATAGCCTGCTCAGAAGAAGCTCACCCAAACCTAGCCATTCCCCAACTCCTCAGCTTAATTTAGGCACAAATTGTGGAAACTGGCTTTTAAAGTTCAAATAAAGACAGACCAAAATACCAAAAACACCACACAAGGGGGAGAAACTGTAAAAAACTCTTTTGTGAAAGACAAACCAAGTGGTGAATATTTCTAAATTGAAGATACTTAATAACCAAATGTAAATCTAGTAAGCAGAATAAACAAGTCACAAAAACAGGAAATCCAAAGAAATAAGAATACTCACAAAATAGAGTCCAATAAAGCTCAATGAACTGCTGCTGAATCCTTTCCTCTGGACTACTTATCAAGCCTGAGGGAGAACCCTGCAGCAGGGAATGCCCACATATGTGTCATTGACAAATAATAAACAAAACTAACAGAAATATCATAACATGAAAAATAATAATTCAAAATTTGTAAATAAATAAATAGAAAATATACAAAATTCCTGGTTACACAACTATGTGATCCTAAGGCTATGTCCCAATTTCAATGAATATGCTGTATATGGTGATAGTTTCTACAAAAATTTGCAATATTTACAACATGCTGCATAAAATACATTGTGTTTTTCTTCTTGAACATAAATACTGGAAATTGTTTTAAAATACTCAGAGACATTGCTTAAATGACATGTTATTATAATGTAAATGGTAGCAGTCTAGTAATGTTTTCATATATGCCCTATAAATCTTAATATTCTGAAGGAAACAATAAAAAATGATAGGGTTATACACAATGATATTTTATACTGTCTCAAAAATGTGATATTTCCATTTATCTTTTTAAATTAATACTTATAAGCTTTTGTGTGGTTTTTTTAAGGTATGTAGATTTAATTCTATTGAAGCAAAACACAGAATGTTATACAGTAAGTTGTCATTAAAATAAAAGTCAGCTTAAAAACAAAAATTTGGAGGACTGGGAGAGAATAATTGATCTCTAAACATTTAGAGGAAAAATGTTGGAAATAGGATTAAAAATATGAATGCAATATTTATATACCTGTTTATAAGTCTTTCAGTCTCGAAAGGGCCTTTTTTCTGTATAAATGGGTCTGAATTACAGATTTGTCTCAGGTCTCTACCCTTAGACTAGTTTAATATCTTTGCCCTACAGTAAACAGGATTTGCGTAGGACAGTCTTTAAGATTACAGCTACAGACTGATGTGATCATACATTAACTGTGAGCAGCAAGCACCAGCAAACATTTAATGTTGCTCTTCCCAATTCAGACGGATCATCTAGAAAAAAGCTATGCCACTCTACCATTAACAGCAAGTTGATTCTGTCACTGATATTTTGAAAAGAAACCCGTAACACTCGAATCCATAATGCATAAATCTAAAATACAGATAAACTTACTTTGTGTATCAGAATAATGCTCTTGTGCAAATGTAATCAACAAATCTGGATTTTAGAATATTTTTTGATATGAGAAACACATTCAACATTTGGAATGTACACCAGTAATTCATTATTGTAACATCAATGAGCATTTATATGTACCATAAAGTATTAGGTGAAAGGCCAATATCCCCTGTTACAAGTGTTACAGTAAGCTTAGAAGAAGAGGGCAGTGATTGACATAAGCTTGAAACAAGGGCAACAAAGACTGACCTTGGCATTATCAGATTAGCTTCCAATCACACTTAACAAGGTTATCCTTTGGGTATGCCATTTAATAAGGCCATGCATATTAGTATAACCAACTTCCTGTGAGTTATATACCATCTCAATATAAGGGTACATTATTGGTGTCAGCCACTTATTTCTGCCCAAGCAGTAGTAGCTGAGCTTTAGAAATATCTTGTTTTTATTTGCTTCAGACATCTAGCAGACAGAATACTTTATTACTCCGTTTAATGGTGTTTGTCCTCAACCAAGGAGACTCGACACACAATACACAATCATTTTTAGCAAGTATCTCACTGTTTATCGGGTTCATAATTTACTACATAATGATTTATGAAAGTGATGGGTAGTAATGGGGTCCTGCCATTACACATTCAAAATAAGCTTTCAAGTGATTCACAACATTTTTTATATGTCACCTTGAATCTCTCAATACAACAAAGTAAGTGAGCAGACAAAGATGAAATGCTCATAGTATCCTGGTTGCTATATATGACAAGTACCTTAAATTGTGTTCCTCATTCATTCTTAAGCTACAGAAGGTAAATATGGAAAATAGTATTTTTTCAGAACACTTCCATCCAATGCATTCTTCTGTATTCAAATGCAATTGAGAATCTCATTATTATGCCAAAAAATGTAGATTTGGTGATTTACTGTTTGACAACAAAAGGACAAAGGGTTTGCAATAAGTACACATGTGCCAAACCAGTATGCCCAACGAAAAATGGTCATGGAATAAGATCTAATTCCATCAGATAAGTCTAGAAGTCATACTGTTTTAAAACTCTAACAAAATCTACTATGTCAAATAATAAACAGATTAAATTATCTTTTAAAATTAGCAAAACAAACTCACTTAGATTTTGCAGAAGATTCTGGTGAAGCTTTGAGGATTACATCAACATATCTATTTTGTTTTCTAAAATGCAGTCAGATTAAATATTGCACATAAAACTGAATTTATTTATTTTTGGATAGCAAATTGTGAAGTAACTTTGTGCAAAATAAATAATGTAAAGTTTTAAAACTGACATACTAACTTATGTAACCATCCAGCTTAGCATCTAGCTATTTTATTCATGACTAAGTGTGAATTTGATCTAACATATTCTCAGTTCTCATGTTAAATTAAGAAATCTTAGGAACAGACTTTGAGAAGCATTTCGTATTTCAATATTCTGTAAACATCATTTTTAAAAGACACAGTATGTGATAACTTACTGTTGGTTATTATGTTATGACTGGATACATTTAAAAATAATCTGCTTGCATTAATCACTGATACTGAATATTAAGTCGTGAAAGAGGATCATCTGGAAGATTCAACCTACTCAGGCTGAAAACACATTAGATTGTAAAAGGAAAATTTGGATACTATTAATAGATAGATAGATACTTTATTAGTATTAAGCTTTGTTGTATCTTGCAGTTTCTCTTATATTACCTGAATGTTTATCATTGTTGACATTTCTGACAATAACTTAGTTTCAACAAATTTGAAATTTGGTCTGGTCAGGGCTGATTCCTGCTAATTCTAAAGTTCAAAATCCAAAGCATATGTACCAGTCAGAAGCACAGAAAAAAAAAAAATGAAGCCATGAAGACGTAGCTAGTGCTGCACTTGCAGGTGTGTTTAGAAAAGAAGTTTGTATTAGAGGATCTGTTCAAAAGTTGTTTTTAACTTATTTAAAACCTGGCAGGATCAAATCAATAACACTTCAGAATAAACTTTCATACTGGGGAGAAGGACTTCTTTCCTTCTTTACTACTGGCTGTTTTACCTGGCTGTTGGCCTTCCTGTCTTTCTCAAGGGTGGGGGTTGAATTGAATTTAGTTTTGTTAAGTTTGACTTGATTGTATGAAAAGTTACATTCTTGCAACAAATACAATAAAAGATAAAAAAAAAAAGAAATCTACGTTTGCCTAATTTAGCTAATTTTACATCAGTCGCCACTACTACAAAACTAGTGTTTTAGTGGAGTAACAATAGCATTATGTGTAATAGTTTTGATATCAAGTGTTTAACAGATATTATCAGATGTTACATGGTTGGGGATTATTTATCATCATCATATAGACTTCAGAACCTGTACGTATTGTTAAAGTCTGATAACATTTTAATTGCTCTCAGTGTTGTGCATTGAGGACACGTTTGTAAATTTCAGCAACAAACAGGCAGCTCTCTTGCTTACTAGTTAGTTAATTAATAAATGGTGGAAAAGCGTTATGCAAGTAACTTTGACATACGAAAAGAGCAATTAGTTCAGATGAATTTCAGTTGGTTAATTTTATTGGTAGCTAACATTACTGATATAGTTAATACCTATTATTGCTATCTGCTGCCATTGAAAGGACAAAACATTCAGCTTGATTTGACAGATTCAGTAGTAGTTTTAGAAGTTTTTGTTTTATTATTATTAGTGGTAGTATTTTACACATTATTATCAGTAGTAGTAGTAGTAGTAGTTGTTGTTGTTGTAACCCAGCCACAGGGGATGCACAAACCAGTGTGTTTTTTCGTGCCGGTCCCAAGCCCAGATAAATTGGGAGTGTTACGTCAGGAAGGGCATCCGGTGTAAAATTTTGCCAAATCAATATGCGGACAACAATACAAATTTCCATACCGGATCAGTCGAGCCCTGGGTTTACAACGACCGCCACCAGTACTGTTAGCCAAAGAAGAAGAAGAAGAAGAGAGGGGAGACGTGTCCAGAGGCAGAAGGAGAGGAGGAAATTAAAGAGAGTGGAACTGAGGGTAGGAACATTGAATGTTGGCAGTATGACTGGTAAGGGAAGAGAGTTAGCAGATATGATGGAGAGAAGGAAGGTTGATACATTGTGCGTGCAAGAAGGGGAGTAAGGCTAGGTGGATTGGAGGTGGATTAAAATTGTTTTATCATGGTGTGGATGGGATAAGAAATGGATTAGGAGTTATTCTGAAGGAACAGTATGTTTTGGAGGTGAAAACAGTGTCAGGCAGAGTAATGATTATGAAGCTGGAAATTGGAGGTGTGATGATGAATGTTGTTAGTGCATATGCACCCCAAGTTGGTTGTGAGAAAGAAGATTTTTGGAGTGAGCTGGATGAAGTAATGAACAGTGTACCCAAGGGACAGAAAGTGGTGATTGGAGTGGATTTCAATGGGCATGTTGGTGAAATGAACAGTGGAGATGAGGAGGTGATAGGTAGGTATGGCGTCAAGGAAAGGAATGAAGAAGGTCAGAGGATAGTGGATTTTGCCAAAAGGATGGACATGGCTGTGATGAATACGTATTTTAAGAAGATGGAGGAACATTGGGTTACATACAAGAGTGGAGGAAGATGCACACAGGTAGATTACATCCTATGCAGAAGAGTTGATCTGAAGGAGATTGAAGACTGCAAAGTGGTGGCAGGGGAAAGTGTAGTTAAGCAGCATAGGATGGTGGTCTGTAGGATGACGTTGGAGATCAAGAAGAAGAAGAGAGTGAGAGCAGAGCCAAGGATCAAATGGTGGAAGTTGAAAAAGGAAGACTGCAAGGTTGAGTTTAGGGAGGAGGTGAGACAGACACTGGGTGGCAGTGAAGAGTTACCAGACAGCTGAGAAACTACAGCAGATGTAGTAAGGGTGACAGCAAGAAGGGTGCTTGGTGTGACATCTGGAAAGAGGAAGGAGGACAAGGAAACCTGGTGGTGGAATGAGGAAATACAGGAGAGTATACAGAGCAAGAGAATGGCAAAGAAGAAGTGGGATAGTCAGAAAGATGCAGAAAGTAGACAAGAGTACAAGGGGATAGGGCACAAGGTGAAGAGAGAAGTGGTGATGGCTAAGGAAAAGGCGTATGATGAGTTGTATGAGAGGTTGGACACTAAGGAGGGAGAAAACACCTGTACCGATTGGCAAGATAGAGGGACCGAGCTGGGAAAGATGTGCAGCAGGTTAGGGTGATAAAGGATAAAGAAGGAAATGTACTCACAAGCGAGGAGAGTGTGTTGAGCTGATTGAAAGAGTACTTTCAAAGGCCGAGGAATGAAGAGAACAACAGAGAGAAGAGGTTGGATGATGTGGAGATAGTGAATCAGGAAGTGCAACGGATTAGCAGGGAGGAAGTAAGGACAGCTATAAAGAGGATGAAAAATAAAAAGGCCGTTGGTCCAGATGACATACCTGTGGAAGCATGGAGGTGTATAGGAGAGATGGCAGTGGAGTTTTTAACCAGATTGTTTAATGGAATCTTGGAAAGTGAAAGGATGCATGAGGAGTGGAGAAGAAGTGTGCTGGTGCCAATATTTAAGAATAAGAGGGATGTGCAGGACTGCAGTAACTACAGGGGAATAAAATTGATAAGCCACAGCATGATGTTACGGAAAACAGTAATGGAAGCTACGTTAAGAAGTGAGGTGATGATTAGTGAGCAGCAGTATGGTTTCATGCCAAGAAACAGCACCACAGATGCAATGTTTGCTCTGAGGATGTTGACAGAGAAGTTCAGAGAAGGCCAGAAGGAGTTGCATTGCGTCTTTGTGGATCTGGAGAAAGCATATGACAGGGTGCCTCGAGATGAGCTGTGGTATTGTATGAGGAAGTTGGGAGTGGCAGAGAAGTATATAAGAGTTGTACAGGATATGTACGAGGGAAGTGTGACAGTGGTGAAGTCGGTAGGAGCGACGGATGCAATCAACGTGGAGGTGGGATTACATCAGGGATCAGCTTTGAGCCTTTTCTTATTTGCAATGGTGATGGACAGGTTGACAGACGAGATTAGACAGGAGTCCCTGTGGACTATGATGTTTGCAGATGCCATTGTGATCTGTAGCGATAGTAGTGAGCAGGTTGAGGAGACCCTGGAGAGGTGGGGATATACTCTAGGGAGGAGAGGAATGAAGGTCAGTAGGAACAAGACAGAATACATGTGTGTAAATGAGTAGGAGGTCAGTGGAATGGTGAGGATGCAGGGAGTAGAGATGGCGAAGGTGGAAGAGTTTAAATACTTGGGATCAACAGTACAGAGTAATGGGGATTGTGGAAGAGAGGTGAAAAAGAGAGTGCAGGCAGGGTGGAATGGGTGGAGAAGAGTGTCAGGAGTAATTTGTGACCTACGGGTACCTACAAGAGTGAAAGGGAAGGTCTAAAGGGCAGTAGTGAGACCAGCTATGTTATATGGGTTGGAGACAGTGGCACTGACCAGAAAGCAGGAGACAGAGCTGGAGGTAGCATAGTTAAAGATGCTAAGATTTGCACTGGGTGTGACGAGGCTGCATAGGATTCGAAAATTAGTACATTAGAGGGTCAGCTCAAGTTGGACGGTTGGGAGACAAAGTCAGAGAGGCGAGATTGCACTAGTTTGGACAAGTGCAGAGGAGAGATGCTGGGTATATTGGAAGAAGGATGCTAAGAATAGAGCTGCCAGGGAAGAAGAAAAGAGGAAGGCCTAAGTGATGGTTTATGGATGTGGTGAGAAAGGACATGCAGGCGATGGGTGTAACAGAACAAGATACATAGGACAGAAAGATATGGAAGAAGATGATCCACTGTGGCAACGCCTAACGGGAGCAGCCGAAAGAAGAAGTAGTAGTAGTAGTTGTATTTTATATTAGTAAAAGTAGTATTAAGATTTTTGTTTTAGTTGTTGCTGTTTCACCTGACACAAGCAATACTGTTGGCTATATCAAGTAACAAACAGTAATAGCACATTGATACCGTGGACCATTATTATTTTCACCAATTAACCTTCATTTATATAGGAAACAAATCAAAAAGTTATAGTTAAGATTGTAATGTGTGCTTCTTTGTTTATGTAATATTTATTTATGTATTTATTGTTCAAAAATTGTTGTTATAATACATATATATATATATATAGATATAGAGATATATATATATATAGATATAGAGATATATATATATATATATATAGATATATATATATATATATATATATAGATATATATAGATATATAGATATACAGTGGTGTGAAAAACTATTTGCCCCCTTCCTGATTTCTTATTCTTTTGCATGTTTGTCACACAAAATGTTTCTGATCATCAAACACATTTAACCATTAGTCAAATATAACACGAGTAAACACAAAATGCAGTTTTTAAATGATGGTTTTTATTATTTAGGGAGAAAAAAAATCCAAACCAACATGGCCCTGTGTGAAAAAGTAATTGCCCCCTTGTTAAAAATAACCTAACTGTGGTGTATCACACCTGAGTTCAATTTCCGTAGCCACCTCCAGGCCTGATTACTGCCACACCTGTTTCAATCAAGAAATCCCTTAAATAGGAGCTGCCTGACACAGAGAAGTAGACCAAAAGCACCTCAAAAGCTAGACATCATGCCAAGATCCAAAGAAATTCAGGAACAAATGAGAACAGAAGTAATTGAGATCTATCAGTCTGGTAAAGGTTATAAAGCCATTTCTAAAGCTTTGGGACTCCAGCGAACCACAGTGAGAGCCATTATCCACAAATGGCAAAAACATGGAACAGTGGTGAACCTTCCCAGGAGTGGCCGGCCGACCAAAATTACCCCAAGAGCGCAGAGACGACTCATCCGAGAGGTCACAAAAGACCCCAGGACAACGTCTAAAGAACTGCAGGCCTCACTTGCCTCAATTAAGGTCAGTGTTCACGACTCCACCATAAGAAAGAGACTGGGCAAAAATGGCCTGCATGGCAGATTTCCAAGACGCAAACCACTGTTAAGCCAAAAGAACATTAGGGCTCGTCTCAATTTTGCTAAGAAACATCTCAATGATTGCCAAGACTTTTGGGAAAATACCTTGTGGACTGATGAGACAAAAGTTGAACTTTTTGGAAGGCAAATGTCCCGTTACATCTGGCGTAAAAGGAACACAGCATTTCAGAAAAAGAACATCATATCAACAGTAAAATATGGTGGTGGTAGTTTGATGGTCTGGGGTTGTTTTGCTGCTTCAGGACCTGGAAGGCTTGCTGTGATAGATGGAACCATGAATTCTACTGTCTACCAAAAATCCTGAAGGAGAATGTCCGCCATCTGTTCGTCAACTCAAGCTGAAGCGATCTTGGGTGCTGCAACAGGACAATGACCCAAAACACACCAGCAAATCCACCTCTGAATGGCTGAAGAAAAACAAAATGAAGACTTTGGAGTGGCCTAGTCAAAGTCCTGACCTGAATCCAATTGAGATGCTATGGCATGACCTTAAAAAGGCAGTTCATGCTAGAAAACCCTCAAATAAAGCTGAATTACAACAATTCTGCAAAGATGAGTGGGCCAAAATTCCTCCAGAGCGCTGTAAAAGACTCATTGCAAGTTATCGCAAACGCTTGATTGCAGTTATTGCTGCTAAGGGTGGCCCAACCAGTTATTAGATTCAGGGGGCAATTACTTTTTTCACACAGGGTCATGTAGGTTTGGATTTTTTCTCCCTAAATAATAAAACCATCATTTAAAAACTGCATTTTGTGTTTACTTGTGTTATATTTGACTAATGGTTAAATGTGTTTGATGATCAGAAACATTTTGTGTGACAAACATGCAAAAGAATAAAAAATTAGGAAGGGGGCAAATAGTTTTTCACACCACTGTATATATATATATATAGATATATATATATATATATATATATATAGATATATATATATATATATATATATATATATATATAGATAGATATATATAGATATATCTATACTAATAAAAGGCAAAGCCCTCACTGACTCACTGACTGACTGACTGACTCACTTATCACTAATTCTCCAAGTTCCCGTGTAGGTAGAAGGCTGAAATTTGGCAGGCTCATTCCTTACAGCTTACTTACAAAAGTTAAGCAGGTTTCATTTCGAAATTCTACACGTAACGGTCATAACGGTCGATAACGTCCGCCATATTGAACTTTCTTATTTACGGCCCCATCTTCACGAAATTTGGTAGGTGGCTTCCCTTAGCTAACCGAAACCAATGTACGTGCTTATTTCGGTGGTATGACGCCACTGTTAGCCGCCATATTGAATTTTCCAACATCACTAATTCTCCAAATTCCCGTATAGGTAGAAGGCTGAAATTTGCAAGGCTCATTCCTTACAGCTTACTTACAAAAGTTAAGCAGGTTTCATTTTGAAATTCTATGCGTAATGGTCATAACGGTCAACAACGTCCGCCATGTTGAACTTTCTTATTTATGGCCCCATCTTCTCGAAATTTGGTAGGCGGCTTCCCTCCACTAACTGAAACCAATGTACATTACTTATTTCGGTAGTATGATGCCACTGTCGGCCGCCATATTGAACTTTTCAACAGTCTTTGTTACTTATGGGCCCATCTTCAAGAAATTCTATCGATCAAAGAACTGTCACTTACCAAGTGGTTTCCATGCCCGGAGATACCACCTACCTTTTCCATTCTCTTTGTTACATATTGCACGGCCATATCAGGCTCACTCTTGATATCCGGAGGAACATTCTGTCTTATGTATTGAATGACTGGGACAGGTTCAAGGTGTGGACTGATGACGGTAGAGGAGATAATTATACTACACAGGAGCACTAGAAGAGTGAAATGCTTAAGCCCTTCACCTATGGTTCTGCATGTGAGTTGATGGCTGCCGCTGAATTGTTCGGTTGTCGCTTTCAAGTATACCGAAATGGCCAAATATTTTACACCTTTCGACAACCGCCAATGCTTCTTAAACATCTTAGATTCACAGGTGACGATTCAGTAGTGGACACTTTGATGTTTATGAATGTTTAAACTCTCAAAAGCTGGATGTGATTTTATCGATGAAACCGGTTGTGTGCTTACAACGCTTGACAGATGCCAAATGTCACTTCAACACAACAAATCCTGCAAATACTGTCATAATTGAAACAAACCATGAAACTCAAACCGATTATGACAGCAGCAATCCAAGCTGTGAGATTTGAGACAAGATTACTGTTCACATGGCCAACTGTAAGTTACATGCTCAAGAGTAAGCTCAGCGCACAGCTTGGTCATGTTACCACCGGAGGGCCGTACTGACAACATGGTTTACAAAGAGATCCTTAACAAATAATTATTGGCATATTGTCCCACAGTTTAAAAAGGTTTAATTTTTTTCTTAATAAAAATTTGAATGCAGTACTTCACCGCTAAGCGTGGGTATTTTTTTGCTAGTATATATATATATATATATATATATATATATATATATATATATATATATATATATATATATATATATAAAATCCTAAGCCTAAAAGTGCAATGATTTTAAGTGTTGTTTTTATATCACGTTTTTTGTCATGCTTTAATTCTGGCTTATTTTAGAACCTACATATATATGTATGCTATCATTCTTTTCAGAATTTATCCAATTTTAATATAATGTTGTTAGTTTTTCAGATACTTATTCCATTATTAAATTATAAAGTAAAAAATATCAAGATCTCACATCCCGCGAGACAAGACTTTGTGCCAAGATATTTAACTATGCCCAGGGCTGGAAATAAAAAACGAAGAGTAGGACAGCTGCTATACAGGCTTTTAAATGTTTGAAGTGCTGCGTGAGATGCAGATCATGTGGCACGGCAACAGTTTCCCATTGTATCACCGTTTAAGAGGGGGTTTTGGAGTAGTGACCGTGTCTCCTTGGGGTGCTCTCAGCCCCTCTTCACAACACAAGAGGCAGAGATGCGAAGTGGCTGGGGGATGTTGGTGAGCGCAGCAAGCAGAGGGCAAACCCCCTAGTGTGTATGTGTGTATATATATATATATACAGTATATATATATATATATATATATATATATATATATATATATATACAGTATATATATATATATATATATATATACACACACGCACAAACACAAAAATGTACATATACACATATGAACTGTAGAGTCATATTTCAAGTTTTGAAATAGAATAATTTTTCATAATGAACCACTATTCCTTCATCATTTTTCTTAGGCTGTTTATTCAAAAGTTGGTTGAGGATGTCTATTTTGCAAGTCTAGTGTACCCATTCTAGATGAAGCATGAGGCTATCACTGGGTACAAGCACTCATATCTCATATCCACAGACTCATACCAAGTAACATTAAAGTCACCTATCAATCCAAAATACATGTCTTTTTGTGAAGGAGATAAACAAGAAAACCCACATGAAAACCTAGAATAAGGCATGGAGAATATACAGATTTCACACACAAAATGAGCAGGCTGGGTTTGGAACTTCATCTCCAATAACTGTGGGACCACAATACTCAACACTATGCCAACCTTCACATAACATGAAGTATTTAACAAAGTTGCAGAGCTGTTTTACATAGGTTTTTACTTCAGTTTCTTCCAACTGTACATACCAAGATGCGTATATTAAGTATAAAGTTTGCTCCAAATTAAGTCAGTGAAGAGTGAGTGAGCCTTGTGATGGAATGCATTACCATCCAGAGTTTGATCAAATACATCATGTGGAGAAAAAGTGACATCAGAAAATGAGTTGCTGGTTATATAATAAAATATATAATGATACATAAAGCAGATCTTGTTATTTATGATAGGTTTTCAGTATAGCACAAGACAATTTCTAGATCATGAATACATTAATATTATTTTTTTTTTGTACCACATATACCGGTATACTGTACACGGCTAATGTCATTATAATGAAAACATTTTTTGGTTTCTATAGTATATGTAAAATGTGACAATTAAAAGGAAAAGCCTAATCTAACATACTCAGTAACAATGCAGTCATTTGTTTTTGTCACTCTCTGCCATTCATTTTTTTATCAGTTTGAGACCTTGGGGTTAATGAACACAGCTGCAAGACGTGCACTCATAACATATAATTTTAAACGCATGTCTCAAGCAGCTCAGAAATCCTCCATAACAAACCAAAGGATGCATTTCCCTGTGAAACAGCGAGAGTGGGTCTGATAAGACAATATCAGTCACCGCTGAAGGGCGCTTTTGCTGGTAAATCCAGAGACAGGAGATGTTTCAGTACTGTTTATCACCTTGGTCAGAATGACCGACAGCTATAATTCAAATGTCTTAATGCTTAATGGACAAACATGTGCACTAACTATCCACCCAAAGGATGGGTGTCTTTGCACCGAAGAATTTATAACCTAGTGCTGGCATTAGCTACACTTCCAAGCCCCTTACCACCCCATATGAGCACCATCAGGGTTCAGCTTGTACCCCGTAACACAACACTACAGTATAGGGTGTGGCCCTCAACAAAAGGCATGAAGTGAACTCACTCTCTTGGAAGCAAGAAAGTACTCCTTTTGGATGACTTGAACTAACTCTAAGATCCACTCCTCCATGTTTAAGTTCTGCGCTAGTGACTGAGGGCAATCTAGAAGATGAAGCAATATTTCCAATTAGGGACTTCAGCAATTGCAAAAATGTTGCAAAGTACACAACAAAGAGCCTAAAATGAGCTGTGGAAGACAACACTACACCATGGGTAAAGCACAATGAGGCAAAGACAACTGCACCGCAAACACAATTTATCCCTAAAACTGGAAGCAACATCGCATACTTCCACAGGAATAATAGTACAAAGAAAGGCAACCTTTTTTGACTTGTGTTCCTGTCTGTCTTATCTTGCATGCCATCTTTTATATGGGTACAGATGTACAAATAGCTGTCATATTTTTGTAACCCTTGTGTTTATAATTGACCAGCATATCCTTTAGGATGTAGAAGGAAAATCAAAGTACAGTACAAATGGGGATCTGAATTTCCAATCTCCTTGTGGACAGACTTTGTCTTTTGCTAGAGGTAATCTGGCAACTTTTTTTGCTATTTTTAATCATTAAGAATAGGACACACCTACTCAATGATTTTAGCAAATAAGTAGTTTTTAGTGTACTGCTCTTATGTCAAGACCAGTGGTACAAACATAACATAGCCATTTCTGCAAGGAATAGGATTTGTTAATGATCAATATTCATTACATCATTAAAAACAGCAGTAGACAAAGCTCCAAATGTTTTAACATTATCGAATACCATACAGTGTCAAATGGACAAAATGGTACAGCAGAAAGATGACATTAGATACACATCTGACAGGCATTACAGTATACTGCCATTAGAATGCCATAACACCAATCAACCACTCAAATAGAGGACAGAATACAAAATTTTTCATAACAAATATGACAAAACATAACTGGCAGAGGGCGTTAGGCCTGTCATTAACCAAGTAAATGGCAAGGTAAAATAAAGGCAAAATCAATAAAAATACTTGAGAGGGGCAGTCTGTAGTTTGTGTCCCAAGCATCATTTAAAAACTATCTATAGCATAAAGCTTTCCCCTTAAAGACTGCTTCCATACAGTCAGTGTTTTAAGTCTCTGGCCAAACAAATGTCTCTTGTAACTTGCTGAATTTGTCAAAGTATTAAAAAATTATGTGTTTCACCATAATCTGCTGTACTATTACATCTACAGTAGTGTGCAATAGTATTCGATCCCCTTGAAAATCATCATAATTTTCTGCATGACAAAAGATTATGCTGTAACAGTACATTTCTAAACAATACATTTCTCAACAAAGTATTAATGTATAGGGCTTGAATACTTATGCAAACGTTAACTTTTCACTTTTTCTTCAGTTAAATATCTAAAAAAAATGGTTTATTTTGACTTTGGAAATATACAGCATAAGAGTTCACATTAAAAATACTGAATTGATAAATATGTGTACAAATCTTTTGTCATGCAGAACACTATGATGACTTTCAAAAGGACTGAATACTTTTGCACACCACTTATGCATGCAGCCCAGTGGTATAATCTTCACATTCTTGCAAAATAGTAGCATTCTATAGATATTCTTTGAAATATCTATCCACTATCACAATAAAACATACAGCAATCATCGAAACATACCAAAAATTTCCAAACTTGATTTACTATTTCTGATACACCCTGTCTTCCTGCTCAATTTGTAATTAGAATATAATGCTAAAATGCTAACTTTCATCATGTTGTGAACCAATATTTCCTTTGTCTAGATTTGTTAACTTATAAACACTCTATGTTGTTGATTCTGTTTTTAGGTGCATGTGAAAAGAACCTACTGCGATAGCCATGTCGTCTGTCTGGTCCATCACTGTTCTACCTTCTTCAGGCTAAAAATCTGAATGCCCCACAATGGAATACATAAAGTGGTATAGGACGGTTTAACAAACTGATTCTTGTTAATGCATAATGTATGCTTTATTATTCAATTAACTAAACATCAGACTAAAGAAAAATAATGATAAATTTAATGCTGTCTTAAAAGTGAGTACTTTATGGATTATTTTTTATGTATGCTATTCAATGTGTGTTGGTTTTATTTCATTTATTATTTCCTTTATTATTGGAAGTATTTTCTTATTTATTTATCATTTTGTACTTTTTCTTTTGTCTTCTTTCTTGCCTATTTATGTTACATTTTCTTTTGTTTGCATGTTAAGCCCAAAAGGACATGGCCTCCTGACACTACAGCTGACAAAAGTGGATACTGGTGACCTTTAAAATGGCCTAGTATGTCTCGACTTATTGCTGAGGCATTAGCTTTCCGGCTTTATCATATCTTTTGACTTGATGTCAAACTTTGGTTTTATTTGAGCACTAGACATTAAGCCCGTTACAATAAACGGGCGCTAGAACAGTAGTGCATAAACATTAGTAGGAACAGTCTATATTAAATGGCAAGCGACCTTGACCTCATTCTGTTTCTTGTCTTAATTTGTTTTTGAAAAAAATATTTTTGCAAGAAGCCTAAAGTAAAATAATAATAAAAATAAAATAGAAATGTACATGACAATACAGTAAGTATAATTAATATTGCCTTAGTGTAAAACTTGTAAGACACAATATCTGAAGAAGATATTTACGTAAAATTTTCAGTTTTTTTACCTCATGAAATTTTACTATACAATTTCATTATAGACAACATTTCTTGTAAATATTCTGTCTGAGTTTGGCAACAGTTTGCCTTGTTCAGGAATCTCTACAACCTTGACAACAACATCTAGAAAACTTCTAACTCTTGATAATGCAACATAAAACTGACCATGGCTGAATACTGGTTCTGGCAAGTAAATGCCAACCTTTTCCAAGGTTTGCTCTTCTGAGTCTTTCTCTTAGCGTTTTTCTGACAGTCATTTTCTTTTTCTCTGATCGATCTATTTGTTCGTATTTTTTTTTTGTCTTTCAGCATTTCTTTTGTTGATGTTTACTTGTTGAGCTGGAGATGTTGCTTATATAGGATTTGATTGTCTGTGTCTTTTGTCCTACTTGACGTGTCCTTTTTTTGGGTGGCATGTTGTTAGTAGATACTTCCATAATATTTTCTCCTACAGTAATACTGGCTTGTATGTGGCTGTAATATGCATCCTTTAATATGTCTTTAATTTTCTCTCGCAGTAATACTGGTTTGTATTTCCATAAAATGCCTGTAATTTTCTCTGACAGTAATACTGGCTTTGATGTCCATAATATGACTTTAATTTTCTGTCGCAACAGTGGGCAATCAGCAGAGTGTCCCCAGCAACTGATGTAATGTGTGGCGTGCTGCTTATAATCGTGCCTGTGGCGTCTCCCCAGCAAGTATTTTAATCTGAGGGGGCGTGCAACTGATTATTTTGTGTGGCGTCTCCCCAACAACGGATTTTATGTGCGCTGCCGCGACTACCCAATCAGCACTCTCCCCAGCAATGGTGTCCTTTATATCTTATCATGCGCTGCCGTGGCAAGGTCATTCACTGTGTGCCCAGCTTCCAGTGTGTGTGCTTTATTTGCTTATCGTGTGCGGCGGTGGCGGCAGCTTGGCCATTCACTGCGCGCCCAGCTTCCAGTGTGTGCGTCCATGTGCCGAGCACATGGGAGGGGCATGGTATAATGTGCGGCGTGGCCTGCGCATGCGCACTTCACCAGAAGACACACACACACGGACACCTGGACACACACAGGGCTTTTATTAAAGAGGATATTTTTATTTGTTTTAGAATGTATGAAACAATTTGCTTGTTATAGTTCCCTTATTTCATTTAGTAAACTAAATTAAATTTTACTTATGTTTTTTATTTTGTTTCTTTGAGCAAGGGCTTTAAATGGTTGATTACTGCCTTTAAGCCCAGAATGCAGGCCTGTGCAGAGTTTAAACTCTACCTCCACCAAGGTCAATTTGAAGATTTTTTTACTTTTATTTATTTTTTACATTTTGAGACCAGAGATCACAACACTAACTTTCTTATTCCAGCAATTAAGATGCTGTGCGACTTATCATATATTTTGCATGTTATTTTCATGCATGCCTTGGAGTGCTTCTCTATAGGTCTCCATAGATTCTGGCCAGTGAATTGGGGCTTATCACTTTTAATAATCTGTTCATTATTGTACCATTTAAACACAGTACCATTTCAATGTTATTATAATAATCATAAAGAATGACTTTAATATCCTGGCATCATAGCTATAATACTATTATGGTTAAAATGGGCAATAAAGCATTGTTCAGATTGTGTATTTAAAAAGGTCACCTTCTATGAATAATCAGACCACTTGACATATATCATCAAAACACAGCATAACTCAAAAAGAAACAGTATACTGTGATTGTTGAGTGAGAGATGCATATTATTTAAAGTAAATACAGTCTCTGAATTGCATTCTGTTAATTCTATTGTAAAATTACACTTTCTGGCCATTTGTATGCTGAATATGTAGCATTGTGACTATTTAGCATTTCATTGTGGCCAGTAAATTAACATAGGCATTGCAATCTTTTATAATGAAAACTATCCAATCATCATTTCAGACACTATTTCTTAAAAATGCCAAATTTGAATATTATCCCACTGGTGCATGCCACATGCTGAATTATGATTCTACCATCTGGCCAGTTGCTGTTTTTCATCGCAGAGAAACGTATCAGTAGATGTTTCTACGCATACACCACTGAGGCAGGAAGGTGTTCAGACTCAGTTAGTTTATAGACATCTGGAAACACCCATAATGCAAATATTCATTTTTAAGCCTCTCCATAATAATTTAAAGTTTACAGAGTAGATCAGAATTTGGCATCTTAACACACTTGGGACTTTATGTAATAGTTATAAAAATATAACACCTCCAATTTAAGAACTGCATTAAACAAAAGTGATAGATGGAAATACAGAATACAGTACATGAAAAGCTAAAATACAGCAAATACCTTAGTGGTTCCACATGGACATGGTGGGCAGCTTTGCTAAAAAAAAATTATGGAGTTTGCATATTCTGCCTTTGTCTGCAGTAGTATTTTTCAGGGACTCCACTTTTGCCCCCACACTTGAACATACCTAATCTTAGGTGGTCTATTATAAATGTGTGTGTGTGTGTGTTTACATATTTCCAACATCTGCACTGACCCTTCATCCTCTCCCTGCTTATTGTTTTTCCTTGTAAGGCCAACACAAGCCCTAGCACACAGGGACTTTTTACACAGTTCCTAAAGTGGATGCAGTCAAATACTTTTTAAACTGTTTGTAAAATCCATAAGTTTGAATTTGACCACTTATTATTTCCTTGAAACCTGAAATGGTTGAATTGATTCTGCTACGTTATTTATTTTAAACTTACTTGAAGTAAAGTTATGTTTATAAAGACATTTCAAGCTTAAAAATGATCCCAAACCCTTCAAAAAACTAGAGTTTTTTTTTTTAATTGAAAGAATATGCTCACACACTAAAATAAACTATTAGATCTTATTTATATTTATATTTTGCTTCATGATGTATTAGTAAACGAAATCACAAGCATTAGAGTATTAAATTACTTGTAAAATCAAGCCAAGTATAATAATGCCAAAAAGATAAGTAATACGTAGGCTAGAAATGTCCTCTCGCTCCAGTAGACCTCATCTAGCCTTCATTTTTCTCTTCCTATTTTAGCCACATGATTAAATTTGCCTGAAAAATGAAAAGGGATTATAGCTACACTGTTAAATGTTTTAATGCTAAATACACTCATATGTAGTGCCTTAAGTCAAATTCTTTTTTTCTAGCAAAACAATCAGCATTTCTCTACCATATGTTACTGTTCTAATTCGGCCTCTATCCTTCACGTTCTGAAGAATTTTACACATTTTTAAATCCCATCATTTAATGCCAATCAATCTATTTTTGTACTCCCAATTCATGTGGTGTCAGAGTGCACTGGAGCCAGTCCAGCCAGTACCGAACTGCAGCCTGTGAAGGTGAAGCTAATCAGACATATTTATACATGCACACATCTGCTAAGAAATAACATTGCTGACTGACTAGCAACCTCATTTTTAGAGGTTAGTAACCCTAACAACTTATTATGTTGAGCTTTAACAGTGTACTTTATTGAATATTCATCCAATTCTAAACATAATGAGATACAGAAATATAAGTCTGAAAATATTGCTAGAAATTCTAAGTAATGAAGTTTGTGGGGCCACCATTAATAGACGTAGTACAAATGGAAAAAAATAAAAAATAAAAACATGACTTCATATTTTTAACAGACTATCATAATGTATGAAAAGACAGCAATAACCGTACCATGTATCAAAACAGCACAGATAACATGACATTCTTAAGGTGCCATACAAATATGAATACAGTAAGTGGCATTAATATGTCCTGTAATAAGTTGGTGCTAAGTGTACAGCAAGTTACTTTCGTCCCAGCACCCGATGTTGCAAGGACTGATTCCCACTCCTGTATGCCTGAAACATGCTAAGAAGTTTTCTAAGTGGAATAATGGATAAAAGTATATAGACAGTTATTCTGAATTTCAGATTATCGAATTTCCTTAAAAAAGTATTGCAATTGCTCTTTTGAAGATTGCAAGCGTACAATTCAAGCTATTGTTTGGAACTATTACACCAGCAGTACATATGAATCAGTCCTTCAATATTCAGATTTATGCATAGTAAAAAGTTAAATGTTTAATTTATTTCTCTTTCTTTAGCCTCTTATTAGCACAGCTTACTGTATGTTCTGCCAAAAGGGATGGCAGATTGTACAAATGGACTAGGGTGGTTTAATTTGCCTGAAGAATGCAGCTCTCTATGCATCTCTGTAAGTTAACTAAATCAAAATGACATATAAAAAACCCAGTTAAGAACATTACAAAGAAACAGCAGTCATTGTGACGTTAAAGGTTATTGTAATCACAGTCACTGTTGCATTTAACTCCCCAGCCATTCCGGAATTGCAAAATTCTTCTGTAATGACCAGAATAGTACATCTCCTTATCAGAAGCAGTTTAAAATTACTGTGAAGTCACACTGAAAATTGTTTTCCCTCACTATCGTTAACACAGCAAAATTACCAGTGTTAAATTAATACTTGAAAATGTGTATATATGAAAACAATGTTCTCTTATGTGCATTTTAAAGGTTTAATCTAAACCTGCAAGAGTTAATTTAACACTGGAGATTTTTCTGTGAAGCTTAAATAAACCATCTTTTATCACCTTATGATTTTATTGCTCAGCAATTTGCACATATTTTTCTTTCTAATGTGTTATAGATCAGAATCCTGTGATACACAGCAGACCCAGCTTACATCCTTGGTAAGGAAACTACACAGAAAATTCTCCAATTTTAAATTAACACTTGAAGTGAGACACCGTCTTTATATAATGGAATCCTTAAGTGTTTTACACTGTAAAAGTTCAATTAACATTGTGATTTTGTTGTGAACATTACTCCATTTCTCCCAAAAGTAAAAACATTATTGGCTTTGTGTTTTTATGGCTCTCTTTATTGTGGAAGAATTTTTGAAGTCTGCTAGTACAGGTTGTCTCCATGAAGATTACTAAATAATGTAGTTTATCAATTACAATTTACTTGTCTTTTGTGCTCTACTTCTTTTTATTTAAAAAAAGCAATAAAAAAAACTACATAAATCAAGCCAAAGATAACCCAAGGACATACTTAATAGTAACAATAAGTTAGTACAATAAAATGAAGACATTTAGCAGAATTGCAGCCTTTACTGTAGGTTCATTGTTGATTAAAAATATTTTTTGTAAAATCCTCTTCACCCTGAAAATACTACTTTGAGCAAATGCAAGGGATCAGAACGCTTAAAACAACAGCTACTATCTCAATTAATCATAGGATTACACCAGGATATTTATTTTATAGTACACTATATGATGAATGGATGAATAAGGTACCTGCAACCAGAATTAAGCATAGTGATATTATAGAACTCAGGAAAAAGAAAGTATGAGAGTCAGGCAGAGAATAACATCAAATTGTCACTAGTATAATATTTTCACACTGCCACCCAAATGAACTGTCACTCTCATCCTAGGTAAAATGAATGCATTCACTTTATATTTTCTAAAGGATTAAGAATATGTGCCACCACATTCGCGATTCAAATACTATATATACTAGGTACAGCTGTCATATTTCTGGGAAAGGAGTACCTTTTTTTCCTGAGTAGCACAATTCTGTTTAGACATACAGTAGTGCCACAGAGAATGATGATGTTGAATGTAATATTCTGCACTTGATCTGCTGAATATTGCTTTTCCTGTAAAGAACCTCTCCGGTAAAATTTAAATTTAACTATTTAAATCATTTTATTTCCTTGAATCAGTCCATAGCTTACTGAATTGAGGGTAAGGAAACTTTAAATCACTGAGGATTTAATTTACGTATATTATATTAAATTGGAATCCAAATGCATTTAAATCTCCTTTGTGGTTCAGTATTAACATTAAAGCTACTTCTTTCAGGCTGATATGGTTTCATATGTATGATCTATCAGAGGATGCTAAACACTGTGAAATTCCCAGTATGATAGGCCAGTAACAGTAAAATTATATAGTATTACTGTTAGAACATATTCTCTCAGAAAGAATACAAGAAAAATATAATCTTTTTAGAGATGCTTAAGAGAAATAGAAAATTACAAAAGATTCCACTTTAAAGCATTATGAAGCACACAATATGATAATCATTGCATGTCAGCATGATCTATGACATCCTTACCAGTCAAGAACATTGTGATAAAAAAATCTATGGTAGTTGGAAGGCTGGTTAAAACTTTCACAGTGGGTGAGCTATAATCTCCCGATACGGGCATTTGCCATTCTTTTAATTGCTGTACAAGTAATGGACAGTATTGATCATAATCTTTGGTGTTGTCACACAATGTGTTACAGTCACTTTTGCACTTAACTCTCAGAAATGCAAAAGTTTATCAGTTATAAAAAAAAAAAACTGCACTTCACTTTATTCAGTTGTGGCTTGGCTCCATCGGTTAATTTGCTGAACGATTGTTGTTTCGTTTTTGATTGTTTTTTTTTTTTTACTTTGAAAAGTGCTTAACACTGATTATTGATTGGAACCTAAGTACAATATGCAGGCAGACAACAATGCTGGATTTTTCAAAAGTGCAAGGCTAAGCGCTGATTAAAAAAAAAGAAAGAAAAAAAGCGTAATCAGTTTATCTCAGATTTATTGGCACATATAGTGTCCAAGGCAAAATGAAGAGCATGGCAGGCCAAGTGCATCAGGCTGCCACTGTCTAGCTGCCTGAATCTCTCTTCATAGATTACATCAAATATAGTAAGACAAAATGCAATGATAACAAAAACAGCAGAGTTTCCTTTCGAATTCGTTACATTTTGTGTGGGAGTGTGCAATAGCAAAACTTACTAAAAATAGGTACAGCCATGCATCAATTTATGGCCAACTTGATTCATACAGTTGAAGGTCACAGGAAAACAACAAAACAACAGTGTAAAAATGTGTGAGAAATTGCCACAACCAGCCACAGTAATAATTGTTTCATTATTATCATTATTATTTCACAGAGTCTGATATATTTTCTGATTCTGGCAGGGACCTTTAAGATTTGTTTTCATAGGCACTGCCCCAAGTGGCTAATGCATTTGGCTTGCATCGTCCTTTCTTTTATCGGTGATTCTGAACCTTTATGACCCTGTGACCCAAACTGCTCCCTTGTTGAAACAGGTATGATCATGGGTCCTTCTTGGTGAAACAAGCTCACATAGAAACAGGGAAATATTGCACAGTGCTGCTAATCGCGTAAGTGACCCACCATATTCCACTCACAGACCAATGAGGGGAATAATCCAGGGGTTGAGAAATACTTCCTTCCATAGACCCAGCATGTGACCAATTAAACATGAAGATCGGTTTGTGTTAATTCATACTGGAAGTTAATGTATGCATACCTGTGACCCATATCTTACCCACAGAGCCTCAACTGCAATGACCTGTACACTTTGTGACGGACATGCACCCAATCTGACATTTAGCCAATTGGCTGACATAAATTGGCATTATTACTATATTTAGGTTTGGGAGTTTATGTTTTTTTTTTTTTTTTGTAGAAAGAAAGAAAGAAAGAAAGATTGTTCTTTTTATGGGTTTGACTAATAAAGCATACAATGGTAACACATTTCTCAGAAAAGGGTCCAGGTTAAAATAAAGAAGAAGGGGTGTATTTTGTAAATGTAACATGGCTAAACACAATCCACAATGACACCAAAAGAAAAATTCTAAAATAAACGCTTTACTCCAGTGAGGCATCCCATAGTGGAGGTGGAAAAAAAAAAAACTAAAGAAAAAAAAAAGCAGCAGTTGCCACCTTTGATGACATGCCATGTTTGTTGATGCTCTTATTTAAAATCTGTTAGCTCTGATGAAACCATTTGGACCAGTGCACTGGCTGATAGGAATTGTAGTCCCCAATCATCATCTGCCACAAGGATGTTGTTGTGATGGGGGTGGTAGATAGGGGGGTATATATATTCAATACTTTTTTTACTGGAACACTTGTATGAAATTAACTGCACTCACAGCCACAGCGTCTGGCAAACATGATAGCATGCTTGCTAAATGTGTCTTATTTGAGCTTTGTCAAACTTTGATCCTTCCACAGCTTCTACAGATGGCCTTCTTTTGAATAAACAGGCAAGGCCCTTTTCTTGATGTGATTGCTGTCAATGCTATGGTGAAAAGGGGACATGGAGCTTTGGAATATTCTAGTTGTTACAGTATTATTAATGACAATTAATAAAGTATCTACCTATCTATCTAAATGCCAAAAAAAACACAATGTCACATTTTTGATATTTTTGAGTTACTTATATACATCCACACACAGATTAAATAAGTATAAACATAAATCAAATAAGCTGTTACACAGACTGACAGAAATATGGATGGCAGACACAATCACTAGCATTTAAAAGTTAGAAATGACCTTCAATTTCTCACATTTTTGATAGAAATTGATGCTTCTTTGTATCATCATATATTCAACTGACTGAAAAATAGCCAAGACATTACTAATGTTGCAAATGGCTATATACTTAGCCATCACCATAAATACATACTTCCATTTACTCTAGATCATACTTGAAAATAGTGAAATTAAACAGCCTGACTGAGAGTCTAACTAGGTCTCCAGGAGATACCCCCTATACTTTTTAAATAGACATAAGAACCGAGCAGGTTGTGGTGTTTAATTTAATGAAATCAAGTCAGCTGGAGCTTTTCTGTTTTGAATGTGAACTTGAACTTTACTAAAACGTTTTCTCTATTAAATGTACATTATTAGTAACATTTTTTCAATCTTCACTTGACTCTTTGTCCTTTCTGCTACACCGTATCCTGATCTTAATCTTAGAAATGTTCATTCATTTTCACTTCAAAATAAAATGTGATTTTATTTTGCCCCATTTAAACAAAGATTGAAAAAAATAATTTACATGTTATCTAAGTTTAACAACATATTAAATGAAGCAATTAAAAATAAATAAAAAAATACTATTACAGTTAATCAACCAACACAAACCTGTAGTATAAAATTCCAAAGCAACAAAAATGACTGTACAAAGGCATGTACTACAGAAAGATTTTCACTGCTATTGAGACACTGCTATAATAGGTTATTGGTGGTCAAACAAGAATCTGGTGAAAGTGATATATATACTCACCAAAGTAGCCCAGGCTGTAGACCTGGATATAAAATATCCATGCCATTTTAATGACTGCTATTAATAAGCCTGAATTCTCTACCTGAGGATTATCTTCCTGCTGTTTCGAATATAACAAAACCTGATTACTTTCTTTCAAAAACTTTATTTACTGAACTGGATTATGGGTCAAAGAAGGCTGATGCCTTTCCCTTCAACACTGGGTGCAAAGCAGGAATCAAACCCATAATGGGTAGCATTGCCTTAAAGAGCATAACTATATACATCCATCAACTTAAATTTAACTTCTTTACGATTTGGAAGTAAAACTCGAGATGTAGTGTGTAGGATGTGACTGGGTCAGGATTCAATCCACAGTCATTTGGAGATGTGCACATTACTAAGGACTGTGGAAAGTGATTTTATACTTGATTGTTTGTAGTGTTTCATTCCATTCACTACTGACAATTGTTAAAACAAATTAAATAAAAAACTAACATCACTAAAATGATTGCTACACGATTAACTATAATAAAGCCATTGCTACTTCAACATGACTACTTACTTTCATTTTTTGTTGACTTATCTTTACCTGAATAAAAAAATGACAAAACACCTATTCCCTGTCTGTCACCTAAGGCTGGTTGTAACTTATTATTGGACATAATGAGAACTTGATAGCTGTTTCCTATGTCCTTGTGATATGTAAAACCAAAGAACTGAAAAAGGGTGTAATTACAGCAGTACTTTAGGAGATTTTAAACTTGACATGAATATTATCTGTTGAACACAGGTGAAAATGGACTGACAAGCTACAGAATGTTTGGGATGAACAGACCATTCCCATCAAAACCTAACCAATGTTGACTTGTGTGCAACAAATCAACTTCTGAGTTTGAGTGGCTTCTTGGGGTGTAGCATCTATTACACATGAATTATTTTTAAATACCTGAAGGTATTCTATGCATCACGGGTGTCAGATTAGATGTTAGATTAGATGTGTTAGGAAAGCAGGAACTAGGTCCCCACAGAATACACAGTTTATTTGTTCTTACAAACTATTTGGCAAAAACTCTGTGTAGTGACAGAAACAATAGGTTCAGTGACCAAACTGTGGTTCTTATATTATGTAATTATTCTTAACATTATGGTCTAAAAAAATAACCCAAAACTGTGAGTACAGAAACAAAAGTAGACTCTGTAGATTCTACAATCATATGAACTGTCAGAAAATCAGTCTGATAAAATGTTTGTGTAAATGTCTTCCAACGGCATTGGCTCCAGTAAATATAAAAACAATTTAATCACAAATTTGTGAAAAATGAGAGTAAAAGAAATACAACCTAACTGTAAATGAGGCAAAATAATTTTAATACCTAGAGCTAGAGAAGGCAAGGCACTGCTCACTCAAATATCATGTCTGCCACTGTCCTCTAGGGCAGGGGTTCCCAACATTTTATATCCCAGGCCTCCTTGGGTAACCATAAAAACTTCAGGGGCCCATGCATTGAATGAGACTATCCTGACAATTCTGCGACAAGCTAATGATTTACCTTAGTAATAATCAACACTGATAAGCTAAGAAAATATGCACATGAAAGCTACAAACAGGAATCATTTCACAAAAACTGCTTTCTTTAGGGTTATATCTCATTCACTTAATACCAGTCTTGTCAAAAAGAAAATGGAACATTTTTCATAAGGGTGGTGAAGTGGCCTATTTAGATGACAGCAAACACATGAAGATGCTAAATGCAAACTTTCCACAATCCATATCAGAACCATTATAAAGCAAAAGCAGGCATTAACTTGGTCATATTACATTTAACAAGTAGTTTTTACAATAGAAAATGGATGCATGCCTTGGATAAAGGCATCAACCAAATAATAAGTAAAGTAACAGTACTAGTCAGTGAGTGGGCTGCTGTTGTTTTATAGATACCAAATGATGGAGATCAGGCTACAGAGAGGAAGGAGGAGGTCTGGTTCACATTGAGATTACTCCTGTATTTACTCTTTATTGCCACCAGTGCATAAAATGCAGTTTCAATAAAACAAACAAAAAAAATTAAAATTAAAAAACATAGCAAAAAAAGCATTGTTCTTCACTATAGATCAGGATAAAGCCAAAGAATTCATGAATTTAAAAATAACTGTCAAATGCAGGAGAAGTCCATGAGGCTGTCTTGCTCCATTTGTTCTCAGATTTGTGAGGGATTCTTTGCATTGATTTACAAAAGAATTTTCAATCCTGCTGAACTGAACATCTGGAGCCAGAAAGTAGTTGCACACTTGAGTGCTCCGATTTTGCAGGTACTCCGTGATCACCTTAGTAACTGAAGCTGCATTTGTTCTTTTGTTAAAAATATCTCACAAACTTTCAAACAAGGCAAAGTTTGACTGGTTGATACATTTGGCCCACGTTTGCAGTTTTGTTATGGTAGCTTCTGTTTTTGCTTTGGAGTTTAAAAAAGGTTATTGATTTACCTTGAATACTATGACTAAAAATGTGTGAAGGATGAGCCAATTTAATGGGCCATTCAAAATCATAAGAACGATTTGGATTTCAAATTTTAGGTATGATTAAAAAAAAAAAAAAATCTTACTTTATTGCATAATTAAAGTAAGCACTTTGCCCTGAAAAAGCAATTGCATCTCAATGTGCAAAGCTGAACATGACTGCTACTCATTTCTTCACATAGCACTTGGAATAAGCTTGACTGTAGTGGCCCAGTGTTTATGAATTTAACTTCCTCTTTAAAGACACTTAAGGTCTGCTGACATTTTTGCCAGGTAGCACTTCCTTATGTAAACTGCACTGAACAAATGTCATAAGTGGAGCCACAGTTCTCACATGCATAATGAGCCCACTGTGTAGACTCAATAACCAAGGTAAAGCTTGAAGCTCTGATACTCCATATCTCCAAAATGAAAATAACAATGCTCTTGAAACCATACAGATCAGCAAAGCATCAATGTCAAATGAATGCCTAATGCCAAGCTAACTTCACATTGGTGAGACTCCAATAAACACACTCAAAACATCAAAAATGGCTGCAGCAGTTAAATATAAATATAAGGGCTTACAGAGGACTTTGTACACTACCCTATTATGTTCATTTCCAACATATACCAGAAGACTGGAAAAGCTTGCAGAGTTCATTGATTCGTCCAGTCGTAGCACATTAAAGTGGCTCTCTCACATTCTATATAGCAGCTGCTGAGTGATGCTGTTCCATTTCATTAATCGTGTTTAGAACAGTGTTGTCTCAAAGTGATATTACATTTATCTGTTTGTGGCCATTCTCTCTTAATATCACATCTCTTTTGCAGTAGGCATAATCAACATTTCCCAAATTGTATAAGGCCAGGTTTATACTTCATGCGACGCAACGCATGCTGCTGCGGATGCTCCTGCTATGCAAGCATTTTACTGTTTAAACTTGCACGCGTACTTTACGTAAATCTGGAGGAATCCACCAGGTGGCAGTGCGAGATATCATCACGGTAGGAACAGGTTCGGCTTCGCTGTGTTCTGAATTGCCTGGAACACCAATTAAATTCCAATGACACCATACCGCAATATCTCTGAAAAGGATGCTTAATGATTAAATCCATCAATCCAGGGATGTGCCCATTCCAGCTAACATTGGGCATGAGGCAGAAACAATCCCTGGACAGGGCCTCAGCTCATCACAAGATGAATACAAGCACTTACATACACTGCCGTTATTTTAGTGTCACCAAATCTGCATATCTTTGGAAGAAAAACCTGAGCACACTGAGGAAACCCAGCAAGAAAACATGTAAACTCCAGGCAGGGAACACTAGTAACATGACTCCCTGCAAGAGCAGCAGCACTACCCATCCACCACAGTGTCACCCCCTCAACGAAATTAACTATTTATCTGTAAAATGTAAAATACATACTTTAATACATTTTATCATGAAAGTGATAAAAAGTATAAATCTAAAGATTCTAACTGTGCAGAGAGTTGGAATATCATACATTTAATGTGTCCTGTGTGGTGATCTATTGCTGCTTGCCGCTGCTGTCAGGTCAGGTGGAAGCCCCAGACCCTCGTAGAGATTAAAACCTGTGATGACTTTTATTACAGCCTGTTTTAATGAAAAAGTAAACTACGAAGTTAAAGTGGACATTTTGACATTAAAGCCGAAATTTCCACTTTAATCACAAAATACATTTTCACTGCGTCCTTTTTTTTTTCGCTGTGGCTCAAATACAGGCACTGTACATTATGTTGCTGTTGTGAAGTTGCCAAAAAAAAAAAAAAGACGGCACAAAAGATATGCCATTTAGGTATTCAGCAATTTTTCTCATGCATTGATATTCCCGAAGTCTGTTTTCAAAATCTTCAGTTGTTTTGGATGCCTACTCACTATGCTTTTTCTCCAGATGTTGACACAATTTGTTGGGCTTTAAAGCTTAATTTGATAGCACTTTGCAACACATAACATGTAGTGCCAGGGTCTCATCCTGAGGTACAAATTATGCAAAACTCAGTACCAGATACTCACTGCTGAATTTTCTCCTTTTTGATTTGGGTTTTGGTTTTATCAATATGAGACGCTAAAGTATTGACTTTGTTCGTAGATCAGCCTGCTTCTGTGTCTTTTCTCTTAAGATAATCAGATGCTGTCCACTTATCTATGACATTTAGGGTAATTTGGCAGGTATACTACGGTACATCAGGCATATTTTGCATTACCTTTTCTTGCTAAAAGGTAGATACATTGGCTTTAGCATGCAGAATGATCAATCAGTGAATTCTGTTTAAAATACGTTATTTTGATCTTCTTCTTCTTTCAGCTGCTCCCATTAGGGGTCGCCACAGTGGATCATCTTTTTCCATATTTCCTTCTCCTCTACATCAATTAATTATAAATTATGACCATACATATTTTAATGGATGGTAGGCATGGGCTGATTCAAAACTCCTTACCCCCTGGCCCATCAAACAGGCAGATTAGTCTCTGCTGCAGCCAGGACATGGACAGCAATGGATATGTTGGCATCCTGGAAGGACATGATGAAGAATCCTTAACTGGCTAGGATACCAGTACAATGGGCAGAGGCAATTTATTTGAGTTATCTACTCCTCTGAAAAGCTAGATGGCAGAGTCCCTGGGTTGTGGTACCTCTATGGATACCCAAAGGGCATTCAGGGAACCAAAATTCAGTGGGTACCACCAGGGCGCACTGCAGGAATTAATGGTCCCTACTTCATGAGACTTCCGCCTAACCCAAAGTGCTTCTGCCGGGAGAATCAGAGTCAGGGGAGGAGCTGAACAACACTTGTGAGGTAGAAGTGGTGAAGAGAAGCGAGAGGAGAGAGAAGATACAGTCTGGTATCATGTTGTATTATACAGACAGAGTCCTTTCCAAGGCAGTTAATAAAATAAATGTTTGTGGTTGAAGCTATGACTGTGTTTGACAGATTGTGTTTGGGGTCTGGAGTGCTGTTACACTCCTTACTGGTGACAATATAATGTTGTTTTTATAATTTATTTCTGTCATTATTATTGTTAATATTTTTACAATTTTACAATTACAATTACCATTAAATTCACACTCCACAGGGGCCCACTGGGGGCTGCGACCCACAGGTGGAAAGCCACTGTTCTTGGGGGTTCCCTTCCAATCCTATTTGAATCATGCCAGGACAACAGAAGGGGAAGCTCCTTTCTACTTCATATACTGTAAATATGCAGTGACTAATATGCTTTAAGAGGTTATAATTTTAGTAAACTTACAGTGTCTCATATTATATTATGAAGTCTGATCT
Source organism: Polypterus senegalus (assembly GCF_016835505.1). Classification (NCBI taxonomy): domain Eukaryota; kingdom Metazoa; phylum Chordata; class Cladistia; order Polypteriformes; family Polypteridae; genus Polypterus; species Polypterus senegalus. The sequence continues at coordinate 50,707,445 of NC_053161.1, forward strand.
ACCCCAGCTGGAAGCTTTTTTCCATTTTGAATCATAGATGTTTAAACTAAATCATTCACTAATGACTGCTGGAAAGTGGAACTAAAAGCGCCAAAAGACAGACAAATTCCTGACATCAGAACATTTATAGTATACAGATAGAACTGGGGTTATCTACAGGTCAAGAAGGCATCATCGAGGAACACTAATGAACAAGAAACCTCAAGGGGTCTAATTTAATGACTTACTGATGGTTTATATGTAAAGTTACTTAAGAACCGTGTGTGTGTGTGTGTGTGTGTATGACTTCTCCCAGGTTTATGGACTTTCTATGAATCAACACTAGCAACTGTGTAATTTCATACACTGCAATCACTATTGCAAAATAAGCAGCTAATTATTTATATTACCATTAATTACCAAGTCTACTTGATCCAGATCTGCACAGCCAGGGATGGAGCTTTCCCAGATAGCACTAGGTACACGGCAGGCTAGAATATGTCTCCATCACAGATTTCAATCACACAGAGACCCACTCATACTGGAGTGATTTAGCTCACCAGTAAACTTACAATGCAGCAAATAATGGAGTACCTACAAAACCATGACACAGACATAGATAGAACATAGAAAATTCTCGGGCAGGCCACTGCCTGGAATTCAAACCCAGGACTCAGTAGTTATTAATATTACAGATTGAAATCTAAGTAATCAATGCAGACATCAGTGTTAATGTTTGTAGTGCACCATGCAATGCATAAATCTCTGTTATATGCCATTTGTTATGGGATTCATAAATGTTAATGTTTGTAATGTCTCATCTATTGGAATGACAAATGCAATGCATTTTATTGCTAAAATTGTTTGTGATACACCATCTTTTGGAATGAATGACAGAAATGCAGCAACTGAATGGACACACAGAAACTCATCCTTTTATCAGGGTGGACAACTATGAATCACCGTGGATTTAATTTGGCTTTTTAACACTGAACAACAGAATGTCAAAGTGAAAACAGATCTCTGCAAAGTGATCTAAATTAATTAAAATATAAAATACAAAATAATTGATCGCTGGGTGGTGATAGGATTTATCTAGCTGTTTCAAGAACAAGGCTCAGAGGATAGTGAATTAGAACCTTTATCAACTGAGCTAGGATTTCTGAAAGAAAAAAAAACATTTATGCAGAAACACGCACTGTTGATCCTCATCCAAGCAGTACACTAGTAAGGCCTGGTGACTAGACCTGCAAAGTAACTGTCTAAGGGTTTTAAAAAAATTAAAGTAATGCACATAGTTCTAGTTAATTCCCCACTTATGACTAATGTGACCCAAAGAAATATATTGAAACACTAATATTATAGCTCTGTACTTATAAACCATCTTGTGATGATGTTGACGGTAGAAAGCTGCTATACACTACAGAACAAAACATTGTTTATTTGTGTTTATAATTGCTACCTCAATAAAATATCAGACTTACATGTACAGAATTTTCATTTTTTCTTTCGCCAAGAGCATGCAACTAACAGACTTAGTCAATGGAAGAAAATTATCAGATGATCTGAATCTTTGTTTTTCCCCAGAAGTAGTTACTAAGCAGCTAAGGGGCCACAATCTGGCTTTCTGCCTCTGGCTTGAAAAGATCTAAATCATTCTCTTCCTGATAAGCAGAAACAAGTGAGAAGAGCAATGCATCTAAAACTGCAACAAATAATACACATGGCAGAGAACTCTTGAATGTTGAAAAACATAAACAAGGAATCTAATTACAGTCATGTGAAAACATTAGGACACCCTTTGAAAGCATGTGGTTTTTTGTAACATTTTTAATAAATGGTTATTTCATCTCCGTTTCAACAATACAGAGAGATTAAAGTAATCCAACTAAACAAAGAAAACTGAAGAAAAGTCTTTTCAAGATCTTCTGTAAATGTCATTCTACAAAAATGCCTATTCTAACTGAGGAAAAAGATAGGACACCCTCACATGTATTCCCTCTTAAATTGGCTCAGATCTCACACAGGTATATCACACCAGGTGCACATAATTAGTAGATCGTTACTCTGCATGTTGAATGAGGCTTGCCCTATTTAAACCTCAGACATTTAGTTTGGTGTGCTCCTGACTGTTGAAGTGAGAGTGAGCACCATGGTGAGAACAAAAGAGCTGTCAGAGGACTTCAGAAAAAAGATTGTAGCAGCCTATGAGTCTGGGAAGGGATTTAAAAGATCTCAAAAGATTTTGAAATCAGCCATTCCACTGTCCGGAAGATAGTCTACAAGTGGAGGGCTTTCAAAACAACTGCCAACATGCCCAGGACTGGTCGCCCCAGCAAGTTCACCCCAAGAGCAGACCACAAGATGCTAAAAGAGGTCTCCAAAAACCCTAAAGTGTCATCTCGAGAACTACAGCAGGCTCTGGCTACTGTTGATGTAGAAGTACATGCCTCTACAATCAGAAAGAGACTGTACAAGTTTAACTTGCATGGGAGGTGTGCAAGGAGGAAACCTTTGCTTTCCAAGAGAAACATCGAGGCCAGACTGACATTTGCCAGAGATAAAGTTGACAAAGACCAGGACTTCTGGAATAATGTTCTTTGGACAGATGAGTCCAAAATTGAATTATTTGGACACAACAGCAGAGGACATGTTTGGCGTAAACCAAACACAGCATTCCAAGAAAAGAACCTCATACCAACTGTGAAGCATGGAGGTGGAAGTGTCATGGTTTGGGGCTGCTTTGCTGCAGCAGGACCTGGTCAGCTCACCATCATAGAATCCACGATGAATTCTACTGTGTATCAGAAGGTGCTTGAAGAACATGTGAGACCATCAGTTAGAAAATTAAAGCTGAAGCGGAACTGGACCATGCAACATGACAATGACCCAAAACATACTAGTAAATCAACCAAAGATTGGCTGAAAAAGAAGAAATGGAGAGTCCTGGAATGGCCAAGTCAAAGTCCAGATTTGAATCCCATTGAGATGCTGTGGGGTGACTTGAAAAGGGCTGTACGTGCAAGAAACCCTCAAACATCTCACAGCTGAAAAAGTTCTGCATTGAGGAGTGGGGTAAAATTTCCTCAGACCGATGTCGAAGACTGGTAGATGGCTACAAGAACCGTCTCACTGCAGTTATTTCAGCCAAAGGAGGTAACACTCGCTATTAGGGGCAAGGGTGTCCTATCTTTTTCCTCAGTTAGAATAGGCATTTTTGTAGAATGACATTTACAGAAGATCTTGAAAAGACTTTTCTTCAGTTTTCTTTGTTTAGTTGGATTACTTTAATCTCTCTGTATTGTTGAAACGGAGATGAAATAACCATTTATTAAAAATGTTACAAAAAACCACATGCTTTCAAAGGGTGTCCTAATGTTTTCACATGACTGTAAGTAAACCGGTTCATTCACTTGCAATGAAAAACTGGTCTCAGTGAAATTATGCTATCTTAGCAGATCTCAAAAACACAGTTAGGTTGGCTGTGGTACAGAGAAACTGGTTAATATATGTTGAGGTATAGATTGATGAAATGCAAAGAAATGTTTTATTTAAATTTGTTTCATTGTCCTGAAACACAAACATCACTACAGGTTTCCTGATAATTAAAATAAAGTGTTCTCAAAAATAACTAGTATAGTTTATCACTTTCAGAATTTCTGAAAGATAAACAGACAATGTGGTGCAGCCTTTAGATTTTCTTCTTTGTGAAATTATCATTTCATCTCAAGAAATGCTTCGATTGCATGATATTGTTTTGCTTTGCTGCTATTTATACTTGCCTCCCAAAGCTCACTGCTCTTCAATTGCATTGTGCAGTGTAACAGCCGCCGTTGTGAAATATGCTCCATGAAAGACTGATTAGCTGCTGGATTCATTGATTGACTGATTAATAATGGAAAATGTCTCTAATGCTAATCTGTTTAAAAATCAAAGTCAGGTTTATGTGAGCTTAATAAAAGCTAGACTTGCATATTCATTTTCTTTCGTACTGAGCATTTATTCAGTGTTCAGGAAGACATAAACGACAGTTTTCTGTATGCTCCTGTTACCTTCATATTTTGCAGATTCCCAAAACTGAAACACCCCTTTGCAAGCTGACTTGTTTATTTATTTTTTAAAAAACAGAAAAGCAATTTGCATAAGCTCAAAATTTGCATTTGGATGAATAATGGAAAGAAGGTTCCAGCACTGGGCTTTGCAAGCATTCTCCTTTATTTTGTTTTGCCAATTTAGATTAGAAACCTGCAAACAGTCACAGATGACACAGAGGAGGGGAGATGTAACCCACTGTTGGATAATGTATGAAAATAGCCAGTGTAGTGCATTGTAAATTAAATAAATGCAATTAGTGGAAGTCACTTGCAGTGGATATAGTTTATCACATATTTTTTTCTCTGCAGCCTTGTGTTTTAATAAGTTTTAATAAGTTAGAGGGATGATCGATTGTTTCAAACTAAACCCTGAAAATCAGTTTATTTCAGGACTCCCATAAAACTAAAATATGTGTTGTCTGTAAACCATAAAAAAATGGTAGACTCACTCTGGAACTAATCAAGGGAACTCAAAAAGGAAATGATTCAGCTTCCTATTTAGTTAATTCAGTAAGGAGGAACCATCTTTAGGTTTTCAGGGTATTAAATGGAGTACGCTCAGGCTCAATTTTAATTTCATGTCACTTAAAACAGTCTAAAAAAGAGCCAACAAAACTAAATAAACATGGATATATGCAAAAGTGTTTCATCACTGAAAGAAAAGCTACTCCTGAGGATGAAGTTTGTCCAAAGCACCACATTCTGAGAATTACTATTACTTTGACCTTCGTTATTTGTTGTTCTTTCAATATGTATACATTCTTAAATTACTAATAGAATACTCCACCCAACAATATTTTTAATATTTTATTACCCCATGTGTTTTTAACTGATGACAGAGAAAAATTTCTTAATCTCTTCAAAGATAAAAAAAAAACAACTTTATGATAAAATAGGAGTCTATGGTCACCAACACTGACCATAGTAAACAATATCTAAAATATCCATGGAAAAATAAATTCACATTACTTCCACAATAGTGGTGTCACATAATTCCATATGTCAGTTTTATTCTCACAACCTACAAAACACATGTATTTTTTGCTATAATAAATGATATATACATTGAGATGGATGGCCGGCCATTTATCCCGGCCAATACCCCCAAGCCGCCAGGTGGAGCCCTCCTTGCAGCGTGGAGGTCCCCAGAAGACCAGCAGGGCATCATGGACATTGGAGTTTTTATACAAAGCCCTGCTGGATGCCGTGGGGGCCACAGGAGGGAGCTGCAGGGAGGACCGAGGGCTTCTTCGTGCCCTGTGACCCGGAGGTTCGTCACAGCAAGAGCGACGGACTTCCGGGTTGAAGAAAAGAACTTTTACCTGACCCGGAAGTGATTGAGGATCACATGGACTGGGGATTGAGAACACTTCCGGGTCAGGGAGTATAAAAGGACTTTGGGAACTCACAGACAATGAGCTGAGCTGGGTGGAAGGGTGGCAACGCGTCTGGGAGCTGGAGGATTGTGTTTATTAATTGTATTGGTGATTTATGAGTATTGTGGTGGAGAGTGTGCTTTGTGCACTGTGGCGACAAAATAAAGTCAACTTGAGGACTTTTACCTGGTGTCTGGAGTCGTGGACAGGGGTTCAAGGGAGCGAGGGCGCCCCCTATCGTTCACAACACGCTTCAAAAAAAATCAAAGGTGTGCATAAACACACTTTGCATGGGTTAAGCTTTGGAATTCAATATCTCCCTCTCCCCCTCATTCACTGGTCAAGAGTCCTACTTTCAAAAATGATAGCTACAACACTCAGAAATTTAGCGCTTTTACCTAAATTGATGGAGTTGAAATAGAAGTATGTATTCTTTATTTGCTTTTATTATAAATCAAGATAATTAAACACAAATGGTAATATGGTGCTGTATACAGACTGCTTCTTTCTTGCCTCCAACATACAATTTACAAGATCATTAACATTAAGTACATTATTCTTTCAGAAGACTTGAAGATGAAACAGCTATTTTTATTTATACATCCATTTACTATATTTCCTAAGCCTCATTAATTGTACCTAAAAGCAAGGGAAAAACCAGCCCATGGATTAGAAATCATTTTATTGCAGGGCATATTTACATACACACAATTCCCACAATGAGCTACATAATTTAGTGTAATTTAGAGGTACACACATACAGTTACAAAGAAAATGTCTACAAAGAGAGCAACTCTGCCAGGATTCAAACCCTGATTTCTAAATTCAAACCCTCTTCTAAATTGTTTTTTGCCTGCTTCTTGATCCATAGAGCCTATCACATTTCATATTAAGAAACAATTTAATTCACCTCATTATCACTATTATTTTGTGATATTACAGATACTCAACTAGAATGTGTCATGTTGGTCAAAAAGATATGTAACACTGATGCCTTATCAGCCTTTCTTCAGGGTGCCCCTGTCACTCCAGAAACAACCTGCACAGGCTGACTACTGGCTATTGGTCTGGCGTGAGTAAGTGAGAGAGAGAGTATGGTATGTGCCCAGCTAGAGCTCAAATCAAGTGATCACTACTTGTACTTAATGCTGTTGTGACCATTTTTATCTCCTGAAGTGGAAGATTCTGGTTTGGAAAAATTGACAGATTTTATCACTTAGGTATTACACATACATATCTTCAGTTAGAAAAGCAAATTAATAGTCATATTAAGGTTTGACGATTCATTTGCTACATCTTTCATTGAATTCACAGTAAACAAAAACAGTGGGCATTTTTTCCTGTGGAAGAAATCACAACTTAAAAGCAAAATGGCAGGCTGACCTTTAAAATTCTGTACAAAAAATATGTTAACTCAACACAGACAACTGAGATATGGAAATGCCACCTGCAGTGCCACTCTATCACCCTCATATGAAGCTTCAAGTCAAGTTTATTGTTATGTGTACATAGTACAATGAAATTCATACTTGCATATTTGACAATACTGATTTTATGATTGAATGTTCAGTAACTTTCGTAAAAACCTTTTGGGTAGAAACTATCCGTGAATCTACTAGAATAAAGTGCCAAAGGCTGCATAAAGAAGAGAGGAGTCAAAAAGGTACTGGATGACTAAGGTCTTCAATAATCTTGTTTGCCTTCCTAAGGGAGCGGGTGTTGTGCATGTCCTGCACAGAAGACAGCTAAGTACCATTAATGTTCTGGGCCACCTTCACGACCTCTACAGTTCTTTACTTTCTTGAGTTAAGAGGTTTGTGAGAACTGATGGAGAAATGCAAGTTAGCCTTAAATGTCGAAGTAGAGATGCTGGTAACCCTTCTTGCTGCACCCACTTCAGATCACCAATGATAGTAACTTTAAGAAATTTAAAGCAGCTTGACCTTTCAACAGCATCACCTCCAATGTAGACGTCAGTGTGGCCTGCCTTCTGAAGTATGTGACCAGCTCCTTGGTTTTGCTAATATTAGGAATGAGATTGGCACCATTTAATGAGCAGGTAAACATTTTTCCTGTAAGCCATTTCATTAGGCTTATTGCGATAGCATCATCAGTAAACTTAATACCTGAATTGGAGCTGTGTCTGGCCACACTATCAGAGATGAACAAGGAGTACAGAAGAGGATTCAGTACACTACCGTGTGGAGTCATTTGTTAAGAATCAACATGGAGGAAATGATGCAGTCAGTCTGTTGAAATCTGTTGGTTAGGAAGTCCAAAATCCAGTTTCACAGGGTGGTGCCAAGCCCTAGACTAAGGAGTTTGGTGGTCAGCTTTTCTGGTACAATAGTGTTAAATGCTGACGTGTAACATATAAACAAGACTCTGGCATAGCAGTTTGTATCATCCAAATGTGCCAGGGTTATGGCATCATCTGTGGCCTGGTTGTTGCAATATCCAAAATAAGAGGTAAACATACATACAGTGGGATGCAAAAGTTTGGGCAACCTTGTTAATAGTCATTATTTTCCTGTATAAATCGTTGGTTCTTACGATAAAAAATGTCAGTTAAATATATCATATAGGAGACACGCACAGTGATATTTGAGAAGTGAAATGAAGTTTATTGGATTTACAGAAAGTGTGCAATAATTGTTCAAACAAAATCAGGCAGGTGCATAAATTTGGGCACCACAAAAAAGAAATGAAATCAATATTTAGTAGATCCGCCTTTTGCAGAAATTACAGCCTCTAAACGCTTCCTGTAGGTTCCAATGAGAGTCTGGATTGTGGTTGAAGGTATTTTGGACCATTCCTCTTTACAAAACATCTCTAGTTCATTCAGGTTTGATGGCTTCCGAGCATGGACAGCTCTCTTTAACTCACACCACAGATTTTCAATTATATTCAGGTCTGGGGACTGAGATGGCCATTCCAGAATAATGTACTTGTTCCTCTGCATGAATGCCTTAGTGGATTTTGAGCAGTGTTTCGGTCATTGTCTTGTTGAAAGATCCAGCCCGGCGCAGCTTCAGCTTTGTCACTGATTCCTGGACATTGGTCTCCAGAATCTGCTGATACTGAGTGGAATCCATGCGTCCCTCAACTTTGACAAGATTCCCAGTCCCTGCACTGGCCACACAGCCCATAGCATGATGGAACCACCACCATATTTTACTGTAGGTAGCAGGTGTTTTTCTTGGAATGCGGTGTTCTTTTTCCTCCATAAATAACGCCCTTGTTATGCCCAAATAACTCAATTTTAGTTTCATCAGTCCACAGCACCTTATTCCAAAATGAAGCTGGCTTGTCCAAATGTGCTTGAGCATACCTCAAGCGGCTCTGTTTGTGCTGTGGGCGGAGAAAAGGCTTCCTCTGCATCACTCTCGCATACAGCATCTCCTTGTGTAAAGTGTGCCGAATGGTTGAACGATGCACAGTGACTCCATCTGCTGCAAGATGATGTTGTAGGTCTTTGGTGCTGGTCTGTGGGTTGACTCTGACTGTTCTCACCATTCGTCGCTTCTGTCTATCCGAAATCTTTCTTGGTCTGCCACTTCAAGCCTTAACTTGAACTGAGCCTGTGGTCTTCCATTTCCTCAATATGTTCCTAACTGTGGAAACAGACAGCTTAAATCTCTGGGACAGCTTTCTGTATCCTTCCCTAAACCATGATGGTGAACAATCTTTGTCTTCAGGTCATTTGAGAGTTGTTTTGTGACCCCATGTTGCTACTCTTCAGAGAAAATTAAAGGAGGAGGGAAACTTACAATTGACCCCCTTAAATACTCTTTCTCATTATAGGATTCACCTGTGTATGTAGGTCAGGGGTCACTGAGCTTACCAAGCCAATTTGAGTTCCAATAATTAGTTCTAAAAGTTTTGGAATCAATAAAATGACAACGGTGCCCAAATTTATGCACCTGCCTGATTTTGTTTGAACAATTATTGCACACTTTCTGTAAATCCAATAAACTTCATTTCACTTCTCAAATATCACTGTGTGTGTCTCCTATATGATATATTTAACTGACATTTTTTATCGTAAGAACCAACGATTTATACAGGAAAATAATGACTATTAACAAGGTTGCTCAAACTTTTGCATCCCACTGTAACAAACTAGAATATTCAATGTAAAAAAAATGCAAAAATGTTCCCTGTTTTAGTAAGCTTACACTTATTATTTGATGCTATTAATAAATTCTACCTTTACTACTTTGAATGCACTAGGTAGACACAACTACAAATAATATCATCATGACATACGCATTTACTTTATAAATGAAATGAAGTATAATAAAACTAAACCCACACATATGTACTGTATTTGGAGTCCTCATAAGGGCAGTGCAAGAAACAGAAGTCAATCAAGTTAGAACAATTTATAGTGACAAGGCCCACTGCCCATGGGTTTGCACTTTTTGCAGTAGCTCTTTTAAGTCTAAAGGGACTTCAACTAAAAATGCCATCCATCCATTATCCAACCTGCCGGAAACAATCCCAGCCGACACAGGGCGCAATGTAGGAAACAAACCCTGGGCAGGGCACCAGCATACCGCAGCGTGCACACACACACACACACACACCAAGCACACACTAGGGACAATTTAGAATCACCAATGCACCTAACCTGCATATCTTTGGACTGTGGGAAGAAACTGGACTGCCCGGAGGAAACCCACACAGACAAGGGGAGAACATGCAAACTCCACACAGGGAGGACCCGGGAAGTGAGCCCAGGTCTCCTAACTGCAAGGCAGCAGTACTACCCACTGCGCCACCGTGCTGCCCACTAAAAATGCCAAAAGACCTAATTCTATATTTTACCCACATAAGCAATACTCACTGAATTTGTGGAAAAGTACAAGTTATTCATTGCACTATATTTTAATATTCATTCATGAAAGCTTCTAATTAGTACTGGACAGGTATACCGGTTCATACTGAAAACCGTTTTTTATTGTTTTTATGATATGGATTTAAAAAATGATATCAAGTATTTATCTTAGCATTCTAAATTTTCAGAAAGCAGGAATATCATGAAGTGAATGGATTCTGTATGGTGATTGCCGTCTTCTTTTAGTGCGGAGGAAGTCAGTTTAAGAAACGTAGTGATTAACCACTGGGTCGGGGAAAGTAACACAAAGCATTTAATGTGCTGCATTAATTTATGACGGGGTAAAGTACTTGATTAAACATTGATTTTAGGAAGAAGTTTAGTTTACGACATTCTACTTTAATTATGAAGTAAACTATGAGAATAAAGTGGAAATGTTGACTTTAATCTCAACATAAACGGCGAGAATAAAGTGGAAATGTTGACTTTGTTCTCGACATATAGTTTGTTTTTTTTCCCAGTACTGTATAGCTTAGCTTGAAGCAAGGTCCATATTAATGCAGTTTGCCTAAATGATGGTTCAGTTGGTAAAGATGTCATCACCAAGTTCCACTTGTTTTATTTTATTTTAATTTGGTAAATACTGTGTAATGCACCTGGGCTTGAAGTCTTGAAGTAATACTGCAACTATCAGTAATAATACTATTATTTATTTTATTGTTATTATTTATTACTTTAAATATTATGCAGTTTAATGATGATAAAGTTGTTTAAAAAGTCACTTTAATGTCTCAGTGGACAGAGATTGTTAACATTAACAGAAAGTGTAGTTGGTTTACAAAAAATATTTACTATTTATTCCTTTTCTAAGACATATTCGGTGCAATACAATTTTTGAGAAGCACTTCCGGATATTTTACTAAGTCTAAATGCCTCTTTGTATGGTTGAAAATATGTTGTCAAAATTATAGTTTGTTTTTGCAAAATTTGTTCAATAAAAAGGTTCTATATTTTGACTGCATCTGTCATGCAATGTGATACCTTCTCCATTAGTGCCACCCCCTTGAAAACTTTATGGGGCAATGCAAAACTGTATTAATACTTGTGTGCACATTAAAAATTTTTTTTTTCTACAATGTACAATACTCTTGACAGTGGAATAGGTTATAGGTTTAGGTTATAACATCCACTCATGCATGGGGGAAAAAAATACCGTTGAATACCTTAAAACCGGGATAATTTAGAAAAATACCGTGATATAGAATTTTGGTCATACCGCCCACCCCTACTTCTAATGATACTAAAGAGTAGTGAAGAGCAAACCCAGCAGACTTTACTAAACTCAGTAGTACTCATTGAAATCAATGGGGAAGCAAAACTGAACTTGTGGATTATAATGGTGCAGTGGTCTATTAAGTGACCCCAAGGGCCAGGGAAGCACCTGTCAACTATGCTGGACTGATTATCGTGACTAAAAGTGATCTAAGAGGCAGCAGTGCTAACCACTGTGCCGCTGTGCCTAAACAACAAAACACACAGTCAAAATGAATGCCACAATCAAAATAGAACAAATGGCCACAAACTAGCAATAAGCAAATAAAATATAGATTGGTGTGTTGACAGAGTTTAAACCTTGGGGCACACATTGGCCATGCCATGAAGCAGTGATATGGGACTGGCTTGTTCCATTGTTTGAAGTGGCAGCTGTGGGAACAGCTGGAGCGTCTTTTTTGTTTCCCATGTATTTTTGCAAATGCTTAACACTATTTTCTTCCATCAAGAATAAAAAAAAAAACACCTTGTAAATAGTAACAAATCTTTTGTTATTATTAATAAAGTAGTATAATTTTGACATGAGGTTAGCTAGGGATCTTTTAAGGCTTTTTTTGAGATTCTAGCTGGGCATATGGCTAATTATATATGCAAAATAGCCATGCGGTGCTGTGCTGCCAGGCACAGGGATCACTGTTATATGTACCCAGAGGTAGTAGTCATTACCCCTCAAATGAAAATGATGGAAGTTTTTCTGTTCGTTTTTCTTTTTCAAACAAGCATGACACAGGGAAATCCAGATGTAATACTGATCACGTTGTGACAACATGCATGCGTGAAGCAGATCAGCAACAATCTTACAGTCATGTCATGCAAGAAAGTTCTGAGCATTGCTTCTAAACTTCTCTGATGTCACACTGGGCTCTAACAGTATCATAGGGTGCTAGGAAAAATGTTCTTAAGCTAGCAGCAAGGTAAAATTCCAGGAAAATATTCTGCAAACAAGGTTATCAGAAACAGCATATTTGCTGTGAAAAAAATGCCTTGGCAAATTTCGTCAATCAACATAACTAAAAAGTAATTTAAGACTGAAGTTTATTGGTTTTCATTACTGAATTACAATTACAAAATCCTGAGCTCAGTTATTTCCTTTGTCACTATTTGTGTGGCAATAATTTTTCACTTGGGGAAAAATGCTGAGGTTTTGACAAGAGTTAACTGTAGTACCATGAAAACCAGTAAACATGCACCATCACAAAGGAAATTAAATGGCTTTGGGGCATTTCATTTTGATCTACTACCATTAAGAGAAGCCAAGGTAAAAAGATTTTTAATCAATAAATTCTGGATATTGAATCTTTGAAATCCTATCAACTCTTAAAAATGTTTCATTGCTAAATATTTTTCTCCTGAAATGAGAGTTCTCACCAATATTGTTGAATACATTTATAGTGCTATCATATGGCTTGCAAACGGCTCTCAAACCTTATCATTTTACAATTGATAAAGAACCAAATTCTAGATATTAATGAACAATTATTTCAATTGTGTCAGGTAATAAATGTTCCGACTATGACTCTGATCCAATCATTTCTAATGATCCTTGTGTTGTAAACAATTATCTGCCTCAAGCTCTTTCTAAAAAAGCTATTACTGTAATGCTGGTACCAATTTGTAAGCAGGATTTCAACATGCTGGAGTTCATAGTAGTGAACTGCTATTTTTCTAGTTATTAAATCACAGTGAAATTGAATACCTAATATTATATGGAAATAAATAAAAAATACATAAATTAATTGAATTTTGAAAGTGTTTGATTCCCATTGTATGAGTAGTCATTAGCTGGCTAGTACATAAAGAGACATTGGACTACTGAGCAAAATAGCTTGCAACATGTTGTAAAGCAGGAAGTTTGAATTCTTAACCTGCAATCGACAGTTGACTAAGAAACTAACTTTTGACCTTGAGCCAAAAGATGTGTTGGCAGCAAGTATTTTATATCTGGCACTCCAGAGAGTTGTTACTTTAGAATATTTAAGCAATGACAAGTTTAATTTAGAGAAAATAACCCCTACAAAAACATTAAAGTGCAGCTTGAATTTATACAGCAATGGCTTTAATTACAAAGGATACAAATTATAAAGCAATACCTTCTCTTTTCATAAAACCAAAAACTTGCAAAACTTTGTGTTTATTGTGAGTAACAGCAGTTTCCCCAAATACCACATCACTATTTTATCCAGAAGTACAGTATATTTTTATGCATTTATTATGTAAGTCTAAGTACACAGGAAGAATGAATGAGGGGGGTTAGAGAAACAGGCATGGCCGAGAACAAGAATACAGTTTAATTATACTTGTAATATCTTTTATTGACAGACCTAGATACCGTATAGAAATATAGCTTCTTCACCATATGAAAAACAAATCATGATAAAAATAAAAAACAATTTACTCATTCTGTGCACCTTCTATCGGTTCTGTCAGTTTATAACTTTCTAAAAGTCAAATGGAGTTCAAAGCAAATTTTAACCTTTTTTCTTTTTTAAACTTTGTATTACAAACTGAAGGTTATACCTATCAAAAATGATGGATTTTTACTTGACAAAGCTGCCGAGCAGCTAGCTGTGCCCATGCCACAGCAGCCTCTTCAGGTGTTTGACTTGATGCAGTGACTGACTAACTTGAGAATGGCAAGCCTTTCAGACTCTCCCACCCAAGTAACACACACTCCTTAATTCCCGTTCCAAGTTTGCAAAAAATTGGACTACAGCATACAAAAGGAAAAAAAATAACACCATTTTGTGTCTAATGACCAGGTACAATAAGGTATTCTTTACCTTTTTATTTCAGTTGTTCTACTTTGCTGTCTTTATGAAAGCCATTTCAGTTTCACCAACACCTTCAGTCTGAATTAAAAAATATAGGCTAACACACAGATTTAACTATGCAGACATAACAAACCAAATCTTTTGTGCTAATGCTAGATTCATTTAAATGATCACTATGTCTTTTAAACAAGTCATCTGTATACTTATTTGTATCTCTGCAGTTTCATCTCTGTCAACATGCATAATGTTTCTTTAAAATAACTGTCACAGGGTCGGACTGAGAATAATGTAACAGTTAATTTTATGTCCTCTGTTTACTAATAAAAATAATCAGGTAAACATCTAGATCACTGTAGCATCATGTGGAGGAACCTGAGAAGTGCCTTTTCCTCCTTTATCTGCCACCATACTTTGATGCTAAGCATAACTAGACTTTAGGTCCTATACCATTCAAATGTGCCTTTTACAGTTTCCTGTTCTGATTGTTAATGTTAAATGAATTGTGGGCGGTGAAAGAATTATTCACTTTAACAACATTATGTAATTGAACCATTAGGAATGTCTGTTTTATGTATAATTTAACAGCTTTGCAGTCTAATGCATCTACATAATGTTGGTGCACTGTCAAACCTATGGTATGCTATCCAGATATTTAAAAATCTAAATGCTGTCAATGATGTAAAGGTAAGTAACTTGCTCTCATCAATATATCAGCAAGGCATGAGTCTTTCTTACATACTGTAAACTTAGAACATGAAACTTTATCATATTCAAGAACATATAGTATTCATCAGGTGTTTCAAATATCTACTTGATGTATGTACAGTATATAATTCTTAATTTTGTGTTATGAAATTTAAATATCTGCTGATGTACTAAATCATCATCTGGCAATCTACCCATGAGAGAAAAAACATACTTTTGCTTATTCTGAAAATATGCATATGTGAAGTTCAAAAGCCACAGGTGGATCAGATATTTTAACATGCCCCTATAGTTGTGTAGTAAAAATAATTATAATTACTACCAAAATATGGCTGATGGGTGTGCAATAACTTCCAGGTTGCTAGACTTTGTATGGATAAATCACTGATTTGTATGTAATAGCTCTATATTAAAGTAAATGTACAAGGAGGAAGTAAGTTAAAATTTTGTACTGTTGAGTTCCAAAAGGGGAAAACTGTATTGTTTAAAAAGTGAAAGCTGGTAAGCCATATATTTTAGGGTTGTCGGTGGGCATTTGCCAAATGATGGGTCAAAGCAATGACATTACAAAAATTGATTTTTTTTCTTGAATTAGGCAAGAACATTATGAATAGTGACATAAATACCAGAGGGCAAGATAAGGGACCTTACACATGGTAGTGACAGGCCGATTGGTTTCCTATTTTTAGCTCTTCCCTTGGGAATGACCTCCTTCCCTATCTCTGTTCTTATATATCACAGTATTACTTCAGACTGCAGGATTAAGTATTTGAAATTTGGGCTAACATTTGATGATTTATACATCTCATTTTCCAATTAACAATTTTATTTTGCACCAACTGAGAAAAATCAAAATAGTAAAAAATTGGCTGATTTTCAGTTACTCTTTAATATTTTTGTGATCACTGAAAATAGCCCTTTGGCTTCTTTGTTCTCAAAAATGTAGTATCACTTTAAATTTCTATTTCTAAGCATACATTTTTGAAAAAAAATTTAAAAAGTATATGTTTTGTTCCTTTGCTGTTAAATCTACAGTTAAATATCAAATTTGATGTTCTTTAGTTAAATCATTACCAAAAAAAAACCAATAATATATAATTATATTTCATATAATGTGCTGTATTTCTTGACCTGGACAAAACCACTCTACAAATACATCCATACTTTTAAGCCAAGCCTGAATCCTTCAGCTTCAGTTCCCACAATTGCCTTACTGCAGCAGTCTGTGCTAGTCAGTTAACTTGCCTAGGCTTCTACTCTACAAATATTCTTTCATATAAGCAAATCAGGACAGCATGGTGGCACAGTGGGTAGCACTGCTGCCATGCAGTTAGGAAGACCCGGTTTGTTTCCCGGGTTCTCCCCATGTCTGCGTGGGTTTCCTCTGGGTGCTCCGGTTTCCTCCCACAGTCCAAAGACATGCAGGTTAGGTGCATTGGCGATCTGAAATTGTCCCTAGTGTGTGCTTGGGGTGTGTGTGTGTGTGTGTGTGTGTGTGTGTGGGCGTGCCCTGCGGTAGGCTGGCGTTCTGCCTGGGGATTGTCTCCTGCCTTGCACTCTGTTTTGGCTGGGATTGTCTCCAGCAGACCTCCGTGACCCTGTAGTTCGGATATAGTGGGTTGGATAATGGGTGGATATATTAAGCAAATCATCTTAACATAGAGGGAAACACCTCACATTATAAACTTTAAAAAAGCAATCAAAAATGTGACATCTTTTTATAGTTCACTGTGTTATGGGTTGTCACGCAGCAAGACCCTAAAGAGGATACTGACCTGTAACGAAATATGCAGTGTTCACCAGAACACTAGGATGCAGGTGACTTGACGTGTCAGAGATCCAGATCCAGACTGCATGACAAGATCGAGTAGGCACCCATGAAGATCAATCAATATTACATGTGTCAGTGTGGTCATGTAACCCATATATATTTTTACACATTATTTTTCTACATTGTGTAACTGAGAAAGTTCTTTACTCCCAGACGTACAGTATACTTTAGGAGGGATTGAACTACTATTTAAGCACTGACTGGTATGATGTGTAAAAACAGTTTTATCTTAAAGTTGTAAAAAAAAAAAAACACTGTGTTACAACAGTCTGGGCATGGGGAACTCCACAACCACTCAACACTAGAGACAATGGAGTATATGAAGCACCTCAGTTGACACAGAGAGTGCATCATAACCATTCAGATGTTCATTTGGGTCTCCCAGCAGAGTCTGTTATAGTGCTGAACAGTTCTTTAATTCAAGCTAATGATACCATTATTTTTGTATCATGATCGATTTATGTTTTTGCTGAAGTTGTTTTGTCTTGGCTTTAAGGGGGCACTGTAAGTGGAACATATTTTCCATAGTGCATTTCCCATCATTGAACCTGCTCTAACCTTTGAGATAATGCACCTTGCTGAACACAGTTTCCATTCTAGTTTTACAGAAAGCAGCAAATGGCTCCAGCTCAGGGGTAAAGCGATGATGTCCTTTTAACATTTAAGACTAAACTGGAGGTAAGGGAATTGTTTTTATTGAAGCTAGTTAACACACATTACCAGAGAGGAAAAATGAGAACTCATTTCTATTTTATGTAAGGCAAACCAGAGACCACCTACAGTCAACAGCTTGGCTTTTTAAGAGCTACAAATAGCTTTGGGCTCTGACTATTTCTAGAACACAAATTTAGAAGTAATTTTGGAATTACTCAAAAGTGATCCTGAGAAAGTATTTAAAGCCCCCTCAAGCTAGTGGCCCTTTTAGCTATGTGTCAGGAGGTGAGTTGGATAAAGGGCTCAGAGGCAACAGGAAGAAAGGCCAACCTAGACAGAAAAAGAGGGGGTAAAAGGTGAATGGAGAGCTTTGTGCTACTTTAAGGAATCTAGGATACATGTTTTAAGACCTATTAAGATGGGTCTGAGCTGGATGGAGATTTATCATAATCCTTATAATTTTTGCATACTTTAGATCCTCTGAAACATTCTGACCACGCTGGTATCAAAAAATTACCCTCTTAAATGTATGTCATTAAGACTTCAACCCTTTATATGTGGGCAGTTTTGGGGATGTCATTTGTGAAATATCAGTACCCAAAGAATATGAACTGCAAGGACACTAGACATCAGTTACAAATATCCCAACTATAAAGTACATCTCCACAAGTGCATATTACAAATCTGATAAATCTAAGGTAAATATTACTCTAAGTTGAGGGTCATGGGGGTCTGCGCATATCTTCACTAGTACCATGCAGTAGCCAGTTCTGGAAAGCATCAGTCTATAATAGATTATGTTTGCCAGGCAAGAGATTGTGTTCCAGCTCTGGCTTAAGTTTAAATATCTTTTGTGTTACGTACGTTAACATTATTATTGATTTTTATCATCTATCTAATTGTGCACTTTTGTCAGTTTTGTTTATTATGCAGTTTCTATGTGCTTAGTTGTGCTCTCTGATATTTTTTTGGGTGGTTTACCAAGGGTGGGGAAACACCTGTCCATGACTGTTGAGGGGCTGCTTCCAAACCTATAACGGCTTTTTGAAATTGCAGTCCCTCACCATTCACTGAAATGGGCTTGGTAGTTTTGCATGTTTCCTTTTTGATTATTGTTTCATTTTCTTGTTTATGCACTGGGATTTGTTTTCTTTGCATCCTTTTTTGTCTTTTGAAATTTTTATAATTTTTTTCTAGTTTTTGTTAATAAATTTTCAATAAGACTTTTCTCTTATTCCACCCAGACGTTTTATAGTTCTCCCCCTGGTAAGACATACCTTATGCTTTTGAGACTCTTTGCTATTCCTTTTGAGTATAGCATACCTGACCACAATTTTGAGGCCTAGTAAGGCCTATACTCTCCCACTTTCCTGGAGTCAGGCTTCCCTTGGGGTGACACCTGTTTTATGGGCTATTTTGTAAGGTGTTGCCCCTTTGCTGCTTAGTGGAACCAAAGTGTTCATGACTATGTTATGTTATATACTAAACATATGCATTTTTCCACACAGACCACATCACAATGTGAGAAACAGAATAACAAAGTATATATCTGAACAATGAATTGAAATGTATATAATATTGTGATTTGGATGACACCTCTGTTTCCCTTTCTTACTTGCTATGAGAAAATGTTCTATAAACAGAATAACAAAGACTTCATGCTGTCATTATACCTTAATATGTGAGTGTTACTGGATGAATAAACTGAATTACATTAAAGTACATTATTTAGTCACATAATACAATACTACCAATTTCCCTGCACAAATGTATCATATGGGGAGATATGAAAGCTAAAAAAAAATTTAAAAAAATTTAAAAAAAGACGTTTAGCAGTCAAGAGCAATGGAATTCTGCTCCCATGGTCCACCATACACCAGTGAAATTATGATGTACCAAGATTATGCTATTACATCCCCTACAAAACATAGTCTCTTGACATATTGATGATGAAAAGGAAATGACTGGTCACCCTGTTCATTACACCTTGCACTGAAGACCTTGGACTATGAGGTGCTTAATGTCATGCACATTTTAACTCACAAATAAGCAATTTCCCTGCTCAATTGTTCAGGATGAGGCTATTAATCCTGCTGTGAACTTTAATGGATCTGTACCCTTCATTTAAAAGCAAATGCAATTAATTTGAGAAATTTGACCTATTGAATAGCAATTAAAATTTAAGGATAGGTCATACCATGACACCAAAAGACATCTTGTTATTGTTTCTCCAAAATAATGGTTAACAATCACATGTATACAATTTTGAATTACATATGGATTAACGCTTTATGTATATGTGGAATAAAGCGGATTGTTACAGTATATTATACCATTATAGTTCTATCTCAAGTAGAAAGTTTGTACACATTGTAAGTCTAATACCCCCGTGCCACTGACAATCTCCTTACAGAGCAGCTCAATTAACACAAACCACCAAACTGTGAAAAATCTGCCTTGCAAGCTGCCTGGTATTGGCTCGGTACTAAGTAGAATTAATGGCAGGTTTATGAACTACAGACATCTCTCCACAAGACAAAGAAAATGCTTTATCACACATTTACTTGTGTGCTCTCCAATTTTCAAAACTCATGTTGGGATGCTGGGTGTTTTACAAAACAACAAGGACACTTGTTATTGTTTTTATTCGCAGCAGGTTGCAGCAAAAATAAGTTTACACAGATGAACAAACAGAAGAAGATACACATTAAATTGCAAAAAAAAGTTTAATTTATAAACAGATCACTGCCATACTCTGTGTAATACTACAGTACATTTTTTTGGAAATTGAGAGCTGCAGATGCAAAAATGAAAATATTCTTCCCATAATCATTACATGGACCATTTAAGTTAATTAGGAGAAAAAATAAACACAATGACATTTTTGACAGTTTAATTTCTTGTTAATGGTTAATAAAGCAGTATTTATTTCTGTTACTATTCAAGGGAAATTGATACACTTATTTGGGTTAAAACTGCCATCTCTCACCATTCCTAAGCCAAATATCCTTCAATTTAAGGATACAGTTTTTAATAAGCCTGACAAATATACGGCAGTGTAGAGTTCGGTTTTCGTCATGGTTACTTCACAAGAGTTTCAGTCTTTTAGGATTTAAATACATTTTTTCTTTTATAATAGCTGTGGAGTCCTTGGTTCAAATCGTAACCTTGTTACTATCCATGTAGAATGTGTCTTTCTTGTAGCATTCCAGGTTTTTATTCACATTCCAATCACAAGCAAGGTAAGGTTAAAAAGTGATGTGTAACTAGCAGTTATAAATTAGAGTAGGTGTGTGCATGAACATGCTCTGGAATTTACTCTGTATTTTTTGCCTTGCATTGAGGTTTCTAATACCTGTGACCTTCAATTTTGATGTTTGAATATGTATGGATAAATTCCACTAAAAGATCACACTAACAAAAATTCAAGCTCATGTTTTATGTTACATTTGCAATACTACCACTGGAATCCTTAGTTGTATTTCTATCACTGACAAGGAAAAGTTATTATATATTTATTATGTGTGATCAGCTTTGCATCCCTGCCCAATGACCATCCTTAAGAAGTCATATATCCTTATGTTCATATGGGTTTTGTCAAAGATTCCACTCTTCTCCCCATCTGGGCAATCCTGGCAGAGCCAGAGTGATTATGGGTGTGAGTGAGAAGGTACTGTTATGGACTGGTGTATCATTCAGTGTTGGTCCTTCCTTGCATTACTAAGTTCTGGAAAGAGATACAGAAAGAGACGGCAACAAGATGCAGGGCTCTGGTGTCATACTTGCAGTTGGTAAGTATCAGAATTATATGAGCAGGTTGATAGATAGTTTATAGGGAGGACAAAAGTGATAGCTGTTTTATTGTTTTCTTATATCTATCTATCTATTCCTAATTTTACCTATGTATCACTTCATTTACTGTCCTTTATTTTATAAAATAAACATACCATTATATATTTTATTTTATGTTATGTAAATATTCATTAACAGGTAGTTAGAGTGTCTAATGATACGAAGCGAGTGAAAGGGACAGAGCAGCATTAACTATAAAGGGGTGCAAATAAAAAATTATAAATAAAAGGTGGACTGCTTAGGACAGGGGTGCCCAATGCGTTGATCGCGATCGACCGGTAGATTGCAAAGAAATTATTTTTTTTTTTAAACGTTAGTCTATCATATCTTCCCTAGGGCATTTGCCACCTGATTGACATATAGGGCGGCCAGTCTGCGATCTCTTTTCCTCTAACACACTGGTCATCCCACATGCACAATCAAACACACGAGCTACTGCAAAACTCCGGCTGTGATCTAGTTAGCCTTCCAATTTATATAGACTAAAGAAGGGATTTAAAAAAAATGTTTAGGGAGGGTATGGGCTGAATGTGGAATTGGAAGATGATTTTTTTTTTTCTCACAGTTGTGACGGACAGCTGGGTCCCATGCCCGGTCGGGACGCCCCTGCTACATATGTTCCGGGGGAGCCATCATGGACAGCTCATTACCTCCCCCGGGACGCTAGGTGGCAGCCTCCCGGGCCAATGTTCATTTCCCACTCTCCCACGTGGCTCCCTGGGACATGGAGTCCTCTACAGCCTGGTTGGGAGAGGGGGTGGCTGCTAGGGGGCGCTGCCACGACTCAAGAGCCTGGCTGGACAAATCTTCAGCCCCACCCGGAGGTGCAATTAGGACCAGGTGGTCAAGCACCTGGAACACTTCCGGGTGGGGTATAAAATGAGCCAGCCTCCACCACTGGGTAGCCAGAATCGGGAGGAAGAGGACGAGGTTGCCTGGGAGGAGTGGTGGTACCAGAGAGGGAAGAGTATTGCTTGTGCTTTGGGACTGTGTTTGGGCTGTGTGGCACGGGGAAGACGTGTCACACAGCTGAAGAAAAATAAAAGCCTGTGTGTTTTTGTACACGTGCCTCTGCGTGGTCTGTGCCGGGTCGGGCGCTATATAGCGCCTTTTACACAATGTAACAATTGAAGTGCGTTTGTCTGACGTCCAAGGTTCAATCCCCGATGAGGGGTGCAGTGGAGTGTGTACGCCTGATGAGCCCAAAATAGGGCGAAACACGTGTCGCATACTCTTTGCATTATTTGACAGTTAACTATGTAACATTCTATGATCTGCTTCTCGCAACTATGAGGGCACCCGTGGCAGATGTTTGCTGACTTGCAGACCAACCACACACGTTACCTGGTAGGTAACCACCCATACAATCAGACTGTGATTCAGACTTCGAATGCTATATATCATTTGTAATGTAGGTAGATCATTTCGACCTGGTCATTTTAAAAGTAGATCGCAAGCCGAAAAAGTGGGGGCACCCCTGGCTTAGGGAATAATAGTGCAGTCACACAGTATAAAATTAGCAATATGCTATCCAGGAAAAATAAATAAATTGAAGAGGGTGCAGAAAAGTAATACAAAAATTTAAAAATGCAAATATATGAAGTACCATATTGATGGCATTCTGTCTAACATTGCCCAGATAAAATTCTTTAAAGGAGAAGGGAGAAAATGTAATTCTCTCCCAATATTCTACAAAAATTGTAATCAAGGTTGCACTCCAATATATCTGACAGTGACAATGGTTAACATTAAATAACAAAACCACACTTTTTTCTTTAAGTGTACAATAACACAACATAGTGTTATTGCTGAAAAAAGAATGTGTGCTCAAAGAACTTTTGCATATGACCCGATCTATGTGTACACTTACCGCATGTAAAGATGCTATGTTAAAACTCAACTTTTTTCTGTTTACAGTACTGCACTGACAAGTTCTTAATTTGTCAAATGCATTCTGTTAATTTGTTCTTATTTCGTTCTATATAATCAGTACAAATTTAACATTAATAATGACTTTGTTATTTGAAGTACTCAATAACCTCTGTGACCTAAAAATTGGATTAAGTGGGTTTAGAAAACGGGTGGTTGAACAGATGGATATTTTCAAAGCAAACCCTCACATACGATTCCTTTGTTTCAGAAGCATGATATTATGTAAAAGCATATAATAACCACCCTCTTTTAGGGAAAGCTGTTAATATTAAAAATCAAGACACAGAAAGACCACTGAGCTTCTTCTAATAATCCACAAAAGAACAATGGAAAAAAAATAGATAGTAACTTCAGTAATTAAGGAGCTGAATCTAAATACAGTAACCAAATTTTAAGTAGACCAGTGGGCAAAGTAATAAAAGAAACAGTGTGCAAGGTTTTATTTAAAGCTCTTTATTGTTTCAGCTTTTATTAAATTGTGTAAATAAACCAAATTATTTCTTTCAAAAATGCTTAATCATCTGCAGCCATAAAAAAAAAAATCAACCATCCACTGCACTCCATTTTCTATGAAACATGCGTAATGTCAGTCTTTCCATTATACGAGGCACAACAACCCAATAATAATCAAGTACCGGTAACTAAATTTATAGAACACAGTGTTTGAATTGATTGTTTTAAACATGACTCGGTATTACATAAATTTTGAAATACCAGTCACACACATGTTGACAAAAATAGAGATAGAAAAGTTTAGGACTTGCTCTCAAGGGAGCTCTTCCATGCACATCTTGGGCCATGCAGCTGTTCTATTATGCAACAGCAAGTTCAGGTGCATAAGCTGATTTTTACTAATGTGGAGAAACAGCAGGAGTTCTTTTACAGCATTTTCCAATTTGGGAGCACATCCCACAGTTGACTGCAATTGCTCAAACTGCAACAGGCTTATAAAGACTGCATAATGCCAAAGTGGGGCTTGATTTGTCAAACACATTGGTATTCAAAATACATATGCCTTCTTTGTATCATAATAGCGTTTTCTGTTGCCATTTCCAAATGATGTTTTGTGTTTTTATTGTTTGATATTCGAGTACAGCATGCTGGGGCTATAAATTACAAGTTTGCTTTATAAGATTAAATTGGATTGAATTGCTACCTCCGTCTTAAGTGTTGCTGAAGTAGGACACACTTTATCATTCACATGGAGAAGGCAGGTTTCATTGACAGCTGCCACATGTAGCATCAAAGAATCAAAAAGAATAAGCAGCAAAACCATTTACATTAGTATACCCAAGGATGGCATTGAATAATAAAATACACAGCTTTTATGCGCAAAATTAACAATCACCTTCCTGAATCAGACTAATGAGATAAAATATAATGATGCTTCCAATGTTAGATTAATCAATTAAAAAATGCAGACTTATATACAACAATTAAGTGGATTATCTGAATTTCAAGTATATTTTTATGTATGCCTCCTACAAAACTTTGAAGGCAAGAATAATTTAATCGCCATGGAACACTCATTTATGTTATATTAACCAAACTATAATGCAACCTTTTTTACACAACTCCAAAAAAAAGAACATCACTCCTGATATTTTTCTTATGTCTCTACCATGTTATTTTTCCTGCGGAGTTCTCTGTTACACATGTCAATCTATCAAGCACCAAAGCACCACATTTCACACCATTAGTATAAACAGAGGCAGCAATGCTTAGGGCTTATAGCTCCATGAGACAGGTTCAGTTATGGATTGGGTCACTGTTTTTGTGGACTAGATTTCTAACTTCTATGATATCTGTATAAGGTGTCTGGATACTTAAAACTATGATGAGGAAAATTAGGAATATTTGTACAATTTTACAGTTGTAGAAAAGAGCAGAGCAATACAAAATGAAACAATATTGCAACATTAATGATTACTTTCTCAGTGTCAAAAACCTAATTAAAAATATCCTGGCTACCAATTCAGCCCAAGTCTCAGCCTTCTGTATCAAATAAAGTAACGACAATTACACAATTAAAAAACTCTCAATAAAAAAATCTCATTGAATGACAACATTAATACAACATGTTCTTGACTGAAATGATCATCAATTTATAGTTTAAAAGGTATATACATTTATCATGACATCCTGGGCAACAATCTAACATCAGCACAAACAGCAATGTATTCTGATAAAAATAAATAAATAAATAATCTTCATTTACTAATCCAAGTTCCCCACCCACGTGAACTAACCAAAACTACATTTTCAGGAAATGCTACAGACAGTTTGACAGATCTACTGTACAGTTATAAAATATGAAGTATTGATGTGAAAACTGATGACATGTAGCAGGTAAATGCTGCAGACACTAATAGTGCTTTCTATCACTGGGATAAAAATATATATAGATAATATCACAGGATTTGTCAAGAAATTACATATTCATCACTTTATAAAAATGCTTGAAGGATTAGGTCTTTAGGCATACAAACTTAACATTATCACTGAACAATAACAAAAATGCAACTAATATATTAAAAACATCACACATTCTATATATTTCCTAGGCATTCTATTCAATATCTGCTTTTCACACGTTTCCACTAACATTAACTCTGCATTCTACATTTGATTCTTTACCAACAAAACCTCTGCTTTCAAAGAACAATATTATCTGGCATATTTTGTGTCACAATAGCGTTTTAGTTTACTATTTCTACCACTATATTATTTTCTATATTTAGCTAACTTATGTATTTCTCAGCTAGTAGAAATGGGAGAAAGAAAAAAGTAGTTAAAAGAATGCCTTATATTGCCAGACAAGTTTCAAATATATTTCACAATTTTGCACGAAATGTAACACATCTTAACAGGTTGTCTGATAATAAGAAGATATCCCAGAAAAGATCTGGGGAATCCACAGCTGCCTCAACAAGTAGGAGAAGGTTAGGAGCACGTGCTGATACAGCGCATTGCCGCACCCACCACACAATAAACCAACTCAGGATCCAGATTAGAACCCAAGTGCAACCATGCAACAGGAGACACCTCAGCTCCACACTAGTTCAGATGGAGTGGAACAGTGTGAGGCTTTTTATGGTGGCTGGAATGCCAATCCTGTCACCAACCCTCAAGTTTTTCCCAGCAGGTTGGAGGGCCTACATGCAGATTAACGTCATACCCAGCACAGAGCAATTGCAGGTTAAGGGCCTTGCTCAAGGGCCCAACAGAGCAGAGTTCCTTTTGGCATTTACAGAATTTGAATCAGTAACCTTCCGATTGATTGGGATCAACAAGTAGACGTGCCTATAAAAATTCCCATAAATATAACTGAAGAGGATATACTGTCATTCTCTCTCTCTCTTGCTCTCTTTTTTTATTTTCTTTCTTTTTTTTTTGTTTAGGGAACAACTAAATAAAGTGGCTGGAATGTATTAACTACTGCCTTTCTGAATAAGTCTGATAAATGGAATAGATTTTAGTAACTAGAGAAGTCACTCATTATATAATATCAGTCTCTATATAGCCTTTGTGGTAACTAAAAGTAACATACATTGAAAAATATTTTAATTGCCATCTACTATGTTTTAAATTCAACATTTAAGATCATTTATAGTGCCTATAAAAAAGTATTTACCCCGTTCAAAGTTTTCACTTTTCATTGTATACAACGTTGGATTAATTTGTCTCAGGAACAGGAAAAGACTCTTTAAAATCAAAATGAAAACAGATCTCTGCAAAGTCAGACTAAATCAATTACAAATATAAAACAAAAAATAATTGATCACACAAGTATTCACTCCCTTTAAGAAAGCATATAGTAGATGTGCCTTTGGCAGCAATTCCAGCCTTAAGTCTTTGTGTACAGGTTTCTCTATCAGTGTGCACATCTGGGTAGTGCAATCTTCCCCCATTTTTCTTTGCAAAAAAGCTCCAGCTCTGCCAGATTAAATGCAAATTGCAAGTGAACAGCCTTTTTTAAGTTCTGCCACAAATTCTCAATAGGATTGAGATCTGGACTCTAAATCAGCTACTCCGGGACATTAACATTGTTGTTTTAAGCCATTTCTGTGTAGCTCTGGCTTTATCATCATATTGTTATCTTGGTGGAAAACAAATCTTCTCCCAAGGTGCAGGTTTCTTGCAGAATGCATCAGGTTTTCCTTCAAGATTTCCCTGTATTTTACTACATACATTTTTGCCTCTACTCTTACAAGCCATTCTGGGTCTGCTGCAAAGAAGCATCCTGATAACATAATGCTACCACCACAGTGCTTCAAATTGGGGAAGGGGTGTATGATAATGTGCAGCATTTGGGAAATGCCAAACATGGCATTTTGTCTGATGGCTCAAACATTCTATTTTGGTGTCATCTCACCACCAAAACTTTTTCCAGCCAACTTTAGAGTGCCTTCTGTCAAACACTCTCCCTCTTTTTTGTGGATAGCTTGCTCCAGAAAGATTTACAGATGTGCTGTACTCATTCAGTTTGTTAATGATTGATTTACCTGTGCTCCAAAGGGTATTCAGTAGGGATAGGATGTTTGACACCAAAGCTTTGAAGCTTGTATCACTTTAATAAAGCACAGTATGTCAAAGCAGTGTATTGAAGCTTCATTACCACATAACAGAATGTCACTGACGCAGCACCATGCTTTGACTGCTTCGAAGCTTTGTGCTGTCTAACATAAAGGAGGGGTGTGAAAACACTGATTGTATATTACACAGAAAAGATATTGAATTAAATTAGGAGTCCAGAAGTGCTGAACTTGTTATCTGACAACAAAGTACATACCATGCTATACTATCTTCTACAGGGTGGGGCATAAAGATATCCCACATTTCGAGGGAGAACTGTGCGGGCTGTAGAGGGGGTAGAGAAGTGGGGTAGGTCTCATTCGGTAGGTTAGGCTCTACGATTTTCAGTACCCAGCACAAGTTGGACTGGTGATCATCAGGGCTTTGGTTTTCAAGCAAATTATGAGAACAACCGTTCTGTGATAGCGACGCAGAGAGTGTTCCATACATGCTTCGCGCTCGGTCGAAATGCATCTGTACCAGATCGGAAAACAATTTTGCTATGAATTTCTAACCTTCGGGTCACTGGGTCCACACTGAAAAGAAAAATCACCTGGCAGACTTAGGACAGAA
Organism: Polypterus senegalus; assembly: GCF_016835505.1. Classification (NCBI taxonomy): domain Eukaryota; kingdom Metazoa; phylum Chordata; class Cladistia; order Polypteriformes; family Polypteridae; genus Polypterus; species Polypterus senegalus. The sequence goes on from NC_053161.1 coordinate 50,735,959, forward strand.
TATGTGTGGTTTCAACAGGACAGGGCCACAGCTCACACAACACGATGTTCGCTCGGAGTGTTGAGGCAAATATTCCCTTGGCATTTGATCTCTTTAACAGGAGAAGTGGGGTGGCCGGTGTGGTCGCCAGATTTAAGCTCATGTGACTTTTTCCTTTGGGGATACCTAAAGGAAAAGATTTTCAAACATTGTCCTTGATCTCCTGAGGATTTGAAGAAAAGGATTAGGCAGAAAATCAATGCCATTCCGCCTGAGATGACCCAGAGAGTAATGGAGAACTTCCGGGAATGTCTTCAGCAATGTATTGACAATGACCGCCGTCATTTGTCTGATATGATTCTTAAAACCTATTAAAACAAAACTGTTTTTTATGTATATTTATTTTAGAAATATACACAATGTGTTTCTAGATAGATTCATTCATTCGATTTGTTCTTAACTCAATTTTTCTTTTTGTAAAAACTTGATTGCTTTGTATGGATTGTAATAAAATTAATAATAAAAAAAAAAAGAAATATACACAATGTGTTTTTAGATAGATTCATTCATTTTTTATACCCCTTCAAAATTTGGGAGATCTTTATGCCCCACCTGTATATTGGAACTTCCAGTGTTTCATTAGTACTCTAGACTATTGTAGGCACATTCTCTAAACCCGCTTATCTGTGCTTAGTCCATGAACACATTCCCTTAAAAGCCTTAGTGCAATTATTCCCCAAACACTGATGGAAAAATAGTCTTTCTTTTGCATTTTTATCTCAGGGAATTTCTGCTGTGAGGCAAAGCTGTCACTAATTTTGAATCACTGGTGACTTATACTGCAGCATTTTGCTGGTGCTTGCCAACTCTGAGTGCTGGTGAGTTGTTGTTGTTTACATTACTATCACAAGGATGCTATCAAGTTGCACCAGCCTGGAGAAGAGCTGCCAACACTATTATTTGACATTCCATCATACAAATGAGTAGCTTCAGTGGCTGCTGCAGGAGTGCAGGTAAAAACAAGCCTACCAAAGTCACATATGAATTAAAATTACTGCCACAACAGTGTGCCATCTTTCTAAGATGGCAAACTACCCAAAAATGTGATAGAAAGTCCATTGCCAATTAGCACAGGTGAGCACTGATGAGTTACTAAAATATTTACAAAACGGCAAAAAATTAGATCTTTAGGACAACAAATTTAAAAATCATTTTATTGTAGAAAATTGTCACCCATACCAACAAGTACATTTATGGCACCATTTTAATGACAACTTCATTATACCATATGATCAAAATAAAACACAGAGAATTCATAGCCTTTAGTATACCTGTCTGATTGAAACTACGTCTTTAACAAGGGTTTGTGAGTGGCTGGCTTCCTCAAGCTGAAATAATTTTTGTATTCATCAATTGTCACAATCATAAAGAAGCTTTAGTAACTTCACAGCACTTCACCCGCACATCACTATTATTCAGTTACTTGAATATTTTCTTGTGTCCATCCTCTGGCCTGGACTTGTGCTTTTCACAGAGCTGCTTGGATTCTTTTGTCTTCACCATAATACTGACTCACCATAAGCTGGACATTCTAGACATAGGTGCCTTTATACTACAATCAATTGAAACCCCTTGACTACACACAGGTGATCTCCACTGAACTAATTATGTGACTTCAAAAATACAATTGGCTGCACCAGTGATGATTCAGGTGTGTCGTATACTTACGCAACCAATTATTTAGTATTTTATATTTGTAATTTAGTTCAACGACTTTGCAGATATCTGTTTTAACTTAGACCTTGAAGAGTCTTGTTCTGCTCAACAGTGTCAAAAAGCCAAATTACACCCCCTGCAATTCAATGTTGTGTAAAAATAAAATGTCAAAACTTTAAGGGAGTAAATACCTTTAACAGGCACTGTATCATGCATGCTTCTAGGTAATCACATATCCTGCAAAATGTACAACTTTAAAAAGACCTTTTTTGTCAACATCGTACGTACTGCAGAAGAAAATGATACATGGTCTGACCTTATCCCTTGAGTAACAATACTGAGATAAAAACTATTTTGGATAGGTCTGCAGAGCAATGACAGTTCAGATATTGCATGGTACTTTATAAATAACACCTAAACAAAGTTAACTGAATTAATATTATTGATTTCAAATAAATACAATGCCCATCCCCTTCAGTCTATTTTTTCCTTGCACTTTGATCCTAGTCCAAGGCACTTTATTTTGTGCATAATTAATATTTGTATATTCACATGTATAGAATAAAGTATTTCCAGCTTCTCCACAGTTACATTGTTTCTGCTCATTATTTTGAAAATGTATAGTTGTCTCTTAAAGATATAACATTGCACAACTGTAGTGTTAAAATATATATGTGTATTACATATTAATCCAATACAATGAAACTAAATTAAGAAAAAACAAATTCAAGTGTTCTTCCAGTTGCTTTTTAATAAAATTATGACCACCTTCTTCTATCTAGACAGTATTCTGACAGATCTGGAGTTAAGCAAATGCCTTCCAAATTAATTCAATTATCCAACGTCTTAACACCGTAAAGTAGTAAATAGTAACTTCCAGTGCCACAAACCCAAAAACTTCATATTCCACAAATTCTAGTAAATTTGGTGGTGGGTACAGCATATATCATTGTCATTAATCTGTTTAAAGCAAGAGAATGTTAATTGTGGGGCATATATATCAGGCATTGACCAACACTGCCCAGTACTGCATTGTAGAACTTCCAATAGTAATGAAACTTGTTTGTCAGCATGAAACAACTTGGTTCCTAACCAGATTTTATTGAAATCTGTCAATATTCATCGAGGTATTTCAAATAAAGCACACTTCACACACTTTTGAAAAAAAAATAGTGAACTTTTAAAATTACTGATTTACTCTTCAAATTTACCTTGACAGAGGTTATATCAACTTGTACATTTTTCACTCATACACATCTGATAATCCTTAGTACATCCTGAAACACCAGCAGAGTTATGTGGCCAAGGTTCAGCACAGATTTTAACTCTCAATTGGATAATTCCTTTAAAAAATGTATGTAATAAAATATGAATTACAATTAGCCATATACTCTCCATAAGCAAAAGCAAACTGTTATGATATCCAACTTTTACAATTTTTTTTATGTGAATTCCTATACAGTTCCTAACAATCTATTTATGGAATATAAAGTTCTGAGACTGAAGAACTTCAAAAATGGGTAATAAGTTTGCCTAGAAACCGTTCTGAAAAAGTAAATTATTAGATCACGTTTTCTCACAACACAATTTTGTTTCCCATTAGGATGATGCCATGTTAGTCAACTGTTTCTGCTGCTTTCATGGAGACCTTTCTCAGAATTCCCTGGGGTGCGCTCAGTTGCGACGTCATGTTAGACGATGATTTAAAAGTCACTCCATGGATTTCTGGGGTATCCAACCTTGACTGATAAACCTTGTTCCTGTACATTAAAAATATCCTTATTTAGTCATTCCTGGCTTTTTGAATCCTTACTATTGTTCTTCTATAACATTTTAGCTTGGACAAAATATCTCCTTGTCTCCTGGTTTGGACCTTTGGCCCAAACTTTGACTTTCGAGTCTCCCAGTCATTTTCATTTTCTTGCAAGTCAGTATATTAACAATAGTACATCGATCAATGCTATTTTTACATCACTTGAGTTGGAACTTGATGTCTAAAAAAAGCTACCAAATGCCTATTTTGGCTTGGACATTTTGTAAAGCACACTGAACTAAATTGTTTTCCATAAAAAATTGCTATAGAAATAAATGTTGTTTTCTTCATAACATAAAATTGCAAAATGCTACTAAAATACAAATTTTATGTACTCTACTAATACACATAATTACATTCTATGTCCCTGCATCTGAGCAATGAGGTATGTGACGTTTAACCTCCATTTGCAACTTCTGAGTACATAATGCCCGTACCCCTTCACTCAGTCACTCGACTTCTCATCAGGATGGCGGTCTACAATATTGAGCAGCACATCTTCATGGTGCGAACCTATTGGGTTACCAATTCGTTTAAGCAATGTCAGAAGCAACTGGATAATTGTGAGTTAATGGAAGGTTACTTCCACCAAGTTGGAGCAAGGTGTCACACATAGGCAAGAGCATGGCAGAAACTGAGTCCTTCTTCGGCAACAGGGTAATTTCAAAGGGGCTTTGGCCACCATAGTTGCCGGATCTGATACCACCAGACTTCTTCCTTTGAGGTATGCTCAAAGGAAAAGACTATCGGAACAAGACTTGCACTGTGGAAGATTTGAAGGAAAACATCCAATGTGAAATTGCTGCTATTCCACCTGAGACACTTGCCAATACATTCAAGAACATGGAGCACCGCATCGAAATGTGTCTGGCAGAAAATGGAAACCTCTTCTAGCATCGCATGTAATGCAATCGAGTACACATTCGTCAAGGTATATAGTGTATTTTTTTGGTTCATCCTAATGGGAGTTACAACAGAATATTTGGGGCCTCTTTTGAGTGAATCTCCCATATTTCATCAATTAAAATGCTGTCTCTCTGACTTTAATGTCCAATTTCAAATCACTTTGACAACACTTGATTAAAACATGTCTGAAAATAGAGCATATTTACTTACTACCATTGATCACATAACTTAATTTACATGTTAGATGCTGTAATACAGTGTATACCAGGCTAAATTTAACTGAATAGTATCCTGTGATTAGCAAATATTTACAATTTATGTTAGGATAAATGTGCTTATTTCCATATTCTTCTTTGCAAAATGAAAGATTAAATATGAGAAAACCATGTGCTCCAGCACTAAAGCCACAGAATATCAGAGGAGTGTGTACTCTCCCTGATTGATTTACTAAAAGTGTATAGACTAGGAGATATCTAGACTTCCTCTTTATCAAAGGATCTAGCACCCATCCATATACTGTACTCATTTCTGAACCTGCTTAATCTAATTAAAGGTCTAGGAAGACCAGAAACCATCCTAGACAGCAGAAAGCTGAACCATGTATAGGACAGACTATAAACAAACTAGCTCACTGTCTTAAGGATTTTCCGCTTTTAGCTGTAATATACTGTAGCTGAACTAAAAGACAGAAATTTGGTTGAATAATGAGTTGCAGTAAACACTCTGCACACAGCACTGTCATCAGAATCTTCAAGTGTTTCAACGCAAATCCCCAAAGCACATTTTGAGATGAGCAGCTCTTTGATTAGACCCCTGTGGGAATGCAAAGGATCTACAGCATAACCGATAGACAGACAATGCTTGGGTTTTACATAAAAAATTACAATGCTCAGTGAGAAATCAAACTTTAAGACAGATACAAAATGTAACTTAATTTCCCCTAGTCATATTAAGTTTATAAATTATCCAAATAAGACAGATGTTTCATAATGTACAATAAAAAAACAGCACTAGTTACTGTCATTTACCAATAACCTTTATTCAGAAGTGTTCCTGTTGCATTAAGTTAAACTGGGGTTGTTAAAGTTCTAATATGTGCTTAAATGTGTAATACACAAAAAATGCATATAATAAATGCAGGCTGGTGTTGCATTAGCCCATGTCCTGGAGAACGGCGACAACTGAGACCATTTTTTTCACTACTGAAACACAAACAGCACAGTAAGATAATCATTTCATTGGTTCTAAACAATATGGGACACAATTATTACCTCAGACTATATATTTCATTTTTTGCAAAGCCGATCAATACAAAACTAAAAATTTAATTTTACTTAATGAAACCACTGTCACTTTTAAATTAGAATGCCAAAAACTAAAGCGTAGATAAAAAGAAATGAAATTAAATGTCTTCCAAACAGCATGAACTGAGTATTAGAATGTAAAAAAAATACTGTGATTTTTTTATGTTGTTGGTTGAGTTATTGTTACATTATGTTTAATTGCTTTATCAATTGTTAATATATTAATCTTTACTTGTTATTGCAACTTTTGTTGCCTGTCCTAATACGCTTGCTGATCAAACAGGCCCTAGCCTAAATGTTATGTTTACCTCTTTTGTAAGGCGCTTTGGATCAAAGTGTCTGCCAAGACAATAAATGTAAATGTTAATATTTCAAACACTATTCCAGATTATTACATGAAAACAAATAACCCACGTGTATTTTTAGAGCAGCTGTTAATTTGAGACATGGGAAATGTAAACTGCCATGTAAAACCCTTACAGACAAAAGCAGCTCAGACTTTAACTCTTAAGTGATAAAACAGATAATATAAGATCCCTGATTTTCAAATGCAAATCTTGTAATGAGGATTCAGAATTACTAGGGTGATATGAACAAGGAGAGATAGGATTTAACATAATAGAAAAACATGACATCCAAGCTTTATTCTCTAAAATGAGTCTTTCTTCTTGTTCCAACACAATTAGTGAAAAGCTCAGAATGCTTTTTTTGTAGTAGCCTTTCTTAACATTGTTAACAGATGTCTATAAACTGGTAGAGTTCTGAGTGCACTGAAAGTGTTGTCAGACCATTACTGAGAAAATCAGGGGTTGACTCAAATATTGTTAATAATTAAAAATTTTTAAATTCACCTTTGCCTTATACAGTTACTGAAAAAGTAGTATCTTCAAAACTTACATGAACAGTTTCAGCCTATTTTTTGTACAGGTCGTAGTCTGGAATAACTAACATGTGTGGTCAACAACATTTTCATGCTGTCTAATGAAGGAAATTCTAACGTTATGACATTAACCGTGACTAGATTTCTACACTATTGACTCCTCAATTATTATATTCTCTCAGGATTCATACTGATAAATATTTGCACTCTACATGAAGTTGACAGGAAAAATATTTATACAATAATAATATTAATAACGTTTACGTCACTCGTACAGTAGACAATACTCACCTACAGTATATCTTCACAATAAATTACATTTCCTATAGTGTCTTTAACTGTGTTAATGAGTTAGACGGCATGAGTGATAGCTACTTGTCCTTCAATACAAAAGGAAAACAGCAATATTATTAACTGTCATAAAATGTTGGTGTGTTTGTTGACACCAGTCTATTTTATTCATCATAAACAGTAAGACACAATCTGAGACCTGCTTTTCCCATGTAAATACAAGAATATGTCCTCATCATCTTAGTATGTAGAATACAGAGAACATAATTCGTGCATTTATCTCTAGTAGAAGTGCCTACTTCAATGTGATATTACTGGCTGCTCAGATCATTCTATTTGTAGACTTCCATTAATTTGAAATGCTCCACCTAAGTCTTTACATTTTCTTTCAGTTGTTAAAGGTTGATTTAGAAATTATTCTATTTTGTACCTGAAAAGCTCTAAATATCTTGGGCACTACTTACTTAACAGTACTTATTAGCTATTCATATCAGAACATACATTATGATCTGAAGATACCAGTCTCCAAAAGGTTCCAAGTATAAATAAAATTACAATGAAAGTTCATTCCTTTAGGTACAGGGTCCAAAAGCTATGAAATGATCCAAGCGATTTCACAACTGAATACTCATGAAGATGCATTTCTTTAGGCTAATATACACTGATTATCAATTCATATTGCAACTATGTCTGTTATTCAAATGCTCAAATGTACAAGAATGACATATCACTGTGAAATGTTACTGACCCTCCTCTAGTCCATTTCTCTTTGCAGTACCCTACTGTGGAATTTGGAGGCTCTACATTGCCAACATATTGCCACGCTGCCCATGAGATACTACAAGCAGTATGGATCAACAAAGCAAGGAATTAATCTTTGTTGTACACTGTTCTGCACATACTTATATTTAATTTCTCCATTAATGCCGATTAACAGAATTCCATCCATCATCCAACCTGCTATATCCTAACTAAAGGGTCACGAGGGTCTGCTGGAGCCAATCCCAGTCAACACAGGGCACAAGGCAGGAAACAAACCCCGGGCAGGGCGCCAGCCCACCGCAGGATTAACAGAATTATTATTTTCTATTCTCTATTGTCAATTGATCATACCTCAATCATATTGTTAATGTACTTTATTTTCTCATGGTTTGGGTTAGCTAATCAAATTGAAATTGCTCTGATAAACTTTTTATTTTACATATTTTGTGTGTGTATCGATGTGTACATGTAGGTAAATCTTCTACAGTTTTGAAATTTTCCGGAGTCACACTGTGGAAATAAGACTTGTGCACTCATTCTGAAACTGTACTCAATAAACAGTCCTATATAAAAATAAACTGAAATTGAACTGTAAAAGTAAGTCATACAGTACAACAAAAATAAAAACACAACACAATGAAGGAACAATTGTCTTACAATCTAATAAAAAGACTACAGTATAAGCTAATCAGTAGCTGAAGAAGCCTAGTGAAACAGTTATTTCACTAAAGACTCCCAGACCCCCTGCTCGTCTTTGTTCTAAACTGTGTCTTAATCAGAAGCCAATTTTATCCTTTTTAACCTGTTCAATCAGATGACTTGATTATGCTCTCAGCCTTGTAACTTCAGTAACCGAATGTATTTTTATTTTCTCAAGAAATTCAGGGGGATATTGCAAAGTAATCTACTCGTTCATACAGAGATCTTTAAGAAAGAACCATAATAAAACTAAAAAAGAGCAAGGACTTATTATTTGTTTCAACTGTAGTGACTAACAGGAAAAATAAAGGTAACGAAACGTATAAAGTACTGGAATAATGCACATAATTCATAGTCATGTTTGTCATTTATGGTGTTGAAATTAATATTTCACCAGAAATTTACAAAAATCAAAAATATAAAAAGGTGTTTATGAAAACTACTCTTACCATGTGAATGAGGGCTATGCAAATAGTGGACCCACTGTTAAATGATAAATTAACAAAAAAAAAGCCAAACACTGATTTAGACTACAGTATGTCAACTGGTATTTTAAACAATGATGGTGTTGTAATTACTGTAAATAGCAACATTTCATATAACTATACAGTATCAGTAGGTTTTGTGCTTTTGTATTAATTGCTTTAATTTGGATATACAGAACAAAAACAGCAGAAACTACAAAAATATGCAAAAGCAACATAATCAAAACATACTGACACACTTGTATTTTGCCAATTGCCAGAGCCAAAATGTGCTACACTATGCACTACGGCACATTATAATCTTCCACACAAAGCTGTTTTTCCTTCATGTCTCAGTGGTACCAGTCAAGGTCCTCATACTGAAGGAATAGCTTTCATCCCACACTGACAAAACAAAGCCATTAAACTCTCACCATTATCAGCCAATTCCCTATAAAAACAATTTCTTCTTATGGTTGTTGACTCTGGGACCTACCAAAAAAATGCCCATAAAGAGCAATGTGGCTAAAAATAAATATCAGGCGGAAAACACTCAAGTAATTCAAAATCTTATATTTGTTCCCCATGGAGGGGTTGGGGGCTTTTATGTTTTTGCTCATACTATGCCTGAACATATGTTAATATTTGAAATCTGAGAAAATATAAAATACTACAAATCTACCGTTAATGTAAATGAAAACTTAAATAAAATGGGACTTATAAAAAACACAATGACCAAGCAATTTAGAACTGCTCTATGAATGGTATATATAAATGTAATTAAAAAACAGTGATCCACCCATATATGATCAATCTTAAATGTTTGTGTTAGGTGAACTGGGGACTCTGAATAGGGAGTGCATGTGTCAAGAGAACTGATAACCTACCCTGGGTTAATTCCTGTATTGTGCCTTATGATAGTCGAGATAGACTCCAGCAGACCCCCACAAACCTGTTCAGGACTATGTGGGTTTGAAAGTGACTGACTGACTATGTGCATGGTATGTATAAATGTAATTGAATAATAGCGATCCATCCATCTATGATCAAACCTAGATGTTTGCGCTAGGTGAACTGGTGACTCTAAATTGGGAGTGTATACATCGAGACTCCCCACCCACAGGTAGTGCCTGAAGCAGCCAGGATAGGCACTGACCGCTGCAACCATAAACTGGATTAAGGAGGTTGGACAATGAATAAATGCTTAGATTATCCTAGTCAGAAACACAAGGAAAAGAAAAATGCCAACTGTAAAAATTACATGCAAAGCATAAAACAAACTCCAAGATTATGAAAGCATTTCGTGTCAACCAACATATATTGGCACAGTGTTCAAGTCAGAAAAATTAGTGCTATCATTATTTGTTATATTAAAAGGATTCTAGACATCTGACAAATATAAGAAAAAACGCCACAATATGAAACTGTTAATGTGCATCTTAAGGCAGAATAATTATGGGTGCCTACTATTTTTAAGAACCTGAGCTTACCAGTACATCTTGAGAAAAGCAAATTTGCCTTAACAATAGCAATGCATTTCCATAATAATTTGTAATACAGAATATTTACTATTACTATAAAATTAAACATGATGATGTAGGACTGTGAGATTTGGATTTTTCTCTGCAAATTGCTATCTATAGCCTATTGAGAAGCTACAAGTAGTTAACCTTCAGCACTGTGAAGTGTTCAGGAGGAAAACAGCTACTTTCATTATGAGGTCTGTCGCTATAAACATGTTTTGATATGTCAGTCATAGTATAACAAGGTGCTTCACAATGATAGATCCTCTCTTAAGAGTTTCGTTCAGTATGATTAAAGATTCACACTGTCAAATACTTTTTAAAATAAATCACACAATATATAACCAAATAAATAATCCCTGAGACTTTCAAACACTGCATTTTTCAGGAAGGTCAAGTTATGAATGCAATAATGACAAATCATCTTACATGAAATTTCCAAGTATTAAAATAAAAATTAAAAATCAAGTATAATAAATGCTTATGTGAAAATTAAATAATGAGACAATGTGCTCACCTTAACAACTGAAGTGCATACGTGAAAAGATAAAGGTAATCAATAAATAAAAGTGAATCACTGTTGTACAAGACCTTGATATCTTATTAATACTGAAAAAAAAATCATCATCAAAGCACACAAGAAGCTTGTTTTAAGAGTCCTTGCATGCTTTTAGCAGAAATAAACCTATGATATATTGTCCTCAAAGCCATTATTTTAAGAACATTGTTCTGCTGTCTAAAAGAATATTGTTTTCTCAAATAAATCATACAGCAGTGTTTAAAAATCACAGCAAAATGAATACATTTAAAAACTTCAAACAGATTGCTTGAATCTACTATAAGGAAACATCTTCTTTTCACCTCAATGCAATGAGATATGCATAGCATGAATTCAGTTTTATTGTTCTTCCACACAGAGATCCTTGTATTACTTTTAAAAAATACATATTTTTTTCTCTCTCTCTTGAAATGCAATTGGAACCAACTTATTAATTTCCCTTTTTATTCCGACATATCTTTTCTTCAGCAGTTCTGTTTAAGAACCCGTTAAAGAAAATGATTTTTAGTGCTATTAAAAAGCCACTTAAACTTATACTTAACCCCATCCTCAGAAAGGCCCAAAAGAAAAAGAACTTCAGTGATTTTTCTTAAATGTCTTAACAAAGTTGTGAAATTCACTAAATCTTCTTGTCAAATATTAGACAAGCATGGGACTGCAATTACATATCACAAAGCTTCTTTTTTATATATTTTACAGCTCACCCTTCCTTTTCACTGCTGAAAGACAGAGGAGACACAGAAGGAAAGATTAGCCAAAGAATGACCTGTATTTTCACACAAAAGCTTTAGTGTGGAAAAAAAGCAGCACCCCACCACATCTATTCTCTGAAGCCACCAAAATACAGAACTAAAAATGGCCTTTTAAAAACTTCCCACTCATCCAGGAACAAGTGCTGATTGTTCCCTAGCCCACTTACTTTGCCAGTAGACCACTGTCCATTAAAAATTAAATTAAGTTCCCCATCTGAAACTAAATAGAATTTCAGGAATGAAAAAAAGATAATGTGCAAATCTCTAATGTAAAACCTCAGCCTTTTAAGAGCTCCTTTTTAGAGATAAAAATGAACGAAGGGTCTTTTAAAGTCTGATTTCAGAAAATATAACACAGGAAACTAGTAGTGTTTCATAACATTTGGCTTTTTATGCATGCCATTTATAAATGTGCTAAACCAAGTGATGACACAAGTCACATTCAATAAACATCTTCTTGGCCTGTTTTCTTTACTTAGGAAACAAGAGGCCAAAGGAGTAAAATAAAATCCAGTGCAAATGTGCTCAGATGCAAAGTGTACTCATGTGTGTACTCTTGTGTGCGTGCTGTGTGTGTGTGTTTCACTTTAAACTATACAGAATTTGAATGCCCACCAAACAATGCAGCTGTCACAAATAAATGTATTAGCAACAAGTCTGGACAACAGCAGAAGCCCTAGCCTCTTCTTTTTTTATGTTACAAGATATCCTTGAATAACCATCTTAAAAACGTCTATCAGTTAATTGATAACTGAAGCAAATCTACAGACAGACAATATTAAAATAAAGACAAATGTGATACGCATTAGGAAGGCCTTAAGTTGTATTTAGCCAAATCTAGATCGTAAGCATACTGCCTCCTAAACATTGCACTTGCAGTATTTTTTTTTAAACCTTTATGAGACTGACACATTCTACCCTAAGATCAACACACATTTCATATTGATTCTACCTCAATTCTGTGTTGACCGGGAAAACAATATCATTTTTTTCTATTGCTCAATTCATTATAAGAATCCACGCCCCGAACATGATCCAATTTAAAGTTTAATGCAGCCTGACGGACATCATTATATCGGGAGCCAGGACTTTTAACATTACGCATTCAATTTCCTTAAGTTGTTTTCGCGATCACAAGTCTGTTTGCAAATAGTGCTATATTAAGATCAGAATAATTGCATTATTGACCTCACGGCTGGCCTCTTTAGAAGGACTCTAGTGCCATCTATTGAAGCGCAGCATGATATATAATTCAAAGAGGACAGGTTCAAAAGAGGTGTTTCTTTTTCCATCCAGTTACCTATCACTATTATTTCAGAATGCTTTGGGCTCAGCATTCGAATCTTTCGGGTGTATTTGTTTTTTATTTTGTTTCTTTTTCAAAATACCGTTTCGATCATTTACATGGAACTTCCATTTTGGAGCTCGGTAACATTCGAATATAATTCTTACTACCTCCTCAGAAAATGATGGAGAGATTTTGGGGTTTTATTTCTCACACAAATATGAAATCGCATCACCTTTGGCACATGCACCATTTTTCATGTATTATTTTTGGGCGTCTCCTCATTTGGCATTTACACTTAAGCCAGACATTTTCTACCCTGCGATGCAATTTTCATTTACATTGGAGGAACACTGCGATATCAGTTGCGCACCGCATCAGCAAAACAAATCGTCTTTGGAGGGGGAAAAAGAAAAACTTACCTTCTTTTAGGAAGTGCGAGCGGATCACAAAAATAACAAAACAGCAGATCGCCGCTCCAGCTAAAGCCCACACAGCTTTAAGGAGCTGCATCGTGCTCGGAATTTAACTCAACACCCCAAAAGCGATCCCTGGCGTATTCATAAAGCCTCCATCGTTCTCCCGAGAAGAAATAAATGTCAGATAGCAAGTAAAGACGAGGATTCGCTTGGGTATTCCCCCTGCTTAGTCCGTCTACGTGTTAGAAGTTAAAAGACGATAAAAAAACGAAGGATCCATGAATCTTCGTTTCTTCCACCCCCACCTCTTCTTCTTTCTTTTTTTTTAACAGATGCCCAAAGCCGAACCGCTTTTGCGCTGTCCGAAACCGCCGTCCTCAGTCTTATTTCTGCGTGTAGTGTTATAATGAAAGTGTCTCATAATACTAGGTGTCGAAACGGGGATTTCACGCTGAGTCTTCTCCCACTTTTTCTATTGTCTTGTATCCTTTACCTCGTTATTTCACTTGTCGGAGCAGCCACTGGCTCAGATCAGATGTAAATTATATTTTTTTTCCTCCAGAATACATCTGTTAAGTATGTAATGCATAACGTGTGTAGTAGCAGAGCGTAAAACGCGCTTATGTGCACGGGCTCCGTTGCACCAGTTGGCTACTTCACTGAGTTAGGTCTTCCTATTTTCCAGAAGGGGATCTCTTTTGACTGCATTCCTCACGCGCCCCAGCTTCAGTCTTTCTCCTAGTTACGCGCACACACACATCTACTCGCGCTGCTGCTTCTCTTATGCTGCATCTGCTCCATTTTACTATATGCTTTTACCTCATGGTTTTCATACGCTCTTGGCAGTGCATTTTAAAAGCATAACAAAACAGCACCAAGTAAGTCAGCACGTTTGTCGTCTGCCTTTAAATGTAAGGACAACTGCTCTTCCTAAGTAAGAACCTATTCCGAGTATACTGCGTAGTTTAATGACCACTCTCTTTCTCAGAGTCTATCAGCCTCTGATCTCTTGCTCTCTTCTGGCTTCTCATTCTCGCCCTTGTTATTTAAACGCGGCAGATACAGGCGCGACTTTCGCTCTACTCTCCCATGTGACGTCACGCAACCAACGCTCTCCCGGACACTTCAAACTTCGTCTCATCGTCCACTTTTGCACCTGCTTGTTCCTGCGATCCTCTGCAAGTTGACAGTTCTGGTGTAGTATAGGAGACCCTTCTACGTTAGCAAGGAAACGGCGGAGGGTGGTTTTGGGGAAGACGTAATGCTAAGGGACAGCGAAATTACTTGCACAATCATACCCGACTATTGGTCACTTTGGTAAAAAAAAGAAACGTGTGGGTTATTAGCATCCTTGCAATTATACAACCCCGATGTTAAGGTAAGTGCGCTCTCTTCTGATCGTTGTTGATATTTATTACTCCCGAGGCGGACTTGTTTTTTGTCACACTTGCGGCGTGTGTTTCTGATGTAATGTGAGAATGCGACTGATCAGTACGAGAAAATACTTACAGCTATCAATACACACCCTGCTGCAAGTCTTCTGCCAGTTAAGACTAACGTCTGAAATAAAGCAGTCATCAGCCTTCAATTGCAATCGTAAAATAAAACAAGGTTGGGCTCACCAGGAACATTAAATGCAATTATTTGGATGCTCATGCTGTCGAGTTGGTTGCAGAAGTAAATTTATAAGCAAGTCAAATGGTCGCTCCTATTATTGAATTTCTGTTACTACCCAACATTATGATATTATCCTTAAAAAATCTAACTGTCGTTTAACTTTGGAGCACTTTAAACATAATAGTAATCAGGCAAATCTGTAACTCCAGCGCCTCCAAATGATTTATTTACGCATAACAACCTCACGTTTTAAAAAAAACGACAGCTAGACTAGTTTTAAAATTTCATAGCAAAGTTGTAGTCAGTCAAAATGTCAGTCTAAATCTGCATTTTTAAGTACTTTTCTATTATCGTTCCGCTTATTCATTAGCTTGTTCTTCATACTGTATTCTCATAATATGTAAAAAAAAAAATTGGAGCACACATTGCCCAAAAGCGCTATATAATATAAAACTTTACTCGCGGCTTACTGATTTCAGTGTCATTTGAGTAAAACAATTATATTTTTCTGTGGATAATCAAATCGGCTAAATTGATGCACGTGTTTTAAGACTTCTGTTTAAAGAAGAGGTCTTCAATAATGATCATTTCTTCTCCACTGCAGAAATCAAATGGCCCTTTTTTTGATTATGCAGTGATGATAAATTGATCAGCGGCTATAACTACAGGGCAAGACATCTAAGTCCGTGACTGGTCGAATCCCCGTGAAATGGCACCGGAAGGGACAGTTGCAATTAAAATCCTTTTACTCATATCGTAATCGAAACGGCGAAGCGGAGCTGATTAGATTTTAGAATTCCCCCGAGAAGGCCAGCTGCTGTGTGTGGACAGAGTAAATCTGTCAAGCCATCCAATGCGTTGTTACTATTTGGTATGATTTGAACAAGTCGGCCTTATTCTGGACATTCGCAGAAGGTATAAGGTGAGGACAATATGCCACAGTACAGTTAGATATCGTTCCTTTAAAAGACAACCTAATCAAAGCCTTCCCACAGTTTGCAGACACCGTCATTGACTCCCTAACGCAAGGTTTATCACCTTACCTCCGTTTTAACGAGGGTACCCTTAAATCCAGCTTTGCATTTTATGACATTTTTAAAACAATCTGTAATGTTGGAATTCTGGTTAAATCCCTAAATCTTATTAAAATACGATCTAGTTTTGACGTATTATACTGACATTTTAAGATGTTGTCTCTCGGCACTATCTAATCGGGTTGAACAAATCTTTTTTTCAAAGTCTCACTGCTGGAAAGATTTTGCAAGATGCATCGTTATGTTTACCGTACATAATGTTAACTCAGGTTTACATTTAAGTATTTCATAACTAATTTCACCAGAAATTACGGCATTTACTGCTGTCCATGCGTTTGTGCAAAGAAAAAAAGTGTCACGTCAAAAGGAACCGAAAAGGAATTTGATTTCTGCCGGAATCAGTGTTTGGCAGTTCTGAATAAACTATTAAAAATTCGATGATCTCACAACATGCTTTATAATATTTATAGTTTTTAAATCTTTTAAACATACAGTATATTTGGTATATCTCCGCTATTCCCCTCAAATGTTCAACAAGACTTAAAAAAATGCAATAGTAATGTCCTAATGAATAGAAAAAAACGTTTCAGTTTATGACCTTAAATGCTCCTTTTTCCTTTTTTTTTTTTACCATTTTCCCTACATTTTATATTTGATACAAACATATATACAAAAAATACATAAGTATTGTTCGACAGTGGTTTAGTGGTTATTTTTGTTAGCTTACAATTTATACAGACATTGACTGGATAATTGTTTGAAAATACTATAGGTCTGTAGTAGTCCCCACATCCTCTTGATTTTTCTCTCACATTCAATATATGTGTGTTTTATGTAAATTGGGGTTTTTACTCTAGTTATTCTAGATTGGCTGATGTAATAAGCGTAACGCTGGGTATGAGTGGACCCTTGATGTATTAGTGCCCCCTAAGAGCTTTGTGACCTACTGTATGCTGATATTATACATTCCAACCAACCACAATGGCTTAAAAGTCATAAATAAATAAATAAATGAAAAAATCTTTCTACTGAAACAAAAAATAAAGAACAAATATAATTGTAATATTCAATTTAATATACTATATTTGTAACTAATTCAACAATTCAAAAAGCAGACTACTTTATAATTCATTAAGATACCTTAGTATATGTTGTAGTAATGAAAGCTGAAAAGAGACTTTCTCATAGTATCCTCCTCTAACTGCAGCCATTTAACCATTTTTTTATGACAGTGCCTCCCTTCTCCCTCCTTATCCTATGCCTCTTGATAAAGAAGGGTTGTAAAGTATCATCACTTCATGGCTAGGCATTCCCACTTACTAAATGGATGCTTCGCAATGAAGTTTAAGTACAACTTCAACAGAAAGTGAATGTCTAAACTATCCTGCTATATTTCTTGTACACACTCTTATATTACAGATGAAAATAAGGAAGAATAACACAGATTTAAAGAAGACCGTCATGGCTAAAAAGACTAAATGTTTGAGGTGTGATGGGCAAAACATGCGAACACAGAGGAGAGGGCTTTTTGCAGACTTTAGTTTTACACAACTTACATAGTAATTTTCCCTTCCATTCACAAAATTCCAGAGTAAACTGATGATACATACAGGTAGTAATCCACAGAAATAAATCCAAAATGATTAGCTTTGCTTTGTCCTGTATTATGTTGCAATTCCTATGGCACACTACTAATGTGTATTTTAAGTATACTCATTACTTGAGTTTTCTGTTACATTGATCAGTTGTTCAGGTTGCATTTTAATATTAAGTATATATGTACAGTACTTTGAACATATTTCTGAAAAATCTATATATTTTTAAAATGTGGATTTGTTTGATCATTTTACCCACATTAAATTGCTTTAGAAAGTATTAATTTGGCTCTGTATCCATTTTATGAAATAACTGTTTCCAGCCCTGGATCATGGGAAATTGTAGTATATCCTGGCATTTTTAGAGCCCATGCCACTTTTTACAAGGCACTCACGGAGTTACATTATCACATGCTAAGGTAAAAAAGAGTAACCAACTGACTTAAGTTGCTAGAGGAAATTTAAGGAAATATGAAGCGAGTCCTTCAATACCTGTGCCTAACGTAAGGCAACTTGATAGCAATCAATAAGAAACTGAAGTCCTGTGAGATGGCAGCATCACACATTCATTCTGTAACTACCTGGGCAAAAAAAAAAAAATCAAAGCTTTGAGTCAGATTTAATAATTTGTAATTTAAGTTGGCCTGTGCACATTAAACCCATGTACAGAGGTCTTTGTTGTAAAAAGCAAAGTTTCTTTGGATTTACACTTTTTATTAGCTTTGTCCATAGAGTAGTTTATTGAATTGAACGCAGCATGTTTCACAGATGGAAAGCACAGCCCTCCTTTTCATACAGATGCAGTCACAATGCAAGATGACTTTGAAGATGTGTACATATTTGAAGCATTTACTTCTATTTTGTTGTGAAGCGTTTAACTTCCGGGCTGGAGGATCTTTGTCCTTGAGAAGCATAAAACATTATTGATTCAATTAAACACCAAAGAAAAACCCTTCAATTAGATGTGTCTTCACAGCTCGTGTGCCTTGAAGGCAGAATAGAAAAAGAAGTTTGATTTTGCATCTTCTGAAGGGAAGGGAAAGGTGACCAGGTTCAATATCTAGCTTCTTATTTTTGAGAACATTTAGAACATCAAACTTTAGAGATGCTGGGGGTTTTCATCATTTTATAATGGTGCCATCAGGATCTCCTCAGTATCAGGAACAAAATACTGCCAGACTACTAAATTTTATGTAAATTAGCAGCTTTTATTTTAAATCCAACAAGACAAAGTGTCAAAGTAAAAACACAGCAAAACAGTCACATATTTGCCCTACAGTGGCCTCGGCTGTTTATGCACTCTGCTTCTGGTCCTGCTCATGCTGACAAAAAGGAACTCTGGAATCTTTCAAGTGCTCCTAGTTTGCATGCTCTTAGCAGAAAATGGCATTTGTTCATCACTTGTGATTTCACTTCTAAGGTCAATGGTAGCATCCTTGTACCATACCCAGCCCACAGAATAGAGGCAAGGACAGAAGGATGTTCCATTTTCAACTTTCTTGGTATGTAAGAGAAAGCATTTCTGTCACATCCTCAGCATTAGGAACATAAGCCTAGATCTGGTGATAAAGACTTAATTAAAGATGGAAAGTGTTGTGTTTTCAGTGATCTAAATGTTATGCATAAAGAATAGTGGCTCTGTTTATTTGGCTACACAATGTTCTAACACAACTGTTGTGGTCAAAATCAAGCAGGATCAAACAGCTGAGTGAATACTATCAAATTGTCTAAACTGCACAGTAACAACAAATATATAAAAATGAAGAAAGTGCTATACAGTCGTAAGTTAAGAGATTTGTAATTGTTTGCATGAATTTTGTATCCAAGGAGAATGCTAACCCAATGTGGTGCACAAATAAATGTCATATTTTAAAACACAGACATACTCACAGAGGGGCAATTTATAAGGACAAGTAGGTTTTAGTGCGTCTCAATATGTGGGCTTCATGCTGTGCAGCAAACTCACAGTAACATCCTGCTCCTTCTATAGTAACAGTAGTGCCTTCATATTTTATTGGGTTAAATTTTGGGATCTAAAAGTATATTTGTGTTCATTCATTTACAAGGAAAAAAGTAAAAAAAAAACTCAAGGTGAAGACAAAATTCTGCAGAACTTCAACGTTTAACTACCAATAAAATCTGCAAAAAAATCTACAGACCACAGCCAAGGTTATCAAAGAACATCAATCAACATTTACATTAAGTGCAACTTTTTGAACTTACAAAATCTGTTTTTTGATTATTTAACTAGTTTAGAAGAATATGAGCAAATTTTCTTTTAGTTTCAAATTAGAGGTTTTTTATGCAGCCAATGAAACACACAAATTGCAAGAGAGAAGAATATATATTTCTATTCACTGAACTAGCTACATTTAAGTAAACATATTAGCAGTAACTTGTTTTAGACTAAAGACTCCAAGTAGTATGTCAGACAGCAATGAATCTTACACTTTGAGGAGTGGCACCTAGATGATTAGTCACTTTGTATACCCATTTATTTTAAGTACATGCATCAGACAACAGTACAGTAGGAGAAACCCACCTTGATGCCCTGGTAAGTATGCAAACCACTAGGAAGAATTATACCTCATAGATTTATGACGTTTCCCATATGAAATTAGTCCAAGTCCTCTAACCAAATAAGAAATGGTGAATGGTCATTAAAGCTAGGAAAATTACTCCTAAACTACTGGTATCAGTACCGGATCCCATATAGGTATCAAGGCTCCATCTATCAGGCCATACTATTGACTGGCAGGAGGAAAAGTAAGGCCAGAGTCAAGAGGAGGAAATACTTTGTTCAGAGTGTAAGTGGATCAGGTGCCCTAGTAAGCAGACAGGAGTTCAATGCCTGTCACAGTCAGGCCCCAAAGTGAATTTTTTTTTTTTTTTAAGTTTGTGCTTTCCATTTAATTATCCCACCTTATTTTTATTAAATTATTCATTGATTTATTATTTTGGTCACTTTTCTCATTTTGGGATTTGAACAAGAACATCCAATTCTGTCAAAACATACAGTGGATGTTATGATGTGGCTTCAGGTCATCCATAATTATATAAAAAAAGGCAAATAAATCAAATAAAGGTTTACTTATACCAAATAAGGAAAGATAATACCACATCAGGGAAGTACAAAGAGCTCTGGACACCTCTACACATAATCAGCCGATTTTCTGTTTATGAGGTGTGGCTGTTGTAGATTCCACCAAATTACTGGACAAATACAATACTGAAACATCTTTTGTATCTCTCTTACCACATTTGTGACTTCTCTCCCTCCTGTGAGTTGATCTTTTGCAAAAAAACCTGTCCTTTACAGTCTATGGTCACAGTATTCTGGGGCTTTATATGTTCATCACATGATCCTGTCGAGAATTGCACTACTGTCAAATGCAGGTCTACCTTTAGTCTATTGACATCAACTGATAATACGTTTTGTTCCAAGTCACTCCTTCCCTTGGTCTCTGCTGAAGCCCTTCTCCTCAAGATGGCCGGGACACTCTACAGATACAAAGGATACACTGCCCCCTGGCAGAAGCAAGTTATGTTTATGGCATTTGCAATCAAGTATCTCCTTTGATTTGTTCCGTGCAACTCCAGAATTGACATCTCAACCCACTACTATATAAACAAATGGACCCAGAAGGCAGAATTGTTTTAATCATTTAAAATCAAAAGTTTATTAAACTTCCTTTTTGCTTTCATAACCATTCCACCTTAAAAAGTTCTGATCTTAAATATAATTAATTCACGCACATTTTTTGAGTATGTGAATCTAGTAAATCCTCCTCTTTTGGATCTTCTACCAGCTGATAACTTTAGGAGTTAATATCTTTAAAATTTTACAGAATATGCTGATACTTTTTAAAAATGAAACTGTAACATATTTCTTTGATGCCAAATGAAAAATCACTTCATTGACTAACCTTAAACCAGTCTGATCCTTAATCACTTTATAAAGGAAGCATATTCAATAAAGATATTTGACGAACAGAATATCTTTGATTAAAAAGTTTTACAACTATCAAACAAATCTCACAGCTTTCTGTTTTCCAACAAAGTCCATCCATTCATTATCCAACCCACTTTATCCTAACTACATCATGGGGGTCTGCTGATGCCAAACCCAGCCAACACAGGGAGCAAGGCAGGAAACAAACCTCAGGCAAGGCGCACAAACACCCACACACTAGGGACAATTTAGGATCGCCAATGCACCTAACCTGCATGTCTTTGGACTGTGGTAGAAAGCCGGAGTACCCGGAGGAAACCCACGCAGACACAGGGAGAACATGCAAACTCCACACAGGGAAGCGAACCTGGGTCTCCTAACTGTGAGGCAGCAGCGCTACCCACTGCACCACCGTGCCGCCCACTCCAACAAAGTCTCATCTTCTAAAGTATTAGCATAGATTTTATAAACACATGAAGGTATAGCCATAGTGTTCAGTAGCTGTAAACATATATACAATATATATATATATATATATATATATATATATATATATATATATATATATATATATATATATATATATATATATATGCTGTATATGTCCACAATCTTGTTTTCACAACTTAGAGGGAGTGGCGGATGTCAGCCGACTGGCCAACCAACCACAAGTGTTACCTGGTAGGTAACCTACCAAATATCAGGTTGTGATATATAAAAAATATGTGTATATTTCTTTTTATTCTGATATACTTTGTTAATCCCCGAGGGGAAATGGTCTTTTTATATGACCATTTATTTCATTTAATCATCACAATCAATAAGTTGAAATTCACAGAAAAATGTGATATAATTTTCTAGTCAGGTTAATGTGTCAGCCATCAGAATTTTAAGTAAAAATAAATGGCTTGGAACTGACATGTAGCAAAAGGACAGAAAATGATGACAAACATATAAAACAGGTTGTTCCATCTCCTTAAGCAAAATGTACTAGCGTCTTGAGACAGACCATCATAAGGGAACCATAAGAACAGTTGATACCTCAGGATACCTGTCATTTTCTCTTTGCAGAAAGGCACCAGAAGTACGTTGCCCATGGCCTGCCCCTTAAAAACAACAAATCCATGAGGACCAACCTCACACTCAAGGAGGTTAAAAGAGAGCTGAAGGACCATCTCTTTCAGTCACCCTATCATTAAGGAATATAAAAGTAAGCAAATGAAGGTTAATATAAATAAAATGTATTATTATTATTATTATCATTATTAATGTTCATCAATATTGTCACAACAGAAAACAAGTTTGAAAGTCTAGAAAACCAGCCAGCCACAGGGTGCAAGGCAGGAAACAAACCCCGGGCAGGGTGCCAGCCCACCACAGGGCAGACACACACACACACACCAAGCACACACTAGGGACAATTTAGGATCGCCAGTGCACCTAACCTGCATGTCTTTGGACTATGGCAGGAAACCGGAGCAACTGGAGAGAGAACATCCTAGAAAACCAAGTATGATAAAAACAAGTCCAGTAGAAATTATACCCCACCATTGGCATTTTTTCTCCAGAGACACTGCTGATTGCAGTTTTTGTTTTCCTCTCTTCCACTGTCAACAATTAATTAATGGACAGATATTATAAGGCTCCATATATGTTAATCGTTTTCGAACTTTCATAGAACTCCCTGTTTTCAGCTCAGCTTAATTCTAGACTTGCATTTCATCTCCTAGTCGTTTAACCCTGACTGCCGAGTTAGTTAGTGATTTTAAATTGATGTATTATTGTCTTAAAGATGATGGCCTTGCTTGGGGAGTGGATGTCGGCTGTGTCATCTGATTAAATTGGTTTGACTATGTATGCAAGTTCAAAGCCAACAATTTAACCTTTTGAGGGCAGAATAATTTTTTCCAAAAAATTCAGTTTTCTGAACAGCACACAAAACAATAGTTTCACATGTAAATCAATATAAAATGTCTGTTGCTGTGTGCACCAGTTTGCCATCTCTTCTGGATCGAGTCACTCATAGGCAGCATGATGGCTGGTAGGGATGTGCGGCAGGCTGGCTGCCAGGTTGTATTTGCATGGTGGGGATGGCAGCGGCAATGATGATTACAGTGTAATGCAATCTAGTTTGTACCTCCTGTCATTATAAGTGATGGTCCACCAAGGCAAACATTGCCATAGGTGCATCAGCTGCAGGAGCGCGTTCAGCACCACAATCACCTGGGGACCGATCAGCTGATGTGGATATGTCACTTTAATTTTTGATCTCGATCTCCAGATCACTTCACCATCGTACCATTTTTGCTGTTGTTTGATCTTCACTACTCACACAAGCACAGGGAATCTTGGTCAGACCAACCACACTTCCTTCTAGCAAAAAGAGTCAAACTAAAATGTAACGGTGGGTTTTGTCACCATGTTCAGTTGATTACCACCCTCAACAACTCCTGTTGAGAAAAGTCGACATTAGGGAGATAAGAAAAGAAAAAACTGTTGGAATTTTTTTTTATTATACTGTGATATAAATATTTTCTGTTTATTTTACTACAAGATTTGTTTCGTTCAGTGAACTGTGCTGCATTCATGTGCTATGGCTCAGATGGAAATGTCATATGAACGCCCTTCAGACTGGTAGCTTTCAACAGGACAATTTATAGAAAATAAATGATAACAATAATAACTGGACACTGTACAGGGTTATTTCCTGTTCCTGATGTTGCCAGGATAACCTCTGGCTTCTACTTTCCTGAAATGGATCTAAAAAGGTTTAAGAATGCTATGTTGAAAATCTAATTTAATGTTTAAACTTTGATTATCCTTTTAGTAACAGAAATTGTCCCGTAGAATTTCATTGAAGATAAAGCTAGCGCCACAGTAAAAATACTAGAGTCATAACTCTGCTGTGTGTAAAGAGGCAGTGTATCAGTCATTGTTGTTATAATGATCGCCCATTGGATGACATGACCAATATTTACCAATTTCACATTTCATGCTATGTGCATAAAATAAGTGTGATAATCAAATAGGGGAAGCATTTTTATTTTACACACCAGCAGCAAGTGACATTTTTAAAATTCCTGATGAGCTAATAGACTCTGCGGGAGTCAGTTGGACTAATTGCATTGTAGTAGGCACAGATGGAGCCACAACTGTGACAGAAAAGCACTGAGATATGGTGCAAAAATAAAAGATGTTGCTCCTCATGCCATTTCTGCAGAGTCTTTAGCATCGTGAAGAATTGATACTGGCTTTAATAAAGTGCTAAATATAGCTACGTGTGTGCTTTGAATTTTTAAAAATGCAACAGCCGTCTATTTTGGATGCTTTGCTGCTTGCTGGGAGGAAATGGGAACAAACAACCAGTGGCTTTTACACACACAGAGATGAAATGTTTAGCACGGGTCAAAGTTCACATGTAACTATCACTTCAGTATTAGGCAAGAGCTGTGTAAAGATGAATGTGAACAGTTAGCAAGAGTTGATACATGACATTAATGGCTAACTTAGCCACATTAAAAACCATACTCATTCAAAAAATAGATATCAATAATACCCCAAATACATTCTTCCAGAAAAAATGTTAAATAGAAAACAAAAAAAGGTTCAATGCATGTGTGATTGATGCCTTACTTTGAAAACAAACTTGGATATCAAGGTTATCTAATATTATGTCAAAGCATGTCACTCAGGGGAATTCCAGCAGATGCTGCAGTTTTTTCGTGGAAACATCACAAGAGTTACTTATGGAATTATAAATCTTTCATTGTGAATGTTGAGACCTTTCTAGCCATTTCTCATTTGAGACTCCAGAAGGAGCTTATTGACATTTAATTTGATAGCAACCTGTGGGTTTTTTTTCTATGAAATGCCACTAGACATATTCCAGTCTGAGTGTACTGACCAGTATAAGACAGCTTCCACATGTAGCCAGTAAAACATCATCCCATACAGTACCACATTTTTATGTGACACAGGTACAATGTCTGCCATAGAAACAGGAGGTGAATTTGAATTTTTTAATTACTGTTTTATTGGCAAGAACAGATCACAAACTCAGTTATTAGCATATAGTAACATTCCAATAGTAATCCCCTGGGTACACTCCCAATCACTTCTCCATAGTCATTAATTTAATCTGCTAGTTTTCCCACACACAACCTCATCAATGTCTGTCGCTTCAAAAAGGAAATTCTAGAAACAAAATCACGACTCCCACCTCCACAGAACAGTAATCAATTAATAAAGGATTTTAGTTACTTCAATCCAAAGATTGATACATGTATTGGATTGTCTCAGCAATGAAGTTTTATCAATATTTAATATGTCACCGTAGGCTGTGTATTCAATAAGACGCAAATAACATGGATATTCTTAGAGCCAGTGAGTGGCACAGCATCCAGTTCAATGAAACAGGCATACAAATGTCAACATGGTCTCTTATGAAAACCTAAAGAATGTATTAATAATAGAGTTCTGCTTTCCAGATTTTAAGGAGTAAAACTAAAGAAAAAAAAGGCTAACATTTAAATTGTATTTCTTTTAATGTAACCAATAGTGCTGGAAATTACCACAAATTTGTGACTGTTAATTATCTATTGGGCAAAAATCTTAAAGAAAAGTCATACTAGAGGACAGAAAATAATCCCACCGTCACAAAGAGTTAAGTGTTTGTACTTACTTACTTATTTAACAGTACATCATTCCTTCAGCAACCATGAATCTCTTCCACCTGACCCAGTCACTAGCAATGTACTTCACTTCATTCCTGCTCATATTTCCACTTTATAACAATCTCATTCTCCTCCATGAATGTTTAGATCTTCCTCTTTTCTGTCCCTTGTTTATTCCACTACAGCATTACCTTACAAGGCCCCTATCATCTTTCTGTAATGAAAGTCCAATTCAACCAAACCTGTGTCTTTATTCTTTGATATAAAATCTTCCTAGTTTGTTATTTTCTAAAGTTACTCATTTGAGATTACCTTAGATCACCAGAGTTTCCATATGTGTCACAAACCACAATAAACATATGTAGCTTTGTGTGTGTAAAAAGCATATGTAAAAGCCAATAGATGAATGGGGCAAAAGCCACCCTTTATTTGAGACTGGGATGGTAAGTAAAAAGGTAAATTGCCTGAATAATTCCGTTACAGGTTATTGTTGATAGCCATCTACAGGATGTGGATGTTTACCTGTCTCACAAAAGAGTCACCTGCTTTGAAAATCAAACGACTTTGATTGATATCTCATCCACATACAGCACTGTGAGAACAGAACTGCCTGCTTCCTTAGAAAAGGTATTTATTTGGTTTGAAAATGAATATGTTCTGGGGACATTGGTCTCAAATCAGGATACAGTGGTATATGTACTTCTTGATAGTGATTAACAGTACTATTTTTTAACCAATGAAAATGTGTATGCACTACTGTTAGGCAAAGGAAATTGGTATGTAGCATTGTTTAATCGATCATCATGTTTATCTAGGCAGAGACTGATGTAGTTATACACCTCTGGGCAAATCAGTATAAAATGAAGTATGGTCAGTGATTCTTAACCGTAGCCTGTTTCTTTTATGATTTTGGCACCTTACTACTGCAGCTACACCATGTAGCTACCTTCTTCAGAGACAGCACTGCCAGTATAGGTGAAATGACCCACACTACTATCCACTTTGGTTTCTAAATTATTGGTGTCATTAATATTATTTATTCACCTCTCTACCGTCTTGCTTGGGTTAATATGAAGACTGACCCTTTTTGATTCGCATTATAGATCTTCTGCTGTACTTAACCCTGCATACTGCTGTACTTATCAGACAACAAACAGATATCATCAGTAGGTCTTCTAAAAATTGTTTCAGTCCACAAGATATTCCTTTGAATGTATGTCCCTTAAAGTGCATTTCATTAGAAATTCAAGGATTATTAAAAACAAGATCAACAAGAGAGGACATTCTTGCCAGACACCCCAGAGTATTTTTAAAGCCTCACTAACTTCAACATTAGGCAACACCCTACACTGGAAGTGCATGTGCAAGTACACAATACTTATATATACATACTTATATACATGGCATATGCATCTTATCACTGGGCTACAAATAAATGCCCATCATATAACTGTTAGAAACAGAGGGCGACTATATACATAACCTGGTTTTGAAATATTTATTCTTTCATATGAACATACATTTCTATTTATCATCATGCTACTTGGCTTTCTTTTCCTTTTTTTATTTTACGTATTATACAGTCTTGCTTTTTGTTTTTGCTGTAACGCTGTATCAGTCTGTAAGAAAAGTATTTCTTGGCCCCGTTGAGAGAAGCATAAAAAAGTTCTTTGTTTCCAAAGCACAAATGCACATGCTTAATGTTAAATACCAAGACAATACAATCTTAAAGTTATAAAACCATTTGTTTTGTGGCACTTGAAAACAACACAACCACTGAATCCTGGATACGCAAACACTCACAACTGCTGATCTGCTCATCCCTGGGAAGTTTGAAAACCTTTGACCCTCCAAATTTCTACATGTGCCAACACCACTTGGAGAAGATGACACCTGGAACACTGACAACACCTCAGCAACAGAGAAGACAGACAGAATGAGCTGCATTCACCCTGCCAACTGCCTGAATGAGGTTTCCTGACACAGCTTTATGTGGACTGCATGCTGATTGATTCTTTAATAATAATTTGTATTGTTATTTTACTTCCATTGTGGTTTTAAGGCAGCACTGTAAGCAGAACTACCTTTTCATAGTGCAATGTTTCCCAAACTCGGTCCTAGGGACCCCTGTGGCTGCAGGTTTTTGATCCAACCAGCTTCTTTTTTTAATTGAACTCCTGGGCTAATTAAGTGAACTGATATTTCCCAAGTTCTGTGTTTAGAGAACTAATATAGAAATTAGAAAACTAAGTTTGCGAAAAAAAATATTAAAATGTACCAAGTAGTTATATAGGAATGTTTTTTGTTTTCTTTTTAACAGTATTTTCATCTTGATTTTCATTCTACTTTTCTAGGTGTTCTAATTGTTTAATTAATCCATTATTTACTAATTAGTGGGTCTGACTCTAAAGTAGTTGTAGCCTTTGATTATTCAGTGTTGTTTGCCTGGGTGTCTGATCTGCTTGTTTTAAATTGTCATTATTAAGATACAACGAATGGGGAAAAACTGCACAGAGAAAGGGCAAAGTATAATGAAATCAACAAAAGAGAGTTAAGCATTTAAATCTATAGCAAAAGCACAAATATTTATAAATGTCTTATAAATGTAAAAATCATGCTGCTGTGATTTTCTCAATGTCGAATAAAAGAAAAAAAAATACCAGCTAATTAAATGAAATCAGTCTTATCAGGTGTTGTCACTGATTAAGAATCCGGTTGGAACAAAAACCTGCAGCCACAGGGGGTCCCCAGGACCGAGTTTGGGAAACACTGTCATAGTGCATTCACCGACACTGAACTGGTCCATTCGTGGAGCTAATGATCCCTGCTGGGTATGTCAATGCAATATACAGTAGATAACAAAAATCTGGATTACAGAAAGACTTCTGGAGATTTACATCTTGAAGCTGGAATGATTCTGGCATATCAGTTCTCTCACCTGGGGTACCTTTTTTTGGAAAATAATAAAGAAAAACAAGGTTGAGTTTGTGCATAATGACAAGAAAATAATTGACGGCCACAGAGGTAAGGGAAATGATTCAAAGAAATGTAGATGAAAGGAGCAGAAGCACATATGAACAAACAAAAAATATAAAGCAAACTACAAACAAGGCCCATCTTTGAGAATAAGTATTAATGGGAAAATGTCATTTGGGTAAATTGGTGTATGGATGGAAGTACACTGTAGAAATCTGCGTCCAAACATAAGCCTTATTTGCTGAAGGATGCATCATTAGCCCAAATTGTTGTGATAAGCAGACGGTTTAAGAGCTGTTTACACAGTAAAAAAGCTGAAAAGTGATGACATAAAAGCCTTATTGTGAAAGATTACTGCCACACATTGATTGACAACATTATTGGCAGGCACCAGCAGAAAGCGTCATACTGCCTGAGTTTAAGATTTCATACAAGCTCCTAGATTGGAAAAACACATAGGTGACAGGCTGTCAGTCTGTGTTTCACTTTTTAAATGTGAAATATTAACAGGTATGAATCTGTCACAAGCTGGAAAAATTACTATACAGAAAGGCTAAAATAACATTCCCAGACCCACTTAATGCAATTCATAAGCACAGGGGACCACAGTACATTCCAGAAACACTCTGGATAAGGCAGGATTCAACCATGAATGGGGGTCAGGTCCTACTCCTGCAAAAATCCACACTCACAAAGGGCCAACTAACATTAACCAGTTAATCTAAACCATAAAAACTAGAGCACCTAGAATTTGAAGTCAGTGCTATGAACCTGCGAAGCTACGCTGATCACTGTGTCGCCTTACAGAAAAGTATACACTAAAACACTTGACTTAAAGAGACAAAGGGGATTCAGAGGGGAAACATATTAAGAAGCATTGGCATAAGAGGTGAACATTGCAGTTTTTGCAGCAGCAACCCGGGCGATTTGTACCATGAGGATTTCATTCTTGCTCAACATAAAATAGATACAATAGTCCACTACCCTAATAAATTTAATATTCCGAGTTTTTTTCATCATTCTGTGCAAACTGCATTTAACAAAAGTAAAAGGAGATTCAGCCTTTAACACAAATTGGTGACATTTATCTAGGAAATGTTTTGAAAAGCTAGATAATGCAGGGGTTACCAACCTTTTCCATGTTAAGGTCCCCCTAAGAGATTTACCTTAAGGCTGAGGACACCATATCTATCGCCATCCAAAATATGACATATCCCACATGTCTACTGTATAATAAACTGCTATACCTGTTAAGTGCATGTAACAAAACAATATAAACCAAGGCACTTTGACTATGGAAAAAATAAACTGTTCATAATAAATAAATATATGAAACTCACCCTAGGCATAGTGAGACTTTTGGGCTTGGATGTTCTTGCATGTTTTGTCCACTCTGGGTTGTAGCTGGCTTAGCACCAATCTCAAATCATTTTCCACATTTAGACGTACTCTGTTTTTGTTTTTCAGTATTTTCAATGCAGAAAAACCTGCCTCACCACAGGTATTTTGTTCCAAATGGTAAGAGGTATCAGATGGCTTTTTCGCTCAACCCCGGGTATTGCTTTCTAAGATTGCTCCAACATTCTGTTAGGGAAATGGCAGAAATTGCATTTTCAAACTTCCATCATTGGCTATTTCAATTAATTCCTCTTGTGACCTCAAATCAAGACAATCCTCTACACTTCTGAACTCAAATGGATTTCTGATCCATTTTAAATGATGATTGTCCAGGTCTGGGAAATAGTTGCTGAAGTATTCCTTCAGGTGTGTCAGCTGTGACAATATTATAGGCAGGACTATGTCTACTGGTACATTGGACGTTCCTAGCTCCTGGTGAAGGAGCAGGAACATTACAGTATTTCATTCTTTTAGTTTTTTTTTTTGACAGTTAGATTTTTTGTATAAATGTCAGAACTTTATCTTGCAAATTAAGTGTGTTGTGGTCACAGCCCTGCATGCACTGATTCAAGTATTTTAAAAGCTGAAGAATGTCAGCCAAATATGCAAGCTTAAGAACCCACGACTGCTTGAAACAACACATAGCAAACTGGGAGTTTTCGGACGAGAGAAATTCACGCAGCTCTGAGTGGAGATCAAGTACTTGTTGTAAAACTGCCCCGCAAGACAGCCACAGGACCTCAGAATGCAAAAGGCGGCTTTCAAAACTGGCATCCATGTTATTGGACGGTTTGGCAAACAGCCTGTGTTTAAGGGGACATACTTTGATACTATTTACAACTTCTATACTAATTAAATTTCATAGTATTACCACAATCTGAAAGTTATTTAAAGATGCTTTATGGTCTTGTTTATCCACACACCAGCTCTCCCTTATCAAGCTAAACATGACTTAATATTGCAATCCTGTCTATATAGATCAGGAAATTCTGCTTACCAGTCCCATTTGACTTCTAGTAGAAGCCACTGCATAACTCTAGTAGCTTTATTCTGTTATTTATGGAATAAAACACTGTCATGCATGTGTGTCTGCAGATCAACCTCCTTACTCCTGACCCTGGGACAACAGGGATGCTGTCACTAATGGTATCATCTCTTTCTCTTCCAGCAGCCAGGAAAAGCTGCCCAGTGAGGGCAACTGACTCTGCCCCTCAGGTGGGAGGAGCATAAAAATGAGACACCCACAGAAGGTGGCTTGTCATTCTGGACCTATACTCGTAAGAGAAGGAGCAGCAGACCTGATCTAACAAAGAACCCTTGCCATGGGCATTTCTGTTTTGTTATTACACCATCATGCACTGTTTTTATTTATTAACATTAAATGGGGTGACCCGGTTGGTGCCCTAACATTGCTTCAGTCCAATTGTCGTGCATTGCAAGACCTCAACACAAACATCCCAAAATACTACAATGCATACAGGTTTTCAACATATTCATTCATTTATTTTTAACCCATTTAATTCAAAACAGGCTCACGGGGAAGCACAGCCTATCCTAGAAATATGAAGCGCAAAACAGGTGCCAGCTCTGTACCGGTTTCAATCCAGCACATGACATTCACACACTCACCCATATTCATTTATAGTAAGCCAGCTTGGAGGTGCACTGTAACTGAATTATCATGTTAATAAGATGTGGAAGGGAGGTCATGTGACTCAGCTGCAATTTGAGCACAAGTTCAAAGAGCAGTGCAGTAGCACTGACAAATGTACACACATACTGTCCTTCTTAAATTCATATTTTGACCATTAACATTTTCTTTTTTCACAGTATCGAACATCCGAATTCAGACATCTAAGTCATTGGCTGTACTACACCATTTGCTGCATTGCTAATCAAGGTTCTATAGTTTCAGAATAAAGTTAGAATCACATACCAATAAACTGAGCATATAAAATTTATATGCACACCTTTTACTTAATTGGAAAAAAATTGCTTTGTATAATCTGGCCACAGGTGAGTGAGCGTATATTGTATAAATAAGAACTCCCACATGTTTAGTTATCGGTGATCAATTAAGTCTTTCAGATGTTGTGTGTTTAACATTCAGGAGGCATTTTGTATATTAAAATAAATTTTGTTGATTTGTCCAATTAATGTAGCCTGTCACATGTGGGCGTGTTGGCACTGAAAGTGTTCTGAAATCTTGATAGAATAAATTAGCACACATCTGCATAAAAATGAGCCTGCATTTTACCCACAGAGTGCCCTCTGACCTCAAATTAACTGCATTCTAAGTAACATATTCACCTTGCAAAATAACCTTCGGTGAACCTGTCCTGAGGGAAATTATGCAGGTCAGGTGTAAATTCTTTTGTATGAAGACTGCCAATGAAGGTAGTTGCCTAGTACAAAAATCAAGAGGATAATGAGAAATGAGAAAAAGATTATGCTAAATAAACAGTTTCAATTTCCAGTGGTCCCATAGTCAGAGCTGAATTATACAACTATTTCTCAGGCTGATTACTAAAGTAGGAAAGCTGTCACAGATTACCTGTGATAAACAGTTCAAGGAAACTATATTTAATGATTTGTGATGAAGAAAAATTTTACTTATATAGCACCTTTTATACAAAACTCAATCGTAAAATGAGATTTTTCAGGTAAGGAAAACAGATTGGAGGTATGTTTGCATGCTGATTAACAAATTAATTTTACTGTTCATTGTGTATATGACCGTCATCACTCTATAAAATATTAGTGAATACAAAGTTGTATAAATTTGTACTGTATAGTAAAGTTATTGCAACGGTTGTCCAGGCACAATAAGTGACCTGCCTGGGGTTCACCTAGTGAGTCAGTGGCAGAGTTTGAACAGGCAATCTTCAGACATACATGTACAGTTCACTCCTTAACTACCACACCACATCATAACTGTAGCAAGGCGGAAACTTTGCAGTTTCAGTAGAAGTCAGATGCCTGCTAATTAAGGGGAGTCGGGGGAATTCATTTTAGCCCAACTGGCTAAGCTACTACTTATGGCTCTGGAGCTCTGGGTTCATAGCCAGCCTCAACATGTAAGGATGTAAAATGGATTGAGGCAGATTATCTATGAACATACACCAATGCAGTAGTAGAATTTCACTACACATTCAGTAGAATCAAATACTCAGAGAGCATTCAGCACAGTTCCTTTTCTGACAGGGGGTGCCTTCTGTTCGGGGTTTGGATGTTCTCTATGTAAGCAGTGGTTTCCTGCAGGTCAGCAGTTGCCTCCACCAGTATAAAGTAATGTCTGCTTAACTTGCAGCTGTAAATGAACTTGGTATAGGCACACTCCTTTCTTGTATAGATTATGTCCATAAATATGACAAGGATTTACAGGTAGTAGGAGAAGAAAATGAATAAGCAAATTATTTTATGGTGGAGCGCATTATTCGCAAAGGACTAGCAGGATTTGAGTAATACGCTTATTACTGGAGCCCACAGGTAATTCGAAAGCATGGTTCACTCAGGATTACTACTTGCCAAGTGTTCTCTGCAATATTTGTTTGTCTGGTTATAATACAGGTGTGTTCCCCAATGGCTCCATCTCCAATCTGAGAGAAAGGGGAAAAAATGCATCTGTTTTATTCAATTTATTAGTATCTTCTGTAGAAAAAGAAAGAGTCTAAGAATTTAATATCGGTCTCAAAAGCCTTTTTGTTGTCACTTAAGGTAAAAAAAGAAAATAAAAAAAGGAGTTACATCGATCACCATCATTTGTGTTAATAGTACGCTAAGCTGTATTGTGCATGTGCAACTCACTTTGGACAAAAGCATCTGTTGAATAAATGTACCCATTTTTTTGTCAATAAACAAAGAACAGAAAAAGAAAATGCCAATCATAAATATAAATGTATTTGTCTAAAAGTGGGGTCACATTACTCCCTTAGAAGTCCAGTAGTCTGGGGTTAATCCTTGGCATGGCAGCAGGCTATGTGGAGTTTTCACTCCAGATACTCTGGTTTTCCTCCCACGTCCCTAAATATGTGCAGGTTAGGATAACTGGCAATTTTAAATTTGCTCTACAGACAATGTGTGTGTGTGTATGTGTGAGAGTAAATGAGTCCTGCTCTGGACTCCCACCCAGTGAACTGGATTCTGTCACGTATCCTGCATTGTATACTTTGCATCTGGTAAATACTGTTCTTTTAAATTTTTAATGCATGATGAAAAGGAAATTTAAAATACACGTGGAAAGTTTTAATTTTTCCTTTTTGCTCATTCCCAAATACAAGCACAGTGGCAGCATGCTGCAGTTAAAGAGAAGAACAATTAGTAAAACACTAAGAGGTTGCCTCTTAATATTTCATTTCTGTGATTTGTTGATTATATAAAAGCACCTCTGGAGTGACAAACAGATTTGCAAACTAATCCCACACCACCTCCCATTTTCTCCCCATGAGCTCAACCTGAGAACAGCTAACACAACATTTAGAACAGATTTCAAAAGCGATCATAACATCATTCAGACAGCAGTGTGCCAGACAACAGGCTTTTAACAGAGTGGCTGCTGACAGCTGTTTGTCTCAGTTTGGCCTGCTTTAACATGTTCACCATCTTGTCAGGTGTCGGGGCATTGCCGTGGAGTTTCGTGAATAATGGTGCTGTAGTTGGAGGGAAATTTCATTGGTTTAACTTCTATTTCATTTTCTGCACTTCAAAGTTCTTTAAAAGGGAACAAGACAAGGGGGACAGGTGCCTTGTAACTGTTTGCTGATTTTTAACCAGTCAAGTTATATATGAAACATTTGGTACTTGCCTAGGATTTGAACCAAAGATGAGAGAGATCAGAGGCTTCCTGTGTGGTACAGGGGGGAAAAGAAATCAGACACCAAGTCACAGTCTTAACACATTAGCAGAAAACTTATGAGGCACACGAGTTAAGTGAATGAGTGGGCAATCTTTTTTCTTGTTCACATGTCAAACTCCCTAATAAAGTAACTTAATGAAATATCAACATGATGCATGAATCCAAACAAAATGCGGTTACCATATTAGCCTTCACTTGACTCTTCCCATAGTTTTCTTGTCGAACTTCGAATGGTCTCTATTACTGACTTACAAAGCTGATTATTTGGAAATTCCTGAAAACTTGTCTATGGTGCTTTACATTGTTTAAACATTTCAGACTCTCAAGAGACACCTGGCCTCCATACCATTTCAAAAAATGTCATTTAGTTTTCAATCTTTCTTGGAATCCATTAGCCTCAAATTTCAAAGCCCAGTTCTTTTCTCATGCTGTCCTTTCATTCAATGAGGTTGGACCTTCATTACCACTCTGTACAATATTCACATAGTTTGCCAGCCTTGAAAGCTCAGTTTTGATATACCTCATTCTATTTCCTTATACTGTCCAACATTTTTAATTTTATTCTATAGCTGGGGTAAATCTGTATCGCTCTTCATGTCTAGTATGAAGTGGATTAAGTTGATTTGATAATGGCACAGAGGTAGCGCTGCTGCTTTGCAGTAAAAACATCAGAGTTCGTTTCCCAGGTTATCCATGCATGGAGTGTCCATGTGGGTTTCCTCTGGGTGCTCTGGTTTCCTCCCATAGTCCAAAGATATGCAGGTTAGGTGAATTAACAATGCCAAATTGGCCCTAGTGTGTGGTTGGTGTTTGTGTGTATGAATGTGTCCATTTGTCCTGCGATGGACTGGCGCCCTGTCCAGGGTTTGTTCCTGTGTTGTGCCCTATGTTAGCTTCAACAGACCCCTGCAACCCTGTTCAGGACTATGCGGGTTTGACAATGGCTGACTGACTGGATGTATACTCCTATGTGCCAAAGTTTAGAATATTTACTGTAGATGTCCTTTTTTCTGTATTAGGATAAATAACCACCTATCAAACAAAATATCTTATATATCAACGTCTATGTGTCTGTCAGGTCTGTAAGTGAAAGGTGGAGTCGGGGTAAGGGCTCTACCTCCGAGGAAACAGAAAACTAAACATCTACGTGTGGAAATGTGTATATCTGTCTGTCCGGCCCGGAAGTGCAAGGCTAGTACAGCATGAAGCTCAGAGAGCCGGCAAGGCGGCCCCAAGTTAATGAATTGGAAGAAGAAAGCAATTCTGTTGCCAAAAGTACAAAAGCAGAGAAAAGAGAGAATCTCTTATGCAAGTGAGACAAGCACATCGGCAAAACGGTATCCCTTTTACTTTTCCTCCCGCCACTAATACACAAGCGATGCGAGCAAGTCAGCACAACGAAATCTAGGAGAGAGACGCTCAGAGTAGTTCCTTTCAATTACTTGACATCTCTGCATTTCAATTTTTTTTCTGACGATTTCAATAGTTTGTAGGACCCGGGCTTTTTACAGCATGGGCTTACACAGCTAGTAAAGAAAAAGGCTGCTTATATTGATATTGCAATGAACAAATAAAATATGATGGACAATTAATTGTCAGTTTGAAAAATGTTTGTGGTGTATATAGTAGTTCTACATATATTGCATCCTTAATATGGTCCTTGTGATAGATATGATTCTGTAGAAGACATACAACATGAGTAGAGTTTTTTTTTAATCAGTGTATAACAATGAAACAAAAAGTACAATGAGGAAATCAATTAATTGAGATAATGCCCATAATATGGAAAAATAAACAGGACAAAAGGGCAGGTTTGTCATTTCCAGTTGATCTTCTCCTTTATTTTTTTGAGTAACAAATATTTGTGCATTTTCACTTTTGATTCTTTTCACTTGGTCGACATATGTTTAAGTTTTATGATTAACATGCAACTCTTTTTGATACTATATTATTATTACATTTTCTAGACTTCATGTTCAGTATTCAACACCATCAACCCTCAGAAGCTCACATGGAAGCAGAGTCTGCAAGGCTACAATACTAAGCAAATGGATCCTTGACTTCCTGACAGAGAGACCCCAGACAATTGAAACACCATCACTAGTACCATCAATCTGAGCACTGCCGTCCCCCAAGTTCCTTGGTGTGCACTTGGCAGCTGAGCTTACATGGTCAATTCATGTCACCACCATAGCCAAGAAGGCACAGCAGCATGTCTGTTTCCTTCAGTGACTGAGGAAAGCAAGCCTACCTCCCACCATTTTCATCACTTTCTACAGGGGCACCATTGAGAGCGTTCTGACAAGATGAATTACCATCTTGTTTGGAAACTGAAGAATCTTTGATTACACGGTCCTACAATCAGGTAGAGCACATAGCAGAAAAAATCTTAGGAACCTCTTTGTTCTCCACTAAAGACATCTTTATTAAGAGATGTAGCCACACATCCTATTGCATTGTGAAGGACCGCTCCCACCCCTCCCATGGTTTCCCTGTTCCACTTCCATCTGGCAGAAGGTTCCTTAGCTCCAGAACCAGTTCTGCCAGGTTTTACGACAGCTTCTTACCACTGGGAAGTCCAGACTCTGGACTCTATGCTGCCCATCTCCACATAGATCTGCTCCAGGTAGTTTATTTATATGCGGTACATTTGTTATTACTATTGTTTTAATTATTTGTTGTTATTATTGCCTAGGTTGCTGCAGCTAGCATTACATCCTTGAATCCAGGTCATCAATAGTCATGAACTGAGATGGACTAGGGTGAATGAGAACATATAACAACAAGGACAGGTACAAAACTTGCTTAGTGTTTTTATTTTACAGCCATAAAGTGTTCAAAAATAAAAAGCGCAGTCTTCAATAAATAAATAAATAATCCAAGATAAAACAGTGTTCAAATGAAGGTTTAAATTCCAATAACCCATCTATAAATAAGTTAAAATCAAGGTTAAAACACAGTCAGGGTTAGTCCATAAAAGAATCAGAAGCCTCAGAATATAGAATACAGAATCCTTTTGTATCTACAGTATGTTTCTTCTGATTACCCATTAAGGACTTCTAGCAAGAAGATAATGCCCTTCGACAAGCACGCAGTCAACCATAAGTAGCTTACATCCCTACTGCCATCCCTCAGCATCCAAAGGGATTTTGCAAGCCATGCCCCCTTCTCACACCACCATCCTTTGGCATCCATGAGCCTTCTTGGAGCAACTGGCCACTCCTAGTTCACTTCATTGCTCCACTTCAAACCATACCCCTGGAGCACCACTGCTCTGCATGAGCCTTCTCCCTTAGAACATTAGAACACTCTAGACAAGAACAGACCATTCAGCCCAACAAAGCTCGCAAGTCCTATCCACTTGTTTCCTCCAAGAAAACATCAAGTCGAGTTTTGAAAGTCCCTAACGTCTTACTGTCTACCACACTACTTGGTAGCTTATTCCAAGTGTCTATCGTTCTTTGTGTAAAGAAAAACTTCCTAATGTTTGTGCGAAATTTACCCTTAACAAGTTTCCAACTGTGTCCCTGTGTTCTTGATGAACTCATTTTAAAATAACAGTCTCGATCCACTGTACTAATTCCCTTCATAATTTTAAACACTTCAATCATGTCTCCTCTTAATCTTCTTTTGCTTAAACTGTAAAGGCTCAGCTCTTTTAATCTTTCCTCATAAATCAACTCCTTTAGTCCTGGAATCAGCCTAGTCACTCTTCTCTGCACCTTTTCTAGTGCTGCTATGTCCTTTTTGTAGCATGGAGACTAAAGCTGCACACAGTACTCCAGATGAGGCCTCACCAGTGCATTATAAAGTTTAAGCATAACCTCCGTGGACTTGTACTCCACACATCGTGCTATATATCCTAACATTCTGTTAGCCTTCTTAATGGCTTCTGAACACTGTTGGGAAGTTGATAGTTTAGAGTCCACTATGACTCCTAAATCCTTCTCATAAGGTGTACTCTCAATTTTCCGACCGCCCATTGTGTATTCAAACCTAATATTTTTACTTCCTATGTGTAATACTTTACATTTACTGACATTAAATTTCATCTGCCACAAATCTGCCCAAGCCTGTATGCTATCCAAGTCCTTCTGTAATGATATAACGGATTCCAAATTATCTGTTAATCCACCTATCTTGGTATCATCT
The DNA here is from genome assembly GCF_016835505.1 of Polypterus senegalus. Classification (NCBI taxonomy): domain Eukaryota; kingdom Metazoa; phylum Chordata; class Cladistia; order Polypteriformes; family Polypteridae; genus Polypterus; species Polypterus senegalus. The sequence continues at coordinate 50,775,563 of NC_053161.1, forward strand.
GCAAACTTAACCAGCTTGTTACTTATATTCCTATCTGAATCATTTATATATATTAAAAATAGCAGCGGCCCTAGCACTGACCCCTGTGGAACACCACTCTTAACATCAGCCAGTTCTGAAGCGGTTCCTCGCACCATCACCCTCTGCTTCCTGTGTCTGATCCAATTCTACACCCATATAAAAACATCACCCTGAACTCCCACTTCTTTTAAGTTGATGCCCAACCTCTCATGTGGCACCTTATCAAATGCTTTCTGCCTTAACTGCCCTACCTCCTATCTGCCGCACTAGCCCTACCATAATCCTGACTTTTCTTTCTTTTAGTTATCATCTTTCTCTCAATTTTACCAACATCCTTTTCCTTTGTTCTTTTGTTCATTTCGTTCTCCCCCACCTTACCTATGCAAGCTCCTTTTATCATAGTGTCACTGAGGAAACTGGCTGAACTGATTGCACCTGCATGTGAATACGTGATCAGCCAATTTCCTTATTAAACACCCTGGCAATGAACAGCTTTGCAGCAGCACACACCCACACCCACTGAGTCTTGAGTGTGCTGTTTTCAAACTAAAACTAACTCACAAAACCATGGCCCCTAACACTCTTTATGGCATACTGTCTGATATAAGTTGTTATTATCTATTTATTTACCTATAACAGTGGAACCTCGGTTCACGAACGTCTCCGTTCACGTACAACTCGGTTCACGACCAAAAAGTTTGCCAAACTTTTGCCTCAGTTCACGACCACACACTCGGTATACGAACAAAGTCAGTTTCCCTTTCGGTTTGTGCGCACCTATGATTTCCGCATGTGTTGCATTGTTCTCAGTCAGACGTGCCTTCCTGCTGCTAAGAGAGAGAGAGAGAGAGAAATAGAGCTAGCCACGTGCCTGCCTGCCTGCTACTGACAGGGGGGAGGGGAGGTGCACCTACATGCCTGCCTGCTACTGACAGTGGGGAGGGGGTTACAGCAGAGAGAGAGGAGCCGCGTGCCTGCCTGCCTGGCTGGTTCATTGTTCTCAGTCAGACGTGTGTGCTTTACTTGAGCTCTCTTTGTGCTCTACTGTATTTTGTGTGCTTTTGCAGTTAAATATGGCTTCTAAGCAAGTGAAGAGTGGTCAGAAGAAAGTTTTGAAGAAAATTGAAATCGAAGTAAAGAAAGAAATTACAAGAGGTTGAAAAACTGTGTACCAGTTTACTCATTTACCAATCTGAGAACCCTCGTGCTTTCAAGCAGCATAATGTAAACAAAGCCAGACTGCCGGTAATGTGGAGGGCAAACACGAAGGGTTGGGTCACAAGGACGTTGTTTTTGGAATGGCTGCATGAGGCTTTCGCTCCCACCAGCTAAACAGCATGTGTGTGTGTGCGCGCTACAGAGAGAAAGAGAGAGAGAGAGCAGCGAGCCTGCTCGTGTAGCTGAGCAGGGAGCCTGGGTGTTTTGTGTCAGTGTTATTCAATGTTTTTACATTAGTTTACTATTACACTGTGCATTCTATGGTGTAATTAACTATATTTGTGCTTAATCTTTACATATATTTACATACAGTTCGTACAGTCTGTAACGGATTAGTTGTATTTACATACAATCCTATGGGGGAAACTGCTTCGGTTCACGACCAAAGTTCTGGAATGAATTATGGTCGTGAACCGAGGTTCCACTGTACTTATTATTTAACTACTTATAGGATAACTTGTCTTGCACTTGTAATGGGTGCTTGGGACCAATATTTCCTGTCACTGTATGCTGCAGTACTGTATATGGATGGTATGATAATAAGGACACTTGACTTGACTATCATTTTTGACTTGGCTTATTTGCCACTTTTGAATGTTCTTGTTAGATCTTCTGCCAAACAAGTATTTTATCTGCATTTATATATTACCTTTTGACACATTTTATATACATATTTTCAGATACTTCCAAGATCAGCCTGGTGTCTATCAGAAGTGCCTTTCCTTTATTCACTACAAGTGTGTTTACTCATAATATTGTACTGTATACTATGCTATTGTGATCCTATTGATTATAAAGCACATACATGTGGTGACACATGATATAACAAAGACCACTTGATCAGTTGACAGAATTAACAATATGAAAGTATTTTATATAGGGAAAACACTGTATATTGCTTAAAACATACTCATGCCATCTGCCAAGCTCATATATTGCAAATTTGTAGTACAGCTAAAGATACCGTAAACTGTGAACCAATACATCAGTCTACTGAATATAGGGTGCCTTTTATGATCCATCACAACTGTTAAATCTACGCTTTTGACAAACTGGTAAAAGGTATGATTACAGCATTTTACAAAATTTAGGAAAATGCCTTTGAACTTCAAAGTGGCATAATGACTTAAAACAGAATAAAAGTGAAAAGGACAGACAAGCTAAAGAGAAGCAGAGATATCTTAATTTAGCTTTAAACAGAAAGATGAAAGGCACCGGCTTCAGTAGTCTTAGCTGAAAGAGATTCTACAAAAAGCATCAATAAAGTACTCTGTGTAAAAACAGAAACAGTTAATTTCCAAGGTGATGAATGTCATTCAGTATGAATAACTAAACAGTAACAGACTTGTATTTTGGTTTTGATACATTCTTGGATTTGAACACACACAGAGTATATACAAACACAATCCAACCTAATCTAATTTATGTTCACAGCTGGCCAGAATCTATGCAAAGCAGAATCTTGCCCTGGAGAAATCACCAGTCCATCACAGGGTCCACTTATGGACACTCACACACAGGCCAGTCAAATTAACCTGCATTGCTTTTTTTGGTGTGAAAGGAAAAATTTGAAATTTGCATAATTAGATCTGGACCACCCTGTATTTAGGAGAAGAGATAGCAAAAATCTTTTAAAATGGATGTTGCCTGTTATGTTTTGTTAATTGTAAGCCACTTAACTGTAAATAATTGACACTGCAATCTGTAGGTAGCATTTAGCCTAAAATTGCAGACATGCAAAATATGGTCATGGTCAGTGCTTACTTTTTTCACCTTCAAGGACGCATCACCTGCTTTAAAAAAAAAGTCAACTTTTGCTCTACTGTATATATTTTACTAAAATTCCAAACTAACTTCTCCTTTAGGAAACCACCTTAAATACAGGAGGACATGCAATCTCAAAGCAGAAGTCATTGAAATCAAACCTGGGTTCATGCATTATCAAATCCTCCACTGTGCTGCCCCCTGGCTAATTTAATAGAATAAAATGTATAATTCAGCTCAGTACTACGAATAAATAGAAAGTTACAAGCCATTTTGAAAACACGGGGCATGTGGCTGGAGGAAAAATGAATAATTTATTATTATTGCAGTACAGCTTACAAGATCACAAAATTCAAAATAAAAAATACAATATTACTTTTCTTGCAAAAGTCCCACCTACATGTATGATTTATGCCACATTCTTCTATTGTTTTATGGATTGATGCAATGCTTCAAGCAGCTGCTGTATTTGACTGGGACAGAATTTTTCTCCGTAAGAGCTCATAGGCAGAGACATAGTGCCACTCCAAACTTAATAGTGCATGCAGTCAGCATTTCCATATAATTGACAGCTTCCAGCAGCCCACCCACAATTTCAATTGACAGTGTTAATAAAAGTAATTAAACAGTTTTACAGAATAAAATACTTTGAACTATTTCATTTCTATTGAAAAGCAGAGTGCAGCCATGTTACCAGTTCTTATATAGTATAGTGTAGTATAGTATAGTTTTTATAGAATTGCAGCAAATTTACAGCAACATAAATGCATAAAGTGATGTATAAAAGAAAACAGATATGTTTCAGTTGTGTAGTTTGAGGACATAACTAACAATTATTTAGAACTTTTCAAATCTCAAAATTTGACCAAATTAATGTCAAATGACAACCACCACATAGGATTTTCCCTTGTCATTATTTATTCCACAAAAATTCGCAAACATAAACGTAGCCAGTTGTGAAAAAATAAGTATTGTATATCCATTGTACTCATATCAGCCACATGCTGCTAATCAAGTTGATGATCAGGGAGTATTACTGTTAACTCTTTTCTATTAATGACATTTTCTCATGAATTTTTTGAGGTACTGATCCAGATTTTTTTCATAGAAATTGTTAACTATTATTAGAAACTAGCCATGTAAGCCTGTGCTGTAAAAAGCCCTAGAAACAATGGAATCTGGCACTTCAATCAATCAATCACATCGGTTGTGCATTAGTGGCTAAGCAAGGTTCTCTTTCCTCTGCGGTTTTGTTTTGCCAACGTGCTTGCCTCCATTGTCTATCAGCGGGTAAGCAAGTTTCTCTCTGTCCTTGGAGGTTTCATTTTGCCGATGTGCTTAACCTCGCTTGTGTATTAGCAGCTAAGCAAGTTTTTCTTTTCTCACTTCATACTGTAGCCTCGCACTTCTGGGCTGGACAGACAGACAAACACACACTTCCATGCATAGATGTTTATATAGAAGATTATTTTGCACCATTTTCTTCAACATGTTGTTCTTTCAAGGGCATTGCCATTTTGTGAGGCAATCAGGTTGCAATGTTGGTTTCAATAGTATTTGATTCCAGACGTTACGTGGTTGACATCATCTACATGCCACTACAAGAACTAATGGGTCGGGTGCTTTACTATCCGAGGTTGTGGATATCAAAGGAAAACCTTACCATGCATATGTGAGATTTCCCAGTTCCAGATTTTTGCTTTGATTTATCTTACTACAATTCTTGAGTTTGGATTTTTAGGACTAAACTTTGGTTTCAATTTTCTGCTTGTTTACAATTCCTTTCCTGGTCATCTCTTGAAACTCTGTGGCCTTTCCTGCGCAAGGCTAACTAACGGTTATCATCCCTGTGCAAAAGCAGAGCTCCTACAAGTTTGGTCTGGAGAATTCTTAAGGCCAAATACGAAAGATATCTATAATGATGAAAGGGAAACAATTTTTGCTGCTCATTCATTTTGGAAGGATTAAAAAGCTATTTCCAAACGATTTCATTACTGTCATTTTGCTCTGAGATGGATTCTCTACAAATTGAGAACATTCAAGTCTGTTTTCAGTCTTCCCAGGAGTGAGCATCCCAGAAATGTCCTTCAAATATCTGACTACATAAGCTCTAAGAAATAGCAAAGAACTCAAATGCTCCATCCAGGGTTCTACAGGACTCTATTAACACTGTTACAATTCATAACCCTTCCAAAATTTAAAGGCTGAACAAGTGTGGCTTTTGTGGGATTGTAGCCATGTGAAAGCACTCTTTGCAAAATGAAAAGGATACCATTAATTAAGCTGACAAAGCTGCATCTGAACAAGCTTGCTTGACAAATCCCAAAACACATTGTATTAGATGAGAGTTGATATGGGGTTGTTTTGCATTCCACCATGAACCTTTTTGATAGAGTATGTTAAAGAAACCATCTTTTATAAGTTAACTATTGCTTAAAATTGGATCATGCAACAAGTCAATACCCTAAGTATAACAACAAGGTACAAAAATACCTTGTTTAATGTAGAAAAGCAAAGATGGGCAAATGGGTCGCTAAGAACAAATCATTCTCGTCTATTTAGCAACACTTTGCCTTCAAACCATATAAGGAGAAAGGTTGTTGCAAAAGAGCCACAAATGATGAACTTACATAGTCATTTAGCCAACGCTACTAGCCGAAGTGCTAAAGTCTATGAATTATTGGTTCTTCTGGATTAAGAAAAGACAGAAAATATAAGAAGGTCACTGCAAGATGGACACAGTGGTACCAAAGCCATTTCACATAACTTATGACAATAAATTATGTTTGCTTTAAGTAATGTGTTGTTTTAATGCATAAGTAGCATTGTTTATGCTATGCGACATACGTCAGCCTTTAACAACAGTATATTTGTACAAAAATGGCCAGTTACAGCCTGGAGTTAAATTAAGTGTATCCTTTTCAGTTGTGATACATAAGCCATCAATTGCACTGCCACACAGAGTCACATCCCTTGTGGGAACCTGATGCAAGTCTTCTGCAGAGATGATCAGAGAGAATAAATCTTCCAAACACACATGCTGACTGATGGTTTATTTATTCCGAAAAGACTGGACAAGGTGCTATAGCCAACGGTAGTGACAAGATATCATAATGTCATTTGTGACTTGCTTTTTCATGGGAATATATTTCCAAAGTCCAATGTCTTTTTTTCTCAGCAGCCTAATAGGATGCATTCTTTTGCAATTATAGAAAAATGTGAGGTTAGACATAAGGGGGACTGGGCAGCAGCAGTGATCTTTAAGCAATCCAAGCAGGATTTTAGTTGATCGTTCTTGATTCCATTCACGTATTCAGACTGACCACATCACATTTTTGGCAAGAGATGTTAACATTACAGCTCTGTTGTACAACTTCTCCATCTCTTGTCTTCTTTTAAAATGCACATTATATATGTTGTTTAAAATGAGTTACCAGAAGCTCTGACTACACTTTCATTTTAGAACCATCAGCACAGTAATAGTGTAAACCAAAGGTAATAATTTTTTGTGTACTAGTTGTCCGTTCTTCATCATTACAGTATTACTTAAAAAAGATCTGCCTCTTCCCCTCCTTCAATGGTCAAGAGTCCTGTCTTTAATTCAAAGTCTTACTCTCCTGTGATTTTTCTGGAAGTGTTTTTAGCAAAAAAATGCATCTGTTTTGCATGTTGTGAGCATAGACCTGGATAACTGATGTGTGGATTATGTGACACAGGTAAGGTGACTTTTTTTTTCTAATGTACATTTTTGATATCATTTACCATATTGGACCTTCTAAACTCACTTTAGAGTGGAAAAGCAGCAGACCCTGATGGTGACCCTGCCGAATTTTATAAAAAGTTAGCCCCCTTTTTATTAGCAACATTTATAGAAGGCAGAGACAATAAAATTCTATTTCAAACTTTTTGCCAAACATTAATTACAGTCTTTCCTAAGAAAAGTAAGGACTTATTACAATGTTCATCATCCCACTTCTGAATAATGATATTAAAATACTCTCCAAAAGTTCTATCTAGGAGGAATGGGAAAGTGCTTCCTCCGGTAATATCACAAGACCAAACCTGATTTATTCAAGGCAGACACTCAGCTTCCAATCTTTGATGACTGTTTAATGTAATATATTCTCCAACAAAGTCTAAAACTCCAGAGATCTTATTATCTCTGGATGCAGAAAAAGCATTTGATATGGTTGAATGGCACCACCTGTTCACTACATTCCACAAATTTGGGTTTAGCCCGAACATATGTGCAGGGATCAAACTACTATATAGCAGTCGAGGAGCTTCTATTTGTATTAACAACATTATTTCAGACTACTTCAAAGTAGAATGTGGTACTAGACAAGGATGCCCCTTGTCACCACTGCTATTTCTAATTGCCATTGAGCCACTGGCTGTTTACCTTTGAAATGCTTCTGAGATAAAGGGATTTTCAGAGATGTACAGTAATCCCTCGCTATATCGCGCTTCGACTTTCGCGGCTTCACTCTATCGCGGATTTTATATGAAAGCATAACTAAATATATAACGCAGATTTTTCGCTGCTTCGCGGGTTCTGCGGACAATGTGTCTTTTTACTTCCTGTACATGCTTCCTCGGTTGGTTTGCCCAGTTGATTTCATACAAAGGACGCTATTGGCGGATGACTGAGAAGCTAACCAATCAGAGCACGCAGTTAAGTTCTCCTGACTGAGAGGCTAACCAATCAGAGCACGCAGTTAAGTTCCTGTGTGCTGAATGCAGTGTTAACCAGGAAGTCTTGTCTCGCTCATTCAGCATCAACATGTTTCGCTGTGTAAAGAGTTGTGCTCTTTTGTGTTTATCTTTGTGCATAGTCAAGCCCTTCATTATGGCTCCAAAACGATCTGCTACAGCTTCAGGGGCCGTGCCCAAACGCCAATGGAAGATGTTAATGATTACCAAAAAGGTAAACGTTTTGGATTTGTTGAAGGCTACGATTCTTTTTATTTAAAAAGTAGGAAAGGAATATAAGATCTACGGCCACAGTGTCTTTTTAACCAGGGTGCAAAACAAGTTGTAAGTGGATGTAATAAGGCAGTAGTCTGGATGAAATCTGCTTTAGGGATTTTGATTGAAGACTGCCAGAAGAACAACAGCAATGTTACACAATCGCCTGAAGTGGCTCCTTTAGTAGAGCTGTAACGCTCTCCTTTGTTGTGCAGTAAAATTAAACTCATTGTTATCGGACAAGTCATCGTGTCATTGTTGGTGAGTAACCATAATTAATTTTCTACTTACAGTACTTAGTACATGTACGTACGTTTAGTGTCACTGTACACACATTTACTGTATACTATTTTTCTTGCATTGTACGTATTTATTGCTGGTGGCCTGTCTATCGTAATGGCTGTAACATATGTGATATCGGAGACACTCAATATCTTTAAAATAATATTTAGGTTTTACTGTATATAAACAGTGTGTTTATATACATAATTTCAATGAATCTTACCTAATATCTAAGAGAATACAAAGGGATTATGCTGTATAACTCTGCGGGGAATATTTATAAACAGTGTGGGAGAGTTTATAAGGGCTTAAAATATATAAAAATAACCATACAAACATATGGTTTCTACTTTGTGGATTTTCACTATCGCGGGAGGGTCTGGAACGCAACCCCCGCGATCGAGGAGGGATTACTGTACTTGAACAGAAAATGTCACTATATGCAGATGATATTGCACTATATATACATATATACACATATATATATATATATCTTATACATAAACGTCTACTTGTGGAAGTGTTTGTGTCTGTCTTTCTGTCCAGCACGGAGGTGCAAGGCTACAGCATAAAGCTCAAAGAAATCGACTCTGTCACTAAAGTGAATCCATCGAGAAAAGAGGAACTCGCTTAGCCATTAATACACAAGCAAGGTGAGCACGGTGGCAAAATGAAACCGCTGAGAAAAAAGAACCTTGCTTATCTGTTAATGCACAATTAATACAATTGATTGATTGAAGTGTCAGAATCAATTGTTTCTAGGAGCCCAAGCTTTTTAAAGCACAGGATTACACGCATATATATAGCACAAAATGACAATGCCCTGGAAAGAACAACATGAAGAAAATGACGCAAAATAATTTCTAATAATAGATAACAATTTCTATGAAAAAAATATAATTCAATACCTCAAAAATTAATAAGAAAATGTCATGAATACAAAAGAGTTAAACAATTGAAAATACATACCATAATACAGAATCTTAACAGTAATACTCTCTGATCATCAACTTGATCTGGGTTCATATGCAGCACTTCTGCCACACCCGGGTGTTGGGTGCTGTATAAAAGAGGCCACCTCACTCCATTCAAGGAGCCAGACTTGGGAGGAGGGAGATAAAGCTTGCAAGGAGAGGAGTGGAGGAGGCAGAGACTGAGAGAGAAAGAAAAGAGAAAGGGGACTGAGCATATCAGTTGGTGAATTGTGTGCTGAAAAGGCAAAAGAGAAGTAAATAAAAACGTGTACTTTTGGGAGATGTGTGTCTTGGTATCGGTCTGTGCCAGGGCTGATTTACACTAATACACACACCTGTCTATGAAGTTCAAGGCTTAACGAGCTAATCCAACCAATTTGGTGTTGCAAGTAATTAGTATTGAGCAGTTACATGCATTCAAATCAGCAAAATTACAAGGGTACCCAAATTTTTGCACAGCCAGTTTTTCACATTTGATTTCATTTCATGCAACTAAATACTGCTTCACTAAAAATCTTTGTTCAGAAAAACATCCCAGTACTCATATGTTCCTAGGAAATGAAAGACATACCACTGTTATCTTTTTTTGTTGAAAGCAGAGTAAATTATTATGCATATTGTATGTATGAATTGTTTGGAATATGAATCACGTGCTAGAACACCGCGTGCTACCCATGTTTACCTCTCTCGAGACAAAGCCACGACTGCCCACGAGTGTCAGTACGCCAGTTGCTAGCATTCAGTGAACAGCCCGCGCTATAACTCTCTGTGAATTTTCATGTGAGTTTGTGTTTTTTCGTGTAAATTTGAATTGATTGTTGAAAAGTATGAAGGTGGCATGTAGATCCGGGACTTGGCTGCTGCATACTGTATGCCGAGAACGACGGTATCAAAGTGAGGTTAAATTTTCATTTATTTCATCTAATTGCCTTTGTATTTATGTATTTTAGTATTAAGCAGTGTTTAAATTATTTCATACAACCCCATCAATATATAATATGCCAATAACAATAGGATTTTTTTTCACGGGAACAGATTAACCATTTTTCCTTTATTTCTTATGGAAAAAATTTGTTTGGTATACATCCTGTTTGGTATAAATCTAAGGATCTGGAATGGATTAAGGACGTATACTGAGGTACCACTGTGTGTATATATATCAGATCCACCATACACAGGTCCTAACAGCACTAGCAGAACTTCAAAAGAAATCTAAATAATTAATAATTCATTTGAATAAAAGTTTGCTTTTTCCAATTAACTCTCTAGCAGACATTAGATTGGACACCTTCTCTTTTATCATTGCAGAACAGTTTAAATATCTAGGGGTAAACATTACAAGTAAACTAAGCTCATTTTCAACAAAATTTTGCTGTCTGCATGGAAAAACAAACAAGACATGCAGAGATGGTCTGCCTTCCATCTCACTTTAGCAAGGAGAATTAATGTCAAGATGAATATCTTTCCTAAGCTTTTTTTCTATTTCAAAGCATCCCCATATACATTAAAAAATATTTTTTTAAGAAATTAGATTCATCCATAAAGTAATTTATTTGGAATTCAAAACATCCACGCATCCAAAGGGTGACCTTATATCGACTTAAAGCAGAAAGTGGCATGGCTCTACCTAACTTTCAACTTTATTATTGGGAGTCAAATATAAAAGCAATAAAAACCTGGACATTGATACTAAAAGTTGCAGTACTTCTTTATAATCCTTGCTTTGTGCCCCATTAAATGCAAGTTATCATAAAAATACTAAAAACCCAATTCTCTTTCATTCACTCAGATAATGGAACCAATGTAGGAAGCACCTCAAGATAGAAAAACATTTATCTGTGGCATCTCTACACAATAACCATCCTTTTCCACCCTCTCAAACTTATACAGTTTGTAATGTTTGAAAAACGTAAGGGATTAAATCACTTAGACATTTGTATATAGATAATGTCTTTGCATCCTATAAACAAATTACACTCAAAATTTAGCTTCCTATCAACACAATTTTTCCACTATTTCTAAATTCGAAACTTCCTCACCTACCACCTATTTCTGTTCCAGAAAAAATATTGATCAGTTTTGAGGATTCAGACAACATTTCCATAATATACAAAAAACATTTTAAAGTCCCTTCCTTTCAAAGATCCCAGAGTACAGTGGGAAAAGGATCTCTTACTTTCTGTAAAGGAGTAGAAGGCAGTCATTCACAGAATTCATTCTAACTCCATATGCATAAAGCAAACAATTGTTCAACTTAAAATCTTTTATCGAGCACATCTGTCTCATTTGAAATTGTCTAAAATGTTTCCAGGGCAAGATCCAACCTGCAAACACTGCAATCGAGCCCCAGCCTCACTAGGCCACATGTTTTGGGTATGTACCAAATTAACATCATTCTGGACCAAATTCTTACCATTTGCAAATTATGGTACCACCAGCTTACATAAAATTTCAGTGAGCTGTTGTATTTTAATATTTCTGAATAGTACAATTTACTGTAGATATACCATTCAGACTCACCAATGTAGTTACTTTACTGAAATAGCAGGAAGAAAAAAAAAATTGAAAGACTGCAGTATACTAGTAGCAGAAGTATTGTCACCTCCAGAGGGAAGTCATTAGTTGCATGTCTGACCATCATATAGTACTGCTTGGAAGACCCGCCTCAAGATTGCAGAGGTAATAATAAAGATTTTCCAGTGTTTAATTACAGGAAACTATAATTATCAATAAGGTTAAATGGACAAAAGTTCAGATGTCCTATAAATGAGAACTTAGTTTTGAGAGAAAAAAAAGAGGAAACATAATTGATGCATCATCTTTACTTACTGTACTCGCAGGTATCTGCATAAAGTGATGCCACAGTCATCTGCTGGAATTGAATCCCAAACAGTGTCATAAGTTTTTATACCTTTTTATGTACTTATTTTGTTCATGTATTATTCAAAAATATTTTAAACATGCTTGCCAACTTTGGTTGTACAGTACCTCTAAATGTTTTTATGTGATTTACCTCTACCTGAGGCCCTTTATCTGTCTTTGTCTGAAGCTCTGAAAAAAATGTGACACAGAATGAGTTTTTAAAGCAAGGCACATCGTTTTAGAGTGTTTGCATATTGCCAACTTATGGCCCCAAAAAACGAACTTAAAAAAAAAAAAAAAACTTAAGATTTTTTTAATTGAAAAAAACCCAGAAATCCATTTAGGAAAAGGCGCTGTACATGATCTGAATTTTTGGTGCTTTGATGTGTATGCAGCACTGTAATAAAACAGAGACTCCTATTTAAAAACACACTTATGCTCTTAACTTTTATTCAAGCTAAATAACTTGTTGCCAAGCAACAACTTTCCTCTGAATTCCTGCTATGGTACTCAGAGTGACAAAATAACCCTTTTGACCATTTGAGTTTGGACATCAATGTTCACATTTCAGAGAGAGAGAGAGAGAGAGAGACAAAAATCCCACTCAGTGCTCGGTTTTTGACACTGCCACTTCAAGTTGCTGAGTACATATGACTGAACAAGGTTTTAAAGGCAGATACCAAACTGTGTGGCAGAGTAAGGCGATTGTAAGTATATGTTTAATACCAACTTCTCTAAAGTTACAACAACTGTGCAAATGATATGACTTTATTTGAACAGATACTGTACACTATTATTCACTAATTTAAGTATACTTCTAAATATTTTAATGCATGTAGGCACACAAGTCAGTTTTAATAATCTCAATCAACAGAAAACATGAAAAATGGAGAGCTCCTCTATTGATTTGTAAGTGTCCTTCAATCAAGCATGCAATATAATCTTACTAATTCATACAAGTTACACTTGTAATTCTGACCTTAACAAAAATGCTTTTTATTCTTGTTCAGTGGCTTCATAAATGTACAAGGAAAGCTTGTGTATGAAATTGCTTGCACCGCTGAATGTTTACAAGAAGTCAAATCCACATTACTAATGAAGTATACAAGGCTGATGCACAGATTAAATTTAATCATTGCAGTTCTTTAGTGGTGGTGGTAGCTGGATAATATTTTTATTAGTAAGAGTATCCAAGAAACACCAAATGCTTTCCCTAAAGATTCTTTCATGTAGAACAGACACCAATTATTGTACAGCACAGATTTTTAAAAAGTAAGAATAACTTGAATAAATGTGGTGGTATAAATGTATAAAAGTCTCCAATTCTCATCTATTATTGCAGATTTTTTTAACACTGAATATTTTCAGGTCTTTAACCAAAATGTAATATAAAGCAACACTTTATACCTGCTCTACTTACATTATTTATTAAATTAACAAAGTTATTGAATACCAAATGGCAATGATTGAAATATCAATGAGCTCTTACACTTAACTGCTTGTGCCACCAAAGCCTTATTCTATTCCAGGATATCATTCTTTCATTTTGAAATACTGCCAAATGTTCAAGCATGAACTTCCCATTTTGGCAGTCTCTGTTGGGTTTAGGTCTGAAATTTGACTGACGGAGTCCATTCAAAAGTTTTGGTTTTGATTCTTTTCTGCCATTCTGATGTGGTCTTTGTTTTTTAATTTTGGATCACCGTCTTCCTGAATGACTCCACTATGCTTTTACTTGCACACGGATGACTAGACATTCTCCTTATAAATTTTCTGATAAAGGCCAGGATTCCTTCCCTAAATTATGGCAAATGATCCAAGTCCTGAGGCAGCATGCTATCTCTGTACCAACAAACTATAACCACCATGTTTGACTGATGGTATGATGTTCTTCCTATAGAACCAATTAGCTGCTTTATGCTAGATAGAATTGTACTATTGTAATTTAAGAAGTCTCAATGCATGCTCAATAATCCAGGTAAGGAAATTCTAGAAAGTTTATTCTGTTCATCAGGACATAGTTTTTTTCCCCGATAAATTTCTTCACTCATCCAAATGACTTTCTCAGTTTGTGTGATCAATGACATGAAACGTGACAGGCTAGCTTTCTTAGATTGTGAAACTTCCATCAGCAACTGGGGACATTTTAAAGTTGATGTGTACCGTAAACCAACACATACGGATCAGAATTTAAGGTTTGACTCTCACCATCCGCTAGAGCACAAAATAGGTGTCATCAAGACTCTACAACACAGAGCAAACACCATACCCACAGACACAGCGGCCAGGGAAGCAGAAGAACATCATATCAAAAAGGCCCAGAGTAAATGTGGTTGTCCCAGCTGGACTTTTGTCAAAGCAGGGAAGACACCTAAAGAATACTCTAAGCAATCCAGGAGAGAGGAAGGACAACCGCTGCCTAAGCGAAAACCTTTGGTGATCCCTTATGTGTCAGGAGTATCAGAACAGCTGAGACGCATTTTATCAAAACACCAGATCTCGGTGACTCTCAAACCGCAAAACACGATACGGCAAAAATTGGTTCACCCCAAGCACCGGGTGCCCCAGCACAGAAAGAGCAATGTAGTTTACGCAGTTAAGAGGCAAGAGGATGGTCGTGAATCATACATTGGGGAAACCAAACAACCACTGGTGAAGCAGATGGCACAACACAGAAGAGCTACCTCGTCAGGCAAGGACTCCACAGCCTATTTACATCTACAGGACAGTGGTCACTCTTTCAGTGATGAACATGCGCACATCCTGGACAGGGAGGAACGCTGGTTTGAGCGAGGAGTCAAAGAGGCCATTTATGTGAAAAAGGAACTGAGACGGTTGGGCTAAGGGTACATCTTTCACCATCTTACAATGCGGTGACTGCAGCCATTCCCCAACTCTCTGTGAATGGTACTCATGGCCATTGATCAATGGACAATTTGAATATCATTGATCACACGGCCCATTGTTAGTCAATGGTGCTAGTTCGATCATTAGTCCAAGGTACTGTTTTATAAGGCTGGAGAAACCTGCAGTCAACTGAGACTGAGGAAGTCACTTGGATGAGTGATGAAACGTATCGGAAAAATGTCCAGATGAACAGAATCAACTTTCTAGAAGTAATTCAAGACGTTCTACTTTTGTCTCATGTCACCCTAGAATATTCTTCAAAAAGCCTTGGAGATCATCCAAGTGCTTCCTGGAAAATAAGAGACAGACATGTATATCTTCTTAATAGGATTTTTCTAGTCAGTGTTCACAAATATGCTATACTGTATATGCATTTGCCACACAAAATTGTGTTCTAAAGTTAATTGCTTTCTATAAATGAAACAAAAATGCAATAAAATGATTATTTTCAGATCCCTTTTGTTGTCACGAGCATGCTTTGGAAACACAGAAGACATGGAACAATGCTTGACATGTCTTGGCTTGAAAAAATGACAAGTTTTTAAACTTTTCCTTCCCTGCCCACAAACCTCCATTGTAAAGTGCCACAGTGGGCAATTTTTTTTTTTTTAATTTACAGAACAAACTTAACTTAACAACACAATTCTGTATAGCAAATGTATATATAACTTCTAGACATATTTGTGAAAAAAATAACTTCAACTGGAAAAATACCAAACTTATCCTTTAATTAGTAGTGGTTTCGGTTACTCTCTTCTCCACAAAAGCCCATTTTTGCCCAGTGTCTTTCTGACTGTGGAGTCACAAACAAAGATCTTTATTGAGCTAAGAGAAGCCAGCAGTTCCTTGGATATTGTTTAGCTTAGAATTCTTTGTGACTTCCTTAATGATTTTACACTGTAGCATTGGAGTAATTGTGGCAGGCCTGGCTACTCCTGGGAAGATTCACTACAAATAGCAACAACTTTTTTTTTTAATCTCATTAGACATCTCTCTCTCATGGCACTGTGTTTGTTAAATCTTTGTCCTAGCAACTTGACTCTAATGGTAAGTTTACATTGAGCAGGCCAGGCTATAATCAAACCTGGCTGTGTTAAATCAACTGTCCCTAATTATCCCATTACCTGGGTTGATTTAACTAGGGGGCAATTACTTTTTCATTAGTTGGCTCAAGCTGATGCTGGATAACATTGTTTATTAGATAAATAAAAAAGTAAAAAAATTGTTCTCTCAGATGTCCTTTATCGAAGGTTAAATTTTTACTGTAGACATTAAAACATCCTCCGTCACAAATCTACAATAATGGGAACAAATGTATTTTATATAATTCTGTAAAAAACTAACATTGCATTATCTCATCAGCGTCGGATGCAAAGCAAGAAGCAGTTATGGATGGAAGAGCGCACTCATGGAAATGGCCACATACATTCAGACATTAAAATTACACACACACAAGCATTTGGGGAACAGAAGAAAAAACCTACACAGACAAACAAGTTAAAAATACACACAGACAACAATTATATGCAAAATTTGTGAGGATGCAGTGCTAACCACTGCACCTGTAGAAGTCTATGTTTTCTGGTAATTACTGGATTTTTCCCATTGTTGTTTATTGAACTTTTATAAGAATACCCCACCTTACAGGAATCTTCATTACTTTTTATAAAAGTGATGGGATTTTTCATTTTTATATTATGTGGTGTAATTGCAAGGAAAAAGTAATTATCGCTTTTGAAAAACCTTTATGTATTGTAGTGTATTTAAACTGTCAAAGATTAAGATGTTAGATTTCATCAGAGTAAATGTAATATATTCATTATTAAATAACTATTAAAAAAAAGCAAGAAACGTCATGTTTAAAATACAATTTTAACAATTTACTGCAATTTCTTACAAGAAAACAATTATTTTAACATTTTTTCTGTTATTGGTCACCACTTCCATTACATTAATATGTAGTGCACGTAAAATATAAAAAAGTGATAACTGCTTAACATATTGATAATTTGGCAGAATAACACATATGGTACTTGGCTTATTACCAAAGCTACTCATCCTTCCTGAAACCCTCTTAATGCTACAGCAATGACTACATTTTTGAATAACAGCTAGCTAAACTAGTGGTTTATCTTTTGTTTTTAATTCAAAATAATACTACTAGTCCTGCCTTGCACCCTGTGTTGGCTGGGATTGGCTCCAGCAGACCCCTGTGACCCTGTAGTTAGGATATAGCAGGTTGGATAATGGATGGATGGATAATACTGCTAAATACTTTTCAGGTGAACATGAAGCATCCAAGACTATTTTTATTCTTCACATTTTTCAAAATTTCTAATTTATCAAATAGGGAAACAAAATATGTGAACAGTGTTCTGCAAATATATGTCATGTGTATAAAAAATGTTCTTCACTACTCACTTGATTTTTTTTTTTGTCACATTCTGCTATAACATGGAATTTTACTGTAGATAATGGAATATTTTTTCTTGTTTTTTTTAGTCTGAGGTGATAGCACTACTGCTGCTAGCACCACTAACAGGCTTGACAGAAATGATTGCGTTACTTGTTTAAAAAGCCACATTTGCACATCTTGACTCCAACTTTTCACCATTCACATTTACTTAATGGCATGAGAATCATTTTTAAACCGAACTGTGGTGAAGGCATTGCCAGGGCTCTCCAGAAAATGAACTTCCCAGTCTTTAAGCTCCTTTATTGTATCTACAGCTGTACTCTGTCCTCCCTATTTCCCCGTTTCAGATTATTTGCAAATATGTTGCTACATTCATGTTCCACAGCAACTACATAATTTTCCAGGCACTGATAATGCCACTATTATGTTTCACTTTGGAAATCGTCTTTCCAAGATGATGTGGGGTGATATACTTGTGCCAAACCTCATTTACCATTGCAGAGAAACGGTCTGCACTGCTCAAAGCATTAAATCTTATTCCACTTTTTTTCAGAGGCTTCTTCATGCATTATTCAAGGAATAGTCAATAATTCTTGTGAGCTTTTGACAAAAAACGGTTTTATCATATGATAATCTCTTAGTGCAGATTTGTTAAAGGATAAGTAAGATATTTTTAAAATCTAACATATTTCTCCAAAATCATGGAATTCACTCATGTACCACATCCTAAAGATGCTTTGGAGTCAACTGAAAGCACTGTGGGGTAGTACAGTAGAAGCCATACTATTGTCTTGTGTACAGAGTACAGTGAAATTTCTAATGTGGATATCCATAAAATGGAACAGGTCTCCACGCTCTGGCACAATGATGAACAAGCATGGTTTAAAACACTCAATTCCACTGTATTTAATATAAAACACAAATCAGAAGAAAGCTATAATCTCAAAGTAAAAAAGTCTGTAAATATTTTGAATAACATTTCACTTCAGCAAAAACGGTTTAGAAAGTGCATTTCAAAATAAAATGTAGTGTGTACAGTTTCCATCAACACTTTCTTGCGATACCTTGCACTTCTTAAATGGGAATCTGTGAGACATTAGCTAACAAGATAAATAAATCAAGTTACTATAATTAAAATGTATCCATTTAATCCACCCCGGTTTAATTACTTTTTATTGTTTCATTTCAAATGATGCAAATTATCTCCAGAACTTCAGGACATCAGAAATGCATCAGTTCATTTTTTCATTTTCCTTGGTGATTTAAATTCTTGCTCTTTTGATTTTGTTTATCATTCCCTACATCATATTTCACAGGAAGCTACCATTCTGAGGTTGAGAACATGACGTGATGCCTATGCAGTGTGACAGTGTGAAGTACAATGCTGGTAAAAAGTGTTTGTCACCCCACACTGCCATATCCTCTGGTTTTTCATATATTACACAATGACATACCTCAGACATTTAGGCAAAATTTAATATTACAGAATGAGAACCTGAAAGAACACACAATACAGTTTATATATCATTACATTTTTTATTCATAAAAAAAAGATATCCAACACCCCATTCACCTATAGAGTAATTGCCACCATATTTTAATGCTTGATTGCAGGATCTTTAGTAGCAGTAATTGCAATTACAGATCAAATTCCATTTGAGTGACCTCCATTTTCCACTCACCCTTCAACAAAAGTATTGACTGCTGAGCTTCCCTCATGTTTATGCTACTCAACCAGTTTTCAATGATGACATTTTACCTTATGAACACCTACACACCATAATCTTAAAAAAAAAAATTGCATTTGAAAGCATCTTTGAACTTTGTGCTCACAAATTTATACATCCAGTGATTCTTATTTACAAAGATAACCTTTATTTCCTCAAACTTTTTATCATGAGATCTTTTGATGTAAAACTTTTCAAAGATAAAAAAAACGCGACTCACAAAAGAACAGATGGCAGCCAGGTAGAGCCAGTCACTTCATTAGGCAACATCATCTGAGGGGTCATCGAGTGTTGTGTGCACTGGACCCCCCCACCCCTGGCCCTGAAGTCTAATAATACTGACTGCCATTTATGTAACCAAAACTTTCACAGATAAAGATGGAACTTCTTGCTGCCATTGATGCTACCAATAAAAAAAAATATGCGTTGCCATTGAGTTTGGCATTCCGCAGTCAGCTCTGTCAACTGTATGTGCCGAAACGAAGTGCTGTGATTCTGTTCCATTATAGCAAAATCCACATAAAATGTATTCTTTTTTCGGTCCCAAGCACTTTGTTCTAATGGAATTTGTCCTGTACATGCTCCCTATAATTTAATATCAGTCTTTCACATCTAATTTTGGGAATTTTACCCCACTTTTCTTTACAGAAGTGCTTTAATTCACATACATGTGCAGGTTTGGGAACATTAACTGCTTGCTTTAGGTTACTGGGTTTACGTCAGAGCTTCGACTAGGCTACACCAAAACTTACTTTGTAAGACATTCATTTGTATACTTTTTTTTTTTTTTTAGGATAATTGTTCTGCGGCATACCCCAGTTATGCTTCAGCTTAAGGTCATGGACAGATGACTGGACATTCTGCAGTGGCGTAGAACAGTGGGGGCGGCACGCCCCGGACGGCACTTTTAGGGGGCGGCAAAGAATTACTGTATATTTTAAATTGAAATACTTAAATAAGGGGGCGGCTGACACCCACGCTACGCCACAGACATTCTCCTTTAAATATTCTTGTCAAGTAAAGAACCTTATTCCAAAAGACTTAGGGATCATACAGATGTTTCTTTACAAATGTGAGATAAGCACTAGTTGTCCTATTGGATAGCAGAAACATTCCACCTTGCTATAATCCCATCATAATTTTATCGTGGAGTCATGAACAATGACCTTAGCGGAGGCCAGAGAGGCCTGCAATACTTTGGATGTTCTTCTGGGGTCCACTGAATTCTTGAAGGAGTCATCACTGTGCCCTTGGTCCTACAATGTGCCCAGGCAATCATTGCTGAATGTATAGTTTCACGTATCTCTTTTGCTGAAAAAAAAAAAAATCTATATTTTGTGGAGGCCAATTAGCCTCTTCATGGTCTCTTGGTCTAAGGTTGTTTTTTCCTCCACTCACTATAAGCAGGAAGAGTATGGAACATATCTGAAAAGTGACTGACCACAGCCTATGTATCTGTCGAGTTTGTAAATACCAGTTCAGTATTTGTGAACTGCCCCAAGACTCCAGAGTTTCCCGACAGCTACAGTGTATAGAAGATCTAAATGCAGAATTACTGTAGTCCTTAAATGGCAATCTGTTCTGTAAACACAACAGCCATCATTGCACCAGTTGGATAACCACCAAATTTATCAATTGAAAAGACTGGAAAAAATTTTCTGTCCAAAAATGTGTGTACTATTTATTATTTCATATTATTGTTATGAGCTATTGAAATTCAAATACTGCATAAAATAAGCTCATTAAACCTGTACCCATATGTGGTGCTACAGCACCACCCCACTAAAAGCACAAATTGTTACTTTATATAAAACTGTGTTATGAAAACAATGATGTCTGTGTAATGATTGGTAATTCTTTGGAAAGGATACTGTAAACTTCACAATTACAGTCAGAGGAGTGTTCATTCTGTGTAAAATATGGGAATGGACATGACTTGTGGTATAATTCAAAAGCACCTACTCATATATTACGGTTAAAATTTCTATTGAAATGCCAGAGCATTTTCTCAGACACATCTCTAAAATGGTTTACCTTGGAGTAAATGAAGTCATGAGCTGAACTTCCAACTGTTGGTGAGGTTTGGTAACATTTTTTGAACAGACAAGCCTAATGTAACCACAGGAACTCAAACATTCAATCTTTCTCTTGAAGGTGTCCCAGACCCAGGATTAATTATGGAAAAATGTAACAAATAGCAAAGAAAGCAATTAAAATAATGTAATTTAGCATGGGGATTTATCGGTACAAATACTCTGCAAATTAAAAGAGGATGAATCAAAGCATCAAGTCAACTTTGTATGAAGTATTTACCAGAGACTGCTGACTCTGCGCACACATCAACATCAAAAAGCTGATCTACTTTTGTGACAGAGTGTTTTGACAGTCTTGTCAACTTCACATTATACTGGGAAGATTTCTGCTTTGCAAAGAATTTCTATACAGGTAAGGCAATACTCAAAAGATGAGCTACTCTGTATCTATGACATGTTTATTAAAATTCACCTAAGATTTCTGTAAATGTGCTTATGTTTCCTGGACCAATGCAAGCCTGTGCGCCATGTAACCAAATTCCTTGTTTTCTATACTCAGGCTACCTACTTTGTCAATAATGTGTTTGAGGCCATTTCAATTAACATAAAAGTAAAACATTCTCCTGATTTTTTGACAAGCTTGCCGCCTTGCCAAACAAAGTTTTCAAATCTTGCCCTGATAAAACCTAAGAAAACCAGAATACTAAATTATATTTCTTTAAGAGACTGTTGTTTGTCTTTACAGAACCTCCCAGAGCCCTTAGCCTTTTGAGCAGAAAAGTCCAAAGAGGAATATTAAGCATTGAATGCAACACAGAGCACGAAGCCACACATGTAATTAGTATCAAGTGTTAGGATTTATTAAATGAGTCTTTGTTGTAAATGAATTATAACTGAAATTACTATCTTGACGCATAGTTTGAAATTGTGGCTCCATCTCCCACTTGATTTTAGAAGACAGAGCAAAATGACTCAAGGAATAAATTCATAAAATGTGTTCTTTATAAAAGGTCTATGCATTACATTTTTCCATGTAGATAATAGTGATGTGTGAGCATTATGCGTTCCTACATTTTCCTCTTCCCTAAATGTGTGTCATTGCCTGCTTATCATGTCGTTTCCTGTGCAACTGTTTTAGACCTCAACTGCACAATTTATAATTGTATGATGTGGCAGTAGGGGCAATGCAAATAATAAAGACTTGCATTAAGCCCCCCAATGAACCAGTCCTTATTTAATAATTAACATTCACAGTAAATACCGTCCCAAAGTGCACTGCACACGCAGAATTTGAAACATCAAATTGTACTCGCACAAATCACAAAAAGAGCCATACGTGAACCCTAAAGTGGAATATGTGGTTTCCTGTGTAACTGTTTTAGACCTCAACTGCACAATTTATAATTGTATGAATAATACAGTATATATTTACAGAGGATAAAACCTAGGAAATGTACAGTAAGTAATAAACATTAAGAACAAACTGCTGAAACTAGATAGGCATGTTTCTTTTAGCTCCACTCCCCAAGGATACAAAAAGCAACATAGCGTTTTAAAGCACTGGCAGACATCACAGCTTCATAAAACTGATTGTTCTCCCTTGATGACTTTTTGTCAAAGTAACAATATCAAAGATTTCATGGCTAAACTAATCTTTTCAAAACATTGCCCAGCAAACCATTCATTTATTGCAGAGCTTCCTTCTCATAATCTGACTGTATGTGTAAGCCTTCTCTGCACATAATTTATATGGAAAAACAAAGCCACGTTTTGTAGATGAAGCCAAATGGGAATGGACATATGTGCCGATTTAATATTTACATTCCTCATTGCAGCCGAGTACCATATGGAGTGGACCAACAATTATGGCAATTTCTCAACAGAAAAGAGGGAAAAGGCAAATATCTATAATACTTTTCATGTTTATCTAAATTCTGTTGCAACATAAAAATAATCCCAGCTGGAGAGGGTTCACCGTTATAAAAACATGAAATAAAACACTTTGGTTTTAATGCAGATAGTTGTGAGAGGTTTAGTAATACAAGTACATACTGCACTTAACTTACAGCTCAACAAACATTATCATGACAGTGATGCGCATGCAATCGCTTTAAAAGATGTGCAGGCGTTTTTCTACAAATAGCATTTGAGTTTTATGCATCTCTAACTTTTGACATGTTCAGTCTACCGAGCAGGGAAAAAATGTTACAGTTTGTCAGAGTCAATTGTGAAGTCTTCTGGGCAGAAATTAATATCCCATCAGCAGAAAATATATATAGTCATTTCATATTAGGATTGTTTGGCAATTCATGTTTAAGATATTAAATAAAATCCATCCATCCATTATCCAACCCGCTATGTCCTAACTACAGGGTCACGGGAGTCTGCTGGAGCCAATCCCGGCCAATACAGGGCGCAAGGCAGGAAACAAACCCCGGGCAGGGTGCCAACCCACCACAGATTAAATAAAATCCTTAATGATAATAGTTTCAGCAGCGTTAATGGAATTGTCTGAGTTATGCTGCTGAGTAACAAAATTGCCAAAATGATTAAAACTTAGACATAGTATCCCGTATAACAATAACAAATGAAACCAAACTCGCTATGAATCATCCATTTATTTGTTTATTGAATCTGCTTTTCCAGTTTTATGGTCACAGGGAGCTGGAGCCTATTCTGGCAGAATCAAGTACAAGACGGCAAACAGCTTGAATGGAGTCCACATATGTGTAGTTAAGTGTGTCACATTATCCAGCTATTCTTCCTTTGCCTAACTCTCCTCCTCCATTACAGTGTCTCAGGGTGCCGAAATCTATCCTTGCTCCATGAGGCATACAACAGGAATTAACTATGGATAGAATTTCAGTCTGTCACAGGATATCCTCAAGCACACTGACTTGTACCTGCACTGTGAATGTTTGAATGATGTACTCAATATGAGTCATACAAGAATCTGTGTGTTATTAGTTAAAACAGATTGTGCTTGTTCATTTTTATAACTTACATGAAGACCAGACCATACTTTAAGAGAGATCTACAGTATATTTAAATGTGATTATTTTCCAAGGGTTCACTTATTTTTTCTTGCCACTGTTTATGGGGTAACATGAAAATGTATCATTTTTGGTTGAACTATTCCATTGAAGATGCAAGAATATGTCAAGGGGCTCTAGTTTAGAACAGAACTGAATAGAACTGAACTAGTTTAGAATAGAAGTGAAATAAATTTAAGTAAATGAATACAGTATGTACATGATGTAAAGTCAATTTAGAGTCCCAAACCATCTTCAGTTGAAATGCTCAGGCACATCGGAGAGTATTCTGTTTTGAGTTCACAACAGCATTTTCTCTAGGTGACTTTCTAACAATACTTTAGTAAAAGTACTGTGTTTGATTCTTTGTAAAAATACAACTGGATGACTTCACATGCAGATTTTGCGACATGAGTAATTTGGGATTTTTTTTGACATTGTCCGCTGCTGTCTAACACTGGCCACCATGGACTTCTGTTCTTTCAGAAACTTTAATCCTATTCTATATGAAAATATAAGATTTTATGAGTATCAATACAAACTACAGTGGTACAAAAGTATGTGAACCCTGCATTAAGTGGTCTGAAAGTGTTCTGCACTTCGTCTAAGTCACAAGTATAGAAAAACATGCTTACACACAAACAAATATAGTCTTTGATACCTTTATTAAACACACACATCAAACATTTTAAAATGGGCTAATAAAAAAGTAAGTGAACCCTTGGATTTAATAGCTGCTTCAACCTCCACTGGCAGCAATAACCTCTAACAAGCAGATCAGACCTGCACAATGTTCTGGAAGAATTTTGGACCATTCCTCATTACAGAACTGCTTCAGCTTGGTAATATTCTTAAGATGGCTGTTGTGTTATAAAGCATCTCTCATGTTAAAGCCTGGAATATGACTGGGCCACTCCAAGCAACCCAAAACCATGATGCTCCCTTCATTGTACTTCACTGTTGGGGTGATATTTTCATGTTTTTTAGGCGCTCCCTTTTACGCCACCCATTCATCCTGAACACTTCAACCTTAATTTCATCAGTCCGCAATAAATTTTCCCAAAGGCATTGTGGAGTGTTAAGTTGCTCTTTGGCAATCTTCAGGCATGGAGTAATGATTTTTGGAAAATGGTGGCTTCATCCTGCCTGCCTGTTCAATATTTTGTGTATTGTAGACTCGTGAGTAGAAATGTTAACATGTTCCAGTGATTCCTTCAAGCCTTTAGCTGCTATTCTAGAGTTCCCTGCGTTATGCTTTCTGAGTCATCTTGGTTAGGCGCACACCTCTAGGGAGGGTAGCCACAAGAGTAAATTGACTCAATTTAGTTTGTCTAACTGTGGATTGAAGAATATCTAAACTCTTTGAAATTACTTTGTAGCCTTTTTCAGCTTTATGCAAATCAACAATTCTTGATCTTCCCAGATCTTTTTACGAGGCATGCTTCACATCAGCAGATGCTTCTTGTGAATAGCAAACTAAAAGTGTTGAGTCTTTTAGAATATGCCAAAGTAGCTCTAGGCCACCCCTCCAATCTCATTACATTAACTGGACTCCATGTTTGTCAATTCCTGACTCCAGCTGGCTTTTGTTGAAGTCATTAGCCTAGTGGTTCACATACTTTTTTCCAACCTGCACTGTGAATGTTTGAATGATGTACTCAATATGAGTCATACAAGAATCTGTGTGTTATTAGTTAAAACAGATTGTGCTTGTTCATTTTTGTAACTTACATGAAGACCAGACCATACTTTAAGAGAGATCTACAGTATATTTAAATATGATTATTTTCCAAGGGTTCACTTATTTTTTTCTTGCCACTGTTTATGGGGTAACATGAAAATGTATCATTTTTGGGTGAACTATTCCATTGAAGATGCAAGAATATGTCAAAGGGCTCTAGTTTAGAACAGAACTGAATAGAACTGAACTAGTTTAGAATAGAAGTGAAATAAATTTAAGTAAATGAATACAGTATGTACATGATGTAAAGTTTTAAGAATGCTGTGACGCAAGAGTCAAGTTTAGCAGCCATTACATTAATAGTAAAAAATCTGGATGACAACAGTATATACTGCTGGATTTTTGATTAATGCAGTCTGGCTGTCAATTTGAAAATATACCTTTAAGCATCATTAAGCATTTAGTTATTAATGTGATACTCAAACTTTCTGATGGTTGTAAATCTGAAGAAACAGAGGATAAATGTACCATATACTTGATTCTTACAGTGATTTAACTAGGAGAGGAAAAGGCAGCAACACTAGAAAATATATTTTCTCAGAGATTCATTTCCATAAGATGACCATTTTGTAAACATCCAGCCATTGATCTATTTGCCTTGGCTGAATTACATTAATGAGATATTAGAAATATGTCTGTCTTCAAGGAAAAAATTAAAATATGCTGCCTAAAGACTTTTGCAGCTGTGTATAAAATTATACCTGCCACAGTTGTATGATTTTTTAAATAAATACATCACAGCAGTACTACATCCTCTACAATACACTAACGCAGAAAAAGATTTTTACAATAGCAAATTTCCTGCTCAAAAATTTCACCAATTTAAATCTTAGGAGTATTATAGTATTCAAAGCCTCAGTGGAACAAGATGTACAGATTCAGCAAATTGTTCTTGTTTTAGAAATTGTTTTTGGCCCAGAGTTAGTAACAATAGGAAGAGCACTGAGCCAATATTATGAATATTTCAAAATCTCTTTGAATGTCTAATAACACATATATCATGTAAACTAAACCAACATTCAGTAAACTATTGGGTGACTCCAGGGAATGGTGCATTTCAAATAACATCCATTACAGGAAAAGAACATTATTATTTGCTAACTTGATTTCATTAAATTTTCTATTGCGCAAGACGTTATTATTATACTAAATGGAACCAATTCCTGGAATATGCCTGATTCCATCCATATCGATTGCATTACAAATGATGAGCAGGTTGCAGGTCTAATTTAAAGTAATCCTCTCAAATAATATAAATACAATAAAAAGTAGTGAGGTTATACCGTACATGTCTTTTATGCAATTGCCATGGTACTCATTTCTTTGGGGCAGCAAATCTCTAATTTACATAAACTAAATACTGTAACTGGGATGCTAAATAATTTGTGTTTTGAGTCAAATGAAGCATGACATTGGTGTTTTGTCAGAGGTTTGTGTTTAGCATGCAGGAATGCCGCTGCAGTTAGCTCATATATTACAGCATTACAAATTTGCCAAACAGTTGAGCTCAGAAAAGAACCATTTGTACAATATCTCAACACATTATGGCTTGCCGTAAAGGTAGCCTCTATCATGCTTTAGTCTAAATTTTTTGCAACTGCAGAAAAAACAAAAAAAGCATTTTATTATCAAAAAGATAAAGCCAGGCATACATCATTGGAAACCAAGGTTCCAAACAAAATAATACTTTAATTTGGAAAAAATCTGTCCTGCTCCTGAAGGACGCAACTGACATATTAAAATATTAGTTATCTAATATTTAGCAGACATCTTGATGGAAGATGACTTGAAAAAGCAACCAGTAATACATACAGCCTGAATGATTACAGGTTTCAATATAGCATATTGGAAATCACTTAAGATACCTACAAGGTGTTAAAAATAGAATTACAGCATTAATTACAGCTCCTCAGAAGTTAAATTAGAACCGATGAGAATTGTGGATCATATTAAATAAATTGCTTATAGGGCAGAAAGAAGTGATATGTGAGCAATTAGTTTTTGTATTATCTTCAATGGCGTTCATAGATAACAATTAGTTTCTCTTTGGTTTCTTACTAAATTAACTGATTCACGGAAGTTTCTTGATATTTAAATTGAGATGAAATCTGAAGATGACTTCTAATTTGGAGCATACAGTTAAATGAAGAAAAGCTGCAAATAGTTCCCATTCCTCAACGTTTTTAATGGTCAGTAGTACAAATTCACACATTAATTCAAAACAGTGAAATTTAGGGTTTCAAAACTACAAAACTAACTGTCTTTATACGTGATACTGGAGGAAGCCTTAAAAGATGTGGGAACAACGTGGATGATGCCATTAACATGGGACTTCACTTCATTCACCATTATCTGCGTTCTCTTGAAACTTATGTGAAGATCCTGTTTTTTGACTTCTGCTCTGGCTTTAATACTGTAAAGTGAGAGCTGCTTGAAAACAAGTTAGCCTCACTAAATCTAACAACTTCCATGTGGCTCTGGATTATTGACTTCCTAACAATTAGGAAGCAGTGAGACCACATGTCCAAACCTATAACCATTAGTACTGGAGCTTCACAAGGTTTTGTCTGGTCTCCCATGCTCTTCTCTCTCCGCTCCAATGATTGTATTTCCAACAATCCATCTGTGAAACTGATCAAGTCTGCAGATGACACCATTTTGATTGGCCTCATTTCTGATAACAATTAGGTATTTTATTGCCAGGAAGTGCAGCATTTGGACACAATTGGAAACCTGATAAGGGTCAATTCTGCACAAATATTAGGAAGTGTTTCTTTACAAAGAGGACTATAGACACATGGGATAAGCAGCCTAGTAATGTGGTACACAGTTGGACTCAACTTGATATTTTGGAGGAAAGCAAATGGATAGGACTGGCAAGCTTTTTGGACTGAATGGCCTATTCTCCTTAAATCTTTCTAAAGTTTGCAGTACCAATCAATGACCAACATTAAGTGTTAAAAAAACAAAGAGGAAATAAAAAAGAAAGACAAATATAATACAGCAAATTAAACGATGGAGCCAAACCACAACTGAACAGAATGAAGCATGATTTTTTCACATCGCTGATCATGATGCCGTTTTTCAGAATGTGGTAAAAAGAACAGGACAGTGCTTTTCAATGAGTAACAGTAACTAGTAAGTTTTTTTATTTGTTGGTAGACATTTATTCAAATCTGCTGTATACCGAAGCGGTTCTAATTTTACACATGGATGCATATGATGAGGTTATTAGCATGTTTTAGCTTTGAATGAATCAACTTTAAGTCACTTTTGTAGCATTACCAAATACAGCTTTAATATACGAAGTTCTGTACCAATGTCTTTCACACCAAAGCCAACAAGGACGTTATTTAGTGTGATGGACGGTTGGAGGTTCAGTCCAGCCGGGACTTCCCAGAACGCAAAGAATTTGCGCGATAGTCATATGAGCGCCGACAAAATAGTGCTGATTAAAATGCGGTGTCAAAATCGCACCGACAAAATCGCGAAAGTTTCATTAAATATGAATTACTATTTTAAAGCATATATAATAATGTTTATTTTAGAAGTCAATATTATGAGACGCAGCATGCCATCAGCACGGCACGCAGATAGTCCTTAAGATCACGCCCTGCATATGTAGGAAGAATTGCAGCAAGACGTTTTGATAGTTGAGTGTATTTAGACTTGCTGGCTGCCTGACTGCTGGTAATTCCGCTTTGTATATGACGTGTTATGCCAACCCTCGACTGAGTTATTTATTACATGCCATCAGCAGTTATAACAGTTATAACCTAGCACATAATCTGTACATAATGCGCATGTACGCGTCTCACTCTCTTGGCCTCTCTCATGATTTTGTCGGCGCGCATTTGTCGAAAACCAGCTAGCGGATTTGTCTGTGCTCATTTGTCCGTCACGGTATTGTCGGGGCTCATATGTCTATTGCGCTTTTGTCGGTAAACCCTTTTCGGGACACTGCCTCCCCTGGGACACTAGGTGGCAGCTCCCCTGGAAGACAATGGTTCCCCGGATTCCCTCAGGGCATCCTGGGACATGGAATCTGTTTCTTCAGCCCTGTTGGGTGCTGTGGGTGCCACCAGGGGGAGCTCACAAAGGGCCCGGGGACTCCTACTGTTACTACAACCCCGAAGTACTTCGGAGGCATGAGGACAGAAGCCCGCAGTACTTCCGGGCTATTTGAGAACTGAGGATGTGGCATTGACCCGGAAACCCAGCAAGCTGAGCCAGAGTTGGGTGGTAGAGTGATGGAGCTGCTGGGAGGAGAGGAGGATCATTATTGATATTATTATTATTATTATTGATTTATTGTTTATGGTGATGATTGTAGTGTCTACTGAGGCACAATATCAGAAAGAAGAAATTAAAATTATTTCTGATACTTTTACCTGGTGTCAGGACGTTTGTCTGTGGGGTTCATGGGGCAACAGCGACCTCTAGTGTCACAGTAGCATGTTCAACAGTAAGCAGCTCAAGTGAACTAATGATATTAGCCCTGGTTAGAAAAAAAAATAGATACAAATACTTTATACAGAAAACTACTTAAGTTACATAGTACTTCTGATACATCCGACTAATCTATGACACTATAACTTCGACCATTAACACAGCTAATGTATAATAAATATTCCATACAGCACCACTAACCCTTTCACAATCTGTGAAACATACTGAGAGGACTGACAGCAAAGAAAGGAAATGTCATAGCCAAGCTTGTAAGATGAAGGGGCCGCAGCACTAGTTTAATTGTTGACATGAAAATGACGAGTACAGCACAAGGATGTCACAAGTGTTATGGGGTTAAGTCAATAAGGTGGGGTATATATAGTGCTGTGGCAGTTTTCAATGCTAAATACAGTTCAAGTGGCCAAAGGTAACTGGTTGATGCCTCACCATGTGTTTGCATTTACAGCATTGAATCAAAATCTGTAAAAGAGGTGCAAAGAAAGTTTCTAATAAAGTTTAACATGAATCTGCGAGAAAGAATTCCTCTTAATAATAACAAGTTATAAACAATAATAATAATAACAAGTTTAAAGTAGTTCAATAAACTTGAAAACACTGGTAAGTGTTAAGAGCATGTTTCATGGACCACTAACAATTGGAAGCACACCAGAAAATATCAAAAGGCAGTCCTCGGAATTTAGCATGATGTCTTTTCAGACTGGATTTTCTGATAAATTCTTCATCAACATTTACTTCATCATCCATATGAAATACAAATAAAATTGATAAAAGAAAACTGAGAATTTGCTCACCAATTTTGATGAATGTGGTGTAATGGTGGAGCTTCCTTAAAAAACTTTTTTATTTTAAATAGCATTACTTAAGACAAGGTAAATAAACTACATTGCTTAATTAATTTTTTGACTACTTCATTCTTTATCCAGTGCCAGGTGTCAAGTTAAGTGACCATTCATACTATCCTTTCAAACAACATTATATACTCACACCACACCCATTATAAAGAAGAATTTATGTCTCTCTCAGCTTTACTGAAGCTTGCATTAAGCGTTTACAGTAGCAGTGATATACCTCAGATAACTGTCCCCTGGTTTTAGTGAATATTATTGATGTATTAACAATATCTTTGCTTTCCATCTTTCTCTTTTAGTAATATTCATGAGAGAAACAGGCTTGAGTGGAAACAAAAATGTTTACTGTTTTTTCTTATATGGGGATTGTTATTTGTCTATATATGACTCTGCTGTCATTATCACAATAATCCTCTTCCCGGGTTTCATTATGGTACGGATTTTGATTATTTGGGTCCTCAAATTATAAACGTGGGTATCCCTGGAATAAAAAAAAACCATTATCTACAGACCCATACCTCTTGTTGGTAGAAATTTATATCGAGTAGAAATAGAAACTAAACAGCCAGTTTATTTATTTAAATATGTAAGGTTTTAAATCTTCGTGTTATAAACATAAAATTAAAGAAAAAATAATATAACCTCTTCCTGATTCACTGAAGTCTTTTATCAGAAGTATTTGTTTAAAGGCAGGTAGTTCCTTCAGATGGGGACCCTGGCATATTGCAGAACACACCAAGCCAACAGTTATTTTCATAACATGCACATTTTACAGAAACATTCTTAAATATGTAAGCAAGGATGCCCTCATGGCACCTTTCACAAATGGTGCATTTCTGAAAAGTTTGTTGCATCCAGTGACGCAACATTCCCAGGCCCTGCCTAATCTAATTCAGGGTCACAGGGGCTGGAGCTTATCCTTACTGCACTGAGCAAGGTAGGAGGCAGACCTACACGAGATTCCAATCCATGGCAGGTGATCCATCACACCACGCTAAAACTCATCTTTGAGGATGTGAAAGAAAAAACAGACAATTATAGGAAACACAGGTAAAACATGCAGCTACCACATAGGCAATGACCAGGAATGGAATTCTAACATAGGATGCTGAACTGATGATGCTGCAGCCCTAACCACCACACCATCAGCCTGCATATGTCAAATATTAGGTGTGAAATTTCCACCATCAGTTCAGAATTTTTTTTTTTGTTTTGCTTTGTTAATTTAAAATGGTTTGAGTAATAAAAGGATTTGTTAATTACTGCTTGATTTTCTTGCAATTTAACCTTGTTTTTCGAAAGATTAATGCTTTCAAAATTTATTGCAACTGCAATAATCCTTGGGGATCACTCATAGTGAGTGGAAAGGCAGGGCTGACTGTAAATTGTCTTTTCAGAACAAAGGAAGCATAATAGAAAACAGCAATGTGGAAATGTAATGAAAAATAATAATTCACATAGTGGTGCTTAAGAAAAGATATACAGTGATATCAATAACAGGTCAGATGGACATCCTAGTAATGGAATTGATTTCTAAAATTAAGTCAAAGTAAATGAACAAGAAAAGACACTGACATTTTATAACGTTCTCAGAGAACATTTGTGCAGAGGTTAGTGTTGCTGCCAGATAGCTCTAAGCAATGGAGCTCCGGATCCCATTCAGGCAATGTCTGTTTGGAGTTCAAATATCCCTCCCATGACTGTGCATGTTTTTTCACCCACATCCCAAATATAACTGACCCTGTGAGGGTGTGTGTATGTGTTTGCTCTATGATGGATTGACATCCTGTCTTTGGTTGATGCTGTACTTGTTTGACATTGAGGACACTAAGCGACAAATCACATCAACACCACTTGTGGGGTGTCAAGTGTAGGCCAACACACAGCTCAGCTGAAACAATCCAGAGAAAGGGCCTGGCATGTGTTCAGAGCTGGCGCTGGGGAGTCATCCAGTCGCAGCTTGAGCCCAGCCCTGCTAATTTGGCATCCAGCACTGTGACTAGAAATGTGGATTAATAGATATATTAAATGGATGACAGACACTAACATTGAGTAATAAAGATATCCATAGGACTACTAATGATTGTTAATCAAAGAAATTAATATTTGCTATTTTGAAAATTAATGTGTTCTCTAAAAGTTAATCTTACAGGATTTCATTGAATAGCTGCATTGTATTTTCTTTTAAAATAATACATTATTATTAAAGTTCAGTGTATCTTAACAGTAGTGAAGGAGCAGACCTTGTCTTTTTCTGGACAGGCGTCACTAACAATGCTAAAAGAATGGATGGCTAAATCTACAAAGTCAGCACACTGATAAAGGCATGTGGGACAAAACCACAGCATAAAAAATGTGTAAAGGAAGGAAGTGCCCAGCGAGTTAATAACAGTTAAGAGTCACTGTGTAATTTCAACTGGCATGAAAAAAATATATATATATATATATATATATATATAAAAATATATATATATAAAACAAAAATATATATATATATATATATATACACACATACACACATTTGTAGAAATTACAAAGTAACTGTTCTGTGAAAATCCTTAAGTAAAACACCACCAGATGAGTGGTACTCATATATAGTTTATGGCTTTGTCAATTTATTCAAGAAGGTTTAATTAATTTAAACACCATATTTACATCATAATAACAATAATAATAATAATAATAATCATGTCAATCATCAAAACAATTGGCACTTGGATAGCTCTCTATCTCGACTAGTCAATACACTGTGAGCTTGGCCTCACAGTACTTGATCATTTGTATTGACACAGAAAGTATCACTATTATATATGATATGACTGTTGTGTTAGGCGGTATGGAAATACCAGGGGAGAGACTATTTTCAAGATCGTTTCTCCCCCTGACCGACAGAGGGCAGCCCCCTTGGCTTGCAGTGGGGCCTCGGTTTATGAGCATGAAAGCTCAACACTGCTGGGGCCTGATGCCACAGCCAGGGGGCACCTGGTTGTTAACAGGGCCCTGTTTGGCAACACTTCCGCTGCTGCCTGAAGAAGCTTGTTGGGCGCCTGGACTCCTTCCAGGTGTCCTATAAAAGCAGCTAGTCACCACCACTCAATGGACTGAGTCAGGACGAAGTGGAAGAAGCTCTGGGGGAGGAGTGAAGGTGGATGGAGAGGTGGCAAAAGGGATTATGTTGTGCTCTGTGAGCATTGTGTGTGGGGCTGTGTCAATAAACTGTGTGCTGTGTGGACTAAAACCTGTGCCCTGCCTGTCTGTGTCAGGGTTTAGGTGGCTGTACGCACCCAGGCTTCACACTGAACATTGAAGTTAATCAGCCGGACATCTTTCACCATGACAAAAGGAAAAGACAATATCTGCTTATTGATATAGCAGTTCTAAATGACGGAAACCGCTCGATCAAAGAGGTAGAAAAACTCAGCAAACACAAAGAGACTAATGTGTTGGAGAACTTGGAATTGCTCCACTATGTCTATAAAAAATAACTTGATCTCCCAGGTAATGCAAGTGCTACCCAGGTGCAGAAGATTACCCTCCTCAGAACTGTCCACATTCTTTGTAAAATCCTGACCATCTGACAGTAAGACCTAAGGAACTTGTTGGATTCCTGCTAAAAAGCAGCTAGTGAAAACTGGGAGAAAAAAAAAAAAGAGTAACTGAATGTAGTCAATACAGTGATCCATTCCTTTTGTACCATCACTTTATCCACTATCCCTAGCAAAAAATGAAAACAAGGCAGGTACTAATTTTAACAGGGCTCTAATCTACCCATCCATCCATTTTTTAAAAACATTTATATATTACAGGCTCACAGATTACAGATGACCATCTTAGAAGCAATGTGTGAAAACAGATTTTAACAAACTTCTTTTTTATTAACACATTTTCTATAGTAAACACCATGGCAATGCAATTTGAAAGTAAAGATCTATAAATCTATAAATAATAAGGGCAGGTTAAGTGACGTGTTAGGGCTAAACAGTGGGTCACAACTGAGAACTGAATTTGTTGACACGTGGTTTAAAGTCCTATTCCTTATTCACTACACCACACTGCCTGCCCAAGGCTGAAACTAGCAGCACTATCCACTACTGCACCTCAGACACATGATAATGACATAAAACATTAATTCTCTGTGGAGATACTTATCATTAGATATGATGTGTCACAATTTCAGAGTGATTGCTTCAAATTCCCGAGTGTGCATATTTTTCCAGTTTCTTTGTGACTCTAGGTACTCCTGTTTACTCCGTACATCACAACATTCCATATATTAGATTAGATGACCATTCTAAATTGGCCCAGTATGAATGAATGAGTGGGAACATATGTGAGAGTGCCCAGCAACTGACCACATTCAGTTCACATTCCTGTTCTGTGCCCAAAGAGATCCATATAACTACAAATGTTAAAGCTGTGATGCATCAGCACCTATACTCTGTGCAATGTATAACAAGTATTACTTTTAAACGTAGTTATAATAATACTTGATAAAAGAAAAACAAAATGTATTTTCCTCATAGAAACAAACCGGGAGTGGTCTCCCCTAGACTTTCTCAAATACTCAGATATGGGGATGAATATTTGAGGAGGAAACCACAAGACAATGATTAAAATTTTATATTATGTGCATTAAAGAACCATCAGCAACAAATCAAATTAATAATATACTGAACAATTATAAAATAAAAGTTGAATAAATCGGACCACTTCAAATTAACAGAAATAGCCCAAAAGTTGAAAGAAATCTATGATTTTTACCTAATACTTGCGTGCAAAATTTGGTTGACCTAAGTGAAAGCATACTCAAGTTATCGTGTTTACATACACACACATACACATACTGACAGAAACACATATATAATTCCAAAAATGATATTTTCAGATTCAGGGAGGTCTAAAACATAGAGATTCATCAAAATCTCAACATTGAATCTTTGGATGATTACAATTAGGGATTCCATTCCCAGATGGGTTTATCCATTGGGATTCCCAAATTCCCGGGAATCCTGGGCACCCGGGGATGACACAGTGCACGGGCATCTAACACGTGAACGGTTTTAGAATGACTGACACTTATTTTTTAATAAAACTACTGCAATATGTTGACACCAATAAAAGACTAACCTTATCTACAAGCAGTTCATGGTGTCATATAAGTACATGATCTAGCAATAACAGCATAGAAAGCACAATGTGTCCAGCGTGCGGTCGTCCAGGCGAGAGCGCACATTCGTGCAGAGTAAGCCAGCCGCTGAGAAAGCACGCTCTGCCTCCACTGAAGTAGGCGGCACAGTCATCAGATACTGATACACTGGTTCTAAACAACGCCCACGCTTGTAGTTGCTCTGAAACACCGCCATTTCAGCTTTTACTGATGCATCCAGTTTCTTGGCACAGATAATGCGGATGCAACAGACTGACGCATTGCAATTTCAAGTTGCTGTTCAAAGCTGTTGTGTGACAGATGTCAATGAAGTCTGCCCCGTCCCGGCATTCATTAGCTGCAGAGTGCAGACTCCTCCCAGTCCACTGTGCTCAGTCTTAGTAAGAGCCGGGAGACTGACTGCTGCTGGTCTGTTGTTGACTGAATTAATCGGCAACACACTACACCGTGAGCCAAAAAATCGTGCCACTTAATTATTTTCAACTATAACTCTGTTATTTCTTAATCAATTTTTACACCTTTACACGCTATATATGCAAGCCTGGCCGTTCCCAGTTTTCTGGGAATTACAGCAGTTTCATTCCCGGGAATGAAAAATTCCGGGAATCCCGGGCTCCCAGTAATCAGATGGATTCCCTAATTACAATACTTTCCCTATACTTCATATATGAGAAAGTAAAAACGGACATCTCAACCTATTAACCGTAATAGTAAAAAAAATCCCTTTCTACAAATGCAAAATTAATTTAGCATCATGAGACAGACAACAGCACATGTTGTCACACAGGCTTATCCAAAGTATCTAAAACGTGTTTTTGAATGATTTAACTGGAAAATGAAATGATCTGTTTGAAATAAAAGAGCAATGGACTCTACTTAAACTTTGATGTTTGAAGAGTACAGCTTCAGAACACTAAGGGGAACAAGAAATAAAGTTACTGTAATAAAAATACAAATCATTGTGGAATTAACAGCATTCCCTATACTTATACTGGACAGTCTGAATTCAATATGTAATATTCTTAGTCAATTGTATCACATTCACAAGTTCAAATTTACTGTTTTGGATTTGTAAAGTGCATCACAAGGTGCTTATTTACTAAATATTTTTTAAAAATCAAAGGAACCGTGTAATGGATGTATTATCCTTTCAAAAATGTTTGGTTTGTGAGTTCATATATACATGCACTGCCAAGAATTTTTGTTGTTTGTGGAAAATCAGTCAAAGAAATACCAAAATATTGAAATTGCATATGTTGGTTTTATATTCCATCCTTTACCAAATTTTCAAACAGTAAAAGTGAATTTTAGAAATATTTGACGGGTAAGGAGAATTACACAGTATATAAATGTTTCATTGAAATGCACCCTGTAAACCATCTACATGTAATAAATAAAATAAATCTTTAGAAGGAACACTGCAAATTACAAGGTTCTGCGCTTCTCTGTATCTGTAGCACATTAGCAGCAGTGCCTCAAAAATAAAAGCAAAGTTCTGAATGCGCGATTAGACTTAATTGATGTTTTTATTTAAAGAAAGAATGGTAAGTGATGAGCCATTTCTAAGCACACAAACTCAACAAAAACCTTATCACAGCAGCATGTCAAAGAAAGGCAAGTTACTAAAATGTGATGTTTCAATGACAAAAATAAGACTTTTTTTGTTTGAATCATCAGCCATTGAAGATTTTTTAGTGGATGATGATGATCACAGATTGGTCAGCTGCAGGCAGAAGCTACGGTACGCCTGTACCTGTGCCAAGTTCTCTTGTATCTTAAAGTTTCTCTTATTTCTGAAATTGAGACCAAGTTGCTTTTGGTATTGTTCTACTGTTTCTTTTTAAATTGACCTATATTTGGACATGAAATCGGATACAAAAATTTTATGAAATCCATGGTCAGAATAAACAGACTTTCTATATTATATTTGTTCAGCATCATAAATGTAGAAGTAACAAGTTGAAGCAAAGAAAATGTCTGGAATGGATCGTAAACACTGAAGACTGAGGATAGTCTGAAATATTTTTCATACTATTCACACAGACATTCTATCACAAAGTCACTGCTACTAAGAACAAGCACAAAATAGATCTACCTATGAACCTATCCTGTACAAGGAAAAAAATAACTGGTTCTCTTCCATCAATTATCCATCTTTTCAACAATATCTGACATGACCTTTACTTTATAAAACACCACTATCATAAGAGCGTGCCCCATGATATATATATATATATATATATTGTGGCCATGAAAGGTAAAACATACTACCATATTATCTTGTACAGATAGACACAAAGAGGGGATTTAACAGGACCTGCCATCAAGAAGAGACAGTAATACACTGTAGAAAAAAAAGATCATTGGAAATTATAGAAGAAGGCATCATTTTAAAAAATTCATTACAGACTAATAGTTTTAGAATGAAGAGGTAAATCCTAAGGCTTGTAATTTAAAATTGTTGGAGTGTTGCAGATCTGAGTCCAGGGCTGAATAACACAAGTTCCATAGGATAAACTGAATGTTTACCAAAAGTCATTTATGAGTGCAAGACAACCTGGGTCAGGCGATGCTAGTTGTCTTTGCATTGGATAACTTTGTTAACTAACATCCGAAATTTAAATGGATTCTGTGTGGATTAGGCCAGGAGTAACAGTAAATGTTACTTCAGCACTGGGCTTTGAATGCGCATTTTGAATTTGAAGCCTGTTCATACAATACTTATTTACAGTAAGCAAAAAAAAAAATAGAAAGAATTATAAAAACCTGAAACGTGAGGTACAGAAGAAGATTTATTGAGGTTGTCACTGCCATATTCTCCCATTATTTGTCATGATAGTCACCTGGTATAAAAATCACAAAATACAATGCTCCGGGGACTCTAAACATGCCACTTGTTGTAATGGATTTGACAGAGCTTTCATCCCAGACTTTCATTTTGGTGTACATTATCATTTGTTTGTTTTCCTTGTCTTTATAAACTGCGTCTTGTATGAATTATAGTGTTTTTAATTTCTTTTTGCTAGTTTTTGATGGTTCTTCACTGCTTATCTTCTTTGTTAGCTGTGTTGTACTTAGTTTTTTGTTTGTCTTGTTTCTCTTTTCTTCCTGTCATTCCCTGTTTAGGCAGAGCCCAATGAGGCATTGCCTCCCAAACATGCAAGTGTGCTGCTAACAGAGACAACCACCTGGGCTCCTATTTAAAGGTTTTGTAGGCCTAAGGTTATTGACTAGGTTTCTGCTCTTTGTTGTTGTCTTCCCTTTTAGAT
The DNA here is from genome assembly GCF_016835505.1 of Polypterus senegalus. Lineage (NCBI taxonomy): Eukaryota > Metazoa > Chordata > Cladistia > Polypteriformes > Polypteridae > Polypterus > Polypterus senegalus. Next base: position 50,815,262 of record NC_053161.1, read on the forward strand.
CATATATAAGAATATGAGAAATTTGACATACGAGAGGAGACCATTCAGTCCACCATGCTCATTTGTTTTGCTAAAAAGCGTTTCTCACATCGCTAAAAATTCTGACTAACATTTGTTTTAGAATTCTTAGATTGTGTGTTGCTTAGTCTTTTGCTTTGTTTGGCCATTTTATGTTTTGCTCTTAGTGTAGCTAGGTCTATCCTGTATTTTTGCCTGTTTCCCTGGCCTGTTCTTCAGTGCAGTATTCTGTTTCTTGGTTTTTACTCCTTGGTCTTAATGAAATTGTCGATTGTTGGACTTTTGCTAGTTATTTTGAATGCAAGCAAAATTACTCGATTTTGCTTAATTAATTAGTAAATGATCCAATTAAGCTATAATCTCGTCACTTTGGTGGCACTATAAACCTAATAATGACTGGATGGATAAAGGTCAAATGAAAAGAGTGAAAAATCGCGAGATGAAAAGCAATGTGCAAAGAACGGAGGCAGAGCAGGGCTCTCAGTCAGAAAGGTTAATAGAAACGGAGTGTCAAAAAAACAGTGAAGAATAAACTAAATCAGAGTCAAAGAAGATTCCTAACCATAAGCAGAGCTCGCTTTTACTAACTAGACTACAATAACTTTTATTTTTATCAAAGAATCGAAAAATTGGGACATCAAACTATGTATGAGCCATCGTATGCAGTAGTAGTGTGCTGACATGTTACATGCTATCAACAGGCACAATAATTAACAATATGGCTGCCGCCATGAAGCAACAAAACTTGCAATGACCATTATCTTAACAAATGAAATTGCTTAGTAGCAAATAATAACAGAAGGAAGATAAAAATAAACTTAACATTCTCTGAACAGCATTCATGACAGCATTGAGTTACACTGGCAGGACTAGCAATGCGGAGACTTAAGAAAAAAACACATGGTGTAAAAACCCTAAATGGCCTTTTCACTGGGCTATAAAAGAGGGAAACTACAGATTAGATGTTATGGTCTTCTTTGCACCCGTAGCCCTACATGGCTGTTCTGCCAATGTTGGTAAAATGGCAAGGACTATGATGGAAACAAACAAGGAAGCAAAGAGGAAGAACAATCTATTGAAAAGCATGGAGCAAAATTGTTAACTACAAAGCCTAACCAATCATTATCATTGTACATTATACATTAACGTCAAGAGCTAACTACACAATGAGAATTTCATGAGAGCCATTCAATTCTCTATGCTAACCTTTATACTGTCACTATGAAAATGTCACTTTGTTGCTTTCTGTCATTGGGCATACTAAGCAAGGTCACTGCCACCAACAAAAGGCACTCTAAAACACAAAATGCCAGTGTCCATGAAAAGCAAAAAGGAGACTGGGCAACTATAAAATATAAAACTAAATCAAAATAGCAAAATAAACATAGGAATGCATTCTGCACTTCAAACACTACAAATCATGAAAACAGCCAGGCAAGAGAGTCTCTCTAAACAAGTCTTCATGACTCCTGTTCTATAAGAAAATGCCATCAGAGCATAGCATTTAAACGCAAGTGTTGACAGCATTACATTGCAGCCATCTCAAGTCCTGGGAAAACTGTGAAAGATTGCCAGTCAAAACTACAAAACAAATAAATGGTTAAAAGGAAGAAAAACTGCAAAAATAGTAAATCACCTGACAAATCTGACTTGGCTGATACTGCAGCAATGACAGCAAGATATAAGCCTTCCTGCAGGCTTTAATTTCATATACCATTACTCATACTGTGTCAATTACTGCTCTCTAATTCTCCATTTATCTTTGGATCCTGTATTCTGCATTTATTATTACAGAATATCGAGTCTCTTTCACTCTTGTTCATAGTTTCTTGGCAAGTAAAAGGATGCCAGGGCAATGACATCACCATTCTAAAGTCCCCCTGAAAACTCATGAGAACAAAAGGGAGAACCAGTTAGCTGGTGGTCTCTAAGTCTCGAATGGCCATATAGGAATTATTTGGAAAGAGTAAAAATGTGGCCTAGGTGGAATCACGTGATGTCCACCACCAGTAGAGAGCAAGTGAGCCAGCAGGCAGCACAAAAGTCAAACCTCCTGTAACAGAGGAAATGTTGGGCAATGAGAGCAGACTAGAGGTTGCTAGAAGTCTTAGCTGTCAAGTAGCAGAATGTTAAGTTCATGTTTTTGTTTACTTTTTAGTTAATTTTACTCAGCGCTATTTTTGTTAATTTCTATTCATTTTATAGGTTTGTTAAATTGAATAACCCATTGGCATTAATAAAACAACAGCATACAGAACACATTTATTGTTGAAATATTTTTACATCATTTATGGGATGACATACTGTATTGCTCTTCATATGGACATTGCCATTTTGCTAGCGTTTCTACAAAGTTGTTAAGCTTAGATGACCAGAATTACTCAGCCTGTACCGTTAGCTCCAAGATGATATAAAAATCTCAACATTAAGTACTTAGACTATGGATTATCCAAGATTGTGGATAGCTCAAACAAAACTCTCTTTGTTGATGCAGAGTTTTCTTGAAAGTATTTTAGTACTCAACCCCTTGATAGCTCTCTTGATTTTGAATTTGTGGTTACCGTTTTGAGTTTTGACAAAGTAGGACTAACACTCTGGCAATGACCCTTACTTTATTTAATATGCATCCCCAGGTGACAGAAATGAGGACATGGTCAAGGGAGAGTCTAGAGAGGAGAAACAGTTTGACTGATGCTTCCTTGAAGGGCAGGTAGATGAATTTCTGCATATGTTTAAGCATAGATGGACCTTTGCTAAGATAGGCCTAAAGAGATAGCAATAATGTTTTCCTTTTGTATACCAGTCCTTTATTATCTCCCTTTTTTATTAAAAAAATTAACCACACTAGGGATAGATAAACAGTAGTTGTATGCCTTCTTCCCTTTGAAATAATTCTGGGTTTAGAAAGGTCATTAAGAGAGCTTCTGAGTAAAGTAGTATGCTGCTGGAATCACCAGTGTTTTCTCTCAAAGTTTTGTGGCCAAGATTAAAAAATGAAAAATATATAAATCTACAGTATATTTCAGTACTGTAACCTTTTTTGTTGCATACCTGCAAATGTAACCTAATATGTTAGCAATCAATGAAAATATGTGTGCAACACGCAAGGTGTAAAATTATTATTAAAATTAAATTATGAATTCTGTAAACATATTCCTGGTATCTTATTTTTATCCTTGAAACTTTTTGTTCTACCCTAAATATCCTCATTAACAATGCACATCCCTTATTTATAGCAATCTCATATTTAAATTCTCTCTTATGGATATGGTCACCCCTTTCACCTTTTCATTCTTGCCTGTAGGTAACGTGCATGAATTTATATTGCACTCATCCTACTCTGCTCAATTGAGGCAGGTTTTATTATTGCTATAATGTCATACTTGATAGCAACAATATCCACCTCCACTTCAGTTTTATTTTTAATACTGCTGGAATTACGACAATCATTTTTTTTAAGCTATTACGGTTTCTATTCTTGCTTTTTCACTGCCCACCCACCTGCCTCTATCTCTGCGAAACGGAGTCTTTTAGGGTGTACATTATGTCCTGAAGAATGTTTGTTTATCCAGACTACCATGGTACCTCACAGAAAAATTGAATTAAAAGAGTTCTGAAATGTTGTATTATACACAGCACGGATTTCTATTTCATAATGCATAAAGTATCTGTGGAAAATCTTCTTGAATCTATAGAGTGTAGAATTGCATTTTGCCTTTAAGAACAAAGTATCTGAGGAAATCAGTTGTAATTGAAATCCACACAAGTTTTATGCAAGTTGTAATGAATCACCTTTGACCTTCCAGTGTAAAGCTGATTTACCTAACCTGTAGGTCACACTCATAATTCAAAGTAGAGTGTTTTTATATGCAGTATCAGTTCTTCCAGATTAATCTAATATATATATATATATATATATATATATATATATATATATATATATATATATATATATATATATAGAGAGAGAGAGAGAGAGAGATAGCTTAGGGCAGTGTTTTCCAAACTTGGTCCTGGGGGCACACTGTGGCTGCAGGTTTTTGTTACAATCAGCTTCTGTTTTTAATTGGACTCCTGGGCTAATTAAGTGTTGTGTTATTTCCCTAATTCTGTGTTTTGGGAACAATATAGCAATTAGAAAACTAAGTTTGGTTATATATATATATTAAAATGTACCAAGCAGTTATATGGGAATAATGTATTTTTTTCTTTTTAACAATATTTTCATCTTGATTTTCATTCTACTTTTCTAGGTGTTGTAATTGTTTAATTAATCCATTATTTACTAATTAATGGGTCTGATGCTAAAGTATTTGCAGCCTTTGATTATTCAGTGTTGTTTGTCCGAGTGTCGGCTCTGCTCATTTTTAAATGTCAATAAGATACTACGAAGGGGAAAAACTGCACAGAGAAAGGGCAAAATAAAATGAAATCAACAAACGAGACTTAAGCATTTACATCTATAGCAAAAGCAGAAATATTTTGAAATGTCTTATAAATGTAAAAATCATGCTGCTGTGCTTTTTTGAATGTAGAATAAAAGAAAAATACCATCTAATTAAATGAGATCAGTGCTATAAGGTGTTGTCACTGATTAAGAATTTGGTTGGAACAAAAACCTGCAGCCAGTGGGCCCCCAGGACCGAGGTTGGGAAACACTGCTTTAAACCATGTGACCTAGGAATTTTTTCTCATTATTGACCCAGCCTTAAAGAAAAATGGAAGTTTTTGAAGAACTAGCATGTCACCTTTGACATATTCTTTCCTGTCTTTGTTCTAATTTCTGCATCCAACGGTAAGACATTAAAAGGGGTCTAAACCCTTTTGTTTCCTCTGTTCTCATTTCACAATATATACATACATATACACAAACAGTACATGATCACATTTAGTATACAAATATTATTTTGCACACATTACTTTTAAACAAGAGGTTCTACTTGTTCATTTTAAGTCTATCTCTTTCTTAAAGAAGAAGAGGAAGAAAAGGTGTATCTATATTTACATGCAGGACATCATAAGAGCAGGATCAAAACTCCTACCCTCATTAGAGTATTGCTATCAAAATAATTTTAACGTCAAGTACAAGGATAGTCTCTGACAATATATAAAAGTGTCAGTTCTGAAAGATGTGTTGGTATTTTGTATGTGTAAGTGTTTTTGAGTTTAGCTAAAGACACTGTTAAACTGGATTCATAAAATGAATAAATGAACTAGCGCGATTACATATTGAATGAATGCTTACTAATAAACATAAGCTTATTAATAATAATAATAATCAGTTTATTTAGTACTATTAAAACCATACTGAAAGATAAACTTTTGTACAAGTGTACTTGATCATACAGTGGGAGCAGCATAGATTATTGTTTATTCTTAAATGTTTTTATACTGCAAAATGCACCTCGCAATATACAAATTGATCAACTCAAAATACAGTATCTATCCATCCATGTAGTCTCCAAATAATCTTTTGTTCAATTGAAATGCTGTAGCCACGAGGTAGGAACTAATCCCACCTGAAACCTTAGTTATCTGTAGGGCACATTCACTTCTGTGCCCATCCACATTTTCATACAGTCTAATTTATAATGACCTGTTAACCTAACTGGCATTTGGAAGAAAAGCTGAGCAGGCAGAGAAATGCCATTCAGACACAGGGACAAATTCCATAAGTCAGTGAACAACCCTTAGAATTTCAGACTGTAAATAATTATGTTCTCAGTATCCGTACAACACATTAGCACATAATACATTTAGAAGCAGATGTCCTTTTAGCTTCTCTAGGGTTGGTAATTTTTCTCAGCTGATGTATGTGAAAGTCAGCCAACTCAACCAAAGGTTAAAAAAATGAAAGTTAAGAAAAGCTTATTATACTGTATATATCAAATATAAAAAGGTATGAACTTGGGCAGCACTAACATACTTGTACAAATCTAAAGAACTATTCTGGATCTTCACCTTTCGACCAGCTTATTAATTACCCTTCAATCAATGTACCAAGGAGGAGCCGAGGTCTCAAGTATTGCTATCAGTAAAGGACCATAAATGCTTTTGACCCAGCCTTGGCACTGCATGCCTACAGAATAATTTGCACAGCTTGTGCTTCATTATGATGAAGCTAAAATAATTCATGGTGTACTTAGCTGGTAGTTACTGAATAACGCAGTCTGGTGCTCCTCTGCATAACTTTTCATATAAATTGTCCAGATATAACCCTAGTAGCATTATTTGCTTTGCATCATATTTTCACTCACAAAAAAGAAAAAGTGTCAAGATTTTCAGCAGAGAGAAAAAAAAATAGGAGAGAAGAGTTAGTGATAATAAGCTACTAATAAAGATAAATGGACTTCTCAGTAAAGTGTGTGGATTTTCAGTAGATGAGTCATAAAACCGGCACAATTTGGTTTCAATTTCATCTTGCTTAATTTAATGTAAATCGTTTTCAGCAGCACTGTTACAAAGTATCATTAAGGTGCAGTTATAAGTGGATATTTTTTTAGATAAATCATTATTAAATCCCGTGTTGATTTCACTCTTGTTTATCATCAGCTGTGTCACAGAACAAATTAATAATGATCTCTTATTTTAATTAATGGTGGTATTCAATCCCAGTTAAGTATGATTAGCTTCCTTTTTCATTAATTCTTTATCATGCTGTATGCTAATCATTCCTGTTTCATATGATTGTTTCATTCTTCTGCAGTTACTGCATCTAGCTGGCTGCCAATCAATGTAAAAAGAGAAATGTACAGATATGTAAATAAATGTTATTTGGTGCTATGGAGTAGATGGCAGAGTATTCTTTTTAATAATCACTGATAATGCCACAATACTGGTTAGAATCATTGTTCATCTGACATCAAACTCTTGAATATTAAAGAACATTAGTAAAACCGTTTTAAAAATATGTAACTAGTAGTACAATGTTTAAAGCAAAACTATTTTGTTTGCTTTAATTACCTTTGAGCTAATATCCATTCATCACACATATTCCAGCTCGATTTATTTGATATATATGAAATCTGACTACAATGGCTTTAATAAAATATTTGCATGTTCCCAATGATTTCAATAGTTTTTTTTTTTTTCTTAAGGACTATGAGCCCTGCAGTGAAGGTTGATTTGACTCACTAAATGAAACACATGCAGTACATCTAGGTTTAGTGGACTCTAATACACTCGGCTGTAACTCTAAACAACACAGTGTTCTCCCCTTTTCTTCTATTGTCCTGTAAGCACAACCTTTTAAAATGCATCTAAAAATTACTCGTGTGTAGCAATTAGAAATATTAAGGTCATTTTTAAACACAACTGTGACATGCCAGCTGCTAAAGACAGTCTTTCTTGGTGAACATCGACCCTAAAATAGCTACAACACGTATATATCAGAAAATATTCATCTACATCTGCATTCATTTTATGAACTTGATCATTCTACTTTCATGAGTAGTCAGAGCCTGTTCCCACAGCAGCACTAAGTATAAGAAATGAACCAGCCCTGGATGGGGCACAGCAGGGCACACTCATGCATACACACATACATACGCAAACACTCAGAGGGCAAAATCAGAGTTGGTTCAGTATTCTTAGAATTGGCACATGGATAGAAGCTGGAATACAAGAAGAAAATGCACACAAACGTAACGATAAACTCCCCAAATGTAGCAAATGGGCCAGAATACAAATCCTGGTGTGAGGTGGTATTGTTATAGCATACTACCTTCAGGCAAGTTAATATGAACCTTTAAAGAACGGGTTCACATTTTTACTTTGTCATTGTGTCTTCCTAATCTCTTACATACAATAATTCCTTAACACAACAATCAATTTTGATTTTATTATCATTTTGGCTTTAGTCAAAGGAAACAGTATAGTTCTGCATAAACATGTATTTTAAAACTCAAGAAACTGCTATGAATTCTTGGAGTTTCAAGAGAACCCTATAACTTTTATAGCTGCCATATGCACTGCTTTGGTGACAGTATACCCATGCTCACAGGTACATTAAGATCCATCTCCTATTCTTCATATTTCAAAGCAGTGGCTTTGTTTGAGCTTCAGATCTTTCAATGAAGATAAACACTAAGATCTAATTCCATGTCTAACTTGGGATATATTGACAGATGTTGAATGATTACACTGTACAGATAACAGACACTTTTACTGAGTATGTGTCAAATCATATGAATTACATAATCACACGCCAATACTGAATATACTGTAACAGTGTGGAAAGTTTAAACTATTTTTATTTTGCATAGATGTTTTTGACCAATATGAACTACAGTTTCTCTTCAAGTGTTTTACACAGAATGTCTTTGGATGTTAGGAAAGTTACACCTACTCAGTAGCTATCAGTCAGTGATTGTCATTAACAACGCAAACACTTGGTTTACGTACAGCCTCTCTCTCTGGCTTGTGCACTTGCTATTTCTCAGCAAGATTGGACTAATGGCAACCTTGTCCAAATTCCAGTACAGTGATCACCTGCTATATCGTGGTTGAGCTATCGCACCCCCGCTATATCGTGGAAAAATTCAATAAGTACATAATACCTGTAGTGTACTTTGCAGCCAATTCATAACAAAGCAATGGGTTTTCAGCAGTCACCACGGTAGACAAAGAGTTTTGTGTTACAGTACCCAGATGATTTCTTACAAGGCACATTATTGGCTGAAAGAGGAGACTCAACAAATCAGAGCGGGATTTTCATTCTCTTGGGCTCTGATTGGCTGCTTCTAACGTGGTGTAAGAACAGCAAGCATGGGTCCCCGACGCATCTTAGTTCTCTGTGTATTACGTACCTTGCTTATGGTCCGATTGTTGCGAGCAAACTTTTTGTGAACTTTTGTTTTAAGCTCTACGATGACTCCCAAGCGTCCTGCATCTTCTAAACCTTCTGGTAGTAGTGAGCCTAAGCACCAGAGGAAGACCTTGACCATTCAGGAGAAGGTAAAACTCCTGGATATGATTCGGGAAGGAAAGCATTACGCGAACGTTGCTCGCCATTACAAGTTTACATGTGTTTAAAGTGTGTGGGAGAGGTATTTTAAGACTTAAACTATAAAGAAATGTTTATTTATATGGTCTTTCTATATCACGGATTTTCACCTATCACTGATGGGTGTGGAATGTAATTTTCGCGATAGGAGGGGGATCATTGTACAGACAAGTAATTCCACCATTCCAGTCCAGCACAGTGACACTGTGGAGTAAAGGGATTTTTTCAAACTCTGTTGCACCCAAACCCTACCAGCTATGGATTCTGGTTGTGGGCAGCCAAAGTAATGGCCAGGTTGAGCTGCATCTTGGTGAGACTAGAATAATTGGTTATGGTGTTACAAGAGATTTCATAGAGAAGAACAGAGGTCTTGTCATTTTCTTCTTGGATACATAAGCCCATCCTCTTGGTTGACCACTGGTGCAAAATTCTACCCATCAAAATTTGTTCAGATTATGAGTGTACACTACAGTTCATGCCTTTGAGAGAGATGTTCCAGGCTGTTACATGGTATTGATCAGCTTACCAGATATGGCTGCAGATGATGCATTCCACATGGAGGGCATGTCAGGCAAACTGAGACTTTTTAGATAGAAAACCGTGTCTGGCATCAGGGCTTAGGTTTCAGCCTGGCAATATAAGTCTGTCCTACAATACTATAATCAGCTCAGATATTGTCATTATATACAACATAATTGGGAGTAAACTGATAGAAATTAAATAAATCATTTCTGCTTGAAGTTTAAAAGACCCCATGTAATTGTTCTAATACATTTTTCTATAGCCTATTATAATCTGTGTGCTATACCTGTATATGAATATCTGCATATTTTATTAAATTAATCTTTAAAACCAAAGACAGTATAACAATATCCTTTACAAAAGCAATTACTGTATTTATTAGCTTCAACATTGTTGTCAGCATTTTTTTAAACTATGGATTCAAATGCATAGCATCTAGATTTTTTTCTGTGCTTCTGGAGGTGCTCTTCTCACAAGGCATATAAAAACTGTTAAAATTCTGACATAGTGTTGTGCTTATGGGTGCTGAATTATTCATTTAATATAATGTTAAAATATTCAGGACAATAATTCTGTTACATCACATCTGTTGTATCAGTAGCCATGAAATTACTGATATATACATTATGCTATCTTTAAGTGATAAACATCATGCATACTATACTCTGTATAACAGAGCCCATCTGTTGCTTAGAAATGTTACATGAACCAGCTATCTTGAAAAGCACACAGGCCACAGCGATAATGAGAGTTTCATAGTTTTGAAATACCAGGCCAACCTAGCAACTTATGGCCAAGCCAAACCTTGATTTTTTGAGCTTTTTAAAACTGGTTATCTCCAAAAGAGCATACACTGCCATTTTTAAATTTAGAATCGCCCTATCCTAAATAAACCCCGAAGTCACAATAATAATAATTCTAAAATCACCTTACCCTTCCCTCATTCTATTTCAGGTTTAGATTTAATCGATTCTTTATAGTCTCAATGATTAAAAAAAAAAAAAAACAAGTTTGCAAGTATCAGATAAGCAAATGAAAAATCCCTGTATCAAACTTTTATCATCAGAAACCCATCATGACAAATCCAGTATTCACCTCAATGCCACAACTAAGATATATAAAGTATTTTAACTAAAATATATGGAAACTAGTCTTGCTCATTACATTTTCTAAATATAGGCGTATACCATAGATTACATTTCAGGGCATGGTAACTTCTCAGTCAAAGCAAAATCAGTAACTACACCATGGCATGGTTTTTGCTGTTATAGGCTGTGAGCTTGTTGGTCATTTCTATATAGCTGGTCAGACTGATGTTATCATACAAAATGTAAAATTGTTCTCTCTCCTTTAAACCACACTTTCTGATAAAGTTGTAAAAAAAGAATGACGAATTAATTACATTTCACAATTTTAATGAGGGACTCTTGTGTGACAGTTGTCACACACGTGGGCATGGAAGGCAGCTAAATGGTTTAAATGAAAGTAATTCCATGCCAGACCAGGGTGTGGCAGAGTGCGCTTATCTTTTTTCTCTCTTTCCTGCAGTTTGTTCATGGGAAATTCTGCCTGGCCCTGTTGACGTCATTTCCAGCCCTTCTGATGATGTTGCCTCCAGCTCTGCCCCTTCTGATGACGTCATGTTCATTTCCGGCCCTTCAGATGACGTCACTTCCAGTCTCAAAACCATGGCAGAGGACCCTTCCAGTTCCAGCCCTTTTAATAAAGCAACTTCAGGGTCTGAGCCTATGGAGGTAAGATCCTTCCGGATCCGGCCCATGTTGACATCATATACTGTTTTTGCCTTTAAACCCGCCATTTAACAAATAGTACATCAGCAATTTACCCTTTTTCAGCCAGGGAATATTATATGGGTGGCTTCCCCAAACCTTTTTAAGACTCTTGCATCTGCTTTTTGTGACACAGTATTTCAACTTAAACACAGCATAACTTAGAAAAGCTCTTCAAAAAAATTTGACTGATGCTACTGCACTGAGCCAGTGGTGCCAAAACTGCGAGATAACGCTGTTATATACAGTATATGGAAAGGGTTCCATATACTGTTTAAGTGTTAACTTAGCATTGACAATGTTTATTTGTAACAGAAGCTGAGCACCATTTAATTTTTTGTGTTATTCTATAATATTTAATATTTGTATTGATATTGATATTAAACTTTACACTGGCTTCAAACACATTAAAATTTATTTTCAAAATGTCATAAATAACAGTCCCAGGTTAGGTTACACAATTTCTCAATGCCTTTACTCCAAAATGTTTGCTACTACCTAAACTTGACAGCCTTCTGGTATTAATAAAATGAATAAAATTATAATATTGGAATTATTGGTCCTTAAACACCCAAATGACTCACCCATCAATGTAAGAGATGTCCTATCATTTTCATTGTTTAAATCAAGCTTGGTATACTCCTGTTAGAGCCGTAAGGTTTTTAATTTTACATTTTACAGTTTTTCTTGATTGCTTACACACTACTGCCAAGCTTATTAACTATCTATCCATCCATCCATCATCCAACCTGCTATATCCTACAGGGTCATGGGGGGTCTGCTGGAGCCAATCCCAGCCAACACAAGGCAGGAAACAAACCCAGCGCAGGGTGTCAGCCCACTGCAGGGCGCGCACACACACACACACACACTAGGGACAATTTAGAATCGCCAATCCACCTAACCTGCATGTCTTTGGACTGTGGGAGGAAACCAGAGTACCCAGAGGAAACCCACGCAGACACGGGGAGAACATGCAAACTCCACACAGGGAGGACCCGGGAAGTGAACCCGGGTCTCCTAACTGCGAGGCAGCAGTGCTACCCACTGCGCCACCATGCTGCCAAAATGCAAACTAATTTTCCTGAAACTATAAACACTACTCCTCTATTCGGACACAATTCAGATTTGCTTTGCTTTTTGTGCAAAACTGCATACAAATCCCTTCATGAATTATTGGCTTCCTAAGGCACTCAAGTCAGCATAGCTGAAACACATTTCACACAATTCCCCAGGTGCAAACACTACAAGTCAAAATTGTTCACACATCAGACATCTTGGTACAAATGGATAAGAGGGCCAACAATGGATCAACCACCAAAGGAAGAAAGAGGACACGGGAGGGCAGGTGGAAGAGGCAGAGGAAGATTAAGAGCAAGGAGACAAATGGTTTCAAATGAGATTTCTGACACTCTAGGGGACTATGTCCTTGTGCCAGGCAATGGCAGAAGTTGTTCAAAAGAGTGCAACCAAACCTGAGCCTCTTCACTGTAGCTCCTACCATACAAATCTTCAGTGAGTAAAATAGGTAGGTCAATTATATTCTGCTCTCTGCTGTAATTTTGGAGTACTGTACAATTTACATACAACACCTACATATCTGCTTTGTTGTACTGTATAATGTTTGAAATGCACTCAGTTACTGCACCATTTCACATAGTTACTGTATGTTCCTATTGTAAAATGGATGATTTTACAATTAGTACTTGCAGTACTTTGTTTTCTAGAACAGAGGGATGAACTCCTGATTGAAGCAAAAGAACCCTATTTTCTGAAGAGCAAGACGTGGTGATAATCAATATGATTAGATAGATAGATAGATAGATAGATAGATAGATAGATAGATAGATAGATAGATAGATAGATTATAGCCAACTACATGATTCACTTGCAGGAGATACAACAGAAGGTTATTGAGGATCAAGAAATATTCTGTGATTGATGTATTCAAGATTTCCACAATTGAGTGCATTCTTCGAAATAACAGGTTGACAATGAAACAGACCTGTCACGTTCCTCTCGAAAGTCATCACCTGGAATATGTGCAGGCATGACTTTATCATCTTGTGTGAAGAATCTGAGCGTAGTTACAGTATGTGTTACAGTACTATACATCACTATACAGTATAGTGTAGAACAAACTGTAGCTACGGCCTCCTTTTCTGTGTACTCTAGAAATGTGTTCAGTGTAGTCATTTACCGTAATGTATTTCATCTTTGAAATAGAGGCAAGACACACTTCTCATGAACTCATGTCTACTGACATCAACCTCACTAAAATGGGGAGGAACATAATTAGCCAATGGGCCATCATTTAAGTTCCAGGCCAGCGACGGAGGAATGTAACAATGTGTGTTGTTATCAGCCACCAAAGGGTCCTCCACCAACATACCATCTTTAGTCCAAAACTACACCATGCTTCGACTGGTTTTCCTTGAAGGTCTATGGCCAACACCCCTACAATCACATTCACCTCCTCCAGGCCATGGAGGAAGGCTGTTTGGATATCACAACTGATACCTGCCAGGGATGAATAAAGGCATGCAAGGGTTTTTTTTCCCCACTGCTGGCTGGCCTGGGCTCATATTGCATGTGATGTCATTGAGATTCGCTGGCCTGACCCTGACCAGAGAAGGGATGCTGTGCCTGAATAGAACTTTCTTTCTCTGTCCATTTATTTTGTACTGTGTTTTACTTTAAAGGATAACATTTTTTTGAAAATGTGTACATTTTGTTGTTTATATATACACATTATGTAAAGAGGTTGGGGGGGGGGCATAAGAAACATTACTTAATGCAGTAACAGGTTGTTACAGTAATGTTTTGAATTGATCTCAGCATGGTGTAAGACTATGTTGTAGTGTAAGTGTTTTTGAGGACTTTTGTGAGATGTCTGAAGACGAAGTTTGGCTTTGATATAAAATTACACGATTTTGAATTTGAAGTTTGGGGAGTTGAGTGTGCGGCTATGAAATTGTGTTTAGAGTTTTGGGAAATGGAACTTACTTTCAAGAAATGTGTCTAAACAATCGAGGAAAAACTGTAATAATCACTGAAATATTTTAGCTGTTGCCAACTCTTTAGAATTTTTTATTTTCTTTTTAGTGACTTGGCATCACCTCCGTTCTGAAGATGTTTTCTCTTCCAACAGCTCAGAATCCTTCCAATTTTTAGACATTTCTGAAACAGCTAATCTTACAAAACAAACCAACCATGTTACACACTTCTTTGTGAAAATGTTTGAGTTAGTTAGACTTATTTTTTATTTATTTGCACTGCAATCAGCACATCTTATGCAAGGCCATCATAACATTTTGTGTACTTGACATGACAATGATCTCTCAGTATCATGTTTATTGACCTTGGTGCCAGAAACTGGTGATGTGTAGCATTTTTGATCGAACAAGAATTTCACATGACAGTACTACAACCTCTGCTACTACGACTATTTCTGCTACCACCACTGCATACATGGGATCTTGGTATGTGTGGAAAGCATTACATTAGACCAGGTAAAAACAGCCATTTAGCCCAATAAAGCCCGCCAATCCTATCCTCTTAATTCTTCTAAAATGTTGTTGTTTTTTTTTTTCTCCGGCCCTCAGGAGGATTTTTTTGTTTGTTTTTTCTGTCCTCCCTGCCATTGAACCTTACTTTATTCTTTGTTATTTAGTATTGCCTAAAGTTATTTTTGTTTTGTATAAACTTTTCTTGGGCAGCACGGTGGCGCAGTGGGTAGCGCTGCTGCCTCGCAGTTAGGAAACCCGGGTTTGCTTCCTGGGTCCTCCCTGCGTGGAGTTTGCATGTTCTCCCCGTGTTTCCTCCCACAGTCCAAAGACATGCAGGTTAGGTGTATTGGTGATTCGAAATTGTCCCTAGTGTGTGCTTGGTGTGGGTGTGTGTGTGCCCTGTGTTGGGCTGGCACCCTGCACAGGGTTTGTTTCCTGCCTTTGCGCCCTGTGTTGGCTGGGAATGTCTCCAGCAGATCCCCATGACCCTGTAGTTAGGATATAGCGGGTTGGATAATGGATGGATAAACTTTTCTTTCTTTATCTTGTAAAGCACTTTGAGCTACACCAATTGTATAAAAATGTGCTACATAACCAATTTTTTTTGTTATTGTTGTAAAATAACAAGTCTAGTTTTTAAAGTCCTGCGGTCTACCACACTACTTTGTAGCTTGTTGAGTCTGTGGTTCTCTGTGTAAAGAAAAACTTCCTAATGTTTGTGCTAAATTTACCCTTAGCAAGTTTCCAACCGTGTTCCCCTGTTCTTGATTTTAAAATAAATCTCAATCTACTGGACTAATTCCTCTCATAATTTTAAACACTTCAGTCATGTTTCCTCTTAATCTTCTTCTACTTAAACCAAAAAGGCTGGGTTTTTAATCTTTCCACATAATTCATCCCCTATAGCCCTGGAACTAGCCTAGTCACCCTTCTCTGGACTTTTTCCAGCACGCTATTTCCTTTCCATAGCCAGGAGATATAAACTGTACGCAGTACTGCAGATGAGGCCTCACCAGTGTGTTAGCATCATAACTGCCTAACCAAAATCCATGAACACTACAAGCACCTCAAAATGGCAAGCTGGACTCTGAAAGAGACTTTTCCTACTAACTGTCAGGGTTAGAGTTGAATTTCTGTAGAATGAGAGTGTTTTCCAGGATTGACAGGGTGCTCTAGTGTGTAAAGATTTTGAGTATATTTGCTCATTGTTTATAGTTTTTCCCCCTTTGTTTGAGGTTTATGTTGTCTTGGTCTGACTGAGTTTTGTCGTTCTGTCACAATTTTCCTGCTAATGCTAACTGAATATATTTGTATATCACCATTTAAATATCTGCTCATCCTTCCATTGATAACAGAGGGATGGGAAAGAAACCAGAGTCCCTCCTGGAAGAATGAACTAATTCTAAATCGAAGAGCAGTTTATTGCAGTGCACATACAGACTAACACATCCAAATACAGTGTTGTCCAGTTTAGACTGGACAATCAGTCTAACATACATGTCTTTCAGATGTGGATGTGAATCAAAATACTTGGGGGGAGGAAAAAATCCAGAGAGAGAGAAAGCGAAGACATACAAATGAAAAATTCAAACCAACAATCGCCTAACCAGTAATTATTTACAGCACCTGCCACAGGGAAACAGTAAAGATTTTAAATGGGATAGAAAGTACTCTCTGATACCATTCTTTGCTTTAAGTTGGAGTGTAGAATATAAACGTATAAGAGGAAAATGTTTATATTGAATTATCAACATAAAATGCTTCCCGCATACAAACTCAACAGCAGCACTGAGGGAAAAAAACAGTGATTACAAGTTTCTATAGAGTCGTGCTAATTATATGTATGTAATAAAATGCATTTTGTAATAAAGCCAATTATTTTTTTTTTTAAATGCACTTCAAACAATAAAGCAGTGCACTCTTTGAAGCAACAGCAGCCATTCAAACCAAAACTAAAATTATTTTACTCAAAACTTAACCGCAACTTTTTTGTGTTGATTTTGAAGACACATAACTGAACAATAAACTTATAAATATAATATTAGAGATGCAACCAACAACCTCCACTCCAAACACTAAACATTTTACACCTTAGCCTGAAGTCATTGGTCTTGACTGGTTTAGTTCAACTATAACAGAAAAAGTGCGTTGCCTAGACTATAAATATCTTATCATTATTCATTGTACCTACTTCTCCATAATCCATAACTTTTATGAATCTACATTTTCTATTACATTCTAGCAGCTCCAGGCAGAACGCAGGAATATAGGATTCTTATCCATGGCAAATCATACTCCTGCACATGCATATACTTACCGATACAAAACTAAATTAGCATCATCGGACACCTTCTGAATGTGGAAAGAAACCAGAATATCTGGAAACATTTTACACAGATGGATAAGCAGGTGCAAATTGTACAAAAACAATGATTAGGTCGGGATTTAAACCAAAAACTAATCAGTGTGCAAAATATCTGGCAATAATCATGAGGATCCATTAAGGATCAACAGGCTGAACTCTGAAATCTTACACTGGCACAATGGACTAAACAATAAATTAGCAATGTACAATGCTATCACTTACAGTATGACATGCATAAACAGGCAAATCACATCATACACAGTTATGAAATATGTATACAAAAGCCACACCACCTTGGACTGCCACTTTTCATAAGACTTAGATGTTGTTTGTGCATCACTAAAATAGCTACTAAATCTCAGATTAAGGTAATTGCATTCCATGAACTAATTTGCCAAACTGCTACAGTCTAGAACTGCAGGTCTAGCAGAAACCTGTCATTTCATGGGTAAAGCAGGGTGTCCCTGCAACATGGACATTGTCAGCATAATAATAATCGGCAATTTCTGTCACTTTCTTTTTTCCATTGTCACACTGTTTAGCATCACTGACAGCAAGGGATGCACTACAATTATGAGTGGGGTCGCTCCTATGTGTACTTTTGCTCCAAAAGTTTCTGCAGTCTTGTTTGAATCCTCCCTGGAGGCTGCTACCTCTCAAGAGTTCAGCTCCCACCAGCCCTTTAGAGGTGGTAGCACACAACTTCTCTGTGTTGTCTGCTGTCTGCTAAGTTTGTGAGGAGTATTGTAACAGCTGGCAATGGGCATGGAATCTTTTATAACACTACAGCATATTTGTAAAATGTGTTTTTAGCAACCCACCATAATCTTGATTTTAGGAGGTCTAAAAGTTAATTATGGGGTCCAAGGCTTCCCAGTGTCCCCTTCTGTTCCACACCTTGGTCACATTTCAAAAAACATCACAAATATGTCGTGCTGCTACCCAGCTGAACCCATGTCAGATCCTAAATCTTTCTTCTGGATGCATTGTGAACACTCCATTGAGCAGGAACTGCTGGTTGGGATTGCAGGCCTTGGACACATGTCGAATGAGTAAAATAAATCCCTGCAGTCTTAAATAATTGGTTCATATTAGTCTGTCAGCCAAAGGACTGTGTGAATCATGGTCAAAAGAAGAAAAAGGGCAGCATGGTAAACAAGTTAAAAAAAACTAACTACAGTATTTTTCAGGAAAACTCTTCGTCAGAAATACAGGTAAAAGATCAAAATCAAAAGAAACAAAAAACCACTAGCAAAATACTTAGACTAAAATGCAGTTGAAAACATACTTTTTTGAAAACAAAAAGCATAGAGGAGAATCAGAAAAACAAATAAATGCCTGAAAACCAAGCCCAATTTAGGAGCCGATTTAATTATACCACCTAACCACCAATACAGCCTCAATTGCCAGCTAAATACTGTAATTGTATCTACCTAAAAATTGTGAATGGCAAGACAAACAGATTGGAGAAACTCTGTTTCAAAACTACATGCTCCTACAAATGGTGGATGTAGTTTTATCAACAGCTCTGTTGGAAAGTGTTGATGGTCCCAGCAGTTGAGGATACAACTAATACTAAATCAGTTTTAACCTTAAGATATTTTGAAGAAGGCAACACATGGGCACTCAGAAATGATGTTCTTAGCATTAGGACTAGTAGAGGTTGGTTGATAAAGATTTCATATTCTGTAAAGGTTTGCCCTTTTTATGGGCATGTAATTTACAGGGCCCAAAAACAGAGGCAAAAAAGAAATGCAATATCTTTCTTTTTATTTTAAAACAACATGTGAATCTATTTAATTTAACACATTGAGGTAACATGTATTTGTTAGCGTTACTGTTTATATAAGTATATTGCAACCAAGACTTTTATAGCACTTTCCATATACAACAGGATTGAGAGCATAGTAACCTCTGAAGTTCACTCCTTACTTAAAACTGAAGAACAAAAATGAAAATCACATAGTCAGATATACACTTACCCTGGTCACTAGACTATCACATCATTCAGACTGATTAAAATTTGACATTAAATGTTAACAGTAGGAAATAAAATTGGAAAACTCATTTCATAATTAGCATATGACAATGCCAATGATAAAAAACTTAATATGTACAGAGTCAACATGATAAAAAAGATTGGATTAATGTTTGTTTAGCCCTGAAAAATGTTTAGAATGTTTTTAAAATAACCTGAATTCCAACATATGGCTGATAGTTTTGAATTCTGATGGTCTCAAGGAAAACATCTCCCAACATACCACAATAATTTTCTATAGTGTTCTTTACATAAATTTCATGTTCCAAACCACCAAATAGACCAAAAACAAAAATTGTTCATCAATACACTATGGTAGCTGTATCCTGATAATAACATTTAAAACAGGCCAGATATTGTGACAACACAGTAGAGCTACACAAAAACAGCATTATACTACATTTTTCCTAGATAAAACAAGACACCTAAAGGGGATGTGCTCTTTTGAGTATGCCCTCAGCTGAATATGCAGTGCTAACACTATCTTTTTTCCCATGGTCAAGGTGCAGCTGTTGGCTCATGCAGTAGAGGCTGAGGGAAAGCCACTGCATAGGAAAAATCTCATTGCAAGCTAAGTGGCCTTTGTGCCCTTACCTAAAGGAGATTTCCTTTAATGCAGAGGTAGAATTGGTGGGTTGTAATCCTACTGTCGCTTCCCATCTCTGCTGTCTCGGGGTGGAAGGCTTGACAGAGAATGGCAGCATCAGGCCTAAGCAATTCCTCACTGGTGTCACCTGGACGATTGCCATCTTTAGCACTAAACAATACTCAATAAAGTTTAGAACTCCGCTTTGAAAATAAGGATTGCAACTGTTATAATGCAATAATGGGGCACTTTTCAGAGATCTGAATGGCAAAAGTCATGAAATTAAACTGAACGCCATAGTTTCACAGCAGAAGACCCAAGCCAGCTTGCCACCCAGTAAATCAGAGGTATTTTAATAATACCTTGGCAAACTGTTCTTAAAACTATCAAAGATTATCAAAGACTGTAGCGGTTATGTTTGATGGAACGGAGAAGGTTCAACTCTGAGTGCAAACATTTACTAATTATTCGTCAGGCCAAGATTTAGAACTGGAGGAGAATAAAATATAGATGTGAGAGCCATAAGCACTGTACATTAGTACAGTTAACAGCACATAATTTACATCTACTTTACTTTTCTGTTACTATAGCAAAGGAGAAACACAGCAAACAAGAATTATCTGGCTTTGACCATCTCCTTCTTGCGTCTCCTGATAATTTTTTGTTTTATGCGAACAGCTTACTTATTGGCTTAGTCTAGACTATAGTATTGCTTCTACCAGTAAATGTGGTACTATAAAGCCCTGACTGGAAATCCCACTATGAAGGGCATAATCCTAAAAATAAAGTCATTTGAATCAATTATGGAGCAGAAAGTAAGAGTTACATCATGGTAAGTGGTCTGAATGCCCATTTACTGACACATTCAGTAGAATATAAACAATGACTGCAGTTTTATGCATTTCATGCCTGCATTTTTCAAGAAGCTTATAGGGTACAACATCACTTCTGAATAAACAGTACCTGCATGGCAAAATCTATCACCAAGGAAACATAGAATATGTCTATTTTTAGCTCATAATATATAACTCTAATATGAACTCCAATTACATACTGTATTTGCTTTCTACACTCTGCAAGTGACTGCATATTCTCTTACAAGTGCCCTAAAGACTGGGTCAGTTAGGTTATGTTAACATGTGGATAATCTCTTATTTGTCCTAATTATTTCAGGTGGTTTCATACCTGTATAGATGTTTCTTTTTAATAAGTAGATATCTTATCCATTTAAAAAGTCCTTAACAATGAAAGCCATCAATTCAGCCTGAATTAAACAGGAATACATAAAAGTGCAGTAATTTTAATGCAATAGTGATACCAATGAGATAACATTTTAGACTCACTGACAGTGACTTAATCAGCGAATCAGTATTTTTGTAAGGTGCTTTTCACAAGAGTGCTACCTGATAAAATCATACAAATATACAATTCAAAGCAATCTACCGTTAATTGCAATGACTTTTAGATGTAATTTGGTAATAAAATGACTTTTAATGCTAAAACAAAAGGCTGATGTAGTTAGCTGAATGCATGCAGTAGAATATTTAAGCTTCATGCTCTAGAATATGCTGCAATTGACCATCTGGCTTTGATTCCTTGTCATGAAAGCAGACTATCAGGTCAAGACTGCTTCTTGTTTTAAGACTAGATCATGAAGAACAAGCACTATTAAGATTAAATACAGCCTACTGGTTTTATTTTTCACAGTAATCTGTGAATGTTACAATGCAAACTGCAATAAAAGGTTGACTCTAAGATCCCCTAAGACAACATTAAGACTTAAGACATTATGTCTTCATTAACTCTCAAGTAAATAAATGAATATTTCCCTTTAATGGTGGTCTTCAAACATCAAACATTAGAAGACTAACTTGTTGAGAAGGCTAGTTTAGCAGTAACTTGATTGCAACACCCATATTGGCACTAAGTTGGCAAGGTCAAAATGTCTGTCTGCTTTTTTTAGCAGCACTGTCATGTTCGTAAAGATGGGCAAAATGTGTAAGTGTTAATCATTTCAATTTTTGTAAACTGTTGTCATGTTCAAATATGCTTGCTTTGTGATATCTATCCTTTCTGAGCCACCTTACAGTGGGGCATTCCCAATGCAGGTAAAAGGTATCTGCCACAAACACGTGCAACAAAGTTCATCCTTCTTGTTTAAGGCTTTGGAACCATAGCCTATATGTTTAAATACAGGTATGTAAATTTATCGTTCTGCATTGCTACTTATAGTTTAAAAGCTCTTACCAAACTATGATGTTATCTGTGTGCTAATTACTATGTTTCTTTACTTTGTAGTTTCATACCTGCTCTTTGTTAATAAACTGGAAATTTGTACACCTCGTGTCAAGCCAGTCTAAAAGTCTTCATTTTGATAAAGTTTAAACTCTGAGTTTTAAGTGCACTTGTTCTGATCTTACTATTATGATATAATAGATATTCAGGCATTTAAACACCACAAGAAACCCTTCATCACAGTTAACCTAATTTAAACCAAAGGAGCAACTGTAATTTTTGTTTTCTGGCTGTTTTCTGTCTTCCTACCCATTTATCAGAAAACACTAACTTATCTCTGTGGTACCCATGTTTTGCCAAAAACTCTCTGATTTTAAGTTAAGGCAGAAGACTTGCTTTTCTTCTACAAAACAACAACATCATTTTACTTACTATGTGATATTTAAAGTTAACCATTCACCATTTAAAAGATGTCCACGTATAATCTGTCTAATATCTTTCTAAAGACCTTAGATAATACAAAAAAGTTGTCTTATACAGTAAAGACTAATTGAATAACTGACTGACAGACTTAGTGACAGAATGTTCTGTGACATTAAAAGTAAAACACAGCTGCCCCCTTTTTTTTTTTTAACACGGCAATATACTAACTATGCTCCTTGATGTTATTAGATAAATGTTGGTCTGAAGAAAGCAGCAAGCAAATAAGTTTACTTTGTATGCATAGGTGATTTTACTCTCATGATTTCTGCCAAAGCTTTATTCACAGTATATCTTTTTCGCAGGAATACATCTCTCCTAAACTTAGAAAGAAAACTGAAAGAAACCTCCCAAGACATATTGTGTCTCCTTACTTTTCAAATTATGTGCTTATTAGCTTCATGATATTAAAGCTATGCACTCGCTGGCAACCTCTCCCTTTCCCAATGTCCAACAGAAAAAAAGGTCTCTTACTCTCCAAGCCTTCTTTTAACCTTTAATTGTGCTCAATTGTGTTGAATCCTATCAGTGTATAAACAGTCAACATCACTCTCTCTCCAACCTTTGACCAAGAAAGGCATGGAGTAATTATTACATCAACACAATCACCCAAAATGAAATGTCTAGCAAGGTGGGCTGTCTCTAGAAGACTGCAGATCTCAGGGCAAGTCAACTAGTGTGGCACCCTCACCTTTAACAGCCATATATTGTATAGCTGTGAAAAACAAACTCATAAAAAGATAAGTGACAGTTTTATTTTCAAATAGTTACATCTGCGGTAAAGATAAGGGGAAATTGTCAGTTTCTATGCATTCTTTAATAAGAAAAATTATTTTGGTTATGAAACACATTATAGGGTAATTACTGTTACATGTACAGAGTACACTGAATTTTTGAAGAATTGCGAATGAACATGTTACACGTTTGCAATTCTTCAGCACCACGACCATAGCAACTCTACCTCTAAAGTTCTGTCTTCCTTGCATGATCATATTCATCATCAACAGACAGACAGAATAATGAAGTATGTTATAAAGACATATAGCAGGTGATGATATATGCAATCAGCACATTATAAGTCACTAAAATGTCTCATATCCAAAATATAATGCTTATTTGCATTGAATCAGCAGACTATTTCTAAAATTTGAATCTGTTATCTTTGCTATTTGCAATTAAAGGCAACAAACATTGAACCATCAACTTTCCTATACTTACATATGTTATAATGATTTTTTTTTCCAGTAACCATACTTTTTAAATCGTGATTTTTTTTCAAGTTGACTAGGTGATATCTTATTCTGTTACTTTATCATCAATCATTGCTCCGCAGACCTGTACAAATAAGCAACGTTTAAGACTAGCGAACTTTAGCCTCATCAGAATTTGAGATAACAAACAACAACCACCCAGTTTACAGTGAAGGAGAAAACAGCAAAAGCACCAGTTAACAGTATCACTCTTAAGAATTTCATTTGGATTTCCAGCAAACTGAACCTGCATCATCCAAGTTTTTAAAACACACAAACTCTGCCTGTCCCAACTACATGAGAAACAATGACAATTTTAAAAAGAATCAGCTTGAGCCGAAGGACCCTAACTTGTTCTTATTGCACAAATAAAATACTCACAAAGAGGCGGGGTAAAAATCTCACAGAAGGTACTGTACAGTTTCATCAACCCAGGGAGCTTTACTTCCTGTCACTATTTTTCAGATTTTTTTTTGTCCAGTCAATAATTACTAAATATAAAACATTTATCTCAGGTCATTTATATTGCTGGACGTTGTCCTAAACTGTGTCCTAATTTACCCATAATAACCACATTTGAATGGAGGCCACAGTCTTAGGCCTTGTTCACACGGGCGTTAAGTTTTTGGATTAACGAACTTGCTCTGAACGTCCTAGACGTTTATGTTGCATTTTGTGGTGGCGATCGATTGACTTCTACACCGGCGTTCGTTTGTCTCTGTCTAACGCCAGCCTGCAGCCCAAATTGTAGTTTGTGTGTTAACCTGTGGAGGCAGTGTCGGGAACTGGATATGAAAGCCCTTGTCGTTTTATTTGAGGTGCCTCCTTTCAATATGGACCATTTTGCTATGTTAGATATTAATCTTCTTGTTTTAAAAATACTCGTGAATACGGCTTAACGTAGGAAGAGAAAAAATTGCCGCCGCTACTGGGTCATCCTCTGACTGCACAACGTCGGGTTAAAGGAAGTTTTTTTGTGCTTTATGAAGAAATGCGAAAATTTCCGCGCAAGTTTTTTAATTACTGTCGGATGTCGGTTTCCACTTTTGATTGTCTGCTGCAGCTGGTGCAATGCCACATTGCACGCCGATCAACCAATATGCGACTTGGTGTTAGTTTTCCTCTCAGGTATACTGAATACTGTTTTGTTAGATTTTGTCTCTTTACTGTCTGCTTTCTTTTTTTAAACTTTGCGATTATTTTTCCCTAGTTTGACTATTAAGTAATTTCTTGTATATGTTTGACTTGATTTTATGCAACGTTATTTTATTCAAATAAAAAAATGTTGGCTATCCCAGTTACCCTAAGTCAAGGGTTGGGTCTGCTGGTAACCACAAGTAACAATAATATTAGTGTATGTAATTGTTTGTTTTTTTTAATCCATCCATCCATCCATCCTCTTCCGCTTATCCGAGGTCGGGTCGCGGGGGCAGCAGCTTAAGCAGAGAGGCCCAGACTTCCCTCTCCCGGCCACTTCTTCCAGCTCTTCCGGAGAATCCCAGGCGTTCCCAGGCCAGCCGGAAGACATAGTCCCTCCAGCGTGTCCTGGGTCTTCCCCGGGCCTCCTCCCGGTTGGACGTGCCCAGAACACCTCACCAGGGAGGCGTCCAGGAGGCATCCTGATCAGATGCCCGAGCCACCTCATCTGACTCCTCTCGATGCGGAGGAGCAGCGGCTCTACTCTGAGCCCTTCCCGGATGACTGAGCTTCTCACCCTATCTTTAAGGGAAAGCCCAGACACCCTGCGGAGGAAACTCATTTCAGCCGCTTGTATTCGCGATCTCGTTCTTTCGGTCACTACCCATAGCTCATGACCATAGGTGAGGGTAGGAGCGTAGATCGACTGGTAAATTGAGAGCTTTGCCTTACGGCTCAGCTCCTTTTTCACCACGACAGACCGATGCAGAGCCGCATCACTGCGGATGCCGCACCGATCCGCCTGTCGATCTCACGCTCCATTCTTCCCTCACTCGTGAACAAGACCCCGAGATACTTGAACTCCTCCACTTGGGACAGGATCTCTCCCCCAACCCTGAGAGGGCACTCCACCCTTTTCCGGCTGAGGACCATGCTCGGATTTGGAGGTGCTGATTCTCATCCCAGCCGCTTCACACTCAGCTGAACCGATCCAGAGAGAGCTGAAGATCACGGCCTGATGAAGCAAACAGGACAACATCATCTGCAAAAGCAGTGACCCAATCCTGAGTCCACCAAACCGACCCCTTCAACACCCTGGCTGCGCCTAGAAATTCTGTCCATAAAAGTTATGAACAGAATCGGTGACAAAGGGCAGCCCTGGCGGAGTCCAACTCTCACTGGAAACGGGCTCGACTTACTGCGGCAATGCGGACCAAGCTCTGACACCGTTGTACAGAGACCGAACAGCTCTTATCAGGGGTCCGTACCCCATACTCCCGAGCACCCCCACAGGATTCCCGAGGGACACGGTCGAATGCCTTTCCAAGTCCACAAAACACATGTAGACCGGTCGGGCAAACTCCCATGCACCCTCCAGGACTCTGCTAAGGGTGAAGAGCTGGTCCACTGTTCCGACCAGGACTAAAACCACACTGTTCCTCCTGAATCCGAGGTTCGACTATCCGACGGACCCTCCTCTCCAGAACCCCGAATAGACTTTTCCAGGGAGGCTGAGGAGTGTGATCCCTCTATAGTTGGAACACACCCTCCGTCCCCTTTTAAAGAGGGGACCACCACCCCGGTCTGCCAATCCAGAGGCACTGTCCCGATGTCCATGCGATGTTGCAGAGACGTGTCAACCAAGACAGTCCTACAACATCCAGAGCCTTAAGGAACTCGGCGATCTCATCCACCCCGGGCCCTGCCACCAAGGAGTTTTTGACCACCTCGGTGACTTCAGTCCCAGAGATGGGAGAGCCCACCTCAGAGTCCCCAGGCTCTGCTTCCTCATTGGAAGGCATGTTAGTGGGATTGAGGAGGTCTTCAAGTACTCCTCCCACCGACCCTAACGCCCCGAAGTCGAGGTCAGCAGCGCACCATCCCCACCATATACGGTGTTGACACTGCACTGCTTCCCTCCTGAGACGCCGGACGGTGGACCAGAATCTCCTCGAAGCCGTCCAAAGTCGTTCTCCATGGCCTCTCCAAACTCCTCCCATGCCCGAAGTTTTGCCTCAGCAACAACCAAGCCGCTCGCTTGGCCTGCGGTACCTATCAGCTGCCTCCAGAGACCCACAGGACAAAAAGTCCTATAGGACTCCTTCTTCAGCTTGACGGCATCCCTCACGCGGTGTCCACCAACGGGTTCGGGATTGCCGCCCGACAGGCACCGACCACCTTGCGGCCACAGCTCCGTCAGCCGCCTCAACAATAGAGGCACGGAACATGGCCCATTCGGACTCAATGTCCCCACCTCCCTCGGGACGTGGTTGAAGTTCTGCCGGAGGTGGGAGTTGAAGCTACTTCTGACAGGGGACTCTGCCAGCCGCTCCCAGCAGACCCTCACAACACGCTTGGGCCTACCAGGTCTGACCGCATCTTCCCCACCATCGAAGCCAACTCACCACCAGGTGGTGATCAGTTGACAGCTCCGCCCCTCTCTTCACCCGAGTGTCCAAGACATATGGCCGCAAGTCCGACGACACGACCACAAAGTCGATCATCGACCTGAGGCCTAGGGTGTCCTGGTGCCAAGTGCACATATGAACACCCTTATGCTTGAACATGGTGTTCGTTATGGACAATCCGTGACGAGCACAGAAGTCCAATAACAAAACACCGCTTGGGTTCAGATCGGGGGGGCCATTCCTCCCAATCACGCCCTTCCAGGTCTCACTGTCATTGCCCACGTGAGCATTGAAGTCTCCCAGCAAAACGAGGGAATCCCCAGAAGGTATGCCCTCTAGCAACCCCTCCAGAGACTCCAAAAAGGGTGGATGCTCCAAACTGCTGTTCGGCATACGCACAAACAACAGTCAGGACCCTTCCCCACCCGAAGACGGAGGGAGGCCACCCTCTCGTCCACCGGGGTAAACCCCAATGCACAGGCTCCGAGTCGGGGGGCAATAAGTATGTTTAAAAAATAAGTGTTTTTTTTAAATACTTTTATATTTATTTTTAAGCAATTACATTTCAAGAGATACCCAACTTTGTAATACTATAACAGGTTCCAATCAACTGAGGGTGTTACAATATGAACATTTAGGATACCTTTCTCTTAACTGTGTAATTTCAATAAGTGGTTAAAACTTTACACAGTTTTGGGGGACTTTTTCTGGTAGCCCACTGTACAAAAACATTTTTGTGTACTATGACATGGAGCCAATAGGTCATGGGTTACATGTCTAGCCAGGAGAATCTTAGAGACATTACCCAACTCTCAAAAAATGCAAAAAGTCCAGTGTATCCAGAAGAAGTTTATTAATTTCTACAGGGTGACTTCCTGTAATAGGACTAAATTGATGTGTGGGTGTGTTTGTGTGTGTCCTGCGGTGGGTTGGCACCCTGCCCAGGATTGGTTCCTGCCTTGTGCCCTGTGTTAGCTGGGACTGGCTCCAGCAGACCCCCGTGACCCTGTATTCGGATTCAGCGGGTTAGAAAATGGATGGATGGATGATTACCGTGGGGGCAACACTATTCCATAATGAGTTTCATGAAGCAGTAAATTCAAAGGGTAGTGTACACTGGGAAATGATTTAGCAGAAAAATATGGAACTCTGTTCTTTGTTGAAATGGTTAGCATGGGCTGCCTGTCCCTTTATAAAGGCATCCACGACACAGAAGAATTCAAAGGTGTACCCATAATGGGTTGCCATGGTACATTTCAAACTTTCCCTAAAACCCCTCCAGGACAGATGGTCAAACAGAACTGCACAACTTGCCTTAAAGGCAAAGGTAAAGGACAGCAGTAATTCATTTCCCCTGATGCAGAGTGATGTGCACCCTTTTCTTGCTTTTGTACAATGCACCAAATCATAAGGCTCAAGAAGAGAAAAAGCACATATGCAGTCATGTTATTGTATCTGCAGTGCAATACTCTGTCATCAACGTTACAACACAGTTTCAAGGACATTTTCTCATTGCCAGTTGCAAATGACACCCAGGTTCAGAACTGCATGTATAAAAACTTACTGCTTACACAACAGGCTCTAGTATTGTTTTCATGTAAAGCACAAACATCATAAAAAAGTCCAAAATAAAGTAGTGGAAAAAAAAGAATAAACTGGCCAAGTAGATTCCTCTAAAGATTGTTTTCCTTAATCACCAAAGAAGCAATTGACACCTGCCTTTTAAATACATTCCTTGGTCAAGTGGATTTAGCTCTTAATTTCAACAAGAATTCCTAAGTTCAAGGTGAATTATTTAACGTGGATAGCAATAAAAAAAAAACATAGTGATCTTTTTATTTACATTATAAAGAGTGCTATTAATTTTTATATGAGAAATGTGATTGTTTCTCCAGGTGCTTCTTGGTGACCATATTAAACATGTACAGCCATTACAAATCCAGTTTAACACCACAAGGTGGTAACACTGCATTTGGTAACAAAAATGACTAGATAAAGCTACTTCTTCTGTATGTATATTTCAATATTAATAAATGGAAGTCTGCAGATGAGACTAGACAATTTATTCCGCATCGTTCATGTGGTTAGCTGATAGCTAATTTGTTCCAGTACCTCACTCAGGTGTTTAAAGGGCAGCAGGGTGGTTTGCTTCAGACTCCCACTACCTGCTGCGTAAAGAAATGCTCTAACATAAAAGACTATTAATCTAAATAAAATAGGCTTTCTTTAGAGAAGATTGCTTTGTTGTACACGGTGATATGGAAGGTCCCTGGAGAAAATGTAAGATTTGACTGTTTATACTGTATGCTTTTAATAGCAGTGTTATTTTTGTACTTTTACTCAATGCTATTTCACCAACTAATTACAATATTCATTGCATATAGTAATTCCATAGGACATGAAAAGTATAGTATTCAAGAATAATAAAAATACAAACACCTTCAAGCATGTTATTGTGCAAAATATTTATAGCCATAATATATAGTGTCTGACTTCCACACTGACTTCTTCATTTGTGGCTGAAATAGTTCATACTTTTCTTAATTTATATATTCTTACAGGATACATGCCTCTATTTTTTATTATACTGAAATACTGCTCATTACAAACAACAGTATACATTACAATGGCACAAATGCAGTCAAGCATTATTCACAAACTGTTACAGATTACAGAATACAAACCGTTTAAAAGTTTTAAAAAATGAACATCAATAAAATCTATTTTAAAAAAAAAAGTGCTAGTAAGATTTGTGCTTCTGGATGACAAGCTCAACCAAAGAACAATATTTTGTTTGTTTGCATGCAGACCATCGCCTATATGCAGCCTACTTCTCAATTTCATTTTTATTAGCCTCAGGTGAAAAAGTGCCATCACACATATAGATGTCAGTAAAAGGCACACCAATTGAAATTGCTTCATCAGTAATCTCTAGGTGTTTGCCTACAGCAAGGAGCCAACATTTCTTCAGAGGTAAATTGCCAGATTTACCTATCACTGAATTGTCTTCCTCCAGGCATCAGGATTCTCTGCTGGCTCTTACTTATTCTTTCATCTACTTCCTGCAACTAACCACACCCATCATTTCCTTTTCACCCTTTGTCTCCACCCCTGGCCTAATGACTTACTAATAAGGCAATAACAAGGCAAAAGCAAACTCTGATTTAGAGCATCTTATAATGTGTCCATCTCCATTTTGCTCTTTTTTAGATTTTTCAAACACACTGCACATTCTTTGATACCTTCTGCTTCATCTAGTAGCTTACCTCTTACTATCCCTTTCTATGTAGCTATCCACTTCTCAATTTATAACCGCCTATCTACTCCTGCCTATTGGAAAAGCTTGTCTTGATGTCTCTGCTACAATGCCTCCTGTTGCTACAGCTACAGAACATGCACCACTGGACTTCTCTTTAACATTCACTATCATCTTCTCATATTAAGTTCTTCACACTTCACAGGACCAAATCAGAAAACCTCAGTAATGTTAAAAAAAAAAAACAAAACAACAACAGAGTACTGTGGAAAAGCCAGAAAGGATGTCAAGCTTAGCTTTTCTTAGGTATAAGGATAATATACAAATACAAATTCCTTGTGCCATCATGACTTGACACGAGTTATTAAAGTCTATCATATGAGGAAAGAAAACATAATATAGTCAAATGAAAACATCATTTGCCAAACTGAGAGCCTTCAATAACTTTATTAACTTAAAAGAAAATAAAAGATGTCCAGGTCTCCATTTTTGCAAACTCCTTTATTCTAGAAGATGGTAGCTGTATGCTGAAGACTGCCATCAAGCATTGTCAACATGACAGGCCAGTCCTGGGTGGAAAGCCAGCCCACTCATTCATCCATGGTCACTCCTTCTGTACCAATTATTGTGCATGTTAACATAGGGATAACACATAAATTACATACACATTACACACCAGGAACCAGGATGAGTTTCAAACCCAGGTTGATCGAATTGCATATCACTGAACTTCTAGGTTTCTAAGTAGTCAAGGAGTCGAAACAAACATTTGTCAAGAAACAGAGTTGTAATTATTGGTAGACACAAAAAATTGACAAATTGTTTAAACAGAAGGGAAATCTGGTAAAAACAAGCTTTAAAAGGGTATGTATTTTTTCAATTTTAAGTTATTTCTTCACATTCATGGTATAATATTTTTTTCCATTTATATAGCACTTTTCTCCCTACTTAAAGCATTTTATTGAGTAGGGAACCACTTCAGCCATGCTGAATGCTGGCTGGGCCCAAACATGCTTAGCTTCAGGTGGATGACCTCTGCTGAAGTGCAAGTGGTTTAGCTGTTAGGTTGCCACATAAAATTGCATTCAAAGAGAAAGCATATTTTATAAAGTTTTAAAAAATAACTAGCCCGCTCTTGTTTTATTTTTTTTGAAATGGAGGTTAAGTGTACTGGAGTCCTTTTATAAAGAAAAGCATTAAAACTTACAGAAAACATCCATTTTTCAACCAACAAAAATTTGAGTATTGGTCCACATCTTGAGACAACACACATATTGGAAAACAACATGTCCATGTCATCCATGCTGGGTCCTATACTTTTCTCTCTGTACACCACCTCACTGGGCTCCATCATCCAATCCCATGGGTTCTCTTATCATTGCTATGCTGATGATACACAGCTCTACCTGCTGTTCCCACTAGGAGGACAATATGGTATCTGCTAGAAGTCTCTGCAGGTCTTACTAATATCTCAACCTGGATGAAGGACCACTACCTACAGCTCAACCTGGCTAAAACAGAGCTTCTTGTGATCCCAGCCAGTCTGCTCATCTCCCCATCTCTGTATAGCTCTCTCACTGTCGCTAACACCTGCCAAATCAGTATGTAACCTTGGGGTGGTAATTGATGAGCAGCTATTTTTTTCTGACCACATTTCTACTGTTTCTCGTTTACGGAGGATCATGCAGTACAATATCTGCAAGATCAGACCTTATCTGACAGAGAATGTAGTACAACTTCTGGTCCAGACTTTAGTCCTGTCATGTCTGGACTACTGCAACTAACTTCTGGCAGGAGTACCCACACATGATATCAAGGCACTGCAGATGGTCTAGAATGCAATGGGCTATCTTGGATTTAACTAGCCAAGAGTGAACATGTCACTTTTCTCTTCAGGTTGCTACGCTGACTCCCTGCAACTGCACACATTAAGTTCAAATCCCTGAGGTTTGCATACAGAGTAGTCAATAAGTAAGCACCGAAGTATATGGAGACACTGGTGAAGTCCTATACTCCTTCTCACCCTACATGGTATCAATTCTCAATCCAGACTCCTTTCCTGTGTAGTTTCTAGTTGGTGGAACGAGCTGCCCACCTCCGTCCTTACTGCTGAGTCCCTTGTTGCATTCATGGAGCAATTGAAAATCCAGCTGTTTTGTGAATATTGTTCTAATTGATTGAAAAAAAAAAACTTTGCTCTGTTATATTTTATACTAGCCAACCCGTGGCGTACCATACGCCGCATAATCAGGCCGTGTTTTTTTAATGATTTTTAAGCACAGGGAGAAAATTAACATTTGAAAAATGGGTAATGTAATGAATCAGCAAGAAATGCAACATTATAACAATGCACGGAACGAACAAACACACAATTGTCCGTGACTGAAAACTGGCGGGCCAATCTTGTTGATGTGAGCGAAGGTAATGTAGACGCGCGCCTTCTGTTCTGACAGATGCGTCGACGATGTATTGCAGGAAGAGTTTGCCACTGGAATGCAAGACATTAATGAAGATCTCATGGCAAGCCTGAAAGCATAAAATTGGAGCTGTGTGACTCGTGTTCTTTTCGCGGTTCGCTTTTACTCAACATGGGTTAATTGTATGTGCTAGCCTGGATCTCCGAAAGGGAATAGCAGTGGAAAAATCATGGGGTCACAGTTCATATTGAGAATAGAGATACGCTTGCAAGCATCTCCCCTTGGATATATGCAAATGTCGTGTTGTGCAGGAGGTTCCCCGTCTTCACCTACAAAGCAGCAACATCAGTTTGACAGGACGGGGCGTTATACCTTCTCATACAGCAGTAACAGAGTAACAGTGAGTGATAATGTCATGCATTTGCATGTAAGACTTTGCGAAGGGAGTAACCTGGCGTATCATGTTGTCTAGTTGAAGCAACAAAATGTCACTGCAAGCGCTATTACATTCCTTTTGCAAACGTTGACTGGTAGCCTCAGTAGAATCGAAGATATATAGCTGACCGTATTATGGTGACGTGGCAGGATTGTTATATAAAGGAGAGACCTGGTAATAAATTTGACCGTGGATTCTGAAAGCATACGGTCCTTGTCCAGATGGTTGAGCGATGTGTGCGCCCATTGACGCGAAAGCTAAAGCAGAGTTGTATTCCCTGATATGATCACAGTAATTTCGGGACAGCGGGTTCTTGCCAGTCAAGAGGTCTTACAATAAAAGAGGGGGCTTGGATAGCGGTGGCAAAGACACCTTGCCAGCATGACAACACTTAGTATAATGTCCGGATTTGTTGACCTTTTGAGAGCACGAGTTGTCTCGAAGCATTGTTGGCAATGTTCACATTGCAGCCTTCGGTTAGTGTTGTGTTTTTTCAAATGTGTGTTCAGATATCTTTGCACTCTGAAGCTTTTGGAACAAAAGGTGCATTGAAAGTCCTGTGTGGAATGCGTGTGTTCAGGGGAGGGTGTCTTTAAATGTTTTTCAGGAAGAGGAGAGTGGGCAGGTGACGTCACATTAATGTGGCGAGCAAGTGGGTGTGCACATACCGACAGAGTCAAAAGATGTCACCAGAAGGTAATCACATGGGTATTTGAGAGGCATGAGAACCTCGTAATGCATGATCCAAAGGACCGCTAAAGAGCAGGGATATGAAGAGATGCTGGGCCAGACTGTAAACTCGAGGAGAGGCATGAGGACGTTCTTGGAAGTAAATGCTGATAGTAGACTCCGGACGTATTCATGTAATCAGCGTATTGTTGAACAGACTGTATAACAATGCCTCTGAGACTAAGAACAACGGACACCACGTCACCGAAGTTATCCCAATGTTGGCAAACAAAGGTAACAGCCATGTTACGAAGTTTGAGAGCAACAGTTTTGTCAATGACATTTCTCCAAAAAAACCCGACTGACAGAAACAAACAGTTACCTGAAGCAGGAATTTCTATAACATTGAAAGAAGTGTTGTTTCCATGAAATACATTTGAAGCGGTAGCCATGGAGGGCAAAAGAATAGGCAACGTGGCTCACAGCTGGGTTTGGACCGCAGCACAGACCAAAGTGAGTGAGTATGTGTTTGATGAGCTGTTTGATTTGGCGGGCAGTGGTCTGAGGTGCGTTCCTGAGCACGTGGGAGGAGGGATAGAGTTTCTGGGCGGGGCTTCGTTGTTCCTTTCGCATGGTTTTTCATGGTGGACGCGGTCGGGTGTCGAAACCGAAAAGAATAATGAAAACTCAAGGCTTAATTGTGCATGTGAACTGCTAGCACAGACGAAAGGGGCTAACTGGGTGGTCGGTGAGTTTTTGCGTCCAGGCACATGGACAGGCAGTGTGAATGCCTAGAGAGCGAGGGTAGAAGCGGGCCAGTGAAAAAGGAGTGTTAGTGGGCAGGGAAAAGTTTTCCTTATTTCTGCAGGAGCATCTAAGAAGACGCCTGTTTGTTGCGGATGCGAATTGCTGTATGTAGTGTGTAAAACAGTTTGCTATGGTGCACGCGGTCATGCGTCGTAACCGAAAACTCGGTTTTTAAAGACTGCTTACTTCATTGTTTTAACCTCAGTTGTAAAGGATTGTTTTAAAGATCCCATGGGATACCCCTCGCAAACTGTTTTACACGCTGCATATGGCGATTTAACTCCGCGAGAAACATGCCTCTATGAACAGTCAACGTGCAAGTGCATGTGGCCTCTACGACAGACGAATATAAATGACGGCGTTTCTTCTGTGTCGTCGCGTCCGAGTTGGAGGCCGTAGCTCTGCGAGTTATCGTCGTATCCAATGTTCTTGGGGTTCGTGGGCGTGGCTTCTTCCTGCGTGCGCTATAGGACTCTCACTTGTCGCCGGCTTAGTGAATCCACGCCCCTTCCGGCGTGCTTTCCATGGTTGTCTTGCCTTAGTGAATTATATATATATAGATTGTTGGTTAATTTGTTGTTAGATTAAGTTTAATTGCTTTATCGAATGTAATCTATAATTGTAAATGTATCAGGTATTACACTTCTTTACTTGAGGAAATTAACTTTTATTACCTGTGTTACTACACTTGCTGAACAAACAGGCCCTAGCCTAATATTTCTCGATTATGTTTACCTCTTTTATAAGTTGCTTTGGATAAAAGTGTCTGCTAAGCAAATAATTATAAATGTAAATGTAAATTTTAAAAATGAAAAAAAAAAAAGCAAAAAGCAAACCACTGTTGCAAGGTTCAGTCATTTTAAAAGAAGACCTGCTATGCACCTCATTTTTAACAATTTTGTCTTCCTCTACAGCACACTTCAGGGATAAGGGTATGGATTCATCCCAGAAAGTCAAAGGGTATGGATTCATCCCAGAAAGTCAATCACCAAACCTTGTTACTGATGTTAAATGTTGACGCCAAGATGTGAAATGGTTCTCTATATGAATTTTGTTTACTTTATGCCTAACTAATATCTAACTTATCTTTTAATCAATAGTCAAGTAATTACTATTGCCTGGCAACTTCAGCTAAGACAAGCAGCAACGGGAAAAAAGCAAATAGGGGAAAAAAAGATGTGATTCGACACAAAACACAACATCTTTACTTACATCAGAATATACGTTGAAGAATATCTGATGAATGAATAAGCCATGCTTCTTCTGTAGGCTTGCAAAGGCAAATGGAGGTACAATACATTAAGACTGATATTCAAATTCACACTAGGCCTCACATTTAAAGACTTAGCCGATGGTAAACATATAATAAGTATTTAAACTTGTTATGGTACAATGGAAACAAAATAGGCAAAATGTGTGTGAATGTTTCTGCCAAAAGAAACACAGGCAAATTTTCTATTCAGTGTGAAAATCTGTGACATACTACTGCTTTTGACTAAGGGGAGCATTTCCAAAAAGCAGCCTTCCATCATCTAAGGGAATTAATTGATCAAAATATACATTTATTTCTATGATCACATAATTGGATTCAAGCTCACAAATTCATAGTAACTCTTTCAAAATATTATGAAATGTTATTAAAAAGTCCTAAACCAACTCTAACTGTGTTTTAATTTTAAAAATTCAGTAGATAAATGTGGCTTAACATCATTTAGTGGCATTTTACATGTACCAAGAACATGGAGGTTCTTCGGCACCACAATAAACAAGAATGAATCAGAGACATCTACCACTGTGGCTTATGTCAATTCAAGCACGCAAAATGTCATGACCACCTTGGGTGTGTGGAGGTGGGTCTTTAACTCAAAAGCTACTAATCGACATTCATTGTGTGAGAGATGTCTAGAGCAGGCATGTCAAACTCACTACTATTGGTGGGCCGCTTCGACTGCCATACATGCGTCTGCGGGCCGCACTGTAACAAATACTATTATACTATTATACAAAGTTACTGTAGTTTTCTTTCCAATACTGAAAACATTAAAAATGTAACACTTAAAGTTTAAAGAAAAGCAATTTATTTTCATACAATCTCCATACAACAGCGTACAATTAGAGTCTTAGCCTCTTAGCTAAGTCCTTTATTATTATTATATTATACTAGACATTAAGCCCGTTACAATAACGGGCGCTAGAACAGTAGTACATAAACATTAGTAGGAACAGTCTATATTAAATGGCAAGGGACCTTGACCTCATTCTGTTTCTTGTCTTAATTTGTTTTTGTCAAAAATATTTTTGCAAGAAGCTTAAAGTAAAATAATAATAAAAATAAAATCGAAACGTATATGTCAATACAGTAAGTATAATTAATATTGCCTTAGTGTACAACTTTGTAACAATCTGTAAGACACAATATCTGAAGAAGATATTTAGGTAAAATTTTCTATTTTTTACCTCATGAAATGTTTCTATACAATTTCATTATAGATAAAATTTCTTGTAAATATTCTGTCTGAGTTTGGCAAGAGTTTGCCTTGTTCAGGACCATCTACACCCTTGACAACAACATCTGGAAAACTTCTAACTCTTGACAATAAAATATATAACTGACTGTGGCTGAATACTGGTTCTGGAAAGTAAATGCCAACCTTTTCTAAGGTTTGCTCTTCTGAGTCTTTCGCTTTTAGCGTTTTTCTGATGGTCATTTTCTTTTTCTTCAATCCATCTATGTGCTCGCATTTTTCTTTGTCTTTCAGCCTTTCTTTTGTTAATGTTTACTTGTTGAGCTGACCGTTCTTCCTGGAGATGTTGCTTATATAGGATTTGATTGTCTGTGTCCTACTTGGCGTGTTTTTTTTTTGGGTGGCATGTTGTTAGTAGATACGTCTGTAATATTTTCTCCTACAGTAATACTGGCTTGTATGTGGCTGTAATATGCATCACTGTATTGTGTGTCATTAATTTTCTCTTGCAGCAATACTGGTTTGTATTTCCATAAAATGCCTGTAATTTTCTCTGACAGTAATACTGCTTTGTTGTCCGTAATATGACTTTAATTTTCTGTCACAACAGTGGGCAATCAGCAGAGTGTCCCCAGCAACTAATGTAATGTGTGGCGTGCTGCTTATAATCGTGCCTGTGGCGTCTCCCCAGCAAGTACTATGCAGTTCTCCCGCAAGTATTTAAATCTGTGCTGACGTGCAGCCGATTATTGTATGTGTGGCGTCTCCCCAGCAATGGATTTTATGTGCGCGGCCACGACTACCCAATCAGCACTCTCCTCAGCAATGGTGTCCTTTATTTCTTATCATGCGCGGACGTGGCAAGGCCATTTACCGTGTGCCCAGCTTCCAGTGTGTGTGCTTTATTTGCTTATTATGCGCAGCAATGGCTAGGCCATTCACTGTGTGCCCAGCTTCCAGTGTGTTTGCGTCCACGGTGCCGAGCACATGGGCGGGGCGCGGTGCGATGTGCGGCGCGGCCCACGCATGCGCACTTCACCAGAAGACACACACACACGGACACCTGGACGCACACAGGGGTTTTATTAAAG
Source organism: Polypterus senegalus (assembly GCF_016835505.1). Taxonomy (NCBI): domain Eukaryota; kingdom Metazoa; phylum Chordata; class Cladistia; order Polypteriformes; family Polypteridae; genus Polypterus; species Polypterus senegalus. The sequence continues at coordinate 50,853,745 of NC_053161.1, forward strand.
AGGATTCATTGCTTATATAGGAGTCTTACAGTGTGAGATTTATTTCTTTTGTCCCGACACTTGGCATCTCTTGTTAGTAACCAGTTCGTCAATATCAGACTGGAAATCTTGTGCAGCTGCAACTTTTATGAGGGATGAAATGTGCTTGGCAGGAAGTCTTGAGCGATGTGGGGTTTTGGTAGCTTTCATTAACGAAAACAATTGCTCACAAACGTAAGTGCTTCCAAACATAGACAATACTCTCGATGCCAACTTATGCATCTACACATACGAGGATGGCAGGTAAGCATACAAGCCTGGCACACCAACTTCGTTGTATTTTGCCATCAGAATAGAATCTGACTACAGTTCAATCAATTCCATTTGGATATTCTAAGGCGCATTCTCAACGTTGTAAGAGTATGGTGATGTAAACAGCACAAAGTCCTGTTCGTGTGAACTGAAATCGTGAAAATGCTCACTGAATTCATTGCTCAGTAATACATGTTGGAAAACAAATCCTCCAAAAATCTAATTTTAATTTACTAAGTTTTCTTCAAAGTTAATATTGTAAAATAAGCCGATATGCAAAAACCCCCTGACCTACACTAATTATACAAACTCAAAATCACACAAATCTGTTAACAAACAACTCCCCCAACTTCTCGCATCCACTTCAGATCTTCAACTGTAGTCTGCACTAACTGTTCGTTACAATACTAGCACAAAATTACATAAAACAATAGCAAAAAAAAGTGAAAATATGTGAGCTATTACTACTCGTGATGGTCAGTTCTGCCCAGCCAGTAGTGTAGCCCAGTGGTCCGCAACCTTTTTGACACCAAGGACTGCTTTACTAGAAGCAAATTTTTCCCGGGACGGATGGGTTGTTGGAGGTTGGAGTTTGTGGGGTGATTATGAGAGGGTTCGTAGAGCAGTTTTATACACAATTTACATTACATTTCTATTATTATTAAGTTATAATATAGTAATATAAATTATACAGCTTACCATAATGCAGAATCAGTGAGAGCCCTGAGCTTGTTTTCCTGCAACCAGACAATCTCATCTGGGGAGGATGGAAGACAGTGACACGCAAAGTGTGTTGCTTATGTTCAGCATACTCCGTAATCTCGTTTTGGTTGCTGTCACGGCAGAAAACGTGCATCACAAAGATAGGATGTTGGAAACAGAAGCAGCTTCAATAGCTTCCTACCCACTATTTTAATCTTCTCCTGTCTACAAGTTATGCTGGCGAGAATTTTTCTCAGCATTTCCTTGCAATAATACACTTTCAGGGTGTGAATAATGCCCAAATCCAATGGCTAAAGCACTGTCGTGCAATTGGGTGGGAGAAATTCAACGTGAACATTATCTAAATGCGGAAGCATGTTGTGGTCAGCATAGTTATCCTTTTCTTCTTGTTCATACTGTGAGGTTTCTGAACTCTTTTGGGATGTGGGGAATCCCCCCCACCCAACGGGAACAACACGCTGAAGTGCGTCCCAAAGCGCTACTGCCACGTGTGAGATTGTTTGTCCGGGTCCCAAGAGAGTTTAAAAACCTCATATTTTGTTGAATAAATGCCGCATTAATAGGAATGTTTCTTGAACAAGCATCACTGCAACCACATAAAAAGGGCTTTTTCGGCGTCTTCAAATGCAGCAGTTTGCATACGTTTGCAACCCAAGATTTTTCTTCTTTTTTGCATATAGGAAGTATGCTGTTTCTATAGAAGGGTGACAATGAGTTAAATTCCAATGGATGTTTTTCAAATGTTGACGAGCAATAAGGAAAAGGTATCACTTAAAACCACACAAAACAAAAACAGCAAAAAAACAGGAACGAGGAAAGTTCGAAGAAAGAACACTTTTTTACAATGTTTCTGTGTGGGGATCGTTGTGCAAATGTCCACAACTGAGCTGTGACCACAGAACTAACTGCTCTGTGGATGATTCATTCAAGCATTTCAAGGTCACTTCGTTGTAATGAAAGTATCTGCTGCTGAATGTACTTTGTAGTAACGAGATTTCTGTGGACTCGTGTCATATCGGGAAACAGTCAGAAACATAAAAATACTTTGTTGTAATACTGTACTATGTCACCGTGGTCTCTCCTCTCTCTGCGCCGCTGCAAAGCCCCACCTGCCTAGCGTTCTGAAAAGTGTCCTCAGTGAAGGGGGCAGCCATTTTACTGTAGCCCTTCACTGAGTGAGTCTCCGTTGCTGGCAGTTCTCTTGCGGCTCGGTAGTGTGCGGAGAACGCAGCCTAGTACTTCAGTTGCAACTTCACGGCTGCAAGTATACTAGCAGATGACGTTTCCGGGACCATAATGAAAATGTGCTTTTGTCAGAAGGCAGAAGTAAGAAAAGTCAATATGTAACGCCGAAGATGCAGAATGATTCAATCACAAACAATAGTAATCATTTTGTACAAGTTTAGTGCTAATTAGGATCTGTCATGCGGGCCGCATGCGTGTTTGACATGCCTGGTCTAGAGAATAGTCTTCAGACATTAACACTCACTGTGTCATACAGTCTGACAGTTCTGAAATTGTGAGTGGGTGGGGGGATCTGATATCTGATAACAATTAAAATATATCTTGAGTTGAATTCATGGATAATGTTTTAAATAGAAGCACTAACATAATTTCATGCACAATACCAAAACATACATTAAAAAATGTGTCATTTCTATTCCTCCTTTTTAAACTTTACAGTAAATTCCACCATCAGAGCTCTCATTATGAATTCTATTGAAAACAATGATGCCAGAGAACAGCATTCTAACATTTGCAGCATGCTTTAGACATTCAGGGTCATGTACAGAGTTATTCACCCCAGGATCAAGTTTCTTGGCATAAGAGACTTGACCCAGAAGGCACAAGTTTATTCAGGCTACATAGATCTGCAATGAGCCAGAGCAGTTAATTTAACTACAGCTGGGCCCTCACCACACGATGGTCACTGAGCCAGAGATATGGTTATGCTTGTTGACCTTGGCTTTTCCCTTCTTATTTTGGGATTTGTTGTGAAGGGTATGACTGATGTTAACACCAAAGCAAATTAGATTTACAGTTCTTCTTAGCTTGACAATTGCCAACAGAAAGTAAAACTAATCTCTACTTTTTTTTTGTTAAATTACAAAACCCTGCAGGTACCTTCCTAATCATCCTTATTAGTTCTATAATATGAACAATATATTTTTCTTATATTCTTCATGTCAGTTTTTCTGGTCTTTCATCTTGGTTAGATCAGACTTTAAAGTGATGGATACAGAACCAATATAATCAAATATTCTGAAATATCAATGCATATACAATACCTCAGTATTGTACATGTATCCATCCATTATATAACCTGTGTCACACACACACACTTAGGAGACAGCCAAAAGGTCCAACATGGGGCATAAAAAAGACACCAGGTAAAGGGTTGGTAAACAGCATTAATGCCTTTCCTCTCTTTCCTCTTTTTCCTCTTTCAGAACCATGGAAGACTAAGCCAAAACTCGTCACTTCCCTTCTTTTGCAGATGACCTCACAAGCGTCCTGTCCTGATGACTTCACTTCCGTCCCATCCTGATCACCTCACTTCTTTCTTATACCAACGCCATCATTTCCATTTCCTGCTGTTTTGTATAAACCAGTTTTCAACACTCATTTGTCTTTTGTTACATTGCAGAGAAATGACCGGTATCAGTCAATATTAACTACTTGCCTACAATATACGAGGCAAATCTCCAAAACTTTGTTTTGTTTTTGTCTCCAGTCATTCACACCAGATATGACCTTAACATCCAGTGTATGAAATCCATTTATACTCTTTCATTTAAGCAATATTTGGCACAATATTTTACATTTCTAACTACACCTCAACTTTCTGTCCAATATTTAAGATGAAAGTTTGAAGTGGACATTTGTGAGATCTCCCTTCAGGAAGGCACCTACTTTTAAAGTCTGTCCTTTTCACCATTTAGCTTTGGAGGTTAAAGGTTGCTTATGTTTGGACTGCATCAGTGTCTCAACTCAGTCCACATTATTATTATCTTAAATTTTTCTTTTATCCTCATTTTCCCCTGTCTTTTACCCTGAATTATGCCTTATATCACAATTAAAAGGTCACAATATAGAGAGGAATTGGTCTAGCAGAAATGAATGAAGCAGAGCAAAAGCTAGAGGACAAGTTTTCACCTGTCTGTTATTCAGCAAAATACTTACATGCTATACTTACACAGAATGTTAAACCTAAAAGTAACTCACTTATAGGAGGTACAGGAAGCAACAAGACACACACACACACATACATCTCATACACTCCTTAAGACTATTTATTATTTTATTTTATTTATTTTAAATGAGAGTCACAAACTTGTCATTAGATGTTGAGAAATGGGCTCAAACAAATCTGTAGAGAGCTGTACGTTGTTTCATTAACCTACCTAGTCTTTCTGTGCAGTTTCAGATATTTGAATTGCACGGGAATTGAGATAAAAATTAAAAAACATACTATTATCATTTTTGATTTATTAACATTGTGAAGATTGTAACTGTAAGAAACCAAATTATACTCATTTGAGTGCCATCCTGGATAATGGGGCAATAAAAACCTATTGTGGCAGTGATGCTAAAGTTACTGGAAAGGCATTGGGAACCAAATAATATGATTTTTATCCCCACGCTGATAGCTTCCAGCAAAAAGATACTGCTACAGGTCTTATTCATGTTCCTGCAAGATTGCTTGGCCCTTTATTGATGAACTAGCAAAATACCCGCGCTTCGCAGCAGAGAAGCAGTGTGTTAAAGAAGTTATGAAAAAGAAAAGGAAACATTTTAAAAATAACGTAACATGATTGTCAATGTAATAGTTTTGTCGCTGTTATTAGTGTTGCTGTCATCAAGGATGTGATTATCATTATTTCTTTCAATCAGGTTCATATTTGGAGGATGTGTTGTGTTCAAGTTAGATTCCGTGTTTGTCAACCGTTGTAAAGATAACAGGTTTCATTCATCGAAGTGTTCACTACCCAAATCATCACTCGTGAATCTAAGATGTTTAACAGGCATTCCCGGTATTAAGTTGTGAATTTGCCTGCGAATATTTAGTGGTAGAGAGTCTATGAACTTAATTTAAACTTAAGCTTTACACCTTGCTTTCCTATTGATATGTCTACAAAGGCTTGTTCAGATTCAGAGGGTTGTTCCTTTCTTACTGCATCAATAAACAGCACGTCCTACTGTTTATCTGAGACATCAAACACTGCATGCACAGGTTTACCTTTCCCAGTCTTGCAAAGGCAGTTCACGTGAGCCGCTCGGAGTACATGCATCGAAGCTTCTCAGCTGTGCTTGTGCTGTCTCGTGCGATCTTGCGATGTCCACAGCTTTATTTAATGTTAGCTCAGACCCGGCACTTAAATGTTTCTCTCGCACTTTGCTGAGTTTGTGCCAAACAGTAGTCTATCCCTGACCATCTCATCATCGTTTGCATAAGCACAGTCCTTCACCAGCAATTTTAACACCAAAGCAATTTTAACTCTGCAACAAAGTGATGAAAAGTCTCGTTTATACCCTGCGTCCTCTCATTAAACTTGTATCTCGTGACTATCGTATTCGTCTTAGGCATGACAAACACCAGCGGCAGCGTGTCTATGCACCTAATTTAAAGTTAAGCTTTACACCCTGCTTTCCTATTCGTTTGCATAAGCACAGTCCTTCACCAGGAATTTTAACTCTGCTACAAAGTGATGAAAAGTCTCGTTTATACCCTGCGTCCTCTCATTAAACTTGTATCTCGCGAATATTGTATTCGTCGTAGGCATGACAAACGCTAGCGGCAGCCTGTCCATGAACTTAATTTAAACTTTAGGTTTACACCGTGCTTTGTTTCTGCAGTAGCTGCACTTATGAATATGCTTGTATGCGTCACTCGCTTCATATTCGTTTGCTGCCTTCTCAATTGTGTAATGCGTTTTTTGAACAGGTTTCATTCATCAAAGTGATCACTACCCAAATCGGTACTTGTGAATCTAAGATGTTTAACAGGCATTCCCTGTATTAAGTTGTGGAATTGCCTGCGAATATTTAGCGGCAGTGTGTCTATGAACGTAATTTAAATTTAAGCTTTACACCTTGCTTTCCTATTGATATGTGTACAAACGCGTGTTCAGCATCAGAGGGTTTCTGCAGTAGCTGCACTTATGAATACAGTATGCTAAGTACAGTCCTTCACCAGTGAATATTTAGCGGCAGCGTGTCTCCCTGACCATCTCACCTTTGTTTGCATAAGCACAGTCCTTCACCTGCGAATATTTACCTTATATGGGCAGGCACTCAATTACGTGGGAGGCGTGATGATACGGGACGCAACTCCGCCTCACACGGCGACTGGGCTGCAGGCTATGGCCGTATATATATGGACGTAAGTAGGTTCCAGTTATGACTGTTATGTATAGAATTTCGAAATGAAACCTGCCTAACTTTTGTAAGTAAGCTGTAAGGAATGAACCTGCCAAATTTCTGCCTTCCACTTACATGGAAAGTTGGAGAATTAGTGAGGAGTGAGTGAGTCAGTGAGGGCTTTGCCTTTTATTGGTATAGATAAGCCAATCAATTTCCAAGGATGCATGAAAGCTGCCTGCAGGGGGTGGTGTTCTGCAATGAACAAGGCACAAATCTCACAGGGCCCTGAAGTACACAGAGTCTAGGTCTCCTTTGTACAGGACTGATGACCTTGAAGTTGGGTGAGGAGTGGAGACAAGGACTCAAAGGGAGGGTGAGAAGCCAGTGAGCTTTGATAGGAAGATGTAGCAGGGCAATATTGTTGTGTCTGTGCTTAATGCTGAGAGTAAGTGGATCAGCCACCCCATGGACAGTTAAGATGCCAACTTTTATTAGGTAAGCCCAGAGAAACACGTTTTTTTTATTTTAATGTTACTGTTTATAGTAAATCCTTCTGTATTATGCAAGCCTTTGTGTATTTGTTAATAAATAATAACTTTTATTATTTTTTAACCCCAATTTGAGCACAGACAGGAGAAGTGATTTTACTACCCAGTAGTGGGATTTGAACTCACATTCTCAGGGTTTGAAGCCCAAAGCCTTAACCACTACTCGGCACTGCTTGAACTTTATACATTTTTATTTTCATTCCTTATTTTTCATCATTATATTCATGATATCATTGTGTCTCCATGTTGTGTATTTTTAATTTTTATTGGTACCGCTGTTTTGTGTTTTTAGATTTAATGGTAGTCACAAGCTGGTATGTTGGACCTATGAGGCAGGTACCAAATAATATGTGATATCTTAGTAGCCATAATGTATAAAGTGATAATTTGTATTAAGCAAGCATTGGAACTTTAAAATCCTTTGAAACCTTTACTGATAAAAAAAACTAAATAATAAAAGCAATTTTGCCTTTAAAAGTTTGCTTTCTGTGCTTTTGATTTTCAAATTGAATTTGGTAAAATATTTAATGATTCTCCGTTTGATAGAATCTTGCTTAACCTCTGGCCCCCACCCCCACCAAGAGCTAAACTTCCAAAGAACAGAAATAAATCCATTTCTAACATCATACCTGGGTCCTACCAGTGTCATTTTGGGTTTGGGGTATGTTTGGGAGAACCTCCTGGATCACAATATGAATCTTTTCTTTGATTCATTTTTTTTCTTTCCTGTAGCTATGAGCTCACAGTACAAATGCATAAAGCAACACATTTTCTTGCATGCTTTTATACGTATTCCTTGCTGTGTAATAGTTATAATGTTTACTTACTACTGCTTGGGCTTGCAAGATAAACTGTTTGCAATGGTTGTGGGAGCTTTCACAGGATTGAACACTCTTTCACAGGATGGTTTTCTTATCGGTTGAGTTACATGTGGTTCTAATAATGGATTATAGTAAAAAGACAAAACTGTAAGACACTCTTCATGCAGTGCCTGAAATCAGAGCCTTTTTGTCATGTGGCCAAAAGGAAAATAGAACCTATGCCAAGTTAACCAGCACAATTCTCTTAATTTAGGATTCTCAATTACACACTACCACTCCCTAGTGACACTTTATTGGCCACACCAATTTCTGTAGGTTTTCTCTTCACTATTCTTTATCTTGTCTAAGGCATTAAAAAACATTCATGTTGATCTTCTGGGACATACTGATTAACAAAATAAAATATGTAGCTCAGCCTGCCATATAACAGGAACATACCTATTAATGCACCCATCTATCCATTTTCTTAACCCACTTATCCATGGCAAGGAAGCAGGGAAGCTGGAACCTATCTCAGCAAGCATTGGACGCAAGGCAGGAATGATTCCTAGACAGGGCCCCCAGTCCAGTGCAGGGTAAAAGCACATTCACACACATGCATGTGGGCCATTCTGAAAAAAATTTTCTAGGAGTAACGTAAATGTAATTTGACTGCAAGATGTAATTTATGTAATATGACTGCCATAAAAGTGTAACTTTTACTATTACAACACCAAACACTGCACGGCCTATCACAAGTAAGCAGGGTTCAAGTCTTCTAAAAAGTAGCACTGGATAATTGATACATACTGTATGTGGGCAGCAATAAGTAGGAAGGGCTGAGTTGAATTGGCAAATCCAGTAGCTTAGGATGATCTATTATTTTTCATTTACTTAATAAAATGGTTTCAATCTTCTATATATCAGACAGCTGCATTGCCAAGTTCCATGTCTTGATGCATGGCCTAATGCTTGAATGGCTCCTTGTTCAATCTGCTCGTATTAGCTATGTGCTGTCTGCACTGACATTCTTGATGAATGGACTGTAGCAAAAAAAAATTACCAAGTTCCAATACAAATCTCCAAACCCACAGGTTTTTCCAAGTTTTGGTAACTGTTCGATGTTTCAGCAATCATTCAATTACTCTGCCTTTCAAGATAAGCAGCCTGGAGCAGTTTATTACTTATTTCAACTACTGTAACCAATAAGAATATCCTACATTAAAAGTGTTGGGGGCTGGTGGTTACTTTCACTTCAGGTAATTACATACTTGCACAGGTCAAAATTACAGTATGTATCCAAAAGAGATGTCTTATAGTTTTAATGTATCATGCATACTTTCACCTTTCAATAGCATAACCTTGAAAAGTAGCCACAGATACAATATTCATTGTCAAGGTGTTGTATTAAATTGCTTTTAGTCCTAAAATCAAATTGCTCTAATACTGTATATGTCCAGAAATGGAACTCTGGTTCCCTTCTCAGTATATCAGTAATTTCTGACCTTGATCCTGGAATATTCCAATGGGATTTAACCAGTTTTTAATCAGGTGTACTTTACTGGACTCCTAACTCCATTAAATGTGTTATCATTTCTATTGTTCACATTTATCTTGTCTTGTTTAACTTTTCAACTAAAATTAGCTCATAAGTTTTATACTAATGGACCAAAAATTGATTTATTGTTTTTTTTTCTTGTGTGAACAAATATTCATTAATTTAATATATGGAAATACAAGGTTATGTAAAACAACAATAAAACAAAACCAGCAAAATAAGAAAACCTACCCTTCAGCCCTGTACAGTCAAAAAATATTGAAAACAGCAACAAGACCTGTAAGACCCTGGAGTGGAAAGACATAAGTATATAAGATAGTAAAAAATTAAATATTGAAATAAATAAAAATTCTACACAGAAGACTGGGAACAGCACTGAAGATTGTCACTTTGTAAAACTCGCACACAGGACTTCCATTTCAAAATACTGGAACTGGTTGCACTATTAATTCTTGTAACAGATAATTCAAGTAACATAAGGTTGAAAAAGTAGGATTTCTTAAATTTGAAAGAAGAAAATTAAGGGAAAAAGGGGATTTCCCACAGTAGACTAAAGCTAACTATATGGGAATTTTACTCAAATAGAACAATCTCTGCAGGAAAGAATTTAAAAAAGTGACAGGGAGCAAAATGTCTAGGTGATGGAAGACCTGAGGAGTAGAAGGTATGTCGCAGGAGAAGACAGAACAAAGAAATTGCTAGCCAAAAGACCAGGGGCTTAATGTATAAAGAGTGTGTATGCATAAAACTGTTGCGTACGCCTGTTTCCATGCTCTCTTCGAGATTTATAAAAACTGAACTTGTATACATACTTAGAATTATTTTGCAAACTGGTGGCACCTAGCTTCAAAGCAGTGCTACTGTTTCTGCGGTCTTTTCTTTTAGCTTCACATCCATGACACAGGTTGTATCAAATACACCAAAATTTAAAGCACTTGATTGTATTCATTCTGCAGCAATATAATGGTGCACGGAATGGCCAAACTCTTCCAAATACCATAGCTGCTTTAGCGTTGTTACTCTTAGTGCACCACCAAGAGAATTTTAACCTGTTTATTGTATGTGTGTGTGGTATCACAGCTGCACATGTTGTGTCGAGAGTGCAGAGGATTATCAGGATACAGCTACCAGCCTTGGAGGACATTCATAGCACATGCTGCCTCAGGAAAGCCACCAACATGTGCATGGATTCCACTCACCCATGCCAAAGTCTATTTCAACCATTTGCACTACCTATACTATATGTGCATGTATGCTTGCGCTTAAGCTTTTATAGTGTATATTTTTCATTGTTTATCATATTCATATTATTATTAATATAGGAGAATAAGTTTATGGAGGAGTTGAATATTGAATCTCATTGTGCTATACAATGAAAATAAAGGATTTCAATTTCATTTTAATTTAATTCAATAGAAGAGAGCGCGTACTTACAGATGATGATGACTGGCTTCTAAGTCGATTTAGATTTCCAAGAGCTGTCCTCTTGGAGCTGTGTGCTGTTAGAATACTAGGATGTATACTTGATATTTTTATGATGAAACTAATTAAAGTATGTATATTACATTTTACAAATAAATTGTTAACTTCATTTAAATAATGTATGCTGTTAATAATTAAACATGTGGGGGCACTGTGGAGCAGCAGTAGCAATCAGCTGGCGCCCCATCCAGTGATTGTTCCTGCCTTGCTCTTTATGCTTGCTGGGACTGATGTGACCCTTGAAGGATGGAATAATTTAACATGTATAATGGAGATTTTTCAATGTTCCTTAAAAGTTTTGAGTTCATAGCTGGTTTCACATTTATTACAAATGCTTATTTTTGTGCAGATTGGTTACGTCGAGAAAGAAATGGAAAGATAGGAAAAGGGGGTTGGTACATTTAACAGACACAGTACTGCTGCAATAAATTATTCCATCCAGAGTCACGGAAGTCCCAACAGGCATCTCGCGAGAGGCAGGATCAAACCTGGGAAGGGTGCCAGATCATCACTACCACTGTGCCACCAGGCCCCCACATGTTTAGTACATGCATTAATGCATTTTATCATGAAAATAAGTATAAATCTTAGTATTCTAAAATATTCAGACAGTTGTAGTATCATTAAAGTAATGTATTCTGTGTGGTGATCACTGCCAGCATGCTCCTGTCAGTGTAAGGGAAAACCTGTTTATGAAGCACATAGTGATTAACGAGTGGGTTAGGGAACATGAAGCATTTAACATGCTACTTTAGTTACAATGGAATTTGAGAAACTCTAGTACTAGCACTTCCATATGACACTCAGACACTAGCTTTTGCACATCAACTTTGACATCTGACCACTTCTTTTATGAAATTCTTCTTTTCTATATGTGCTTTTACCATTGTCTTTTAACAAAACACAGAATGGAAGGGGCTATTTATATTGATTGGCATATTAAAATATGCTCAATTCTGGGAGGAGTCGGGGTGGGTCTGTAGGCGTGTCCATGTGTGTTAAAATTCATGTTGATTGGGATTTATAAAGGAGAAGTGTGTGGAATTTTGCTTATACACAGTTTTATGCATCTGAATTTATTGTGTGTATGCACATTTGTTTTTTTCCATTTGCCATGTTTTAGTGTGAATTCTATGCACAGCATAATACACAACACCCCAAGACTGTGGCACATTTCCATAACATATGTAAAAAGATGCCTATGGACTTGAGTCTTTATGCATATGTTATGGAAATACTAGCCACTAGAGGAAAAGAAAATATCGCCAGAAGAAGTGGTCAAAAATTTCTTTAAATTTGCGTTGACAATTCAGATGATTTTTTTTTACTTGCACAGGTAGTTTTACTGCAAAACTAGGCACCACTGAAGAGGAGCAGGCGACAGAAGATCACATTCCCAGACTGGCTGAAAAGGCAAAGGGCTACAGGCACCTTTACGTAGAATGGGCTACACTCCAAGAACATGTTTCATCCTAGATGGCAATTAGTGAAAGAATGGAGGAGAGGAAATAACACCCAAAAGATCTGAAAAAAGACCAAACATGGAGATATATAGAATATATGGTGGTATATCTCCAGATCAGGTAAGGCGGCCAAATTATCTGACCTATCATTAATAAATAAGTGGTTTATTGAGGAAAATTTGCCATTCCAAACGAAACAAGACAGGAGAGATCTAACCTGGGAAGAATAGATTTGCTGTATTGATTTTTTTTTATTGTTTCAAAACTAACTTTTAAATTCAAAAATATAAAAATAAGCAATAAAATTCTTTTAAACAGAAGCTCAGACAAGAACACAAGTCACCAGGAGGTATTTCTATTTCAGAAGAAACACCTACATGCATTAAAAAGATTTAGTCTGAAAAAAATGCTTAATGAAAACAAAACAGAAGGATCAATCTTATAATAAGTAAACTATTAACTATTACTGGTATAAGACAATTTAAGATTCTCTTGGATCCAGATGGATGGAGTCCCTCAGATAGAATGGAGGCTCTCTCCCACTCTTCAGCAATCTGTCTTTTATGCCAGTATAGTAACATGGAGTTTTCGTACCCCATGATGTTAGTCATTGATAACTGGCTAATTGTTATAATGATTGATAGGTTTGTTTAAAAAAAAAAAAAAAAAACTTTACTTAGCAATTTGATGCAGAATTCTAAGGCACACATAAATCAAGGAAAATGCTGAGCTATGCTTAATGAGTAGAACATTTTCTGAGTATGAATAGCAAAGTAACAGTTCAGGTTCATATACAGCTTTATCACAGCATATCTGAATATCCTCTAGATTACGCAGATTGCAACCTCCTTTTAAATAATGTGCTTAAATTCCCAAAATGATGATTGAACACTCCACAGCATCATCTAATCTTATAACACTAAAATAAAATAATCTCTTATCATCATCAAGCTGCTTAATCTACAAAACATATGCATATCTGATGTTTAGAAAAAATGTTATTCTTGTCCAGATGTGTGCTAATGTGGACTTTACTAACTTGATATACTGTATTTAATTTGTACATTTAAGCAGCATGCTTAGTTATGGGAATATTTGCTAAGTTATTTGCAACATTCTAGTTTTTATTGATTTGCAATAAACATTACTTTTCAGCTGTTTGTTTTATTAAAACACTCAGGTGTAAGAAGGTAAACCAATAAAAATGATTCAAGAGGATATGCAAGTATCTAAATTAATGTACTATTTATACAAATATTGAAGCTGCTCTATGCAATAGTAATGGTATTCTATATTTAGTGCTTTGAAAAAATGATTTATACATCCGCATTATACTAATTGGTATTTTTATTCTTATCACAGACAAAATCACTGCACAATTACTCACTTCTAGAATATATATTAAAATTCATGACCTGCAAAGCCGTACGTAAATTGAGGGGGAATTACTATTTCTCTATACTGCATGGTACACTCGCTCAAAGCATATTTCGCAGTATTAACCATATGTAGCAAAGTGCATGCTTGTGCATGCAAGTCATTTAGGAAAACAAAATTTTGGTTCACCCATCCTTCCATTATCAAACCTACATAATTAAGTTTACGGTTACAGTTGAGAGAAGAAGTTTACATATAAATAAACAGAATTCTTTCTTTGCCTTAGCTGAGTACTCTCTTCGGTGGGAGAGTGTGACTATTTCTGCACAGCATTTAATGCTGAAAGGCACTGAAGCCTGAATAAAAAAAAAAAAAAAAAAAAAAGCTGTCACTGCCCAATTTAAGGATCTATGTCCTACTTTCTGGCATTTATCCCATCACTCCAAGGGACTGATTCATCAAGGTTTAGTGATAAACGCAGTACAGTGTCTTGAAGCCAACATTCTGTCTACTCAATCACTGTGATTTATTTATGGCTATTGTTCAATCAAGTATTGCAATTTAATTTTTCATATTGCTTGAATCAAGTACCAGAAACAAATTAAGCAAATTATGAACCTCCAAAAACAATAATGCAACACACAGCAAGAAATAAAGGTATGCCTCTCTTTGGAAGCTATATGAATAATGGAATTCTATGAAGTCATAAAGGGAGTGGAGGTTGACATAGTCAGCAAATGAATGAAAATAATGTGTAATGTACCTTGAAACAATATAAAAATGCAGAATGGAATAACATGGTAGAGATTAAATTTATGCCTCACAAATTTAGCGATCCATTAGATATTTCTAACTGCTATAGAGAATTCATTAGTTTGTTGTATGAACGGTGTAGATTAACTTATTTTACATTACCTTTAGCCACCTCTTATTCTCAGCTATCAAATTTTTCTTTGCCTATTTAAAAGTTGCTTAAATTGAATTTAAACAAGGTATCTTATAAATGCTTTTAAAACTGTTAAAAATAAAGACTTTTGTGTCTTTAGGAAGAATTACCATATTAAAGTGGATATGAATTGGACTAAATGAGCATGTGAATCATACTGTTATTTCCATGAATGTTCATTTATATTGAAAAATAATGTTCTACACTTTTTAGTCGATTTTCCCAACAGAATGACAATAAATACGAACAGAATAGGGAAGATACTAGCTCCACAGAGAAGCGAACGAAAAAAGTGAAATTTGGGTCAAGTGTTGTAAGGTAACAATGCATCCTGCTGTGTATCATAATTCTGAGACATAGAAGGTATCAAAATTATTGTAAAAGGAACCTAAAAAAAATATACAATTGCTAAGATATTCACTCAGGAAAGCAGAGTACAATAGTCTTGTTATGTAATAAATCTATCCATCCATCAGTTATCAGACCTGCTTACCTCAATTTTAAAGAGATGGGAGCTAAAGTCTATAATAGTAACATCAGCCACATGATATGAGCTAACCTTGGTCAGGGCAGACTCGCACATAACCACCACATTCCCCCCAGACAGGGGCAGAGGAAGCAGACACTACATAGACAGCACTCAGGCTGTGATGTAAAATTAAGGTTCTGGAGCTGCAAGAGAGCAGCAGCGACCACTTTGGCACCCATGTGTCCCAAGTATAAGATGAAAGCTGAATTTATAAATGATCCAAAATACTAGTTTAGGCTAACACTTTAAATACTGGCTATTTTATCATTGGTAGGGTCCTATTGTGACCCTGTTTTCCCTTTCCCTACATAGACGGTAACAGAATGCCCAGAATCCCATATATAGCCGCTGTGTGTTAACTCTTGCCACTGTCAGGATTGACAATTTGCTGTTGTAATTCAATACTTATGCTTTTCTTTTAGAAAAGAATGCTTCTTTTTAGAATTAGGCAGAGTACCAGAACAGGAATGAGAGAGAATAGCAGTTAATATTAAATTAAGGCTTCCATTTGAGCCTAAAATATAAACCAAGTAAAAGAAGATAATAATATCAATGCAACCTGGATAATGTTTAAACTCTGAGTTAATATTGCAATTTATGCACAATATACATTGTCACAAAAGCCACAATGAGACAAAGCAAGGTTTGGGGCAGCCACCCATATAATTTGTTTTCCTGGCTGCAAATTGTCTTTCAAATGATAGCACTGCTGTGCACAAAACCAAGTCCAATACAGAACTGAGGACATAGGGAAAAGGAGGAGGTTTTTAAAGGGGAAGACAGGAAGTGAGATCATAGGGGTCGGGCTCATTGAGGTTTTCAGCCATTGGTTCGAGCCCGGACGTGACATCACAGGGGCCGGCAAGGTCTCCTTCGATAGGCTCGGTCCCAGAAGTGACGTCAGGAGAGCCAGGCGGAATCCCCTGGGAATGGCCTGCCGGCTAGGAAGAAAAAGAGTCGGTGCACTCTGCCACATCCTGGTATGTCTCAGAACTGTCCTTACCCGAGCCCTTTAGCTACCTCCCATGCGCACGTGTGTGACAACATTTACTTATTATTTAGTTATCTATCTAACGAATTACTGATTGCGTTATTTGTCCTGTGAGTCTATGTCTTTTTTTTGTGCAGCTTTATGAATCTAAAATTCTCTTTGGGTTTAACAAAATTAATCTAATCTAAACTATCAACCAGTTCATTTGCTTGCTTTGGCAATCTGGTAACTCTCTGTCTTAGTATGTTGATTAGTTTCCATTCTTATATGGTCTGACCCGACTCATGAACAGAATGGGAGAGACACAGCATAGCATATGGACATATTGAGTGACAGAGACACTGAGCATCTGTAAGTCAAAATGGATGCTAGTCTGGCTTCCCTGATGTACCTCCCTAACCAATGGGATGTCGTCGCACAGGGACTCCCCTGGTTCATTCCAGTCCTGTTTATGCATGAATCAGTCCCCACTCCATCCTTGATTAGATTGTCTTTTCATCTCGACCACCTGTATTCCCCCAGGCTATATAATCCTGGAATGGGCACAGGTGCTCACCCTTCTAAAAAAATTGTCCTCCTTCCAGTGGCTCGTAACCTCTACCTGTACAAATAAATTGACATTTCTGATGTCACATTTAGAGTATAAATTGAAGCAGATCAAAACTTAGCAAGGGTCTAAATTTAAATAAAGCAGTCTCGTGCAATTAGTTACAACCAGATTGATACATAGCCTTCAAACCTCACCTCCACATCCCCACTAATTGCATACCCCAGATCCACAATTAACAAAAGTTTTTATCTGATCTAGTAGAGTAATAAATATGCCAAAGCTGATTTATCCAGCTTCCTGGTAAACAATTCTTTTATTAAAAAAAATGGCTGAAAGTTATTATTATTTATTATTTTTATTAAATATTAGTTATTATTATTATTAATTGTTATTAGCTTTTAAATATTACCAGATCTGACTCTTGTGGTGGATTGCCGGCATTTTACTCCGGCCCTCACCCCCAGGCCGCCAGGAGGAGCTCTCCCGACAACAGGATCCGAGTTCCAGCAGGGCATCATTGACTATGTAGTGTTTATACACAGCCCTGCTGGATACCTTGGGGGCCACCAGGCATCACTGTAGGGGGGCTTGTAGGCTCTTATGTGCCCTATGACCCACGAGTGCGTCACGGTCACGTGACAGGAAGAAACGACGTCCTCCCGGGTTGAAGAAAAGGACTGTTTACCCTGACCCGGAAGGAATAAGGAACTGTGGACTGATTGGGCAGGAACATCTCTGGGTCAGGGGCTATAAAAGGACTATGAGCCAGTCCAGACACTGAGCTGAGCTGGGAGGTAGAGGGGCGAAGTGTCTGGGCGAGGAGGAGAGAATATTGTAGTGTTGTTTTGATTTCATTTATAAGTAATGTAGAGTGCTTGGTGCACATTGTTATTATAATAATAAACAATAACTGTGGAATTTTTACCTGGTGTTTGGAGTGGTACCTGAGGGTGTTAGAGGTGGACCATGCATCTATCTGCTACACTCTCCACTACAATAAAACACTAACGTTAAATATTTTGCTAATGTGTTCAAAGTAGACATACTGTACAGAGCTCTGATGAATTTATTCATTTCATGCTGCAATAAGAGTGTTTTAGTGGCAGTATTTTTTTTAAATGTTCTCCATCAACAGACGTAACCATAGAAGGATGAGCATTCAGTACTTACTCATATCATTCTTTCACTTGTAATATTTATAACTAGCCAACCCGCGGCGTAGCATACGCCGCATAATCAGGCCGCTTTTTAAATGATTTTTAGGCACAGAGGAAAAAATAAACATTTGAAAAATCCGTAATTTTATAAACCACCAAGAAAAATAACATTGCAACAATGCACGCTACGAACCAACATACAATTGTCCGTGAAAAGCGGAGGAGCCCCGTCGTGCTTTCTCCTTCCAAAGCGAAGGACGGGGTTGAACGGCGCTCGCTCAGTACGCACTGCCCGCTTATGTGCCCGCCCCAACTCCCTACCTGAGTCGCTTTCGTCTGTGTACAGTCCACACGCACCTGTGAGTCACGTTGACTGTTAATTTTCCAAACACCGCCTCAGTCGGTTTCCACGGTGATTTTTTCATTGTTCTTTGCAGTTCCGGCTGCTTTTTTTTATATACACAGTAATCCACCAAGTCACCCGACCATGGGGGGCTTTACAAAGGGCAGGTACGTAATCAGTGCGAGCGTATGACCCGCACGTACTGGGAATTCCTCGTTCGTGGGGAACAATTGGAAGCCACGGTCTCCGTCACCAGTGGGGTTCAACGGCTTACCCACGCCGGGTAGACACACGTTGATCCATTCAGTGTAGCGTGCAGTACCGGACCTACAAGTGCATCACAGACCTGTTAATGCTCAATCTCACGTGGCTGAAAGCCACTTGTCCCTCTAAGAATTTGGACACCGACCGCTGTTGGGTCGTGTAACTATTTTAGCAGGCGGGAGTCTTGTTCGTTTTCGGAAATAACCAGCCAAATTGCTCCAGCCACTAAGAACTGCCATGTACCACCACCTACAGATTTGAGAAAGAGCTATCAATCTGTCAATCCTGTCCGTGTCCGGGCCGGGTGAGGTTTCCTGTGTTGAGTCAAATGAAGCGAAAGGCTCCACACCTGGTGGTGCCCTTCCGTCAATTCCTTTAAGTTTCAGCTTTGTAACCATACTCCCCCCGAACCCAAAGACTTTGGTTACCCGGTTGGCTGCCTGTTGCGGGCCTGCATTGGTGAAGCAGGTGAGACGGTAATGAAACAGAGGCACAGGGCTTATTGGTTTTTAAAGACTGCTTCCTTCATTGGGTTTTAACCAATGCACGGAACGAACCAACACACAATCGTCCATGCGGCACTCAGGGTGGAACGGGAGGAGAAGGACATCCACTCCACTCCCACATTCATGCTAGTCTGCCGATTTCTCGTTCAGTATACACTGCCTGCTCATGTGTCGTTTTTGTACAGTCCAGATGCACCTGTGACTCACGTAGACTTTTCATTACTCTGTGCGGTTTTGGCTGCCTTTCTATATATAATCCACCAAGACACCCGACCACGGTGGGAGGGCGGTGTGTACAAAGTGCAGGAGTATCTAAGAAGACGCATGTTTGTCACGGATGCGAATTGCTGTATGTAGCGTGTAAAACAGTTTGCTATAGTGCACGCGGTCGTGCGTCATAACCGAAAACTCGTTTTTTAAAGACTGCTCACTTCATTGTGTTTTAACCTCAGTTGTAAAGGAACGTTTTAAGGATCCCATGGGATACCCCTCGCAAACAGTTTTACACGCTGCATATGGCAATTCACCTCCGCGAGAAACATGCCTCTATTAACAGTCAACGTGGGTTGGAGCTGCATGTGACCTCTACGACAGACGAATATAAATGACGGCGGTTTTTCTGTGTCGTCGCGTCCGAGTTGGTGGGCGTGGCTCTGTGAGTTGTCGTCGTATCCAATGGTCTTGGAGTTGGTGGGCGTGACTCCTTCTTGCGTGCGCCATAGGTGTCTCACTTGTCGGCGGCTTAGTGAATCCACGCCCCTTCTGGCGTGCTTTCCATGGTTGTCTTGCCTTAGTGAATTATATATATAGATTTTGTAGTGTGTAAATATTTTATTGAAAACCAGCTAATCAACTAATCAGAGGCAAAAATGTAATCCTTCAAATGATCTATTTAAACAAACAATTATGCATTTAACACAGATTTTACCAGTTACAAATCTACAGCTGCAGGGTACATTCATTTCAATGTCTTTTTCCCTTAAAAACGGAGTAAACTTCACTGGTCATTTCAGTGATTTTATGTTAATACTGGAATGCATGTTCTATGAGCCAGTGCATCACTATCATTATTACCATTCCGCCAGCTAGCATAACAAGTATGAAAAGAATGGCTATTGCTAGAGATACAGATTACTAAAAAGGCAAAAACTATACAGAAGAACACTTGTTTTTTCTAAAGCGCAAGTTTAACATTGATAGAATTAAGAATTCTTACAATCAATGACTTTTGTACAGCAAACAGCAGACCTGCCTTATTTATTGTGCTAAGTATATTTACTTACAGTATATATAAAAATGAAATGTATTACAAATACAGAGTCAAGCAACGCAATGGATAATCTATATTTCAGTTACCTTGGTCACAAAACTGTAAAACTTAAAACACCAGCTTCAAACTATTTCTTTATTATAGTATGTATTACACAATAGAGTTTCCAAAAAAGCAAGCATTAGATGCTTAATAATATCATGTCTCCATTTGCCAAAAGATACCTCTGTGCTTTTAGAGGTTTCAAGTGCGCTTGCTGACTCCTGGCGATCCAAGTGCCAAGAAGATTCTTGCAGATATGTATCTTAAGGTAAGCAGGCTCTTGTGAGACCATAAAAGAAAAACAGAGCGACCACACAAGATAAGCTGGCAAGGACAGACCAGTTTCCAGTAGAAGCAGAAGGTACCACCACTATAAGTCATTGCAAGTTTCAGAAATGACTAACAGCATCAGAAAGAATGCCTCATACTTGCAGTTGAACTAAACTGAAATTTAAGCTCTTAAATAAGAAAATATTTATAAAAAATGCAGTTCTGTTTATACTGTAAGTGTGACTAACTCAGGTGATTAGCTGAAATATCAGATATGCATTATATAAATGTCTGTACTTTTCTGTTGTACATCTCATCTTGCCAGTCAAATTTATGCTCCTCTTTATTTTCCCTGGGGACTATGTTACATTAAAAAAAACACAAAAAGGTTAATTTGTCAGATTTTGTAATCTGTGTAAATGACTCCAAAATGTTTAAATAAAAAATATACTGTTGCCAATCATAAAAAATATTTTTTTTTTTGATAGAAACTTTCCCATTGCCAGAAGAAAATTCTTTCTACAATAGAGTATCTTTTTTGTAAAAGAAGCACTAGCGATCATGTCTGCTAAATGCAGTCAGCTTATATTAAGCAACAGAATAAATGCAAAGCCTTGCAGTTTCTCACATGACTAAGAAAATGGACCAGATTAATTAACCATAGAAACTCCCTTTGCAATTTGCCCATAAGTATCGACCTAAATTATCTTCATAATGCACATCATAGTCCCCAGAGCAGTAGCTGGTACTAAAAACCATCCTGAGGGCATCCTCTGAAAATCGTTTGCTTTATTCACACTGGCAGACTCTTCAATGGAATAGGAAATAATGTATAGTTTTATAAAAATTGGAGTTTGAGCTAGTTTGTAACTAATATGAATGGTGTCAGTGTATACCCAACCCTACTGTTAAGAGTTCCAAGTGCTTTTCTCCAGAGTTAAAGTGACTTGTAGCCATCTGTCCCTTCATTCATTTTTATTCCACTCCAGTGCCATCAGGAGATTTAAATATATTTTTGTTTGAGTAACCTTTCAGTAGTTAACACTATACATCTGGTTTTGGCTGTAAAAGATTAAGTTTTGGGGCTCCTCCCTTTCTGACTCAACAGAGGTAAACAAGAAAAAGAATGGCAGCACAAACCCAGAACACAGCAGAATGCCAAAGAAACAAATAGCATTCTGACTTACAGATTTACCTCTTCATCCAACTGTATTCCTGAGTGATAATTTGGAGTCTATTATTGGATATACCAGTCACACACTTACCAGGTTCTTGACTGTACAAGAACTTTATTAGTTAAACATAGACTGGTTAGCAAGTTTGTGATACTTAATTTAGTAAAGTTTAATTGCACAATGCTGCCTGACATTTACACAAATTTAATTTTGTTTTTTATTTCATATATATATAAGTGCATGCAAAATAACACTCGTGAACGTTAACATGAAAATCATAAATATTAAGTATTTTAACATTCATCAGTCAGTCATCATCCAACCCGTTATATCATAACACAGGGTCAAGGGGTCTGCTGGAGCAAATCCTAGCCAGCACAGGGCGCAAGGCAGGAACAAACCCCGGGCAGGGCTCCAACCCACTACAGGGCACACACACACACACCCACACACACACACACACCTACACACCAAGTACACACTAGGGACAATTTAGGATTGCCAATGCACCTAACCTACACTGAACAACAGTTAT
This sequence comes from Polypterus senegalus, assembly GCF_016835505.1. Taxonomy (NCBI): domain Eukaryota; kingdom Metazoa; phylum Chordata; class Cladistia; order Polypteriformes; family Polypteridae; genus Polypterus; species Polypterus senegalus. The sequence continues at coordinate 50,875,929 of NC_053161.1, forward strand.
GTTGCCTAATACAGTAATAAATTATTTAATAATAAATTGCCAAATCTATGAAAGAGTCCTGGTGGCTCCAAACTTGTTCCATTATACAGATGAGGACACTTTGCTTCTGAAAACAGTCAAAGCTTTACAAATGGTTTTTATAACCTTGCCTTGATCTATGCCTCAATACAGTTTTATCATGGAGATCTATAGAGAGTTCCTTGGACTTCACATCTTGTTTTTTTCTCCTGACATGCAGTGTGAATTGTGGAACCTTATATACAGGTATATGCCTTTCTAAATCAATTCAATTTAAATTCTGGACACATCTTAAAAAAAATAAAGCAAACAGGTTCTGACATCAATTTGGAGTGCAATGGCTAAGGGTGTGAATACTTATATTAATGTGAGATTTCAGATTGTGAAGTTTAGCAAATGCAAAATGAAATTAAATTCATTTAGATATATATAATACAATATGTACTTATCAAGGAATTTGGAATGTAAATTGAAGTTAGGGGCTGCATGAGAAAAAGGCATGATCAAGGATAATCAGAGGAAAAGTTCAAGAGTGAGACAGCAAGAACACTCGCAGAAGTTGCCATAGCTGTAGCATGTATGTCAGGAAGACCATAAATTGCATATGGAGACAGATGTAATATTTGTCCTTGGAACAAACGGAATAGACAGGAAGAAAGAGAGAGAAAAAACAGAAAAAGACATAAGGCTAATAAGAAATGTGGTCATATTTAAGTTGGACTTCTAAAACTAAAGAATTGAATGAAGTTACAGAATAACCACCACCAACAAGGAAGAAACAGCTTAACATACTGTAGTGAATGGAGACAACCTCCGCCAGCAGAAAACATATGAACCCTTTGGACAAGAAATACCTGCTGCTGTAATATGGAAGACCATCTCTTGCTTTTGCTGAATGTGAACACAGTCTGTCCATAGAGAACACTTCAACAATTGTGATGAGAACAGGCCATTCAGCTCAACAATCCTCATCAATCCTATTCACCCAGTTTCTCCAGATGGACTTCATGTTGAGTTTCTAAGGTCGTACTGTTCACATCCTACTTGGTAAGTTATTCCATGCATATATATTTACATTTATATTTATTCACTTAGTATAAGCTTTTATCCAAAGTGACTTGCAAAAGAGATCAAGCATCAAGTAAACTATATACGATGTAGTACATAAACATGCATCCTAGTAAAAATCTAATTGCATTTTTTCTCTGTGCTGTTCAATTTCTCTCAGTGTTGTGGAGGAGAATGGAAGCAGTCAACTTTAACAACAGTTGTGATTCAAAATTCAAACATTCATAGTGTTGTGAATCCAGCATGACAATATAAAGCTTAGTGGGGTTCAACTTCTGAACAAAATAGGGGTTCTAGCTGACCTCATATTTCCGCTACAGTTTTTTTTTTTACCTAACAAATGTCTTAGTCTGCAGGGCTGCAGAATTCAATTTATGCCATGCATAAATTACTTCTCAAAAGAAGTGTCTATTGTGATGTTGTGAAATACGGTATACACTCTAGCAAGAGATGATGTACTGAATGTTGTCAAGTAAAGTGTTTCTTCTTCAAGACAAAAGAGAAGAACAAGTGCCCTGTCAAATGTAATCCAATAGTGAAAACAATGCTTGCTGGCAGCAGCTGGCTTTCACAGTAACCCACTGAGATATTCTGTGTTCATGGGAAGGGAGACATAGCTGAAGAGGGTTTGATATGAATTACACTTACAAAGAGAAGCTGAATCAAAGTAACAAACCAAAACATTCTTAAATAGCCTTAGTATGAGGTGCAAAAAAGGATAAAATTGGTTCTCTAAAACTAACACACTCACAGCCACACACCAACTGAGCAACAAACTCAACACAGAATTGACAAAATTTGTTAGATGCTAGATTTAACTTTTGGGTATTTAGCAAAGAGTAACATTAAATGAGAATATTTGTGTTTATTTTTCTTAAAGAAAATTTCAGATATTAAGTTAATTAGAGGAGAACGAAATGAACATTAAAGTGACTAGAGTTTCAAAAAAACTTTTTCAAAAACATATCTGAATTGCACACTTGTTTCCTTTTAAGTGTAAATCTGTCTGTATATTTTCAATGCTTAATAAATGGTTGGACATTAAATCCAAAAACAGAACAATGACTGCTATATTAACATCAATTAGTCTTTTCAGAATTGTAAAAATATGTGGTGTTTAATAGCATATTTTCCCAGACTTATAACAGCAACCTGGGGCTTTGGTTATGTTCATCTTTTTAAAAGAAATATATACTAGTGCTCACTATATTCTCTAGGCACCTCTGTAGATCACATATTCATGCATTTTCTGAATCAACACACCCACATGGGCTACCAGAGTGAATTCCAGTAGGATCACATCCTAGGCAGCATCTAGCCTGGGAAACGGGTGCAGTTCCATCAAAGTACATCTTCATTCACAAACCCACAAACAAAGTGATCCACTATGAGGAACATGAGGGAGGAAACTGAAGTACCCAGATAAAGACCTTGGAGAAAAACTCCACCCAGAATCAACAGGCTAGGCTTTCATCTTGGTCTCCTGACACAATGGTCACTGCTGCTGCCTCACAACGGTAATACTCTTTTTCCTAGATACCTAAAGTCTCTTAAGAATGAAATTTACTTTATTTGCCTTTATAAATGTTAATTTTAGAGTAAACTAAAGTTTGCTGAATTCAGGACCCAAGATTTTATTGACTTTAAGAGGATCATTTGTAAGTATATCTTTAAAAAAAAAAAAAAAGAAAGAAACAGAACATTGTTCCTGGTTTTTTTGTTTTTTTTTTTTGTGTTTTAGCTCAAACATTTGCAGGTGGGTGAGATATAAACAGGTTAAGGCAAGATTATTTTATTATCTTTCAGTGGTGTCATTTTTTCAAGTCTGTTTTACCGTACTGTATATCTTACTGCACTCCAATGGCAATCCCTTGACAATTACTTGAAGTTCGTTTGAGTAGATCAGTCTTGCTCTTTTCACATACACATCCCTCTTTTTCCTAGTATACTTGTTTCTTACTTTGCTGGTCTCCTGATTTAACTTAAGAGTTTCTTTCTGTCATACCACACTCTTAGCCATACCTATTACTTTTGCATTGATTGAGTCATTTAGAGTTTATGCACTCCTGTTTGCACTGCTCTGGAGGTCTTCATAAACAAAGATTGGTAATATTTACCTATCTCTAGCTAAGACATAGTTTGCTGTAGGATCTTTGTTTGTCTGTGCTTGTGTTTTAACAGTGTTTTTACCATTACATATGGTGTACTAACAAACAACCATAAATACGTGAAATAGATCTCAAAAAGGTATAAATCTTTGTAGCAATTTGTGAAAGTTCAAATCTTGGCTTGATGGTGTTTTGTTATTGCTAATAAGGATTTCACAGTCTGAAATATACTGAACAGCATTTTCTCAGTTTTTTTTTTTTTAATATGACGGGCTTTAGTTTCAGTTCCTCAAAAATCTAATTTTGCAAATCTGGACTCGGCACATCAACAAAAAGTATGTAAGCCAAAAGAGCTCTGACAAATGCACACAGCGTCATATGCACTCAACAATGTTTAAACATTGTTAAACAACAACAACAACATTTATTTACTGTATATAGCACATTTTCATACAAAAAATGTAGCTCAAAGTGCTTTACAAAATGAAGAATAGAAAAATAGAAGACACAATAAAAAATAAACATAAGTCAACATTAATTAACATAGAATAAGTAAGGTCCGATTGCCAGGGTGGACAGAAAAAACAAAAAAAAACCTCCAAAGGCTGGAGAAAAAAAATAAAATCTGTAGGGGTTCCAGACCAAGAGACCGCCCAGTCCCCTCTGGGAAATCTACCTAACATAAATCAAGCAGTCCTCTTTGTATTTAAACCTCTCAGTAATAATAATAATAATAATAATTCTATGCATTTATATAGCACTTTTCTCACTACTCAAAGCGCTCAGCAATTGCAGGTTAACGGCCTTGCTCAAGGGCCCAACAGAAAAGAGTCCCTTTTGGCATTTATGGGATTCAAACCAGCAACCTTTCAAATACCAGTGCAGATCCCTAGCCTCAGAGCCACCACTCCACCTAATTTTTAATAATTTTTCCATTATGTATAAAATACAAACGGTGGCAGAGCCAGCATTGTGAGGTTGTTCACACAGACCCCACTATGAGGAGGGTGTTGGGGGATACAAAAGTGACAAAAAAGTCTAATTAACAACATTTTATATACACTCTCATATAAACTCCACATAAACTCTCATATAATTATTATATTTTTACTCGTCCAGATTTGGTCAATGTGAAAGCATGAGCCAGTTAATTTAACTGACTGGCAGTCAGGCTGTGGCATACTAATCACTTATATTCACTCTTCACGCATGAATGTATGGCTAGATACAGGTCAAACATAGGTCTCATTTCTAACAGCGACAACACTAAATACAGAGAGGAAATTACAGCCCTGGCCCTCTAGTGCAAGGAGAATTGTGTAGTATGGAAACTCCACTGCTATCAACCACAAAGCCTTGCAGAGTTTAGTGCCCCCTGCCCAACACATCATTGTGGTGGTAGTGGTGGGTGGGGAATTGACATTAATAATCTACACAAAAATCTAGATGGTTTATAAGGAAATCCAGGAAAATTGTCAGTGACCCTTATTATCAGGTCCCAGACCAGCTTCTGCTATCAGCTGCTAAGATGCTGAACTTTGCACAAAAACCAATATCAACAACACATCACGTAACACACACACATCTATGCTGTCGATACATTATTTGCACATTCCACTGCACCACAACTTTTTTGTATTATTAATATGTATTGTATAGAATAAAAAATTAAGAATGTGTAAGTGTGTATTTATGTAAAATGATTCATTACTATTTGTATAATCTATTGTGTTAATATTGCTCTACTGCTTGCAGAGAGGTTTTTCGCTCACTTGTCCATTCGTGTTAAGAAATGTGACAGTAAAAGTGACTTCACTTGACTTAATTTGCAGCCATGAGCAGAGTCACTAAAATATAGAGAGTGGGTTATCATCAAAGTAGTTATTTAAGTTTTTGTTTCATTTGAGAGTGATCATTGGTTGGAAAGAAAAGGCTATTTTGGCTACGCTGACTGCTGAAGAGCATGGTCAAAGGCTGCGTGTGGAGTCCATGTGACGATTACGCTTTCATCTGCTGACCAGTGGAGCAGGTGAAAGCAGAAGAGACCACCAGAGCAAGTTGGACGAGGGGGTTCAAGCACAGAGGCATTAGGTAGATAAGCAAAGTGCACTGGGACCTGTGGTGGTAGTTGTGGTGTGGGTCAGATGAATTAAATAGGGAGTTACAGGCGGTCATGGTTTGGATCTGCTTGAGCATCTGAGATGTGATGGGCTGTGACCTCCACCATTAAGGTTTTAACTTTTTTTTATTGGATTTATTTGCACCCTAAAAGACACTGGTACTACAGGGTGAGCCATAAGTTTCCATACATATGGTTTTTAACATTTTATTTTCCAGATGCTTGGATTGGTCGTTGAGGTCATGTGGAGTGGCCTCCCAGATCCACAGATCTCACCCCACTTGATTTTTTTCTTTGGGGGCATTTGAAGGCCATGGTGTATAAGGAAAAGATACGATACATAAATCATCTTAGGGAACGTATCACCAACGCCATTACAAGCATTACTTCAACTGTGCTAATAAGTGTTCATCAGCAGTGGCGGACACGTATTGAAATGTGTTTTTAAAACAATGGCAGTCATGTAGAGCATATTATATAAATAAAAATGTTTTTTCATAAAAAAATGTTTATTTTTCTATGTATGGAAACTTATGGTCCACCCTGTATTGCACTATTTTTGGATGTATTGAACTATTTATTTAGGAAATTTACTGTTTAATGCACTTTTATGCTTTTTATTCTCTCTGTTTTTGATAAACTGCCATAATTCTGACCTTAAAATCTTGCATGTCAACCTCACTTGCCTTGGTCTATCCTTGGTTCATGACTATTGATGCCCCAGATAAAGGAAGGCGACACTGGCTATGGGTATGGGGTGTCACAAGCAGAGAGTAAGTATCTTGACAATTCTTGCTCTACTCTTTTGTTCTTGCTTTTGGACGATTCAGTAGTTTAATCCCAACTAAAGTGTCTTTTCTATTTGACTTTGTTGTCAAATCTTCCTGCCAACCCATTCTCTTACTTAAATAATTTTCACCAGTACCTCTGTATTTGCGAAGGATAAGTTCAGTATTTTTTGTCAATTTTTGTCCACACTACCATTTTTACAATCATGGTATACATTAATTTGCCACAGGAAAATGTGTTCTAGTGGAGCATTTTTTGGAAATTTCAAAAAAATGACAGCGCCTCTATTAGCAGTTTAAACTGGTGTCTAAAGGGCATAAATCCAAATGTAAAACAAAATCTTTTGAAATTACCAAATATGTGCACTTTGTTGCAGTAAAATTTTTGATTTTAGAAAATATGCCTTTTGCATTTGTAAGGTATGGTTATGACAACCAAAATATTGAAAATAATTCTGAAAATGATTCTTGGCACTATAGGCGCTTTTCCACTGCATAGTACGGCACAGCACGGTTCAGTACAGCTCACCTTGGTTCGGCTCAGTTCGGCTCGGTTTGCGTTTTGACTGCAGTTTAGTACCGCTTTAGAGTGGGCGGGATTATTCACGTGTCGTTATAGTTGCGCCGCCTCTACTGCCGTGACACTGTGGAACTTTTACAACAACACGCAGACAACGACAACACTTTAGCTCGACGATGCGCAAGGGTAAGCATCTAAAAAAAGCACGTCACTAGCTAACTTTTATCACTGTTGCAAAGCATAAAATGAACTTAACTGCCAGTGTAACATTAAAATGCTGATTCTGTATATTACAGATCTTCCACATTTTGCAAAAAGTCGCAACAGACCATCTGTTTGGACATTTAACCGTGCTTCAGAGTGGTGGGATGTGATTGTTCCCGGTTTTACAAACACTCAGTAGCTGGAGAACTTTCGAATGTCTGAAGAAACATTCATCCACTTATGCAACAAACTGCGTCCAGCGATGGAGAGACGGGACACAAACTTCCGCGTGTGTACCTTTAAAGAAAAGAATAGCCAGTGACGCAGCAATGATTTTCTCCGGCCAATCAGTGACCAGCAGAGTTTACACGTCACATTTTGGTAACGGTTCGGCGCGCTTGGAACCTCAGCTGAGGTGGTACTAAAAAAAGGACCAGGTACCAGGTACTGTTCCCAGTGGAAAACGCCCCAAAAGTGAGCTGAACTGAACCGTGTCGTGCCGTACTATGCAGTGGAAAAGCGCCATATTTTTCCTGAGATAAGTATATACTCTGCTAACTTGTCCGTTCAAAGGAGAGTGTCATGGATGGAGTTTTCAAGTGAATAAGAAAGTAAAGAGCATTTCTCAGACAATTCCCCCTGGTGCTAAAGCCCATTGACATGGGTGCATGGCTGCCAGCAAGCCTCAGACTGAAGGTGGTGGTATAATCAAGAGACGGCACCAAATGTGACTGAAGCAAAACCGTAGTTTTACACCAGTACACAATGGAAGAACAGCCAACGTTTAAGAAAGAAAAACTAAAGTCAAAGCGAATGTAACATTTAAACACCCTACCAGAAAAGTCTTATTTTAAGCATGTTTTAGCTTCCTCTAACCTTAAGGGGCATATCAAAATCCACAAGAGAGAAGTCAAGGTCAGGAATAAGCAAAAACATAAAATACAAAATAGAAGTCTAAGGTATAGATTGTCAAAAGCCAAAATTCACAGAAGTAGAAAAACAGCAAGTAAAAAATGTCCTTGTGTTATCTTGATTTGTTATACTAAACTGCAAAAGATCTATGCTTGTTCTCTGAACCCATGGATAATAAACTTGGTATGCCACAAATTTGTATAAGGACTGCTTTGAGAAAGTCGTGTGCAATGGTAACATTTGATCCTAAAGCTAGCAACAAACATCAATGGCATAAATATGGTGGTTGCCATTCAGAACTAGAATAAATTAGTGGTGCCTTCAATAAAAACAACCAACAAAATGGTCAAGTCACTACAGCAATGTCTTGTCAATATAATATATCAAGGTGTGTATAACCATTTAATAAATCTACAAAAAGGTCCAAAAATAATAGATAAGAACCACATATTTATAATTTATAACAATACAGTTTAGCAGGGAGGCTAATTATATCCTTATCTTCCCAATCTGACATATTGCTGGCATAAAATTACAGCACAGCACATTTTTGCCATTATTAAGAAGGTTTACCAACACCTTTACTACCTCGAAAGTCCGAAGAAGTTTGGATTTCTCCATCTATTTAAAGTAACTTTTACGAGTGAGCATTACTGACTACAAAACATCCTCGTATATGGCACGTGCTCAGCTCAAGACAGCATAACACTGAATATTGAAGATGGCAAAGATCATTAATAGCACCTAGCAGCCTTCTGTTCAGGACAGATAAAACACAAACTGCTTTAGACAGGCAAATAGAACAATTAAAAACAGGAACCAAGCTGCACAGTTGCTTTCCCTACCCCTTCATTCTGTATAGGATCCTTCAAACTTACACTAGTAGTTTTTGAGACAGTTTAAGGTTACCAAACAAACACTCATAATCTCAAATGTGGTATTTGTTCTCGTATGTGCATATTGCATAGAAATGTTGTATTCTACGAATGCTGTTTGTTTGTTAGCATTTTATGTTAGTATTGCATTACTGTCACTATTCTAATGATACCTGCAAGTAAAAAATTAATTGTACTATGTACACCCGACAATCTTCAACTTGAACAACAATAATGCCCTAATCACTGGAAACACTCAAAATATTAACTGCAGCATTTACAAGCTGCAGAGGGAGACAGGCCGAGATGTAAAAAGCACTGCCACACTTCTTTTAAAATGGCAGAATCCCACAAAAATGTCAATATTTCTTTTAAAAATGACACAAATATGTGGTTTTACCACATCTGTGAAATCTGACTTCCCTGATCAATACTCAAGATCATTCCCGACTTGAAAAATTGACATATTAGGTAAGTTTTAAGGTTCTTTCTTTATGTTTGAAATTTTGCCCTTTGGGCCCCATTTTAAAATGCAAACCACATATACAGTATTTTTTTAAAAGTATCAAATATTTTACAAAACAATTTCCCCTTGTAAACTAATATACACCAAGATTGTGAAGAAATAACATCAATCTAAAAAACAGAGAATGTATCCTTCAATTCTGAACACCCAACTGAAAGGCAAGAACAGATTCCATAAGTGGAGATGAAAGCTCTGTATGGGTTAATGTCGCCTGTTCCCAAGGGAACAACAAGGGCATTATACATTAAATTTCACAATTCCCGAGCTAACCTATCAATACAAGTAGTGTAGCAAAACAAGGCTGCTCAAGTTTCTGCTTAGTCACCATAATATTCATACGCACAGACAAGCAAACATATTTATACCTATATTCAATTCATCAGACTTTGACTATACTTATTAAGTTCGTATTATAAGAAAAAAAAACTGTGTTTTCATTTACAGAGATCTGCCTTATATTTAAAAAAAAACTCAAAAAGAATTGTATTCATAAAAAATAAACAAACTATGGTAATGTGTAAATTGCCTTTTCAAAATCACATTTGTATGCAGATTTCTCCCTATGGTTTTCTTGATTCAGCTGGCAGAAACAGAAAGAGCAATGCAGCAAAATGTGGCTGAGCTCTCCATCTGTGCTTTAAACACAGTTGTCTGGCAACAACTTTAGACAATCATGCTAAGCCTCTTCATCCTGGAAAATCTAATTTGAAAAGTGGAAGTGTGGCGGAGCTCCATGACTGTCATCTGAGCTAACAATACATCACTTATCGTAAGGCTCACAACCTCAGGACACACAATGTAAGCATCCAAGTGCCATCAGAGCACCACTGAGTCGAACATGTGCTGTCAAGGCAGAGAGTGCTAGAGAATGGATTCTGACAGGTGGGTTCTGGAGCCTTCCCTCCTGGTGAAAATCATCTGCCAATTATGTGCTATCAGTCAAGAGGAATTTACTCAAATTAATTGTGGAGTGCCTCAAGGAGGAAAACAATCTATGTACTAATCTACAGAATAGTGTTACTGCCATAAGCATCCTAGCTTAAATGAACGAGTTTGATTTATTGCTGTAATATTCTGAAACTGCCTAAAACAAAATAAAAAGTCAGAAATTACCACAATCACTAGTGAACTTGATTATTGACAATAAAAGTAATTTAAACAAATCAATACAAATCTTTGGGGGCTTAAATAAAAATGTTTATTCAGCATTTACTGTTGGTAACAAAAACATACCTTTTCAGTTCCAGTGTTTTTTTAAAAAGAGGTAAGAATTTAAGTCAACATGCATAGTTTGCTTAAACATTATCTACATATAACATGTGGGATACTAAACCTAAATGCATGAATGAAAAGTGAATGAAGCAAAAGGAGAGGTCTTTGCTACAGATAATAACTGTCACAGATAGGTCAGATCTGAAAAGCAAGGCCTTTTATTTATATGTATTTAATTTTACTTCGTAATAGATTTGCATTTTCAACATATCAACAAGTGTAACTTTAAATTACTATTCACACTGAACCTATAAAACACACACAGTGAAAGGATAGCACTTTTCTAACATGATTTAACAAAAATCAATCTATCCACTTCTAAGTCCACAACACATTTTTTCCCCTTCACAGTATTAAATTAAAACAAATCTAACTTAATATATTTTATTTCCTTGGCCATTGCTATATCGCTGCACGATTCTTAAAGCCAGATAAAGATGTACTGATCAGTCTCAGATTTATTTTTGATCAAGTCATATTTTGCAGTATCTGTTGTTGTTTTGACATAATCCAATTTCTCCATGGCACCAGAGAGCATTATCCTGCAGTGGTCAGCACAGGATGACTGTCAAGATGATCCAATAAATATGCCTACAGATTTACTTTAAGGCTATCAAGAGCAGCTCACTATTAACTTGCGATACCAGGATAAAGATAAGCTTATTTTGCTCTTACCAAAAATGGAGTTATTTCCAGCAAAGTACCACACATCCTTTTTTTTTTTTTTTTTTTTTACTTGAAAGTGCAAAATGTCAATTATTTGAACTACACTGCATTAAACAGAGCCTGAATACAATATAATGAAAATAAGTAGATAACATCAAAGTATACTTAAGTGGAATAATTTATACACACATAATTTACAGTGCACCCGGAAAGTTTTCACAGCGCATCACTTTTTCCACATTTTGTTATGTTACAGCCTTATTCCAAAATGAATTAAATTCCTCAGAATTCTACACACAACACCCCATAATGACAATGTGAAAAAAGTTTACTTGAGATTTTTGCAAATTTATTAAAAATAAAAAAACTGAGAAATCACATGTACAGAAGTATTCACAGCCTTTGCTCAATACTTTGTTGATGCACCTTTGGCAACAATTACAGCCTCAAGTCTTTTTGAATATGATGCCACAAGCTTGGCACACCTATCCTTGGCCAGTTTCGCCCATTCCTCTTTGCAGCACCTCTCAAGCTCCATCAGGTTGGATGGGAAGTGTCGGTGCCCAGCCATCTTAAGATCTCTCCAGAGATGTTCAATCAGATTCAAGTCTGGGCTCTGGCTGGGCCACTCAAGGACATACCCAGAGTTGTCCTGAAGCCACTCCTTTGATATCTTGGCTGTGTGCTTAGGGTCATTGTCCTGCTGAAAGATGAACCGTTGCCCCAGTCTGAGGTCAAGAGCGCTCTGGAGCAGGTTTTCATCCAGGATGCTTCTGTACGTTGCTGCAGTCATCTTTCCCTTTATCCTGACTAGTCTCCCAGTTCCTGCTGCTGAAAAACATCCCCACAGCATGATGCTGCCACCATGCTTCACTGTAGGGATGATATTGGCCTGGTGATGAGTGATGCCTGGTTTCCTCCAAACGTAACGCCTGGCATTCATACCAAAGAGTTCAATCTTTGTCTCATCAGACCAGAGAATTTTGTTTCTCATGGTCTGAGAGTTCTTCAGGTGCCTTTCGGCAAACTCCAGGCGGGCTGCCATGTGCCTTTTACTAAGGAGTGGCTTCCGTCTGGCCACTCTACCATACAGCCCTGATTGGTGGATTGCTGCAGAGATGGTTGTGCTTCTGGAAGGTTCTCCTCTCTCCACAGAGGACCTCTGAAGCTCTGACAGAGTGACCATCAGGTTCTTGGTCATCTCCCTGACTAAGGCCCTTCATCCCCGATCGCTCAGTTTAGATGGCCGGCCAGCTCTAGGAAAAGTCCTGGTGGTTTCGAACTTCTTCCACTTATGGATGATGGAGGCCACTGTGCTCATTGGGACCTTCAGAGCAGCAGAAATTTTTATGTAGCCTTCCCCAGATTTGTGCCTCGAGACAATCCTGTCTCGAAGGTCTACAGACAATTCCTTTGACTTCATGCTTGGTTTGTGCTCTGACTTGAACTGTCAACTGTGGGACCTTATATACACAGGTGTGTGCCTTTCCAAATCATGTCCAATCAACTGAATTTACCACAGGTGGACTCCAATTAAGCTGCAGAAACATCTCAAGGATGATCAAGGGAAACAGGATGCACCTGAGCTCAATTTTGAGCTTCATGACAAAGGCTGTGAATACTTATGTACATGTGCTTTCTCAGTTTTTTTATTTTTAATAAATTTACAAAAACCTCAAGTAAACTTTTTTCACATTGTCATTATGGGGTGTTGTGTGTAGAATTCTGAGGGAAAAAATGAATGTAATCTATTTTGGAATAAGGCTGTAACATAACAAAATGTGGAAAAAGTGATGCGCTGTGAATACTTTCCAGATGCACTGTAAGTTTTTCTTGTATGCAAGACATCAGTGTACCACATATGAAATATAGGGGTTACCGGGGTCACTATTGTCACTGAATACAGGGAAAGTCTTACTTACAAAGGTGAATTAGGGTAATGGATGATTAAAGGGAGCTAATGGATGTATTTTGTGAAAACTAATGGTATGATTTGAATGAAACTTAATACAGTAGATCTCCTATTGGTAGATATTTTTATAAACTGTGTTCTGAGATTTTCCAGGTAAGGAAAACAAAGTTCCAAGATACAGTAGCAATACTTTGATTATAAAAATTAGAAGCACCTTTTCCTCATGAACATGTAACTGAAGCACGTGAAAACTAAATCAATGAGTGCAATTAATGGATTTGACTTTCCCCACAGAGTTTTAGGGTCATATCAAATACTTGCCATTTTTTGGTACTAGTTTCATCCTGTTCATGTTAGCAGCGACCTGAAGCTTCTGCAGTAGTTAACACAATGGAAAATCAGCTGTAGATAGGATATAATGTCATGTTATATTCATGCACACACTGCCAAAGAGTTTACATGACTTTAGACTATGGATTTCTTGTACGGTTTCCTGCTTTCTGCCAGAGAAAAAAGGAGACAGTAGTTACAACTGTGGTAAATGATTTATGTATAATGCATTACAATCACTAGAGAAGTTTTTTTCAAACCAATGTGCCGTGGCACAGTGGCGCGCCATGAAATTTACCCAGGTGTGCAGTGGAAATAATAGTGTAGCACACTTAGGCCTGAACTTGAGCGGGACAAACTCCAGAGGTGGTCGAGACCTGTCTGAAGAGGATAGGACTACCTGGAGAAGCTGGCATAAAAGCAGTTCTGCGATCGCCATTTAGAGAACTTCTGACATGTCTCTTGGCTGCTAGAGTCTATCTGGCCCTGGATGTGGGATCACCAATGAGCCTCACAGGGCCGGTGGACAGTGGATATACAAGTTGGCTCTGAGGCAGGGAGGGGTGGGCAAAGGGATGAGGCAGCAGCGAGATGCCACCAAAGTGCTCGCTTAGTGCCTTTTCTATGAACGCTGATCTTGGAGCTCCTTTTTTTTAACCAGCTTTTCCAATAGTCCTGCTCCTTTGGGCAGTTGAGCGGGTTTATGAAATATACTGAATATGTGTATGTGGTTAATAAGAGAGAGGTGTGCCATGAAATGATTTTGGTTACAAAAAGTGTGCCACTACAGAAAAAAGGTTGGGGAACACTGCACAAGAGTACGATAAAGTCTAACAAAAATAACATTAAAATATAGTAACAGAATGCACTGTTCTTAATGTTATCAGTAAAGCATGTGTAATTTATATAAAGTTTAAATTATTCACCTAATAGATGCAGTTCAGATCTGAACAAATTTGTTTCCCTGGAAATGTTTCTTCTTTGCTTGAGTTAATCAGATAATTAAAGAAAAATCGATAAAAAATATCTTAACCTAATTATGGAAACAAATTGACGTCACTGAGATTATTCTTGTATCATTTAAAAATATTCTACAATACTGATTTTACAACCTCTTTTTACATTAACACCAGAAACAAAACAAAGCTGGGTTAAGTTTACTTCTTGTTTTCTTTTCATTATATTTTCCCTGAACATTCTTAGAGCTACAAATAAATTGCATTGCTTGCTCAATTCCTGCTCAACATTAAGAAAGCACTGAACGAGGCCATGGAAGCGTCATAGCACCCAGCTGGTTTCTGATGGAATACAAAAGCTTATTGCAGCTGGACTAATGAAAGTTTTTATAATGAAAGTTTTAAACTAAACTTCACTCTGTAACAACACATATTGATAATAATGAAAGATGGTGCTAGAAGAAATGTAAAAAAAAATGTAAAACAACACTAAAGAAAAAAGTGCAAAAAGATTAATAAAGTAATTCAGTCCATATGCTCATTGTGGGTAAGAATACAAAAAAGCATATGTTTGACATTGTCACTGTACAACTTGTACCTCATTTTCCATTCCATCCATCCTCTTCCGCTTATCCGGGGTCGGGTCGCGGGGGCAGCAGCTTAAGCAGAGAGGCTCAGACTTCTCTCTCCCCGGCCACTTCTTCTAGCTGTTTCGGGAGAATCCCAAGGTATTCCCAGGCCAGCCAGGAGACATAGTCCCTCCAGCGTGTCCTGGGTCTTCCCCGGGGCCTCCTCCCAGTTGGACGTGCCCAGAACACCTCACCAGGGAGGCGTCCAGGAGGCATCCTGATCAGATGCCCGAGCCACCTCATCGGACTCCTTTCGATGCGAGAGGAAAAACATTTTCCATTCTTGCCCATTAATTATCCTTTCAATGTTTAAATTTAAATCCTTAAAATTTCTTGGAGTTATCAACATTGACAAACATATTCCTATTGTGAGGAAGTCTCACTAATGTCTTGACTTCATTAGCTGAAAGCCTACATGTCTCCACCTACGGACACCATGTTCTATAGGTGCACCGTGTACTCCATCCTCACCAGCAGCACATCACCCAGTTGTGGCACCTGTTAAGCTCCATACTGTAAAACACTACAGGGTGTGGGGATGTTAGCACAGAACTGGCAAAGAGTTTAGGACATGAATATCACACACACACACACTTGCACATAGCAAATGCTGCTTAGAAATGCAAACAGTATTACTTAAGATTTCATCTTCCCCCTGCTCTGTTCTGTCAAACTCTACACAGCCATTAGCTCTATTATTATTAGATTCAAGGAAAGTATTATCCTGGGTCAGGTTTTTTTTTTTTTTGCCAACTGACTGTGGACCAACCAATTTTCCCCAGAGATGCTGCTGACTGGAGTTTGCTTTCCACACCTTTATTGACTGCTGGCCATAGTTCAATAATAACATTACTGAACAGATATTGTTAAGATGCATTTATGTTAATCATCTTGGAACTGCCTCATTTTAGATCATGTCTACAGAAATTTGTCTTTATGTGTATTGTGACCATTCATGCGGCATCCGGTCCCCTGGCACAGCTTCAGCTACTTCAGTTACGGGAAAAACTCTCTTGTATACGTCGTTCTAATGCTATAAAAATACACTCTCAGGTCAGCAGTTCAGCAGTTGCTATACTGAGTATTGCACTCATCACATGTTATTATGAGTCTTTAAAACCACTGCCACTCAACTGTTATCCTGTTCTCTGCTGTCCTGTGCAGACTGCCACTGATCTGGTCTCAGCATCTGTTGCACCTCAGTCAAGCCCTCACAACTTGCTGTAATGGGCACAACTAGTTGCTTTGCTGAGAATTTAAATTAATGCATCATTGTTGAATAAAAGGGTGAGTGCTGTTCCTGCAAGTGCCAGAATAAAAGTTCTGTTTCTTCAAGTCTCTCCTGCCTGACCTTTGTGCAAATCAGGAGGCAAGATGCACCAATATGCATAATGTAGTTACTAGCATTCTGAGTCTGCATTAAGTGAAGAACACTGTCCTTAAATCAAATTGAACTGAATTACATCCTCAGGTCATAAAGCTACTCGTATTGAAAACCACATGAGTATTTCTGCTATACATTATCTACTTTTGCTTTGCCTTGTCCATTGTGTGTTGTACTATTGTCATTTATCTGTATGACACATTCAGGTAAGACTTGCATGTTATTATATAAACATGACAATATGAAGGACATGAATTTAACTTAATGGAAAAATATTTGAAACCAGTCTCTCAATCTTACATTCATTACTGCACTTTGTGGAAAAGTAAGATTAGGAAATGAGCTGAATAAGTCTAGTTGGAGGAAGGGGTGGGCTGAAGTTTAACAAGCCAACACTCTCTCTTTCTTAAAAAAAATTCAGAGGCTTCAGGACAGTAAAGTAGGGTTACTTGATTCATCCCCAATCACTGTTAGAGACTGGTTACAATCTGTAGGGGTTTTATAATACAGAATACATGCATTTGTCATTCTTTTTAAAGGAAGCACTCCTTCATTACAAAAAACATCTTTGTCAATAATCGACCTTAACTGTGGCAGCACATATTTAGAACTGGCTGCATAAGGCATTGATGTACACTACCCTACACAGACTGTTTAGTGACGCTTTAGCTTCAGATAACTAAAAGAAGCTATAAAACCAAAACATACTTGAATAAATTAAGCAGTGTTTGGTTGAATTCCAGTTCCTGTGATAACCATTTAGGAGTGTTTATAGATGATTTGCAATGTACTGATCCACTGTGTAGATGTGCCTCTTTGAGGTTTCCAAAATTGTTCATCTACTAATATGGAAAGGTTTAAGAATTACGTAAGTGTGATGTGTGACACAAGGAAATTCTATAGTCCAGGACTCTTCATTGAAAAACATTCAAGTGACACTAAAATTAAAAACAGTTCACACAATGGAAAAGAAAAATTCCCCAGCAGACACAAAAAAAGTAAAACAAATTCTTATCTATGATGTTTCAGTTTCATGCTTCTAGATCTTTAATTTGATTTAAGTTACTTCATTACTGCATTAGTATGTACTGTATGTTACTACATATTAAACTATACTGTACAGTACAAGACTGTATGTTTTCATACCTTGCCATTTATAAGCAGACATCTTATTTTACTGTTAAATCAGCATTAGAGCAAGTTAGCAGGGATGATTCATTTCGGTTATAGGTGAAAAGGCAGACTCTTTCATTATCTATCCAAGTATGTTATGCATCAAGTCATACACTTTATCTTAACTAAACAGTTATTTACATGATTATTAACATTAACTTACACTCTGTCTCCAGTGGTTTTTATTCCCTATTAAAGCTGTGCAAAATACAAGTCTCCTAAAAGTCCTGTTTGAGTAGATGTCATTATTGGAGTCCCTTCACTGCCAATGGGGCACCAGCAAGTGAAAGCCCACTATCTCTGTGGCCTTTAATGAAATCATTCTTGGTTATACCAGAAGTCAATTTTAGTCTGGCCACTTCTTTTCTTATATTATGATGTTAATCAGAGTACTCTATATACAGTATGAAGCAAAGAGTGCATGAATGTTATTACAAATTGTTCAGCCCAATTACCTTTACTATCTAATAAAACCATTTGTTTACTATCTAACAAAACCATTTTGTTGTTATTATTCTATACTTTGGACAATTAGTACAGACTTGGTTGCAAATAATGTTCAAGAACATCTCATCATTAAAAGGGAGGAACATAATTTCAGATTGTTCATATTTTAAAATACAGATCCCAAATTCGGAAGAGACAATGCAGAACTGGTAGCTAAATAGTCCTAATTACAGTCAAATTTCACTTGGCACATTTGGAGCCACTTTTGCAATTACACAATCATTACTGCAGTATTTTATGTCTTCATTTTAAAGCAGACATACTGTATATCGTAGTTCATAGCAAGAACATAAATCCTGTTTACTTTGGCAGTCACCTATCATATATGGTGCATTCAAGGAGTCAGGATGCAGTTCTGAGAAGAATAATTGTTATCTAGAAGTATGGCTGTTGCTTTAAACCAAATCTCAAACTCATTTGGCACTGTCTGTTTGAATGTGGGGCAATTTGAATAAATACAGCAGTTATATTAAACAAGACGTTCAATATAATATGCAAATTAACCTCTATTTAAGAGGCTAGGTACAATGGAAATATGCCACCTGCTGTCCCCATGGACAGAACTGAAAAGCTAGGCTGTACATTGTGGCCACAAATAGAAAATCCCAGATACATTTTGACGTATGTGATTCTTTTTGCGTCTTTGGTCATGAGTCATCTGTCCACACTGTGTCATAAAACATCTTGTAAATGCCTAATAAACTGACCTCTGTACAAGAGGAATTGATTTTCTGTTATTTTTTGCTATATTTTTTTCCACCTTCACAAATATACAGAGAAGATGATAACATCACACCCTAAAATCAAATGTGTCAATAGCAAAGTTCAATTTAGAAATAATATAAATATTTGAAGCTGATTACTCATTCCAGTATTGAAAATTCCAATATAATGCTTGCTTGAATAGTAGTAAAATATTTATTCAATTGTTTCTCCACCCTTTTCTGTATACTACAGGTAATAACAATAAAATACTATAGATACAGCTTAATTTATTGTATTCCAATAACACTATCTTTATTTAAAAAGGCTTTTAAATTTCTGAACATTCACCACATACTGTATTTTGCAAAAAGCGAAGTACAAAATCAGTCTCATAAATTTGTGGCTCAGTTAGATCCGGCTGGTTGCACAGCAAGAGTAACATCAGAATTATTTTTGCCACAGTCTGGAATTAATTTCAGTGCCAATGGCAAGAACAGAAGCAGTTCATACATCAGCATACTAAGTAGACAGAAAATAACCTCAAAACATATTTTCAGACAGCTTACTACGCAACTGTATTGTTCTTATACAACTTTGACAGAACACTGATTGGTAAGAGGCAACTGCTTTTTAAGGATTAAAACCATGCAATTCTCAACCCTTAGGTTATCAAAGATAACTCTGAATAATTTTATCAGATTACATATTATTCAGTTTCTTTTGGATATAGGGAAACAACATATAATCAGACCTAAGATAATGATTGGAAATTAAGTAGCGCCATTTCAATTAAACACATACTGCAGGACTGAGAAACTGTTTCTAGAACAAGAATATTCACCTCTGTTCATATAGTGTCACAGGTTATCATTTTAAAGAATCCTTTAATCAGGTAATTCTCACCAATTGGAATTTACTTTTTCCTTCAGTCCAAATAATTCTATTTTTATCATTTTTTAGGAATTTAGAATTGACTTGTAATGTGAAAGTTCATACAAGCATATGTTAATATTTGGGCTGAAGATTAACATAATTTGTACACAGTACAATTAGATTTTTACATGCTTTTCTCCCACATACAAACAACTGACAATGAACAGCACCCACACAATGAATACAAGACCACACATTATATATGTTTCAGATGAGGTATATTCATGCAGCAGTCAGTATAAGCAGCTCGAGTGGATGAATGGGCCAAAGATAAAAAAAAAAAAAAATGTTCCTGAATCCAATGGTGCAATTGTTCATGGTCTACTAACATTTGACTGCAGAGTGAAAAGTGACAGTCAGTGAAAGCAATTACTGTATTCTCTAATTGTTTCATATTTTTATCTGGCTAAAAATATTGTTCATTTTCTGAAGTTTTATGTTAACATTAAAAATACTCGAAAGCCTAATGTGAATGACATTTGTGATTCGTCAATTTTGTACTCTTCCATTTCATATTTGTGAAGAACTTCAAGCTCAAGTAAAAAAAACAACTCTGTTTAGGATGCTAGCCGATAGGCCAAACCGAACACTCACCCCCATAAGGCTTGACAACAGGTATACTGGCTGTAAATCAAACCTTGATCCCTAGATATCATATATGGGAAGGTGGGCTTGGTTGTCAACCAGTCAAATGTCTACCTGTAGAGGAATGAATTCAATGTTACTGACAAAAACAGAAATGTTCGGGCTCAGTCTTTAATGTTTATTAACCTTTATTCCTATAGTCCACGTTCAATCCTTCCCACCCTGTATGCATGAATAATCACAGTTTTGTTATAACTAACCTGAGATTTTCCGCTATGCAACTTTAAATATCTTCCAAATCTAAATACTTTGCAAGCAAATAATACTGGCTAAAGTCCAAGGAGAAAACCATGATTCAATAACATGTGGCATTTTACAGTTAAAGTATAAAGTATAGACTGAGAATGCAGGGGTGTTCTTCATCTAGAATTTGGCTCCCCAACATCCTGAACTGAATGTGCCGGTTACAAAATGAATAGATGGACTATGAATACTCTGTTGAAGGGGACAAATAACTCTAATCTAAAGAAAGACCTAAAGGTGTGGATCACTTGAAACCCTGCAAGCAGAAATGCAAAGCAGGCACAGAGATGCAGGCACAACATTCCTTTTGACAGAGATTTGGCAAAAAGGGCTGAATACACAAAGTATACTCCCTTGGAGCTATATGAAAAAATGCAATACTTAAAATCTCATGAGTGCAACCTAAACATGCCTGCAGTCATTTATTTTCATTGAAACATTTACAAGAAAGGATCTCTACATAGAGCAGCTGCTATTTAAACTGTAATTAAGCCTTTCTAGCAATACATTTTACAGCACAAAGTTAACTAAATATGATGAATGTCAGGTGTGTTTAGAATATACAGAAACACAAATATCATTCCACACATTTCAGGAATAATGAATTCAAAGAATCAACAGCAGTGATCATTAAATGGACACTTTAATTTCAATTGATTTTTCGTTATTTTCATTTGTTCATTTCTTAATAAATACAACGGAAAACAAGCACCCCATTCATTCATTCTTCACTTTTTAATCCATATATTATCACATCCATTTAATCATGCATTATACCATCAGAATTGGACAACAGCAACAATTTTTTCTTCTATAGCCCAAAAACCACACAAGGAAATGCCTCAATGGATTTCACAGGCCATGATGTTTGAGAGTCTCCCAGCTTTGATGCTCTAAGAAGATAAAAGTAAGAAAAAACTCCCAAAAAAACTTTGCAGGAAATTCTTGGGAAGGGCAATTCAGACAAACAGATCCTTTCCAGGTAGGTTCAGCATACAGTTGATGTAAAAGATGGGGTAAATACAACACACCCAAAATGGAATACATGTAAGTCACTTCACAGAGCTAGATGGCAAATCTATCATTGCCACCACAATAAACAAGACAGAAATCTTCACTGATTACGGCACCAATCCAATCTCAGTCATGCTGAACAAATTTTGAATCCTATATTAATCTCACCTGCCCATTTTAGGGAGATGGAAGCAAAATCAAAGACCCCTTATAAAAATCCATCCAGGCAGAGGAAGAACATGCAGTCTCCACAAAGACAGTAATCTGAAACCAGACCTAAGACTACGAGGCACCAGCACAAAACAATATGTCTCCATGCCATTTATTACTCATTCAGAAATGCAGCAAAAATAATACAGAAAAACACATAACACTCTCTGCTCTGCTTAATCCAGTTCATCATTGTGGGAGGACAAATCCTATTGAAGTCCATCTTTGGGCCAACTAATGCAAACAACTCCACTCACACTCAGATTTTTTAATCACAACACACCAGCCATGTTTTATGATATGAGAAAGAAGACATGTAGACTCTGGGCGCCCATTGGCATGGCTCCTGGGTTACCACTGTGTCACTATGTCAATTACATATAACTGGTCATATATAAAGCAACCTGCTATAACTTAAAATTCACTACTTTGCATTTCCCCTGTAAATATAATTTTGGCACAGAAACAGAAGAAATGTATTGTTGTAAGTACTGTAATAACTACTTACACTATTATATTCTTTTGGACATTCATCATCCTGAAGATATATCAATAAAATTGAGGAATACATATGTGAGAACAAACTTCTAATTAACGAATATTGACAGTGTAGGACCTGGGCAGCCGCCACATGTTTATTAACGTGTAAAGACAATGTGGCTTGTGCAGATGAACTCAAATGCTATTTTCTTCTTTTCAAACTTTGAAGCTGATCAATGAAAGGACAAAGTGTGAAAATATCTTTTGGCTCACAAATGACTACAGGTACTTGAATAAATATACAGTACATGCCTGATTTGCTACTGAAAAATAACTTGCCAAAGCCAAAAGGTGGAACATATTTTTCCCATAGTGCTAAATGCTAGAAGATTAATTGGATTATGCTGGGCTAAAAATCTTTCTATATGTTACAAAAATCTACTTACAAGGGAAAAAATATGAGAATATGTGGTGGAGCTGTGATAAGAGATTTCCAGTGATGCATCTGTTTGATGAATGAGTGAGGTGTGCACATGCTCTCCATGTTCATGTTAATTTACTCCAAGTGCTCTACTTGATGGGCAGATCAGATTGACTGGTAATTCTAAACTGGCTCCATATAAGTGAGTAGGTGTGTGTGCGTGTCTGTGTCGGGGTGCCCTGGGATTGACTGGCACTCTGTCTACAGCTGCTTCATGCTTTTGTATCTAACTTTGCTAGGATAAGATACTCAGAAACCCTGCACAGGAATAGGCAAAAAGCAGCAAAGAGAGAAAATGCTATTCAATTGTTACACTTGCTATCATATAATTAGGAATAAATGGAGTTTCAAAAGACACTTTCATTCACACATACTGATAAAAGGAAAATTAAATCATAATAAAATTGAATAAATGCATCTTTATATGACAAGTATTTCTGCAGCTTCTTTGATGTCGACTTAAAAAAACGTGATCAGATAATGGTGCTTAGTATATAGTATATCACATGCTAGGCAAGGGAAAACAATGCATTAAAATCACAAATTCCCTTATTATGTACTTTTTTTTTTCCATTTTTCAATATTTTCCTTGCAGGAATGCCTGTTCTTTAAGAACCACCGAGCTAAGCAGAATGCCAACAATATCTGACCCACTCAGGGCAAGCTCTTCGTCTGTTATCGGAGCGCTTGTTATCTCATAGTACCTCGTGGATAGCTTCTATTTTAAACACAAGAGCAAAGAATCAAAATCTTTTCTTGCTCTTTCTACTGTTTTAGAATTTCCAACTCTGGCCCATTCAGCTATTATTCCTCAGTACCTTCCCCACTAAAACCAATTTAATGTGTTAAATTTTTACTCGCTTTAGATCAGGTCTGTATTTGTATCCCTCAAGCACTTCTGTCACAGGAAACAGACAGTTTAGTCACAAAGCCTTTGTGGCTTTTAGCTTTCTGTTCAGAATGAAAAAGATAATTCAAAAATGCTTACTTTTTGGATAATGAACGACCAAAATCTGACTGACAAAAGATGTATGAAAATCAATGCTTAGCAGGGGATAAGATAAAAAATGATTACAACAGAAAATATATATAGAATTGACAAAAAATACAGATATCAGGCACTCCATCAACTGAAGCAACTCCCAATGCAGGTGTTTAGCGCGAGCATGCAAATCACCTCAAGCATTATATTGCCTTTGTAGCTATAAACTAGAGCTTCATGGACATCAATACATTTTGTAACAAATAAAAACCATAAGACACTTTCAGAGGTTTCCATAGCTGCATCTGAAGAAATATGCATTTGCTTGCACTGGTGAACCTGCCACTCTTTTCTACTACATGCCTGAGGATCTCAAACATTTTCTTTGCTCAAGTGCTTTTGTAGAAGCTTTAATTTCCTCTCAAAGGCTTTTGTTTTTCTTTCAACAAGCACAGAACTGTAAAATGCTTGTGGCCTTGAAGATTTAGATAGGTGATTAAAATGGGCAATGACATCTACATGGAAGTCAAGGCGATTCATTCAGAATGAACAGAATCCCTTTTTAGAACTGAAAGAATGCACTGATATTGCTCCTCGGCTCATGTGTGTACATTTGATTCTTCCAGGAATGCTCTGAACTGCTGAAGGTGCTGCACTTAGTCTTTGATTAGGCAATCTATAACAATTTTGACTAATCTTTTCAATTTGAGAACAAGTGACACATGCACTTCCTGATACCAATTTAACACAGCATGTAGAGAAGCATGCTGAGAACTTGCAAATGGTAACTTGAAAACAGCACAAGTTCAAACTGTTATTTTGAGTTCTTCCATGCCAAAACAACTTAAAAACACCATAACTTCAGAGAAGTTATTTAGAAATCTGTATATCTTCTGTTATTTCAAGTGAGGGGAGTTCTAGCTGTAAAATCGTGTTTGTACGCTGGACTTAAAAGAAGAATTCATGGAGTAAAGTCATTTGTCTTAACTCTCTGAATGGTGGGCTCTTGTTTAAATATGTAAACCTTTATTTTTTATTATACCAGTTCTTTTTTTTCTGAAAGAATTCAATTCAGCCAGATATTATAATAGTGTATAATGTTGCAGGGTTCAAACATAGATTAAATATATCTCTCTAGGTCAAGGTAAAATTCACCTCCCATTGAAAGTTGACTCATAATACAAAAAATGTAGAACTAGCTTTTTAAATTAAACTTATAAAAGTGCATCACCTAAGCTTTTTAACAATCAAAATTTTAAATAATTTTGGCATGGATGATACAGAAATTTTCCATACTATCTCACAGTTCCGGCTGGGTTCAAATTCCAGCCAAAATTGGTTCTCTCTTTCCAGACTTCTCCCCCCCGTTGCACCAGCAATGAGACTCAAAATTGGCCAAATATGAACAAATGTGCTTGGCTCCAAATCCAGAGCTGGTTCTAGCTTTGATTGCTATGTTGCTCCAACTACAGCTCCTAGAACTCTTTAAACTGGATTAAGTAAGTTTGAGAATGGAACTTGTGAATTCCTAATACTACAGTCCTTCCTAGTGTTGGAAAACGTTCTGTCAGGAAAGAGATCAGCAGGCACACATTGTGAGGAAGGACTTGGAGTTGGAACTTCCAATCAGTTAGGAATTGTGCAAGGACGTTTAGTGACTACTGGCAATGTAATTGCAATGTACCTCAGATCCAATCTCTGTACAATAAAAACTGGAATCCAGAGGGTGCCCTAACACAGTGAGTTGTCCTTGAAGATTTTTGCTTTTTTTTTGCCTCTAACTTTTATTTCACACTCATTCATCCATCCATTATCCAACCTGCTGTATCCTAACTACAGGGTCACAGGGGTCTGCTGGAGCCAATCCCAGTCAACACAGGGCACAAGGCAGGAAACAAACCATGGGCAGGGCGCCAGTCCACCGTAGTATTTCACTCTCATATTTGCACTTTTTCTGCTTTTCACTTTAAATAAAAAAATGCACTACCAACCATAGGCATTACAAATACAACTGCTTTTCACTTAATATCCTATCATACACTAACACTACCTAGAACAGGAACACATAACTGTCGAGAAAGCATGCTGAGGTTTAACAGTGTAATTGCATTTTTATTATGTTTTTGTAGATACAGTATAACTGGTTTAGAGATGCAGCTTTGTTTTCGTGGGTGATGCCATTCAGAAATATTTAGGCAAGGATGTCACAATCTGTTAACAGCATGACTGTTAATAGCATGTTAATAATGTCTGGGGGTAGAGTATTTAATATTCAGACAAATA
Source organism: Polypterus senegalus (assembly GCF_016835505.1). Classification (NCBI taxonomy): domain Eukaryota; kingdom Metazoa; phylum Chordata; class Cladistia; order Polypteriformes; family Polypteridae; genus Polypterus; species Polypterus senegalus. Next base: position 50,901,872 of record NC_053161.1, read on the forward strand.
TTACCACATGTTAAATCATTTGGGATTTTATAAAAAAAAAAGGAAGCTATTCCGTTGGCTGCAGGATGTTGTGTTTTGGCTCTTATTTTGAAATTTGGAGGTGCACATTTTTTCTGTTTTTCTTTTTTGTTTTTGTTTTAAGGCACCTGCCTGTTTATTTGACACAGATTCCCAGAAAGCCCCTAAAGAAAGCTTTTCACTTTTCTGAGCACCTTATTCATTTTTAGTACTTGTATTTTGCATTTTCCTTCAGGCATTTCAGTACTTTCTTTGAGCTAATATTGACTACTGCATTTATGGCAGACGATTCATATCCGCTCTGCATGTTTTGCAGCTCACAGACTCTTACTTTATTAGCCTGTAATAAACCATTCAGGTAGTCTGGTGGCGCATCTAGATTTGCAATCTTGACTCACATTATTTTCTCAGCATAACAAATGAGGCAATTTTTTGCTGATGAAATGTCCCAATATTCAATTCTCTCACATTAAAAACTGAGCAAATTTGCCAGTTATAAAGGTTGTTATCAATAAATTGCTCCATATCCCTTTGAAACCCATATGTTTTTTTGGTAAGTCATATTACATAACAGCGATATTAGGAAGAAAAATATCAACTATAATATAAAAAAAGAAGTTATATTTTTTAACAAGATTCTTGCAATACAATTTATAATCTGCTTTCTCCTTTCATTTTTCTGTTTCTCAACCAGGAAATATAGGCAAAAGCTCAAGTTTAAATTTTATTTTTTTTAAATCCTGCCTGCCTACACATAAACCTTCTATGTCCACTTAAAAAAAGCTGTTTATACCCTTATGTACATGGCATGAATTTATAATCAGTTGATTTATTTTCTGCAATGCTCAAGATTAATATTGTAATTTTGATGTATGACCTATGAACAATATGTCACTTAAATGTCAGCATTTCATCTGATCTACAATGTAAATAAAGCAGACTTACTTTACCATACTCTGAAAACAGACTGCATTTTCTTTGTGTTTCCGGACCACACTAATAATTAATGTTCAAAACAAATGTTCAGATTAAAAACTGACATTTTGAGTTTCCTCTTTCCTCTCCAAACAGATATTGCAAAGTATATGTCAACCTCAATCACTATTCATGCTACTTAATGAAAAGGAAATTAAACCCCTTAGCAAGTTATCTTGGACTATGTTTACTTGAATGGCACATTCTCATAAGACATTCTTCTAGTCTGAAGATCTCCTAGATACTCTAAGATCATTGGGTAATGTTTCTTTACTCATATAAATCTGATCAAGGTATCACTAGATTGGGGGCTATTGTCATTTGCCTTTGTTGCTGCATAAAGCGTGCTGCATGAGGATGGCATCCATTTTAGAAAGTATGTGCTTCTGCTTTACTTAATCTGTTTGCAGCTTAAATTTTCTTTACAGCATTTGTTCCTAAATTGTAGTTTTGGTTGCTACTAAAGGTATATGCACTACTTTTAATAGCCTTTTTTATTCTTTAGAAGTTTTTTTTTACTATTTTTCAGCTGCACAGGAGCAACACTGGAGTGTGTAAAGGGACGTGGGAGCTGCTAAAATGACTTTTATTTACTTTATAGCACATGCAGGCAAGGTCAAAAATTTAAAGAATTCAATCATAGCTATCAGCAGTTAACCTAAAAACAAGGAAACACAAATTTACAGAATCAATAGGAAAAAAAATAGTAAAAAAAGAATTCTTGTTAAATCAGTTAGATTGACTTCAAATCAGTAAGAGTATGAACTAGGTGGGGAGTAAGAGCAAAGTATATTGGAAAAGTTTTTAATCAAATAAAAGTACAGGCTGTGGTGTGTGTGACAGAAAGTAAAAGAGAAGCTAAAATAATAGAACAACGCAGCAGTTGACATTAAGAGATGTAGTCACATAAGAGAGATAACAGGAGAAGAAAAAAAGGATGAAAATGGGTGAAGGTCTAGAAGGATGTGAAAGCTATTTTGCTGCAGTTAGAGTCAATATGCAAGCTATAAAAGTATGTAAGTAGCCAAGGCATGTACAGTATTATTATTATTATTAACAGTTGATACAAGAGCTTGGAGGAGGTCCACAAGTATAAAATATCTGCTTGCAATTGCTTTAGAACTACATTTAAATTCATAATTTAAAAAAGGTTTTTTATCAGTTTCACCCAAAAATAAACATAACACCACCATACAGGCCAACACATCAGTTTTGTATCATGCTGGACTTTTGGAAGAATACCTTCATAAAACGAAGAGTATATATATACGAAGAGTTAGCAAGTAATCAAAGGCTTCAAGCATAAGTACACTGAACTTGAAAACAAAAAGTCAGCCAGTCTGTATTGTAACAGTAAGTTAGTGAAACTCGTCCAGATGTCCATCAGAGAGATGATGTGCATCAATAGGATGACATAGGAGGAGACTCCAATCGAGTTCAGTAGAGACAAGTGCGTTATGGTAAAATGCTTTAAACTCATAATGCTCTTAGGTTTTTTTTTTTTGTTTTTTTTATTAATTTTATTACAATCCATACAAAGCAATCAAGTTTTTACAAAAAGAAAAATTGAGTTAAGAACAGATCGATCCCCACCCCTGAGAGAGAGAGAGCAAGCCAAACGGTGTAAAATTTAAGACTTGTAAACATACCTAAATTAATAAATTCTCTGTGCTTTATGAACTTATTTTAAAATATTACTGATTAGATCCTGCCATGTTTTGAAAAAAGTCTGTACGGATCCTCTAACTGAGTATTTGATTTTTTCCAATTTTAAATAATATAACACATCAGTTTCCCACTGACTTAAAAGAGGAGAGTTTGGGTTCTTCCAGTTTATCAGAATAAGTCTGCGTGCCAACAGTGTAGTGAATGCAATCACAATTTGTTTGTCTTTCTCCACTTTAAGCCCATCTGGAAGAACCCCAAACACAGCTGTTAATGGGTTAGGAGTGATTGTGAGTCCAAGGCTGTCTGAGAGGTGATTAAAAACTTTTAATGGGTCACTAACATAACTGTACCTGTTGGGGATATTAAGGAGGTACTTGGTGATTTGGAGAAATCGCTTCTCTCTCTGCTTTAGGGATTAAAAATGCTGAGATCAAATAATCACCAGGATCAGATAAGATTTATCCTGAATAGTTAAGGACGTTTATAATTATAAAGAACATAAATGAAAGCATATGACAGGGTGCCTAGAGAGGAGTTGTTGTATTGTAGGAGGAAGTCAGTGGTGGCAGAGAAGTATGTCAGAGTGGTACAGGATATGTGCCAGGGAAGTGAGACAGTGGTGAGATCTGCAGTAGAAGTGAAGGATGCATTCAAGGTAGATGTGGGATTACGTCAGGGAATCAGCTATGACCCCTTTATTTGCAATGGTGATGGGCTGGTTGACAGAGGAGATCAGACAGGAGTCCCCATGGACTATGATGTTTGCTGATGAAATTATGATTTTGATGGTGCGGGTTGGCTTCTGGCTCCCTCTTCTATTATGGAAGCCTCTTGAACCCGACACTGTCAATACTGTAACCGAGATGAGCTTGGCAGATGAGGAGAAAACACACATGAAGCAAGGGGGTGATGTAAACGTGATCAGTGCTTTTATTAAAAACCAAGTCCAAAAGAAGTGTTCAAAATGAACAGTGCTCAGAAAATAGTTTAATGAATAAATAATGCAATTAAAACAAGGGTGAGGTGGAAGTTAATATCAAAATACATAAATCCATTAAAAATGAGGTTAAAATCAACTGGCAAGATACTGTTTTTACAAAAAAAAAAAAAAAAAAGGTGCCTTCTTCCTTACTGGCAGCTCTTCTGCTTATCCCAATACAGGCCTTGCAGCAGATGAGTCGCCATACGAACATATGCAGCTGACCTTCCGTAGGTCCAGGATCCCTGCCGTGCCATGGCTATGATAAGGTTCACTCTCCAGACCTAGGCTTTGGACCCCAAAAGCCATAGCGCTAGCGTTGGTGCTCTGCTCCCAAGCCTCCTTGACCCTCGCTGCCTTTCTAGTCTTCCACGGCGAGTCACTCCTTTTAGGGCACATCACTTTGGCTCCCCAAGTTGCTCAGCCAGAGCAAAGCGAACACTCCTTCAGCTCCCCGGGTGTCAGCCTCTTACACCACTCAAGGGGCTCTCCTTCTCAACTACCTGCCTTCTCTTCCTCGAGCCTGCTCCCTTCTCCTCACTCACACTGGCTCCTTCCACCTCCTGCCCTCTCATTCTTTCTCCCTTCAACATCCAAATTTCTTTTCCTCGATTCATGATTCTCCCATCTCTCATTCATGCCTCCCTTTCAAAATAGAGACATGGCACAGCTGGTCGTCAATTAAGGTCGCAGATGATACTACACCTGTGCACTAAGTGTGGCACAGTACCACACCCCCCACATGAAGACACAAATGCAGAAATTATTTATTAAAAACGGCAAACAGCCACGGACCTCACTTTACCACAGTGATCTGTAAAGAGAGCAGGGTGTAGGTTGAGGAGACCCTGGAGAGCTGGCGATATGGCCTAGTGAGGAGAGGAATGAAGGTTAGTAGGACCAAAACACAGCACATGTGTGAGAATGAGAAGAAAGTCAGAGGAATGGTGAGAATGCATGAAGTAGACTTGCTAAAGGTGCATGAGTTTAAATATCTGAGTTCAACAGTACAGAGAAATGAAGAAGTATATGCAAGCAGGGTGGAGTGTGTGGAGAAGAATGTCAGGAGTGATTTATGACAGGTACCAGCAAAAGTGAAAGGGAAGGTCCTCAGGACGGCTGTGAGACCAGATATGGCATATGGGTTGGAGATGGTGACAATGAAAAAAGACAGGAGACAGAGTTGGACGTGGCAGAGTTGTTTAAGATTTGCATTGGGTGTGACGAGGATGGGCAAGATTAGGAATGAGTACATTAGAGGGTCAGCTAAGGTGGGAAACAAAGTGACAAAGTGATTTGGAGACAAAGAGAGACGAGATTGCATTAATTTAGACTTGTGCAGAGACAGATGCATGGTATATTGGAAGAAGAATGCTAGGGATGGAGCTGCCAAGTATAAGGAAAACAGGAAGGCCTATGAGAAAGCTTATGGTTGTGGTGAAAGAGGACAGCTGGGAACCTTCGATGCAAGAACACCAAGCTCACGTGAACTGACGAGTGCACAGACAAAAGCAACAGTTCCAAAGAGTGCTGAATTACACAATTACTGCATGCAGTTTGTCACATCACAGATAAAAGGAAGACGAGCTGTTTAGATGCAGTAAGGAACTAATCGATGAATGAAACCTCTTATCTTTACAACGATTGACAAACACGGTGATAGAGTCTTCGCCTCTAACGCCGACATTCGAGGTTGATTCCGAGAGGGATGTACTGGCTACCGATTCATTTTACCTTCGATCTCCTTGGTTTGGGACGTATGAAAAATATTAGGTTAACGCAGAATCATGTTACGTTATTTTTAAAATTTTCCCTTTCTTAGCACAAGCACAGCTGAGAAGCTTCGATGCATGTACTCGTTAAAAAATAACGCATTTAATCACACTTTCAATTCCAAGCAAACGGGAACTTTTGTCAATGCATGATTTCCTGGTACATCCATTACACTGATGCACACATCACAGCTACAAAAATGTTAGAGTCGGAATAAAGCGCGTTCCTACGACTGATCATTTGTGAGTAAGCTGGTCAAATTACCTTTTATGTTTCTGACTTATTTTTTAAGAAGAAAACTGCACAGAGACAATAATTCTGAAAATGTACTTAAAGTACTTAAACTACCACTTTATTTTTAAGTCTGCCCAATTTTAACAGGGATGATATTTTTGTTTCTGTTTTGAATTCAAATATGCTTTTTTTCAGAAATTAAAAAGCTTCAGTTTACAATATTCATGTCCATGTCTATTATTTGATTCTGTCACCCACTAAAACCGTTTTAAATAAAAAAAAAACATATGGGGCAAATAGGATTAATCAAGATTAATTCTTACACAGCCTCTAATTAATTGGATTAATTTTTTAATCGAGTCCCACCCCTAATATATATATATAAAGATAAGAAAGAATCAGTATGTATATATATGTATATGTATATATATGTATGTGTGTATATGTGTATATATATATATATATGTATATATATGTATAGATGTGTATATATATATATATATATATATATATATGTATATTGTATATGGGTGTGTATATATATATATATATATGCCAGCAACACTCATATTGACAAAACAATTACATTAACAATCATCTTACTATTTTTAAAATGTTTGCTTTTCTTTTTCATAACTTCTTTCATAATGTATTCTGCTAGTTCCATTATATAATAAAGATGTTTGTGATAACACTAGCAACTCAAAAGCCAGTAAACTTTAAAAAGTATCACAGGTAAATTAATGGAAGCAGCTATTAAATAGAAAAATCAAGTACTGGAATATTACTGGACAGTCAAACTAATTTTAAATGGGGAGATTCCAATTTACTAGTATGCTTTAATTCAATGAGAAAGCAAGAAAAGCCTTAGACCACAGAGATGCATATGATATTCTCAATTGTGAAAAAGTTTTTATTAAGTTATCATAAGATGCTAGTAACCAATCTAAATCTGATTTGCATATTCAAAGAGGCATAATTCTGGGAGGAGACAGGGCGGGACAGCAGCCGTGTGCACGTGCGTTACTTTTCACGCTGACCGGGATTTATATAGTGGAAGAACGTTGAAGTTGGCGTTCGCGTTCGCACAGATTTATGCATCTGGAATTTTTTGTGCGTAAGCACATTTCTGCTTTTGTCCATATACCATGTTAGAGTGTGAATTCTACACACGCCGTTATGCATGAGGCCCCTGGTGATGACCCACATGCCCTTTGCATTTTCCATATTTTAAAGGAAAATGATTTAATGATTTTGGATATTTGTAGATGACTATTAAAGTGCTCCTTGTGATGCTAAAGTGTTCCTTTCAGCTCTGGACATTGTCATGCAAGTCATCCTACTGGGAAAAACATCTGGATTCTGGCAATCTTGTAATGAAAAAAACACACACAGAAAAGATTGGATGCATGCTTAGAATGTATTTTCTGGTAAGCTGAATTTCCACAACAGTGTTGGTAAAGAATCAAGAGCTTGCTGTATGGTGCACTGTATGTATCCATAACATCAACCATACATACAGTATCTATACAATAAAACAAAACTGAAAATAATGATGATTTCTTTATTCCTTCTATACTTTGCATATATTTTACCTGGACTATAATGATGGTATTACTATTATTTATTATTAACAGCTATAGTATAGAAAGAAACCTTGAACAGAGGTCATCTTCCTACTCAATAATACATTTGATCTTCAATTGTAATGTCTGCATTATGATTTTTTTTCCCAACCTTAAAGTACAATAACATTCCCAAACCCAATTAATTTGACCGAATGCCATGACAGGGTTCACTCATGCACTAAAAATCACCAGTTAACCTTACATGTCTTTGGAGATGTGGATGGAAAACTGAAATAACTGTAAAAAAAATCCCAATCCAGACATCAGAGAAGGAGATATGCAAACTCCATGCAGACAAATGATTGGGCACATAACTCTAACTCGGGATTCCAGCTGTTCTAACCACTGTAAAACCTAACTACTTTTTAGTAAAGATAGATCTTAAATTTGAATGATATATTGTTATGCATTCATTATTACAACTTTTAATATTAAATGCCCAGCTGAAAGGTTTGTCTTATAAGCACCAGTTTTTTGTTTTTCAGCTACTCTCCATGTTGTCACTGTAGCTTCTCTTATTCTTCCACTTTAAGAAAACTCTACTATAGTCTTTAATAGTGTTTAATTGTATACTATCTAATTAGACCTATCTAATTTTGTGTTTTGTAAAATGACACATTTTAGAATTAAGTGTACTTGAGCCTAACATTTATTATTTTATCTATCAATCTGATATATAAAAACTAACCATTGTAATTTATGTACATGAATATAAAATTATTTTAAATATAAAGTACAATCCAATCACAATAAGGATGCTTAGAATACAGATGAGATTTGGTCTATAGTATATTTACTTGGGTACGCTGGTTGCACCAATAACCCTCCTCAAAAGGACCATATTTGGAAATTCTGCTGGTTCTGCAATGCCCAGGAAATGCATCCTGAACTGCTATTTTCTAAAGAATGAAAGTAAATACAGCATACGAAGAAAGTACAGACAAAGAAAAGATGAGTGCACATTAGTCTACAGATAATTCATTTTTAATATAGCTAAACAATCTAAGGTGTTGTGCAAACAACACTTTCTTAAACATTTACACACACTGCATATTAATTCCTATTTAAATTCATTTAATTCCCTTTGATATGTTTATTTCATGTACATGCAGTATCATCCAATCCCTGGTCACTTTCTGAATTTTAACTATTTATTGTTTAAATGCTTTAAATACTCATTTTTAAAAATTTACATACATGGTATTTACATCTTGAAGGTTGTGAATATTTTATCTGAACTTGTTTGGCTGTTTGGTAAAGGTCAGTCACGGATATTGTGGGCTACAGAAAGAATCACATTAAATGACCGAGTGGGAACGTGAGGTCCACAGGGTGCACTTTGAGTAAAGGATTAATCAGAATTAATGGGTTGGTCATCATATATAATGTAAAACCAATAAAGCCCAATTCAGGACAAATTGCATGTGTATTAAATTAAAATTCCTATATATTGCAGATTAGACATGTCCTCTTGTTTAGCAAAATCCAGTTTATTCACAATTAAAAAACATACATTGTACATTCTAATATTAAACTAAAAGTTAATGCATTTACTTATTAAGCCTTCTAATCTTTTCTCTGCTCTCTACAGTAAGTGATATTACAAGACCACCTCAGACAAAGCCGTATCTGTCTTCTGGATTGCTCTAGAGACCTATTACCCTGTTGTGCAGCATGATTATCCAACTGCAAAGATGGGCAATGTAGGTAATGAGCTATAATGAAATTCAGCACGATCACAACTCTTTAAACTGGTTTTATCCCCTGGAGAAGTTTGGGGGCCATTATCTGCAGCTGCTTTATCCTTTACATAGTGAGATGTAACTTAATCAAGCAATCATATGCCCAAGGCAGAACTACAACCCTAATGGCCCATCATACAGTGTCACCTTACACCAAAAGCTAATTAATAGTAGCAAAAATGAAAAGAAACCAAAAATCTAGGGGAATACAGTATGTGAACTCAGGAAAGAAATTCAGACTTTACAACGGGATAATGAACCACAAGCAGATTAACTTTGGAACAGTAGACATTGATAACCATTAAACAATGTATCTCTCATATGTTGCCAATCTTAATGCAAAAACATTAGTCATAATTGGAAATCAACAGTTTCATCAAAAATATAAATTACTTAATGTGCATTCTGAATATGGTAAAAATAAGCAGTATCTTTATTATCTGGTGTACAGGCACACTTTGTAAAAACATGAGCAGTAAAGGAACCCAATATATTCTGCCATCAGTTATGATAATTTTGAAATGCTACCTACACATCTTCCTACCTGTCTATTTCAGTTCATGATCATGAACATAGCAAAAGACAGAAGAAAAAAAACATGCCGAAAGGTGGGATACTTATCTGTCATTTGCCACAATCATACACAACATACAGGAACAATCTGTACACAACAGTCAACCTTAATCCATTTATTTGCATTGAAACAGAAAACCAGAATTGTAGTCTAAATCAGGCTGACCCAAATACTACTGATCATTCTCTTAAACTTCCACTGTTCACCACCCTAAATGATTTCTCTTGTTTCATCACCTCATAACCCCATTGCCCGCACTTAACATTAACTCTTACAGAGGGTAAAAAATGGTGTTTATTTATACATCTCCACTTAAGCAAACATCTTGGACCTGGTTTACCCAGGACAAACAAGTCTGTCTCCAAAAGTCACTAATGTAAATAGAACACTGATAGGGTCCAAGTCAATGGCTAAGGTGACAGTGAAAAATCTGGTCTCAGTCCAAATTTAGTCCTCCCACCTCCATATATCTATAAACTGTCACTTGCCAAGGACAGTCTAAGCAAATTTCTAAAGTGATTATGAATGGGGAAATTCTGATGTGATCCCACGTGTCATGATTTTTCAATTGCCTTTCAAGGTAAGATTAGTGGTCTCTGTCCCATTATTTCCATCCCCTTATTCCCTTTCCGTGCCTCATCTTGATACTCACTCTTACTTCCCTCACACATATGACCTCTGATTTTGCTTACTTTAGTTCTCCTTCTCGTCCCACAAATAGATCTCTGGATCCAGAATATACTTTTATTTATTTTCATTTCTTCAGCGACTTGTGCAGATTAAATAGTCTTGCACACTTCTTTGGTATTGCTTTATTTTGCCTGTTCCTGTTTCCCTCAAAGTTGTAAATGTTACGCCAGTATGGAAAAAAATAATCAGTAACCACCTTTCCAGCTCTCCTCCAATCTCATAAGTTCTTTGGATGTCTAAACCTGTTGAATGCATAATTACTCTCTTTCTAAAGTTTTATAGTTTGGGTTCACACCTCATCACAGCAGTGAAACTACAACTTTTTCAGTTCTGATAAAGGTTGTCCATTTGTGTTGCTAATTTTTTATCTCACTTCTGCTTTTGATATTGTCAACTTAAATATCCTCCTGGAATTTCTAAAGAGATACACTATACTGACAGGACCCTGCCACCCATGAATGCCATCTGTTTTGTTTAACCGTATCCAGTCAGTTGACACTGATTATTACACCTGCCCCATGCAGTCTCTTTCCTGTAGTGTTCCTCAAGGTTCTCTACATTTTTCACTTTATTTTCAAGTGTATATATTGTCAATGGATTATATGATTCACCAGGATAAACAAAAATCTCACCTGGCACATCCACCATTGACTGCTTGCATGAGTGACCTTGGAGTCTGAATGTCTGCACACTTCCTACAACTAATGACAAACAAGACATATTTAATTTTCAGAGGATGTGTAATTCATCAACAGGTTACAAAACATCCAGTATCTGCTGCCAGTCTGGATTCTAATGAAGCCCTCAGCTTGTTCGTCATCCTTTCCATCAGTCAGCATTCTTCAAAACTACGTTGCTGGCTTATGCCTGTTCTAAGAGTCTAGTATACTTGTCTACACTCTTTGCATCATTAAAACCCTCTTCCTATTCCAAAATGTCATTATACATCCCCATCCATGTAAGTTCTCACTCAAACCTGTGACTCTAACTCATTGAAATTCCAAGGTCTGTTAGTGAGGCTGTCTCTGCCTCAATGATTAAAAATACACTTGAAGATCCACTTCTTCCAAGGCTGTTAAACTGCTTCTTTTATGGGTTTCAGCTGTCACTGCTATTCACACAGACAATACTATCACTTTCACATTATATGCATATGCTTTCATTTTATTTATGCTAGATTCCAAGACAGGTATTAAATAAATATAACAACTAAAAAGCTTGACAAATAATACATCCACTGTTACTTGATACGTCTTTACAAAAATGAAATATCATATACAAACCAAAAATAACCAATAGAAATTTCTTTAGAAATCACAGATGATGTGAAACTGTGTGTGATTTGTTAAATAGCAAATTTAGTTAATAATCTGACAGGTGACCAAGACTATGAAAAAGCAAACAAGATAAAACAGGACAGTGCAATTTTATGCTCTGTTCAGCAAAGAAGAGGAGGACCAAAAAAAGTTTGACTTTCTAAAGATAGTTTATTCACTTTCAGGGCCTACTCTATTGGAATTGGACAAAAAGGACAGAGTCAGCAGGGGTTCATCATGGGGCACATTCACAAACATTCCTACACCAAGCTTTTGACAATTCTGTAACAACACAAACAGATGCATGGAAAATGTATGAGACCGCAGACTTAAATAATTATTGGTAACATCAGAGCACTACATTTTGTTATCCACCTTAATAAATGGATAAGTGTCCGTGTTCTTGTTTGTCTGTATGGGTACTCTCCGTCTTTGACATTACAACAGATAGTGCATAACAAGCATTTGTAGTCAGAAAATGCATCGTCTGTTATTTCAACAAAATTTCCAATTTTTCCATGAGTTTTTAGCATGAAGCCTATTGTTAGATTGGCACTAAAATTGTAAGGTTTAAAATGATAGATTAGAAATTGCTTGCTCTCTTTCTCTCCTACCTTCATTTTGCCTCCCTGCGTGAAACTAGACAACACTTCACACTTGACAACAAGTGGGTGTCAAAAAGAAGGGGGTCAATACAATACAATACAATACACAGATCAGAACAAATCCTCAATACAGTATAAAAATAAAAATTTTACAAGTACGGAGCAGAATTTAACAGTAGATGATATCACATAATATGATTTGGATTTGTGATATTGATCGACTTTTCTCTCTTTCTTTCCTAGGTGACGAAGTGGAAGCGGAAGTAGAAGCAGACAATGGCCGACAGTGAGATGAATCGCATTGCCGCCAAAGAACTCCAGGCACTCGACAAACAGATTCAGAAACTCCTGTCCAGACGAAGGTACCTCAGAGACTTGAAGGCTCGGCTGCTGGACAAACCACACTCAACAACTGAAGTCGACGTAACATCAACCCCACCTCGGGCCGCTCAATTCCAAGGGCAAGTAAGCTTCACCCCCACGCCTCGTAGGAGCAACGACAGCGCAGATGAAGACCTCGACGGGTTTCAGCTTTGCAGGCGGGGGTTCAAGGCTAGAACACCCTCATCGGCACAGGCGAGCATCCCAATCCAGAACCGATTCGACCCTCTCCACATCCCCAGTCTGCCTTCAACCCCGGGTGATGTAATCGTGGTAGGTGATTTGATTGTACGAAACCTGAATATTACATTCCCTAATCGAAAATCCTTTGTTTCTTGTTTTCCCGGTGCTTGAGTCCGAGATGTGATGAGGCGGGCGCCGACCTTCCACGAGAAGCACAAGAGGGCAATTTGATCTATTATTTTACACGCCGGCGTAAACGACATAAGGCACCGAGAGTCGGAGGTTCTCAAGGCTGACTTCGCAGCACTAGTTAAAGACACGAAGGAGAGGACCCCATCCGCAAAAATCTTCATCTCAGGTCCACTACCTCTCGTCATACGATCGAATGAATACTACAGTCGTCTGCTGGGTTTAAACAACTGGCTGAGAGGCTTCTGCGAGACTCAGGACATCGGGTTTATTGACAACTGGGATCTTTTTTGGGAAAGGCCGCGCTTCTTCAAGCGGGATGAACTGTATCTGAATAGATTTGGCGCCAGGGTCCTCTCCGAAAACATCGCTAAGGTAATTCTTCTATCTTGACTGTCTACTTCTACTTTTAACCCCTTCCGTAATGCTACTGCTTTGATAGGACATAATGGCTTAACACAGTCTTCCGTTAAAGTGCACAACATTAATAATCTAATAACAAATCTTAATGCACGTAAAAAATCTAGGCAGTGCGGCATAAACACCAATAATTTAATTGCAATTACTACTTCAGATCAACAATGCATTAAAACAAAAAAAACGGATTGTAGATTACATAAAAAATACACACAGAGCGGCGTTAACAAAAATAACTTAATTTTTGTTCCGAATACCAATAACACGCATAAAATTCAGCTCTGCCCTTCAGAAACATTAAATATGGCACTATTAAATGTTAGAGCTTTAACTAACAAGACATTTTTTATAAACGATCTTATTAGTGATAGAAACACATTTGACACCATTTTTCACAATATTCTTAGAAATCGCCTTAGTCAATGGGTGGGCCTCTCTGGCAGTGTCTTAAATTGGTTTGAATCCTACCTGGCAGGTAGAAAATTCTTTGTGAGTTGTGGTAATCACATCTCAAAGACACATGATATCCGATATGGTGTTCCACAAGGCTCTATCCTGGGTCCGCTGCTCTTCTCAATCTACATGCTTCCGTTAGGTCAGATTATCTCAGGTTACAACGTGAGTTACCGCAGCTATGCTGATGACACACAGCTGTACTTATCAATAGCACCTGATGACTCCGACTCTCTCGATTCACTAACACAATGTCTTACTGGTATTTCTGAATGGATGAATAGTAATTTTCTCAAACTAAATAAAGAGAAAACTGAAATCTTAGTAATTGGCAATAATGGATTCAATGAGGTTATCAGAAATAAACTTGATGCACTAGGATTGTAAGTTAAGACGGAAGTAAAAACTTAGGGGTAACTGTTGACTGTAATCTGAATTTTAAATCACATATTCATCAGACCACTAGGACAGCATTTTTTTACTTAAGAAACATAGCAAAAGTTAGACCTCTTATATCATTGAAAGATGCTGTGAAATTAATTCACGCTTTTGTTTTCAGTAGACTGGATTACTGTAACGCACTCCTCTCAGGACTACCCAAAAAAGACATAAATCATTTGCAACAAGTGCAGAATGCAGCTGCTGGAATCCTAACTAGGAAAAGAAAATCCGAACACATTTCTCCAGTTTTGATGTCACTACACTGTTTGCCTGTGTCATTCAGGATTGACTTTAAAATACTGCTTATGGTTTATAAAGCCTTAAATAATCTCGCTCCATCTTATATATCGGAATGCCTGACGCGTTATATTCCAAATCGTAACCTTAGATCTTCAAATGAGTGTCTCCTTATAATTCCAAAAGCTAAACTTAAAAGAAGTGGTGAGGCGGCCTTCTGCTGTTATGCACCTAAAATCTGGAATAGCCTGCCAATACATTACTTTAACATGGCCTTTTTATAATTTCACTTTAACTTAATACTGATACTCTGTATGTTCAATTCATCATAATAACTATTCATAGTGGCTCCAAAATCCGTACTGACCCCTACTCTCTCTTCTGTTTCTTTTTCCGATTTCTTTGTGGTGGCGGCCTGTGCCACCACCACCTACTCAAAGCATCATGATGCACCAACATTGATGGACTGAAAGTCAGAAGTCTACGTGACCATCATCATCAGGTCCTTCCATGAAAACCCTAAATACAAAGAGGACTGTTTGACTTATGTTAGGTAGATTTCCCAGAGGGGACTGGGCGGTCTCGTGGTCTGGAATCCCTGCAGATTTTATTTTTTTTTCTCCAGCCTTTGGAGTTTTTTTTTTTGTTTTTTCTGTCCACCCTGGCCATCGAACCTTACTTATTCTATGTTAATTAATGTTGACTTATGTTTATTTTTTATTGTGTCTTCTATTTTTCTATTCTTCATTTTGTAAAGCACTTTGAGCTACATTTTTTTGTATGAAAATGTACTATATAAATAAATGTTGATTGATTGATTGAGAGTCCTGCAGACCTCAGCCATCAAGCTGCCTCCTCCATTTGGCCATTCCACAGCTGAAGCATTGCTGGGCCAGCCAATCCAATGATAGGACCCCAAAACCCGCGGTTCCTGCGATCCTCCATCAGGGATGACTTTACCATAGGCAGGCAAAACAACTTGGCAGGTGGGCCATGGTACCAAGTGCCACATTTGAGTACCAAGAAGAGAAACAGAATAGGTGAGGGTTAGTAACAAATTTTAACTATCATGTTACTTATGTTTTAGTGCTAATGACTAACAACAGAGATGCAGTATGTACAGTTAATCAGCAGCTCTAGTCAGGATATGCTAAACTGAAGTAGTGGGTCTTCAGCCGGGATTTAAAGGCTGAGACTGAAGGGGCATCTCTTATGGAAGCAGGCAGACCATTCCACAGTTTACGGGCCCTGTAACTAAAAGCTCGACCTCCCACTGTTATTTTATTAATCCTTGGAATCCTAAGCAGACCGGCATCTTGAGATCTTAATGTGCGTTCTGGTTTGAAAGTCATGATAAGTTCAGACAAGTAAGCCGGACCTTGGCCATTTAATGCTTTATATGTTAACAGGAGGATTTTGAAATCTGCCCTAAACTCAACCAGGAGCCAGTGTAAGGATTTAAGAACTGGAGTTATGTGTTCGTATTTTCTTGTTCTTGTGATAATTCTTGCAGCAGCATTTTGGATTAACTGGAGGCTGTATAAAGAACAGTTTGAACATCCAGTGAACACCGCATTGCAGTAGTCAAGCCTACTAGAATTAATTTCTCAGGATCCTGTTTATTTAGAAAGCTCCTTAATTTGCCAACATTTGTAAGATGGAAGAAACATGATTTGGACAACTTTGTAATATGTGCTTTAAATGACATGCTAGAGTCAAAGATAATTCCGAGATTTCAGGCTGATTCAGTGAAATTAATGGTGATCCCAACCGAGTTAAATGATGACAAAATATTGTTGTGATCAGCGTCATTCCCTCCAACAATTAACATTTCTGTTTTATCTGTATTTAAAGACAAGTAATTCTCATCCATTCATTCCTTTAATTCACTAACACAACTAATTAAAGACAACATCGAAGAAACTTAATTTGATCTAAACGAAAGGTATAACTGGGTGTCATCTGCATACAAGTGAAAATTAAAATTCTTTCCTAATGATAGATCCCAGTGGAAGCATGTAAAATGAAAATAGTAAAGGACAGCTATGATTGTACTGTAATGGAACAATTATTTTTTTAAATCTAAGTATTATCTATAAAGAAATAATATATTTCTTGCTATGTCCTCTGTAGAGGAGCTCTAAGTGAAAGACTCCGTTTCTCATACTGAAGAGCCCACATGTTCTGTAATGAATGCATTTAAAACCCAACTGAGTCTAAAACCTAATAGGTTCAATATATTCATGATGAATAAAATAATTCTGCATAAAGTAACTATGCATAAATAACTTGTGACCCTCCCGACAAAATGACATTTTACACTGTGTCAACAGAAAATGAAGGAAGTATCATTTTATGTAAGTTATTCTATTGAAATGTTCTGGTAATAAAGGAAAAGCCCTTCCTAATGAATGGACAAGAAAATCTGATGTGACAGGTTTCTGGCACCTATTGCGCCACAAGTATTTAATAAAGAAATAAAGCTTTCAGCTTTCAATGGCTTATTGGACTGAAATTGCTAACATAAAAAATTGCCAGTCCCCTCAATGAATTTAGGTCCATATTTGCTAAAAAATTTGAAAAGAGTGAACAACAGAAGAAAAAATAAAAAGGTTGCTTTCAATCAAGTAAAATCTTATTTATTTATAACCGTTCTAAAGAAAATACAGTGCAGAGTTACTAGACTTGTTCCACCAATGAACAACATCAGATATGAGGAAAGGATCCGAGTCAGTTTAATTAAACAGACTCTTAAGGAGCAGATTGAAGTACTTAATATAGTATAGGGAATAAGGAAAGTTCATGCCATCTGTTAAGAGAGATTTTAAATGTGCAAGCAGGGGCATGACTGGAAGTTAGCTAATGGTATATTTCATATAAATGTTAAAACGCACTGCTTTCCTCAGAGATTTGTAAATATAAAGACTGTGTAGAAAACAATATTGGAATAATTTGACCAGAATTTGAGAATGTGTGTGAGGCTGAATGATTTGCTCTCATCTAGCCATATTTTTATAAAATGAATAAGACTACTGTGTATAAATATTAATCAATGTAATTTATTGTCAGTAATATAGAATGCACTGTGCAGCTAAAGATAGTTAATAATGTTTGGTCACCATAAATTAAACTACTTCTCAATCTGAACATGCTGCACTATTTTTCAATTTTGAAGTAATAAAAATGCTTTCTAGAATCTTTGGAAATTTTGCCTGTAATTTGTTTTCAAAATCTTCCCCTTTCATTCTACACTACTAATGCTCTCTGTGCTTTTAATCTAATTACAATCTTCTTCTTACAATACTTTATTTTTAGCTTATACTTGGAAGAAAAAAAAACATTCTTTTTGCAACAGTGCAGTTCTACCTACAGCAAGTGAATATTAAAATTGCCCCTGCTTAGTGTTTATGGATTTACATTTTGTATTGAAGTAAGGCTACATAGTTTTTCTTTTAAAAGACAGCAACGTCACCTCACGGCACTTGAACCCTGAAAAGATTCCCAGATTTGTATCTATGTAGTATTTGTATGTTCCAATTTATTCTGAATAAGTTCACTATCCATTCACATTCCGCAGATATTACGGCAAGTTGAAATTGAAAAATTCCATATTACCCACTTATGATTGTGAATGTAAGTTTGCCATGTAACTGTCTGGTTCTTATAAGCTTACCCAGCACCAATGAGAACAATATGTCTCCCAGTAGTCCTAACAAGGACAAACAGGGCTTGAGTGAAATAAGCAAGCTTACTTTCTGATGAAAAAATAACTTGTACATTTAGTAGAATTTCAGACTGCATAGATATTAAAACACCTGTCTGCTGTTAACTAAGTTTTATTGTGCCACCAAGGACTCTTTCTTCAATCTTTTCTCCCTCTTTCAACATTCTATTCTTCCTCCCATCAGTGAGCAATCATGTAAAACTATAATACCAGCTTCTGCTTCAATGCAGATTTCAAACTTTACCACTGAAGTCAAGAGAGGCCAGTCTCTGAGTACAGGCACACCATGCCTCTAATCTGACTTCAGTGGCTTTAAATGGCCCGGGTCTCCTTCTAGTTAGGATGAAAGCATTAAACATAATGAACTTAAAAATGTTTCATCATTCTTACCTCTTTTCCCACTATTCAACATACTGTTGTGTTTCCTTACCCAAGACAATGTGTTAATCCTGAATCCTGGCCTTCTCTTTGTGGAATTTTGTCTTGGCCTGGTAATGTCTTGCCAGTCACCTCTTCAATGAGACAGCCAATTGTATTTTTATAAATCCATCTAATTCTCATCATTTAAGAATCCATTTGAATGTTTGTGAGAAAGAAAAAAAAGTGTTTACTCTGAGATGGTTTAAAACCTGTTCCATCAGTTGGCCCTACCACCTCATGAATCAAAGAAAACATATGGAGACACATTTCAAACAGAACACAATTACCAGAAGTGCCCCTAGTTTTGCGGCTCACTTGGCAAGGAAACTTAGAAGATTAAAACAGCCCACTCCAAAAAAAATAAGAGTTAATATGTTGGCCTACTTCCATTAAAAATATAGATGGCAATTGTTTTTATGCTTCATTATGTTCCATAACAAATCTGTTATTGATACAATACATAACAAAAGAGAATATACAGCTTTGATGTCCTACATTTTTTAGAATCTATCCATGATGCATTTCTTTTTTTTTACTAAATGTACCCATATCGGTGATAAACCTAAATACACAACAAAAAATCTCAAAGTTAACAACAAAAAATGTAAATCAATGTCCAAATTACCAATAAGACTTTTACTTACCAGTAATCAAATACAGAATAATGAACAGAATTCACTAAAGATTTGTTCCAATAGGAACAGCTAACACCAAGCACATTTTATGTCTTTTATACTTTATTTTCAGATCCCAAAATGCCTACCAAAAATTAACTGCACAAACATGCCTGACAAACGAATCACCATGCAAAGATCCAAGTTGTATGACATGCAGCAATGAAATATATAAACAAAATTAAGTAATTAAATGAAGCAATAGTATATATAATGTACTATTATAGAGCGTCAGAGCTCTAATCCTAAGTATTTGAATTAAGCAACTTTACAGAAGAAGAAGAAATCAATTTACATTAAAATCTTTCAATAGGTTTCACAGTTGTTTAATGGCTTTCTTGATTATTAGAACAATCAAGCAGGAATCACACTACACAACATGATTTCTAATCAGACAACATTATTATTATTATTGGATACAAATACTTCCGGCATAGAGCAATAAAAAAGACAAAATACAGGATATACAAAGCATTAAAACACAATAAAAGACAATAAACCAGAGTAACATACTAAATTCGAAAATCCTGAACAAATAACACAACTTGTGAATGTAGCATATACAGTCTACACAAATTATCCTGAGCATCTTGATAGAGAGGAAAACTGAAAGAAGGGGCAGAATGTTGCGATGGAGAATGTCACTGATGTACTCTTGTACGAGGCCATTTAAAGCTTTGTAGGTTATTAATAGAATTTTAGATTCAATCCCATAAGACACAGGGAGCCAGTGAAGGCAAACCAGGATGGGTGTGATGTCCTCACAGTTGATGGTTTGTATATGGACTCTTGCAATAGAGTTTTGAATCTACTGGAGTTGTGATATAAAATTAGAAGTGGCACCTACCAATAGGGAGTTACAATAATCAGACTTTTGTCACTGTCCTGTTCCACTGACAGACTGAGGAGATCGTTCCTCCCCCACACTATGCGACTCTTCAATTCCACCCGGGGGAGTAAATGCGAACATTAATTTTATTTTAATTCTTTTCATTTTTACTACTATTTAATTTAATATTGTTTCTTTGTATCAGTATACTGCTGCTGGATTGTGTGAATTTCCCCTTGGGATTAATAAAGTATCTATCTATCTATCTATCTATCTAATCGATGCAAGATTTGATAAAAGCATGAACAAGTTTCTCAGCATTAGAAAAGATTAGGAAAGAGCGAACCCGGGATATGTCACGGAACTGGAAGTAACAAAATTTCTTAATGTGGTTTAGTGGAAGGAATAAGAAAGGGAGAAATCAAAACTGACACCAAGATTCCTTGCATTAGAAGCTCTGATGAGATCACCATCAAGAGTGACTGAAAAGGAGCTCATTTTCTAAAGTTGCGCTTTAGTGCCAATTTGCAGGAGTTTTGTTGCAATTTAATTAGAAAGAGTTCTGCATCATCCAAGTTTTAATTTCAGTGAGGCAATTTCTGATCTGAGAAAGCCCTGATGAAGTTTCACTTTTAACACTGAAATAAAGCTGAGTATTATCTGCATAAAAATGACAACCCAGTCCATAGCTACGAATAATATGGCCAAGGGGAAGCATACAGATACAGGAGAGCAGGGGGCCGAGGACAGAACCATGAGGAACCCCTTGTGTGATTGGTGCTAAGGTGGACCTGCTGTTGCCAAGACTAACAATATATTGCCTGTCAGTCAGATAGGATTTAAACCACTGCAGGGCAGTGCCAGAGATGCCCAGCATGTTCTACATTCTGGACACTTCTGACATGAGTCGGCTCCCATAAGCCAATCTTTGATTACCAAAAGCAAAAAAGGAAATAGGCTGAAAATGATTAGTTTTGTCAGCATCAAGACCACACTTTAACATGGGGGTTACAAAAGCAATTTTAAAATGTGTTTATTATTGTTGTAATGGTTAGGGAAATGGCATGAAGACAGGATTTAAGAAGTGTGGCGGGGATAGAGTCCAGTATACAGGTAGTGGGCCTCAGCTTACAAAGCAGGTCATTAACAAATGCAGATGTGACTGATGATATTTTAGAAAAGGTGCTGGATGAAATTGGAAGACAGGGAAAGATATAAAAGGATATAAAAGGATGGATGGATTTGTGCAAGTTCAATTATTTTGATTTTTAATTTTATTATGGAAAAAGTGGAGGAATTTTTCATAAACTTCAGTAGAGAATGTAATTGGACCAAATGCAGGTTGAAGTAGTTTATGAAGCTACACAGAACAAAACCCTGAATGTCATCTGGAGCCAATAGCAATATCTTTTTTAAAAGGTGTTATTTGAATGAATCCTCTTCAAAATTAATAAAAATGAAAATGAATTATTCTGTGAATGGTAAGTTAGGAAATGAAGGTTGGAAGGAGAAAAAAAAAAGATGCTAGCATGCTGAATGAGTAGAGACAGCAAGAAGCACAAAGAAAGAGGAATAATAAGGCTACAAGACGGATGTGAGGGCTACAATGTCCAATAAACAATATTCACAAGAAACACAAAAGAAGAGGACCATCATCACTAGTATATCCAATGAGCTCTGGTTCCTAAATGCACACATGATCAAAACAGATAGACTAGTGCTCATATTGCCACTACTTATCACCTAGTCTGCACTGTTTCACTGATAAATCTATTGATATCAGCAATAGTTGTGAACCGTTACATACAGCTGCGTTTGTGTATTATTTGCTGTGGATTGATAGGGGATTTACACAGTATTATCAAAAGGGAAAAATACTGTAATTCTATAGCCCATTCCAACAGTCAATTTACTCTTGATGGTTAATGACTGTACTCCATATATATTCCAAAACTTTTATGAAAAGCACTGGATCAATCAATAACTCCTTAACATTTGTATCTATGGGACTTAGGATTGCATCTCCAACAGGATTTCGCCCATATCGTTTACCATAATGCCAGTCGATTATATCCAGCTAATGGAGAAAGAAGACATTTTACCAAAAACATCATATACACAGAAATCTTTATTCCTTTGTTTCTAAACTAAAGACTACAGATATAGTTATATACAACCTCAACCTAAAAAAAGAAATGAATAACAATAAAAATTAATTATAAATAAATTTTAAACATGACACTTCCCATAAAATTGGTCTGTTCTATACTATGATACTGCTTCTAATAGAACTGGTTAATTCTCCAATCCTAATATCACAATAAGATATAGATTTCCTTTTCCAATATTTTCCCTTGTGTTACATTTTTGTTTCACCAGTAAAGGACAAAAGTTTAGTCCAGTCTGTTACTCTTTAACCTACTGCTGTAATCTGTAGCAAATAAGTAGAATATCTGGACCTGTAAAGTATCCCACACATGTTTTTCAATTCTAGTTATGAAACAATTTCATATACTTCTTGTGTTTTCATATTTTGTTCTGTATTGTTTGTTAACATTGCAGTTTCTGAATAAAAACTCAAAGGAAATACTAAGCAACTTCCAGTTTTTTATTTGTTGTAAACCAAGTAAAGACTTGCAATGTCTTAATTCATATAAGAAAGAGATGGGTGCAGAACCTTAAATCTTCTGGCCTCCAAGGGCAAAAAAAGAAATACAGCTAAGCCAAAGAAAAAAATGTTTAAAAGTGCATTCTTTGTGTTTGAGCGATCACAAATGTGCTTATCTGGGTTTTTTATGTGCATAACAAGTACAAAGAGGCAGCTTCACCAGCTCATTTTGCAATTCCAGTGATGGGCTGTGTTTTCAAGTGTTGTATTTGTTTAAAAGCTGCAGATTTCACATGCTTTTCTTAAGGTACACACCACAAGTCATAAGCACGTCATGCTATACAAATGCGCTACAAGCAAAAAAAGTTCAAACATGCATGAAGTATAAAGCATTTTTAACCTCATTCAAATAACTATTTACATTTTTTATATCCTAATCTAATCTTTGCCTAACTACATGGGCCTGAAAAAGAGCATTACATGCAGCGTATTTCAAAGTTGATGAACTTGTCAGAGGAAATGATCAAAGGGGAAACAATTCCAAGATCTGCAATGACAAATGTGTGTCAGTCTATCACAGTGTCTATAAGTAATGTCCAGTCTTAATTACATGCACCTCACAATACTGAATGCATTGGAAGCAGGACTGCAGTTTCTGTAATCTACTGCCATAATTCATTCCGAATCCTAATGAGGATCAGTCAGCTCTCAGAAATAATTCGATATGTGATGAATTCTGCACTTACCAAAAAGTGTTAAAAACTTAGTCTTCTTTTGTTAAAAAATCAAAGCTCTAACTCTTCTGCTTCATCAGATTCTCCTCACTAGTTTATAGCACCATTACAACTATCAATACACATCACATTTCATCACACTCTACAAAATTGCATAGTTTTATAGAAGCATTGCATACCATAAGTAAATAATAACTGGAAGAGACACAAAAATATCCACTTGTCTGTTGAGGTTTCTGCTTTTTGTACTTCTTTGAGTATTTTGGTAGTTACAAACTAGCACTGAACCATATTGAACAGCCATGTCTTTTCATTTTAGATATGTAGTGAAACGTCAAGCAAAATGACCCCTTTTATTGGCTAACTAAAAAGATTACAATATGCAAGCTTTCGAGGCAACTCAGGCCCCTTCTTCAGGCAAGATGTAATGTTAAGAAGTAGTCTATATGACCGCATGTCCCTTGAAAGTGGTTCTGTGTATAGAACTGGTCCAACATCAGTAGTTAAGGAGGTGGTATGGAATGCATTCCTATAAAACATGGCTTGCTCTGTATTTGTTAACTACTACTACAATATCATAATCATCAATCCGAGTTCTTAAGCATAGGCTGTGATTTTAGGTGGGCATTACGGTACCTAACAGAGTAATGTGTAAAGCAGACTAAACTGGATGCAATATTTACAGTATATCATGAAAGTGTTTAAATGTTTGGAATAAAACTGTCTTTGCAACTTTAAAAACAATTTCACGTTAAATACTGTGAAACTACACTCGAGTGAAAAAGAAAATTCTGGCTTCAATCAGAGTAGACGGTAACTGTCATCTACTTTTCACAGAGTCCTAAAACCAGATATATCTACCCTCATGTGAAAACACCACATAAGTTTTACTTTGTCATTATTTATGCAAGCCAAAATTTTGAAATCATATGAGTTAGTACACCCAGTGATTGTGGAAACATCTTTAGCTGCAATAATGAGAAATAATCATTTTCTGCTGAGTTTCTCAGTCTAATTTGTAATGGAGGAATTTTTTCCCTATTCACCTTATAAAAGTACAGTATATAGAGTTATTTAATGCCCACTTCAGGTGGAAGGTCAGGCACACTTACCATATTCCTATCTGCCTGAAATCCAAATCCAAATCCACTTTGATTCTTCTGCTATGATCCTGTTTCACTTCTAGATCACTATTTCAATGCCGAAAGAACCACTCCCTATAGTTCTCTATAGAACCCAAGAAACCTCTCCCTAGTTAGGTAACTCTCTACAAACAGAATACAATTTCTCTTTAATGTAAACATATAAAATTCAATTATCTAAAACTGAAAATACTGTATGGTTACATGTCTATTCCCTGTATATAGCATAATTTTAGGGATTCTTGTTACTAAACTCTGAGATTTCACTTAATCTCATCTAAAAGCACTTTCCCCATGTGAAGACATTAGTTAATGATACGGAGATCAACAGTACTCCATATAAACATAGTAGGTGTAAATGTTTCTATATTTAGGAAAAAAGGTATAATTCCTCCTAAATAACAAAGGCAACTTACCAAACTTTAAACCCAGGTTACATGTTATATATCTATCATATACACTAGCTCTGATCAGAGCTTAACAACAACAGAGGTCTCCTATAAGCTACTACTTAAGCGAGACATTTATTCTTAGTATTCCAACACTTTCAGTACACTGCAGAGAATGACGCAGGAGATTGACTACATGTAAAGCATAAATATCTTTCCACCATAAGCAGTTCTCCATAAACAGTATCAAAATATGTCTCACTTATATTCCTAAAAGGAAGCTCAACCAAAACTGCTCCTACCATATCAAACATATAGACTTAGATCACCAATTCCAGAGGGCTCCCAAAAAGTTGATGCCCCCAAGCAGTCCTAAGACACTAGAACTGGATAGATTCCAACCAAAATCCACAGGTTGAAAGATATTAGGAGGCTTTATACAAATTAAAGTTGTTAATTTGTGAATCTTGTAAATACAGGCCTTAAATCTATCAGTGTGTCATCTATAATACCAGATAGTACACAGGTAAAATACAGAATTATCTGTACTAATTGTATAGGTTAATGTGACAAACACTAGAGAAAATGTCAAGTGAAAATATTCACTGCTGTATCATTAAACTGCCAAAAAACATACACTGTTGCAGTTTCACACCGATAAAGACAATCTGCATTGCACAGGTGTTGAATGAGGACTAACAGAATAATATCAAAGTAGTACTGTTAAAGGTTTGCATTTCAGAAAGAACCAAATAGAATTCTTTTAACAGACAAGGGCAGAATGAAATGCTGTAATTTTACTCAAAGCACTCAGCTTCAATGTCATCAAGTCTACTTACTCAGTCGACATGCATCCATCAAGGGAAATGATTTATGCAGTGTAGTGGCATCCTACAACAGAAAATCTAAAATAACCCAAGTAGTGTTCCTGTCCTCAAATGCTGTGCCTTTTTGGGTTTACACCACACTTAGCTATATAATTATCTCCATTGAAAGGAAAATAATTTTAATCTTCTCTAGTTTTGCTCTAAACTAGTTTTTTATCCATTATGTCTCTTTTCCTCCCTCTCATGAAGATTATTACTGATCAACTGCTGTGAGTACAGAACAAAAAAAAAAGGTTTTGTATCCCACCATCTTTCCTTGTCTTCAGTTTTCATTCTAATTTTCACTGGGAAGACTAATGTCATATTTTCTACTGGCCTGAGCCCAAGTCCATGGAACGTTTGTGCTTGACCAATATGAATTTGCACTTGTCTGAAATTAATTTTGATTTTATTCCTTGAAACACTTTGCTATAGTTTTCATGTCTACATTCTCCACCTCTCTTTCATTTTCTAATTGAACTATAAGAAGATCACTGTGTAGCACAAACTCTTTAAGGTCCTAAATTTTCCAGGGATCTTAAGCATTTTAGTTGCTGCTTTTACATATGGATTCTTTCTTAAAAGCCTTTAAAAATCTTGTGTTGGCTTTCCTTTTCCAATGAACCTTTTTCACAAGGTGAAGAAACAACAGAAATATGATTACATGTAAATGCAAGAAGCAAAACTATACTGATAAACTTGTCCATGTATTTTCAATGCATTTTCACTATTCCTCAATTATATACTAAATTAGAATTTCTCGTATACAATTATATGCACAATACAATATGTAGTAAAATGCTTAGTTGCCAAGACTGTGCATTAGAAGTATATAAAGACAAACAATAAACAAACAACTCTATAAATATCAATATAAATCGACAAACAACAGTCGTGTATATTAAATGAATATTACACAAATAAATAAATAACTTAGAGAATTAACAAAAGAGCATTATGTAGCTCTAAGCACGGTCTTCATTTGGAAGGAACACGTATGGACTGTGGTAAGATACTCCTCCTTCGTCTCTCTGAACTGATCTTCAGGCATGGTAGCGTTTCCTTTACCACACTATAAAGAAGAGGTCATTGATGGAATGAACAGTATCTCTAATAATATTCTTTGCCCTGGTCTGATATCACTTGGTGTAGATTTTCAGGAAGTTTGAGAGTGCACACTTAGTGATGAGTTTGGCAGATTTGATCCCCCCCACCTCCCCACCTAGAGGCTTGTGGGCTTGATTCATGTTGTTTCCAAACCAGGCAGTCATACTTCCTGGCAAGATACTTTGATGGTGGATATATAGAAGTTCATTAGTATAAGAGAAGGCAGCCTGAAACCCCTGAAGCATCTGAGTTGTTAAAAACGCTGCCAATGTGCTTGGACCTGATCTAGTCCTGTGTTGTGGACACAGAGGTATATGAAATTGCCCACTGAAATTGTTGCTGCACAGTGAAGTGTTTAGATGCAAGTCCCTGGGCTTAGTAATGACTTTAGAGAGGTTTATTGTGTTAACTTCTGAACTACAACCCATAAATAGCATTCACACATAATTACCCTGTTGTCCAGGAGGGCCAGTACTGTATACATGTCTTCCATGGATCTACTGGAGTGATTTGCAAACTGTAATGGATCCAGTTCTTTTGGTAGAGAAGAGCATGTGATATTTCAATCAGCCTCTCAAAATTCTTCATGCTATAGTCGTTAGTGCAACTGGACAATAGTCGTTTAGGACGGTTTGATGCAATTTCTGAGGTAAAAGGGACATTTACATTTGCAAACAATGCAAACATACAGCATAAAATTCATTGTTTAAGTGCACATTATTTGAACTTTACCAATAATCTGAAAAAGCAGCGACAAAGCAGTAATTGTAAATTTCACACTCAGCAATAAACTGAGGACAAAGAGAAGATGCAGGAGAGATGGAGGCATTATAGTGTGGGCTGATTGATGAATGTGGCAGTGAGTGTTAGGATGGTGGAGAAGGAAAAGTTAAAAAGGTAGAGTTGCCAAGTTCTTCGAACTCTGGATCATCCACATCTACCTCTTTCTCTTCCACACCAAAAGGAGCTCTAGAGAGGCAAGGAGTTGAAGTCAAATTTACTTTATGTCTGGTATTGTTTTTGCTTCATTCTTCTATTCTCACAAGTTTCAGCCTTATTTTACTACTTCCAAGACTCCCTTCTTTCTCTCTGGACATTTTCCATTGTTGTTATATTCTTTTTTCACTGAATATTATAAAACACCAAGATAGAGCTCCTGTGATTATGATTTCCAATAGTTATAAATTCTTAGTATTCACTCTAGCAATTGTTAAGGTCTTTTATAAATCTATTATTGGGATTTGATGTACAAAAAATCTGAATTTATTTTTTCAGGAGGTAAAAGACACATTTATTTATATTCTACCACAACATCATTTTGTTTTCATCATGTGAAGCCACCATTCTAAGAACATTTTGCTGAACATTTCCATGGAAACTCACCCCAAAATTCATTCACATTAGTGACACCCACATCTAAAATCTCCTTCAAAAGGAAAACATCTGTATTTCTTTATATTTTCAGAAAAAAAAATCCACATGATGGTTGAAAGTTACTCAAAGGGTTTCCTCTGTGACATATGCTTTATGTAAAATGTCAACAAAAATATAATAATCTCATAAGAAATTGGCATAAATCTTGTACTTGATCTTACTAGAAAGTGACTACAAAACACTGAAGCTTATGCCAGCATTAACCTACTGAAATATTACTTAATACTGTACACATGTAGCAATATTTAATGTAAACACCACTACTATGATATAGCTCTCCAAAAAGTCAGAGAAAAACAAAATCAGTAACATTGCTGGTTATGCTACAAAATACCATATTAAATAAACTAACTTCTATCAATAATAAAGCTACAAAAAGAAAAATTATTCCTTTATGAAATTGTTATATGATCAGATCCTGTTAAATGAACTCAACAATGAACACTAATTATGGAATTTTTAGTTTAAAAAAGTAATTTCTTTCTCCTTCATAATTAGAGCTAAAAAGACAATTTCTACAGAACCACAAACCACCAAGAATAAAGAAAAATAAACAATATAAAAAATAATGTGCAGCAGTGAACAATAAGGAAGTTTAGGGAACATACGTAACAGCAAAAACACAAAACTTTAAAAGAACTAAACAAAACTCAAAAGATTCACAATACAGCTATACTGTCATCATGTTATTAAAAAAATTCAATCAAGTTAAAAAAATACAGCCAACGTTAATCTAAATTACAGAGCTATGACTGGATACTCCAATGTGCTTCCATATAAAACAGCAGTAAAGGTTAAAGAAAAATAAAAATGTAGCAATGGTGCCAAGCGTCACAAGATTCTCTGCTCTTTAAATGGCTCTTTCAGGTGGCACCTATCCTGCCTTTTGCCACACTAGCTTGAAAAGCATGCAACTCTGCAGTCTTGTCATTTATATAGGTGCCCCTGTCACTGGTGATGTAATGCCAGCTCATATCTTGGGTAACTCATCCCTGGCTTATGTAACAAAGAAAATGTGCAAATGCCACAAGGGCAGTGTCCAATTCACAGTCCCTCACTTGATTTTACTCACAATGGCATTGCAATACTTTATATAAAAGTTCTTATCTTGTCAGCACTTTAAGGGTCGCTCCATGTTTGCTTTCAAACAATGATAAATTTAATTAAATGTATATCACTTGACATTACCAGCCTTGACATTAATTTGTAGCATTTGATTCAGATATTTTAGTTGAATTAAACAGGTTAGAGAATGGTTAAGCATTATTTTTAGAAGAAGAAGAAACATAACCTAAACTATGCCACATTTATTGCATTTGTTTCATCGATTTCAGAGTATAAAAGCAGTATTATGATTATACCTGGATGTAGTATCAGAACTAAAATACTGTAATTCAAATGAGACATATTTTATAATGAAAAGAGAAGCCTTTAGGCAGAATGCCATCCTAAAAGAATTAATGTGGAATTGAACAGCAGGCTTATCTTTTTTAAAACTCAAACAGTTGTTCTGATGAAGCAATTGAAGGTATGCATGGAAATACATATCAGTCAAGGAATAAAAGTGTTCCACAGTTTATATAAATAGCAGGTGCCAGTGGATTTTCAAAAAGAAGCAACAGTGGAGGGTGGACAGGGCTGACTGCGCTCTTGGCCATGGTCTCTAATGGAGCTGTAGAAGCGTTTTGATCTATAAACTTTTACATTTTTAATATTATCCTTTGTTTTCCTTAAATGTAAAAAGCAAGACACAACATTTATAGATATGAAAGTGAATTTTATACTCAAACTGCTGTAAATATAAACAAAGGAATAATAGCACCAAACCTTGAGCTGAGGTTCTCGTCTAGGGATGCTCCAATGAGGTTTGTTAAGGCCAATACCAATCACTGATTATATGTTACCTGATTGTCCAATTCCAATACCGATTCCAATTTTTTTTTTCCTTTATCCCTTTAAAAATTTTTTTACCCTAAGCTCCTGCATAACCAGAAACATAGAAGCCTTATATCCTATATTAAAAGTGCATTTTTATAATTGAAGTATAGACCACAGGTGTTAACTGTTCATTTTTTACTAATAAAATAAAGTCCTGTAGGTTTATTGTTCAGGGACCATAAAACATACTAAAATAAATACAACTTCCTTAAAATAAACACTAGTAAAATACTGGTATGTGCAAAAAATATTCACCCATAATACATAACAGCATAAAAAGAAAATAAAATGCTTCTCATAATTGCACACGCACACACACATATTCTACTCGGTCATTTAAGTGGTCACTGCTTAAATGTAAGTTGTAATTGAATAGCCCTGCTTTAAGCAAACAAAGATTAAATGGTGATATAATTGAATTGAAACCTCATAACTCAGTCCCAGAATCCATCTAGTCACTCTTCTCTGGACTTTTCTAGCACTGCTATGGCATTTTTGTAAAATGTGGACCAAAAGTGTGAACAATACTCTAGATGTGACCTCACTAATGTGTTATAACATTTCTTGACTTGTACTCAACACATTGTTATACATAACCGAACATCCTATTAGCCTTCTTGATCATTTCTGTAAACTTTCTTGATGTACATAGTGATGGGTCCACTCAGAATACTTGGTACTTCTCATTAGATTTAGTGTCAAATTGAAAACCACTCAAAACGTAATCAGATGTAGCATTTTTACTTCCTACGTATAATACCTTAAACTTACTTTCTTTAAATTTCACCTGCCACAAATCTGCCCAAGTCTCTATGATGTCCAAGTCCCTCAGTAACAGTTTAGCCGATTCTGTGTTATCTGTTTTTTGTCCAGCAGGCAAAGAATTGTCAACTTACTATCTTGAGAGTGTTCTACAATGGATTACTGTCCAATCCTGCTGCCTTGCATCACACAAGCACAGTTCCCTCTGACTTTGGTGACAGAACTAAACAGACACATTAGCCTTGAATAGCATAAAAACTGCATAAGTTAGTAACACATAGGGTTGCTTCAAAGTCAGTTTAAATTCAAACTTATTTTAGTGAATTTCCTATGTCTCTTGCAATGTGATTATCTTTGTTAGACTAGACAGATTTTTAATCAAATTAAAATGGGGAAAATATGAAGAAATATGAATAAGTAGAAAAATATTAAAAATGCTAGTAATTTGCATGAAAGCAAATCAAATATGTAGGGGTCTTTTATCATAGTTCTGAATTTTATTAACATATTAAATTTGACAGTGATTCCGATTTAAAATCTGAAAAACTCTTCAGATATAGCAGCACCCTTTCAATTCAAAAGAGCAAAGAGCAACACACAATTATAAATATGGTACTGGTAAAACAAAATACAATAAATCACACAATATAGCAACAAACACAAAACAATACAAACGTGATTTGTTAAAATAATTCAAGTTCTTAATTTATTTAAATTGAAAGGCATGACTAAACTTGCCACATAACACATATTTTCATGGCAGTTTCTGCAGATTTTATCATGTGTCACTTTCTTCCATCTTGACTAATATTTCACAGTTTGTTTGAGCCAAAAAGAAAATTAGATCTTGTGCTTGTTTGTACTACAATAAAGGAGGCATTTAGTTTGTGGCATACCCTCAATTGGGTTTATCTGGCCACAATCTGCTACATCATATCTCTAAATATAAACTTATTATTAAACAACTGCCAGTTATTAGGGAAAAGACAAAAAAGAGTCTAAAGAGAGTCTAAAAGAGGCCTGGAGGAGGTGGATGGCAATATGCGATGTATGGCACACAGTGAGGGAATTTACTTTCACTGCATTACAGACTACATTTAATTATGTGTGAATAATTCAGTTCCGACAAAGACAGCACATCGTTTTAAAAAAACACATCACTAGTGACAAACAAATTGGTTATCTTATTTGTGCTGGATAGGGATGCAGAGGCAGAAAAGAGAATATATCGCTATATTGCGTTTCGACTTTCGCAGCCTTACTCCATCTCGGATTTTAAATGTAAGCATATCTAAATATATATCACGGATTTTTCACTGGTTCACGGATTTCTGCGGACAATGGGTCTTTTAATTTATGGTACATGCTTCCTCAGTTTGTTTGCCCAGTTGATTTCATACAAGGGACGCAATTGGCGGATGGCTTAGAAGCTACCCAATCAGAGCATGTATTATGTATTAAATAAAACTCATAAGATATGCTTCCCACGCGGTGGTTGATTGTTTGCTTTTCTCTGTCTCTCTCACCCTCTCTGACATTCTCTGCGCCTGACAGAGGGGATGTGAGCAGAGGGGCTGTTTGCACAGAGGCTGTTTGTCTAGAGGATACGGACGCTCCTCTAAAAAAATTTTGCTTTATCGCGGTGCTTCGGCATACTTAAAAGCCCAGAAGCACGTATTGATTTTTTGATTGTTTGCTTTTCTCTCACTCTCTCTGTCTCTCTGACATTCTCTGCTCCTGACACGCATTCTTTGAAGAGGAAGATATATTTGCATTCTTTTAATTGTGAGAAAGAACTGTCATCTCTGTCTTGTCATGGAGCACAGTTTAAACTTTTGACTAAAAGGTGTTATTTCATGTCTAGATGGCTCTAATAATGTTAACAGGGTGGGAGAGTTTCTAAGGGCATAAAATAGATGAAAATCCACGAAGTAGAAACCATATGTTTGTATGGTTATTTTTTATATATCGCGGGGGGTTCTGGAACGCAACCCCCGCGATCGAGGAGAGATTATTGTAATATCGAAATTAAGGGCCACCGTGACTAATACAGCTTAAAATACCTGTAAAACGTTAAAGAGCACTTACAGGCACCAAATCATTCCATCACAGTGTGCTAAGTGGAGCTGCAGAGTCTTTTTGCCCACAGCCACCTGTCTATATAATACCATGTCCCATCAGGCCTCTCTACACCTTAGCTGATGATAAACAAACACTGACCTAGGCATAACATTTACTTATATTATTAAATCATTTTGGTATTGTGTGTACATTTCTGGGTCTTATACTCTTGTAATATTTTGCAGATATACTGTATTTTACTAGTTTTATTTTCTGTGGTACTGCTGAAGCAAGTAAATTTCTACTTTGGCAAATAATAAAGTACTTGTCTTAGCCTATACTCTGACAGCTGATCATACAGCCCTAAACTGAGCACTCCACAATGTTCTATAGCATTGGTATAGTCTACACCAAAATAAAACAAAGTTCATATTTATTGACAGAAATGTATTCAGTGACAAAAGCAGCATTTTGTTTATTTCCCATTTATGTATTCACGTTATTTAAAATATGGTTCTATGACTACAATTTTTAGTTAGCACAAAATATTTCATACTTTCAAACAATTTCATATTTATTCTTTCCTTTCATTGAATTCTAATTTTTGTAAATGTTAAAAAACACATAAATTAAACCTAGAGTTTTCTGCTTTGCCATTAATATCCATCTATTCTCTAAATTTGTTTCTTCTATAACAATGTCATTGAGAGCTACAGTATATTAAAGCAACATCATGGTTTGAAAGCATATTTTATAAATAAAGCATGAGGCATAATAATATGCTGCTGCATGCTGTTGAGTTCCTGTTCTTGCAGAGCACATCAGGTTTAATCTTAATTTCTTTTTATTGCAGCAAATCCATTAGATGTAATTGCAAAGTTTATATCTTTCCCCATTTTGGTGATTTTCATAGAAAGGAAGTCAATGTGGATCTGAGGCCCAGAGAGAGCACCTAGTTTTAGGACCCAAGGGTTACAAGTTTTACATGGTTTTCATTTGGTCTCATTTTAAAAATCAAAAAATTTTGATTGTGTCTTCAAGAATTTTAATGTGAGGTTTCCACACATACTTTTGCAGTTCAGTTTTCACTATAGATTAAAAAATTGCCATTCTTTAAAAAAACAAGGAGTTACAAATGAGATAAGATTTAGTGAAACTTTCCCAGAGCAAATACCTTGTGGGCTGTAGTGGATACATCACATGAGAAACCCAGAACATGCTGGCCTCGGAAGAGATTTGGAACTACCTAGTAGATTCTGCAAAACATGCTTGTTGAAAAGAAAGTCTGCACTACCAGTCCTGTTACCATCATGACAGCCTCCATAAGACTACAGAATTGTGGCTTAAAGATAACAAACAGCCTGTCCAGAGGTGGATATCTGAAAATATACCAGGAAATGAGGAGTCAGGGGGCTTACTCAAAAAAGCAGTTAAAGTAATACACAGAGGTGAGTGCTAAAAGCTCAGGAACGAAGACCAAAATACTAGATAAAAATCCAAGCTGAGAAGTCAAAACGAAGAGAATCAAAACCGAAAACAAACTAACCTTTCTTCAAAAATATTTTGTGTGAATGATTGTCATGAATTGTGAAACAGTATGGCCAATGGTGACAATGATGTCACTTTCACAATTATATCTCACTATGTAACTAGCAACGATGCAATCACCAACATAACTTTTCACCTCAATCATTAACACAAAATTTTGGTACGACTACATCACCATAATAATGTGAAATTTTCAAAATAACAGAAATCTTTTCCTTTTTCCAAAGATACACTGAGTGTTCAATTTTAAGACATTGATGAATACTCACCAAAACTCTTAGCTTGAAAAACTGACTTAGTTGTTAAGTTTTGAGGCTTTTCTTTTGACATTTGGATTCTTGACCCATCACTTCCATTTTAAAATAGATGAACAAGCAAAGTATTTTTTTAATTGAAAAAAAAAATGTGTAAAAAAAAATTTAATTTATAAAAAGGGCTTTGTTTTAGAACACACATTTCTTGAGGTCCTCTCCCAGTTTTTACACTCAACATTAAAACAGTGGTTTAATGTCACTAATTAAATTAATGTAGAAAGGTCTGTGTGATATGGGGAAAAATGGACTATCAAGATAAAACCCACACAAACTAACAGAGAATGTGTAAACTTAACTCAGGCTGTAACTGAGGCAGAATTTCCACAATGTTGTGCCCATTTACACTTTCCATTAATGGTATTTGCTTGCAGGCAGTCTGCCATGTGTCATATTTGTCCACGATTATATGTAGTAGAATATACAAGATCGTTATGTCATGTATTGGTCTGTTTTTAACAATCCTGCTGGCAAACCAAATAAACAAAAAGTCCTTTTTCTCCAATCTAAAAGCATTTAACTTGATTTCAGTTCAACTCAATTCTAACTTTAATTTTCCTGTGGACATTCGGAATCAGTAACAAACAGTTCAGCAATTTGAATGTCATTGTTTTAAATCTAATTCAAATGATTCAATATGTCTAATAACTTAAGTATTAGCTAATCCAACATGCAAGATCAGCTGAATGGCCTACTTTTACTTGTAAATCTGATGCTAGAGTTGTTTCTACCTCTAAATAAAACCTCTGTTACTCAGTATTTTAACTTACTACAGGGAATAAAACAACAATAAAACAAACACTTGGCTCTTTCTAAGAAACATCCTTGAACAGATCTTTTAGTTGCATTCTACATTTGGTTGTCACAATTCATTTTTCCACTTGTTCCCATATGACTAAGGGAATAAATAGCAGAAGCCAATATCATCAGCTGTTTTTGCCTAGTCTTTCTTTAAAATAACAAAAATATTTAGTCAAGTCAAGTCAAGTTGGGGAGCAACTTGGGATCCCGGTTGGCAACCCCCAGGCAGACACGCAGTCCAGTCCCACCCTCCGGAAATGACCCTCTATCTGCCACAGCCAGGTGTTATGTGGGCGACCCCTTAGCCTGGTCCAGCCACTCGGGTCTCCAACAAGAAGGATCTTACAAGCTGGATCACCCTCGGGGAAACGCGCCACATGGCCGTAGTGCCTTAACTGACACTCCCTCACAATGCAGGTAATGTGCCTCACTCGGGACTCCATGAGCAACCACTCATTCGACACAAAGTCAAACCAATGGTACCCAAGGATTTTCTGGAGAGACACAGTACCAAAGGAGTCCAGTCTTCATCTCAGGTCACTGGATAGCGTCCATGTCTCGCAACCATATAGCAAGACAGGAAGCACCAGGACTCTTCGTCCTTTTGCATAGATACCAGGAGCGCCACACACCCCTTTCCAGCAACCTCATGACCCCCAATTCTCTCTCAATCCATCTAGGATAGGAAGAGTCACCAGAAACATGAATGTCACTGTCGCGGTAAGTAAATCTCTTGACAAGGTTGACTCTATCAACACACTGACACACTACGGATGGCTGTTCCTAAGAGGCCTGGATCTTGGTATTTATCCAGGACACTTGCAAGCCAAGAACCTCGACCAACAACCAGTTCATGCAAACTTTGAATAAAATAGCAGCAAGAACATACCCCTGACGAACCCCAGAATGAACTGGGAAAAATGCAGAGGTTCTGTCTCCACTCTGCACAGCACTCACTATACCAGTGTATAGACCTGATAAGATCTGGTCTAAAAAAATGTGCTGCGCTTAAAATTTGAATCAAGAGCAATTAAAGTTGGGTGACGGACTCTTTCCGCAGACAGGCACACTGCTGATGGCTATGCCCAAGCAGTCATTAAAGGCCTGGATCTTGTTTTTTTTTTATCCAGGACACTTGCAAGCTGGAGGATCAGCTTTGAACAAATGTACACCAAGTTACAGGATAAAAAATAATTCCACTCACACTTTAAAAAATAGCAAATCACAATTACACATAAACACATCTCTCCACGCCTTCAGGCTGATGGATAAGATCATGCACAATACTGTTAATTCTAACTGGGTAACTGTGTTGTAGTCTAACATTATACTGTACAGTCATATCAACTTCACTGCACTTTGAGGATAGTAGTGACAACATGCTGAGGTGGTCAGATCCCTGGAGCCAAGTCAGCTACAGGTATGTTCTCCTCATTGAAATGGCCATGGTAAAATTGGTCAAAAGGCAGTCCTCAGAAAAAGAGCAATCCATAAATGACCCTCATGGCTATCATGATTAAATCAATGAGATCCTCATGTGGCAAAGAATTACTGGTATTCACTGCTGGAGCCACATCGAGAAAACATTTAACAACATGGGGACAAATGTGCCTCAGTAAGGCTCAGTCTGAAAAAGTCACATGAAGCCACCATGTGGGCTCACCACTCACAAAGCAAATTATGAAGGTCGATTGCAATGCCTGTCAGATAACAGAAGAATGGGAGCAGAACCACAACAAACTGCTGAGTTAAGAGCAAAACAAAAAACTTTTGAACACATGAGCCAGGGTCCAATTGGACCATTCAAAGTTCCACGTATATACTGTTCACAGGAAAACCAGGAGTACCTGGAGGAAAACCCAAGAGAGAATTGGCAAATACCACACGCACAGTCACCAAGCTAGGATTTAAACCCAGCCTAAAATAGCTGTAGGGTAGCAGCACAAAGCACCTACCAACTAGGACCACCCAAATAGAGCCAGTAAATTGCAATTATTATTTGGGCTTGTCTTCTCAGCAACACTGGGCAATAATTTAAATAAGGAAAAAATAGAAGGTATATTATTTAAATTTACAAAAGGAAAAATACATGTGGAAGCTAGTCTGTCATTTTTAATCTCTTTTTAAAATAAATTAATAGTTCTTATCAATTGTACATATCATTTCTCTTATGATCATAGCCACATCTAGCAAATCTAAAATGCAAATTTGCTGTGTATGGAATCAGTTGTTTACCTGTGGATAGCAGTGTCTTATACCTGTCATTATACCTGCTTTCTGTTACTGTTGATGGAGAGAGGACTGTCTTTTTAATGTTTTGCCCAAAAGCAGGTTCTAGGCATTCATTTATCTTTTTGTAGTAATGCAACCATGCCTGGGGAAGATCAGGTGAATCAGTGTTCACTTGCATCCATCAAATAATGCAATAGTATTCACTCCAAGGATTTCAATGCATAATATAAAATAGCCGATTGAACAATACAGCAAAGGTCTTTAAACATTCTTTCCTAATATTGTGTCTTTTCTTACAAAAAAAATTATAAAATGTCATTTATACTTTTGCAGCCTGTCTTTGATCTCCCTCATCAAATCTTTTCTTTACAACCATGAATTTTACTCCTAGACTTTCACCGTCTAAAATTGTTTCTCCTTTTATTTTTATCTTTCTATTATTTTACTCTTATTTTTATTCTTCTTTATTTTTTATTATAGTGAAAGGCTATATAAGAAAAATATTATTTCATATTGTGTGTGTGCTGCGGTGGGTTGGCACCCTGCCCAGGATTGGTTCCTGCCTTGTGCCCTGTGTTGGCTGGGATTGGCTCCAGCAGACCCCCGTGGCCCTGTATTCGGATTCAGCGGGTTAGAAAATGGATGGATGGATAGATTGTGTGTGTGTGTGCGTGTGCGTGTGTGTGCAATAGCCAACTCTAAAACATGAAAGTCTGTCCTTTATCAAGTAGCTTTGTTAATCTGCATAACATACATAACTTTCTAAAACCTGCTCGGTGCAATTCTGAATCACTTTATTGCATCATGGCAGAAGATGATCAGATTATAAGAATAATGTTGATGAAAGCAAGTTATTCTGCTTAACAAAGCTCATCAATCCCATTCACCTAATTTCACCAAAACAACATCAGGTTAAGATTCTATGGCTAATATAAGATTAATGTCTACTGAACTATTTGGTTACTCCGTCAAGGACTCTATAGGCCTCTCTGTGAAGAAAAAATCCTAACATCAATGGCCATTAATTTGTCAACAGGTGATTTAACATCATTATAAATATATTACACCGATAGCAAACAAATGTCTTCTGATCTTTATGCTGTTATGTAAAACCCAGATTTAAAGAACAGAAGAAAGACAAAAAAGTTTCTACCATAGATGGTGTGACTGGTCAGTCAGTAATGAAAATTGAATAATCCCACATACTTGGAAATGCACTTCATGGGAAATAATTTCTGTTAATTTCTAGACCATATTTAAAAAAGTGTTGCACTGAAAAGCACTAGTTTTTACTGGCTGCTTGCATTAATTTTTTACATTCATAAACTGTCATTTTCACAATTTTAAATACAATGTTTTCACACATTTAAAAACATTTACATTTTTTTTTTCTTATCACCAGAGTAAAAGTGAAGCAGTTAAGGCTGAACAAATAAATCTACTTCTGCAGCAGATGTAACTTCAGTTCACATGGATTAACCGAAAATAAAAGATGAGGCATGGTTTACCTTATAAAATTATTCCGCATTTAAAGGAAAAATGCAAAGACAAACTCAAAGTCAAAGTCTATCTCAATGGCGCACTGTCATGAAATCAACAACGAGATGCGACTTTTCCTGGTAGGTATGTATTATCTTTGTTTAATTTGTATATTGTGCAATGTCCTCTCTTTTTTGTTTTCATTTCCTTCATCCAATCTAACCCAAATGAATTGGCTGATAGTATTTTGCCTGATATGTGCAAGTTTGGAAGTACAAGTGTTGTTGCGATGAACCAACATCTCAAGTAGACAGATATTGCCCAGAAAATCTGACACGCTGTACTGTGATGGGCAGCTTTATGAAACAGCTTGATAAAGAAAAGAGAATTGCTGATTGCATGTAACCTCCTTTTTCACTAACTATTTCAATAGAGTGCTTATATATCTGGCCTCACGCAAAACAAGATAATTAATTTAATAGATTAAATATAAATGTACATTCTTTATGTTTTGAAAGTTTGAAATGTAAATATAATGTATATTTTTAAGCTGCTGTATCCCAGTATCCTATAAAACTGCATTTTGTTTTCAATACTTACTTACTTTAAGTATGATATACTTAAAACAAAAAAATATTTCTTGTGTTCTGGCACATACAGTGTCAAAATTCACAAAAATAATATATACAATTATGGAAAATGTTTATATATTTTATTATGTAAATCTTGGAATGTAACTACCCATATCTATCCATGCTACTGATAAAAGCAAAATTCCTAAATAGATAAAAAAGGTTGTATAAAACTTTAAAACACTGATGATATAAAAATAAAAATTAGATAAGGGCAAATGGAACATATGTTTCTTTTGTAGTAAATTGACTAATAACCTGCACAAAGACCCATGAAAAAAATTTGTTTTCTGCAAAATACAGGTTCTGGAAAAATATCAAAACTACTGGTGTTTCTATTGGGATCTGTAATATAAACACTCAAACAAATGAGTACATCTCAGATCTGACAATTACCTACTGAAAAGCACTTCAAAGTTTTATATTAGTAGATGATTAATTACTATGTTATTTTTTATTGGGGCAGATAGAAGGGTTTTTGAAGGCTATAAAAAAAATTTTAAAAATTAATATTTTAAAACAAGTACAAATAGTATAGTTGTATAAATAAATATTAATCAAACACTAAATAACAGCATTTCATAATAATTTAAACTGAAATCTTCAGAACTTTTACATTAGATTATTATTAAGCAAAGCTAATGCTCATAGAGGTGAAGTGGCGAACATTTTAAAGCCAATGAAACCGAGATGCTGTGATGTACACTGACCAGACACTGCCTCAGAGGTGCATCCGTGGGTTTCCTTAGCTTCAGTAGCCCTACAGGAAAAGCAGAGCTGCTGGATTGCAGGCGAGTACAATGAATCATGAAGCATGGCTGGTCACATGTAGCTTGCTTATACTGCAGAATTAAAATGAGCTGAAATGAAAGCAAGCAACATTAAATATTTGATTATAGATGGCTTTTTTAAAATGTCCACTTTCCATGAGGAATGTTTAAAAGTAGGCTGACAGACAGAATAGAACAGTTACTAAATCCATGAAGGGCAAAACTTTATTAATAGAGTCAAAAAAAAAAAAATAAGCAGGTAGAGTATATGTGTAATTTCAAAAAGATGTAAGGCATTATAAAGACTGGAAAATGATATGACAAAACGGGCTTCCCAGATTGTTGTAAAAGCGAGAATTTAAAGACACATACTTTTATGTCCCATATATTACCATAACGTGAGTGCTTCAGAGTATAATTTTCTATTCAGCAAAACACGGATCACAGGGATCACAAGTTAAAGACAGACACAAGGAAAACTAGGAGAAGAACCACAGCCTACTTCCAACATATCCAAACAATGAATTTTGAGATTAAAACTTTAGCACAAGTATTTCAGCAAAGATCTTTGACTGCTGCCTATTGAATCTAATGAAAAAAGAAAATTCATGCAAAATAACTATTATTTACAGACAAAAACATCCAATTTACATCTATCACATAAGAAGCACTACCTGAACTATATTATACTGTGCAAACTTTACATAAGTTTATTATACATAAGTCACACAGACCTGTATCATTTGAAATGGTATTACTATATATTCTTTTAATAAAGTCTGATAAAGCTTCAGCAATCATAGAACCATTACTACACTGCATAATTCATTACAAAAAAAGAGTCACTTTGAAACACCATGAAAAATGAAGGAAGTACAAATTAAATTCAAATTTTATTTATTATTTATTTTATTTATTTTGCGATTTTGGATGAAAATGTAGATTCTTTTGGCCCAAAACAGATGTCTTTAAATAGGTAATTATTGCAATATTTAAATAAAGTATAGAAAAATATTAATACACAGAAAAACTGCGATCTGCACAAATTTAACCTGGAAAGACAGCACTGTTTTCTTGCTACCCTCTTATTACTTTATTTTTATTACAAAACTGTACTGATTTTGTAACTACATAACCAGAAATGCAAACTCTATCAAGTAACTATTTTTCAATTAGTTGTGGTATTGACTCCATCAAGGTGTAAAGAAAATACACTGTCAATAATGAACACAATAAAATCGTACATAAGTAACAAAATTAGAAATCATTTTGTTCTGCCAACTCAGAGTGGATAAGCTTGAGTGTACTGACCAACAACTACTTTGACCAATTTAAAATATTGTTAACAAAACATGCCTGAATTGCCAAATGCAAGCAGATGTAATAGTTAATAAAAAACACAACTGCTACGTAAACAAAGAGCAGCAAGTCAAGGCTTGTTTTAGCAGGGCAGATTCTTCTATTTAGCAGATTGTAAGAGGCGACTGGAATATTAGCCTTTACAGTAAAGAAAGTGGAGTAATAAACTCAACTGTGAAAAAGTAATCTGAGGAGTCATCCTCCTGTGCAGTTAGACAAAAGGAAACACTTTAATGAACATCTACTTTAATGAATCCAGATCTGTTTAGTTATAGTTTGGACCAAGGGCTTGTTTTAAGTGCATCAGCTAATATTTTTAATTGGAAAATGAATTAGATAAAGACGAATTTGAAGTTGCTGCTAAGTAAATAAAATGTTTGTTATTTTAACAGCAAATGTATTTTAACATGTTAAGCATGTTAGTCTTGGGTCTTCTTATGAACATTTGATACCTTTGCAGCTTTTTTAAAGATTTGTACTATGTTTATTATTTGTTGCTGTATGTCATATACCATAATCTTTGATAAGCACTACATAATCCATATTTATAATAATACTCCAAGAATTAGGAATATCCAGCTGATACACTGAAGGAAAAAAACACCTGTTTAAATAAACTAAATGTATGTTTTAACAGCAAAAAACTGTAGTGCAATTAATGATTTCAAATGATCAAAACCTATAAGCGCATGTATATTTACATTTAAGCAGTGTTTAATTGCCAATGTCTATTAATTGATTGTGTGAAGAAAAAAAGAGAGAGAAATGGTGAAAACTACTTTCTTTAAATTAAGTATATGCTTCAGATAGGTACACTACATAAAAAAATTAAACAATACGACAGCTTGCAATTAATGAGAAGCATATTAAGTTCTTTTATGCCATAAGCATTATGGATACATATTTTTGTACATATTTTATTAATATGTATTAAGGAAAGCTAATTTATTTTAGTATTTTTATGATGACTGAGCAATAAGCCTACAACATTTGATTTTGAGAATAAAAAATTCAGATAGCCCTGGGAACAAAGTTACCCCAACTATTCTGTAACATTTCAGTAATTTACCACTCTGATGCTGATCTTTCTGATCATAAAATAGCTCATTACAATAGCAATTGAGGAGAAAAATTCATAATTAATTGCAGAATTATGGTATTTGAGGGTTCCACTAGAGCAGGGGTGCCCAATACGTCGATCGTGATCGACCGGTAGATCGCAAAGGTAGTGCAGGTAGATCGCGTTGCATACAAAAAAAATTTTTTTTAATGTTAGTCTATCATACAGTATATCCTCCCTATGGCATTTGCCACATGATTGACAGACAGAGCGGCCAGTCTGAGATTTGTTTTTTTTCTAACACACTGGTCATCCCGCATGCATGATCAAACGCGCTAGCTACTGCAAAACTCCGGCTATCTAAGTGATCTAGTTAGCCTTCCAATTTATATCAACTAAAGAACGGATTTAAAAAAAATTGTTTGGGGAGGGTATGGGCTGGATGTGAAATCGGAAGAGGATATTTTTCTCACAAAGTCATAATCAAAGTGCGTTTATCTGATCTGTCAATATATCACTGCTATTCCAAAAAAAGGAAAATGTGGAAAGGCACTTTCGAACTGTTCATAAAAACTACGAAACTGACTTCTTTCCGAAAAGCGATCTGAGAAAGAGAAAGGAGAGGGAACTAAAATCGCAGTTAATTGGACAGCCGTCATTTTTCACTCGGCTGAATTCAAAAGCTAAAGTTCCGGGTGAGTCACTTGATCATTAAGCATAAGAAATGTGCTACCTCCTTGACTGCATTATTCGGCTCTACTTATTTATGTGAGTCAGCCTTTTACCACATGAAGATTATTAAATCCAAATACTGTAGTGACCATAAATGTATTGAAAAGGTTATTCAGTTATGCAAAGTATGACAACATACATTTTATGTATAAAGTATACTCAGTATATATATTTATATATATATAAAATCATTTTTAATGTAGGTAGATCATTTCGACCTGGTCATTTTAAAAGTAGCTCGCAAGCCGAAAAAGTGTGGGCACCTCTGCTCTAGAGTGCCTCTTTCTCTTGTACGATTTGGCTCAAAAACTAATCAGCACATTGTAATCTCATAAAAGGTTTATGTTTCGAGTTTGGTATTATTCCATCCAGGAATTTTAGCTCAAGGCTATCCTCAAGAAACTGTGACACACAGACACAGACAGACACACACACATCATCGAGATATCAATGTTTTCGGTATCAGGGTACCCTAAAATGTCGAGATCTGTCAAAAACCAGTAATAGAAATTTTTGATTAATCTAAAGTGTTCACTCCTCCCCAATAGATAGATAATGTTATGGTGGGAGAGGGCGCAAAGCAAAAGTGAACAGTTAGAACCTGTGGTCTATAGTTTAATGATAAAAATACATACATAGGACATAAGACTCCTACATGTCAAGTTATACAGGAGTGAAGTGTAAAAAATTTTTAGAGGGATAAAAGAGAAAAAAAAAATAGTAATCCCTCGCTATATTGCGCTTCGACTTTCGTGGTTTCATTCTATCGCGGATTTTATATGTAAGCATATCTAAATATTTAACGTGGAT
The DNA here is from genome assembly GCF_016835505.1 of Polypterus senegalus. Classification (NCBI taxonomy): domain Eukaryota; kingdom Metazoa; phylum Chordata; class Cladistia; order Polypteriformes; family Polypteridae; genus Polypterus; species Polypterus senegalus. The sequence goes on from NC_053161.1 coordinate 50,946,797, forward strand.
TGTTTGCTGCTTCGCAGGTTCTGCGGATAATGGGTCTTTTTACTTCCTGTACATGCTTCCTCAGTTGGTTTGCCCAGTTGATTTCATACAAGGGACGCTATTGGCGGATGGCTGAGAAGCTAACTAAATCAGAGCACGCAGTTAAGTTCCTGTGTGCCGAATGGCTCAGTGACGGAGTGCCGAATTCGATTCCGCGACGTTAACCAGGAAGTATCATCTTGTTCATTCAGCATCAACGTGTTTCGCTGTGTAAAGAGTTAACTTTTGTGCTGTTTTGTGCTTCTTTGTGCGTAGTCAAGCCCTTCATTATGGCTCCAAAACGATCTGCTCCTGCTGCTGCTTCAGGGACCGTGCCCAAGCGCCAACGGAAGATGTTAACAATTGCCGAAAAGGTAAACATTTTGGATATTTTGAAGGAAGGGAAAAGCTACACCACTGTAGGACGCCATTACGGCATCAATGAGGCTACAATTCTTTTTATTTAAAAAGTAGGAAAGGAATATAAGATCTACGGCCACAGTGTCCTTTTAAGCAGGATGCAAAACGAGTTGTAAGTGGATGTAATAAGGCAGTAGTCTGGATGGAATCTGCTTTAGGGATTTAGATTGAAAACCGCCGGAAGAAGAACAATGGCGGTGCTACACAGTCGCCTGAAAAGGCTCCTTTAGAAGAGCTGTAACGCTCTCCTTTGTTGTGCAGTAATACTAAACTCATCGTTATCGGACAAGTCATCGTGTCATTGTTGGTGAGTAACCATAATTAATTTTCTACTTACAGTACTTAGTACATGTACGTACGTTTAGTGTCACTATACACACATTTACTGTATACAATTTTTCTTGCATTGTACGTATTTATTGCTGGTGGCCAGTCTATCGTAATGGCTGTAACATATGTGATATCGGAGACACTCAATATCTTTAAAATAATATTTAGGTTTTACTGTATATAAACAGTGTGTTTATCTACATAATTTCAATGAATCTTACCTAATATCTAAGAGAATACAAAGGGTTTATGCTGTATAACTGTGAGGGGAATATTTATAAACAGTGTGGGAGAGTTTATAAGGGCTTAAAATATATAAAAATAACCATTCAAAAACATATGGTTTCTACTTCGCAGATTTTCACCTATCGCGGGGGGGTTCTGGAACGCAACCCCTACGATCGAGGAGGGATTATTGTATTGGAATTGGCCGATCAAGTAACATGAAAATCAGTGATTGCTATTGGCCTTAAAAAAACCTGATCAGAGCATCACTACAGTAATATAATAAAATTAATACTAATGACAACCACATCTCATCTTACTTACTAGTAAATTAAAATATAATTCAGATTTAAATTCCAAAAAATAATAGTTAATTGGCTAATTAATACTAATGTTGCTTGACTCTGGTTATATATATATATGAAATTAGATTAACATATTTCTAGTATTAAAGACATACAATGTGTTGCACAACTTCCTACAAGGGTTACCAAAAAAAGCTTAGAAAATGAATGCATGTAACATTCCGGTGCATTCGGGAACCAGGTAACTGATCTGAAAGATGGTGCATTTTACATTTTTAGTTACTTCATTTATTACATTTATTGTAGCCATACATCATAATCATATAATATATGCAATTACATTATTTAGCAGGCTAAATTAAATGCATGCTTTTTAATAACTATTACAGTTTCATGTACTGTAGCTAAAAACCCTGCAGAATTCGCTTTGCCACGAACTCAGCAAAATCATCAAACTATTCAGGAACTTGACCAAACTCTGCAAAATGTGTCAAAGTCAAAGGGGAAGAAGGAACTGAGCTAGTTTAGATTTGTTTATAATGGTCAATTGGAAGTATGCCAAAAGAGAGTTAAAATCTCTTTGGAAGGCGCAAGGTAAAATTGTACTGCACTGTCAAAGAAATACTGATATGTCATGTAATGTAAATTATTTAAAAAATATAAAAGATTTTTCTTTTTAACAAACAAAAAAATTTTAATTCCAAAAATTACCCACCTGTATTTATTGCGGTAAATACAATCCTGTCTTTCTCCACTATAATAACAATGCTGTACCTCTCAGTTATCCACTAGATGCCAACATATCAAAAATAAGTGAAATTACCAAAAGAAAGTAAAGGGAAAATGACCAATACTAGCATAAAATCACAATCATTATTATTACTTCATTAAAGTAATTATTATTAGTATTCATGAAATATTTCTAATTATTATTTAAAACTCAATCAATTTTTAAAATTCGGCTGCTCCCGTTAGGGGTTGCCACAACAGATCATCTTCTAACCTAAAGATTTACATTTTTTAATCTCAAAATACATGGAAGCAAAAAAGACTCTTTAGGCACGGATAAACTGTAAACCCAGCTTTTGTCATATATTTTACCACTAAGCAACTCTTCCAGCACAATCTGTAGTTTTGCTCTGTTCCTGCCATCTGCAGCCAATCACCAATTCTTTCACCATAGAAACTGTACACCACCTTGTTGCATGCTGCGCAGCTCTGACCGTTTGCCATCACTCTGACTGTAGTATTCTTTCTAAACCCATCCCAGGTTTACATTAATTGAGTTTCACCTTTTCTTGTGTAATGAATTAGTTCAATTGCGTTTTGGCAGCAGGTTAAGAACATCCATTCTTCATAACAATAGTATGCCAATAATGTAGCTGTAAGGTTGTTTTTAGTGTAATATAAATACTGAGTACATGCTTGTTCACTCTATGCTTATAGCACGCTTATTTAATTCCTTTGCAACTCCACTGGCTTTTAAATAAGGGACTTCTAGTTAAAAGACTTAACGTTTAAATTTAACTTACCTAAAGCTGCAGGAGATGTGAGCTGGAATATGAGCAGCTTGCATGTGTATGCATCCCCTAGCGTTGTGACTAGTTGAAGCAAGCTCTCAAATTAAGTTTAAAACCATAAACTAATCCATAATTACAGTTGCACAGAATGTTTCTCTATTTTAAGATTGAAAAGCATTGTTGAATTTGTAAACTTGTCTATGGGAGAGTTAAAAATTTCCAAACTTTGTACACCATACTATGTTTGAGCTATGTCAATGAAAATTTCCTCAAATAATTTTGCCAAATTTCAGCATAATTGGTCCACTGGGAAACAAGGTATTTCATGCAGACAGACAGACAAACAAGAAAACATGTCTAATCACATTAGATACGTTTCGCATTACATACAAAAATAATAAAAAGAAAGTAAAACCTGCTTAATTTAGATCAATTTCACCAGTCTATTACAACAACATTGAGCACAAGGCAGTAACCAGCCATAACTTTGTGATTTTTCATTGCAGGTTTCACTCTTACGCACACACACACACGCACACACACACGCACACATCCACAATAACTACTATGGAGCCAATGTACTATTGCCAATTAACATAACATGCATGCATTTCGAATTTGGGAAGAAATCCAGGTACCCAGAGATGAACTCTATAGATATATTGACCAAGCTGGGATTTGAACTTCTGACGCTGTGAGGCAGCTACATAACTACTGAGCTACCATGTTAAACCTGTGGCATTTCAATATATTATATCTATTGAAATACTCTACAAAAATCAGTTACATTATTCCTAAAGCATGGATGAAATGTAAAAATTTAAATTTCATACTTAAGTAGGTCTTTACTTGAATATTATATGTAGTTTTACAAACATTTAAGCCTCACTATTTTGGTACAATATGATGAAGCATGCCCAATTGAATTGTTGTCAAAGCTGCAAGCAATCCTCACTCATAGTTAATCCAAGTAACAGATTTTTCAGTTTCCTCAGGGCTTTTCACACGAAAACATTCAATGATGTTAAAGGAGCACCTCTAGAAATTCACCCACTTGGCAAGGCACAGTGAAGTGACTAATAGGATCAAGGCAAGGTATTTAAGGGGGTGGGGATGGGAATCGGGGAATTTAGAATTTTGTTTTTGGCTTATAGTATATTATACATTGTAGTCTAAGGCTTGTTGAGCTTCATGCTAATATTTTGTTTATACTGTATATATATAATAAAAGGCAAAGCCCTCACTCACTCACTCACTCACTCACTCACTCATCACTACAATACAATACAATACAGTTTATTTTTGTATAGCCCAAAATCACACAGGAAGTGCCGCAATGGGCTTTAACAGGCCCTGCCTTTTGACAGCCCCCCAGCCTTGACTCTCTGAGAAGACAAGGAAAAACTCCCAATAAAACCTTGTAGGAAAATGGAAGAAACCTCGGAAAGGCAGTTCAAAGAGAGACCCCTTTCCAGGTAGGTTGGGCGTGCAGTGGGTGTCAAAAGTAGGGGGTCAATACAATACAATATACAGAACAGAACAATTCCTTAAGACAGCATAATAATAAAAATTTTAGAATTAGGGTTTAACAGTAGATGATATGACATAAGTAGGATCTTGATATTTTTAGAGTCCTGGAGACCTCATCCATCTAGCTGCCTCCCCATTTGGCCATGCCACGGCTGAAACGTTGCTCCGATGAAAGGACCCCTGTTTCCCATGATTCCTGTGATCCTCCATCAGGGATGACATTACCATAGGCAGGCAAACAACTAATCACAATCACTAATTCTCCAACTTCCCGTGTAGGTAGAAGGCTGAAATTTGGCAGGCTCATTCCTTACAGCTTACTTACAAAAGTTTGGCAGGTTTCATTTCGAAATTCTACGCCTAATGGTCATAACTGGAAGGTATTTTTCTCCATTAACTGTAATAGAGTTGAGCTGGAAAGACGTGGGGGGCGGAGTTTCGTGTGACATCATCACGCCTCCCACATAATCACGTGAACTGACTGTCAATGCAGTGCGTAGAAAACCAGGAAGACCTCCAAAAAGTGCTTAAGAAAACATGCATTATATAATTGAGAAGGCAGCGAAACAATAAGAAGCGAGCGAGTGACATATACTACCATATTCATGAGTACTGCTACCTCGGAAAGAAAGCAAGGTGTAAACCTAAACTTTAAATTAAGTTCATAGACAGGCTACCGCTGGCGTTTCACATGCCCACAGGTAATGCGGGATACAAGTTTAATGAGAGGAAGCAGGATATAAACGAGAGTTTTGATCACTTTGTAACTAAGTTAAAATTGTAGGTGAAGGGCTGTGCTTATGCAAATTCCGAGACTGTGTTTGTGGGGGATTGACAGTTAAGGCGGGTGGGGGAGTCACGTCATCATCTCCTCTCCCATTCAACTTATTTCGCTCTGAGCTGAGCTCCGCGGCTAACGCCGTCTTCCGAAGCAACTTCGTCAGACTGCCACCAAATACTCACAGAAAAATCCACAAGTTAATACACACGCTCTCTAGAGTTTCTACACACTGAATCCTCCAGGCACTACTTACAAAAGGTCACATTGACAATCGTGTTACGTTATTTTTAAAATCTTTCCTTTTCTTAGCACAAGCACAGCTGAGAAGCTTCGATGCATGTGCTCCATAACGCCTGCTAAAAAATAATGCATTTAATCACACTTTGCATTACAAGCAAAGGGGAGCTTTTGTCAATGCATGATTTCCTGGTACACCGATTACATTGATCAGCGCATCCCGATTCATTTTACCCTCGCACCATCTTAGTTTGAGAAGAAGTATGAAAAAATATGAGGTTAACACAGAAAACAGATCACCAATTCAAGCTTTATGAATAATCGATTCGCCATCAATAATTGTTTTGGTAAAGCCATCCTCCTTCCATTTTATAATTTTTCCGCCACTAGCCATGATTAAATGAACGGTAAAAAAGTAAGAGCAAAGCGAGGGTGACTTATTTAGGCAGGCATATATATGACAGCAACACTCATGACAATGTCAATCATGTTACGTTATTATTAAAATGTTTCCTTTTCTTTTTCATTACTTCTTTAACACACTACTTCTCCGCTGCGAGGCGCGGGTATTTTGCTATATATATATATATATATATATGAATGACCTCCAAAGAGCGCTGAGACTTTTGATATCATGAACGTGTCTGCAAAACTGGGGTCTCCTGCCCAGCAAAAGTCGAGCAGCCAGCGCGCGGCATAGCTGTGCCGGCCTTTGAGACGCTGACTGCGCTTCTGCCTTAAGTCAAAGTGAACACTTTTAATTTTTTTCATCCTCCCCCTGCGCTATAGCCCAGACAAGTGCAAACACGAGACCCCTTTTCTACACCACGGCAAAATAATATTAAGGCGATTCACACTTTCTTTTGCACGTATATGATTATGAGGTCCTCAGCTCGGATTATGAAGACACGCACACGAGTGGAGGACTGACAGTGCCATCACAGCCGATTAATGGCGGGGACGACTCACCAGTCTACACAAGACCCACCGCGACTGTCCCCAAAAGGCGATCATAACATCAGCTTAACACATCTCTATACTATATAAAAGAAAAGGCAACTTTCCTTTCTTTACACCTTTTTCCTTTTATCCCAAACCAAAGCCTTTCTCTTAACACTGCAGAGGACACAAAACTAATTTTCTTTAAATGCGGTAAGGCACATTACCAGAGGCACAAATTTGAACGTTCACATAGAAAATGTAATTTCAATGTACCTGTACTTCTTAAAACATTAATGTTTTACTGTTTAATAACTTATAGACTATAATTTATTATTTTTCCCTTGCACTCAGTGACCAAACCTATACACACACATAGACACATACAAACATACAAGTATATGTATGTGTATATATATATACACACACACACACATATATAATTTGTGTGTGTGTATGTATGTATGTGTGTGTATATATGATGTAGATAGGTATGTATGTATATATATATATATATATATATATATATATATATGTATATATATATAGATATATAGATATGAAGATATATATATATATATATATATATATGTATGTATGTATGTATGTATGTATGTATGTATGTATGTATGTATGTATGTGTGTGTGTGTGTATATATGACAGCAGCAATCCAAGCTGTGAGAAAACAGTAAAAAGGAGGCGTGTCAGACGTCGTGGTACATTTTCTGATGCAGCTACCGAAAACAACTTTGTGACGCTGCCACCAAATACACAAAACAATTACTTTGACAATCATGTTACATTATTTTTAAAATGTTTCCTTTTCTTTTCATAACTTCTTTAACACATGACATTGCTGCGAAGCGCGGGTATTTTTCTATATATATAATCACAGCGACACTCACAACAGTGACAAAACAATTACATTGACAATCATGTTACGTTATTTTCAAAATGTTTCCTTTTCTTTCTCTTTCCTTCTTTAACACACTACTTCTCCGCTGCCAAGTGCGGGTATATATATATATATATATATATATATATATATATATATATATATATATATATATATATATATATATATATATATAGATATGAGAACAACACTCATATCAATGACAAAACAATTACATTAACAACCATGTTATGTTATTTTTTAAATTTTTCCTTGTATGTATATATACATACACACACAGGTATAGTATACACACACACACACACACACACGTATATAGTTTTTGATAACTTAACTTTTTAAATCTTCATGGAGAAAATGTTTGAGGTAGTTTACATAATGTTGATACCAACTTCATTTTTTACATGTTTAAAACTAAATTACAAAAATATTAAACAATAAATCTGCAAGTTCTACATCAATGACCCAACATAACTGTAAAATTGCGGAAAAGCTTTTGATCTTTACATATTGTAGCACATAAACTCAGTACTGTAAAATGTCTTTCATCACTAAAGTAACTCTCCTTGAGATGTACTTTGTTTAATGTAGACATAAATAATAAGAGCATTTCCTTAAAACTGCAACATAAAGATGACCAGATGAAAATGAGAAATAGCTGCCCTTATGAAAGTCAGTGAAACCAATCTTTAACTTGCTTTTGTGACTCATATTGTATCTACATGGAACTCTCCTTGTTTGTATTGTTGAGGTCAATTAACACACATTTGATGGTGTGTTGTCAGCAATAAGGGTTCAGTATTAGAGTCTTTAGCTACATTACACTGTCATGTCAAAATTAAAATTAACTTTAGACCACCTTCCACGGCAGTATTGATGTTTCCAACTAATCTTGCCTACTTTATTCTTTAGCTTATGTGAATTTTGAACACCCAAATACTCCAAAGCAGTGTTTCTAAAGTTCAGTTCTGGGATACTATGGTTGCAGGTTTTTATTCCAACCATTCCACAAATGAACAGGTTAGGCTTTACTTTAACTAATTGTTTAATTAACCTTTATTCCTTTATTTATATTCATAAATGTGTGCTAGTATGATACTTGCGTCTAAGAGAAAGTCAGAAATTGAAATTTACTGCCATAACATTAAAGATTTAAATTTTTTTTTTTACCATTTTCTTTCTGATGCAGTTTTCTGTAGAAATTGTTCCCTTAACTGAAAATTAGTGACAAGCAGTATGGACATATGTGCAAATTACACTAATTGTTAAAGCTGAGCTCCTACTTCAGTAGTAATGTTCACTTGTAAGCTTATTAGTCATGAGGAATTGTCAGTATTTGGATACAAATGAAAGAAGGCAAATTCCACTTTACAAGGTGAACAAGAAAAAATGTGGAAAAAAGTAAGCATTTAAAGCTATGGCAAAAACACATATTTTTGAATTTCTTCTAAATGTAATCATCATACTACCCTATTTTTTTAATGCAAACTAAGAGAGGAATAAATGCTAGTTAACTAAATAATTAGATAAATTAGAAACTGGTTAGAATGAAACCTGCAGCCACAGTGGTTGCCCAGGACTGAACTTGACAATACCTGCTTTAAAGCTATCAGCATAAGAATACATTTAAGTTATATATAAATTATATCCAATAGTGATTTGTAAGCATTTTTTTTTTAATTTGTAGTTCAAAAGTTAACCATCTTCATAAAAGTTAAAAATGTAAACCTGGCAGAACACTTAAGTAATGTTCAACATATACAGTATTATACTGTACCTTCTTCTGGTATCTTCTGAAGTAAAAAAATCACTGCTATAAAATTCAAGTACTTTTAGCAAATGTCTGAAATGTGTATTTCACACTTGCAGTACCATTACAGAAACTAGAACTGACGTTCCCTCATCTACCAAGTCAATAAAAATTGATATACAATATATTCATTATGGTATTTAGTGTAGTTAATTATTTTTTATTTAGGACTATTTTATGTCCTAATATTGTGCATGAAATTCTGGGTAATGACACAGTCCAATGCCTAAGTTTTGAGACACAGTCAAAAAGCCAATATAAAATCATTTTAAATGATCGATCCATGTCTGATATATGGAATATTGAGCAGTGTTTTAAGCTGTTCATTGGGCTAATGCCTCATCCGGGGTTGTTTTCTATTCACTGCCACCAGGATAAGCTCAATCCCTTGTGGACTGAACTAGATTAAGTGGGTTTGATAATGGATGGATGGAAAATTTCTTTCTAAATTCGAAATCTAGCTCAATAAAATGTCAAGCAGCCACACAATAAAATGGTAGGAAAAATTTGTGTGCATGTGCTAACCTTGCACACAGGCAAGAAAGCCTGAAAATTGATTTTGTTATTTGGCTACAAAAAGATCTAGATGTCTGGTAAATGTCAAGACCCTATAGACCAATAGCAGCTTCTATGCGCTCTTCCTTGACTTAATTTAAAATATCTGTATATTTTTAGGGCCTGTAATACTGTACCTTATGCATTTAAAAGGTGCCCCCGAGAGTGCACTTTTCTTTCCAAATGTAGTACTTATTCTTAGAATAAAAAACATTATAAGACGTGGTGCAGTTATATAAACCTAATCTTTGTAAATGAAAAAATTTTTCAAATTTTATATATACTGTATATGCATACACACACACACACACACAGTACTAACATACATACAGTACACACAGTATACAGTTACAATAATAAACAACATATATTAACAATAATAATAATAATAATAATAATAACAACAATATACAGCATGGATTAATGATGATTGAGTACAATTACTAGATTCAAATACCACCTAAACATATTAAAAGGCAATTTAATATGGTAAACCAATAATATACTGCAAACCCTCTATTAACCTTTACACAAACATTAGGTGCTTATTTCACATTGATATTAATTATTATACACATTTAATCATCTACTGTCTTTACCATCATAATCTTTTACAGGCAAGCTGAGAACTAAAGCCACCTCTGCTAATACTGGGTGACACAAGAGCCTACTATGCTTGTTAGAACACCAGCCTGGTGCAGTATGTTTACAAAATATGTGACATACTGTACACATACAGACAAACTGCAAGGGCAACGATGTGACCAAATGTATATGGACCATGCTCATCCAGACAAGAGAACATGCAAATTATCAGCAATACAACCTACTTTGACAACAAGAAACTATTTTCCAGTTAGTCCTGGTATGGTCTCCATCAAGGTAACAAAATTGGAAATGACTCATAGTGGACAAGCTCAAGGGCACTGACCAACAACTAAGGCCTACACTACAATTGAAATACTGTACTGTGAATTAACAAAACATGTCCTTAATGCAAAATGCCAGCAGAAGTAATGGTTAATAATAACACAATGTCAAGTATTATTTGTGTTGTACACAACTATTGAAGTTTTAATAACATCATATTATTAGGATGAAGGATGTAATATTTTGTCTCTGTAATTTGCAAACAGTGATGATACATATATCTGAAATTGAAAATAAAAAGAGAAAAAAATGTGCTTCTTACATAAACCAAAAAATAGTCATAAATAAGCTGGTGAAAACAGCTTATCAAGCAACCCTCCATTCCCAAAAATGCTTCGTTCAGGATTATTGAAGGGTCAGAGTTTATTCCAGCAGAACTAATGCCAGTCCATCACAGGACTCCCTCTCTCACACACACACACACACACACACACACACCTACACACACATTCATGCTGGGATACTTTAAACTCAACTGCCTAACCTGTTATGCCTTTAAAATGTGCAATGATAATATGCATCCTGAGACAAAGACAACCCTTGAATTCATGAGAAGCACATGCAAACCTCACACAGTCAGTGCTCAGATTGAGATTCATATCCATTTTCATAGAGCTTTGAGGCAGCTGTGCTAATCACTACACCACACAGTTTCACCCGCCTTTGGCGAGCAGCATTAACATAAATATGCTTATAGTAAAATACAGCACAGAACCAGTTTAATAGAAAATTACAAAAATATTTTTGCACTTTATATTCTAGAAAATCTAAAAAGTAAACATGCATCATGGTAGTCCTGGAATTACACCATCTTCATTTCTTTACAGCCCTAGGTTCAATTGTCAAGCCACTGCATTTGAGGAATTAAACCTTCTTGTTGTTGAACTTGGTTGTTTTCCTCAAAGTTCACTGGCTTCTTTCTGTTCCTCAGTGATATGTTTGTAAGGACAACTGGCACAGTTTTGAGAGCAGATGTGTGTCCGGGAATATAGGCATTCTCTCAAGGGCAATTCGTGCTTTGCATCCTGCCAAGATGGGCTCAAGCTCACCACAAAACTGTAATACATACAGTAGTTTAAGAAAACAGAGGCTGGAAGATTAGACAGTTCAACATTCCTAAATATAGCTATACAATTTTCAATTATATGTACAAAGGTATATGCATTTCAGTATACTTTACACAAATAATTTTACCCTACAAAGTAAAAGGCAAGCATTATTATCCATTAAAATATGATTTACCTAAATTTACATACAGATAATTTTTTAACACTACCACTGTAACAGTCCCTATATCCCTTTTTTTCTAATCACCAATCTATTGTTCGGATTCTTGTTATAAAAGGAACTCTGCCATCTTTCCAAAAGTGTTGAGTGGGCAAGAGGAATAGCAGCATCCCTATTATTCTCTAATGCATGTATAAATTCTGCATAACAGCGTTTTTGCTCCACAGAAACTATAGCAATTTCCATTTAAATGAACACATTATTTGTTCCATAAAACTGCATTATAAAAATCAAAACATTGTAGACTGAATATTATTAAGCATTTTCCCTATTTTTCAGTGGCCCTGTATTTATTTGCAACCAGTTTCATTGTAAATATTTACTTTTCTAAATTTGATCTTGAAATCATAAAGCAGAAAAGCATGACACATATTTAAAATATTTTTTTAATCGGTGTGCATGCTTTTCTGATGACACCACAAATCTTTTTTTAATTCTGTATTTTTTTGGTTTTCATGTGGTGCGGTTTATTAATTTTTAGCTGCCATAATAAAATTACTGAACAAAAATGACTAATTTCATTTTCAAAATTAAATATAATCCTTACCTATCTATAGAAAATGCTAAATAATTTACATTTCAGAAGCCTTGCCTCTAGTAGCAGAATATGTATTACTATAATTTTCTGCTCAGTAACATAAACAAGACAGGCGCATTAGCAAAATAAAAAAACACACTATTTTGACTTAGTCTAATGCTACCTCACATTGCATTAGTCAGTCATTCAAATTTTATTAATCATTACCAAGAAAGCACAATTATTAAAAATACATAATTCAAACAGAGTTTTTTACAGCAGAAATTTAAATACTTATTAAAAAGTGACTTCATTCCAAGACATACCAATGTATTAAGGTAAAACTTTGAATACTGTCATGTTCTTATATACAACAGTAATGAATGTGAAGGTGTCCAGGAGGTTACACAGTCAAATAAAGGACACCAATAGTAGTGGTCAAGACAAATACTCATAACACAGCCAAACACTGCAGATTCCAGCTAAGAGCATGCAGTCATGTGATTTCTGCAGAAGCATTGTCAGGTAGTGGCTCCCAAACACAAGAAGTTTTAAATTAGCAAGTTATGACAGAACACACAAATATGGCCAGAATGAATAATCCTCCTAGACAGAATGGCCAGGATGAGATTTTAGAAAAGAAAACAAAAGGGAATAAAAATTGCTCACAAGATAGTACTAAAACCTTTTTTTGTAATCAAATGTCACCTTTTTAAGTGCCAACAGTAACACTGTCAGGTGCAAGAGGATTTGCAAACTACATAAAATACAAAATAGCACAAAAGAAAAATTGGGCATATTAGTGATTTATTTTTTCAGGATTACACTTTTTAGAAAATTTCCCTTCACAAGTTACCACAAATGGAAGATTACATCTTTTTTATAGTAACTAGTCCTGGATAAAAATATAGATTTTTGATTAATCATTACTTTTTTTAAATGATTCAATATTGATTCTTAAAGTCTCAAGATCAATCTCGTAAATTTCTATCCTGCTCAATTACGATATATAGATTTTTGCTCATCTTTGTTTTTGGCATCCGATCCAGTAGATGGCACTAATTTGCCTGTCAAGGCTTTGTACAGAAAAAAGCAGTTTACCACTTTGCATAAAATGGTGTGTCCTCTTTAAATGAAATCAGAATCTTTGACACTTGAATCAGATGTGTAGACTTACTACGGATTCAGACGGCGTTTTGGTAAAGAACAATAGGATAAAAGCAAAGCCATATGTAAGCTGTGCAGCACAGAAGTTAATTATTATTATTATTGTTGTAACACAACTAATTTGAGAAATCACTTATCCCGACGTCACCCAAAAACATTTCAGTCAACATCCAAATGAGCAGAGCCTAAACAATCTGCACTAGAGAAACCCTTTAGTTTCAAGCATCCGTTTATGTCACCTCATGCCCAAAAAATAAAAGAATCTTCAGCAGTTTGTATCTATAAAGATAAGAGATCCTAAAGATAAGATACCTTACAACATGCCTCAACCGGCAAAGCAAGCAGGCAATTTTTGGAATTTTCAAAGCTTCAAAATATTCTTTTATACTCCAGTCATTCAATGCAGCTGTCAACAAGCATCAGCACTAGGTCCTCGTTTTAAAATGCTTCCTTTTTGTGTGAGGACTGTTAGGACACATGTTCGTGACTGCTTAACGTGACTGCTATAAGTGATCAACTGAAGAGGTGTGTAACAAATCTTCCCACAGCAACTTTAATTTTGACTAATTCAAGGTTATTTTATATGTCCAAAATATGGGAATAAATTAGGCTAACAGTTTAGTTGAAGGGTGTCTACATGAAGAGTCATAACACACAAATACGTTATTGAATATCATGTATTATTTAACTCTTCCAGGGTTTTTTTTTTTTCATTTTCTCCCAGGTCTAAATATTTTTCCCAAAAACTTAGTTTTCTCAAAAGCATATAAAGCAGTCTAACAGTCTCGATCCACTTGAAACACTTCAATCAGAGCCGGCCCAAGTCTAACTAACTGACTGCTTAGGTCCCCCGAGGCCACCAGAGGGCCCCCTAACAGCGCTTGAAATGTACCAAATTTTTTTTTTTAAATTACTATTATTATTATTCGAATTACAATGTTCTAATTTTCAAAACATGTAAAGAAACATCAGTACATTTCAAGGAATACAAACTGTTAATTCATAAAATGTTACAAAACACAAACTGGTGTTGTAGCAGTGTTTGCATGTCTTAGATGCTTTTTACGGTTTAACTAGTCTAGATGTCTGATACAACAGACCTTTCTGTTGTCTATGCATATTCACCAGCTGGAAAAATATTCTAATGCGTCATGTCATCTTTCATGGTGACTCTGCTGAGTCATTTTCAACAAATTTTCAGTCTCGCCAAAAAACAACTTCAATCAGCAATCTAACTACAACACGCTACGCTATGCTACTACTCGAGTCTCCCACTTTGCCAGGATTACAAGGCATCCATCATGTTATTAAAATGAAGAAATACTTGAGGGCACAGATGAGCACTATTCCCCTATTTCTGCACAATGCAGTTTACCTGGAATATACAGGAAAATCAATATTTTTAAAATATATGCAATTCTTTTTCATGTCAGACATAAAGTGTGATTTATAAATCTTGATATTTTGTATTCTAGCATGGATCCGTGCCACTTGGATTTAACATAAGAGATTTATCCAAAATCTCATTATATTATGTGTTACAGCCCCTCAGTGAAGCAGTGTTGCCACATGACAAAGAAATGGGAAAAATGACAAAATTTTTATAATCTTAAGGGTACATATTAATATTTTGTGATATTTTCTGTCTATAGTAATCACACAAAAACACAATGTTATGTTAAGCTGGTGTCACGAATCGTGTGCATAAAGGACATTATGTTGGATGCAATCAGTCAGACTAACAGTTACAGTTACAGGTTACAGTTATGTCACAGAAATGGACATATCCTTCTGGAGGAGAGAAAAGAAAAAAGAAAAAATAGAAGATGAGAAAAAACAGCAAGATAAAAGTTACATGATGAATTTCAGCATTTCACCATAATTACTTGCTAAACAGCATTACTCAGTTCAGTCAAGGTAAGTACGGCTAACATTAGCTAGCTGGGGGTGAGGGGGAGACATTCATGACAAGGATGTAAATCCATGTGTGTCATCATAAAATCAATGTATGCCATAGAATATCTGAAAAAAAGAAGTAAATGCCTTAAATTTTACTTTGGAATTTCTTTGCACACCTGTACATAGTTTTCATAATTATTCAGCTTTAAATTTTATTCTTCAACAGCTACTGAAATGTTGTTACAGGTTCACCTTTTCATTTTATGTCATTATTTAAGTATTAATTTAATTTCTTTGATATTGTCTTTGTTTTGGGTTACATTTTTTATTTTTAAAATAAGTTGTTTTATTTAATTTGAAGTTGATAGTTCTGCACTTTTACATGTTGAAAATTTTTTAACAAAAAGGAATTCAAGTATTTAATATGTTTACAGTAAATGCATGGCCTACTGGTTTATCACTGTACTGTACTAAAAGTACTGTATCTCTTTGAATAGTGATTTTCATCCCAGCCCTCAGACCCACCCACAGAGTCCAACTGTTTGTTCTATTCTAACACCCCTCTACAGCAGACCCAAGCAATCATTAATACTGATATTCAGGTTTGCTGAAAGTTAGGATAAAACAAGAAGTTGAACTGTCTAGGGGAGCCTGAGGACGGGGTTAGGAAACTTTCACTTTGAATATTAAAGTGCACATTAACACGAGACAACTTTGGGGAGTTTAACACCTTTAAAAAGTAAAAACCACAGAAGGGTGAAAACATGCCAGGCTGACATTGGTGTAATGTATGCAACAGCAACAAATAATAAAATTGATAATAGGTGTGTTAAATTTATAGTAGGTGTGCTAATGATCAAGCATTGACAATAGTAGTTTTGGCAGCGCCAAGGTGGGGTGCAAATCTTGTTCTGCATAGGGACCCATAAAGGCTTGGGCCGGCCCTGACTTCAATCATGCCTCCTCTTAATCTACTCTTGCTTAAACTGAAAAGGCACCCCTGTTTTAAACTTTCCTCATAATTCATTCTCTATAGCTGTCAAATCAACCCTTTTGCTCTTGTCTTGACTTTTTCCAATTAACTTTTTAACAATTAATTAATAGACAAATATTACTGTTTTCCATGTATGTTTACCAGTTTCAAACTACTTCTCTTTCCTGTGTGTTTAAACAAATAATTGTGTAATAATTCTGATTAAGTCATTTATAAAATTTATACTTTCAATTTACATGAGAACTTGTCAAAGGACCCTGCACCTTCACTCAGTGAGGAGCTCTATAAAAAAGTAAACTGAATTGAATTTAAATGTCAGTGTTGCTTCTAATATCAACATGTGATACTTAAAAGTAAAATTATGAAATTCAATACAAATTAATTGCATAACCTTATTATTGTAAACATATTTTATGAAAAGATTTTCCATATAAACTATGATATATATATTTTTTCCCTCACAGTTCTGCAATAACAAGATATGGAAGTGCTGGGTATTATGAATGCTAAGAAAATGAATAATGAAAACTTTTATGAGGGCAGACATTAACACTAGAGTTAGACAATGAAGTGTTTGTGATATAATTAAAGTAATTTCCAAATTCAATAAAAATCTTCAGCTCATTTGTATCCAATTTTGCATCTAGATATTCATTAATTTGGTATAATGTATTTTGAGTGTAATAAACAGAAATATTTTTAAAACTTAGGTCTTCTGTCAGCCTCAATAAAAACTAATTGCATAGAACTTGTATGCAAAATAATCTTGACACTACAGCTGCCTGGGTCAAACCAGTTCTTGCCCGTCACCCAACTTTAATTGCTCTCAATTCAATCTTTAAGCGCAGAGCACTTATTTAGACCAGATCTTATCAGGTCTATATACTGGTATAGTGAATGCTGTGCAGAATGGAGGCAGAACCTCTGCGTTTTTCCCAGTTGATTCTGGGGTTCATCAGGGGTATGTTCTTGCTGCTACTTTATTCAAAGTTTGCATGAACTGGTTGTTGGTCGAGGTTCTTGGCTTGCAAGTGTCCTGGATAAAAACAAAGATTCAGGCCTCTTAGGCACAGCCATCAGCAGTGTGTCAGTGTGTGGAGAAAGTCAACCTTGTCGAGAGGTTTACTTACCACGGCAGTGACATTCATGTCTCTTGTGACTCTTCCTATCCTAGATGGATTGGGAGAGAATTGGGGATCATGAGGTCGCTGGAAAGGGGTGTGTGGCACTCCAGATATCTATGCAAAAGGATGAGGGTCCACGTCTTTAGAGTCCTGGTGCTTCCTGTCTTGCAAGACGTGGATGTTATCCAGTGACCTGAGATGATGACTGGACTCCTTCTGTACTGTGTCTCTTAGTAGAATCCTTGGTTACCGCTTGTTTGACTTTGTGTCAAATGAACGTTTGCTCACAGAGTCCCAAATAAGGCATATTACTTGCATTGTGAGGGAGTGTCAGTTATGACACTACAGCCGTGTGGCGCAATTCCCCGAGGGTGATCCGGCTCGCAGGATCCTCATTGTTGAGGACCCGAGTGGCTGGACCAGGTCAAGGGGATACCCACGTAACACCTGGCTGTAGCAGAGAGATGGTCATTTACAGAGGGTGGGACTGGACTGCGTGTCTGCCGGGGGGTTGCCATCCAGGATGTGGGGGCAGCAATGCACTGTACCTGTTCTTGCTAGCCAACCTGACCTGACCTTATCAGGTTACATGGGTCACCTGTACACCAGGCTCTTGCAATCCACCTGGGACTGGTGTGTGATGGTATCTCCAGGAGTGGATTCGGATATCTCTGTTCCAGGCAAGGTCCTCAAATTTATTTAGAACATTCACGAGGGCCAATTTTGGACCGCTCTTTTTCCAATCTCTGCCCTAAGATGATGGATAACCTAAACAGGTAAACATTTCTCCAAACAACACAGCTCTAGGTACAATTAAGGCACAGGCCAAGTGTATAATCCTAGGCAGGATAATGCTGAGACAAGGGTAGATAAACCTTGACCTCAGCTGGGAATAACTTTGAGAGGTAGGAAGAACGCTGTGACAAAATCTTAAAAATCTGTGCATATGCCATCATCAGAGAAGGTAGTGCCAGAAGCATTTCTTGGGTTTGAATCTTCCTTTGTTGCAGAGGTCACTACAGTGATTAAAAAGTGCATGATATTTAGTTGGAAATGCTGAAAACACTGGGTATTCTGAGGGGTGTTTTGCCTAACATTTCTCTTCAATGTTCGGTGAAAGGTAGAGAAAATACCTTAGGACTGGCAGACATGGGTAGCGGGGCATTCCAATTACTGATAGATCACACTCCTTAATCCTACACCCCCATTTTCACCTGTGGTCACTCTGAATAAATTCACAGTATAAATCTGACAAGAAGTTTTTCATGTGTGCTATTCAATTTAATGAGATAATCTACAAGTACTTACTCATTTTACTTATTTTAAATAAATAAAGAGCCCCCTAAACTGAACAGTTATTTTTCCTAAAAAAATTTAAAATAAAATAAAAATAATAATAAATTAATTAATTTAATAAAAAGTGTGAGGACCAAACTTTTGTTTTCTTCAGCTGTGGTACACAATCATTTTACTTATGTCATGGCAGGTTAACAAAGAAGTTAGAAAGGTAACTTTAATTTAGCACAACATTATTACAATTACTTACAGGAATACAATTCAGACAAGCAGAATCTTATTCAAACAGCACAGGGCACAAGGCACAAATGGTTCCTATGCAAGGTGCCAGTCTACAATAGGACCCACTCATGCACATACCCACACTAACTTGGTAGATTACATAGGAACTACAAACTGCCTAACACGCACATTGTTCAGAAGTTTTATTTTCAATTAGCAATAACTACTAATTATTTTATATAGATTTAAGACTTCAAAGGAAACAAATTATAGCATAGCACACACCATAAGTGTAACATTTGTTGTAAAATACACATCAAAACAAAATTTAAGATTTATGTAATTCATTGCAGATTGGCATTTGAATAATAATTTAGCTACCCAAGCATACCACTAAATGCCTTTGTTCAGTACCCAAAAAAAGAAATCTTGTCTTTTACATATTCAGGGAAGTGATGTGAAGCAAGAACAAAGATTAATTAAACATAAGAAAAATGGGATCATTTTTACTATACATGGCACCATCATAAAATGATAATGATATAAATCTGACAATAAGTTTATTATTTGCCTATTCAGATGTAACGGCTTCATTAATTAATTTTTTATAGATTTTAAGTTAACTACTTGGTATTAACTTCTTGAGCAATTAAATGACTTTTATATACAGCACTGCTACATCACAAAAAATATAATATGAGCTATCATTACAGTTCTCTACCATTATCAATACAATCTTCACTGCCAAAGCAAGCCTGGTGACACTAACCCAGAACAAAACAGAATTACTTTATGTCAATTCATCTTTTAAAAGGTAGTTAATGTCTTAGGAACGGCTAAGGAAATTATGAATAGTTATTTTTTAAAGGAGCTTAATTTTTCAGTCTCACATTAAGTTTATATTTTGCAGTTAATTTCATTTTTCACATTAGTTTTAGGTGTTTTATACTTTGACATGTTTTTAATGGCAGATTGAAATGGGCAGTTGAATATGACATGACTGCAAGAAATAGGTGTGATAGGAGGGATCAGTCTGAGCAGTGCTCATACAATATATTAGATTACATTCACTCTAAAGTGGTTATGCAATCAACTTTTTTTTTTTAAGTAAAATTAGCTAAATAAATATACAATGTATTAAAATCAAAAATATGGCTTTAGTGAATTGAAATTTAAAATCAAAATATTTTACTGAATTGTTTATTTATACTCATGCTATGTTTATGTTTTGATTTTTATCAGTAGTGTTGATGGGCGAACAGAAAATATGCCATTTTCAGAGGTAATTTTGTTCACCAAATATTTTCCTGGAAATTCATTCTTGAAGCCAGCTTAAACAAATCCAGTGTCCCATTATATGTTGCAAGACCAACATGACATCAAAGATCTGTAGTAGACATATGCGAAACTGTCAGGCATGTGTACTGTAAGATTGTTGCCGATCTGCTTGGAGCATCCATGATCTCATGTCCCCAATCAGTACGCAGCTTTCCACCCTGCATGAGTCTATAACAAAAAGCATTTTCATTTAAAGGTGTACATTGCTTGATCATAATAACAATATTTTGAGCACTTTCACCCAATACAGAACACTGATCTCTGTGTACTGGCAGCACAACACCATATGGCTATAATTATACAATTTATTTTATAATTCTATAATTAGTCATGTGCTGCATGTATGATCCAAAACTTCATCCCAAGAAAGTAAAGAGCTATGATAATAGCAAAGAAAAAAATTATTTCTGTTGTCGCACACGTGTGCTTGGGAGGCAGCTATAGGACCAAATGAAGGTAATTCTATGCCAGGCCAGGGGGTGGCAGGGTGCACTAATCCTTTCTCTGTTATCCCTACAGATCAAAAAAGGGGCCTACAGACTACAGCCAGGCTTAGAAGGGAAAACATTGGGGACTTATTATGGGCACTCGCAACCTTTTGATTCCCAGTCGGCAGCTGATTCTATTGCGCCACGGAGGCAGTCATAATCAAAGGGTGTCAATGTCGCTTGTTAAGGAGGTTTTTTGTTTCTGCACTTATATTTTTGAATAAAAGCTCAATTGTTGCGTTAGATTTGTATCTTTTGTGAAAGTATTTCTTTGATAATTCAGGCTTCATACATTATATAGTTTATGCCTACATTTTGTCATCTACTAGTAGAATATAAAAAACGTTTCTGTTTTAACAATGTGTTTACACAGATTACTGTAGAAACGGAACAGACATGAAATGCGTGTGTTCCAAACAATGATCTATTATTTCCACTCGAAAACTCCACTTCACTTCCAGAAAATCAATCAAGGCATGAGCTGGGAGAAGTTTGTGCACGTTTTAAGTCGGTGGGGGGATGGAATAGCCAGCTGCTTGTAGCCTGATTTTTATCAGCACATTTAGATGACAAAAGACACTGGTGGAGAGCTGTGAACGATTTTAAGAAGCGATTTAAGGTGGGACGGATTTGCAAGTTTATTCGTAGGCTCTGGTAATTCTAGTTTTAACAAGGAGATCTGCTGCTTTTGCATGTCCTGTCCGGAATGTTAATTGCAGCAGATTCCTAGAAGGTACCATGCTCCTCTAGTTCCTTTACCTCTAATTGATATCCCATTTGAATTCATCGGGTTGACCTGGTGGGACCCTAAAAACCCTCAGCCAGGGGATATAAAAATATATAATGGTCCTGGTAGATTATGCTACCCAATATCCTGAAGCTGTTCCATTGCACTCAGCAACTTCAAAAGCTATCACACGGAAGTTAGTAGTAGTAGTCTTTGCACAATCCCTAAAGAAATCCTAACGCATCAAGGGACACCCTTTACCTCAAAGACGTTTGGGGAGATGGCCAGGTTACTGAGAATAAAACATTTAAAGACCTCAGTATATCATCCTAAAAAACCGATGGTCTAGTGAAGCAGTCTAATCAGACCATGTAATAAGTATATAAGTTTAATATGTCACTGTGCTCTGAACAAAAATATTTTATAAACCCATTTTTCTTTCTACTCACGTACAGCTAACACAAGACCAGATTTAGCACACAGGAATTCACCATATAAGAACTGCTAGGCAAGCATTAGAAGACAAAAAGGGACAACTGCGAAATGAGCATTTCTGTGTGTCAAAGTCAGCACGAAAATGTATCCTCTGTACCTTGTTTGGGAATGGCATGATTCAATGAAATGGGGGCCTGCACATGAAGGAAGAATATAAAACCTTGGAACATTGCCCAGCACACCTTTAAAGCCGACGGACTGATGGGAGATAACGTCATCCGATCTGGAAAATCCTTCCAACGCAGCAATGAAAATGGCAGACTTTATACATCAGGCTCCCACTCCCAAAATGGGTTTTTTTCATGGCTTCCTCGTCTGTTATGCCGCGTAATTCCGTCATTAAAGAAAGCTACGTTATTTCTCCTATGTGATTTCTTACCACCGTATCACTAATGGAGGTGTATTGCCTTTTTAGATTACAGAACACCCCCAAAATTTGTGGGGGTTACGTTCCTAGAGCACCCACAAATTGTGAAAAACCACGACTTTTGGATGTGGTTAAAAAACGTCTTTTAAATGCCTATTTTTATAGTTTAAACCCTAAATACAATATGCCCCCAAAGCACTTTAATTTCGTTGCAAACTCAGCTTAATACATTAATACATGACCTAAAAAATGACCTTAATACCTTACAGAATGTAAAAGGTAAACCCGTATACTGTACAGTACTGCACTGCTATGTCTCCTGCGGTGCTAGAATGTAAGATACAGATGTTACCGCTATACATACTGTAATTCACCCAAGCGCGTTTTCTTTGGTATGCGCGGTCGTTTTCTTTATTATATGTAGAGTAAATATATAATACTTTCATTTAATTAAAATACAGTAAAATGTACGGGCACTCACCAATGATGAATGATGATGATGATGATTATGATGATGATGATGATGAAGCAGCTGTGCAGTACGATGCAGAGGATTTAAAACTCCTTGGGTGGTGCTTCTTCAGGCGCTTTAGGAGGAGTTGTATCTTTGGACGGGTCTTCTTCTGGTGGGGTTTCATGCTGGCTTTTCTTCATAGCTGCTCTAACCTCTCTCTCTCTCATTTCTCCTAGGGCACGAAGCAGAAAATGGCCGACAGTGGGGTAACTCGCGTTGAAATCGTAGTTGAAGAACTCCAGGCACTCGACGAACAGATTCAGAAACTCCTGGAGATACCTTAGAGATCTGAAGGCCGGGCTATTGGATAAACCGTCCTTGCCATCTGGAACCGGCGAAACATCAACCCCGCATTGTGCCGACCTCACCCCCGCGTCTTGTAGGAGCGACGCCACTGATGACCTCGGTGGATTTCAGCTATGCAGGCGGGGGTTCAAGGCCAGAGCACCTCCATCGGCACAGGTGAGCATCCTATCTCAGAACCGGTTTGACCCTCTCCGCGTCTCCAGTTCGCTTTCAGCCCCTGGTGATGTAATAGTGGTAGGTGATTCTATCGTTAGAAACCTTAATGTCGCATGCCCTAATGCAAAATCATTTGTTTCTTGTTTTCCCGGTGCTCGTGTCCGAGATGTAATGAGACGTGCACCAGCAGTCTACGAGAAACACAAGGAGAGGGCAGTTGGAGCAATCATCTTGCATGCCGGCGTAAACGATATAAGGCACCGACACTCAGAAATCCTGAAGGCTGACTTCGCAGCTTTGATTAAAGACATGAAAGAGAGGACCCCATTGGCAAAGATCTTCGTTTCGGGTCCACTACCTCTCTTCAGACGATCCAACGAGTACTACAGTCGTCTGCTAGGATTGAACAACTGGCTACAGAGTTTCTGCAAGAAGAAGGATGTCGGTTTCATCAACAATTGGAATCTCATTTTTTGGAAAGGCCGCGTCTCTTCAAGCGTGATGGCCTGCATCCGAACAGTTTCAGTTCCTCTCTGAAAACATATCGAAGGTAATTTGTTTTTCTTGACTATCTCTGCTCTTAACCCCTTCCAAAATGATACTGTTGTGCCAGGACATGATGAATGTTTAATAGAGTCTTCCGTTAAAGTGCACAACATTAATACTGTAATAAGCAATCTCAATGCACGTAGAAAACCTAGGAAATACGGCATAAACTCCAATAATCTAATTAAAATACTATTTTAGAGGAACAATGTATTAAAACTATAAAACAGATCACAGATTAAACAAAAATACACACAGAGCGCTAATAAAATAATTTAGTTCCTATTCCAAATATCAATAACGCACATAGTACTCATCTCTGCACCTCAAACATTAAATATGGCACTATTAAATGTTAGAGCTTTAACTAACAAAACGTTTTTATCAACGATCTTATTAGTGATAAAAATAGATTTATTGCACTAAATGAAACGTGGCTTGTTCAGATGCGCTGTTTTAATCGAATCTGCCTCCGGATTACAGTTTTACTCATGCAGACCGCCAGGGAAAAAGGGGGATTGGCTAACATTTACTCGAGCCGATTAAAATGTAAAGATGTCAGTTTTGGTAAGTTCAAGTCCTTTGAGTATCTCGCCGTTGTTATTCATGGAGATTCTCAAGTTCTAGTACTATCCGTGTATAGACCTCCTAAATATAACGCGTCTTTTTTGAGGAATTCTCTGACTTAATGTCAATTTTAATTACTAACTATGACACACTCCTAATAGTTGGCGACTTTAATTTTCATATAGATAATCAGTGTGATCTAAAAGTAAAAGAATTTATGAACCTCCTGGATTCTTTTGATTTGAGACAACTCATAAATCAGCCTACACATAAAGCAGGTCATACATTAGACTTAGTGA
This sequence comes from Polypterus senegalus, assembly GCF_016835505.1. Classification (NCBI taxonomy): domain Eukaryota; kingdom Metazoa; phylum Chordata; class Cladistia; order Polypteriformes; family Polypteridae; genus Polypterus; species Polypterus senegalus. The sequence continues at coordinate 50,971,623 of NC_053161.1, forward strand.
TTACTAAAGGACTGAAAGTTGATATAAAACAGATCATTGATATTGGTCTATCAGACCATTTTCTTCTACTTTTAATATAGAAATAATGATAAAAAACACTCATGAGAAGCATATTGTTAAAAAACGCTTCTTTGACTCGGCAGCAGCTTTAAAACTTACAAACATTTTAAGCAATCAGTCCGTTTATAGTGCCAGCTATAATAGCGAGGATAATGTAAATAGTAAGGTGGAAAGATTTAATTCTAAAGTGAGAGCTGCTGTTGACATAGTTGCACCTGAAAAGACAGTGAAAAAATCTTCTAGCATTGTTATACCATGGAAGACCCAAAGAGTGTCTGATTTAAAGAGAACATGCCGAGAGCTGAGCGTCAATGGAGGAAGACTAAACTTACTATCCACCATGAAATATTAAAAGTCAAAATAACAGAATACAATAACACTGTCCGTCTTGAGAGACGCTGCTATTTCTCAAGATTATAAATAACAATGCTAGTAATCCCAGAGTCTTATTTTCTACAATTGATCGCCTACTAAACCCAGGTAGCTCAAAGGAATGCCTCCTAAGTGCTTCCAGTGAAACCTGTGAGGCTATCGCTGTATTTTCAATCAAAAATGAATGATATTAGAAATAACATAGTATATCCCTCCAACACTAAGGATCCTCCTAAACCCCAGCATCCTGTTATAAACAAATTAAACTCTTTCACTAGGATAGATTTACCTGATTTACAAAAATAATCTCTCAATTAAAACCTCCACCTGTCCTTGACCCAATACCAACAAGGTTTTTCAAAGAAGTATCAGGCGTGCTAATTGATAATGTTCTTGACATAGTAAATTCGTCATTAGATACTGGGGTCTTCCCAGACTGTCTTAAGACTGCTGTAGTTAAACCCCTACTTAAGAAACATAATCTTGACCCTCGCTCTTGAAAATTTTAGACCCATCTCTAACCTGCCTTTCTTAAGTAAAGTTCTAGAGAAGGCAGTCATTATGCAGTTAAATGACCACCTAAATAAACATGCTATTCTTGATAAATTTCAGTCAGGTTTTAGAACAAATCACAGCACAGAAACTGCACTCGTTAAAGTAGTAAATGACTTTGGGTAAATGCAGACAGAGGCCATTTATCTGTTCTCATCCTCTTACATCTGAGTGCTGCATTTGACACCATTGATCATAATATTCTTAGAAATCGCCTTAGTCAATGGGTGGGCCTCTCTGGCAGTGTCTTAAATTGGTTTGAATCCTACCTGACAGGGAGAAAATTTTTGTTAGTTGTGGGAATTACAACTCGAAGACACATGATATCCAATATGGTGTTCCACAAGGCTCTATCCTGGGTCCGCTGTTATTCTCAATCTACATGCTTCCGTTAGGTCAGATTATCTCAGGGCACAACGTGAGCTACCACAGCTATGCTGATGACACACAGCTGTATTTATCAATAGCACCTGATGACCCCGATTCTATTGATTCACTAACACAATGTCTGACTTGTATCTCAGAATGGATGAATAGTAACTTTCTCAAGTTAAATAAAGAGAAAACTGAAATCTTAGTGATCAGCAATAATGGATACAATGAGGCTATTAGAAATAAACTGGATACATTAGGATTAAAAGTCAAGACGGAGGTAAAAAGCTTAGGGGTGATTGTTGACTGTAATCTGAATTTTAAATCACATATTAATCAGATCATTAGGACAGCATTTTTTCACTTAAGAAACATAAGTAAAGTTAGACCTCTTATATCACTGAAAGATGCTGAGAAATTAGTTCATGCGTTTGTTTTCAGTCGACAAACAAAACTTAAAAGAAGTGGTGAGGCGGCCTTCTGCTGCTATGCACCTAAAATCTGGAATAGCCTGCCAAAAGGAATTCGCCAGGCTGATACAGTAGAGCACTTTAAAACACTGCTGAAAACATATTACTTTAACATGGCCTTTCTATAACTTTCATTTAACTTAATCCTGCTACTCTATATCTTCAATTCATCATAATAACTATTCATGGTGGCTCTAAAATCCGTACTGACCCCTACTCTCTTTTCTGTTTCTTTTTCCGGTTTTGTGGTGGTGGCCTGCGCCACCTCCACCTACTCAAAGCTTCATGATGCTCCAACAATGATGGATGGATTAAAAGGCAGAATTCTACGTGACCATCTTCATCAAGCCCTTCCGTGAGAATCCTAAATCCAAAGAGGACTGTTTCATTTATGTTAGGTAGAATGCCCAGAGGGGACTGGGCGGTCTCATGGTCTGGAATCCCTACAGATTTTATTTTTCTCCAGCCGTCTGGAGTTTTTTTGTTTTTTCTGTCCCCCCTGGCCATTGAACCTTACTCTTATTCGGTGTTAATTAATGTTGATTTATTTTGTTTTCTTATTGTGTCTTTTATTTTTCTATTCTTTATTATGTAAAGCACTTTGAGCTACTGTTTGTATGAAAATGTGCTATATAAATAAATGTTGTTATTGTTGTTCAGGAACATTGTGATGGGAAGTTACATTATCTCCTGTAGAGAACTGCTGGTACAATTTCCATGCTTTCTCACGGATGATGTTAACATCCAAGGGGATCTTCTTCTTCCTGCAGTTGGTGATCCACAATGCCAAGGCAGATTCCAACCTGACGATATTTTTTTTATTCCTTACGGTCGTTACCTTTTTGGCACTATCACAGAAACTTACAGATACAGTACTCCAGATCGCTGCTTCGTTCTTCTTTATGTAGCGTACAGTGCTTTCATTAATGCCATAGTGGCATGCTACTGTAGCATAACGTTTTAGTTCCCGGAGCAAATCCAGTAGATCAACCTTCTCCTGGAGTGTTTTAAACTTCTTCTGGCACTTCGACACAGTGCCAGAAGCCTTAGAAGGTGCAGGGCGTTTCGGCGATATCTTGTGCGTTTAAGATTAACAAAATTAATACAATCACAAAATGGAAAACACGAATAACGCTCTCGGGTTGGCTACTTTCACCATCCCAAACCGCATTTCCCTCAGTGGATGCTTCCTGTTCTCTCTACAGCACAGTATTGCCACAAAAAAAGCCATAAAAAATAAAAGCCATAAAGTGGGAGGTTTTGCAATGACTTCCGTCAGCTTAACCAAATCTCCCAGTTCGATGTATATGCAATGCTACGAGTGAACGACCTCCTCGAGCGGCTAGGACAAGCAAAGCCAAATTCTTAACTAACCTTGACACAACAAAGGCAGGTTCCTTTAACAGACTCCGTGAAGGAAAAGACTGCATTTAGCACCCCTAATGGGCAACAGCAGTATTGTGTCCTTCCATTTGGATTGCATGGGGAACCCGCGAGTTTCCAGCTTTGTCCCCATAACTTCTATAGTGCTGCCTACTTGGATGACATTATCATCTATTCCAGCACCGGTGTTGCGGCCATTTGGAGAAGCCAGCCTTCGCATTAACCCAAAGAAATGCTTCTTTGGATTAATCAAAGCTAAATATTTGGACTACGTAGTGGGCTGGGGCACAGTGCGATGACAGTGTTCCAAAGGTGATGCCATATTGAATTGGCCCCGTCTGATGACCAAGAGGCAGGTCCAAGTCTTTCTCGGACTGGCGGGCGACTATTGCCAGTTTGTACCCTGCATATAGTGGCTGCTGGATCAGGAGACCAGGTATGCGGCCATGGAGCGGGAGGCCCTGGCAATCAAATGGGTGTTTACTCAGCAGAGTTACTACCTCTTGGGTCGCGAGTTCATTCTGGTGATGGACCACGCACCTTTACAGTGGATGGCTTTGCACAGGTCCTCAAACCCAAGTCACGTGCCAAAGTGGTTCTTAGACGTGCAACTGTACAAGTTTTCAGTTGTTTATCATCGGGGTGCCCTGCAAACCAATGCCTATACCCTTTCTCGGTGCCACAACCTCTCAGCCAGGTACACCAAACCCGATGGGTATGTGCCGAGAGGGGGCCATGTCGCACACGTGCGCTTAGGAGGCAGCTAAAAAGACCAAATGAAGGTAATTCCATGCTAGGGCAGGGGGTGGCAGGATGCACTAATCATTTCTCTGTTATCCCTGCAGATCAAACACCGGAAATTTTGCCCAATTCCATTTTCAGCCATGAAGATGTCACCTCCGGTTCCAGACAAGACGATGTCACTTCCGATTCTAAATACGCCACTTACGGCTCCGGTCATGACGACATCATTTCCAGTTACGACTATGAACATTTCCTGCTTTGACCAGGAAGATATCATACAATACAATACAATACAATACAATACAGTTTATTTTTGTATAGCCCAAAATCACACAGGAAGTGCCGCAATGGGCTTTAATAGGCCCTGCCTTTTGACAGCCCCCCAGCCTTGACTCTCTGAGAAGACAAGGGAAAACTCCCAATAAAAATCTTGTAGGGAAAAATGGAAGAAACCTCGGGAAAGGCAGTTCAAAGAGAGACCCCTTTCCAGGTAGGTTGGGCGTGCAGTGGGTATCAAAAGTAGGGGGCCAATACAATATGATACACAGAACAATTCCTTAATACAGCATAATAATAAAAATTTTAGAAGTATGGTTTAACAGTAGATGATATGAAATAATTAGGTTTGGATATTTTTTAGAGTCCTGGAGACCTCATCCATCTAGCTGCCTCCCCATTTGGCCATGCCACGGCTGAAACGGACCCCTCTTTCCCATGATTCCTGTGATCCTCCATCAGGGATGACTTTACCATAGGCAGGCAAACAACTTGGCAGGTGGGCCGTGGCACCAAGTGCCACATTTGGGTACCGAGAACAGAAACAGAATAGGTGAGGGTTAGTATTCAAATATAATTATCATGTTACTTATGTTATAGTGCTAATGACTAACAACAGAGATGTAGTATGTACAGTTAATCAGCAGCTCTAGTCAGGATATGCTAAACTGAAGTAGTGAGTCTTCAACCGGGATTTAAAGGCTGAGACTGAAGGGGCATCTCTTATAGAAGCAGGAAGACCATTCCACAGTTTAGGGGCCCTGTAACTAAAAGCTCGACCTCCCACTGTTATTTTATTAATCCTTGGAATCATAAGCAGACCGGCATCTTGAGATCTTAATGTGCGCTCAGGTTTGTAAGTCATGATAAGTTCAGACAAGTAAGCCGGACCTTGGCCATTTAATGCTTTATATGTTAAAAGGAGGATTTTGAAATCTGCCCTAAACTTAACCGGGAGCCAGTGTAAGGATTTAAGAACTGGAGTTATGTGTTCATATTTTCTTGTTCTTGTAATAATTCTTGCAGCCGCATTTTGGATTAACTGGAGGCTGTATAAAGAACAGTTTGAACAGCCAGTGAACACCGCATTGCAGTAGTCAATCCTACTAGAGATAAATGCATGAATTAATTTCTCACAATCCTGTTTATTTAGAAAGTGCCTTAATTTCCTAACATTTTTAAAATGGAAAAAACATGTTTTGGAAGACTTTGTAATATGTGCTTTAAATGACATGCTAGAATCAAAGATAACACCTAGATTGCGGGCTGATTCAGTAAAATTAATGGTGATCCCAACGGAGTTAAATGACGACAAAATATTGCTGTGATCAGCGTCATTCCCTCCAACAATTAACATCTTTGTTTTATCTGTATTTAAAGACAAGTAGTTCTCATTCATCCATTCCTTTAATTCACTAACACAACTAATTAAAGACAACATCGGAGAAACTTCATTTGATTTAAATGAAAGGTATAACTGGGTGTCATCTGCATACGAGTGAAAATTAACATTATGTTTCCTAATGAGAGATCCCAGTGGAAGCATGTAAAGTGAAAACAGTAAAGGTCCCAGTACTGAGCCCTGCGGGACACCATCATTTCCTGTCAGATACCTTAAAACCCAGACCACTTCCTGTTTTTCAGTCAGTCAGTTTTGGACTCAATACAGTACACAACTTTACAACTTATTTTGTCTTTTGCAGCCAGAGCTCAGGTATATGGGTGGCTGCCCCAAACCTTTTTCTGTGTGTTGAGGCTATTTCACACTGTTTACCAGGTGTTTCTATCTTCTTCAAAGAGAAAAGTGCATAGCATCTACACAGATACATGGGAAACAGAATGAAGCAGCCCCAAGCCACTGTTTCCTTACACAGCTAACATGTGCCCCAAGATTAGAACTCATTGAGCACAGTGACATATATACTTAATTGCAAGTTTGTGGCAATTTGTTGTATTTTGTTTGTGGTTATTTCTCCATCTTAGTTACCGTTTGTGACACTGTGGTGCAGCAGTTAGCACTGCTGTCTCACATCTCAGGTTACAATTTTAGCCATAATAAATGGACCAGCATAGTTGGCAGATGCTTCCCTAACCCTCTGGGACACTTAAGCCATTGTCCCATTATAATCCACTCAAAACAGTTCCTCCTTCCCCATTAACTTCAATGTATTTTGTGTAATTTAGTGAAACTCCTGTATATTTTGTGATTTTGCCAAACTCACGATGAAGAAAACTCAGCAGGGTTACCTCATCGTTAATGATCAAATATCAGTGGGAGAAACTTTAAAGAAACTTGAGCCAGGTCAAGATTGTAGTATTCAGTCCTGTTATAGTGGATTTTTTGGGGACAGGTATAACTGTGTCTTTGAACATATTCATAAATACACCAACTCTCACTTACACTGAGCCAATACAGAGTTATCCATTAGCTTAATACATATGGATTTATCAGAGAAATGAATGATACAAAATTTGTAATTAGCAATCACAGTAAATATAATCCTTTCAAACGGCAGTTAGGCAAAAATGTTTAACAGGTGTTAATTTGGCATAGTGATTAAGGTAATGCACTTTATACTGCCAAAAGTTGTGCCTCCTAATCACTGTGTGTTTCTTAACATGTCCAGTTATTCAAGTGTGAAAATAATTTTAAAAAATACATGACATTAGTTGTACTATACAAAAGGGACAGACTTAGGAGGGAAGGGGCCCTGGGTTTGAATCATAGTTCGGGTCCCCATTGATTTTCAAGATTTCCAGCGATTATTGGAAAGATGATTTACAATTTAGATATAAAAGGCACAAAAGAGGACAGATGTGTAAACCTGTGAAAAAACTGTAAAAATCATTGCATATTTTATATATAAATGGGGTTCCTCTCTGTGGTGCTTTGTTCATATTTCTATATTCATATCTCTACACCTAAAAAATCAAGCATTATATTCAGGCAATTTTCAATAGTAAATGAGCAGCAGAAATGCAGATCAGTTATAAAGGCGAGTAACAATTTATTTATTTTTAGAGAATGGAATTTGGACTTTGCACTGATGCGCAGCGAAGTGTGTGCTCTAGTAATGCATTCTGTGCAAGCTCTGGTTGGGAGACTTCACAGATTTCAAGGTCTGATTGACATTTTTGCCAGGTGGGACATCTACAACTGAATTGGATAAAACACTGGCTGTGATTACATCACTGTAATTGTAAAGCAACTTGAGATGGAATTTCACAGTGAAAAAACACTAATGAAAAAAACATTTTTTTCTTTTCAAATTAAAAAAATAAAATTAAACACATTTTCCTTGTACAGTATATTTACCATCCATCCATCCATCCATCCATTATCCAACCCGCTATATCATAAATACAGGATCACGGGGGTCTGCTGGAGCCAATCCCAGCCAACACAGGGCACAAGGCAGGAAACAAACCCCAGGCAAGGCGCCAGCCCACCGCAGTAATTTTATCTTCATTCATAGAAATTATATCTTTAACCAAAGAAATGTATACAGTATATAGTTTCATGCAAAAGGTTGGACAGCCCTGGCCAAGAAAAATGTTTTGCTGGTTTTTGAAGGAAGAAAACAACTTTGATAGCCACATTTAATCTTTTTCAGGAAAAAAAAAAAAAAAAGTTTGGTGCTTTAGTTTGGTTTAGTTTGCTGCTGAATTTGTATTCACTGTTTTTTACTTCAGATATTAACACTATGTAATTTGGCCAGGGTGCCCAAACTTTTTAATTAAAGAGTATTATATCATAACCATGTTGAACACATTAGCTTTGTGAAACCACCATTAATTTATAAAATTGAGCCCCTTTTATCTTTTTGCTGGGGATTAAGTAAATTTTTAGTTGTTGAGCTCCTTAAGCTAATTGTCAATAGTTACTATCTCCCAAATAATGTAATCAGACTTCTATCTTCCCAGAATAAGCTGTTCTGCAAAACATTTGTTGTGGTTGTTAGATTTGGACGTCCTAAGGATATACAGTGCAGATTACTGTCCAAGTTGCTGCTCCGTGGTTTTTCAGAAAGAATATTCCCAGCAACACCTGCTTGCGGGTGCCGACTTGATAAAACTCCAATTAACCATTACAAAAGTTATTTATAGCTGTGTCAACATATACTGGTATTTAACTAATGTCTACTTTTGATGCATTTATTGCCATCCCATATGCATTATGCCAGTTTTCATTTGGAAGACTGGTGTCTTTACAAATAAATGAGAAAAATCACTGCAACTAATTTTTCATTTTATCCTAAATAAAAATAAACTAAATACCATGCTTAAATCTCCTACAAAAGTTCCACCTAATGCCACCATTGTAAGCACAGATCATATGCACATATAATCGCAGTGCTCTTCACAATCTTTGGCACATTAAGTCTGTATGAAAAATGTACCGTACAGTAAAACATTCATTTTTTTTATCCACCTTGTTTCTTGTAAAATACCATCTGGTCAAAATTCCCCAAGTAACTAATAATTAAGAGAAAGGTTATATTTTATATGATTTAGAAATTTTGGCCAATTTTTCGGCCACTTTATTCCGAGTGAACATGAGCTCTAACCGATCATGGTGACAATGCCTGTCAGGAATGGAAAAGAACGCTTAAGGTTAATGAGAAAATTATTTTATCTAAGGAAAAAAATAGAATCAGCATGTATCCAATGATAAACATTTAGTAAATTACCATTAGATTGACTCCAGCTGGCTTTTCAACAAGCATAAATCCAAGATGTAATTTTACTTAAGTACCTAAATTAATTCAGTTCTGAATAATAATGCCTGCTTTATAAGAGTAAATGTGCTCTGCTAAAAGGTGTGACCAGAAGGAAAGCATGGCAAATAGCCGTACTTACTGAAGTCTCATCTTTAAATGCAATGGATACCATAGCATCTGTCTTAATTGCATAATTTAGTATAAGCAAATGAGGAAATGTTTCTATTATGATACAGTTTATTGAAAATACAGTGAACAATACATTAAAAAATACATAAAAATTGCAAAGTTAGTATCAACTTAAAAATAAAGTATTTTCAATACAATTATTCTTGATAAAAAAAATACAGTGTAATTAAACCTAATACAAAGTGAACCTGCATACTCTGATGTGGTTATTTAAAGGACAGATCACTATTTTTTGACAGCACAATGCAACTTTACAGGTTTTTACTACTGTATATTATAAACAGTACAGGCCAGCATCATAATATGCAGTAGTTGTTAGCACTGTTAATTTATAGCTACCTGGGCTACATTATCTGCAGTCTCACTTTCTGTGTCAAGTTTCCATATTCTGCATATTATGTTAATTAACAACTGTAACAAATCAATAAGTGTGGACAAGTGTAAATATGTGATGTGAAACACTGACCACTGCTAACTTACAGCTCAATTAAATTTTAATGTGGAGCTTATACAGCAAAACACAATAATAAAATGTGCAATCTATTTGCACATACACCCTTTAGGTTTTCCTGACAACAGTATAGATGCAGTAGGTTACACTGCCAAAAATGTGAGCAAATTTAGAGCTGATGGGGAAAAAGTTGTGTATCCTTAAGAACCTGAAAGTTATTGGGCAAACCAAAAATTGGACTGACTCGCTTTTTAGATATTTCTGTCATTTCTATTTTGGCTTCAATCTCTCCAGGCCAATTTGGAAATTTAGTGAGTGGGTAAAAGTGAGATAGAGCACATCTGTCAAGGGGGAAAACAAGAAAGTGCACATAATTGGTGTTGTAGCTGCATTTACCCAAAATTACCAAAAAGTTCTGCAGCTTTAGTTTGCTTCATGGGATTCTGGCAATAGCCTGACACATTGAAATGATTCTGCAGACAAAAGCTTTAGTAAAAATTCAAGTTAAAACAGTCCACATAAAAAAATAAATTAATTTATATAACAAAGAAACGTTCTTGTTTATATAAAGTTCTGTTTAACGCTTAAATATCTTCTTTCATTCTTCAAATTTACTCATATAGTTAAACCATTTGTAAACAGTCAGAAAACTGTATGTCTATCCCATTTACAAACTGCAAAATGTTTAGCTGTTAGCTATGAACCTATTCCAAAACACACTGACTTAATTAACATACTTTATTACAGATATAGCTAAGAAGGTTCTAACTTACAGGGGATAAAGGCTGTAAAATTTTCTATAGCTATGAAAGAAAATTGCATTAGTGCTTGCTTAAGTAGAACAGAATATAAGTTTAACTTAAAGCTTTAACTTTCTAAGATTGGCTCTTACAGGTGTCTCTAAAATGAAAAATATTAGAATTTCAAACTGTGCCAACCCAGCAGTTAAAGTAAAATGCCTCCTGGGGTAAAGGTATCGGATAAAGGCTAAATTGGACTTCCTGGCCAATGATGAAACACCCATGTAGTCTTATTACTACATGCTGGCACTAAATGATAATCTAAGGTATTAAGGAGAAACTTCATATCTTTGTGAACCAAAGCTAAAACATTATCAAACTCATACAGAGGGGATATGGGCTAGTACAACTTGTGCTACTTTCATTCTTTAGAGATCTGGTGTGTAAATAAAGGCATAGCATTTGTTAAAAATTGGGAATGATTTCTGGGAAAGGCCTGGGTTTTTAAAGAGAAACAGGATTTCATTCTAAGTTGAGAGGACCTCTTGGTTCATCCTAAAATATGGCTACAAAATTGCCTCTGTGTCTAATTATAGCACCATCAAGGCCACAGCCTTGTGATTTTAAATCACGGGCTGTTTTTTTTTCCCTCACCAGGTTAGGAGTATGCGCTGATACAACGCATCGCCACACCCACCACACAACAAACCAACTTAGGATCCAGATTAGGACTTGAGTGCAGCCATGCAACGGGTGACACCTCAGCACCACACTAACTAGATCAGATGGAATGGAACATTGTGAGTTTTTTTTTTTTTTATGGTGGCTGGAGTGCCAATTCTGCCACCAACTCCCACCCATTACAGTTATTTATCTGCTACTCAGAATCCCTGTTGTGGTGCATGTTATAAAGTTAGTCATGAAACAAAATCTATATTAATTAATAACCAGAGGACAAACAGCATAATCCTACCTAGAATTAAAATCAGATACCCAATTAAAACAAGTATAATACAAATTAAAGAAACATCATTGCAGTTTTAAACAATGTTTGCTAGACATTTGCTGTCATGAAAATAAAGCTACTTTTGTAAATTATATTTGTTTCAAAATCCAATGTAAACATCCTTACTAAAACTTGGCTTAGTAAATCTAACAATATTTTCTTTAGGTTGCTAAGAATAGACAGGTGTGTCTGAGGATTATTGCGAGTACATGAAAACCAGAAAATGATAATATAGCCAAAGAACATGATCATTGCATCATTTTTTAAAACAGAAAACCATGACAATTTAGGAGAAACTTCAAACAATTCAAAGGCAGCATCTACAAAGTAAATATTCAAAATATGTTGGAAAATACATAGATTATTTTATTTGAAATTGTGATCAGCTTCTGAAACTAGTGAAGTACTATGCATTGCTTTCTAAAAGCACTTGCTGCTGCACACATTGCCCATGCAAGAAAATTGTTCAGCATTGGCAAAGAGTTAGTTACCCCTTGTGCTTTTAGAATGGAGAATATTACACTAAAATAATACTAGTACTCGCCATTCTGAAGGCACTCTTAGCCCTCAAATTGCTGACATGAGTGAAGACACTGAAAGGTAACTTTTGGATTGCCTAAGACCATGTCCCCATTTTGCTATCCAAATTAACTGACGTTTCAACAAATGGCAGTGATGCTTCTGTTAATGCAATACCAATGGGAAGGCACAACTTAAATAGGATTTACTGATGTGCAAAGAACTCCTAACTTGGACAACAGCAGATGAGATTCTCCATTCCCAACACAGTTACTTCACAAAGAAACAGACAACTCTGTTGGTGGTACATGGATGATGTGGCCACTCTTGACTGAAAGACCAGCTGGGTTTTGCAAAAAACATTTGGACAGAGTACCTGAAGGGTCTTCCATTTACTGCGTTTTACACTGCAAAAGCCTGGCAGCCAAAGAAATGTCAGTCATTTAACATTGCTGTTTAACGTATCAATCTAGTGAAAAATAATGCCCTTAAATCTCACCAGTGTTCATTTTTGCGTGAAAAGCTCCAATCAGAACACATTCAGTTAAAAACAAGGTGGCTGTCATGAGAAAAATATTGAATAAGCCCTTTGAATTGTGTATAGAAGTGCTTACATTCCTAGAACACATGGCACTTTACAACCACCAAACTTCTTGATAAATGGACATCTCTGATCAGCTAAACCAGCTAAATCTATCCTTACAGGAGAGATAAGGCAGTGATTTTATGATGCCTGACAAAACTGAGACAATCAAATGGAAATTTGTTATTTGAGAGAAAAAAGTTCAAAGAGGGCATTATTGACATGTTTTCAGCCCTGACTGATGTTTATGCTTATGTGGAGGAACTCCTGTAAGAGTTGTCAAGGAGTATTTGACCCATTTATCTTTGAAGTTCTCTGATTATATCCCTGGCAACCTTCTAGAAATCCATGGATTCAATATGAATTTTCATTTGACTAGAGAGTGGTGTGGAGAAAGTTCATGCACACACAGTTACACCTGCATCTGATCTCAGCCTACAGCTTGCATTTTATAAGATGGACTAGGCCTCTTTCTTGCTTTAAACCAGACCTGAATATCCCAGACATTCTGATCTAGCAACAATGTTGTTGTTGCTACCATTTAACACAACATATTTTTGTGAGTCAAGATTTTCAAGCAAAAGCACTATCTATGAAAAGCTACTTTGGAGCTGGACACTCTAAAATCCCTCAGAACACCCTGGTTGGTTCTGTAACTGTAATAGTTAATCCAAGCTTAAGCTTTGTGCCAGTAACAGACCCCAACCTGACTACCAGCAGTTCATGGATGCTGGGGTTAGAGGCAGTTTCAAAGGAAAAAGGATACATGAAATTGGCAAATGAAAAGGGTAAAATTGGCAAAAAAACACAGACATTAGAAAAAATATGATTGGAAAAGTGTATTATTCTCAGCATCCTGAAATAACCTTTTCTCTGTTCCAGATGACGCTGGTATTTGGTGTGTAAAGATGACATCTGAGGAACTGTAAGGTGCTGGTTTCACAGACTATACATGCTGATACTTTTATCTAATTGCCCATCTGGGTCTTCCTCTTCATCCATCCTGGTTAGAGACAGTTCACGATCTTCTCTCAAGACAGTAATAGACACCTTTGACTGAAAGCATTGGTTTTTGACAATATATCAGATGGAATAACCTTCATTCTGAAAACACACACAGACAAAACAGACCTTTATTTTGTTCATTTTTGAACCCAGAACTGGGATGTCAGTACTTTGTAACACAACTGAACAGGATAACAGGTTTCAGTAATACTAATGAAATTAGAAAGGTTCTGTAATAACCAGTATTTAGGATTGACTAATTAAGGATAAGCTAAAAAAACAAAATCAGCAATTTCTAAGCAGTAATAGCCATTATACACACTAGTAATGCATACCCTATATTTTTACATCAATGTAATGGCATCCTAATGCAAAAGGCATGAATTTTTATCAACAGAAGCGACAAAGTCTGTGGTACCATAAATTAAACTGAGAAGTCAGGGCTGGAATTGAGGGTTTTGTTTTATAGTATAAATGTGAAATGCTAAACAGAAAAGTTTGTAAACATCAAGAAACTCCAGAAAATCTATTGATTTACTTCTTTGTTATGTGTCTGTCTCATTTGTCTCACATCCGGTCTTCTATGCCGATAACCAATTTTTTTTATTTCTACAATCTATGCATTCATCAATAAATTGACATATTCTGTTTCTTACAATTACTGGGCCTCAGTTACCTTGACTCATAGTCTAAAGCCTTTCACCAATAACCAGTCAACAGTTGATTAATCAAAACTCAACTGAATTTCCTCTCCTCCACAGAACAGTGTAAGACAGTGTAATGTATATGTACCATTTCATAGACCTATGTCCTTCCTACTGAACACTTGCTGCTATTACGGCACCCTCCAGAATTGGATGAGTAAGAAAAGTAGTTTGGATGGAATGAATGAAATGAATGAGAAGGAAATAATCCTGCAAAAATATTGAAATGCATCAGTTGTATGTCTATTAGGATGTGATAAAGAGACTGCTAACCCAACACCAAGATTGATCTCTAACTGACACCACTGCCACAAGTATCTCTACAGACTTGCAGCAGCTGAATAATGTAAAGGGGTGCCTGTTATGTAGTTTGACTACCTTTCCATGTTTGATAAATTTGATTCCAATAGTCTGAAAACATGCCTTTGATTTGACTAGCTACCCCAAAATTTAGCAAGTGTGACAAACTATATAAATAATGCCCTCGGATGGAATCGTCTTTCAGTCTGTTACTGTGTTATCCTTTTTGCTGTTCTTCAAATGAGAAATAAATAACCATTATTTTTTAATTGGCTGTATTTTAACAAAACTATAAGAGTGGTTTTCATTCCTTTCACATTAAAAAATTTCAGACACTGGAAATAAATTGCAGAACTCAAGCTAATTTTTTACAAATAAAAAGGTAAAATAATAATAAAAAAAAACTTCAAATTTAAAATAATTTATTTCAAAATTGTATCTATATTTAAACTTTATAAGAATACCTTCAAACTATTTAATTTTTTCTAAATAAATAAAAAGTGATTCCCAAGCTGTATATTTTGTGTAAGTATTCTCAACAGCTAAGTACTCATATCCACCTACTCATTTCTTCTAGCTCTTTCTCCTTTCTGTCAGCTACCATGCTGTTCTCACATTTCGAACAAACTCTTCTGGTATACATTAAAAAAACATTTAAATAAACATTTTTTGCCCGCAGTGATTTGCTTCCCAGTTCCATAATATTTTCCAACCAATTTATCACAGTAACTAAAACATTTTTACTAAATGGTGATGTTTATAAAAATACAGATGTCCAGGTACATTTTTTACTTCTGAATCAAAATTATACATTTATTCAGGAGAATTTTTGCATTAAAAAAAAAAAAAAAAGCTAAAAAAAAGAAAACATTTTGCCTTCTAGCTAAAAGTGAAACAGGTTCATATCCAGCTGTGGCTTGTACACATATATATATGAAAATTCCTTAAGGCTAAAGAAAAAGAAACAACTTTTAATACATTGAGCTTTTTATTTAGAATGTTGTCACATTTTAATTGAAACAAATAGCAGGAAAATTGAAAGAAAAAAATAATATTTAATGAAAAATACATGGCAATGCTTTCTGGATGACGTTTGTATGTCGTTACATATTATTTTGAGGTTTTCTTCAGGAAGTCTAATTTTCTTACACTGTAATAAAACTTTCTCACAAGTGATGTATATAGTACCATGCATGTGAATTCTGCCATGGACTGCCTATTCCTGCTTAAGATCCACTCTTTGTCCACTACTGCCAAAAAAAAGAAAAACTCAAGCAATTCTAGCATCCATAATAATATGAAGCACATTTAAAAATCACATTTAAAATCGATGAATAAATACTTTTTAAGTACTCTTTGACAAAAAAAATGCTTTTCTTAATACAGTAGTATATAGAGTAGAGTATGATGGACTTTTGTGAAGTCATTGTGAAAGTATTCAAATAATGATGAGAATAATAGTATCCTGCAGGGTTGTGCAGACCAAAAGAAACTAAGGAAATTGTTATAATGATTGCTACTACTGTATAAGAAAACACAGTCTTATCTAAGAAGAACATTTTAGTTCTGAAGTAGAAAAGGCTCAAGGAAACCAAACTGCATCTAATGAAATGTATCCAGCTAGTTTACAAATTGGGTTATCACCAAAATTTAATGAATTTCTCTGCTTCCCTCAATACACTTTTAATCTAAGCTCCTGTTCACACTGGGCTTTTATTAGATAGTCTTTGTTAGAACCTAAAAACTACCAGCCAGCAAGCTTCTCCTCCTTGTTTAATAAGATAAATATACTTTAAGGATTGGAATTTGTTTCACTCAGAGATCCTGACAAGGGAAATGAAGACATGTAGGAGTTGATGTAAACAATTAAAAGAACATTTGCTTTTCAAAGTTAGCTTATGACCAAGTCTTGTAAACAATGAATATAAACATAGTTTAAGCTGTTTCACCTTGAGGCTTAAAATACCACTATAACAAGCAGAATTTTTAAATTTTCAGATATATTGTTCTTTCTGGTATTTACACACTTAGAGTGAGTTTTCTGTCATACAATGACAAAAGTGTTAAGGGTTATGAGGGTGTCTTTGTATTTTAGATTTTATCACAATCCAAAGTATGCTGCAACCCGGCTTAATGAACCAGAAGAGTACAAATTAGGAGAGGAAAAGGGGACTCACTAGTCTATTATAGACTTTATGTGTATCACCAGTCGACAGACAGTAATTAAAACACTGTCAGTGTGGCATAACATGAACAGTCCAACCAATTGGTAAAGAAAGAATTTAAAAAACTTCCATGCTCAACAACTTAAGGAACAACTTAAGGAACTTAAGGAACATTTCTCATTAACAATGCTTTCTTCATACTGAATCTGAAAAAAAGTATATGACTGAAAGTTGCTAGCTAAATTTGAAATTTCCTTTCAAATGTTTGGTCAGGTAAAAAAAAAAAAAAAGTACTGTTTATTTATATTTCCAAAATAGGCGAAACTTTCATTATACTAGAGAAGGCAAGAACAATGAGCTGTACCATTTCAGAATAAGAAAGTTGTTAATTTAATTTAGCATTCACTATATGATGCATGTCATATATAAAAAAAAACTCTCAGAGTCTGATTTATGTACAAGTACTGTAGGACTAGGCTTTATTAAAAAAAAGAAATCAGACCCACACAGTCTTTTTTTCATTTTGCTAAGACTCACCTTCACCTAAAGTTGATTCCTGCCTTGTACTTGGTGCTGCCTGAACAAACTCCAGCCACTGTGATGCTAAACGGGATTAATAGATGGCTGTATGTTTAACTAGGAAATTTAATTGATACACCTAGAGACTAACAACATTTCTTATGTTGGCTGAAATGAATCAAAATTAAACTTTGTTATCTACAGTACATCTCACTTTAAGTAATGCAGAAACTACCTGTTCGGGTTAGCTATCTGTGTAGTTGTAACTTGTTTGTTCATATGCAAAATTGCTGTAAATAGCTCAGATGGTTCCTCTAAGTGCAGTTAATAGTCATGTGCTAATTTCATGATGTGTGATCAAATGTTTGGAGGTGGAATGGTTTCAAATGCAGTGAGATGCAACTAATTACAGGATGCTGAATGACTCACTTGCACACCCTAGCTCATTAATTACTTAATTATCTGCATTTATCTTTATATAGTCATTTGTTGAGTAACAGGTGCTCAAAAATTAAACATTCTTGAGTTAAAAGCAATATAAGTTGCTGTTTTCAATGTAGTGCTAAATAAAATCAACTACGGACTGAAATGTTGCTATGCCTACATTAATCACTGAATAGCCTGTACCAAGTTTTCTCTCGTCAGAGGTCTGACTGTATATGTCCGATGGAGTCCCACCACCAACTCCACTCGGTGTCGGCTGGAAACAAGGGTCCTAGGGACCTTGGCTAATGGGGGAGTCAATGTCAATTGAAACACTTATTTGGTTACATCATGGCATAATAAAACCAAAACTTATTCCTAGGAGCTAGGGTGTACCCCTTAGGTGATGTGCATCACTCTTACCAGAGCAGCATGAACGGTATGCAATGGCTGCCCACCCATGGACAGGGAAGGCTAAAGAAGTTAGTTAGTCCACAAGCATCAACATGCCTGAAGGTGCGAATAATATCTACCGCCAACTCTGAACACTGCGCAACCTGAGACATCAGCCATGTCAAGAACTTCAAAGACATGAACTAGCAAGTCATTCAGGATCCATTGGCAATTCTGAAGCGCTGGAGAAAAAACTTCTTGAACATCTCAAATGAGGAACACCTACACCCACCCAGACCAGAAGCAGAGCCTGTCCATGGACCAATCCCTTTGATCAAGACATGAGTGGCTGAGGCAGCAATCCAGCAGATGAAAAGACAACCGGACCCAATGACATTCAATCACCAAAGATGGCTCAGTATCTCAATTGCAGTTGATCAGTATCTAAAAAGGTAAAGGCAGCATCACTGATTGCAGAAACTGTCAACTGTCCCACCTACTTTGCCACACAATGAATATCTTGATAGCAACATTATCAGTGTGATTCCCAACCAATATGGCTTCAAAAAAGACTGCAGAACAACAGATGCCATTCATGAGGCAAGCCTATTACTCGAAAAGCATCAAGAAAATGAATAAGGAGCTGCAGATGGCAGTTCTTGGATCTGGAGAAGGCCTTTGACCAAGTCCCCCATGAGCTGATTTGGCGTGCCTCAGACTGCAAGGCAATCAAGGCAAAGATTTGAGAAGCACTCAGGCAGTGGTATGGTCACAGGATGTAGAGAGATGATCAGATGGTGGCCAAGAAAGCCCCTCACTTCAACCATGGTAGCTAGAGACCACAGGAACATCAAAGAAGCAATGGCTGGATCCATTGAATGAGAACATAAAATAAGCCAACGTCACACCCAAAGACGCCTTGAACAGGAAAAAGTGGAGAACAATATGCCAAAAAGCTGACCCAACACCAAGGCGGAATAAACACTAGGAAGAAGAAAAGGTCTGACCTTATATCTTTAAAAAGCAACATTATACATTTCTGATCACCCATTACATCTGCCAGTTACTATATTCCAAGGCTGCTTGTACACAATTGTTCAATTATCCAAGAAAAATTGAAAGCAGCTTGAGAAAACAATAATCTCAATGAAAATATATGGTAGAAAGAAACACTTTTGTAACCAACTTTAAATTACTTGAGGAAAGACTTGGGAAGGGGATTTTAAGACAAATGTCAGACAACCAATAAAACAAATTCCAGGAGTAACATATGTCAAACAAATTTGTATTTCATGGGCACTTAAAATTCCTGACATATAGTCAGGAATATCAGAGGGCTACCTGAAATTTCTGAACCAAAGCAATTTAACACTGTAATATAGCTCTTGTAATGAAAACAGATGCATTAGTTGATTTAAACTCTAATAATCACAGGACATTTGAAAACAAAAGAAAGCATGTACAGTATATCATACAAGCAAGCAAAACTCAAAAAGAGAATTTGTCTATCACTGGATTTAGCTGGTTTTTTTTTGCTTTTTTTTTAAGTTTTGTTGCAAAGTTTTTGCAAATTGAAATACAAAATGGTTGGTCATAATCTGATTTTAATACCATTCTATATTTATCCATTAAAATTATGTTAATATAAAAATACATTAAACAGCTTTCACGATGTACAATTCATAAATAAACCCTTCATGAAGCGTTGCTAATAGAAACACTAAAAAAAATCAATGACTAATTAAATCAAGGTCTTTCCTTGTATCATTGTGTTGAAGATCAGTTTCTAGCACTGCAGAGAGAAAGCCATTCTTACCCATTAAAGGATAAGCTTGGTATTTTTCAGGTTGAAGTTATTTCTTCACAATCATGGTATACATTAATTTGCCACATAAAAGTGTGTTTTGAAGTAAAGCTTTTTTTAGAAATTTAAAAAATATATTTTTTCTGTTCTTGCATCTTTCAATGGGGCTCTATGGAACCTTGCTTGCTTACGTGATAGAAAAAACCTTAAAAACTTACCAAAAGTCCATTTCTCAAATCAAGAATGTTAGAGTATGGACTTGTGTCTTCAGATTACATCCATACTGCAAAAGAGTGAATCCAATTTGTTTTAAGAAGGTATAAAAGCAAACATTTTCAGCCAAAAGGAGAGCAGCTGTGAGCCTCATTACTTCATCATCTACTTCAGTTTGTCTGCGGTATCCTTGCTCTCACTGTTCTGTAGACAGCTCCAGGATAATAAGGGGGTGGAGGGAATGACACAATTGCATATAAAGTATTCTTTCACTACAAGGAAGATATTGCTTGATCCAGTTGGACTGATAAAGCACACTCGTTTTCAGTGAGATTATTGAGCTTGCACGGTGGGCAATGAAGTGATGAGAACTGAACACACATTATAGGTGTACATCCAGTGCCTGCATGGGAGAAAGTTGGTATGGTATATTGGTATGGTATATTCAAGCCCTTCATACATACAACCATCTTCTTAACCTGTTTTGCCAGGGCAGGTTGCCTATCCCAGCAAGAACTGGACGTAAGGCAGGAACAATCCTGGAAAAGGGCGCCAATCTATCACAGGGTGAAAACTACGCATGCACACACATATACACACACACACACACACAAGGCCAATTTAGCAACACCAGCTCAGTGAAATATGTGCCTTGTATGATGTCAATAACAACACAGAATGTAATGGGGGAGTGGGGGTTGATGTTGCATTGTCATAACTCTACTAACACTGCAAGCACACAAAGAAGTGCAAGAAACGCATCATTACCTAGAGAAAGTAGGACCAAGAATCTGTGATAAAATTATTTCTGCTTTAGTTTTATTACCACAAGGATGCCTTATAAATGTTGAAAGAATGTTTTCTTAAATCACAATTATTGACTCTTCAAAGTAAATGTATCTGGTTAAGTTTGACGGCTTTTTCTATCACGTATGGATGCAAGGTTTCATAAAAAGACATTTCACTTAAGAACACAATTTAAATTTTGCAAATTGTTCTATATCGTGATTATGAAGAAATAATTTCGACTTGAAAAATATTGATAAAATATCTGTGTTCTTTCAGCAGTTTGAAGAATATGGGAAAACAAAGGGATAGCCAAAAGAGAGAGACTTACACAGAAGCAATTACTCTCTGTGACATCTTTTAATTTTCCTGCCAATGTTTAGGAAAGACTAAATTTTTGTATTGTTTATATGACACTGTGATATTAATCAGTATTTAGAACTTTGAAACAGGAAATTTGTCTAAAACAAAACTAATACGTAAAGGCTTGCAAGAACTATGTTAGTAAAAATAGTTACATGGCATATTTCACACATTAAATGCAAATCAACATATTTTACAAAAAATATACATACATACATACAATTAACCTTAAAATATATAAGAAGATAAAAGCAGAAATTATTCAAGACAACAATGAAGAAGAAATAGTTAAAACAATTTAAAACCATTACATATTGATCCTACTTTATTCAATTTTTTTCAAAAGCTATGGTCAGGAGTGGATTACAAGAACAGAAAATTGAGTCTGCAGAAAACGAGAGGGTACACATATTTTAAAAAGATTTTGGACATCTTCTGGGAATCACATATCACTACCAATCTAAGCAGTACAAAACTAGGTATTTGTGTATGTTGATGAGAGTTTAAGGCTTCTCAAAACAGTGTATCGTATTCTTCTGGATTATGCCTTCATTTCAGACCACCAACTTGAGTAATAATCTTTCATCATAACTTTGACCCTGAACTGGATTAAACATTTCAGGTGCAAAGCAGGAGCCTAGATAAAACACCTGCCCACTGCAGTGCAGTCTCTAAAGCAAATGTCCACACTAACATGGGTGGGAGCATGAATCTTCCTTGCAACTCAACATATACATCTTTAGGAGAAAAATAAAAAATAAAAACATAGGATAAAGTGCAAACTACACATTGAAATTGACCCGATGTGGATTTCATAACCAGCCTCACTAGCCTCTGCGTCACCATGCAATTCTTGCAAGCTGAACAGTCATCCATCCAGCCAGTATTTGAACTCAGTTTATTTCCAGACAGTAGGAGCCCAAATAGTATGCTTAAATATTTTTAGCTTAAAAGATTTTAAACAAAAATAAAAGCCAAGTTTTATAGCAAAATGTCAATCATTCAAGTGTAAATCCATGTGTCACCCTTTATAAGGTTCTGTCTCCATAAATCTACTCCACTTAAACAAACAATAATACTCTTTAATTTTATCTTGTACTTTCGAAAGTGGCAATTAAAACAGTATGCAGATGTTATGAAAAATGTACCTGGCAGCTTTCCCATAAATAATATGAGCCACAGGTGCTTTTTTGGATTAGCCATTGTTGGCAGCAATCCCAGACTACAGGTGAAAACAAACAGAACTGCACATCAAGGATCAACTGGATATGAATTTCAATAATTAGTTTTTGTGCCCATTTCATTTTATAACTTCTTGTACAAGATCTGCTTACAATATTTAAATCTAAAAACTGAAACACTGGATGTTTTGATCTTTCAGGACTTTTCAGACCATCTAAAGTATTAAATTGTTGAAGTGAGAAGATTCGTAGGCAACAAATATAACAGCATATTTCTGATGTTGCAAAACTTCCATATCATAAACCTTTTGAATATGAAGGATTCTCAACCAAAATATTTGTTTCACAGGGAAACAAATTGTTTCATTACAAGCCTTTCACATTATTGAATTGGTCTACAAGTAATGGTGGGTCCCTTTATTTGGTAAAAAATAAATGTATGTCAGTATTTAAATACATTTTCTGAGCACACTAATCCACTTCCGGGAGATGAAGCCATTAGGATATTTTACCATTTTATATATCTTTTTTCCAAAACTAACTTGAACACCCCAACCCTTCCACATAAAAACACACCAGAGAACAAGATATACTTTTCTAAGTACTGTAAAGCTCACAATGTCATCCACACAGTTGTGTTGTTGGAAAAAAAAAAATTATATATATATATATATATAATTCATTTATTCAATTTACTACAGACAGACAAAAATATGATAAGCTTGTTTTCTTCCCAGGCGCATTAAACATACCATATACATATTAGCACAGTTGCTATAAAACACTCCTTGCCAGTTCTACTGCATCTTGTGTAAACGCATTTAATATTAACTTGTTATTACTGGTATTGTTGGTGCCTCTAAAACCAACTGTGCCATTAAAATTATGTCAATATTATTAGTATCCAGCCCCTTTTAGCCAAGAACCTGCAAAAATGTTTGTAATCCAATCATACAGTAGCTATGGCAGACATCAGAACATTTCTGGCAATGCAGTACATTTATCTTTAACCATTAATTTGTTTTTCTGACTTATGGTTAATTTCCCCGGCCTTTTTTCTCACCTCTGCCTTTCAGTTTCCATGCTTTAGTAGTACAGTGTAGTATGAAAGAAACAACCCTCAGCACCAACTGTTCAGCAAACTAAGCTCAAAATTCAGGATGCAAGACATTAACAGTGTACACAGTGTAACAGACCAGTGCACAATGCATATCATGCCAAAAACACATGCCAAAATGTAAAGGGCTGAAATACATAAAAGCATTAGGGTCCAAAGCTAAAAAGACCCAGAAGGTAGAACACCAGAGATGAGGAACAAGACTTATTTAACAGTTCAAGCTGAAATATACATATTTCTTTGTCAGTGCTCTATGTCTATCAGCATGTAAAAGAGGAATTCAGTCAGGAAGCCTGAAGAGAGAAAGCCAATTGCTAGAATATGGAATAAAGAGCTTATTTTAAAAAAGAGTTTTTGTATTTACATGTTTTTATTACATTCACAATAATACAAAAAGGCTTGGTGCAAATGTGTTAGTCAAATTTTATGATAGATATCATGTTGTCATGTAAACAAGCTTTTCAGACCTGGTAAGCCATGTAGTTAAAGACTGTTAGATTTCATATAATAAGACACCCCATTTGCCTGCATGTTCCCATTTACCTGCATGTTTTTACCAAGTAAAA
This sequence comes from Polypterus senegalus, assembly GCF_016835505.1. NCBI lineage: Eukaryota > Metazoa > Chordata > Cladistia > Polypteriformes > Polypteridae > Polypterus > Polypterus senegalus. The sequence goes on from NC_053161.1 coordinate 50,995,600, forward strand.
AGTAGTTGTTATCTTCTGCAACCATTGATCAACTGCTTGAAACCCTTGCTGTGTGTAAACGAAGATCTCACCCCACATGCCAAAGTGTAGAGAAACAGGAGCCTTAGAAGCACTGGCTATCAGATTCAAAGGGTCTTTATCTGTCTCACCCGTGTTTCCCACCCCGCTGTGTGAGGTTCTTTTCCAATTCACTTGCCCACAGAAGAAGTTCTCCATTGATATTTATTCCAATTTTTGCCATCCCAAGCAGAAAAAGAGCCATAAGGGCATGGAGGATACGCCAACAACCTTACTCTCTCAACAACTGAAGAACAGGTTACTCTGGGTCCAAGTCAGCATTTTTTAACAGAAAGAGTCGGTACAATAACCAGATGAAAAATAAATGCAGGCATTTACAACCTTTTCTCTCTGAATGTCACAAAAAAGACCTGCTTCTTCAAATATCAAGAAGAGTTTAAAATAGACCCAAAGAAATGGAAGATGCTTAACCTTTACTACCCACTCAAATGGGTATGTGACCATAAACTTAGTGACTGCACACATTTTCATGTTTACATAGTTCAACAGCATAATGCTTCCTTACTCCCAACAGACTTAGTTACAATACCCAAATAAACAGTCTAACAGTTAATCTTTAAAAAGTATGCAATAATAATTTTAAATGCTTGCTTTGTAAACAACAGGGTTCTTTAAAATCATACACCTGCCAATAAAAATGCCCACTGACAGTGTAATCCTTTTTTTAAGGTTAAAGCTTGGGGCACTTTAACGTTAGTCTGTGCAGTTGTAAGTGTACAACAACTATTAAGTTTCTTGAGAACTTCAACCTTTTTTTTTTTTTTAAATACAGAAATAAGATGAGCACCTTTCATACTCCATTAAATGGCAATTTTTATATTCCATCAGGTGTAACATTACATATTATTTCCACAACAAATGGCTACATAGTGCAACTCGAGCCTTTAAGAACCTTTCTACATGTTTTCATAATAATAATAATAATAATAATAATATAGCAGCTTTCTTTATAGTGTTTATCCAATACCTCCTGCACCTTCCCACCCATAGCTGCAAAGATAAGATCAGATATACAATTAAGAAAAAACAGACATTAATTATTTTTCAATTAGTAATACATTATCCTTTTTTCTGTTGGTTAGAGATAAAAGAACTACTGCTTTGCTTTCCTCATTTAACTAATCAAAGCCATCTCTATTAAAGATAGGCACATTTTCCTCAATTAAATAGCAACATGTAATACAGCATTGCCAAAATAAACTCTGAAAGCATGCTTATTTAGGGACAAAATTTTTTATTAATATAGCAAGATATAGCTGCTTCATAATTATTCATATCAATTAATGAATGTTTATTGTGGAAAATCAGGGGAACTACTGTATTTCAAGCAAATAAAAATGAGATGAAAAATTATACACAATTCTAAAGTAGAAAAATACAGAGACTGCTTAGTTTAGCAGAATTCTCTTGCACTTGTTCTCCAACCTGGAGCAGCCCCCTTAAACTAACAAAGAAATATCTACAAGGTTTACAAAAGTTGCACATGTGGAACGTTGCAATTATAAGCAACTCCTGTTCAGCTTGCGATAGTATCACCTCAGTCAAGTGGGTTTCAGAATGAAACTGTTCATTCGTATCCTCTATGAAATACTTACCGAGAGATGTTTACAAAAGCTTGTGATACGCTCCTTTATTGCAACCTGCCTACAGCCTCCTATAAAAACTCCACACGCTGTTCAACAGAAGCACTTCAATGTTGCATTTCCAAAACAGTCTTTTTGCTTTTGTGGCCAAAAGGTAGTACAGAGTACTAAGTGAGAGCTTTGAATCTTGAATAGTATAATATGGCTATTCTGTAGCATACTTCTTAGCATTAGTGATCTAATGGGTATTAGCACAGCATTCACTATTTAGAAATCATATCTACCTGACCCTATGTATCAATTACCCAATCCTTATGATTGGATTTTAGGTTAGTTACACCTTCTTACTTTATTCACAGAATCAATTTTAAAGCACTTAATTTACAGTATACAATATGTTAAAGCTAATAATGAGTTATAATCTAGCTATTATATATTTTTGCCATATCCAGTTTTCATTATTATCTGAAAAGAAGCACAAATTAAAATAATTAGGCCTTTCTCTTTTAACTTCAAAAAGGGTCATTCAAATGTATGTTCGTACTTTAATTCTCTAAAAACACAGTATGTTTCTCATACCATGAAACTTTTAATGAGTCGTATGCATTTCAAAAAAAATTTAAACATTCACTATTATTACAATTTTTATAGTCGCAGGGAGCCAAAAACCGTTTTAGCAGCATTGTGTACAAGACAGAAACTCATAATAAATGGGACACCAGTGCAATGCAGAACACACTCACACAGACAGGGACAATTTATTATTGCTCATCAAAGAAACCATCTTTGGTATGCTGGAGAAAACCAGAGGAGTTAAAGAAACCTCAAACATATATGACAAGAGTATGCTAATACATACAAACAATAACAGCCAGGATTTGACCCCAGGCTCTGAAGCCAACAGGAAAGAGCTAAAAACGCTGTGTGTGTAATATTATATATATATATATATATATATATATATATATATATATATATATATATATATATACACACACACAATTTTTTTGGGTATCAGCACACCATATGGGAGCATTGCCATCAAAGAAGCATAATGTATCCTGCATTTACTTAAAGCTAATAAGAATGCTTTTAGCTGTCTCCAAGACACCACATACAGATGCTTTTGAATGCTCTAGCTTTTCTAAGAGGCAGCATACAACAGAAGAGCAATCAGCTACATTGACTCAGTCAAGTGCAAGCAGCTGAGTGCACAGCAGCTGGTTGACGCACAGATGAGAAACACAAAGCATGTTGTTGAAAAGATTGTCAACAAAATCTATACCAAAAGTAGCACCAGCAAGAGAAGGCGACTGCACAAAAGAAGCAGAACATATTTTATTCCATTTTTTCATCACTGACATGGTTGACTACTAGTAATGTCTTTTTACTGTTCATTCTTCAAGCCAAGAGAGAGTTTCAAAATGTTGTAAACGTTCAGCTTTAAATAAAAAAACCAGAAGACCCAAAAGTTCAATGAAGACAAAGTAACTGAAGACAACTCAAAATAAATTCTGTCTGTGGAATCAGTGCCTAATAGACTGGATGATACAGTTTCGATATACACTTTGAATACTTTTTTTTGAGGTTACTTAATTTTTCATAAGTTGAATGTATGTTTGTATTTTGATTCTCTGAATGTATAGGGCAGTCTAATCTAGATCATAAAATGCAACATTATGGCTGTCAATAACCCTGTATTATGTAAAAAATATACCATTTAGATCTTTGGTCTCTTAAATCAAACATCACTGAAATCAATACATCATTGTGAATTATCAAATATACTTCCTGATAAAGATAATCAACTATGTTTTAATAGCAATATAGAGGAGAAAAAAATACATAAATAAAAATATTTTTAAATATATAACTCCGCAAATTTTTTCTTATTTTGAAGGTTTTTGCATTATGTCCCACAAGTCAATGTTAATACTTAGGGCTATGAAGTCAGTGTCAGATGTGCTTTCAGATTTGGAGTCCGAAGCAGTTTTTGGGTTGCTGAAGTCCGAGATGGAGTCTGCAAAAATGTACTAACTCTGACTCTAACAGAGATGGGAGTATGTCCAACATATTCATTTCTCAAGTAAGCTTCAAGTGCTGACTTTCAAGTTTCAACTCAAGTCTCAAGTTAAATAATTCTTTCAAGTAAGTCAAGCCAAGTCAATGGATTTATTCAAGAAAGTCAAGTCAAGACACTGGTTTTATTCATACAAGTCAAGTCAAATCACAGAGGAGAAGATCCGAGTCAAGAAGTGCTTACATTTTCACTACTATCTGCAACTAATCTAAAACTAACAATGTGTGTGATATATTCTAACATCTAAATAAAGAATAAATTTTATAAGAGAAAACAATTCTTAATAAGTAACAATGACTAGTATATGAAATAATTGTTTTACTTTGAAGTAATTTGCATAGAGTGTATTGATTTTCCACAGTTCCCTCATAAGTGCAGTGTGGTTAATACATAAAGTATTTAAAAAACAATAATTTTGAAAAGCCATGTTACTTCAGAATATCCATCCATCTATTTTTCAGACACGCTTAGAGCCTATCCAAGCAAGCATAAGGTGCAAGACAGGAACAATCCCTGGACAGGGCACCAGTCCACCACAGGGCAAACATACAGACACATACTAAAGCCAATTTAGTACTGCCAATCTACCAAATCCTCATTTGGACTGTGGGAAAAAAAAAAAACCATACACAGTGAGAGCATGTAAACTATGTGCAGGAAGGACATGAACCCTGTGTGAAGCTAGCATGCCATCCACTTCAGAGTATTCTTACATAGTCATCTTTCATTTCAAAATAATTTATTTTCATAATTTTGCATATATATCAATAAATATTTCATTAATCCTCCACCATTTATAATACATTTATAGTACTCATAGAAAATTGAAATTACTTATTTGAAAAGTACAGCCAGTATTCTCACTTCCAATTTGAACAATGACGGGACCTGGGAGGTGAGTTCCCTGCCTATGTCGCAGCCGCCCTTGGGGCCGGGCGGTGTTTTGTTTTCCAGGCAGGGACCTCCAGGATCCGCATCAGTGGCGGGCGATGCTGGTTTGCGGGCCCGCAGCACAGCGGCAGCCGCGAGGGCTGCGGGAGGAGACGCTGCAGCTCGACAGGCGCTGGCAACAGCAAGGCTGCCGGCAAGCACGCCGCCGCAGAAAGGGAGCCAAGATGGTCAAGGACCGAAGTCCTCCTGACAGGCACGCCGATTGACGGTGTGTCTTGCGCCCGCCGATGACTGTAGAGAGGCGGGACCAGGGAATGTCCATCACGGGCAGGGGGGAGACCCGATTGGGCCGGAGGAGAAGGCCCACAGGAAGTGGCCGCGCCGGAGGCCGACAGTCAGGTAGGCTCCGCCGGTTAACTTCCTGTCTTTGCCGGCTGCTTTGGCGGAGCTGGAGGCGTCCTTCAGCCCGCCGGCAGCGTGTATTACAGATGCTACGTGCCTCCGGCTGAGGTGCTGGAACTGGAGAGGAAGGCGCCGCGCGCTGAGAACGCTTCAATCGACAACGGACGGGCGCTGACGCTGGAATCTCCAGCCGAGAGGTATGGCGGAGACGGTGAGTACAGCCGACTCCGAAAAGCATATGGGAGGGCTGCTGAAAAAGGCTGTGATGACAATGATCAGTTCCGAGTAAGCAGCCTCCGACAGGTGCGGGCGCCGCTGGACTGGGCGCGCGGGCGAGGGGAGTCCGAGGACGCGGAATGGACACGGGCTGCTAAGTGCCTCGGTCCTAGCGCCCGCCTCGAGTCGGCTGCGGTCTTGCGCCGACTATAGGGACGCAGACGGGACAGAGGCGCCTTTTATTCCATAAGGAGTCTCAAACCGCCATGGCGCCCCAGAGTGAAGGGAGGAATAAGAGGCTGGGTGCCGATTCCTCCGATATGTTACGGACGCAGACGGAAAGGGACTCGTGTTGATTAACACGGAGCCGCATATCGCCAAGGCGTCCGAAAGTAAAGGGAGGATTAAGAGGCTGGGTGCCGATTCCTCCAATAAGGTGAGAGCGTTGTTGGGTGCGCGTGCGGCTGGCTGCCCTCTGGGAGAGCAGAGGGAATCCCTGAGGCCGGCGGAGAGAGCGGGCGGTGCCGACGATTCCATCATCGAGAGGACACGGAAGCCGCGGAGAGGGTGCCGATCAGGCAAGTGCCGGGTGCCGGTTGGAGGGGAACGCCGTTCGCGTGCACGAGCTAGGTGCTTTGGCAGCGGTTCTGCCCCTGTGTTCTCTTTTGTAGGGACGGACCCCGGGCGAGTTGAAGGAGCCCCTTCGTGGCGGAACAGCCCTCTGATGTCGGGCCGTCTGCAGAAGGATCTTTCTGTCGGTGCGCAGGTGCGCCCACAGCTGGAGGAGCCAACGGGGGAACGAGTGGCTCAGAACAAAGGCGCGGAGGTCCCGGAGGGGTGCCTACCGAGGAGGCCCCGGGTGCCGGTAAAGGGGAGCACAACCTGTGCGAGGCACAGGGATGCACCATGGGTTGGTGCGCAGATTGTGTCTCCGCCCCTGTCCCTGCTAGGAGTGCGGGGCCGGACCCCGGCTATCCTCGAGTGGGACCCGCTTCGGGGCTCTGCTGCCTCGCGGACGGGTCGCCTTACCCACGAGTGGTCTTCGCTGGCTGTGGGCACTGTCAGGGATGCCAGGGGCTATGACCCGCCGGGACGCCAGGAGGGACCGGAAGAGGGTCAGAGCCCGCCTGACCACGGGGTTCGCCTTCCGGGTTGCTTTGGGAGCCACGGGTCAAGGGCTTGGAAGCTCTTCCCTGTAGGGGCCCGTGGCCACCGCCAGGAGGCGCCCCAATGCCTTGGGATTTGTTTCCCCAGCACTCCTGCCACACCAGGAAGTGCTGGGGAAGACTTTGACGGTGCCCGGGAGCAGCCGGGAGGACAGCCGACACTTCCGCCACGCTGGGGCGTGGCCAGAAGATTGCCGGGAACACCTGGGGCTCATCCGGGTCCTCCATAAAGGGCCGTCTCCGTCATTCAGGGCTGGAGTCGGGTGGAAGGAGGACGAAGCAGTGGAGAGTGGAGGCGCCCAAGAAAGGCATTGTGGCCAGGACATTGAGGGTTTGGGGTTTTGTGCACGTGACTAGGTCTTTGTGACCAGTGAACTGGGGTCTTTGTGACCAATGAACTGGGGTCTTTGTGACCAAGGAACTGGGGTCTTGGTGACCGTAATAATTGTAAATATTCTGTAAATAAACGGTGGTGGTGTCAAAACAACATGTCACGCCTGTCTGTGCCCGGTACCGCTCACAATATATATATATATACACACACACACAATTTTTGGGTATCAGCACACCATATGGGAGCATTGCCATCAAAGAAGCATAATGTATCCTGCATTTACTTAAAGCTAATAAGAATGCTTTTAGCTGTCTCCAAGACACCACATACAGATGCTTTTGAATGCTCTAGCTTTTCTAAGAGGCAGCATACAACAGAAGAGCAATCAGCTACATTGACTCAGTCAAGTGCAAGCAGCTGAGTGCACAGCAGCTGGTTGACGCACAGATGAGAAACACAAAGCATGTTGTTGAAAAGATTGTCAACAAAATCTATACCAAAAGTAGCACCAGCAAGAGAAGGCGACTGCACAAAAGAAGCAGAACATATTTTATTCCATTTTTTCATCACTGACATGGTTTTCAAGTTAAACTTTCTTTACTACTAGTAATGTCTTTTTACTGTTCATTCTTCAAGCCAAGAGAGAGTTTCAAAATGTTGTAAACGTTCAGCTTTAAATAAAAAAACCAGAAGACCCAAAAGTTCAATGAAGACAAAGTAACTGAAGACAACTCAAAATAAATTCTGTCTGTGGAATCAGTGCCTAATAGACTGGATGATACAGTTTCGATATACACTTTGAATACTTTTTTTTGAGGTTACTTAATTTTTCATAAGTTGAATGTATGTTTGTATTTTGATTCTCTGAATGTATAGGGCAGTCTAATCTAGATCATAAAATGCAACATTATGGCTGTCAATAACCCTGTATTATGTAAAAAATATACCATTTAGATCTTTGGTCTCTTAAATCAAACATCACTGGAATCAATACATCATTGTGAATTATCAAATAATATACTTCCTGATAAAGATGATCAACTATGTTTTAATAGCAATATAGAGGAGAAAAAAATACATAAATAAAAATATTTTTAAATATATAACTCCGCAAATTTTTTCTTATTTTGAAGGTTTTTGCATTATGTCCCACAAGTCAATGTTAATACTCAGGGCTATGGAGTCAGTGTCAGATGTGCTTTCAGATTTGGAGTCCGAAGCAGTTTTTGGGTTGCTGAAGTCCGAGATGGAGTCTGCAAAAATGTACTAACTCTGACTCTAACAGAGATGGGAGTATGTCCTACATATTCATTTCTCAAGTAAGCTTCAAGTGCTGACTTTCAAGTTTCAAATCAAGTCTCAAGTTAAATAATTCTTTCAAGTAAGTCAAGCCAAGTCAATGGATTTATTCAAGAAAGTCAAGTCAAGACACTGGTTTTATTCATACAAGTCAAGTCAAATCACAGAGGAGAAGATCCGAGTCAAGAAGTGCTTACATTTTCACTACTATCTGCAACTAATCTAAAACTAACAATGTGTGTGATATATTCTAACATCTAAATAAAGAATAAATTTTATAAGAGAAAACAATTCTTAATAAGTAACAATGACTAGTATATGAAATAATTGTTTTACTTTGAAGTAATTTGCATAGAGTGTATTGATTTTCCACAGTTCCCTCATAAGTGCAGTGTGGTTAATACATAAAGTATTTAAAAAACAATAATTTTGAAAAGCCATGTTACTTCAGAATATCCATCCATCTATTTTTCAGACACGCTAGGAGCCTATCCAAGCAAGCATAAGGTGCAAGACAGGAACAATCCCTGGACAGGGCACCAGTCCACCACAGGGCAAACATACAGACACATACTAAAGCCAATTTAGTACTGCCAATCTACCAAATCCTCATTTGGACTGTGGGAAAAAAAAAAAAAACCATACACAGTGAGAGCATGTAAACTATGTGCAGGAAGGACATGAACCCTGTGTGAAGCTAGCATGCCATCCACTTCAGAGTATTCTTACATAGTCATCTTTCATTTCAAAATAATTTATTTTCATAATTTTGCATATATATCAATAAATATTTCATTAATCCTCCACCATTTATAATACATTTATAGTACTCATAGAAAATTGAAATTACTTATTTGAAAAAGTACAGCCAGTATTCTCACTTCCAATTTGAACAATGAGGGAGACTCAGTTAGACCATTCTGATGTTCACAAAAGTCCAAGTTCTGATTCAGCTGAATTAAATGAAGGTAGTTATAAAAAGATAACAAATGTTACAGTAAAATAAAGCAATATATTTAACATCACAAAAATGTGATTACGTTTTTGACAGCTGTAGATTTTACTATATACTTTTACCAGTATTTAGCTTGTGTAATGTTTATATTTTCTCACTTCCCATGAAACAAATTAAAGTTAACATGTTACAATTAAACAGAAAGAGGGTCATGAGTACAAGTTCCCAACACTGGCATGCAGTCAATGAATTAAAGAGTTAAAGAAAGAAAGAAAGAAAACTTAACTCTGATGTCACTTAGTTTATGTTAAGCATCTACAAATCTTGTCTTGCCTATAAATTACCTAATTCATTTCTTGTTTTTGGAATTGCAGAGCTGTATACATAAAAAGTTTGATCTGCAAAACTACTATGAAAATGTAAATTAATTCATTAATAAATAATAAATAAATAAATAATATGATAAAGCATGTTTTCCTCTGCAGAAACCTTTTACATGGCCTGGCATTGAAACAGATCCTCACTTGGATTGGCAGTTCATAGTGATGGAAAAATAAGTGGAGTTTGTTTTGCACCAGCACTCCATGTGGTGACTTGAATCGACACAGGAGTTTATAGATCAGGGTTAGAGAGGCGCAGTGTAAAACAGGGTCAACAGAGATAGGTGGCAGGTGGAAGTAGTACATTAGTTGGAACAATGACACATCAATCATAGCATCTGGAGTCAACTCTTGAGCAAGTACAACTGTCTTTATGGATCTTAAAACGACAAACTTTGAAGATGTTATAGTCATGTTGATGATTTTTGAGCCTTCAGATCTTACAGACAGGTATTTCTTTTTTTGTCATGTCTTCTGCAGTAAATTTAAAATATTCAGAATTGATCATCCCCAGTGCTGATCCCTCATTGCTGTTACCCTCTAATACGCCAATTAGTCCTGATTACTTAAGCAAGTATGAAGCACAGAAGAGTATATTGATGGAATGCAAATTAAAGGAATGCAAATGGAGAAATTCCTGTGATGTAATAATTTGAGAATTTGTATGTCATTTGTCTTAAATCTGGGTCGTAAATCATCAATAAGTAAGTCTAACTTAAGTCATTTTTAAAAATTGTCAAGCAAGTCACAAGTCACTAAAATTAACACTCAAGGCTAGTAATGTGAGGATTCACCCACCTCTGCTGACTAAATGCAAACTGTAATATAATGTGGCAAAATTTCCAATTTCACATACATTCAATTGATTAAAACTTTTTTTCCCAGCATTCTATTGATACAAATATAGCCTCTTTTCTAATTTTGAAAGTTTAACCTTATGTTTAATGCTACTCATTGTGTGTGTAATCTCTTCAATAAATAATGTAATATAGCTACAAGTGCATCACTACCACCTTTAAACCCAAACTTTAACAAATTAGTGTGCTAAAAATTAACCTGATTATTCACACTGGCACTGATGAAATGCCATATATACATACATTGAGGAGTTGGAATCAAAGGTTGCTAACACTTAAAATCCTTTACTTGCAAAGGTTAGAGATCTGTAGTGTTCATAACCTTTCACACTTAAATGCATGATATACAGTAGTATTGACAGATGAAGATTTTTACTTGACAAGCTGTTGACTGTTTTATGTCTTTTTTGCCACTTTAGTCACTGGGCTGTGTTCTGCAAAATAGTCTGTTTCAAATCCCTACAATGTATTTAAATGCACTAATTCAGAGAGCAAACACTAGGGCACACAATTATTTTTTCCACATATACACTAGTTTATGGGTTTAACAGTTAGTTACATTGCTGCCTTAGAAATCATGGGCTTTAGGAGCCTCCAGGTACGTATATTATGAACCAAAATTCATTTTGTGGGAAGTCTGCAAGCTGTCTACAGGTTTTTCCAAATTTCCTCTATATTCTCTGTTCTTCTCAAAATCCAAAGGCTGGTGACTCTAAAGCTGCCTCTAAGCTCTCAGTGCCAATGTGCACCTGTGTTGGTTTACTTAATGTGATGAAATTTCATGCCTCCCTTTTCATCCTTTGGAGGCATTCCAAAATCTGCAATGAGGTTTCCCGAAACACACAGGTTAAAAGTATGAAGTATTGGTCATGTCTAATGCTTTCATATTTATCACATATAAAAGATTAATAACCTAGTCATAACATGACAAAATGGCTTTAATTACCATTCCTGAAACATAGATACAAACAACTTAATACACCAATATCCTTTTTTAAGATTTTATTTAAAATAAAAAAATTCTGATTCATAACACTAAGGTAAGCTACTGGACCCCACAGGTCTTTCCATAGCAAACTAAATTTAGGAGGAAATTGAAAATGTAGCCTATTTGAACAGTGTGAATAAGTCAAACATTCAAGAAAAAAAAATAACTATGCTATACATTAAATTATCTTTAATCCAAAAATAAACAAATTAATAGTTGATGTAAATTAAATAATTATCTTGAAAGAAGTATTATTTTCTACCTATTTGTGGATGCTCAGCCAATGGTCATTGCTGCTTACAGCTATATTTGTTTTATTTATTGTTTAATTAAGACTGTGACTGGCCCTGTACATGGAGGCAGAATGCCAAGAAGATAATGATGGGAGAACTTAGAAAAAAAAAACCACAAGGAATGAGAGAAAGAAAAAAAAAAAACACAGACAAAAGAACATGATCGAATGCTATGCAGTATATATAAGAAATTGACACAGCAAGTGTAGAGACAAGCCAAATCCATAGGGGTCTGTCATTTTTATATTTTTCTCTTTGATTTTGTATACCAGGCGCCAGTCAACATCAATAATTATAACTTTACAAACATTCTTTTAATAAAGAGTAGGAAACAAGAAACTATAAAAGGAGAAAAATGTGTGTGTGTTAACAGTTTTTAATTTCTTAAATTAAATCTGTGGCTTAACAATATTTGCAATATACTCACTGCACATTTTATATCAAAAGGTCACTAACTTTGTACTAGCATATACAGTCTGCGCATGCTTCTTGCAACTGCATTCACAGTTCTATAGGAAAGCCCTCCTTCTACTTTGCACTTCAATTAACTGGTGCCCATAGATGCTCAGCTGAACACAGCTGCAAAGATCTGCTCTGCAAGAATGCACCTCATTTTTGTTCAAACATCAAAAGGCTTTGGTACTCAGAAGACCTGACGCGTAAGATCATAGCTACAGTTCAAGGTACCACTAGTGGCTTTGCTTAGGTTGACTGACTTTGAAATAAACCCATTCCTTGATAACTATGTGTTTAGAAATTCACATTTCTCTGTTAGAAGTGCTAGGAGTTTACTCTGATCTAGAGATGTGCTTGACATCCTCTTGCATTCTTCAGTATCGTCCTTTAGTAGACAATTTGATATATTCAACCTCATAATAATGTAAATGACATTATTCAGGCATTATGTGTGGATATGTACTTATGTTAAAGACAGTTAATGACCTGTTACAAAGGAAAACACTTGGAAATTGCACAGATCACTCAGCTGTGCTCAAAAATCATGTCTCAGCAAACACAAGGAACAGCACAGTCCCATTTCTTTAGTCAAAAGCTGTCATGTCACATTATTCAAATTTGTGTGGTCCTCAAAAGATTTAGCAAGTTGCATAAGAAAGTCATTGCTCTGGAGCATATATAAAAGGATAAATTCATAAAATATGTTTGTACTATACATAGATCTTTAATTAATACAGTTATAATAATTAATAATTCATTACGTTTATATGGCACCTTTTCTCAATACTCAAAGCACTACCACACAGAGCAGACCCCGGGACACAAATCCATGATCTCCTTACTGTAAGGCAGTAGCGCTAACACTGCACAACCAGAAGAACTCAGAATATCAAGACTTAATACAAAAATTCTAACCACATAAACTTTTTATCATACAGATATTAGTTTTCATAAATGCAGACAAAAAATTAAGCTGAAAGCAACCCTATTTAAATAGCTTGTGGAGTTATGATGTATGACAGGGCTGCTACATGGTGGAATGTACTTTTTTCTTGATAGCTGCTCTATTGTGCATTTTTTGGACACTAATTCCCAAAAGATTTATTTTTCTGTGTGTACATTCTTAAGACTATTCTGTACTTTTTAATTGTTATTTTCATATTAACACATTTGTCACCATCTTAAGTGACTCTTTTAGTATATGCACTCTGTTTATGCTGCATTTTTAGAAGTTTCCTTCTTTGATATTAGTAGTGTTTAGTTGCTATAGCAACAGATACTTTTTTCATTATCCTTTTAAAGAGCGCAGGACTACTTTTATCCAGAGGGTGGAGCCAGTACACAAACAAATCTAAAAATTACATTAAAAATCCTTAAAAGTTTTAAAACTCTTCTAAAATAGCCTAGTGTCCTAAAATACAAATGGCAGCAGATACTGCATTAATATTTATACACCAGTCATGAACTATATATGCAAGAGCTTAACATGTTATCAGAGTTTAACGTACAAAGTATGAGATGGCAGTCCCAAGCATGCAGTTTCTGAAGTTATTTTTCTGAAGCTACAGAATATGGTGAATTGATGAACTTTGATGGGGTATATAAAATAGTATTACAGTCTTTATGCAACTTGCAAACTAACACAGTATTAGTCATATACTTCCCAGTACTCCTTAATAATAAAAATAAAAAAAAAGATAAGAAACAGACACACACATACAAAATGTGCATCCAAATACATGGTGTTCAAATTGATTTAAAAAGGATGTTCACATAAAACTATCCATCCATCCATTATCCAACCCGCTATATCCTAACTACAGTACAGGGTCATGGGGGTCTGCTGGAGCTAATCCCAGCCAACACAGGGCGCAAGCCAGGATACAAACCCCGGGCAGGGCGCCAGCCCACCACAGCTACATAAAACTACTCCAAGGTAAACAAAGAATTGCAAGGCAAAGTGTATATCCAAGTAGCAGGTTTATGCAGTAACTACTTGAGGTTCATATACAGTACCACATACCCTACAATAATAATGCTCCTGTAAAGCATTCAATATATTAAGTTTAAAATATAGAATTGATCATACTTTGGATGGACTCATTTGCTTCTATTTTAACCGTTTACAGAGATGTGCCTTTGATTTTAATAACTATTCTCTTTTAATGCATCTTTCCATAATATAAAAAATGTACTCTGTATAAATTTAAATAAGGCATTTGAAAATTTACAAAAGATAAAAAGACCATTCAAGATAGGTATATACTTTGCAGGCATATATGTCACCGTTGTCATTCAAAGGAAAGTTGTTTTCAAACACATACAAATCAAGGATCAGACAAATCAAGAAAAATCTAAAGTCATGTCAGCCAGATCCAAGCCAATCACTGAATATACTTTTTTCCTTAGAAATATTCAGTACTCCAACTGCTGTACAACACAAAATGGACTACAGAAGATTTGCAGGAAGAACTATGAAATTACGAATAAGTAAGTTTTCAGTTTTATGAGATTCAGTGAAAGTAAGACTTTATAAACCTAAAATTCATACAGTGCCTCAAGAGTTAAACAGGATGATAAACTGGTGTAAACTCTGCGTTACTTTAAACATTCTTCTTATTACATTATTCAGAGAACTGACAGCAAGGTAATATTATGGAATTCATTTTTGAAATATATTGCTGCTTTAAATTGTAAAAAGGAAAATGGAAAAGAGAACAATGCACCTGCACAACGGCACATGCTAGCCATGCACACTGCGATCTCATTTAGATAAACAGAAACAGAATGCGAAATTGACCATAAAATGGGAAAGAACTTGTAAATTGGGCTGCATACCAGAATTCAAACCATATTAATGTTGCATCACTAAAAATATGCTGAAGGCAACATCAAGGGTCTACAAAACTTTATTGCAATTTCACTCTATTCAAAGTGATCAATCTGCTTGTTCTCACAAGGTAATCAACATTTACCTTAAGCTACAGTATGAAACACGCATGTTTCAAAGTCATTGACATTCGTTGTAAGGCAGTAGCAGTTATTTAACAGGTGAAGCATTGCAAAACGAACTAGGATAATATTAATAATGAAAAATAAATGTAAGTAAAGCGCCATATAAGATTAATGCTATACGTGCGCCTGCTTTCTTTTTAGCAGACTGCAAGCTGTTGCAGACTAACTTCTTACAGTTAAAAAATAATAATGGTCAATTTTTCGCTTTTTGCAGCATGCATATTTTTAATGCCATAAATGTTAAAACGTATCCACAACGTTGTTTGTTATTTTCACATACACTGCATATAGATGTGCATCCCAAAAATTAAATGGTCCCTAAAAACATAACAAAAGCAATCTTGCCGATAAAAAGGCCACTAAGTACTGATCAAGAAGGTGCGATCAAAATCAATATCGCGCCGTTACTTAAAGCATACACTGAATGTCATTAATAGCACCCAGCTCCATCCTAAAAACAAAAAACTTTGCCTTTCTATCTAGAGCTACGCATTTGCCCAAAAAGCAAACCCAAGAACAAGGCGAAGCAAGCCTTCAATAAATGCCAATTCTTCTTCAAAGTTTACGCACCGGCGCCAATGACAGCCACTGCAGCGCGCAGTTTTGTTTTACGCGTGTTGTTCTAATGTAAGGGCAAAACCAAACATTGACTGATGCAAAAGAAAAAATTTGCGACACAGGGACTTACTGCAGTAGACGATTAGGAGGCTGGCCAATATCATAATCACCCAGAAAGTTGAAGACATGCTTGGCCAGGCGTTGGCATCCTTTCGATTACTTATCCGGGGAGATGGAGCCATTGTAGCCAGTACCCCTGAACGAAAAGCAATTAAGTCAATTTCACCAGCGAACTCTCCCTTTGACAGATCGCCTTTCTCCACGTGTAATCCCCAAAAAAGACATCTTCAGAACGAGCGACTGACCATCAGCGGTGCGCGAGTGCTTCATTAATCATCAGCCAGTGGTATTCGGTAAACTCGGCTCGTTAGCTCTTACACCGGGGTCCCTGGAAATGCTGCGCAATCCGCAGCCCGGCTTTTTTTCTTTCTTTTTTTCAGAAGAGCGAATGGAGGTGCTCTTTATATTAAAAAAAAATCGATCCAGAAAAGGAAATCAAGAGATGCAAATATTCCACGCGCTGGATGCCTTCTTGTCTGAAGTTTACATAATTGCAAAGGGGAAGAAATCCTTGTCGTGGACACTTCAAGCGGACAGAATGAGCTCCGGGTTTTCTAGGCAGAAACTAGAAAGCAGTGCTGTGAGAATACCATTTATAGCGCAAATCCCAGCACACCTGGGACTATGGAGGCGCGCACGATGACAGGGACTCGTAACTCTTTAGAGGTAATGCCCTGCGGATAAACCGTGTAAAAAAATCCCATCTGAAAGCAACGTGTGGCAATAAATCGACAAAGCGGCTCCCAAGGATGGCGACAGACTTTTAAATGAAACGGAGCTTTAACGCAACGTGAGGTCCTCTTTAATGCCAAAAGAAGAGCAATATAAAAAACGGGAGGGGCGAACATACGAGGGGGATGGAAATTGCAATTTAGACCCCTTGTGAGCCACGCGTTCTTCGTTAGCTCTGCCTGAGTCGCAGGGGGTATTACAATCGCAAAGGGCTTTCTCAAGGGTGCGCTACATTCCGCTGTCTCTACCTCCTCGCCTGTCCCTGCTGCCGAACAGTTGCGGTTGTCTTCCAGAGCGCCAGTGACGCAGCTCTGGTGCTGCCGGTGCCAGTACAGAGCGAATCACGCCCACAGGTAGAACGCGTGGAGGCAAAGAGCCGGTGCGGGAAGGTTTTGCTGCGCTCTCCTCGGCGACGTCCTCAGCACCAAGAAGCAAGGTGCAGCAGCACCCATATCGTACTACTTGATAATATAAGCTTCAAGAAAAGAGCACTGACTGAAACGCGTCAGCTTCTACAAGCGACAGAAATCTAGTTTTAATTTCAAGCAGGCAAGCCATGAATCTCGTTATCCGGAATGTTAACTGTAATATTTGTGGCTTCTACATCAGGGAAAAGCTGGGCAACCCCGTCATAATTGTTCACGCACACTAACAGGGACATAGACATATAAGTAACCGTACTAAGAAAGTGTAGTGTATTTATGTTTTAGATGGAAATATAAAGAGACCAATTTTTTTATGTTGGATTACCAATCTGAAACCTTCTCTACTGAAAAACCTCACACAATGGTAAATATACTTTCTGATTGAAAATATTAAATGTGATTAAAGTGTATGCCAATATAATTGTAAGAGTTGCATAATCTGTGTAGGCAACAACATTATACTGTATATTACACAACAGTAAAAAAGCATCAAGTTTGTTAGTGTTGTGTCTCGAGGCCATGGGCATAGTAGTGAGGGGAAATAGAGTATTGATTACCCAGGGCCCACTTTGAAACCGGGAATGAAAAGGAGGAAGGGGCCCAGAGTTCTGTGCTACACCCCAGCTCAGGGCAGCCAAGTCCTCATTTTGAATCCTGGGCTAGGCACTAACAAAGCCAGGTTTGCATGTTTCTCCTACATTAGTGTGTTTTTTTCCTTCAAGTACTCTGTTTTAATTCCCAGCTCCCACAGATATGTTTGAGGTTAACCAAATGAATTTGCCCCTGTGGAAATGAGTTTGGTTGTGAACACAAATGCCGGTTTTGATGGCCTTACAATAGGCTATCTGTGTCAGTTAATTGGATAAAAAGTTTTGAAAATTAATGTTCATTATATTTTAGTAAAAATAAAGCAGAAGTTAGAGAAAATAATAATAATAGACTGGTGTTGATCCAGCGTATAGATAGATAAAGCTTTGTTTGTCCCCTGGGGAAAATATGACTTTTTACAGAAGCTCAATAAATAAATATTATTTTATAACATACAACAAACACCTCTCAAATATACATCAGAATGACAAAAAAGAAAGAAAAAGAAAAACATGGTAGCTGCAGTCATAGTGAGGCATTCTGCTAGCTATTGCCATTGGTAAAAGAAGCCCCAGTAACATTTCTTGATACACTTCTGCTGGTCGTTGCCACTCTCACCCTTGCTTCCACCCATTATGCCTCCTTCCAAGTATCACTCAATATGTTCCACATTCTCTCCACTGTCTGCCACTAATGTTTTAGCCTTCTCTCAAATAACCCCACTACCTGTCCACCCAATCCTATTTCCTAACATCTCCTTCAGGCCACCCCCAAACACACCCCTACTCATTCCTGCAATTACATCATTAACACCTCTCTCATCTCAGGAACATTCCCTAACATCTTCAAACACGATCTGATGAACCCCCTTCTCAAAAAACCAACACTCAATCCATCCAAAGTTAACAACTATAGGTCTGTCTCTCTCTGTTGTCCTTTCTTTCCAAAACACTTGAATGTGCTGTTTCTAACCAGATCTCTTCCTTCCTTGCACAGAATAAGTTGTTCAATACCAATCAGTCCAGCTTAAAGAGAACAACTCGACTGAGATGGTTCTACTGACAATGGTTGATCAGCTACACCATGCTAGAGTTACCAACATGTCACAGTGTTGATTCTGCTAAATCTCTCTTCTGGCTTTTACAAGGTCAACAACAATATCCTTATTGCCACCCTTTTTTTACCTTGGCATCACTGGGAGTACTGTCAGATTGTTTGAGTACTACATCTCAGGCAGATCCTACAGTGTGTCCTGGCAAGGGGAGTTGTTAAAGACACACCAGACATGCACTGGTATACTCTCTCAGTACACCACCTCTCTGGGCTCCATTTTCTAATCCCATGAGTTCTCTTATCAATGCTATGCCAAAGACAGAAAGCTATACCTGTCATTCCGTCCAGAGGACAATACGGTATCAGCTAGAGTCTCTGCATGTCTTACTAATATCTCCACCTGGATGAAGGACCACCATCTACAGCTAAACCTGGCAAAACCAAGCTTGTTTTGATCCCGGCCAGCCAGTCTGCTCATCTCTCAAACCTTATCTGACTGAGTATGTATCAGAACTTCTGCTCCAGGCTTTGTCTTGTCACGTCTGGACTACTGCATCTTGCTTCTGACAGTCTTGTATTTAACCAACCGAGACAAGCACATATCACTAACCTCTTAAGGTAGCTACAACTGGCTCCCTGTAGCAGCGCACAATAAGTTCAAATCCCTGATGCTTGCCTACAGAGTAGTCAACGGGTCAACATCTGAGTATATGGTGACACTAGTGATGCCACCTGTACATGGCATCAAGTCTCAATCCAGACTCTTTTCCTGTATAGTTCCTAGTTGGTGGAATAGGCTTCTTACCTCTATCCGTACTGCTGACTCCTTCAATGTATTAAAGAAGTGATTGAAGACCCATCTGCTCTGTGAATATCTACTGAATTGATGAAGAAAAAAACAATTGCGATATTTTGTATTCTTGGTTAACTTGTTTAAGAGTAATTGCTTTAGTGATTGTAATCTGTGATTGTAAATGTATGAGTTATTAAATCTTTTCACTTGCGGCAATCAAGTTTTGTTACTTTTCCTGTTATACATGGTGAAAAAGCAGGCCTTAACCTAGTGTTACTCGATTGTTTACCTCTTTTGTAAGTCACTTTGGATAAGAGCATCTGATAAGCAAGTAAGTGTAAAAGTAAATGAATAATTATTTGGCTAAAGGTACTCAGTGTTAGTGTGTCAGAGACAGGAAGTGCAGCATTGTTCATAATGGCATCAGTTTTGTTTTCATTCTACAACCTTCAGGGGATCCAGAGTGTGTTCCATAACAGGGCCTGCCCTTTTAATTAGTTTGTTGATTCAATGGGCCTTTCTCAAAGTGATTTTGTTGACCCAGCACACCACAGTGCAGATAAACAGACTTTAAGGTGCTCCCTATACCAAAACAGGAGAGAATGGTACTGTATCTCCCCTGCCAGTTATACTTAGTATGTTGCTGAGAACTCTGTTTAGGTGAAATTTAACAACTGGTTGTCTATAGTAAAGTTCACTTAATGCCTTTATTTATTGTAATTAGCTACTCTTATTTTAACAACATTAACCTTTGGTTGACAGCTGCTGAGACTGAAAAATCTCAAATGACCATGATAGCCTGATTACATTATAAGCAATGAATCGATGCCAGTCCTACAAGACAAAAAGTAAGGAATCAAAATAGCTGAACAGCCTGGGGAAAGAACGGTGATGTTGGTCTTTTTGGAATATTCATTTATGCCCTGCAGTAGTCATGGTTTATGTGGAATTGGGGCACCATTTGTAAAATATTACACCTATACCATGAGAAAGGGTGCATTTGAACCAAAAGACGACTAATGTATTTGGAAGATATACATGCAGAATAGATGAGAGTGGAACTAAAGAATTTGGTGTTGTGGTCAAGGTAGTTAGTATAGGCCAGGTTTAACCTTTCAAGTAGTGTATAATGGAGTAAGAAGACTATCTTAAATAGAACATGAGCCACATTTTGGCGAGGATACTGTAAATATGATAGGCTATTACTGAGAACGTCTTGTGACACTTTAAGTGTGTTACAGCCTACTAGTGGTTTCAGCAAATTTAATAATAGTATCAAAAAAGTGACTTTAGATTAGGATATCCTGGTTATGGGTCTAAGGGGCACAGTGGTGCACAGGTGTTGATTGTATGGAATCTGCATTTTCTCAAATGAATGGGTTTTCCTACCACCTCCAGAAGGTTTGCATGAAACATTTATTTGTGATTCAAAATTTGTACCCATGTGGTGTGTGTGTGAGTGGGCATTGCATTGGCCTGGAGACCCATTCATGGCTTGCTCATAAATTTTGAACAATAATGCCAAGAAAGGCTTTTTCTAGATCAAGCAGTTTAGGGATGTTATAGTTATGAGTCCATTTAATTTCTCATATACTATACAAATTAAAATCAATTGAACAGAAGAACAAAAATAAGAAATATTGATAATTGAACTTGGCATCTCAAAGTATTTGCAAGGAGCAACACAATAACTTATTTGGTGTATTAAGCTTAATGATCCATTTGGAACCAGTGCATCACAATTTAATCATCATCATAGTCTTGTGACAATGCATGTTGGAAAAACAAGATTATCTGATTTCCCCATATGCTCTAAAACAATTAACAAGGCAGGGGCAGGGGTATTCTATATCAAAAGTATGATGTTCTACAATAATTAACGGATTGCTGAAATAGATAAATAATAAGAAAACACATATAAACAAAATGGAAGTTTTAGAAAGTCCATAATAAAAATAACACCAGCATTAACCAAACCACATATGAAAAAATGGACACAATATTTAAATAAAAAGGTTAAAAATTCCAAATGTAGTTCTTTAAAATGGTTGGTAATTTATGAAAAAGTTAGTCCTTTCTATGTTTTAACAAAAAAGGAAATGTCAATGAGATGGTGAAGTGTATTTACATTAGTATGAAAAGTCAACCACAATTTTTTTTTGAATTAAAGAAAGGTCATGTGCAATAGTGATTAAATACTTTTTTAAGTATGCAGGCAATGTTTTCTATGCTCGTGATCTCTATTATCACAGCATTTATAGTTGCATAACATTTGTTGCCAATAGAAACATAAACCAAGAGTTTTCTAATGGATGCAGTAATTTTTCAAGTGATAGAGCAAGTACTTATACTTCACCAAAGAAGACTGTTCACTTTTAGACAATGCATTATAATAGTTTGACTGAAGTCAGTTGAATAGGAAATGAGCGGCTGTGTTGAGCAAATGGCTTATTCTCATTAAAACATTTTCTATATTCATATCATCTTATAATTAATGGGTTACTCATACAATATGAAAACCCATTTGGGACATGGAGATAAATGCAGTGATCAGGGTTTATGATAGCAATTGTACTGGCTTCTGGTGTTTTCTTTATTGTTTCTTGTTTGTTTTTTTTAATTACAAAAAACATGCCATTTAACAATTCCTACAGTAAGAGTCATCCCAATTTGCTTTAAAAGTAGAGATATGCTACAATTTTTTACTTTTTTACAGTTTGGTGCAATGGCAGGTTAAGTGACTTGCTGAAGAACATTCAGTGGGTCATAGGTATGGGCTGAATTGGCAGCCTTGGGGTTAAAGTCCAATCTTAGCCACAAGATTATATTGCAAAGCTCTGCAGTGGTCAACCTTTCCTCTTTCCTATGTCTAATGTATTTTGGAAGGATTATTTGGTGTTTCTTTTTTCTACTTTGTTCCCCTGTCATTCATTCAGGTAATTAAATATTTAATATTTATTGAAAAAGGCTAACAAAAATCTGTTACAATAGTTAGCATACTGTATATCAATAATCAATATACATATACTCTATAGTTGTATGTCTAGCTCAGAGGCATAATGAAATATAAACCTTAATGCTTGTTTTTATATTTCAAAGCAGGCCCAGATTGAGACTGCTTAGGTTTTTGGGGTGGTGGTGGCATTAAGATGAGTAGGCACCTTTTCATTTAACTATACAACAGCACACTAACATCTAAATCATTACTTGTTCTAGACTGGGTGGATTTTGTTCTTCCACGAAAAGAAAGCTCATTCACACAGAGAACTGTACTATTTCCCCAATGCTTTTAATGCAGTATAATTTTTTTTGACCTGTGTTTCTCCCTATAAACACAATATAGTTTCACCAGTTTTTTCTCTGTATTTAATTTCTGCCTTTTCTTTGCTACATTTAAATGTAGATGCATGCTTTTGGAATCCCCTTTCCTTTTCCATTGGGCTTTCCAATTCATATATCCTGTGTTATTGAACACCACACCTTTGTCAGTCATGCCAGAAACAAGTTCCTACAGAGAAAACAAAAGCATTCATCTAGTTTGACCGAGTATTCCAACCATGGCCGTGACTGGTACCAGCTCGGATCAAAAGCACAAGACGCTTGACTAAACATTTGTTTTGGAAAGGCTTTTTGTATTGGTTGTGATGGTTCACTGTTATTCAGAACACTTAGATCATTTTGAGCCATAAAAACTACACCGCAACCTGCACTGTGTTGGTGTGAAATGGGCAGGGATGGTGTGGCATTACTACTTGAACTGCCCACTTGATCTGTAGGCATCAGTCCTGAAGCCTGGATATTAGAGCTAACAGCACCAGTGCCCAATTTGCTGGTAACAATCTTTAATTTGGAAACTCAAAAAATTGCCGCATGGTGTTTATGGCTTCTTTAAGGGAGGCCTAGCACTGACTCTAACCTGGTAATTTTGTATAAACTGAGTGCTAATATCAACTTTGGTAAATGTGTAATTTTAAATACTTAAATATTAAATAGTGTCCCAGTGAACTAGCAAGCTAGCAATAACATTAAAACTTAAAGTAAATATTCTTATTCAACCCAACACATTAAAATGAACTACAGCAACAATAACAGAAGTTTTAACAAAAAATAACTATTAAGAATGCACAGATATCCTCCTCCAAATAACAGGAGCCCACAAATGCTCTGCAAAATGATGTTGGAGGGTCAAGGCAGCAGTGTTATTTATTCTCTTCAGTCAGCAAAGCAGAAATTAGGAAACTGTGACAAGAACAGAGGAAATAAATGTGATTGGCATTTTCAAATGGTGCACAATACAGTTAACCAATTGGGTGAGGAGACCAAAAATTTGTGTGGACATTGCTCAGCCCTGCCTCTTTCTAGATCAGGCCATGTTTCAAAGGAAACAAATGATAAATAATCCAAACACTCTACAGGTTTACCAACTGACACTGTTTTTGAATATTTGCTGTTTTTGCCCCCAAAAAAGCTGAGCTGTGTTCTGTGGTATTCCTTCATTACTAAATACCCTTCATTTCTTTCACATTAATCTATGGTAGAGGTTTACATACTGTATAATTTAAAGTGTTATCCTTGACAATTACAATGTTTAACTTCCATTATATATTTTTTCCTTAACTCTTAACCTAACCCAAAGGATTTTACTGTATTTCTTCAATTTCTTTCTGTCTGATGACTCATTAAAACTAATTCTAAATATCTCTCAAATCATCTAGACAAATTCTTTGATTTTTAAACCTATTATGTAAATGCAGTATCTGTTACTATTTGATTAAATATTTGAACATGCAATATAAGTACACACAGCAATAAAGAACAATTTGTTCCAAGAAGTATTTGAACTAATATTAAGTTGTGTGTTGCTCCAGTAAATGTTGTGGACAGATTATCAACATATAATTTGCTTCATTATGTCTCTCAGTGCATGTTACATTTATCTGTGTGTTACCCTTCCTTATATGTATTTATTATTTTGAACACAAGGTGTCAGTAAAAGTGAAAGTGAAAGCATTTTTCATAAGAAACACAAGAGGGAACTGTCACAGCAGTAACACTGATATCAAAGGAATACCATGCTGTACCTGCGATTTAGTTTAAGCATAAAATAAAACTTTTTATTCCATCTGTTCGTTTTATAGAACTAATTTTGTCAACCTTTTACAAACTGACTTTATCAGTAAGCGAGGGTTGAATATAACCTAGTCTCACGGAGTCAGACAGTTTTCTCAAACAAGAATACATGTCTGGGGACAACCCATTAAAAAGTTTGTAGTGAATACCAGCAAAATCAGCTGCAAAGGCTACACCAATGGAGCTTCTTCCTAAAACAACCTCACCCATTTCTTCCAATCCGTGCACATTAAATCGTCAGTGTTTCCAGGAAAGACCAAAAGAAACTGAGCAAAAGACTTGATGCTTAGAGAAAATAAAAGGCTAAAATGTATGTTATCGATCCAGGCTCTTAGTAGCAGAAGGTAACTGAAGCATAATGATTAATTTGTATATTATAATGAGCACTGCAACTGAAGAGACAGACACATACATACATACACACACCCACACACACACACACACTCCACACATCACCCACTGCATGATGGCATTGAGAGTGATTCCCAGCATTGACATTGGTGCATTCATGGAGCTAATGCTCTTTGCTGGACACACCTTATTATTTTTTTTTTGTTTTTTGTTTATACATAGATATCTGGTCAGTCAAAATTAGTGTAAACAGGAGCTTTGGCCCATCTCAGCAGCTCAAAATGGGAGTGATGCATCAGTTAAGAAAAACAAATGAAACAATGAAAAAAAGGGAAACATTATGTTCTTAGAATTATCAAAGAATTATGGAGCTTCAGCAGTCACAGAAGATAAGTCAGACACTTAAAGAAGTTACTACAGGAAATGCAGAAAAAGCTGTTTGCCAAAATCAGCTATGCTAGCCATAGTATGTGAGTCACAGATCTGAGGATGTTGCTGCAGCACGGAAACAATTAGCCATTTACCGGAGTCCTAGCTATTCATTAAAACCTCAAAACATTTATATAATATTTTCTTTTATTTCCTGACAGGTACCTGGTAGTTTACACATTAATCTGATTAAGGTAAAAAAAAAAAAAAACTTATGTGAGCAAACAGTTTAAATGTTTAAACTGGGAAGAAAAACAACAATAGATTTAGTCTACCAAGTTGCATACTAATAACTCCCTGGAAAATACTCATTATAACTCGAAACAGCTTGTTAGTGTATAATCTGCTTTTTCACAATTGTTGCCTACAGTCATTATTTCAATGAAAATAACTTTGAATATTTATTCCATTTTTTCTTACAGGGTAAAGAGGCTGTCCCACATGTGAAGGGTGAAAGACAAAAGCCAGCCCTAGACATGATGCCATTAGGAAGTACTCATTAGCACAAAGCTCACCCATACCGAGACAATTTTAGGTTTGCCAGTTTACCTAACTGCATCTTTGAAAGAGTATGCAGAATCTATGTATATTTCTTGAGTAGAAGTGTAATAACAAGTTCTTTTAGACAAAACACCACCTCACCCTTTTTGTCTTTCATGTTGGAGATTTTCAAATTGTTTTTCTCTCGAGATGTTTCAAAATTAGAAAACTGTAATGTGTTCTTTTGAGTGTTTTCAGTCTAGGTATTACTAAAGCTTTTTGACCTTATTGCCAGCATCTTCACTATTTTATCCATAGCATTACAACTAAAATGACACTCAATATGATATGTATTGTATAGTCAAAAAAATCTACTAATTTGGCAAGATATTAAATCTTTTGTTATTATTGAATATTTGGAAGATGCCTTTACCAAATGCAACTTACTAGACCAGGATACATTACAATTCTTTATATACTTATACTATATTATTATTATTACAGTTGTAACATTTTGAGTAGGTGAGAAGGATTGACCTGAAACACTTGTAGTTTGAAGACCAGTAGTCTAGTCAGACTTATATGCTTTCTATAGTGTTTCTCTGTAAATTTCCTTGTAAACAAGAGAAGAGAACAATTATAAAGGTTTGGGGAATCCACCCCATATATTGTCTCTACCAACACAATATGGTCACGAGTCATCATAAAAGACTGAGTAATATGAGACTGATCTGATGAGTGGTGGATTCATTCTTTTACTTTCTTGGCAAGAAGAGGTGAGATAGGAAGGGAAGTGAGGTCAGTAGAGTGGGCGTGGTCTGAAGCCTGAAGTGGGTGTTTTTTTTTTAAGTGGTCTTACCTTCTGAGGGTCTGTGGAAAAGGGAGAAAAGGCATTAGTGCTTTTCATCAACCCCAGTCTTTATTGCTTACCCTCAGCTAAGCCCTTAGACTGCCTGTCATGGACACATGTGTGACACCCTGAATAGCCATAAGATGTGACCTGCTTTATGTTGACCTACTGTTGGGCTTAAAACACTTGCAAACGGAGTTATGTGAGGGATGAGAAACTAGAATGCTTAGTCATATTGCATGTTGAATTTACTCTTTAACTCTCTACTGTGACAAATGTATAAAAGTTGTGGTTGTACACCATTTTTTAACATGAAACTTTCATCAAGAAAGTGTGTATATCTTTTTAACTTTTTTAAAGTTCTGCCTTTTCCATTCGCTGCCCCCTGTCTTCAGTCCACAATCTTAGGGCATCTGCAGCAGTTATTAGGTATTATTTTACTTTATACTAATTAGGTATGCATTGAAAAGAGTGTGGGGCAAAATACAATATTTTAAAAAAGTGATGGGACAAATCTCGTATACTTCTTGTTATGTCTTTTCTGTAAAACATTTCAGTATGTTGCTAATGTCCATTTGTTTTACTGTTCTAAAATTATAAATTTTTGCTGTTAAAATCTTTTACATGAGGCTTCATCCCTTAAATCCCTTTAAATGGAAGTTACCAATAGGTTATATTACTAAAATGCATTTTATTTAATCATTGGTTTACTGTTTTAAACATGAACAATACATTTGTCTGTAGAAATGTAATGGAAATAGAACCTAATCAGTTTTTTTTATATTTTGAGCATACCAGTTCCTTTGCTTGTGAATGACAACTTTAATATGAACCCTTCAATCAATTAATGGTCAATTTGTCAAGCAGTGAAGACATGAGTGCTTGCCAATTATTGATCTACTTTTACAGTTAGCCTGAAATAGTGTTCATATCAACACTTCGTATGCAGAACACAACAGCCTTAAATCTTAAAATGGCTGTTACTGGGTCAGTATCACCTTCCCTTGATAAAAATATACAAAAATTACATGAGATAGTGCCAATGCTTAACTGTACCAGGACTGAAAAATACTGCAATTGGAGAAGTGAAACATAAATAATAAAGATGCTTGGCTATGGGGTTGAGAAACTCCTAATGCTAGCCCCCCATTTCCATTTCCATTATTGTAATACTTAAACAAGGTACAGAACATTGCCTTTTGTACCAGTAGGGCAATGTTTGCCTGTTTCTCTACATTCACTGAGTCCTAATAATATGCATAAAAAGAATTAGAATTAGTTGCTGAGAGGTGCAGGGCAGAGGCAAATAGCACCTCAAATGCTGTAAAACCCAAATACACACCATTCATCAAGCCAGGTGGGAACATACATGACACCAGCTTTCCTCCTTACCCTGGACATAGCATGGAAAATCTGCTCAGACCTTGTCAGGCAGTTGATTTTTTCAAGAGAGATCACAACAATCACTCTCATGCCAAACACTGTGATGTGCTAACCAGCTGCAAAGACAGTTCTCATCATCAAATTAACCATACCCTGGGTAGAAGGCATGTCAGTGATGCATAAATGGAAAAGGCTGAAGTACTTAGTTATGGCAGAAGAGTGCCAAGAGGAAGGATGAAATGCAGCCATTCACTCTATGAAAGTTGGGTGCAAGGATTTGTCAGTACAGAAAACATCCAACTTCTTTTAAAGGCTAGCTAGCTAGCCACAGTTACAAAGGGTTGCATGAGAATAACAGAGGCAGAGAAAGCAATCTACTGGTTGACATTACAGAAGAAGGAGTTTATTTGTCAACACCCAATCAATGGCAACTACAGGGAGTGGTGTGGTGTCATACATCCCCACTGAGCCATTGACTCCCTACCAGGAAATGTACTAAACAGGAGGGCAAAACAGTGGATCCTACCCAAGGATGCTGTTGCTGATCCATGGGCACTAGCAGAGGTGTGGCAGGCAGGAATGGCAACACAGGAACAAGAGCTACCTGTATAATGAGCTGAAGAGTAAGGTGACAATGAAAACAATCAAAGTGCAACATTGAAAATTATCAACATAAATTCCAGCCATTTATTTATTTTTAAAATAGATGTTTTGAATTAAAGATTCAGTAAGAAACCAATCCAAGATGAATATGCGCCACAGAATCCAAACACTAGACAGGACCTCAGTTCTTCCTAACAAACTGAGACTCACTCACACTTAGTAACTTATTGCTAGACCAGTTTAGAGTTGACAATGAACCTAGCATCCACATGTTTGCATTCTGGAAAGTAACACCAGTGTACAAAAGAAAGTCATGTATACATGGGGAAAATGTGAAAAGTCACCGCAGATGAACATTGAACTAGGATTTAGATCTGCATCTGTGAGACAGTATAAATTAATATCACATTATTTGACTTTTTGTGGTGAAGTACTGTATGTCATATTCGCCAGCCACAGTTGCTGATCTCAATGCTGATTTCATTGCTTCACCATGTCAAATTACACGACTGAAAATCATAACGCAGTTCCGCTTACCCTGTTTTGTGACGACCAATTATATGCTGCTTCATGGAGCTGGTGCTATACAAAGGGTTAGCAGCTATGCTGAGTTCTGCAGCAATCTATGCCCTTTATTTCTTTTTTTCATTCAGTCATTGTATGTAAAATAAAAGGCATCAGACATGTGCCTATTTTCTGTCTGTGAGTTAGTCCGCAGTATTAGCTCTTTTATTTTCATTTTTCATTCTGTTCTATTAGTCTAATAAAACTCATTACTCATTGTTGCATTCTATGCATTGTACTTCCAGAGGAGCATTCTTTGGTTGTCAGTTCTCCTTCACACAAAACATGCCCCTCAAATCAACAACAAAATCAAACCTGTTTGATTTTATCATAGCGAATCACAGACTAGTTGATCTCAGTTGCAGGCTATGCAGCCAACTGCTTCTGACTCACTAATATTATATAAATAATGTGACATAGGCTATATTTAATCACTGCACCACTATGATGCACCTGGAGATGTGTGTGCTATGTTTTCTGCTATGTTGATATGCATTTTTAAAAGTTTGTGGACATTTGTTTATTTTTTTTTTACTTTGCTTATGTATTGTGTGACAGTGAGGCTCTTGTCCACCTCTTCAACCCTCAGGTACCACTCCAGACACCGGATAAAAGTCCAAGACTTTTTTATTAATTAACAATAACATGCACAAAGCACCCTCCACACTACTCATAAACTCAATAAACAACAATACTGCTCTCTCCTCCTCGCCCAGACACTTCACCCCTCTACCTCCCAGCTCAGCTCAGTCTCAGGGCTTCCCCACAATCCTTTTATACACCCTGACCCGGAGGTGTTCCTGCCCAATCAGTCCACAGTTCCTTATCCCTTCCGGGTCAGGGTAAGCAGTCCTTTTCTTCAACCCGGGAGCATGTCGTTCCTTCCTGTCACGTGAACGTGACGTACTCCCGGCTTATAGGGCACATAAGAGCCCACGAGCCCCCTTACAGCGACTCCCGGTGCCCCCAAGGTATCCAGCAGGGCTGGTGTATAAACACTACATAGTCCATGAGGCCCTGCTGGAACTCGGGGCACGATCCTGCTGTCGGGAGAGCTCCTCCTGGGGGTGAGGGCCGGAGCACGAAGCCGGCAATCCTCCACAATTGTTAGAGCTTCAATATATTTTACTATTTTTTAAGTATGTATATACTGTATGTATGTATGCATGCACAGTATATATGCATGTGTATTTGATCTTTGCATAAGATGAGCAAAAGCAAAACAATTTAGTAGGAAAAATAATTATCTAGGTGAACCCAGAGGCTTCAACATGAGTACTCTAAAGTTAATGTAACTGCAGACAGATTTGTGCACCTTCTCTTCTTTTCTGTGCTTCAGTATAGTCAGTTACTGTGGAAGAACTGAAGAACACACTCACACAATATATCTATTTTATTTAAAGGAAGATTATGCTCTAGCTTTGATGAAAAATATTCAGTATTCCCTGAAACCTCAACTTGCCTCTATTTACATATGAAAAAGTTTGGGAACCCATCTCAGCCTGCATAATAATTTAGTCTACTTTCAACAAAAAAGATAACAGAGGTATGTCTTTCATTTCCTAGGAACATCTGAGTACTGGGGTGTTTTCTGAACAAAGATTTTTAGGGAAGCAGTGAAATTAAATCAAATGTAAAAAACTGGCTGTGCAAAAATTAGGTACGTTTGTAATTTGGCTGATTTGAATGCATGTAACTGCTCAATACTGATTACTTGCAACACCAAATTGGTTGGATTAGCTCGTTAAGCCTTGAACGTCATAGACAGGTGTGTCCAATCATGAGAAAAGGTATTTAAGGTGGTCAATTGTAAGTTGTGCTTCCCTTTGACTCTCCTTTGAAGAGTGGCAGCATTGGATTCTCAAAGCAACTCTCAAAAGATCTGAATACAAAGATTGTTCAGTATCATGGCTTAGGGGAAGGCTACAAAAAGCTATTTTAGAGGTTTAAACTGTCAGTTTCAATTGTAAGGAATGTAATCAGGAAATGGAAGGCCACAGGCACAGTTGCTGTTAAACCCAGGTCTGGCAGGCCAAGAAAAATACAAGAGCGGCATATGCGCAGGATTGTGAGAATGGTTACAGACAACCCACAGATCACCTCCAAAGACCTGCAAGAACATCTTGCTGCAGATGGTGTATCTGTACATCATTCTAAGCCTCAGCACAATTTGCACAAAGAACATCTGTATGGCAGGGTGATGAGAAAAAGCCCTTTCTGCACTTACGACACAAACAGTCGCTTGTTGTATGCAAATGCTCATTTAGACAAACCAGATTCATTTTGGAACAAAGTGCTTTGGACTGATGAGACAAAAATTGAGTTATTTGATCATAACAAAAAGCATTTTGCATGGCGGAAGAAGAACACTGCTTTCCAAGAAAAACACCTGTTACCTACTGTCAAATTTGGTGGAGGTTCCATCATACTGTGGGGCTGTGTGGCTAGTTCAGGGACTGGGGCCCTTGTTAAAGTCGAGGATCAGATGAATTCAACCCAATATCAACAAATTCTTCAGGATAATTTTCAAGCATCAGTCACAAAGTTGAAGTTACGCAGGGGTTGGATATTCCAACAAAACAATGCCCCAAAACACAGTTCCAAATCTACAAAGGCATTCATTCAGAGGGAGAAGTACAATGTTCTGGAATGGCTGTCACAGTCTCCTGACTTGAATATCATCGAAAATCTATGGGATGATTTGAAGCAGGCTGTCCATGCTCGGCAGCCATCAAATTTAACTGAACTGAAGAGATTTTGTATGGAAGAATAGTCAAAAATACCTCCATTCAGAATTCAGATACTCATCAAAGGCTATAGGAGGCGTCTAGAGGCTGTTATATTTGCAAAAGGAGGCTCAACCTAGTATTGATGTAATATCTCTGTCGGGGTGCCAAAATTTATGTACCTGTCTAATTTTGTTATGATGAATATTGCATATTTTCTGTTAATCCAATAAACTTAATGTCACTGCAGAAATACTACTGTTTCCATAAGGTATGTCATAAACTAAAAGGAAGTTGCAGCTTTGAAAGTTTAGCCAATGATAGGCAAAATTCCAAAGAATTAAGAGGGGTTCCCAAACGTTTTCATATGACTGTAGATACATCACATGAACCTGTGTTTTCTTTCTATAAGCCATACGCCATTTTCCCAGAGTGTGAAATCAAATTATAACCATTATATATTTAATCCTTTTTTGTCATTCCTCTATTTCCTACTTTTCCGTAGGGGTATCACTATCATTCAGTTCACATTTCTGTGCATATGTACATGGTGGCTGCAAGCCTAGAGGGAGATAAGGAGAAAAAGGGAATGAATAACAACAACATTTATTTTTATAGAACGCTTTCATACAAATGATGTAGCTCAAAGTGCTTTACAAGATGAAGAAAGAAAAAAGAAAAACATATAAAAATTAGGCAGTACTAATTAACAAAGAATAAAGTAAGGTCCGATGGCCTGGGAGGACAGAAAAAACAAAAAACAAAACTCCAGAGGGCTGGAGAAAAAAGCACAATCTGCAAGGGTCCCAAGGTCATGAGACCACCCATCCTCCACTAGGCATTCAACCTAACATAAATGATCTAAATCAGTCCTTATGTTTTTCAGGCTTCACGTGGAAAAATTAGATGATGATGGTCATGTGGACCGTTGGCCTTCAATCCATCAATGTAGGGACTGCATGGTGCTTTGATGGGGTGTTGGTGGCACAGATCGCCACGACAGAAAACCAGAAAGAGAACAGTAGAGAAAGTAGCGGTAAGTACGGATTTTGGAGCCATTAAAAAAATGATAACTAAATGAATATACAGAATATCAGGGTTACACTAAAATAAAGCTATGAGAAAGCCTATTTTAGTTTAGAACATAAACAAAACCAGAAAGGGGTATGCAGGTGCAAACAGCCATAGCAAGCTGTAAACAAAATGGTTAAAGGCATGCAAAAATGCCAGAAAATTATATATCATGATAGTGGACAGTCATATCCTGTCTGCTCTTCTGTTTTTTGTTGCTTTTCAGAAGGATACGCTTGCATTGAAACACTGCACTCTCATACCTTAATGCAAAAAACAGTTTGACTTATTTACCAGTCCTTTGAGAGATTTGGAAGAACTGGTAAATAACCCATATAAAAAACAAAAACAAGCCAAATGAAAATTTATCAAGGACAAAATTTAAAAAAGAAAAATATAATTAATCACCACGCACAATAACACATTTCTTGTGCTCCAGAACATATTCATACCATGGTACTGTACTTTCAGTTCCTGACATGTCCTTTAAATTCAGAGGTCTGAAATTTCCTATAAATACTACACTTGCCTTTGTGATGTTCAACAGTATACCACTGGGATGGTCACTTAAGGTAGAAAATATCCTCTTTAATAAAACCCCTGTGTGCATCAAGGTGTCCGTGTGTGTGTGTCTTCTGGTGAAGTGCGCATGCGCGGGGCCACACGGCACGTGTTCAGTCTCTTCCTGTGCATTCCCTGTGTGTGCAGAGAGAGAGAGAGACATGCAGGCCCGCCCGAGAGACAGACACGCACGCATGCAGGCAGGCAGGCCCGCGCGAGAGACAGACAGACACGCACGTACGCACGCACGCACCCACGCACGCATGCACGAGAGACAGACACGCACGCATGCAGGCAGGCCCGTGCGAGATACACTCACACACACACACACAGGCAGGCCCGCATGGGGACAGACACGCACTCACACACACGCACGCAGGCCTGCGACAGCGATAGACACGCACACACACACATGCACGCAGGCCCGCCACAGAGACAGACACGCACGCACGCACTCACACACGCCCATGACAGAGACAGACACGCACGCCCGCACGCACGCACACACACACACACACACAAACATGCAGGCCCGCGACAGAGACAGACACACATACACAGGCGCACGCGTGCATTGTTGCAATGTTACTTTTCTTGGTTGTTTATTAGATTACGGATTTTTCAAATGTTCATTTTTTTCCCTGTACTTAAAACTCATTAAAAAAGGTGTTTTTAGCGAGTGGGTCGTAAGGCTATAGCCCGAACTCTTGCAGTGTTAGTTTTCTCTGTTGTTCAAGTTTTTCTTAGTGTTAGTCAATGTTTTTACATTTAGTTTACTATTACGCTGTGCATTCAATGGTATAATTAACTATATTTGTGCTTAAAATTAAAAAAAAATATATATCTACATACAGTTCATACGGTCTGGAACGGATTAATTGTATTTACATACAGTCCTATGGGGGAAATTACTTCGGTTCCACCAAGGTTCCACTGTATTACTGTCCGCCAAAATTACAGGCATGTTATGGAAATACAAACCAGTATTACTGAGAGAGAAAATTAAAGGCACACAATACAGTGACGTATATTACAGCTACATACAAGGTCCCTTGCAATTTAATATAGACTGTTCCTACTAATGTTTATGCACTACTGTTCTAGCGCCCGTTATTGTAACGGGCTTAATGTCTAGTTAAACAATAAAGTTCTTGCTGCTCTAATGTGGTACCGTATGAATTTCAATAGTTTGAAATGAAACAAAAATCATTGAATAGCACTCTGCTTTTCAAAATGTTCTGTCCACAGATGCAGTATATTGATATACATGTATGTATGTATGCGTGTATATTTATATTTGTGTCTGTATGAGTGTGTGTGTTTAAATATTGTAACATGTCAGGTATTTGAAATCCCAGGATGCTCTGTTCAAATCTTTTGAGATTCAGTTGAAACTGCTCCTATTACTTGTTTTATGGTTTCTGATAATAAAGATGTCCCATGGAAGTATTGGATGGAGTCAGGCTTGCTTTCTGATGTATGTGTCCTGATGATTAGGGATAAAGAAGGCAGTGATAGATTGAATATTGCATGTTTTTCAAAGTACCCGGCATGCTAATTAATACTGTTCTTGACATAGTAAATTCATCATTAGATATGGGACCAGACTGCCTTAAGACTGCTGTTGTTAAACCCCTGCTCAAGAAATATAATCTATTTCTAGCCTACCTTTCTTAAGTAAAATCCTAGAAAAGGCAGTGATTATGCAGCTAAATGATCACTTGAATAAACATTCTGTTCTTGACAAGTTTCAGTCAGGTTTTAGAACAAATCACAGTTTAGAAACTGCACTCGTTAAATG
This sequence comes from Polypterus senegalus, assembly GCF_016835505.1. NCBI lineage: Eukaryota > Metazoa > Chordata > Cladistia > Polypteriformes > Polypteridae > Polypterus > Polypterus senegalus. The sequence continues at coordinate 51,030,811 of NC_053161.1, forward strand.
CAGGTAAATGCAGACAGAGGCCATTTATCTGTTCTCATCTTTCTAGATTTGAGTGCCTCATTTGATACCATTGATCACAATATTCTTAAATTACCTTAGTCAGTGGGTGGGCCCCTCTGATAATGTCTTAAATTGGTTTGAGACTTAAGTGGAGAATTCTTTGTTAGCTGTGGTATAATACTTCAAAGATACATGATATTCTATATGGTGTTCCACAAGGATCTATCCTGGGTCCACTGCTTTTTTCAAACTACATTTTTCCATTAGGTCAGATTATCTCAAGGCATAACATGAGCTACCACAGCTATGCTGACGACACCCAACTGTATTTATCAACAGCGCCTGATGACCAAGACACTCTTGATTCACTGACACAATGTCTTACTTGTGTTTCTGAGTGGATGAGTTGTATAATAAGGAGAAAACAGAAATCTTACTGATTGGCAAAAATGGATATAATGAGGATATTAGAAATAAACTTGATCCATTAGGCTTAAAAGTCAAGACAGAGGTAAAGAATTTAGGGGTAATTATTGACTATATACTATATAATATATACTCCGGTCCTCTTCAATCTATATACATCAGACTTCCAATACGACTTGGAGTCCTGCCACATGCAAAAGTTCGCTGATGACACTGCTATTGTGGGCTGCAACAGGAGTGGGCAGGAGGAGGAGTACAGGAAGCTAATCAAAAACTTTGTTAAATGGTGCGACTCAAACCACACACCTTAACACCAGCAAGACCAAGGAGCTGATGGTGGATTTTAGGAGGCCTAGGCCCCTCATGGACCCTGTGATCATCAGAGGTGACTGTGTGCAGAGGGTGCAGATCTATAAATATCTGGGAGTGCAGCTAGATGACAAATTGGACTGGACTGCCAATACTGATGCTCTGTGTAAGAAAGGTCAGAGCAGACTATACTTTCTTAGAAGGTTGGCGTCCTTCAACATCTGCAATAAAATGCTGCAGATGTTCTACCAGACGGTTGTGGCGAGTGCCCTCTTCTACACGTTGGTGTGCTGGGGAGGCAGCATAAAGATGAAAGACGCCTCACGCCTGGACAAACTTGTTAAGAAGGCAGGCTCTATTGTAGGAGTAACGTTGGACAGTTTAACATCTGTGGCAGAGCGACGGGCACTAAGCAAACTCCTGTCAATCATGAAGAATCCACTGCATCCACTTAACAGTGTCATTTCCAGGCAGAGGAGTAGTTTCAGTGACAGACTTTTGTCACTGTCCTGCTCCACTGACAGACTGAGGAGATCGTTCCTCGAACACACTATTCGACTCTTGAATTCCACCCTTGGGAGTAAATGCTAACATTACTCAAAGTTATTGTCTGCTTTTTTATTTTTTTTTTCATTTTTCAATTTTATTACTTTTTAATTTAACATTGTTTTTGTATCAGTATACTGCTGCTGGATTATGTGAACTTCCCCTTGGGATTAATAAAGTATCTATCTATCTATCTATATCTATCTATCTATCTATCTATCTATCTATCTATCTATCTATCTATCTATCTATCTATCTAAATTTTAAATGACATATTAATCAGATCACAAGGACAGCATTTTTCAAGATGTTGAAAAATTAGTTTGTGCTTTTGTTTTTAGTCGACTAGTATTACTGTAACATATTCCTCTCAGGACTACTCAAAAAAGATATCAATCGATTGCAACTAGTGCGGAATGAAGCTGTCAGAATCCTAACTAGGAAAAGAAAATCCTAACACATCGCTCCAGTTTTGTTGTCACTACACTGGTTATTTTTGCCATTTAGAATTGACTTTAAAATACTGCTTATGGATTACAAAGCCTTAAATAATCTCGCTCCATCCTATATCTTGGAATGCCTTTCATCTTACACTCCAAGTCATAACCTTACATCTTCAAATTAGTGTGTGCTTATAATTCATAGAGCTAAACTTAAAAGACATGGTGAGACAGCCTTCTGCTGTTATGCACCTAAAATCTGGAATAGTTTACCAATAGAAATTCGCCAGGCTCATACAGTGGAGCACTTTAAAAAACTGCTAAAAACCCATTATTTTAATATGGCTTTCTTATAGTTTCATTTTAGTGTAACCCTGATATTCTGTATATGCATTTAATTATCATTTTTTTAATGGTTCCACAATCCATACTAACCCCTACTTTTTCTGCTGTTCTTTTTCTGGTGTTTCTGTGGTGAAGATCTGCGCCACCACCACCTGATCAAGGCACCATGCAGTTCCTACATTGATGGATTGAAGGCCAGATGTCCATATGGCCATTATCATCTAATTCATGAGGACTGATTTAGATAATTTATGTTAGGTAGAATGCCCAGTGGGAACAGGGTGGTCTTGTGGCCATTGAACCCTGCAGATTTTGTTTTTTTTTTTTCTCCAGCCGCTGGAGATTTTTTTTTTTTTTTGCTGTTTTTTCTGTCCTCCTGGCCATGGGACCATACTTTATTCTTTGTTACTTAGTATTGCCTAATCTTATTTTTATATTTTTCTTTTTTCTTCCTTCATCTTGTAACACACTTTGAGATACAACATTTGTTAAAAACATGCTATATAAATACATGTTATTGTTGTAATATTTGTTATACTAGCTGTGATTCAGTGCTACCAAAATAAGAAAACAAATTCTTTAGTAACTGAGTTTGTCTATTTGCCACAATATGATGATTTGACTGGAAAGAAAGAACTGGACAGGTGACAATATACTGGAACAATTCCTTACATATAAGGGAATTCTTCTAAAAGTTAATTCTCAATTTTGACATTGGAAATATTGGAAGTTTTTCATGTGTACCGCTAGTTTTTGTATGGAGCCAATACTTATATGATGCAATAACAGTACTTCTCACAACCTCAGGTAACTGAATGAATCAATGAATCAAGGATGATAAATGGACACTGCTTCTGTTACTCTGAGGTACCAAAAGCAAACATGTTAACAAACAAACATCCCTGTTTATCAAATTAGTCTTGATAACTGTTATGTTCAGGCTTTTCACAGCTTGTAAACAAACCATTTTATGAAGTTAGTGTACTGATCTTGACTGACTTTCACTATTTACCAGAGAGAAATCAAATGAATAAACAAGCAAGGTAAGACAACTTAAAAAAATCTTGATGTTTCTGTCTGTAAAACTAGAGTGAATCCATGGTGGAGAGGTAGCAACTAACAATCTTAAAATAGTGAATACTGCTCTTTGTGGCCACTTGTTCTTGGTGTCAATGCAACAGGTCTGTAGTCAATGAGCCTTTGTCAAAGGTATTATATAATAAGGGTATTATTGTTAGGGTGGATGACCTGGCCTGTGTGGGGTCAAAAACATGCATTTATGGTATCAGTGGTTCCACTTTACTTTAACGTATTTTAATATTTCCCTAACATGAACCAAACCTGGTGTCCAAAATAACACTATTAAGCAATTGTAAACAAAATATATAATAATGAATCAAAATATCAAGATTTAGAAAAAAACAAATGCATGAAAATAAAGTGAGAAAAGAAAGGGAAAAGAGAAGCTGAAGATAAATAAATAGGCTACTTTAGAAAAGCTAAACTAGAAAAATAAAATTAAAAAAAACTCTAATACTGAAACAGTAAGTAAAGAAATAATTAGGAAGAATGCTAAAATAAAAATAAAAGAACAAAGGCCTGACAGTTAATTAAAAACTTTAACAAACTTAAATATTAAGCAAAAAATTACAATCCTTCATCCATCCATTTTCAAACCCGCTGAATCCAAATACAGGGTCACGGGGGTCTGCTGGAGCCAATCCCAGCCAACACAGGGCACAAGGCAGGAACCAATCCTGGGCAGGGTGCCAACCCACCGCAGGACACACACACACAAACACACACTAGGGCCAATTTAGAATCGCCAATCCACCTAACCTGCATGTGTTTGGATTGTGGGAGGAAACCCACGCAGACACAGGGAGAACATGCAAACTCCATGCAGGGAGGACCCGGGAAGCGAACCCGGGTCTCCTAACTGCGAGGCAGCAGCGCTACCACTGCGCCACTGTGCCGCCCTAAATTTACAATCCTCAATTCCAAAACTAAATTCAATACCCAGAAAATAATACTAAATTGAAAAAAGACTGCAAACACGTAGAGATGTTCAAAGGAAGCCAAAGTGCACATTTGTAAAAGCAAACTAATGCAATATGAAAGTGGTATGGCTTGCAGAAGGCTTATTTTGGACTCTCCAGTGACTTCTGATTCAATTAGCATAATGCCTGTGAGCCTTAATCAACAATGGCAAGGGTGAGTAAGAAGAGATAACAAAATTTAGATGAATCTAAACTAATACATTATAAAAGATTCGCTTTGATGGTATAATAATTAAATGTAAAAATGTGTTACGGCATGGGTCCTAGCAGTCTTATTTTTTACCATATGATCAACAAAGGAGGAATTTAACAAACACTTTTACTTGTGTACATTTTTGGGTATAAAAAAACAATTACAGTATATTCTCAGAGACATTCTACTTTTCAGACCTAAAGTAAATGCATTGTAAAGTGTACCATGCTCATCTACTATTACTACTAAATCCAAAGAAACAAAGCGAAAATCTTACTACAAGATATAGAACACTGTGACCTAAATATGTACCTGCTATAATTTATTATCTGTTTATATTCTTTTTCATTTTTCAAAATGCATTTGTACCAGTTTGGTTGTTGTCAATGCATGATGGCATATCTTTTCAATGAGTAATTAAACCTGACAGCTTCATCATCAGATCTACCGTATACTAAAACAGTAAGGTTCTATTGTGGTCTATCAGAGCAGTCCAATTGGTTCATTTGACTTTGGTGTGATTGGTCAATTTGGCTTTAGTAACGCGACAAAAAAGGCAGTGAGAGTGTGAGACACATGAGGTGAAGTAAAATAGGCAGCTGAGAGAGTCACCTTCAAAGATGGAAAGTATCCAACCAGACAGGGGGCAAGAAAGGTACCTCAACAATAATAACAGTCAAAAAAGCAGGCTTGAGAATGGGAGCGCAGGTGAAGAGATGTTCACACACATGTGAATAAAGAGAAAAGGAGCTGAAAAGTATTTGAATGGGAAAGAGATAGTAAATATATTTATTTGATCTGTCTTTGATGGGTACCGTGGGTAGTACAATAATAATTTGTCATGTTTATTTGGCACAATCTGTAAGGAGAATATCATGGTGCAATATTATATATACAGTATTAGGTTTGTTTAACATTTTGCTGTGTATGGTAATAAATATTGCTGGAACATTAATGTGAATAATGTTTCCATTTTATAAATTAAAAAAAAAATAGTACTTATTCCTGTAAAATTCTTTGCTTCAGAAGTTTGACCACCTTTTCTTTAATTATAAACTAACATTAGTCAGCAACTTACAAGTTGTACCTTACATTACTACTGATACAGTATAATCCTATACACATAGCAACTGTACATAATTTTTCTTAAATGGGATAATAATTATGTGGTTTCCCTTAAGGTGATACAATCAACTATCATTGATACTTGATCCTAAAATGTACAATGCTCAGCCTTTCAAACATTCAGCTACTCCTTGCTAAGTTTATCTGTTGCACAGTCTCAATTTTCCTTATTAATATAATTACACTTGAAGAAAATATCCAATTCAGTATAATGAAACTGGCATTTGATGCCAAACTTTGTTGTTCAGTTCACAATTATGAAGCACCTAATGCATTTCCAAAAGAAGCATATTGAGGTGTTCCTAGATAGGAATGTTACAAATTTAATATGATGACATGTACTTTATGTGTGATGTAAGAATATATTTTTCACATAAAGTGAATGGAATAAAATGTAAAGATTCCATTTGAAGTTTTCATTCAAAAAAGAGCAACGAGTAGTATTGGACATTATAGTTTTTATTCATTCCATATGGAGGTGCACTAATACCATAAGAATAGAAGAGGTTGCATTCGATACTGAGAGGAATTCACATGCAGCAGGTTTACACTCCACAATTGTTAAAACATTGATACAGGTGAAGTTTTTTTGTAAAACATTACCTCAATTTGCTGGGGGGGATTCAGATCATTGGTTTTCTTTTAGGAAATTAAGATCAGATTAAAACTGGGAGGTGGATTATTTAAAAAAAATGAAACAACAGGTGTGTTAACCTGTGTAATTTTCTGCAAATTTTAATAAGAGAGCAGACACGCAGACACTCTGGATGATTTTAAGAAGATGAACTTGTAGCTGATAATACATATATAATACTAATACATATAAGGGTGGTTTGTTAAGAGTAATTTGTTTTTTAACTTGATGTCATTATTTTGTATATATAGCAACAGCCTCCACAATCCTGAACAGGGTTTTCATTATTGATAATGGATGAATAAGAACGAGTTGTTCAGGACTTCACCCTTACAACAGTGAGCAAAGTTCCATAGGCTGAAAAGTCTGTTTGGTATGCCTGTGCCAAACAGAATGACCTGTAAATAACCAAGGAGCAGGTGGATATTTAAAACATCCGAGTTTAAATATATGCATTTAGGAAAAAAAAATTATTGGTTGCAACACCAAATTTGAAGAACTAGAAATCCATATCCACTTCAGGATCATGTATCATCTTCTTTTAAATGGATTGTAATTTTTAGCAGTAGTTGATAACTTCAAGTTACTCTGTACTTATAGTTATTTAAAATTATTTTTTATAACCTTCTATATGCAGGCTTAAGTATATACTTTAATTACACATGCAGATTAATTCAGATATATCAGTTAATTAGCAACGTGTTAACATGATGTAATTAGCACTAATTATTGCTCATACGACATCACTAATGAGCTGATCTACTTTTAGAAATGAAGATGTAGCAGTGTCATGTGCCCTGTTCTTGTGGTAAGACCATCACTTGTATCTAATTTTGACTGTAGTTACTCTCAAGCAGACAGACGCAAAGCTCTTGATCCTGATGATTTTCTTTGACTGGCTGCAGTATTTCTCCAAAGTTGTATAAATATGTTGGAAACTACTTATGATGTATATACATAAAGTTAGAATGTTGATATTTGGAGGTCAGGAGCAGCAGTACCAAGTGTGTGCTACCAAGCATGGCCAGCACAGAAAATGAATCTGCTGCCTTGACAGTGTGCAAAAGAGAGAAACATGACACTTAATGTTGTTGCCTTTTTAGTATGCAAATATGACATGTCCATGACATACACATTTTTCTATTTGTTGTTTACGTGCAGACAATGAATAAATTAGCCTTTTAGTATCTGTATTCTTCCGGCATTCATGGTAGAGGATTGACAATTCTTAAAGGAAAGAAGGCCCAAGAAAAACAAGAAAAAACACTCAGAAACATTTTTGGAAAACAAATATGAAAAGAAAATATTCATTCTAGTGCAGAGTTTAAAGTGCTGCTGAACTGAAAATGAAACAATGATAACTTTGGCTTTCTTTACTATTTATAACTTTTTTTTCTTTAAATCATTGGATAAAATAGATTTCACATTTGTATAACCTAGTCATTTTTGTGTATGGCTGAATTTGTTCCTTTATTTTAAATTTGAATGAACTTTTAAGGGTCATATAGTGAGGTGGTATTGGAGATTCATTCTTAGCTACCACCTCACACAGCCTTGTTATTCATATCTAACTGCATGCTAATTAAAATTCCTTAAACATTTTTGCAATACCAATCACTAACAGAGCAAAAAGTCAAAATTTCTTTATCCTGCATATGCTTATGCATTTCTAAGGTGATTAAAATTCTATATTAAATGTACGTAATATACAGTAAAGTATATGTGAGTCTTTCATTAATTATGGCATGCAATTAAAAGATGTATTTTCTGTATCTTTTGTAATTCTTGCTGGATTCCTATTAATAGTATTGTTGTTTTTATTGTTATTAGTATCCATGCATCCAGCATCAAATTTATTTATTATATCTAGTTCAAGGTCGCAGAAATGAGAGTTTATCCCAGCACCAAAAGCATCTACAGTCTCCAGTTGGCCTAACACACATCTTTGAGATGGAAAACTAGAATAGGTGGAAAAAAGCAATCTATGCTAACAATGACCAGTGGAGCTGCGAACCAACAACTGTATAATTGTGTCACATCTCCTATTATCAATTACATTAATAATAATCATATTATTTTTTCTTTCAGAGCATTTTATTCAGAGCAGAAAATTCCAATAAATCCACAGCAGTTATGCTACTTTGTAAAATTTTAATCCGTTTGATGTTTTCTGTGACAGTTGTTGTATATCACATTATTTAGTAGTAATATTATATGAGCATGGAACACTTTGCAGAAAACAGAAAAGTATACATTTAAAGAGCAAAGACAGCAGGCTTTAGTGGAAAAGGCTCCCAAAATGACAGGTTATTTTAACAAGTCAACTTCATATAGAAGATGTCTTGACAGTCTGATACCTACAGAAGACACAACCGATGAATTAGCAACAAAAGCAGCTTCTCTCAAAGTTTCACTTTAAATGCAAATTAACTAGGGGCAAAAGTGTAAGATCTGTTCTCCTTGAAGATATCTCTTTTCTGCAAGCTGTTCTTCATCTATTGAGTGTCATGAAATCACATGACTATATGTAGTTTGCAAGGTGGAATATAGTTTGTTTTGATTAGGCATGGGCTCAACAATGTCTGTGTTTCAATTTCATTTGTGATATCATTCTTATTCACATGATTTTGTAACCATCTAATTATATAATTTTCACCCACTTTTGTATTGTTTTATTAAATGGGATACGGGCAGGGAGCACAGAGATATTATAGAACCCAGTCACCTGGTTGGGTTAATCCAGCCCTGTTGCAAGTATGTCTGAACAAATAAATTTCTCTTCTTGGTTGTTTTTTAGGATCAGTTATTTAATAAATATTTTAAACAAAAAATGCAAATTAACATCTCTATATATAATCTTCATTTGGATCTTGATCTTTGTTTATCCGTGAATGAATTACAAGAAGAAGCACTAGATGGCAGTAGAGAGACAGCTAAAACATAGGCATTGCATTAAGAATCTCCTCCAGGCTTATACTACTGTAGACTGTAGTACGCCAGTAACACCTCAAAACAGACATTCAAACTAAACAAATTATTGTGCTTTAAATTAACTAAAGAGATCTTCATTAAATCTTGATCTTTGTTTGTCCGCGAATTCCACGTATGCGTAGACCACCTTCCAGTTTAGTACGTTGTTGTTACTCACGGATGTCAACACTGTGCCGGAGTAACGAAAGGGGCGGTTGACAGCGTTACGCTGGTTAGCTCCTGAGGCCTGGTTAGAGAATGAGATTGCCGAAGATAAAAGGTACGTGCCTACGTAACATACGCATGAAAGAAAGACAGTGGTTAAAATGAATGACAACGTAACAGCACGTTCCGGAAATTATTACTGTTGCGTAGTGCTGCGTGTCTCACAGTTGTACCATGGCTTGCTCACATGTCAGTGAAGTGATCCCTATTTATACTTTGAAGAGCCTGGATACCTATGTGTCCCCCTTTTATAACCATTGCTCCGTGTATATTGCCTTACTCTTTGGATTGCCACAAAGCAACCTGCGAGATTGGAGAAAGGTTGAGAAGACATCGTGAGAGGAAACAATAGCGTCGTGAAAACGAGATGGACTGTGAACGGACAGAAGCAGAAATGCTCCTACACCACCACATAATTACTATTCGGACAGTGATTCCGAGTAGGCCGTTCCTATCGAATCAATGTCCAAGGGTTTTATTTTGTAATTTTGTTTCCCTTATAAAAAATCATAATGCTGTGCGACGAAGGGCCCAGTTCACGACTGGCAGCCACGTTTAAACAGGGAGCCCTTCACAGACAACTTTAGCACGCGCAACATAGTTGGGCGCACATGGTTAGTTATACATAATATAGTTATATAATGAAATAACTACCCTCCCTTCGAGTCTACCTCCCAACCCTTATTCCCAACCCTTCACGCTAATACATTTAAGAGGAGTTCAAAAGCTGCTCATGAGTCCTGCAGATAAACCAATTGAATTGGTTTGAAAATGTCATGAGGAGGTCTCCTGGTTTTACAGAAGGTTTACCAGGCATGTGCCACTGGAAGACCCATTGCAGTTCCTGGACATGCTGGAAGAATTACATGTTTCATGGGAATGTTTGAAAATTCATAGGAAGTATCTATTAACTGTCTACCTTGTCAGTTTTTCTACCACTAACCTTACCATGATAAACAGCAAGAAATCAAAGTCAAATGACCATTGAAAGTATAATTACATATTGATACTGTACCTAAACTAGCAAGAAAACATTTTCATTTTCTGTCCAATCTGTAGCAATCAGGGTGAGCTGATTGGCTGTGAATTACTGAAAGTTACCATCAGTGAGGTCCTAAAGTATTAACGTAAGAAGCCGTGATGAGAGACCATACAACAAAGCAGAGAATCATCTCATCAACACCCCAATTCCACCAAAAATGATTAATATATATATACTGTATATATATATATATATGTATATATATATATACTGCATATATATATATATATATATATATATATGATGTAAACCGGCAGCTCATCCCGCCGACCCACATAGAATAGGCAGAGGCACGTGTTCACACTCACAAATATTTATTTTTCTTCAGCTGTGTGACACGTCTTCCCGATGCCACACAGCCCAAACACAGTCCAAAGCACAAACACAAAGAAGTCAAACACAAACCCACACTTTCCTGCTCCACCACTCCTCCCAGGCAACCTCGTCCTCTTCCTCCCGATTCTGGCCTCGATTGCTGGGAGGCAGGCCCTTTATGCCCCACCCGAAGTGATCCAGGTGCCTGACCAGCTGGTCTTAATTGCACCTCCGGGTGGGGCTGACCAGTGTGGTGGCTGGAACTCTGCAGCACCCTAGCGGCCACCCCATCTCCCAACCGGGCTGCTGTGGTGGACTCCATGTCCCATGGAGCCACGGGGAGATTGAGGAGGAATCCAGTGCCAGGAGACTGCCCCAAGCGCCCGGGAAGGTATTGCAAAGTCCATGATGGCTCCCCGGACGTATGCATCAGAGCGTCCCGGCGGGCATGGGACCCGGCTGTCCGTCACAATATATATATATATATATATATATATATATATAGTGATGCACAGCCGGCAGCTCATCCCGGCCGACACATTAAGGTCGATAGATGGCATCTTCCCTGCAGCATGAAGGTTCCCCAGATTCCTGCAGGGCATCATGGGGGATGGAGTTAGACTTCACAGCCCTGCTGGGTGCCATGGGTGCCATCGTGTGATGCTGCAGGGAGATGCAGGGATTTTTATTTTCCCTATAGCCCAGAAGTGCTCCCAAGTCATGGGGACGTAACAACAGAAGTACTTCTGGGATGAAGGAAAATATAAGTCTTCATCTGACTTGGAAGTGCTATGAAATCACATGGACAGAAGGACAGAAGCACTTCTGGGTCAAGGACTATATAAATGACTATGAGACAACCCAGCAAGCTGAGCTGGATTTGGGTGGTAGAGTGATGGAGCTGCTGGGAGGAGAGGAGTATTGATTTATTGTTATTTATTATTTGTATTGGATTATTGATTATTGTGGCGTGTGTGGTGTCTACTGTGGCACAATATCAAAAGAAAAGAAGAAATTAAAATTATTTGTAGCACTTTTACTTGGTGTCTTGGATGTTTGTCTGCAGGGTTTGAGGAGCAACAGCGCCCCCTAGTGTCACTAACTATATATATATATATATATATATATATATATATATATATATATATATATATATATATATATACTAAAATACCAGCCAGAGGCAAAGTACTGCATTAAAATTTTTATTAAGAAGAAAATTAAACCTTTTTAAACTGAGGGAAAATATGCCAATAATTATTTGTTAAGGATCTCTATGTATACCATGTTGTCAGTTCTGCACTTCGGTTGTAACATGACCAAGCTGTGCGCTGAGCTTACTCTTGAGCATGTAACTTACAGTTGGCCACGTGAACAGTAATCTTGTCTCAAATCTCACAGCTTGGATTGCTGCTGTCATAATCGGTTTGAGTCTCATGGTTTGTTTCAATTACGACAGTATTTGCAGGATTTGTTGTGTTGAAGTGACATTCGGCATCTGTCAAGCGTTGTAAGCACACAACCGGTTTCATTGATAAAATCACATCCAGCTTTTGAGAGTTTAAACATTCATAAACATCAAAGTGTCCACTACTGAAATCGTCACCTGTGAATCTAAGATGTTTAAGAGGCAATGGCGGTTGTCGAAAGGTGTAAAATATTTGGCCATTTCGGTACACTTGAAAGCGACAACTGAACAATTCAGCGGCAGCCATCAACTCACATGCAGAACCATAGGTGAAGGGCTTAAGCATTTCACTCTTCTAGTGCTCCTGTGTAGTATAATTATCTCCTGTACCGTCATCAGTCCACACCTTGAACCTGTCCCAGTCATTCAATACATAAGACAGAATGTTCCTCCGGATATCAAGAGTGAGCCTGATATGGTCGTGCAATATGTAACAAAGAGAATGGAAAAGGTAGGTGGTATCTCCGGGCATGGAAACCACTCAGTAAGTGACAGTTGTTTGATTGATAGTGATCATCTCGATAGACATGTTAATGGGGGTACGGTTGGAATGATAAAGGAAATGGGTACCTGAGCAATGTAAAGTAAGTGTAAAATACTTATACAATAGCTATAATTGTAATAAACAAACAATAAAACAGCGGAGAAGCCGTGGATTAAACAAAAAGGCTGTAGTTATCAGTAGGGAGACGTGAATCCCGTGGCAAAGTAAGGAAGGGGATGTAAAGACCGGAGCGATGGACGGCCTTATATAGGCAGGCAGCCAACATCGTGGGAGGCGTTGGGATGGGGGAACCAACGCCACCTCACATGTTGACCGAGGTGCAGGCTATGGACGTATATATGTACGTAAGTAGGATTCAGTTAGCGTTGGGAACCCGTGTACCAAATTTCTTGAAGATGGGCCCATAAGTAACAAAGACTGTTGAAAAGTTCAATATGGCGGCCGACAGTGGCATCATACCACCGAAATAAGTGCGTACATTGGTTTCAGTTAGTGCAGGGAAGCCGCCTACCAAATTTTGAGAAGATGGGGCCATAAATAAGAAAGTTCAACATGGCGGACGTTGTTGACCGTTACGACCATTACGCGTAGAATTTCTAAATGAAACCTGCTTAACTTTTGTAAGTAAGCTGTAAGGAATGAGCCTGCCAAATTTCAGCCTTCTATCTATACGGGAAGTTGGAGAATTAGTGATGTTGGAAAGTTCAATATGGCGGCTGACAGTGGCGTCATACCACCGAAATAAGTACGCACGTACATTGGTTTCGTTAGCTCAGGGAAGCCACCTACCAAATTTCGTGAAGATGGGGCCGTAAATAAGAAAGTTCAACATGGCGGACGTTGTTGACCGTTATGACCGTTACGCGTAGAACTTCGAAATGAAACCTGCTTAATTGTTGTAAGTAAGCTGTAAGGAATGAGCCTGCCAAATTTCAGCCTTCTACCTACACGGGAAGTTGGAGAATTAGTGACGTTGGAAAGTTCAATATGGCGGCCGACAGTGGTGTCATACCAACGAAATAAGTATGGACATCAGTTTCCGTTAAAAGTTCAATATGGCGGCTGAAAGTGGCATCATACCACCGAAATAAGTACCAAATTTTAGCCTTCTACCTACACGGGAAGTTGTAGAATTAGTGATGTTGGAAAGTTCAATATGGCGGCTGACAGTGGCATCATACCACCGAAATAAGTATGTACATTGGTTTCGGTTAGCGCAAGGAAGCTGACTGCCAAATTTCGTGAAGATGGGGCCATGAATAAGAAAGTTCAACATGGCAGATGTTGTTGACCGTTATGACCGTTACGCATAGAATTTCGAAATGAAACCTGCTTAACTTTTGTAAGTAAGCTGTAAGGAATGGGTCTGCCAAATTTCAGCCTTCTACCTACACGGGAAGTTGGAGAATTAGTGACGTTTGGAAAATTCAATATGGCGGCTGACAGTGGCATCATACCATCGAAATAAGTAAGTACATTGGTTTCGGTTAGTGCAGGGAAGCCGCCTGCCAAATTTCGTGAAGATGGGGCCATAAATAAGAAAGTTCAACATGGCGGACGTTGTCAACCGTTATCGACCGTTATGACCGTTACGTGTAGAATTTTGAAATGAAACCTGCTTAACTTTTGTAAGTAAGCTGTAAGGAATAAGCCTGCCAAATTTCAGCCTTCTATCTACACGGGAAGTTGGAGAATTAGTGATGAGTGAGTGAGTGAGTGAGTGAGTGAGTGAGTGAGTGAGGGCTTTGCCTTTTATTATTATTATTATTATATATATATATATATATATATATATATATATATATATATATATATATATATATGTCACATATATGTTCTATTATGCACAAAATAAGATATCAACTAATCCTCTATGTCAAAATGAAGCAAATAATGGCAAAAACAAAGACATATTGGGTTCTGGGGATACCATCTTTCACAACAATAAATTCTTCTAAATCAAAACCAAAACCTTGTGCTTTCTATACACAAAAAGTAGGCTGGATATTTGTTAAGGGAGGTAAAAACATTCTTGTCTTTGTTCATACTGTGATAAATAATATTACTGTATAAGTAATTTAAAACCAAATTCTCTGAGTTTGAAAATAAACTCAAAGAAAGAGAAGAAGCTACATCTTCAAAACTTAAGAAACAAACAAAATGCATGTATTACTTTCAGCTAAGCAGCTCTTCCATTTACGGAGGACCTTTACCATGCTGAAGGCATCAGGAGGTTCCACAGTATTATAAAGGAGAGTACCCACCCCCAACATAATCTATTCACATTCCTACTATCAGGTAGACATTATAGGAGTGTGAAATAAATCAGATAGACATTCGAAATCAAAGACTACAAGGCTATATCAGCAATAGTTTTTATCCACAATTAAATTTGTTAATGATTCGTGTCCATCATTGTATTTGCATGATATATGCTTACATTGCACTGCTTGATTTATTACTGACATTTGTTTTTCTTATGTGTTGTTTATTGATAATTAGCACATTAATTGTATTGTCTTGTGTTTATTTTGTGTGTATTGTTGACCAGATGGGTATGCACATTTAGATTTGCAATGTGCAATGTGACTGTTTACTGTTAATATAACAATGAATTCTCAATTCAACTCAGCTCAACTCAAGCAGCTTCCACTCTCATCTCTGTCTTTACTGGCAAGACTGAATGCAACTTCAAAAAAAAGAGAAAATATAATATTGCCTAGAAGAATGCCCAAACACTTAAATGAAGTCTCATTCATCAAACAACATAGAAGAGAGATAGATTCTCTAAAATGAAAGACAAATATATACTACAGAGTTAAAATGTAACTTGAGGGACACTAGAAACAAAACACCAATGCTATGGAAAACAATATTAATTGGAATGACCATGGAACAAAAATTATCCAAAGTTTTTTTTTCTCCAAGTATGCTGCTTACTGGAGTGTTTATTTTCCTTTTATACATTGCCAACTGGCAATAATTCAACAATTAATTAATGGACAAATATTGTTAGGTAACTTTTATATTAATCAGTTGTAAAATAATTTTTCTCTTTGTTTAAACAAATCTCTGTCGTTTTGTGTAATCACTATGTATTTGGTAATTTGAAACTTTAGGGTTCAGATCTTTTTCCTCTTCCAAGGGCTGCATACCCATACCCATATTTCAAAAGTGTGTCAAAGAGCTTGCACAACATAATGTCTCACTGCCTATAAATGGTCATATGTAAAATTTTGTGCCACTTCAATCCTGTCATTCTCCCTGTCTGTTTCATCCTGTGGGTTCATCTGATGTGTCGGGCTCTAGATGCTCTCACCTTCTGTGCTAACAACAGCCACACTTGGAAACAGTTGGTTGAATCCACAGGCACCATGCCATCAGAAATAAAGGGCAGATGACAATCCTGATTAAGATGATTTAAGCTAGTAACAAGGGGTAGCTGAAGACCAAAAGTTAAAGTAAACCTCTCAACTAACCCACCACGTTTTAGGTGCAAAAAACTTATTTGAGTCTTCCAGACCTACTGATAATGATATTAAATGAGCAGTCTCAGTGTACTGATTGGGCAATGCAATCGCCTTAGACCATCAACACAAAAGAGTAACTCTAGAAGAATTTAATACATTGGAGCATTACCTTTATTATATCCACTCCACCAAAGCCACAACTGCTTTTGCTGAAGTAACTCCGTGGTCTGATTCACAGGCCTTTTCTTGCCCATGCAAAGATCACAATGAGTGTAAAATTCTCACTGTTCTTGTAACACATTGGATCCAATAGATGATTTTCAAGGGCTCCCTTGTGCCTGTGATGCTATTTGTTGATCTGTACTTTTCTTGTAGTTTTCATATGTCTTTTTATTACATCCATTCTTCCGTTCTCTGGTCACACAAGGCCCCCACAAATGGCCAGCCTATCCCACTAGCATCAGAATGCCTAAAGAGTTGCCATCTTTTTTCTTTCAACCAGCTTTTTGACTCCACCAAGTATGAGTTTTTCTGCACCCAATGGGTCTAAATACTTTCTGAAGGCACTTTCCCTATTGTTGTGAGTGAAATGAGTGTCCAATCTGTTCAAATGCCTCACTCAAATGGTAACCTGAAAAAGCTCATCTATAGATTTAGATCAGGGGTGCCCAACTCCAGTCCAGGAGGGCCACAGTGGCTGCAGATTTTCATTCTAACCCTTTTCTTAATTAGTGACCTGTTTTTGCTGCTAATCAACTTCTTTTGAATTCATTTTATTTGACTTGCTTTTGAAGACTCAGATCCTTTGTTTCTTTTTCCTTAATTAGCAGCCAAACAATAACGACATACAAAATGAGCCAAAAAAGGACCAGCAAACTGTGACCATCATACAATATCTGAAAATAAAGAAAGGTGAAGGTCTCAGGAATGCTGATCTTCTCTTAGAAAAGAGAAAATCCACATTTTCAGAAATGTCTGCTATTAAACAATGAGAACAGCAACAAGCCATGGAATTAAAGACAGGGTTTAATTAACAACAAGAATCAGTGCCTCATTAAGCAACTGGTTGGAGTTTGAGGCTCTGACTTAATTGGTCTTCTTTTGGCTCACTCACTTCACATTTCACTTCTGTTTGGGTGCCATTTAAGGAAAGAAATGAAGCAAGTTAATGATCAACAAAAACAGATCACTAATTAAGAATAGGGTTAGAAAGAAAACCTGCAGCCACTGTGGCCCTCCAGGACTGGAGTTGGGCACCCCTGGTTTAGATGGGAGTGCAGTGAGGCTACACTGCAAAAAACAAAATCTAAGCAAGTGAAAAGTACTTATATCATGACGTTAAATCTTTTTCTCCTTATTGTAAGAATTGTTAACTTGTCAAAAAACTTGTATTTACAATTATTTAGCATGTTTTGAGAAAATCTTCTCAAATAAATTTTGCTTACCCCATTGGCAGAATTTTTTGCTAAATAAAAGCAAAACAACTCTCATTTAAAGTTTTTTTGTCTAGTTTATGCATATGCATTTTTTGCAGTGTATAACATGGTAAACTACAACTTCAAAAAGATTTTAGTTATACAGTGTTTTTGGAATTCAGTATCTTACCACTTACCACTTTCTGTGCATTTTTCAAGCATAGAGAATGAACCATTTAGAAGGATTTACACTTTAAACATGGCAGAAGAAAATATATTTTAAAAATACATATATAAAAACCCACTGTGATCACCACAGATATTCCATAACACTGAAATGCACAGCCCTTAAAAATGTGTTTCAGATTCAGTTATCACTCATATTTTCTTTTTAAAAGACGAGAGTTTTTGTGGAAGGTCAGTCATCGCTAGTAAGTCATAATTTCATCTACTATAAATATCATCAGTCATTTCTCATCTCAGCTCCTCTGATTTGCATCCACCAAAAATCATATCAATTTCAGCTTTCCTTGCTGTCAGTACATGAATATTATAGAGTCTGCTCAAAATGTCTTTCTTCCAACATAAGGCTGATCAGAATTAAACTTGTTTAAAATGTGCTAATAGACATTTAATGCAAAACGGTCAAGAATTCACAGATTGACAATCATATTACTAGTCCTATTTGAACAAGCAGCACTTTTGATGCCTGATGACTCCAGATAAATTACATGTTCTTTGGCATCTGCACTTTTTCTTAAAAACAGAAAATCTTTCTTGCAAATTGTTATTTCCCAGTTCAGACATGTACAATGTAATTTTAATGATACACAGAACTATCCCAATTTAAGTGAGTGTGAGTGTCTACATATTGTAAGTGTTTCCTGTGATATACTGCTATTTATCTGAGGCCAGTTCTTGTCTTGTACACATCAACACCAGCTCTCTGTGTACTTGCACCAGACAAACCAGACATAGATTTAATATTTTTTTCTGCTTATGCATCATATCAAGTTTTTTATTGTCATTGGGAAATACAGAATGTTTAATTTTTTTGCACAGAGAAATATGTATGAAATATCATAGAAGAACTGATTTTCTGTAATCCAGGTTAATTGGATTTACATAAAAAGTGTCATAACATGGTGTTAGGAAACGAGGGTATGAGGCCTCTAAAAGGCTCCAAAAGCCAGGTCAGGCTTTCATGGCCAGCCTAAAATACACCTCACCATAAATAGCTTAAACCCCAGTTCTACTTGCTTTGGATTATGCAGGCTAAAATGAGTTTTAGCTTCAGAAATACTTTTAAGTGTCAAAAAAAAATCTCAAAGTGCCTCTCAAGAGAAAGTGTTACATTAGGCATGCTAATGCAGAGTGCTTATGACAATCAAATAAATAAAATAAAATAAAAAGGGAGAATAAAAAGGGAGAAACCAAAATAAAAGTCTAAACCTGGAAGGCATTCAATACTATAACCAAAGCCAAAACAAGCAAAGAAAATTATGGCCAAACAACTAAGCACAGGTCAAAGCCAGAGACTATTGATGCAAAAGAGTTTTGAAATCGTCCAATGCTGGATGAGGAATTACCTTGAAAGATGACCTTTTAACCTGTTGCATCGTTATTGAGATTTAATAAACTATAACAACAAACTCCTAACTGCTGTCCTAATGATGGGAGACACAAATAAATGGCTGTAAATAAGCAACATAACAGCAAAATCAGCCTAAAAAATAAGTATCCATCCATCCATCCATTCTCTTCCGCTTATCCGAGGTCGGGTCGCGGGGGCAGCAGCTTAAGCAGAGAGGCCCAGACTTCCCTCTCCCGGCCACTTCTTCCAGCTCTTCGGGAGAATCCCAAAGGCGTTCCCAGGCCAGCCGGAGACATAGTCCCTCCAGCGTGTCCTGGGTCTTCCCCGGGGCCTCCTCCCGGTTGGACATGCCGGAACACCTCACCAGGGAGGCGTCCAGGAGGCATCCTGATCAGATGCCGAGCCACCTCATCTGACTCCTCTCGATGCGGAGGAGCAGCGGCTCTACTCTGAGCCCCTCCCGGATGACTGAGCTTCTCACTCTATCTTTAAGGGAAAGCCCAGACACCCTGCGGAGGAAACTCATTTCAGCCGCTTGTATTCGCGATCTTGTTCTTTCGGTCACTACCCATAGCTCATGACCATAGGTGAGGGTAGGAGCGTAGATCGACTGGTAAATTGAGAGCTTTGCCTTACGGCTCAGCTCCTTTTTCACCACGACAGACCGATGCAGAGCCCGCATCACTGCGGATGCCGCACCGATCCGCCTGTCGATCTCACGCTCCATTCTTCCCTCACTCGTGAACAAGACCCCGAGATACTTGAACTCCTCCACTTGGGGCAGGATCTCTCCCCAACCCTGAGAGGGCACTCCACCCTTTTCGGCTGAGGACCATGCTCGGATTTGGAGGTGCTGATTCTCATCCCAGCCGCTTCACACTCAGCTGCGAACCGATCCAGAGAGCTGAAGATCACGGCCTGATGAAGCAAACAGGACAACATCATCTGCAAAAGCAGTGACCCAATCCTGAGTCCACCAAACCGGACCCCTTCAACACCCTGGCTGCGCCTAGAAATTCTGTCCATAAAAGTTATGAACAGAATGGTGACAAAGGGCAGCCCTGGCGGAGTCCAACTCTCACTGGAAGCGGGCTCGACTTACTGCGGCAATGCGGACCAAGCTCTGACACGGTTGTACAGAGACCGAACAGCTCTTATCAGGGGTCCGGTACCCCATACTCCCGAGCACCCCCACAGGATTCCCGAGGGACACGGTCGAATGCCTTTTCCAAGTCCACAAAACACATGTAGACCGGTCGGGCAAACTCCCATGCACCCTCAGGACTCTGCTAAGGGTGAAGAGCTGGTCCACTGTTCAGCGACCAGGACGAAAACCACACTGTTCCTCCTGAATCCGAGGTTGACTATCCGACGGACCCTCCTCTCCAGAACCCCGAATAGACTTTTCCAGGGAGGCTGAGGAGTGTGATCCCTCTATAGTTGGAACACACCCTCCGGTCCCCTTTTAAAGAGGGGACCACCACCCCGGTCTGCCAATCCAGAGGCACTGTCCCGATGTCCATGCGATGTTGCAGAGGCGTGTCAACCAAGACAGTCCTACAACATCCAGAGCCTTAAGGAACTCGGGTATCTCATCCACCCGGGGCCCTGCCACCAAGGAGTTTTTGACCACCTCGGTGACTTCAGTCCCAGAGATGGGAGAGCCCACCTCAGAGTCCCCAGGCTCTGCTTCCTCGTGGAAGGCATGTTAGTGGGATTGAGGAGGTCTTGAAGTACTCCTCCCACCGACCCTAGCGTCAGTGAGGTCAGCAGCGCACCATCCCCACCATATACGGTGTTGACACTGCACTGCTTCCCCTCCTGAGGCGCGGACGGTGGACCAGAATCTCCTCGAAGCCGTCCGAAAGTCGTTCTCCATGGCCTCTCCAAACTCCTCCCATGCCCGAGTTTTGCCTCAGCAACAACGAAGCCGCGTTCGCTTGGCCTGCGGTACCTATCAGCTGCCTCCAGAGACCCACAGGACAAAAAGTCCTATAGGACTCCTTCTTCAGCTTGACGGCATCCCTCACGCGGTGTCCACCAACGGGTTGGGGATTGCCGCCACGACAGGCACCGACCACCTTGCGGCCACAGCTCCGGTCAGCCGCCTCAACAATAGAGGCACGGAACATGGCCCATTGGACTCAATGTCCCCACCTCCCTCGGGGCGTGGTTGAAGTTCTGCGGAGGTGGGAGTTGAAGCTACTTCTGACAGGGGACTCTGCCAGCCGTTCCCAGCAGACCCTCACAACACGTTTGGGCCTACCAGGTCTGACCGGCATCTTCCCCACCATCGAAGCCAACTCACCACCAGGTGGTGATCAGTTGACAGCTCGCCCCTCTCTTCACCCGAGTGTCCAAGACATATGGCCGCAAGTCCGGCGACACGACCACAAAGTCAATCATCAACCTGAGGCCTAGGGTGTCCTGGTGCCAAGTGCACATATGAACACCCTTATGCTTGAACATGGTGTTCGTTATGGACAATCCATGACGAGCACAGAAGTCCAATAACAAAACACCGCTCGGGTTCAGATCAGGGGGGCCATTCCTCCCAATCACGCCCTTCCAGGTCTCACTGTCATTGCCCGTGAGCATTGAAGTCTCCCAGCAAAACGAGGGAATCCCCAGAAGGTATGCCCTCTAGCAACCCCTCCAGAGACTCCAAAAAGGGTGGATACTCCAAACTGCTGTTGGCATACGCACAAACAACAGTCAGGACCCTTCCCCCCACCCGAAGGCGGAGGGAGGCCACCCTCTCGTCCACCGGGGTAAACCCCAATGCACAGGCTCCAGTGGGGGCAATAAGTATGCCCACACCTGCTCGGCGCTCTCACGGGGCAACTCCAGAGTGGTAGAGAGTCCAGCCCCTCTCGAGAAGATTGGTTCCAGAGTCCAAGCTGTGCGTTGAGGTGAGTCCGACTATATCTAGCCGGAACCTCTCGACCTCGCGCACTAGCTCAGGCTCCTTCCCCTTCAGAGAGGTGACATTCCACGTCCCAAGAGCCAGTTTCTGTAGCCGAGGATCAGACCGCCAAGGTCCCGCCTCGCCACCACCCAACTCACACTGCACCCAACCTCCTTGGCCCCTCCCATAGGTGGTAAGCCCATGGGGAGAAAAAAAAAAAATAAGTACATTAGTAAAATAAATTATCAAAGGTCAAACACAAATATAATTAGGAAACAAAATATATTTGAAATCTCAAAATAAAAAATTAATCAGACGTCAAGAATAATTTACAAAAATAACAGCTGTTGTAACGTTTAAGCCAATTTAAATTCATCTACATACTATGTCTTGAACTCCCACTCATACAGTACTCATATCTTAACAAAGGCTTTCTAAAATTAAGATAATGTCATATGCATACCACAAATCAAATGTTTTTGTTGCTTTCATATAGAATTCCATTATATTAGTAAAATCTGTCGTCTAAACTCACGTTCAGTGTTCACAATATGCAATTCTTCATGTGGCATTGCCTTATTGTTTCCTTAATAATTTCTTCCAATAACTTACTCATGATACATGTTAAGCTTATCAGCCTTTAATTATTAGTCCTATTTTTACTTTCTCCATTTTGCACAAATAGAGGAATTATAATTTTTTTCAAAAATATGGGTTATCAGTACAAGAACATATTTTGATATCCTTAGAACATGCTGTGGGGAATTTTTTGAAACAAGTTTTTGTGTTTCTGTAGTGAAGGCTTTTTGAACAGTAACCCATGAAAACGTGAGCTATTTTTTATGAATTTAGGTGGACAATCTTGCACTGACAAGTCTTAATGGCTTATTAGGACTTGGGGGAATTCCAACTATGGAGCTTTTAAAATTCAAAATTCTTAAAGTCAGTTTCAGCAATAGTCCTTGCTCTGAAGTTCACAAAATCTGGCACCCACATTTAGCTTTGAAAGGAAGACTTTAAAGAATTTACAGTTTAACCCTAACCTTGAACCTTAAGCATTTAAAGTTTAAAAATTTGATATGGAGTAGTTACAACAGCTAAACTAGGATGAAATTTTGGTAACAAACTGTGGCTACATTGAAAATAATGTCTAATCATCTGGGGCCTCATTTATAAAGCTTACATATGCACAAAAAGTGGCTTGAAATGTACATTTATATCTTTCCACACTAAAGTATTAAAAAAGAAAACTTAATAGGGGAACATGCATATATTCACGGCAACTCTGACCCATGAACATGCACAACATGTCATTGAGAAGTCATGACACCCTTGATCAAGTAGGGACATACAGCTAGACCAGCTAAATGATGCCTTGCATACATAACAATTTATATCACCAAGCCTTTGTTAATATGTGCATTGATTTGACAAAGATATTACATCTCAGAATTAATGAATATGATGTACAGACTGTATTTTAGTTCCCTTTTAAATGGGCCAATGTTATATTTTTGTACTGAAGAACTTTTTTTTTTGCCAATTTATATATTGGCTACCTGTTGTCATTTCTTAGAGAACTGTCCAACATGTCAGGAATATCTCAGTCAAGCTTCAGCTCCATCATGCCTGGTGAGGCATGACATCCAGTTTATGTACATAAAACATAATACACTTTTGCCAACATAAAAAGTGAATTTGCATCATTGGCCAGTTCTATTAATGTAGTTAGATCACTTTACTGGACTTATATTACAATAAGGACACCTAGTGAGAATGAAGTTGCTTTTGTTAACTGTGAGCAGTGACATTCCATTAATGCACAAGTCATCTGTGATTCCATTATGTAGCTGAGAAATAGTATGTCTCTGTAGCCTGTATCAGCCCGTGATTCATTTATTTGGAGGCAAAGTAGCTTTGACAGATGTGATGGAGCTGTACGTGGTGAATGGCTTGCTGGCTGCACCCTCAATATTTAGCCTATACTATTTATTGCAAAAGCAATCATATCATTATGTATGCTAGGTAATAATGCCTATCCACTCAGACACTGGCGCCTTACCCACAGAACACAGAGGAGAAGCTCTATAATGCTATACATGATCTTGCACTCTCAGTTGCAGAGCACAGCCTGATACTCTTGAATGTAGGTGGCAGTATTTCTGTGAATCTGGAGAAAGGCTGCTCTAAAATCCAATTAGGTTCTCCAGCTTTCTGATTGCATATGTATGAGGCTAGTTGGCATGCTCTATATAAAGATGTTTGA
Source organism: Polypterus senegalus (assembly GCF_016835505.1). NCBI lineage: Eukaryota > Metazoa > Chordata > Cladistia > Polypteriformes > Polypteridae > Polypterus > Polypterus senegalus. The sequence continues at coordinate 51,055,067 of NC_053161.1, forward strand.
GGGAGGTGTTCAGCATGCATTCCCACAAATCTTTTTAAACATGATTGTGAATTATAAAGGGTAAATTGTGTAAAAAACATGTGTGCTCCTGGATTTATAAATCTGACTTAATTTTATGCATTCTGCTATTTTTTTGCTATGCACATATTTTAATACTCAAATCCACACAGTTTTATAAATGAGAAACCTCCTCCTTCTGCCTTCTTCCACTGATGCAGAATATTTAGGAGCTCAAGTAGAAAAGAATATCTACAGTTCTTGAGAAGTAGTATGTTCCAAAGCAGACTTTTTCTGTAAAAGGTAGAAGCTGGTCCAAGTCCAAAAATATGCCATGGAATTCAGTTCTACATCAATACATTCAACCATCTTTAGAAATGTGAGAGTTTGCATGGACCACTAGGTAACTGCCTAAACTATGGGTAGATTGTTAATAATAATGGGGCTTAATTCATGGTGTTTATTGTGATATATAAGAATAACTCTTTAACATTGCTGAGTACTTCTGGGCTAGGAAGAGCAGACTGAAAAGCCGTAAACTGTTCAAAAGTGAGCTACACTAGTGACTACTTTTCACTCAATTTACGCAGTACAGTAAAGAAAGTGAAATGAATCTTTTTCAAAAGTGCATTTCCAGAAACGTGAATCTTCTGGTGTGGGTTTCCAGTGTCTATAACAGCCTATTGACTCTGCTGAACACTAGGCGATAATTTAAATGTGTCACTTTATAGGCCTGTATGGTGCTATTCTCCAATAGGACAATGGCCAAAAACACACAATTGTCGTCTTCCATAAATTCCTCATCTATTTTAATCCAGGGTGTTTTTCCAGTATACAGCACATGTGTGAAACATTATCAGAATCAGATCCTCAAATGAGTGTCTTCTTAGAATTCCAAGAACAAAACTTAAAAGAAGTGGTGAGCTTCATGATGCTCCAACAATGATGGACGGATTAAAAGGCAGAAGTCTACGTGACCATCATCATCATCAAGTCCTTCCGTGAGAATCCTAAATCCAAAGAGGACTGTTTGACTTATGTTAGGTAGATTGCCCAGAGGGGGGACGGTCTCATGGTCTGGAATCCCTACAGATTTTATTTTTTCTCCAGCCGTCTGGAGTTTTTTTGTTTTTTCTGTCCCCCCTGGCCATTGAACCTTACTCTTATTCGATGTTAATTAATGTTGATTTATTTTGTTTTATAATTGTGTCTTTCATTTTTCTATTCTTTAATATGTAAAGCACTTTGAGCTACTGTTTGTATGAAAATGTGCTATATAAATAAATGTTGTTGTTGTTGTTGTAGTTAACATGTAAGTAAGCTTCATAACCTATGCCGAACATTGTGTCCATTGAAACACATTTCCACAATTCTTGATTAGATGTACCACATGAAATTATTTATAATCTACAATACTGAAGGTTTTTGCCGTTCAAGAAGGTTTAACCTGATACTAACAACTTGCATGGGTACCAAGGTGGACTAGAATATTGCAGGCAGTAAAAGGTGGCACTGAATAGAGAAAGTGCCCTATGAAAACTGAAAAAAGAAAAAATAACCAATGGTGTGACACTGTATGTCATTATGCCAAAGCAGAAAAGGGGGCAATATGGGGGAGTGCATCCTGTATTAGGACCGGGGATCTAGTAGTTACTTTAGTTGCATTACCCAGTGCAACAAGAGAAGGTACAATTATTAAGAGTTGGCAGTGGCCACAACACCTCCTGACCAATTAAGGACAGTACACATTGCCCTCTTAAAGTTGAACTGCTGGAGGACTAACCAGGAGTGAGTTGTTTTATTTCAGTATATTACGTAGCAGCCCACAGTCTTGGATCAAAAGAAGAACTTGCTGCTCTTTTTATTTAAGACAACTACAAGACCTGCTCCTTTAAAAACTCAGCAGTGCGGTCTCATGTGTAGTGTTAGAGAAAACATTCAGTTAATAAAAGAAGTCATGAGTCTTCACTGAAAATAAAATACAAAATGAATGTTCTTTATCTACTTCAGTGATGAAGCCTCGTGTAAGCAGATGTATCCTATCAGAATAGCTTCTATTAATAGGTTTATTCACATACTGTTTAATAGCTGCAAATCATTTCAATTACACCAATCAGCACACTGATAAATGATGCATTTCCTAAAACATCCCTACATTATTAAGTACCTTCTAAAGGATCACAACTAGTTAATCATTAAAAGTCTTGGGTAAATGTTTGGTTCCTAGAATAAGACTTCATATATGCTGGGAACAAAATAAAAAGTTAAAACATTATATGAACTCATCTTCAATTTAAACATAGGATGTCCTTGTTTAACAGGTAGGCAGTATCAACCGCATTTTCCCTTACAGGTGACTAAAATGCACTAGCCCCAAAGCTGGAAGGAATTTCAGGACTTGCCCTGAAGTAATACAAAAATGGGGTTTAAAACCTCCCGGGCAAGGAACTAATACTTATAAAGGCAAGAGAGAGGTGAAGTCGTCCAAGATTAAGAAAACCAGAGAGAGATAGGGAATAAGGCTTTGTTTTTAGAATCACACTGAGCCGTCATCCCTGCAGGCCCACCGCCGCGTTTGGTGTTGGACAAATGGGACTCTGGGAAGGGTGCCCCTTCACGCTTGATTTTTTTTGTATAAGTATTTAAAGGTTTTGGCATGGGGGGACCCGGGGGAAGGCAGAGGGGCCCACATGTACCCAGTTGTCTGGGGCCCAAATATTTCTGGCAGTGGGCCTAATCCCTGAGTTCTGTTTTATTTTAATTACGGTGCCTGTTCTCTTTTTATACATTAATTGTTTGTATTTCAGATTATTGCTGTTTTGGAATTTAATTATTTTTTAGTAATTTTTTTTCTTTTACTGTAGTAAATTGTGTTATAATAATTATTCTCTTGTCTTTTATTTGGGTTAATATTGCTTAATTGTTTTCTCTTTGTATGTTTAGATGTAGAGCTTGCAGGGGCTGGGCCCTCTAATCCTGAAGGAGCAACATCCTTAAATAACACAGTCTCATATGAATGCTGCCTTATTTAAGTATTCTTTCTGTCCCGATCTGATTGCTGGGGCATTACGTGTCAACTCTTTGTCTCTGGCTCCCCTTCTCTGAGGCTTTATGTAAATTAAGGTGTCTCTATTTAAGAGTAGTATTTTTCAAGCTTAGTATTTTGGATTTTTGGGGTTATTCATTACTTTTTCGTTAAAACCTTTTTGATTGAAAGATTTATATTTCAGATTTGAATCAATTTTGAGATCTATTTGCATTGGTTGTTTTCTCTTATTGACTAAGTGTGAACATAGTCAGTAAATAAGTACCGTATTTACTCATGTACCATGCACCCTAATTTTTACAAAGAAAATCGCGAAAATCATTTTGCCCCGTGTACGATGCGCGTTGTGATTGTATAATAAGCGTTTAGAGAGAGAGTGCGAGCGAGAGAGAGAGCACGAGTGCACGAGCAAGCGAGTAAGCAAGATAGAGAGAGCGCGAGTGTGCGAGCAAGCGAGCGAGAGAGAGAGAGCATGAGTGCGCGAGCAAGAGAGCGAGCCCAAGCAGAAGAAGTAAACATTACACATTTCCTCGTGTATGATGTGCACCGGATTTTCTAATGCTAATTTTTGGGAAAAAATGTGCGTGTGCTATACGCGTAAATATGGTATTCTCATTGCATATTTCTTAATTTCTGCTATGATAATTACTAGTTTTTGTTAAGGATAATTTACTCAGTTCCTACTTCCTTGTTTACTGAAAGTGTAGATTTATTTTTGTCAATTAGTAATTTAATTAACCATGTGTAAAAAAATGTAAAAAAAAAAAAGAGTAACATCTGCATTAAAGCTTTGCAGAGCTCACACATGTTCCTAACATTTGGAATTCCTTGATAGATTTTGGTGTAGCGACAAAACAAAATATAAAAAGGCATAAGAAGAGTTGAGAAACCAATATCCTCCTCCCATATATTGGCATCTGTCAAAACAAACAAAATGCTGTGGGTGGCTGCTCTGTGGTGCCTTCTCAAGGTGCTAGTTGTAACTAATGGCCATTTGTCCTTTATTTGTGCTATATCCCCAGACACTAAAGATGTGAAGTAGGTAATGTGATGCAGTTAGGTTGAGAAAGGTTCATCTGGATCATTGTTCTCCCTTGTGTAAAAAAAGAAAAAGAAAGATGAACATGTGAACTGTGGTGCAACTTCCTAATCCTTCCTTAGTGTTCCCAATAAATCGATCACCACAAGAATCAATCTCACTGATTGTTTATGGAGGCCCATTGACGCTACAGGATTTGTAAAAATTAATTAAACTAATGCTGGAAAAATCAATAGGCTGTTCTGTTGAGAATTCTTGATGTACTGATAGTACTGAACAGTGGTACTCCACTAAATTCATGTCAGAGTTCACTTGAAAAAAGTCACAAGTTGAAAAGGTACATTGCATATCTGGTAATTTCTTTACAAGAGATTTTCTCGTTATATTTCAGATATTTCAGGATAAAGAAGACATGCTCCTCAGCTCCAGAGAGAAAAGTGATCTTGTTTGATAGCAAACAGATTAGCATTTTTCCTGACATCAGGAAACTGTGGACCTAAAAGCAGCATATAATAGCACCAAGCAGTACCTGTATTGTTCACAAATTTGCCTCTGCATATCTATCTTGTCAGAAGGATGGTAGCATTAGAAGTCAAACATATATGTTTATTCACATGAGAATGCAAAGAATGCCCTGAAAGTACAGTATGTCTTCCATAATGAATAAGGCATTAATGGCTATATAAAAGCAATACATTCTGTCTCACTAAAAAAGGGTGAGACATCTTTAAGATAAATTGCACTTGAAAGGTATTAATATTATAGTCAGAGGCTACTATTACTAATATACTATTATTACTGTTTTGATGTGCACCGGATTTTACCGGATATACATTGTAATATAGATTATACTTATATCTTTACCATTGTGCATTGCCAAATACTTCTAAGTTGTTATTTTTAACAGAACACTATGATAATTATATAGAGTTACTATATACAGTAATCCCTCGCTATATCGCGCTTCGACTTTCGCGGCTTCACTCTATCGCGGATTTTATATGAAAGCATAACTAAATATATAACGCAGATTTTTCGCTGCTTCGCGGGTTCTGCGGACAATGTGTCTTTTTACTTCCTGTACATGCTTCCTCAGTTGGTTTGCCCAGTTGATTTCATACAAGGGACGGTATTGGCAGATGACTGAGAAGCTAACCAATCAGAGCACGCAGTTAAGTTCTCCTGACTGAGAAGCTAACCAATCAGAACACGCAGTTAAGTTCCTGTGTGCTGAATGCAGTGTTAACCAGGAAGTCTCATCTCGCTCATTCAGCATCAACATGTTTCGCTGTGTAAAGAGTTGTGCTCTTTTGTGTTTATCTTTGTGCATAGTCAAGCCCTTCATTATGGCTCCAAAACGATCTGCTACTGCTTCAGGGGCCGTGCCCAAATGCCAATGGAACATGTTAACGATTACCAAAAAGGTAAACGTTTTGGATTTGTTGAAGGCTACGATTCTTTTTATTTAAAAAGTAGGAAAGGAATATAAGATCTACGGCCGCAGTGTCCTTTTAACCAGGGTGCAAAACGAGTTGTAAGTGGATGTAATAAGGCAGTAGTCCAGATGGAATTAGCTTTAGGGATTTGGATTGAAGACTGCCAGAAGAACAACAGCAATGCTACACAATCGCCTGAAGTGGCTCCTTTAGTAGAGCTGTAACGCACTCCTTTGTTGTGCAGTAAAATTAAACTCATTGTTATCGGACAAGTCATCGTGTCATTGTTGGTGAGTAACCATAATTAATTTTCTACTTACAGTACTTAGTACATGTACGTACGTTTAGTGTCACTGTACACACATTTACTGTATACTATTTTTCTTGCATTGTACGTATTTATTGCTGGTGGCCTGTCTATCGTACTCAATATCTTTAAAATAATATTTAGGTTTTACTGTATATAAACAGTGTGTTTATATACATAATTTCAATGAATCTTACCTAATATCTAAGAGAATACAAAGCAATTATGCTGTATAACTCTGCGGGGAATATTTATAAACAGTGTGGGAGAGTTTATAAGGGCTTAAAATATATAAAAATAACCATACAAACATATGGTTTCTACTTCGTGGATTTTCACCTATCGCAGGGAGGTCTGGAACGCAACCCCCACGATCGAGGAGGAATTACTGTACTACATACTGTATATAAAGTAGTTCATAATTTGCTATGAATGCCTACAATATAAGCAAATCTTGACATATTGTAACTGTATTAACTCATTACTAATTACAAGCAGCAGAGGAGATCAGAAACTAGTCGCATCGTTATTCAGATGAGCAGCCTCAATGTCATTACTGTACGATTTGCTAAAATGTGTTAATATTTTCTGCAGTTAATAACGATTTCTTAGAATTCTAATAATTTTCTATGGAGGTTTTACATGTTCAGTAATTCAAATTTATTATTGTTTCCTTGAATATTCAAGAATTCAAATGTATTATGTTTTAATGTATGTAATAAAGTATTATTATTTCCTTTGCATTTTGGGCTGAAACTTTATTTATTTATTTTGGTGGGTGCTGCCATTTTTTGGCATCCACGCTATGACACAGTGATCCGTTGCTATGGAATATGGTTTTGGAAATCACACTATGCAACGTCATTGGCACAATGATTTCGTAAGTTGACACTGTGTGCTCCACAGCTTCCAAGGTTTTGAATGCACACAGATTTCAGCAAGATTTATTTCTGTTTCATTTTGGTAAAAACCCTATATGTCATTTTGACTTACAATTTTGTATATATTTTTGGTTTTGATTGTTCAGAAATCTCACGGTTTTGATGCACCTCCCTGATGCGGCTTTATCAAATACATTGAAATTAACTGCATATTGTTTATTAGTTTAAGGCATCTGATTGTAATTAACGTGTAACAATATAATGGTTCACAGAATGGCCACACTATTCCAAATACCATAGCTTCTTTAGCGTTGTCAGTGTCAGTGTCAGTGCACTGTACCTGAGTGTGGAATCACAGCTCTACACCATCTGATTGGAAAGAGAATTATCGGGATACAGCATCAAGCACATGCTGCCCCAGCCAAGTGCACAGTTTATTGAACTGCCCTCATATGACAAACGCTTCAGAGCCTTTCCTGTATGAAACAGAAACAGTTTCATCCCAAGAACTATAAACACACTCAATCAGTCCATCAAGTGCTCCTTGTAGAACTGTTTGTACTTATAAGTACAATTACCTCACTGTAAACTTGCCATACAGTTATAATATTGCACAACCTGAGCCACTTTATAAAGCGCATATTTACATATGATGACGATATTATTTTTAAGATGAAATGCAGCAAAATATGTTTATTACATCACACAGATAAAATGTTAACATCATTTAAATAATATATGTTGTTAATAATTAAACATGTGAGGACACAGTGTTGCAGCGCTAGTGACGAGCTGGCGCCACGTTCAGGGATGTATTCTTGCTGGGACTGGCACGACACTAGATGTATAGATGGATAGAATAATTAAACATGTACTACAAAGATATTTCAATGTTTCTTAAAGGTTTTGAAAAATCTGCATTCTAAGCTTGCAGATGGCTTGACATCTATTACAGTTCTGATTGTGTAAAGGCAATTGGGTATTTGGAGAAAGAAAAGGAAGGACAGGAATTGGGTGTTAGTACGTTTGAAAGAGACAGTACTGCTGCAATAATTATTTCATTTAATCTCCGTGCATGGCTCAGCAAGCATCTTCCAGGCAGGCAGGAACAATCTCTCTGAGGTGCCATCTTTCTTCACTATGGAAACCACTGTATACAGTACACCAGATGAGACCTCACTAGTTATGTTATACAAAACCTAAGCTTGACTTGTACTCCACACATCATGATATATACCTAATATCCTTTTAGTCTCCCCTATGTTTAATGTCTGGATGTACATGCTGAGTCCACTATGACTCCTAGGTTCTTGTCAGTTTAATTTCTCAATTTTGTATTCAAATCAAGTATACATCTCTGTATTTAAATTATTCAGTATTCTGTGTCCTGGTCTTTGGGACACCCCTGAGAGGAGAATGGCAGTTTAAGAATCATGTAGTAATTCACACACATAGAGCACATAGAAGTTGTTGCCAAGGCATTAAAAATGTCTTCAATTGGTAAATAGATGGCATGTTCCTTTTAACATCACCATGGACCGGCTGTTTGAGGTTGTGTACTGGGTAAATTAGGATGTCAGGCCATGGTGGTGCACCACAATTGGACAGCCCCTTACCCTCATGCGATTTACAAAACCAACAAAACAAAACAAAAGCATTTACGTTGTGTTTTGGTTTCATGGTATTTGAGAAACTAGTAAATTATCGATTTAAAGTTTATGATGTTCTAATTCAATGAGCTCTTAAATAAATTACGTGATTAAAGTGGATGGTTCCAGCTTAAAGTTCCTTCATTTTTCCAACTGTGTGCCCTTTTTATTGACCTTTCCTTTAGCATTTGTCCCTAAATAGGACTTCATTTGTAACATTTACTTGGCAGGAGTATTCATCTACCTGGTATGCAGAACACTTCTCAGAGCAGACTATTTATTTGCCAGTAAGGCACAAACTCTCAGACAGACTATTTATTTGCCACTATGACAGACTGTGAAAAATGAAAACAGGTACCTAGTGCTCTGATGTGCGCTTTGTGAACTTGAACTTTCGAGTTTCTCTGACACTCTATGTCACTTCCTTTTGTTGTTTATACCACTGTTTAAACCAAGAAATACTACGTTTTCCTTGCCTCCACTTGGTATTGACAAAAAACAGACAGGCTAGCTGAAATTATTCTGTTTTCCCCCTGTGCTTTTGCCATTGTCTTTTCACAGAACGCTGAGCTTAAGGGCTATTTATATTGATTTGCATAATCAAAGAGGTGTAATTCTGCCAGGAGTTGGGAAATAGCAGAAGGCACGTGCATATGCGTTACTTTCATGCTGACTGGGATTTATGGAGCGGAAGAAGGTGGAAGCTGGCATATGCACAGATTTATAGTTAAGGCATATTTTGGAACTGCAAAATGGACTGCTCTTTAGTAGTTGAAAAGCCCAATTCAGGATGCCTTTGTCTGCAACAGCAGTTGGCTGTGGACATGTTTGTCACTTCCCAACTACTGCTGTAATGTCCTCTTGGCCAAAGATTATTTTGCAAAGTGGACCAACATTTACATAATATCAAAAACTAATGTTTGTTTACCTGAGCTAAGCTGCTTCCTGAACAAATGTTCTGCTGTTTGTGAGCACCAGAAGACTTAAACAGTGACCAGTGTCAAAACCTCGGAGCTAATGAAAGAGATATGTCAGCTCCTTTGAATCCACCACTATCTCACCACTATGCTACAGTCTTGGAATTATAGCCTTGGGGTGTGATTCAGTAGGACACTGGTCACCCAGGTGTTCATCTTAATGACAGAGAATCAGAAGGACTGGGACAAAGTCCTTCTGCTGTGATGTGGGATTACTCTACTAGGGTACACACCTTTCCTTAAAATATTGGAACACTAGAACTAGTGTCACAAGAAAAGGCCATTCTGCCTAACAAGCTTTTCCATTCTTTTCACCTAGGTTGTTTAAAATAGAATCAAGTCGATTGTAATATCCCTAAACTCCTGCCCTCCACCACACTACTTGGTAATGTATTCCATATGTGTACAGTTCTTTGTGTAAAGAAAATCTTTCCAAAATTTGTGCAAACTCTAACATTAACATTTTTTCAACCAAGTCAATATGTTCTTTTTGTAGAATGTATTTTAAAGTAACAGATGGGGTCCACTGTGCTCATTTCTTTCAGAATTTTGAACACATCAATTATGTCACCTCCTAATCTCCTTTTGCTTAAACTGAAAAGGTTCAACTCCTTCTGTCTTTCCAGAATCAGTCTAGTTGCTCTTCTCTGAACTTTCTCTGATGCTGCTAAATCTTTTTTTTGCACTATGGAAACCAAACCTGTATACAGTACACCAGATGAGACCTCACTAGTTATGTTATACAAAACCTAAGCTTGACTTGTACTCCACACATCATGATATATACCCTAATATCCTTTTAGTCTCCTTAATCGCTACTGTTTAATGTCTGGATGTAGATAGTAATGAGTCCACTATGACTCCTAGGTTCTTGTCAAGTTTAATTTCTCACATTTTGTATTCAAACCAAACACTTTTACTTCTCACACGTAATACTTTACATTAACTTAAATTTAATTCAATTTCTGTTTACTTACATTTTACAGGTTGTGTACTCGTGTAACTCTGGTCTTTGGGACACCCCCTGAGCCCAACATCAGCACTATTCTGGGGTCGCAGTCCAGGCAAAACTTCCAGAGGAATTTGGATATGGCTCACATGTTAGTGCCGAACAATCAGAAGGTTGGTAGTAATTGGCAGAATAGGGCATATGACAGTTGTTGCCAAGGTAACCAGGCAGCCTGGTGAGGTTGTGGAGCCCACATTAAAAAATGTCTTCAATTGGTAAATAGATGGCATGTTCCTTTTAACATCACCATGGACCGGCTGTTTGAGGTTGTGTACTGGGTAAATTAGGATGTCAGGCCATGGTGGTGCACCACAATTGGACAGCCCCTTACCCTCATGCGATTTACAAAACCAACAAAAATAAATTAAAAACAAAATCCTTTACTCTGTTTTTGGTTTCATTTTTGAAAACCGGAACTCTGTTACTGAGTGCAACATAGGAAAAGGAGCTCTTACAATGTGCTTTTTTTCTAAAGGAAAAACAGCTGCTTCAAAAGATCTATCATTTTTGCAAGCCCTTCAGTTATCCAGCATTGCCCTTTTTTATTGACCTTTCCTTCACCCTAGCATTTGTCCCAAAAATGTAAATAGGACTTACATTTGTAACATTTACTTGGCAGGAGTATTCATCTACCTGGTATGCAGAACACTTCTCAAGGCTACATCATACACAAACACAAGAGCACTAGCCATAATGTCAGTTAACAAAGACACAAACTCCTCAGAGCAGACTATTTATTTGCCAGTAAGGCACAAACTCCTCAGAGCAGACTATTTATTTGCCACTATGACAGACTGTGAAAAATGAAAACAGGTACCTAGTGCTCTGATGTGCGCTATTATAGCCATAATGTGCTGGGCTATTACCTAAGAGTTGTGCCAGTGTCTGAACTTCATGTGATTGCTTCCTATTTCCTTTTCAAAAGCTTTCACAACATCAAAAACATATATGTATCGTAATCCCATGAGATGAACTTATGCAGACTTTCATTTAATGGACATTATTTGCTTTCTTATTTTTCTAAAGCAGAGATTAAGAGGCTTAAAAAACAAACCCACAGACCCAGGCAAAAGAGGCTTGAGTGAAAGGGATTACTGACAAAAAAACAGACAGGCTAGCAAACTGGTAATTAAAAGGGAGTTTATTATTCTTGGAGTAAAGTCTGGCTAGCAGCACGGACCTTCAGATGGAACTGATTAATCTTGGCATGTTTCAAACAAAGTCAGAGTGCTCTGTTAGAATATTATCCATAAATTTTACCACCAGAGCATTCCTATAACAGAACGATATCAAGCCACATTTCCCTTTACAAGTGAAGTCATTTACACTTATTTCTGTGGAATAGGGTGTAAACTGAAGAAAGCAAACCCTACTCCTTATTCCATGTCCCTATGCTTCTAAGAGGTTCAAAAATCCATAAAGTAAAATGGGCCTAGAATCAAGAAGATGTAAATTTCACAGAGTAAAGTACTCTTTCCTCTTAAAAGGTCATTACTTAACATAGGTAAATTGTTAGGAAATGCATCTGAATTCATCAGTCATCATCAACAAGCAGTCTCAAGTAGCCTTTACTCTAGAAGGCAACATGAAAGCATAGAGCTCCACTTTACTTTCAAGGGAAAACTATTCTTAATCCTACAGTTTTTTTTTTATCCTAGCCTATTAACATGTATCGTTTTTTAGGAGGCAACACTCTTATCACATTCTGAGAAAGAAATGAAAACCCCCATTATTCAAAAATATGATTTTCATTTTTACCTTGCAACCCTAGTCTGGATTAAACAGGTTAGAAAATTATATGACATGATATTTTTTATTTTTAGTTTATTTTTTAATGTAAAAATTTTAAAATGCTTCATTTATTGGCAAGTGGTCTTTAAAAAGAGATATATAAGGCCTATAGTTCTTAAAAGAGCTGGTGCTTTGCATTGCACTGCTGTCTTACAAGTCTAGAATCATGGGTTCAAATCCTCCTGTTAGGGAACAACTTGTGAGTTTTCCCCAGTTACTTGGCTTTACCCCAGATTTCATGTTGTCTATAAACTGACCTGCTGTCCAGCGGTGTTAGACTGGTTCTTACCTTGCACCTCATGCTGCTGGAATGGATTCATTCTTGTATCTTAAGACCCTATGAAATAAGAAGGTTTAGAAAGCAGATGGATGAATTGACTGAAATCATAGGTTTGCATTAACCATGAAGCCCAGTAATCCTTTTGTTAATGAACAGCAATTTATTATTATAGATATCTGTATCCTTCATTCTTTAATTTTTTTTTCCGATTGAGCCCCTTCCCACTTAAAGTACAACAAAGAGAGGGGTAGTGAATTGATGCAGGAAAAACACACGCACACAATCATTGCACAAAGAGAAGAATGGAAATGCTAATCATGTTATTTAATTAAACATGGCCATTACAATGTCTACAACAAATAACAATATTAACAACAAAGATTCATGATGACTAGTATGGCTGCTGATTACATTATATGTCAGTTTTAGAAATACAAAAGGACAATATATGACTTTTTAGTTAGTGACCTTAAAATGGCATTGCATGTCCAAAAGCTTGTCTCATAATAGCTGTAACTAAAGGCTGCTTCAATTTAGCTTGCAGACAAATGTCTTTCTCTAGTGTGCCCACGTTGACCTGCACATACCCTATAGTTATCTCTTAGCACTTTGCATAATCAAACCCTGCAAACATGTGAATTACAAAGTCTTTTTACATTCATGCATGAGAAAGTAATATAAAATTATTTATAAAAAAACACTGAGAGAGTTTTTGGGTTATGTTTTTATACAGAGTGTACTGACGTTTAAAAAGAACTTCACGCCACTTTTTACTTGTTTATAGACAATCTAAGTCATTTTGTAGTATGTGTTTCTACAACTTAAAAATGTGTTTTTCAAATTCTGATCAAATTCAAAAGAAAACTACAGATTTCATTTCATTTAATTTTGAGTAAGATACTGTACTGGCAATTCAGTCAATATTTTTATGTGTTAGTCTTAAATTTACTTTTAAGAATATACAAGAACAACTCAATCTAACGTGGGCGGTTAAGTAAGTATTGAAGCACGACTTTCTGGTTTATTTTTTTTCCCTTGTCAGTTCTGAAATCTAAGCTGTTGTGATCACCATGTTAGCTGATTATTTTAACACTTGCACTTATTCAAAATGTCTTAAGAAAGTTGAGTGTGAGAAAGTTGCTTTATAAGTCAGTCAGTCATTTTCCAACCCGTTATATCCTAACACAAGGATTAAGGGGGTCTGCTGGAGCCAATCCCAGTCAGCACAGGGCGCAAGGCAGGAACAAATCCCAGGCAAGGCACCAGTCCACCGCAGGGCACACACACACACACCAGGGACAATTATAAGTAAAATGTATTATTATTATTATTATTATTATTATATTATTATTATTATTATTATTATTATTATTAAGAAAGTAGCAAGCGAAGGGGTGTGTTAATGTACATCCGTTAAAAGAATGAATAAGAAGAAAGTTCATTCCAATTGCAATGTATAATGTGTTTTTAACTTTTTTTTACATTTTTTTCAGCAAGCTAATCTCATTATCCTGTTCTTTCTAAGACTTTTTTAAGGCAACACTGTCTAAAATAGCAGAACATAGATGCCCAGTGCATCTCTAGGGGCTTCTTTAATTTCTTGCCTGACTGTCTCTCTGTGTGAAATCTTCCTGGATTTACACTTTCCACTGTCACGCATGTGCATTGGAGGACCTCTTCATGGGCTTGATTGAGGTATGTGATGACCCACTGGGACAAGAGGGGTTACTGTCATTAACATTGTCTTCTTCTTCTATCCCTGCAGCACTGAGAAAGCTTCCAATGAGGGCACTTAGCCTCACCCATTACAGTTGACGTGATATTAGAAGCCCGTCCGCCCATTTGCAAACAGAGTGAAGCACCAGATGGAGTTCCAGTGGCTGACCTTCATTTCCATGGCAAAGAACCTAATATCCTGCGGTGGGTTGGCACCCTGTCCAGGATTGGTTCCTGCCTTGTGCCCTGTGTTGGCTGGGATTGGCTCCAGCAGACCCCCGTGACCCTGTATTCGGCTTCAGCGGGTTAGAAAATGGATGGATGGATGGAGAACCTAATATCTTTTGTTGTTTATTTGCCCAAGTGGGCTGCTTTATAGAAGATTTCCGCTTATTAAATGGGAAAACCCAGTTGGCGTCCCAACTATTCATTCATTTTTTGACCTGTCATTCCTGCATTCACACCACGTATACACCTATTTAAGTCTGATAAGTCCCTCTTCACATCTCATCCCATTTGTAATAGTCTTTTTTTCCTCCCTCTTTCTATGTGTGCTCTTTTATAAAATAGCTGTTACACATGTACATTACACATGTGTGCCGAAGGCTCTTCACAAAAGGTAAAACAGGGGCTGGGTTTGGACAAGACGCCGTCACTAATTTGTCTTCCCTCATTCCAAATCAGAGAGGAGGATGAGCCCACACCTGGCTAATACCCGGACTTCCAGTGTGTTGCGAAAGGCTTGCCTCTTCTGGCCCAAATCAGATGAAAGAAAATACCACGCCAGAATTTGGTGTTCACTTTACACCCGCAACTGTAAGAGCCACTCTAGCCCACAGAAGTCATTCACTTGAAGCATTTTTTTGCTGAATGAACTTAGCACTCTTTACTTTGGTTTACATTTCATTTTACACCATTTACCCTTTTACGTTGCCTTCGTCTATTCTGTTTTCAAACTGTTTGTGGACTGTGGCTCTAACTACAGTATAATATTGTTCTTTATCACATTTTCTTTTAGAAGAGTACCACACAACAGGTTCTTTTCAGCATTTATAATTCTGCTGCAGGAAACGGTAGTAGGAAAATCAACAAATCGTCTGTTTTATACTCTTGTATTCTCAAACACATCTTTCTGATACCACCCACCTCATCAGCCTCTATTCTTGTGGTATTTAAATCTAATTTTTATCACAAGGCACTGCTTTTATGAATGCTAACAAATCTGACACTGCTTTGATAGATGGGAAGCTTTTTTATTTAGTTGACAGTCAATTTATAATCATATGGGAGTATTTTGGTCTCAGGTGTCACTAAACTTGACCTCACTGGCTCAGCTCCTACTCATTTCAGGTTCTTCATCTTTAAAGTTTAGTGCGTTAATCCATTGGACATTTCTTGGCTCCTTGCGATGAGAAAACTTTTTCATGTGTGACAGATTACGGGTTTTTCTCACACCCTTGTACCCTCGGACCACGCGTCAGACACCAGATTAAAGTCCAATCATAGGATATATAATAATAATAAAGTGCACAAAGCACGCTCCTCTCCACAATTCTCAATAAACAATCAAATACCAATAACAAATCCTCCACTCCCAGACGCTTAGCCACCCTGCCTTCCAACTCAGCTCATTGTCTGGGAGCTCCCACAGTCCTTTTATACTCCCTGACCCGGAGGTGTTCCTGCCCAACAGTCCACAAGTCCTTATTCCTTCCGGGTCAGGGTAAACAATGCTTTTTCTCACCCCGGAAGCCCGTCGCTCTTCCTAAGAACTCTTCGGTCCTCCCTGCAGCTCCCTCTCGTGGCCCTCATGGCATCCAGCAGGGCGGTGCATAAAAACTCCATTGTCCATGATGCCCTGCTGGTCTTCTGGGGACCTCCATGCTGCAAGGAGGGCTCCACCTGGCGGCTTGGGGGTATTGGCCGGGATAAACAGCCGGCCATCCTCCACACGTTAGCCTTCTGTCATTTTCTGTCAAGGTGCTGAACCTTCTTTTTTCATCTGAATCACCGCACTTTAAATCTGCTGTTTCTTTGGCTTTACATGTAGTATCACACTTTACTACCATGAGTTTCATTTTGAGCAAGCATTAACACTGGGAAGATTTGTGTTTCCAAAACATCAAGAGAAAACGTTCCATAGTCACAAGAAAACAAGTTACTGATACCAGTACCTTCCATATTTCAAAATGCACAAAAAGGGCTTCTTTGCCACTTTTCTCTGGCTGACTATTGCAAAGGGCAAAGAAAGTAATTGTAGAATTGGCCAGTTTTGCAGGACTTGTGAAGTATGCAATACATATGGAACAATGGAATACACTATTACAATTTAAAAAAAAAATTATACTCCTGATCAGGCCAGCTGGTTTGGGCCTTGGATGTTTCTGGTGTTGGAGAATCATTCAGTTTCCATTGTTTTAGTTGTTGTTTGGACTCTGCATTATAGTGATATATCAAGGTTTCATCCTCAGTTATGAAACACTTCTTAAAATGTTCCCAGTCTGAATTGATTAGCTAGAGATTCTCCTTGGTTACAGTGATGCTTCTTTTCAAGAGTCAACATTCTGGGAAGCCAATACACACAGAACTTTCTCATGTTTAATTGTTTATAATTAAATATATTTAATCCCCATAGTGTATATTCTGTCAAGCACTGCTAAAAATGTCTTTTGTCATCAGTATTAAACACTGGGAAAACATCTTTTCATCTTAAAGAGATGTCCTGTTACAACAGCATTTTACAGCCAATCTTTTGAATGTGGCATATGACGTACAAGTGACCTTGCTCTGTATTAACAAGAAATGAATGACTGTCCACAACTGTAATGTTCTCTAATGTTAGAAAGTTAATGATTCAAAGAAACATTTTTGAAG
The DNA here is from genome assembly GCF_016835505.1 of Polypterus senegalus. NCBI lineage: Eukaryota > Metazoa > Chordata > Cladistia > Polypteriformes > Polypteridae > Polypterus > Polypterus senegalus. The sequence goes on from NC_053161.1 coordinate 51,072,069, forward strand.
GTGCTACATCAACATCATCCAACAAGGTTCTCTGGTACAAGAAGAATATTGGCAGTTTCCTTGTTTGAAGCCAGCTCCAGCTTTGTCCAGTTGGGTTGTGTGACAGTCTGGTTTGGCTTCATGGTCCTTGGCAGCTCTCAGACCCAGAACTGTTGATAGTAATGAACCAAGATGAGCCACAGCAAATAAGGACATACACAGTCAAGAGGTGTTGAAAAGTACATTGTTTTTTATACAGGCAAAGTCTTCAGCAGTTAAGAAAGTGTACTGTAGTCAATTCATAAATAAATATATAATGCATATACTGTAAGTAAATGTCTTTGTGTAGTTTAAAGTAAACAAATAAATAATAAATAACCATAAACTCGAGGTTAAAAATCACAAATCGCTTAAAAACAAAAATGAGCCACGGAGCATCTTTCTAAAAGTGAACCCTCCTCTGCTAATCCCAGATAGGATCCTGCAGAAAGAGGAGCCATCCTTCTGACAGGCACAGCCAACCTTTAAAATCCAGAGCCTGGTCCTGGTTTTTAACTCAGGCTCCCAACAGGGTGCTGTGCCGAGCCTTACTCCTACATCTCCCTGGTGCCACTCCTTTGCCCTACATGGAAGCCAATGTTAAGCACCGGGTCACTCCTGTTGCCTCAAGGATGCTCGAACATAGCGACCCTCTTCAGCCCATTTGAGTGTTGGGCATACGCTCCTCCATAACACTGTTTTCTCAGATGTCTGCCTCCACTCTACCACATTGGCTCTTTGCTTTGCTTCTTTCCTTTAACATTTAACCGCTGACCCTTTCTCTTGCTTCCTGCCAAGGCTCCTCTCTTAACCCTCCTTGGCATGGTGTCACAATTACAAGCTCACAGAAAGTCAGTGAGACAATTGGAACTAATCACACACTCACATGCAATTGTGATCAGCCCCAATCACCCCATGTAAAATACTGGGGCTGAACAAGCATCGTTTTATTTACATAAAAATCTCACATTGCCACAAACCCTGGTATACAATATATACCACTGCATGGTTTGGAAAAAAGGTAAAGGCAGATGATTTGATGACTTCCAGCAAGAGGACACTCAAATGTTAAACCTTTAAATACTTGGCAGATAGTAGCAAATGGGTGTTGTAGCTCTCTCTTTCTTATCATCTGGCTTGAATGCTGTATTATCGTGGTATTTCCCTCTACTTGCCCTTTTACCTGTTTCCTCAAGGGTAAGTGTTCTCGTCAAGTTCGTTATCGGGTTGGTCTACTGTTGCACTTTAAGATGAATACACACACACATAGATAAACACACACACAGACCCTAACCACAACAGTGCCCCACACAAGTGCTTTAGGAATAAACAGCCTGTCATTCAGCACTTCAAGAGACTTACTTATTTTCGGCACGAACAACAATACAATGTTTTAGTGATATCTCAGACCTAAATATTACTTTTGGTCTACAAGAATACATTTAAACATACAAAGACTCAGCACTCTTGACTATAGGCCATTCATCAGCCAAGAATACCTTCTTTCTCGTATTTGTTCCTTCTGTTGAGTATAGCGCTCTCACTCTCAGCCTTATAAACCTCGCAGCACAGAAATAATGGCAAAAATCCGGCTGTCACCAGGTGCTCAAAGAAATCTAACTTATTACTTCAATCACTCTAGACATTAAGACAAAGCATTGAAAGTTAAAAGCAGCATGGTATTTATTACAAGAATAATAATAATACCACAAGAACAAAGAATACTAGAAAATAGGTACTGATAGGAAAGTCTGAATATATATAGTCTTTAGAAAAAGCTTACGAAAAAGTTACAGATGACAAGGATGAATGTCCCAGGGAGGCATTTGATTTAGCAATCGATGTTCATGATGACTTTCTGACGACCAGGGCCGTCTTCGTCCATTCCTCTTCTTCTCTTCTTCTTCTTTGCTTCTCTCTTCTTCTCCCTTTGCTTCTCTCTTCTTCTCCCTTTGCTTCTCTCTTCTTCTCCCTTTGCTTCTCTCTAACTTGCTTTCCAAACCAAGGCATATTTATTATGAAATGTCAAGCCTTGGTTTCACAACACATGCACCCGATTGGCTGGCTGTCCAAATGATTGATGAATTAATTCACTGTCCGTTTTCCCACACAACAAAACTTTTGATGTACTCTGAGGTATCAGTAGTTCTTCCTGTCCCAGGCTATAAAGCAAATTGTTGTTCCAGATGTCCATCCATAAAGTAATCAATAGCCTGAGGTATCAGCTCAGCATCCTTTCCCAGGCTATAAACCAAATTAGCACGAAGCTATGAACAAGTGTTATAAAAGTTAGGTGTAAGGGAAGAAAACCTGCTTTAATTTGTTAATTTCATCTGTTGTCTTGTCTTGAACAAAATATAATGGAAACCAAAATGTACAGATTTTATACACCATAACAAATGCTATTCACAACATTTGCCCAATAAGTGATACAACATGCATATACATACACCAGTGCATAGTGGATGCCCCCTCAGACTCCATGAGGCAGGAGAGCCTCCAGAACACACAGAGATCCTCATCGGCCCTCCACAAAGTCAGCCATAAAATCATATATTACATTTTTAAAAACACAGAAAATATTTGTGCATTTTTTGGTTAAACAAAACAGAAGCTGCTATGTCCTGTTGTATGAAATTACAGGCAAAGGAGGGGCAGGCATAGTACTACTTGAAATTTGTAGAATTTAGCAGTAAACAATGAAGAGTTGCATTATGATAAGAAAAAGAAAATAACTACACACTGCTTAAAGCAAGCAATCGGCACAACAAACCATTGCCAAACATTACGTACCATAACAGCTATGGTTAAATCATCAGTGGAAAATGGAATTATCATAACCTAAAATTACAGTATGTCAGGGGGCTCAAGCATCTCAGCGAGCTCCACACAAAAGGCTTCTTCTTCATCATCTTCATCTTTTTGTCATCCTTGCCCACCTCCCCCCATTGTTGTTGACAATGAGCCTATTAATAAATATGTGCCGAACAACCTGACCACCCCACACCTAGGTAGAAAAAACAATATATAGTAGTAAATAAATAACACTGAGGTCTCAAAATGATTCATTCATTAATTCCATATCAGTTCTCCTCCAAATTGCAACAATCTGGTCAGGCACAACACAAGTTTAATTTCATTTAATTTCTGAGAAAATATTAGTTTGAATAGTTGCTGACTTCAGCAAAGAAACAGATGAGTTTGAATTACGGTAGAATACCCTTGTAGCATTTTTTTAGAGACTGACAAAAAAACAAAAAAAATTTTAAATGGAGAAAATTGTCAGGGATTTCTCTGAATCCTATTAGTACAGGTCTAGGTTTACTGTATTTATTCATTTTTTAAATATACCTTACTGCAGTTTTCATTATGATTGATATTTATGATCAAATTTGATGAGTCCTAATTTGGTCTGTTTAATTTGTCCACTTATTATTGTGATTTTTGTCATTTCAGACCTTTTGTCATTTCCTTTTCATGAACACCATCACATTGTTGACAGCAACTGTGCCATTGTTAAACTGCCACATACAGTGGAGTTTTTAAAGCTAAAAAGGCAACATTCATACTGCAACTTACAGTGAATGTGATACAGATCTAATGCTTTTGGGGAAGTGTGATTGGCAAAAAAGATATGCAATCAGAACATTTCCGAAAACATTTCTACTGCTCTTGTAACAACTGCTTGGCATCCAAAGTTCTCCCATCGCACTCTTACTACTCCTGTGGGCCACTTGTTTCTATGTACAGGACACCGGCAGTAATACGTGCGCTCAACCCAACAGCTCTGATCTTTTCTTTCCTGTTTCTCTTCCTTGCTATCATGAGCTTACCAATGTACAGATGTCCTACAATGAAACAATTTAAAGTAGAGCAGCAGCCAGCATCTGTCTAAAAAATTATTTTTTTTAATTTTGTGCACATTCAGGATAGACATCTGTACTGATATCAGATTTGGATCAGTTGCAAAATTAATTTGTGCAGTGAAAAAGAAAATTGCAATACAGTTAGTCCCTCTTAGCTGGTTTGTGCATTTAAAGACGCTTCCTCAGATAATGTTCAGCATCAGCATCCAAAAAACATACAGATGCTAAAAATGGGAATGTTAAATTGGGGTTCCATTGTTAATGATTTTTTCTCAAGGAGAGGCCTCACACTTCTCCTATTAAGGGAGGAGCCAACAATTTTGCCCATTGCCAGTGGCATTCACCCCTTTTCCCCACTTTAACTAAAAAATCTAGGCAACAGTTGTAATCATATTTTCCACTTTCTCTCTGGACTTTACATTTCAATTAGACCATGTTCTGGCAATCAAATTGTATCTCATAATCTAAATACAATCTAAAATACCTGTACATGCATGTATTAATAATGCATGCTAAAACAATGTGTAAAATAATTGAGTACTTGTGACATACTAATTAACTATACGGCATTTACCACACGCTACAGATATGCTACAAGCCATCCTGCCTAAAGTTTTCTCTTTGGGAGGCAAAAGTTCCCAGTGTTTTCACATTCTTTAACAATATACGTTTCCCACAGGTATCATCCTGGAACTACATTCAAAGTTGAAAGAGTAAAATTGGGTTAAACCAACTGAACAACTGGAGCCTTGCAGAGAAAAAAAGAGAGGTTTCAGTTTTTTTGTTGTTCTGTACTCAATGTGGTATTTTTGTATTTGAATTTTTTTTTTATCTTTAGTACTTCTTCTACAAACAGGTGCTTGACTATGTATGTTTTAGTACATCCTGTATATCAGCTAGCCATATCAATATAACTGTGATAAGAATTTTCTCCGACGTGAGGCATGTACAAGATGCAGCCTTGCTCTCAAGATAAAAAGGGACAGATAAATGGCTACAACTGTGAATGCTTTCCACTTCTCTCTGTCCCTCACATGGATGATCAGTTAAATATATTTGCTTTTAGCTGATAGTGCATTGTAACACAGTTAACTTTATCATGGGTTAATTCCAATATGCAATTCTCCTATCTAGGGCACAACTCAGTGTCCTGCTTTTTTCCTGTCCCACAGCTGAATCCTTAAGTGTAGTGCTTTCTCACTGAAATAACAAGAAAAACTATGTCTATTAATCTGTTTTGTTATATTGCTTTTTGAGATTCCTATATCCTTAACCATGAATAAAATGCAATGACTAATGTTTTAAGTTTTAAAAATTTAAGACAATGGGTGTTAGTTATAGTGCTGTTATTTAGTTAAGTGTATCAGAAGTATTTTGATACTAACTAAGTAGTTTTCTGTATACAATGATTGTATTTCCAGGGCTAATTATTGGCAGGCAGTATGGTATAAAGGTTATGGCTTTGGACTTTAAACCCTGCTACTAGCACTGTGTGACCATGAGCAAGTCACCTCACCTGCCTATACTCTAATTTGAAAAACATTGCATTTCAAATGCTGTAAGTCACCTTGAATAGAAGCATCAGTCAAATAATAAGTAATAATAATATTATCTGGAGCTGCTTACTCTTTTACAAAAATAAATACTGTAAAACTACAGTAAGGGTTCTTTGTGGACTGAATGCTAAATTAGTACATGTCACAATTTCAAATTTTATAGTGTAAGTAGTATATGTTCTTCTGTATATTTGTCATACCCTTTCCCTATAGAACATGTTTTTCTTGCAAGATTATGACCACTTTCTTAGAAAAACTCACACATTAAACCTATATGGCATATATGTAACATATATAAATCTAAAACTAAATCTTACGAAATACTTTCCATATAACTACATAATGTACTATACCTTGTTTGTAAGATATTTATATGATTTTTAGTATGGAATTAACACGTCTCATATAAAAGGCCATATGAGCATTAAAGTAAGTTTTAATATTATTTCTATTAGAAAAAACTACAATGTTGTAAGGACGTGATTAATACATGTTTGGGTCTTAGCCTTCGATGTGGTCGTAGTGACCAGAGATATTTTAATTTGGGTTAACAGAGTTTGAATCTCAATGTCACAAGTGAAAATTAGATATAGATTAGATAGATTTGGAGGATATTAGATAGATTAGATAGAACATATTACTGTGACAGAAAACACATACAGATCAAGTCAGATTTTGATAATATTACCTAAATACACCAAATCAGACTCCTCATCCTTGCTAAATTCTGTTTGTAGGTAACTTAATCCAATCAAAGATCATAGGAAAACAAAATAGAAAAAAATACAAGAAAATATATAGATTAAACGATATACTGTATTTCAATAATGTGTCTCTGAAAGAGGCCCTAGACTTAGTAATTCCTTTCATCCAATAGGGAACAGAGAATAAAAAATTCAACATACGTTAATGATTTCAATCTCACCCTTCAATTGAAAAGCTAGAATGTACATTGAGAGCAACAAAATTATGGGTCTTCCAGAAAGCACTGACTGACAGTGTTATAAAGTTTAAAAACGGTTTTATTCTTGCTAGTTTTGAAAACTTATTAATAAAGAAAGAAGTACTAACATTCTTATGCTGTTTTAAACAGTTGCTAATTTGACAAATGGAAAACCTCAGGAAAATCCTTGAAACATTAACATCACAGGTTTTAAAAATTTCTTTAATGATAAATAGATAACTTAAGACTCCAGATCTTAAATGTCATTTCAGAAAATTAGTATATTAATACTAATAATATTGCAGTGTTAAAGCCTACATCACCGTATACAAAAGTCTATGTAATTTTGCTTAATTTACACTATCAAATATTTCAGTTCTAAAATGAAGCACACTCCCTGTTAATTAGGTCCAAACTCAACATGGCTACCAAAAGCTAAATTATAATATGGGCATAACCCAATATTAGCATTTTCAATAAATCTGTACTAACTTGGCACAGATCCTAAAGCATTGAATTGTTATCAGTTCATCATTATTGACAAAAATCAAATACAGATTCAAATGTGCTTTTTATAATTTAATTTAAAAGTTACGTGTTCTTTCAGCTTCCCAGTTTCTGTCTCATCTTACTCATTGTTGTGCCAAGAATGAAAATGACAAACTACAAGTGTTTGATAAAAGGGATCAGGAAATTAGAGGAGTTGTACACATTGATATGGTTTGGGATTTATTACTATTTTATGTATTTATTTTAAACATTTCAAGTGATTGGGGATTCGTTTTGGGAGATTTGGGGTCATTTCTGGTGTTCATTTTCCAATAATCCATTTACTTTATAAGTTGTGTAATATTTTGGGTTGCTTTGGCCACCATTTTCTATTTTAATAGTCATTGCCATTTTAAGCACATATCATCATTACAGTATCTTGTGTTATTAGAGGCATGTCCTCAAAGGCCTTGACCCACAGGAAATTGATACAATAGGCCAAAACATTTGCAGGAAGTTCACTTCCTCATCTGAGCTGCATATTCAAAACACCTTCTTGCAAAAATGTTTGTTTAATTAAAACTTTGTCTAATTCTTTTGGTTCAGACATTTTTGCAAACTTTGATTTTTGCCTTACATTTTGGCTTGTTGATAGTGTCTTTTGATCTCTCACTTTTGACCTTTTCTGTCCCTCATCAATCTTCTGGTTCTCACTAAAAATTCTTAGTTCCCTGACATGACACATATGTAGCCATTAGTCAAAATTATGAAGCATAAAAAACAAGAGCCAAAGTAAAATTAAATCCTAATTCAAAGCCAAAATGAACAGAAACTGGATGGGACATTTTCAGTACACACAAACACACTCCAAAATATTTGCAGTTTCTTTTTAGGAATATCCACTGTCTCAGACAAGTCTCAGCTGGCATCCTTTATACCTTTGACCTCAAATATCACGTGATAGGTAACCCTGGGCATCACCAAATAGCATCACCCAAGCTATCATCACAACAAAAAATAAGCTCATGATGGATGGCAGTGTCCAGGATTAAAAAGCATCACATTAAGACCCAAAATATACCTCTAAAAAAACAAAACATAAATACTTAGAAAATATACCATAAAGAAAAACTAATAAAAAATAACACACCTCATAGCATTCATTGCAAGTCACTTGATTTGTTTCTGTCTGCTTTTTGCACTGGTCACTTTTTAGATTTCAGTGCAGCTTTTGACATTTTTGACCACAATATTATGTTACACAGACTTAAAAGTTCCGTTGGACTTGTGGCCATTTTCCTTGTCTGGTTTATTTCATATTTATTAAATCAACTTTAGTACGTACATAAATATGATGATAGCGCTCTGTCATTATATTCTCAAGTTAGATGTGACATCCCCCATGCCTCAGTACTTGGAATGTTACTATTTTCACTTTACATTCTGCCTTTGGGAAATATAGCTAGCAAATAATATTCACTTTTACTTGTTTGCAGGTGATACTCAACTATATCTTTTCTTCAGTACAAATGACATTTCTTCCATTACATCTTTAAATAATTGTGTTATTAAAAGATTGGATGAGTGATAATTACTTGTCTTTCAATACAGAAGAAACACAAATATTATTAATTGGTGTGAATGACACACCAATGGACTGTCAGTTTTATTTTAGGTCAGTGGACCTAAATATCAGTTATCTCAGTTAATATCACTTTATATCTGATATAATCTTTGGTAGCAGTATATATGTTGGTATTAAGTAAGCTAGTACTCCTGCAACCAGAAATATTGGGGGCTTTGAGATTCAACAATAAAACGAAGTAATCTTTTTCCTACTTCACTGTCAAACACATACTTTGTTGGAGGGGAAGTGTGGCCATTTGGCCTATGTCAGCTCAGCTGTGAACTTGCCTAACTTTGACTATGGTTTTGTCTATTATAACCATCTGTGGACCCCCCCCCAAGAGATTTACCTTGTCCTGTGAATATCCATTGAATTGATAATAGTTTTGATGCTCTTTGTAATAACTAAGATAATAGTAGCAAGCCGTGTGTTACTCTCTTTTGTTTAGAGCTTTTCACTTGTGTTAACAATTTTTCTGTATCACTTTTTTCTAAACAGTCCCCAGGCTGATGTGAGTCAATTATATTTAACCTCTTTTGTAGGTTGCTTTAGATAAAAGTGCCTGCTAAGTGAATACTTGTAAATGTATTTGTTTATTGGTGACTATGTTGGCAGAGGTGGAATGGACCAGTGGCAGTGAGAAACAAAGAGGATGGCACAGGAGAGTGACAGTTGGCAACAACATAATGAGGAGGCAGGAGTAGAGTAGCTATCGGTAGGCTGGTGACATTTCTGGAATGGTTGAGTTGCTGTGCATACCTTTTTAAACTCTATTAAATAAATACACACACGTTTAGTAAATCTATGAAAAGACAGCCCCTACCCAAGTAGTACAACCCCGCGTCATGTGTAGGAATCCACTCTAGGCAATAGAGGATCTGTTGGTGACTAAAAATTGTCCTGGCTACAGCTGGAAACTTCTCATTCTAGGGGAAAAGGAGATAACCGCTACCCAAATAGTACAACCCCATGTGCATGAAATTTAATCTATCTGTCCATTCATTTTCTTATCCCACTCATGCAATTTATTTTAAGATGGATGCCAGAATTTAAAGAAAGTAGAAAGGTGGTGCTGAGAAAGCAAGGATTAAGCAAAAAAATTGCACTGGAGAAAGAGGCAGCATAATGTACAAACATTTCAACTTTATTTAGATGGTAAGAAAACTTATCATTTGTTAACTTACAACACTGCATTGGTGCACAGATTTAGTAGGACTACGTGGCAGCAAAGTAGCCAGCTGACTATGGTAGCAAATGTGGCAGTCCAATGAATGCTCAAAACACGCATAATGGCGCTAGATGCCTGCCCAATTAATTCTGTGATGCTTAAGAAGGAGTTGCCTAGGCAGGATACATTAAATTGACATATTCTTTGAATATTAACATAAATTAGCTATGGCCTTAAAAAAGTAAAATAGAAAAAGCCTATGGAGACAGGGGCAGGAGGTCATAAAGAAAGAAGAGCAACAGGTATGTGTAGCATTAGGGTGCTGTGGTGTGATGATAGGGTGGAGGTTTGAGAGTATTTTTCCATTTTACAAAGAATTATATGACCACAGTAAAATATTATTATGACTGCAAGATATAAAGACATTATCTGTGGAAAGATACACAATAATATATTATAGCTATAAAGGTATCATGTGTTATGTATTGCAAGGTTATAATTGTCCATGGTACATACAGTGGTGTGAAAAACTATTTGCCCCTTTCCTGATTTCTTATTCTTTTGCATGTTTGTCACACAACAAAATGTTTCTGATCATAAAACACATTTAACCATTAGTCAAATCTAACACAAGTAAACACAAAATGCAGTTTTTAAATGATGGTTTTTATTATTTGGGGAGAAAAAAAATCCAAACCTACATGGCCCTGTGTGAAAAAGTAATTGCCCCTTGTTAAAAAACAACCTAACTGTGGTGTATCACACCTGAGTTCAATTTCCGTAGCCACCCCCAGGCCTGATTACTGCCACACCTGTTTCAATCAAGAAATCACTTCAATAGCAGCTGCCTGACACAGAGAAGTAGACCAAAAGCACCTCAAAAGCTAGACATCATGCCAAGATCCAAAGAAATTCAGGAACAAATGAGAACAGAAGTAATTGAGATCTATCAGTCTGGTAAAGGTTATAAAGCCATTTCTAAAGCTTTGGGACTCCAGTGAACCACAGTGAGAGCCATTATCCACAAATGGCAAAAACATGGAACAGTGGTGAACCTTCCCAGGAGTGGCCGGCCGACCAAAATTACCCCAAGAGAGAGCGACTCATCCGAGAGGTCACAAAGTCCCCAGGACAACGTCTAAAGAACTGCAGGCCTCACTTGCCTCAATTAAGGTCAGTGTTCACGACTCCACCATAAGAAAGAGACTGGGCAAAAATGGCCTGCATGGCAGATTTCAAGACGCAAACCACTGTTAAGCAAAAGAACATTAGGGCTCGTCTCAATTTTGCTAAGAAACATCTCAATGATTGCCAAGACTTTTGGGAAAACACCTTGTGGACTGATGAGACAAAAGTTGAACTTTTTGGAAGGCAAATGTCCCGTTACATCTGACGTAAAAGGAACACAGCATTTCAGAAAAAGAACATCATACCAACAGTAAAATATGATGGTGGTAGTGTGATGGTCTGGTGTTGTTTTGCTGCTTCAGGACCTGGAAGGCTTGCTGTGATAGATGGAACCATGAATTCTACTGTTTACCAAAAAATCCTGAAGGAGAATGTACGGCCATCTGTTTGTCAACTCAAGCTGAAGCGATCTTGGGTGCTGCAGCAGGACAATGACCCAAAACACACCAGCAAATCCACCTCTGAATGGCTGAAGAAAAACAAAATGAAGACTTTGGAGTGGCCTAGTCATCAAAGTCCTGACCTGAATCCAATTAAGATGCTATGGCATGACCTTAAAAAGGCGGTTCATGCTAGAAAACCCTCAAATAAAGCTGAATTACAACAATTCTGCAAAGATGAGTGGGCCAAAATTCCTCCAGAGTGTTGTAAAAGACTCATTGCAAGTTATCGCAAACGCTTGATTGCAGTTATTGCTGCTAAGGGTGGCCCAACCAGTTATTAGGTTCAGGGGGCAATTACTTTTTCACACAGGGCTATGTAGGTTTGGATTTTTTCTCCTAAATAATAAAAACCATCATTTAAAAACTGCATTTTGTGTTTACTTGTGTTATATTTGACTAATGGTTAAATGTGTTTGATGATCAGAAACATTTTGTGTGACAAACATTCATTATTCTTATTATTTCATGAATAAGAAATCAGGAAGGGGGCAAATAGTTTTTCACACCACTGTAGTTGAACAATTATACAGTAGTAGTCCTGTTAATGATTTATTGTCTTTGTTATTAAAGGTGAGGATGTTGGAAGTTAGTTCAAGTGCAGAATCTATGCCAGAGACATCAAACAGTTGTACTTCTGGGTACATGACAGAGACAACAACAGATGATAAAGAATAGGATAAAGAAACAGATACTCCAGCAGATTATAGGAATGTAGAGAAGGCTGCTACACACATTGATTACTTTACACATCACCAGTCCAAAGATCTTGATCTGTTTTTCTGCTATCAGCTCCAATAATGCCCAAAACAGAGCATGTTGCAGATGTGGTATAAGGGATTGGAAATAATTTAAAATAAATAAATAATTGCCACAGAGTTTTAAAAATAAGGTTGTGTTTAGTTATTAAAACACTTATCTAACATTACACATACACTATGTTATATAGGCCACAATTATTTGAACTTGACAGATTCCATCCATCCATCCATCCTCTTCCGCTTATCCGAGGTCGGGTCGCGGGGGCAGCAGCTTAAGCAGAGAGGCCCAGACTTCCCTCTCCCCGGCCACTTCTTCCAGCTCTTCCGGAGAATCCCAAATGCGTTCCCAGGCCAGCCGGAGACATAGTCCCTCCAGCGTGTCCTGAGTCTTCCCCGGGGTCTCCTCCCGGTTGGACGTGCCCGGAACACCTCCTGATCAGATGCCCGAGCCACCTCATCTGACTCCTCTCGATGCGGAGGAGCAGCGGCTCTACTCTGAGCCCCTCCCGGATGACTGAGCTTCTCACCCTATCTTTAAGGGAAAGCTCAGACACCCTGCGGAGGAAACTCATTTGCGATTGTATTCGCGATCTCGTTCTTTCGGTCACTACCCATAGCTCATGACCATAGGTGAGGGTAGGAGCGTAGATCGACTGGTAAATTGAGAGCTTTGCCTTACGGCTCAGCTCCTTTTTCACCACGACAGACCGATGCAGAGCCGCATCACTGCGGATGCCGCACCGATCCGCCTGTCGATCTCACGCCCATTCTTCCCTCACTCGTGAACAAGACCCCGAGATACTTGAACTCCTCCACTTGGGGCAGGATCTCTCCCCCAACCCTGAGAGGGCACTCCACCCTTTTCCGCTGAGGACCATGCTCGGATTTGGGAGGTGCTGATTCTCACCCCAGCCGCTTCACACTCAGCTGCAAACCGATCCAGAGAGAGCTGAAGATCACGGCCTAATGAAGCAAACAGGACAACATCATCTGCAAAAGCAGTGACCCAATCCTGAGTCCACCAAACCGACCCCTTCAACACCCTGGCTGCGCCTAGAAATTCTGTCCATAAAAGTTATGAACAGAATCGGTGACAAAGGGCAGCCCTGGCGGAGTCCAACTCTCACTGGAAACGGGCTCGACTTACTGCCGCAATGCGGACCAAGCTCTGACACCGTTGTACAGAGACCGAACAGCTCTTATCAGGGGTCCGTACCCCATACTCCCGAGCACCCCCACAGGATTCCCGAGGGACACGGTCGAATGCCTTTTCCAAGTCCACAAAACACATGTAGACCGGTCGGGCAAACTCCCATGCACCCTCCAGGACTCTGCTAAGGGTGAAGAGCTGGTCCACTGTTCGCGACCAGGACTAAAACCACACTGTTCCTCCTGAATCCGAGGTTCGACTATCCGACGGACCCTCCTCTCCAGAACCCCGAATAGACTTTTCCAGGGAGGCTGAGGAGTGTGATCCCTCTATAGTTGGAACACACCCTCCGTCCCCTTTTAAAGAGGGGACCACCACCCCGGTCTGCCAATCCAGAGGCACTGTCCCGATGTCCATGCGATGTTGCAGAGACGGTCAACCAAGACAGTCCTACAACATCCAGAGCCTTAAGGAACTCCGGCGATCTCATCCACCCCGGGCCCTGCCACCAAGGAGTTTTTGACCACCTCGGTGACTTCAGTCCCAGAGATGGGAGAGCCCACCTCAGAGTCCCCAGGCTCTGCTTCATAATTGGAAGGCATGTTAGTGGGATTGAAAAGGTCTTCGAAGTACTCCTCCCACCGACCCACAACGCCCGAAGTCGAGGTCAGCAGCGCACCATCCCCACCATATACGGTGTTGACACTGCACTGCTTCTCCCTCCTGAGACGCCGGACGGTGGACCAGAATCTCCTCGGCCGTCCAAAGTCGCTCTCCATGGCTCTCCAAACTCCTCCCATGCCCGAAGTTTTGCCTCAGCAACAACGAAGCGCGTTCCGCTTGGCCTGCCGGTACCTATCAGCTGCCTCCAGAGACCCACAGGACAAAAAAGTCCTATAGGACTCCTTCTTCAGCTTGACGGCATCCCTCACGCCGGTGTCCACCAACGGGTTCGGGATTGCCGCCACGACAGGCACCGACCACCTTGCGGCCACAGCTCCGTCAGCCGCCTCAACAATAGAGGCACGGAACATGGCCCATTCGACTCAATGTCCCCACCTCCCTCGGGACGTGGTTGAAGTTCTGCCGGAGGTGGGAGTTGAAGCTACTTCTGACAGGGGACTCTGCCAGCCGTTCCCAGCAGACCCTCACAACACGCTTGGGCCTACCAGGTCTGACCGGCCAACTCACCACCAGGTGGTGATCAGTTGACAGCTCGCCCCTCTCTTCACCCGAAAGTGTCCAAGACATATGGCCGCAAGTCCACGACACACCACAAAGTCGATCATCACCTGAGGCCTAGGGTGTCCTGGTGCCAAGTGCACATATGAACACCCTTATGCTTGAACATGGTGTTAGTTATGGACAATCCATGACGAGCACAGAAGTCCAATAACAAAACACCGCTCGGGTTCAGATCGGGGGGGCCATTCCTCCCAATCACGCCCTTCCAGGTCTCACTGTCATTGCCCACGTGAGCATTGAAGTCTCCCAGCAAAACGAGGGAATCCCCAGAAGGTATGCCCTCTAGCAACCCCCCAGAGACTCCAAAAGGGTGGATACTCCAAACTGCTGTTGGCGATACGCACAAACAACAGTCAGGACCCTTCCCCACCCGGCGGAGGGAGGCCACCCTCTCGTCCACCGGGTAAACCCCAATGCACAGGCTCCAGTGGGGGCAATAAGTATGCCCACACCTGCTCGGCACCTCTCACCGGGGGCAACTCCAGAGTGGTAGAGAGTCCAGCCCCTCTCAAGGAGATTGGTTCCAGAGTCCAAGCTGTGCGCCGAGGTGAGTCCGACTATATCTAGCCGGAACCTCTCGACCTCGCGCACTAGCTCAGGCTCCTTCCCCTTCAGAGAGGTGACATTCCACGTCCCAAGAGCCAGTTTCTGTAGCCGAGGATCAGACCGCCAAGGTCCCGCCGCCACCACCCAACTCACACTGCACCCAACCTCCTTGGCCCCTCCAATAGGTGGTGAGCCAATGGGGAGGAGGACCCACGTTACCTCTTCGGGCTGTGCCCGGCCGAGCCCCATGGGTGCAAGCCCGGCCACCAGGCACTCGCCATCGAGCCCCACCTCCAGGCCTGGCTCCAGAGGGGGCCCGGTGACCAGCGTCCGGCAAGGGAAAACGTCGTCCAAGGTTTTATTCTTCATGGAGGTTTATTGAACCGCTCTTTGTCTCATCCCTCACCTAGGACCAGTTTGCCTTGGGTGGTTCTACCAGGCATAAAGCCCCGGACAACATAGCTCCTAGGATCATTGAGACACGCAAACCCCTCCACCACGATAAGGTGACGGTTCAAGGACAGATTACTTTGTATTAATGCCAGGTCTTGAACTGGATTACAGTTGGGTAGAAAAATGTAGAAATACTGTATAATTTACAAAGGAGGATACATGATGTGGAGGACCATGCTATTTGTGTGGCAGAACAATTTTATAAGATACTAGGGGGTTCCCCCTTGCTCACTTTGCTTGCTAATCACCCTGGCCTGCGCTAGGTGCCAGCCAGTTTGCGTCTCTGCCAAACGTGTTGTGAAGAGGGGGGCTGAACGGACCCCAAGGAGATGTGGTCGCTCCTCCAAAGCCCTCTCTTAAACAGTGATACATTGGGAAATAAATACAGTTTTTTTTTACCTCCTCTTTTCTTGATCAGCTGCTGGCTTGCTGCTGCTGCCGTGCTGCATGATCTGCATTTTGCGCAGTGCTTTGAACATTTAAAAGCCTGTACAGCAGCAGTCCTACTCCTTGTCTTTTATTTCCGGCCCCGGTGGCGTGGTTAACTCCTTTGGTACAAAGTCTCGTCTCGCGGGACATGAGTTCTTGATACTTTTTAGTTTATAATTTAAAAATGGAATAAAAATCTGAAAATCTAACAACATCACATAAAATTGTTGCACTTTTAGGCTTAGGATTTTAGATATACAGATTGTAATACAAGGTAACTGTAAAGATCAACAGTTATTTACTGCATATTGAAGATGCTAATAGTGCTTGCAAGCATCACACTTTTAAAAAGAATGGTTCTTTAATGGCATGTTACTGGGTTGTGTGGTTACGTATAACCTGGTAGCATTCTTTACATACAGTATAACTTGGTTCTTTGCATGGGCAAAGCAGAAATCGTTAATGTATAGTAAGCTACCTAAAAAAGATGCTGACAGATCAAGAAAACCCAAACACCCCGTATTATTGTATGCAGCAAAAATCCTTTTCAAATCATAAGCCCATTGCCGTATAACAAATCTGTTATTATCTCTTCATGACTATGTATGGAACCTGTTACGTACTAAATAAAAAAGTTTCTTTCTGGATGGTTCTTTTGGGAACATTTGTTTCCTTATGGTATCACTCTGAAGAACCACTTTGACACCTTTATTTTTAAGAGTATAGGACTCAGGAAAGGTGTTGGTTGAAATATTCAAATTTATGAGCCAGAATCCTCAGGATGATAGGCCTTGCAAAAACTAACTATAAGTAACAGGAGTTGGAAAAATTCTCTTAGTTCAGTTTTCACTGATAATTTGGCGCCGAAGGATTATAAGCAGAACGGTTTGTGTACAACACATTAACTGTTTAAAAGCTGTGGAAGCTGAGAGGTAGCAGAGGTGTTGTCCGAGAGCCAGTGACTCAGTGAGTGCAGCACAGAAGAGATTCTCAAATGGGAAGCAGGGAACAGCTTCTCTTTGCCTTATTAGAGCCTCACTTTGACACCTTAAGACTAAAGTGATAGTGGTAGACATCTCTTAAGACTATTATATTGAGGGCAACTGTTTGTTATAGCATTGGGTTGTAACACTAGAGCTGTAGTAGCCGTAGCACTGGGAAGAAACATCTATTTTAAATAAACAGCAAAACTGACTATTCAATCAGTTCAGCTGTATGTGTCTGTTTTCTTTCACTGCACGCCTGTGGTCATTACATGAAATATTTGGCCAAGAAAGATCACACTCACAGCTTGTGTGCTGAGATTTCTTAAAATATTCTTACAATATTAGACACATTTTATTTGGCCAGTTTGTTTTATTTATAGATCAGTCACCACATACTCATTTTGTGATTCTTAAATGTTAAATGAAGTTATTTCAATTGGGGAGGACAGTATATGATTTTAAAACAATATATACAGTATGCATGCATGCGTGCTTGGGAAATTAGGTATGATCATCAAAGTAATCAGATAGCAATTTGCTAAGAGCTCTAAAAGAACTCATCTACTGGGTGAAACATAATCTGCTATCTTGTAGTTATCATTATTTGTATTGTTTGCCTGTTCTTGCCAAACCAGTCTTCACATTTGCTTCTTTATTATTTGAGTATGTAGAAGCTAACATTTTGTAACTGCTTATATCTGGACTACCAAAGAAAAAATGTTTATTTTTGAGTACCAGTCTTTGTCAGAGATTATTTAAACAGCAGCAGAAGCTGACTCAAATAATTAGGTTTAGATTCCACACCTGTTTTTCAAGTGTCTCAGAATTATTTAAGTGAAGCAAAAATAAGCTGTAATCAGGAAACTATTACTGTTTGAATATACTAAATTATATTTTATTCGTTATCTGTCTTTCAAGGATACCATACCAATTATAAATAAAAGATAACTTCATTTTTTTTATATAAGGCAAGTAGTGATACACTTTTCTTTAGTGGCATGTTATAAATGAATTGAAATGAATCACCCATACAAGCTTAGAATTTTATTTCAGCTTTTTTCACATTACACTGGATGTTAGGTTAAAAGAAAAAATTGATAAAATGTGTCTATTGTTCCTTTGTGATTGTACTAATTGTTCACAGTTTACATAAGATATTTAAAAAGATCAACTTACATATAATATATAAAAGCGATTAAAGGTGGAGGTTAACTTTACAGTAACAGATACCTTTAGCATTCAACAAGTCTATGAGCATATGATGTCCTGGGTGCCAGCAGCCATGGGCATCTTCTGTTTCCTGGGAAATTGATAGTCATAACTGAGAATGGACTTCGGGCCAAGTCAGGACACAGCAGTAGTTATAGCATAAAACAGTGCAAAAGTTCATGTTTATTATAAACAAAGAAAAATTTCAAAGTGTTATTGTGCAGTCCAAATAAATATACTTCAATAAATTCATCCTTAAAACAGTGCTTTGCAGAATAAATAAATAAAGAAAATGTTTAAAATCAAAATTAGGCATAGTTCCTTCCTCACCAGTGAACCTCCCGTCCTCTCTGCTTCTCCTCAACAGTAAATCAGCAGACTCGAGTCGACAAGGGTAAAGGTCATTTTGGCTTCCTCCCAGCCACCTTCCTCAGAGCCCTATTGCTCTCCGTCTTCCTTGCTCTTTTCCATCAATAGGAGGCTTGATCCATCTCTTTGGAATGTCACTTCTTACTTTCTCCCCACTGGTGACATCCACCCAACTGGCCCTCTCTCACTCAGGCTCTCATGCTGGTATTCTGGACATATTCTTTCTGTTCCATTTCCTATTCCCTCTCTCCCTATCCTCATTTCTTTTATATGGTAGCGTAGGCACTGCCCTACCAACACCTGGAGCTATCAATGAGGGATGGCTGTGCTGGTCTCTCAATTGCAAATGCATACTTAATTAGCCATTTCCCCCTTTAACGGTCCATACCAGCTCATTGTCTTGATTTGCCTCAGCTACACTACTGAGCCAAGCTGCCACTGCCCTAATAAAAACTGCTCTTGGCATGGCTCTGTGACTAAGGTATTTGTATCTCTGTACTGTTTATAAGCCACTTCTAAATAGGTCTTCTGTCCATTCTACTCAATCATCCATTTGCTAATCAAATTCGGGTTGACATATTGTAGAGCTGTTGCCTGTCTCAGAAGCATTTGATTCAAGGTGGGAAACAGTTCAACTGACAAGCTATTTTGCAAAAAAAAAGCATGGAAATAAATAAATACCTTTTCTGGTTATCAACATAACCCAGGCCGCAGAACATCAAACATATTTTGAAACGGGGGAGAAATTGAAAAAAAGTCCACAAAGAGAACATACAAACTGTACTCACAGAGTGGATGTGTGAGTTTAGATTAGAATTAAGGAATGTCATGAAATGAGGCAGCAGAGCTAACCATATCTAAAAGGCATGCAGGCTGGGCTGGTGGCTCCAAATTGATTCAGTACATCTTTGTGTAAAGTGATGGTCTTGCTCTCTGTTCTTCATTTGATGTTTCTGGGAAAGACACCCCTATAAACTCACAGACATTCTATATCGGCATAACTGGCTTTGGAAGATTGTATTATTTTGTTCATGGCAAGTGTTATATTGTTGCATGTGGTGAGTGTTCTTTTTTAAGGTACACTTAAGGTCAAACGTTTTAGAACATCTCTGTTTTTCCAATTTTTCTTCAAATTTAATGAGCTGAAATGCAATGAATGACCTAAAATGGTGAAAAGGTAAAATGGTAAACTGCCAGTGGTTTAAATTTATAGTTTAGGTTAGCAAAAACTGAAAAAGATTACATTTCAGAATATTACAAATGGGCCTTCTTTAGGGAACAAATAATAGGTTATGTGGAAGACGAATGTTCTCTTCCTTCCCTTGTACTAATTCATGTCTGAGAAGTAGGCTTTACTAAACCTTGTAAAAGCATGCTTTGTTTTAGCAAACAAAGAAATATTTGTGCAAAGGACTCAAGGTCTGAGCATTCCACACATGAGTCTGCCTTATCAAGTTGTCCCTTAGCTTAAATCTGAACGCCATAACAAAAGGGGCCAAGAAATCAAGTTTTACAAGGGACGTTAAAGGGGCTCAAGGTTTGTGTATAATAAAGTGTTGACTGTTACATTTTATAATGATATTAAATCACGTATTCTAGGGGTATAAAACTGGACCCAACCCAACAGACGGGGTTCAGAAGAGCCCTGACGCTGTCATATATATTTGATTGTCTGCTTTTCTGAAACTCTTCTCACCATGACTCTGAAAATAAAGCTGCTTTATAACCGCACCTGCTGTCTGGTCTGAGTTTTCATCCACAGTTACAACCTACAGATGTCCTGCACCAAATAAAGTAAATTAAGCCTTGCAAGTTGAAGCAAACAATTTACACAGGTGTCCCAACTGTTGTGGATTACTTAAAACGTAGAGTTGGACTTGACTGTATTACTATACACTCTGAAGTATTACTTGGACAATACTACACTGTAGAAAGTTGATTTCAGAGATAATAATAACAAAATGGTAATGAACAAATGAAATGAGACAGAGCATTATTTCCCTTAGAAGTTTAGGCCTTTCATTTCGAGAAACTGCAAAAAAAACTGCAATGTATCAGTAAGTATGGTGTCCTACACAGTCCAAAGACAATTGTAAACTGGAAGAATCTCTGATAAGAAGAAATCTGGCAGACACAAAATCACAACCCAATCAGAAGACAAGCTTCTGAGGGTCACCAGCTTCAAACACAGCTTAACAGTGGTCGAATAAAGCAAGTCTCACTTTCTACTGTGAAGACAAGACTTTGTGCTACAAGATTAACAGTGTGCGGCACTAAGAAGGCCATTCCTTAAAGAATAAAATAGGACCTTAAAATACCAGATGTGGATTACAGCAAAGTGCAAGAAAGTCTTATGGACCGATGCATCAAAATTTAAAATCTTTGGTTCATCACACAGGGTGTTTCTACGCCATCAAGTTAGTGAAGGGATGGGTCCTCAGTGTGTGACACCAACTGTCAAACATAGAGGAGACAGAGTGATAGTCTGGGTTTTTTGCGGAGGCAGAGTCGGTGACTTGCACAGAGTGACTGTCATTCTGAATCAAAAGGGTTACCACAGTTTGGTTGTTATATCAGAAAAAGGTGGCTACTTTGATGAATCAAAATCACTTAATGATTCCTTGACTTATTTTTAGTTGCCATTGTTTATTTGTTCTATGCCTTGATTTCATGAAACATTAAGACATTAAACTGTGTGCATTTTCATAAAAACTGAAACAACTGAGGTGTTCTAAAACCTTTGACTGCTAGAGTATATTGTAAGGATTGACTGCATGTTAAATAGTAGTTGTTAATTGTAATGATCCCGCTTTTTGATAAATTGCATGGTTCTGAATCACTTTGTATAGCAGCCGAGCATGGAATTCAATACAGATCAGCACTGAAAAAGAAGTAGGTTATGGGATCATCCAAAAATAAATGAATATTGCTGAAAGAGATATTTGCCCCCTTGAAGGCGCCCTGCCCAGGGTTTGTTTCCTGCCTTGCGCCCTGTGTTGGCTGGGATTGGCTCCAGCAGACCCCAGTGACCCTGTAGTTAGGATATAGCAGGTTGGATAACGGATGGATGGATGGAGATATTTGCCATGGGCACTTTTGAGAATCCACTTTTCAGTTAAACATGACAAATATCAGCTACTTTTAAAAAAAAGGTTGAAATTTAGGTTTTGAAATACCAAAATAAAATTTCAAAAGCCTCCAAAGTCTGTTTCCAAACGCATTATAAAGCAACACCATTGAGAGAAGAAGCATAGCCTAGTGACTAAGGCCTTCACCTTTAAGCCATTGTAATCTACCTACTACTAACTCACTTTACACACCTGAGCAGGTTGCTTATCCTACCCGAACTCCATGATGTAGTATATATTATGTTATTATCGGGATAGTGTTTGTAATAGAAAGCCACTACAAAATAACGCCCTTTTGTGTATCAACTCAGGAGTGTCCTGTGAGATAATAAACCACTCAGAACTATCAGTAAGTGCACTCTTTACTTTTTATATGGAACATAAAATCTCTTTAACATCTACACTATAGCATGAAAAAAAAGACAAGCCTACATGAAGATGCTTTACTGTCCAAATGCTGATATCATTCAGCAAATGCACCCCCATTCCCCTTTGGAATCCTGGCATTTAAACACCTAGCAGCTGCAAGACAGTTAACTCCAGCTGCACGCCAGAGGCTATGGAGACCATTGCAAACAGGAACCAGAACACAAAGTGCCTTGTAATGCTAATGTGCTGGCTGGAGAGAGAATTTGTAAGAGGATCAGTTTATTCCTAAAAACAGAACACTTCAGACTTTAGTCAAACAGAAGCAGCCTCTCCTGCAGGTACAGTTGTAGGGATACCATAGATTCTGCTCAACAAAAAGAAACTCACATTTTCAAACAATATAAACCATGACACCCTTTGCAAAAGACTAAAGTAAAACTGCTTGAAACATGAAGTGATTTTCGCAGTGGGGACTAAACACAGCCTTTACTTTGACATAAAGTCATTATATGCTGAACTGCATTCATAGTGCACACTTATATTTTACTCTTGATACACAGAAAGTTGACTAACTCAGCCTATCAGAGTGAGACATTGATGGAGATTGAACTGTAAAAATCACTTGTGACTTACAAGTAATTCTGGCATAAATATTTAACTGTGCAAAAACTTTACAAAAAAGAAAATACATAAGTATTCATAATATTCATAATCAGTTTCATTTCATACAAATAATTACTGTTAGTATAATAATAGACAAGTGACCTTTTAAAACATTTTGGAAATGATTAGCTCAACATCTGTCATATTATTGTGTTCTTTTAGTACATATTCCACTATTGAGCACAATCGATCCAATCCATCCATCCATCCATTATCAAATTCACATAATTCAGTTCAGGGTTACAGAGGCCTTGCCATCTCCCAGCAGTACTGATACAAGGCAGGAAAATAATCAACAGACTAGGCAAAAGATCACAGGGTCTTTTAATACATGACCAATTTAGCGTCATCATTAATATGTCATGCACAACTTTTACATGCAGGAAATTAAAGGAAGAAAACTTGACAGGGGAAAAATATGTAAAATTTACACAGTTGTGGTCATGCTTAGGGTTAAATCCACAACTCTAGGACTGTAAGTATTCAGCAATGTGCCACCATGCCACTTTATTACGGGACATTTCTAAAATGATAATAGCTATGCATAGGGTATAGAGATATTAATATTGCAACAGGCTTTAGACCTGTCTTTATTTATTTATTTTTTTTGGTTAAGGCTACAGGTCTCATAATGCTGTATTGTATACTTTATTTTATGATTTGTTAAGATGTCTGTACCAGTGTCTGGCCGAGACTGTTCACATCTCTTTGGCGTGATAAGTATATTTGTAACATTATTATTTATATAGAAATAAAATGCATGCTTTCAAAGATGCAACTGAAACTTGAAGATTCCGGGAGTAGCTTCTGGTGTACATGACATACTGAACCAAAGCAACTTTACACTATCTGTATCTTCTGTCTGGCATAGAAGGCACTATATGAGAGCAGTAAGTTGACAATGCTGTAAGCTTGATTTCAAGCATCGTGTAAATGTTTGTAATACTGTAAGTATTGACACATGGAATAAGTTACCAAGTAGTGAGGTACAGAGCTGGACATTCTGAACTCAAACTGATGTTATTATGAAGGAATTACATGGATAAGCAGAATGACATGTTAGTGCAATACTGTCACACATACCAGATTATGACAGTTTTTTGTTTGATTATAATTAAGGATTATCAATACATTATCAGCATGTACTGTATATAATATAACATCAGTAGGATGTTTATGTTATATTTATAAAAACTGAATTATCTTAATCAAACCATGCATTTATTCACCAGCATGACAGTTACAAATAACTGCAAAAATTAAAAAAAAAAATCATTGGAATTTCTGATTACATCTCCAGTGTACATTTTTTTGTAGTTTCTTAAAGTGCAACACTTCCCTGATCCAGTGAGCTACTGTAGTCAGAGGCAGATCAGCCTTCTTCTAGTAGTAGGGATGCAAAGACCAGAATAACTGACTGGAGCTTTGATAATAGCCTCTCATTTAGAACTTTAGAAATGAGACTATAGGGGATGTTGTTTTTTTTAAATAAAAAGAGTACAGATTGACTAAAAAAGACTTAAATATTAAATTCTGAAATACTAAGATCATCTTTAAAGACACAAAAGTCAGATTCTAAAACAGAGACAAGGTATCTTTGAGCTAGCATGACTTGAGGTGTGTAAAGTAGTGTTAACTTTATAATGCAATAAAGTCAATACTGGAAAACCTAACATCTCAAGTGCATTTTGTTAAATTATTAAAAAGTAGCATAACCTGCTTTGTCAAGTGTTTTTTTTTTAACTTTCATTTATGCAGAATTTTTTATCTGCATTTTTTAGAGCACTGCCATAGATTTTTATGTGTATCTGAATAAAATCTCCTATTGATTTAAAATGAATATAGTATAATATATTTAATTTTATGCTACCGTATATTATCTTTGAACAAAATTACATTGTTCATGTTTAATTTTCATGACTTTTAAATAACATTTTAATATTACTGAGAGAAATGTGACACATATAGGCTTTCTATTATATAACATTTGTGCTGGAAACCAGGGCATCAGCAAGCCCTAAACCCCCAAACACAATCGTACCAAGAATCCCAGGTTCAAATAAAGGATGGTTTATGCACCAATTCCTCCTCAAAATAACAAAAGCACACAATATACAGGTTTTCTGTCTCCACAATACCTCGCTTCTTCTTACCACCGCACTGCCCTCCTCCACTTGAGTGTTGCCCTACGTCCTCCCAGCTACGACTCGCCTGGGTAAGGGAGTGTAGTCCCTTTTATTACGGACCTAGGAGTACTTCTGGTGCCAGGGCAATTGCCCGATGGAAGTATTTCTGGATCAAATGGAAGTCCCATAAATTAGGGAGCACATCTCCCTACAGCACCCCCTTGCAGCACCCATGCTCCCTCGCAGGGCTGTATTGCCGGACTATATCTCCCAGCATTCCCTGCTGGTTCCCAAATGGGCACCTTCATGGAGGGCTATGCCACCTTTGTCTGGGGGAATATCAAGTCCCCTGTGACCTCTTCTATTTTCGGTTGGCTCTCCGTCCATTTATTCTGGCCATCCCTTCTGGTTCTGGTTCCTTTCTCTCTTCCCTAGTTGGGATGCATTTCTGCCTTCGAAGAGCCTCCTGTCCGGGTAAGAAACCATCCCCTCTACTGCCTGCAATGCTGGTCCTGCCCACATTTTATTAATAGATTATAATCTGTTTCCTTGGTGGAATTTTCACAATATTAACTAAAAAAATAATAATTGAATAACAAACACATAACTAATACTTAATGGTCACTCTTCTAGTAAACTATCCTGGGTCAAAACCCTCAATTATTGTGGGGATCATTTCACAAATAGATGCAAGTTTTGCAATGGAAATATTCTAAAAATTCACCACATACCATCAAAATATTCACAAACTTAAAGCTCTTACATTAATTATGTTGCTTTTCTAATATAATGCCTTTCACAGTTTACAC
This sequence comes from Polypterus senegalus, assembly GCF_016835505.1. Taxonomy (NCBI): domain Eukaryota; kingdom Metazoa; phylum Chordata; class Cladistia; order Polypteriformes; family Polypteridae; genus Polypterus; species Polypterus senegalus. The sequence continues at coordinate 51,097,607 of NC_053161.1, forward strand.
CATTATCTATCCTACAATTAGTGTATGTTCTAAAGATGGTGGGGAGTTTATGTATCTCAATCATATCTGTGTTGTCTGTAGATATGCACTTCTAATATGGTTAACCATAGTCTAAAGTGAAGAATGAGAGAAAGAACAATCCAGATTGACTAGGAAAAGCAAAAATGATTATGATGATTATGAAGCTGAACTATTGTGATGTGTGCATGAAATAAAATTGTATCATGTAAAACATAAAACTTACAAACATTCTAAGCAATCAGTCCGTTTATAGTGCCAACTATAATAGCAAAGATAATTTAAATAGTAAGGTGGAAAGATTTAATAGTAAAGTGAGAGCTGCTGTTGACATAGTTGCACCTGAAAAGACAGTTAAAAAATCTTCTAGCATTGTTATACCATGGAAGACCCAAAGAGTGTCGGATTTAAAGAGAACATGCTGTAGAGCTGAGCGTAAATGGAGGAAGACTAAACTAACTATCCAATATGAAATATTAAAAGTTAAAATAACAGAATGAGAGGCGCTGCTATTTCTCTAAGATTATAAATAACAATGCTAGTAATCCCAGAGTCTTATTCACGACGATTGATCATCTGCTAAACTCAGGTAACTCAAAGGAATGCCTCCTAAGTACTTCCAGTAAAACCTGTGAAGCTATCGCTGTATTTTTCAACCAAAAAATTAATGATATTAGAAATAACAGTATATCCCTCCAACACTAAGGATCCTACTAAACCCCAGCATTCCGTTATAAACAAATTAAACTCTTTCACTAGGATAGATTTACCTGATTTACAAAAAATAATCTCTCAATTAAAATCCTCCACCTGTGTCCTTGATCCAATACCAACAAGGTTTTTCAAAGAAGTATCAGGCGTGCTAATTGACAATATTCTTGACATAGTAAATTCGTCATTAGATACGGGGTCTTCCCAGACTGTCTTAAGACTGCTGTAGTTAAACCCCTTCTTAAGAAACATAATCTTGACCCCTCAGCTCTTGAAACTTTTAGACCCATCTCTAACCTGCCTTTCTTAAGTAAAGTTCTGGAGAAGGCAGTCATTATGCAGCTAAATGACCACCTAAATAAACATGCTATTCTTGATAAATTTCAGTCGGGTTTCAGAACAAATCACAGCACAGAAACTGCACTCGTTAAAGTAGTAAATGATTTGCGAGTGAATGCAGACAGAGGCCATTTATCTCTTCTCATTCTCTTAGATCTGAGTGCTGCATTTGACACCATTGATCATAATATTCTTAGAAATCGCCTTAGTCAATGGGTGGGCCTCTCTGGCAGTGTCTTAAATTGGTTTGAATCCTACCAGGCAGGGAGAAAATTCTTTGTTAGTTGTGGGAATTACAACTCGAAGACACATGATATCCAATGTGGTGTGACGGAGGTAAAAAGGTTAGGGGTAATTGTTGACTGTAAGCTGAATTTTAAATTGCATATTAATCAGAAAACTAGGACAGCATTTTTTCACTTAAGAAACATAGCTAAAATTAAACCTCTTATATCACTGAAAGATGCTGAGAAATTAGTTCACGTGTTTGTTTTCAGTCGACTAGATTACTGTAACGCACTCCTCTCAGGACTACCCAAAAAAGACATAAATCACTTGCAACGAGTGCAGAATGCAGCTGCTAGAATCCTAACTAGGAAAAGAAAATCCAAGCACATCTCTCCAGTTCTGATGTCACTCCACTGGTTGCCTGTGTCATTCAGGATTGACTTTAAAATTCTGCTTATGGTTTATAAAGCCTTAAATAATCTCGCCCCATCTTATATATCGGAATGTCTGACACCTTATATTCCAAATCGTAACCTCAGATCCTCAAATGAGTGTCTCCTTAGAATTCCAAGAACAAAACTTAAAAGAAGTGGTGAGGCGGCCTTCTGCTGCTATGCACCTAAAATCTGGAATAGCCTGGTGAATTCCTATTGGAGCACTTTAAAAAACTGCTAAAAACACATTACTTTAACATGGCCTTCTCATAACTTCACTGTAATCAAAATCCTGATACTCTGTATATCCAACTCATTATAATAACTATTCATGGTGGCTCTAAAATCTGTACTAACCCCTACTCTTTCTTCTGTTTCCTTTTCCGGTATCCTTTTGGTTTGCACCACCACCATCTACTCAAGGCACCGTGATGTTCCAACAATGATGGATGGATTAAAAGCCAGAAGTCTGTATGACCATCAACATCAAGTGACTCCGTGAGAACCCTAACTACAAAGAGAACTATTTCATTTATGTTAGGTAGAATGCCCAAAGGGGACTGGGCGGTCCCGTGGCCTGGAACCCCTGCAGATTTTTTTTTTTCTCCAGCCGTCTGGAGCTTTTTTTCTGTTTTTTCTGTCCACTCTGGCCATCGGACCTTACTCCTTTTCTATGTTAACTAATGTTGTCTGTGAAGGACAGCCGGGTCCCTTGCCTGGCAGGGACGCCCCTGATGCTTATGTTCCGGGGGAGCCACCATGGGCAGTCCAATATCTCCCCCAGGACGCTTGGTGGCAGCCTCCTTGGCCGACGGTGATTCCCCAACCACCCGCAGGGTTCCATGGGAGATGGACTCCTCCACAGCTTGGTTGGGGCCCAGGGTGGCCGCTAGGGGGGGGCTGTCTGCTTCCAACAGCCCATCTGGACGAGTCTTCAGCCCCACCCATTTCCAGGTGGGCTATAAAAGGGCCCAGCCACCACCACTTGAGGAGCCAGGGTCGGGAGGAGGAGGACTAAGCTTATGGAGGAGGGGTGGAATAGAAGAAAGAGAGTGTTTTGTGTTGTGATTGCTGTTTGGGACTGTGTATTGCCTGTGGGTCACGGGGAAGACGTGTACCCACGAGTGAAGAAAAATAAGTTTGTTTATTTTTATACGTGCCTCCGTGTCCATCTGTGTCGGGTCAGGCGCCTATATAGCACCTTTGTTACATGTCTATTTTAATTTCTTATTTTGTCTTTTATTTTTCTTTTCTTCATTATGTAAAGCACTTTGAGCTACTCTTTGTATGAAAATGTGCTATATAAATAAATGTTGTTGTTGTTATAAGAGACTTAGATCAACTTTCACATTATATCACAACCATAACATATCAAGATAGAAAAACAGTATATCTAAAAGACACACAATGGTGGTAACTGGAACTCAAAGTGCTTGTCGGTGGCACATTAGCCCTCATGTTTTCGAATGCCTTACTCAATTAAGATGGTATTATCTGATGGTTATACTTTTCACAACTATTACAAAAGACTTACTGAATATAATTATATTTCCCAAACTGGTTACATTAACCTCTGAGCACTAAAATTAGCCTAATATAAAGCCATTCTTTTATTTATATTTCAATATATTGTAGATTTACTGCATAATTCACAGTAATTAAAGCCTCAGAGTCTGTAATTTTATATTCAATGAAAAGAATTATGTTATCATGTAATACTAACCATAAAAATAGAAAATTTTTAACACATCAAGATCAAGACATCTGATGAATGAACCATTCTATATTTCAGTTAAGGCCTTTGACATTTTTAAGATAACATTTAAGGCATTTGTCATATGAATATTATTTCAAAGCTTGACTATGCAAAAATAACAGACAATATCACAATTTTGCAAGTCATATTCGATTTTACAGAATCTAAACCTGGTATTATAGAATTTAATTCTAATATCATGATACACAAGAATGAAAGAAATTGAACAAACATTCTATGAATGATCATTTCATGATTCATAATAAATCTCTATTGTATTGTGAACTTAAAAAAACATTTCGAAATATGCTGTTTTGATGCAATTTAATTATTATTAAAGAGGAGTCTTCTTGAGGCCATTCAAGCCTGAAATAAAGTGCCAAAAGAGTGAAAAATTGTCAAAGAGCACAATGCAATGTTATACTTTACCAAGTCTCAAGAGGAAATTACATTGCCAATATTGCTGACAAAAACCCTAAAGAAATAACAATCACTTCTATAACTCTGACACATACACTCATCAAGTTATGTATCATTATGCAAATTATACAAAGCATGATTCTAAAAAGACAGTGATTTTCTGAAGTGCATGAACACTTGTAGTTAAAAAGATTCTCTTGGACCTCTATCATGGTCTATCATGGGGTTAGGGCAGTGCTTAAAAACACCCCATAAAGAAATATACATTTACCATTATGAGTGTGAAATCCATTTTCACATCTAGCTAAATAAACACATTAAATCATATATGGTAGACACAGAAAGAATGTCTAAATATTGCTTGGATCACTTGTATGTAGAGCTATCCCTAACCACTCTGTTCTCAAGACCATGCAGTTGAAGGAGACCCTGTGAGGTATACTGCATTTATATATTTCTACAACAAAATGAATTAAGATGAGCATTGTTCAACAATTTATAACTGAAATTGAAATGGCAATAAGAGTGTTGTAATTAAACCAAGAAAAAAAAAACAAAACAATGAGATTAGATTAGGAAAGAAAGCTCATATTGTTTGCAACTCACTTTAAAATTGTTGCCTGTTTCTGTGAATTGCAAGAAAGCAGATTTAGTACAGAAAGCAGAAAGAGCGGGTCTGTCAGCAAAATTTACAGGAAAATCATGATTGCATGACAATCTTTACATATTAATCATGAAGTTGGCCTGTTATATAATATAGTCTACCAAGCACTTCAGGGTATGAGTCAAGTGCAGCTTAGAGGTATAATGGAAGTTGGAGCTTTATTTACTAATAATAGATTACCTATAATCTATCTATATATAATAATATAGTATGCTTCTTTATCAGTCTTGCACTTTGCCACTGTTTGTTGAAAGCCATTTGACTTTACATGAGATGATTTACACTCATGGAACAATATGAAATTTCTTGAACTTGAATGGAATGAGGCAACTCCTTTTATAGAGCACCCAACAGGGCTCCAGGTGACCCATAATCTAATTCTGGGCATACTTCCAGGTGTGGTGGCAGCTCTGCCATTCCCCATCCCACGGGCCACAACAAGGCTGAGCTTCCATGCTGCAAACCCATGGCACCATAGCAAGCCAGTGGGACTGCCCTCTGCTATTCTCTGTACTGTCCTGTGCAAGCTCCTTCCCGTGGTCCTTCCCTTAAGAAGGCATCCTGGCTGGATAAGAATCACGGCTGTCCATTGCAATACACATACACATTTTTCCCCATTAACATCTGATGTGTTTTCAAAGTATTCCTTTAATTTTTTTGACCAGTTTATATAGTAATAAACAAAGCAGCAACAGTAAGGAGTGATGGGGCAGCTGTAGGAAAACTGGAAAATCACATAAGAAAAAAAAACAGCATTGAAAGTACATCTTTTCAGATAAAAGTCTGGTTCTGATGGCCAAAGATGGTGGTTCTTCCACTTATGTTTTTTTGGGTAGGAAGAGGTGGATCCAGGTGGATTGCCACCAGAAGTGATACCAGTGGGGGGAAGCCATCAATCTTCTGGTCTGCAAAGGAAAGAAAAGAAAAGGTATATATCACAGAGTGCCAATCCTTGATGCGGCAGAGAATTACCAATCAATCAACATTTATTTATATAGCACATATTCATACAAAAAAAATGTAGCTCAAAGTGCTTTACAAAATGAATTAGAAAAATAGAAGACACAATAAAAAATAAACATAAGTCAACATTAAGTAACATAGAATAAGTAAGGTCCGATGGCCAGGGTGGACAGAAAAAACAAAACAAAACCTCCAAAAGCTGGAGAAAAAAAATAAAATCTGTGGGGTTCCAGACCAAGAGACTGCCCAGTCCCTCTGGGCAATCTACCTAACATAAATCAAACAGTCCTCTTTGTATTTAGGGTTTTCATGGAAGGACCTGATGATGATGGTCACGTAGACTTCTGGCTTTCAGTCCATCAATGTTGGTGCATCATGATGCTTTGAGTAGGTGGTGGTGGCACAGGCCGCCACCACAAAGAAACCGGAAAAAGAAACAGAAGAGAGAGTTGGGGTCAGTATGGATTTTAGAGCCACTATGAATAGTTATTATGATGAATTGAACATACAGAGTATCAGTATTAAGTTAAAGTGAAGTTATGAGAAGGCCATGTTAAAGTAATGTGTTTTCAGCAGTGTTTTAAAGTGCTCTACTGTATCAGCCTGGCGAATTCCTATTGGCAGGCTATTCCAGATTTTGGGTGCATAGCAGCAGAAGGCCGCCTCACCACTTCTTTTAAGTTTAGCTTTTGGAATTATAAGGAGACACTCATTTGAAGATCTAAGATTACGATTTGGAATATAGGGTGTCAGACATTCCGATATATAAGATGGAGTGAGATTATTTAAGGCTTTATAAACCATAAGCAGTATTTTAAAGTCAATCCTGAATGACACAGGTAACCAGTGTAGTGTCATCAAAACTGGAGAAATGTGTTCGGATTTTCTTTTCCCAGTTAGGATTCTAGCAGCTGCATTCTGCACTCGTTGCAAGTGATTTATGTCTTTTTTGGGTAGTCCTGAGAGGAGTGCGTTACAGTAATCTAGTCGACTGAAAACAAAAGCGTGAATTAATTTCTCAGCATCTTTCAGTGATATAAGAGGTCTAACTTTTGCTATGTTTCTTAAGTCAAAAAATGCTGTCCTAGTGGTCTGATGAATATGCGATTTAAAATTCAGATTACAGTCAACGGTTACCCCTAAGTTTTTTACTTCCGTCTTAACTTTCAATCCTAATGCATCAAGTTTATTTCTGATAACCTCACTGAATCCATTATTGCCAATTACTAAAATTTCAGTTTTCCCTTAATTTAGTTTGAGAAAATTACTATTCATCTATTCAGAAATACCAGTAAGACATTGTGTTAGTGAATCGAAAGAGTCAAAGTCATCAGGTGCTATAGATAAGTACAGCTGTGTGTCATCAGCATAGCTGCGGTAACTCACGTTGTAACCTGAGATAATCTGACCTAACGGAATCATGTAGATTGATCCATCATCATCAGAGCCCTTAAACTCTTCCCTCTACACACACACACACACACACACACACAACCATGCCACATTCAAAGTCACTTGCAGTAAATCACCTTTCATCCCCATTTTGATACTCGGTTTAAACTTCAGAAGCTCATCTTGACAATGTCTACATGCCTAAAAGAATTGAGTTGATACCATGTGATTGTCTGATTTAATACATTAACAAGCAACAGAACAGGTGTACCTAATAAAGTGGCCTATGAATGTACAAGTACATATCACAGGAAAATAAAATTTACTTTTTATTTAATGTGATTTGGCTATACACTAATTTCAATTAGTTTACCTGCAAAATAAATAAATACATAAATAAAATATTGAGTGTTTGGCTCCAGCAGACCCCCATGACCCTGCAGTTAGGATATAGCGGGTTAGATAATGGATGGATGGATATTGAGTGTTGATGAATAGCCTACCACTCTGTTCCTAATCATAGCTGTAACATTTTGCACTCCAACACCTGGCTCTGTGAGTAAAGTACAGTAATTGAGAGGAATTTCAATATCACAACTGGCCAACTAGTAGAATGCTCATGGTGTACCTCTAGCTTGTATAGATTTAAACTGGTTCACATATCCGATCAAAGTGGGTTATCAATTGACTTCAAATTTACAGTTATTTATAGGCAGTACAATGAGCAGCTTACTTGCATGTCTCGAATGAATGAGTGACAGTATAATACCAAAAACAGACAGTAAATACAACACTGTACATTAAAAACAACATCAGAAATACCTAAGAATGAGTTGCTTTTGAGTAGCCCTATGACCTGAGAATCGAAACTGTAACCTAAATCATATTGTGCATATATAAATGGCTCTTTGTTTAGCCATCTTGCCTCATAAGGATCTCAAGCTACCCAGAGCAAAGGAACATACTGTTTAAAACACTTATTTTGTTCATATGCTGGCTTATGTCATTTTTTCAACAAAGAAGAAGCCCGCCACTTTCACCTTACTAGTAGTTCAGTGTAGTTTCTTTCTTGACTTTTGATTGACTTCGGTAACATAAAAGAGGAGTTCTCAATATAAAGAAAGGCATGACCCCTGTATGAAAATATAATTTTATTATATTTTTCATGTGTTTTAAAGAGTTAAAAGCATTAGAGACAATATTTAATCGTGTTAAACTGTATGTTAAAATTATATGTTCTTTTCTATTTAATTTCATCTTTTGATCTCTGTAAAAGTAGCTTGTCGAAACCACAGAAACAGTAAATTTCCAGCAGAGAAGTTAAATCTAACAAAAATGAAACAACTGTGAAGGGCAGTGTAGCTGTGTTTATCCAAGTTTACCAAAGTTCTGCAACTTTTGGTTTGCTTCATAGGCTGTTTCAAGCACCAGTGTGACACATGATCAAATAATTCCATAGTCTTCGTAGTAAAAATTCAAGGCAAACATTTCATACAAAAATAGAGAAAAAATGGTATAGCAAAGAAAAGTTCTTCTTTTAGAAAGTTCTGTTTAAGGCTTTAAATCTTGTTTCATGTCTTTAAATTTGGTCATACAGTCATAATCGAGGCTCGTTAGACACATTAAACACGGTCAGAAAACTGTATGCCATCTCCTGTTTGCAAACATGTCTAATAGTCCATGCTAGCAGTAAGCCTAACTGACTTAATTAACACTCTGCTCTAGGGATATAGCAAGAAAGTTCTATTTCCTGTTAACTTACCAGGGGGTTGTAAAATGCTATACTATATTCTAGGTAGCTATAAGAAACCTCTACTGTATAGGAATCAAGCAAATATTATATGAATTTAACATCAAACATTAACTTTGTAAGATTGGCTCTTACAGGCAGTCTGGCAAGATAAAACGTCAGAACCTTAAATGTTTTCAGGGTTTTCCAAATGTGTAAAAGCAAATCCGTTGAACCATTAGTGCTGCCATGCTCAGCAAGCATGAGTTTTCAGAGGATGACTGGAAGAAAAGATTGTAGTCAAAAAAATAAAGCAAGGGATCTAACCAGGAGAACAACTAGCAGTAATCCATAGAATCACAAAACAAGTCAAAGTCAAAAATGATTGCAGAGAGTTCAAAAACCAGGGTAATAAAACAAAGTAAACATTTTGGAATGTTAGAAAGGTTTTGAAATTTGTGTATTTGGATGAGGAAGTATTTCATTTGATGACCTTTTATCCCATTGTGTTGTGAGTGCCATGACTCTCTGAGGACACACCCATTCTGGGAAAGTCCTGGCAATAGGAATCAACGATTGCTCCATTGGAAAATGGCAGCAATAAAATGACCCAAGACTAGGGTTGCCAGACATCCCTTATATATGGGATATGTCCCATATTTGATAATTTTATCCCCTGTCCCATACTGATCTTTCTGGGACACCCAAATGTCCTATATGTAGTTCATTTTCAAATTTCATAAAAAATATCTTTTTACTACCTTCTTATGGTACTAAGTTCTAACTTTATAAGTAATTATACGTTCTTTTCTCAGATTCTTTTGATGAAAATAACCCAAATGTAACGAGGAAACTAGTGTTTGCTGCCTGTTTGCAACTTGTTCAGTTGCTGTGGTTGGGTGAGGACAGCGACACTCTTACCATTTTGCTCTCCAGTCGTGCTGCTGTGCAGTTCTGTATCAGCATTGCAACATACAGTGCCACAGCCCACTTTTTTTTTAACTGCCTGTATTAAATAATAATAATATTTCTCTATTGTCTGTATTATATACATATTTTCAAATGATTTCACTTTTACAGAATCTTTTTAGCTTGTATTAAATAATTTTCAAATTTCTCATAACCCATTAAAATCCTTGCTTTCTGTTTTTAACTTATGTCTCTACATTTGTATAATATATTGGTCTGGGTGTGTAGGGGGCATGTATAAATTTATATATATAGTAATATAGAGAGAGATTTTAAGAGTGTCCCGTATTTCTAATTTTCTAATCTGGCAACCCTACCAAGACAAATATCAAAACTATATCCAGAAGTATTTCTCAAGAATAGATGAAGCCAATCGATTGTCTGCGGTAAAAAAAAAAAGTCCCAACATAGGAAAAAGTGTACACAGAGAACCCCTAGACGAGATGCAAAAAATATTCAAAGGAGACTCTGTCATATGCATTCATACCTCACGGGCATGTACTGATGTGGTCTGTAAAATTGACTTTGGACAGTAAATGGACTAGAAGAGTTGAGAAGCTAAAAGAAGGGGAAGGAGGAAGAACATGGCCAACAAGAAGATCCCATGCCATGAGACACAATATTGTAACCTTTAGAGACTGAATGCCAAACACTCTGGATGTGTCTGCCAGCATTGTCTATGACTGCTGCTGAAATATCCAGGCTTTTCCATATCCATTTGTTTTGTCTTCTGCTAATTGCACATTAGGAATATTGAAGTATGTTAAAGTTTATAATAACTGAATTAGTAATTTGCTCTATTTTGCAGTCTTGGGTACAGAGAAAAGGAGGAGACATGCTTTATCAGAAGAAGTAAAGTATATTGGCAGTTAATTCTGGGTGAAGTTCGTCCATGGGCCAAGTTGAAAGTGTGGGATTTGTCTCCTTCCAGGGTGGGTGAGTACCATCATAAGAGAACAAGAGCTGGGGTGGAGGACATATGTGTAACTCTACATAACAAGAAATCTGGTTGTAAGAATAAAAGAATTCTGTATTTTAGGACAGGGTCACCCTAAAACCTTTCCATGATTAAACATAATCCTGTGCAAGGACACAGCTTTCCACCTCTTGATCCTACTTTTCATTGACTTTTACAGAAAATCTTCAACAACCAATGTGGGTTTTTATTTCCCATGTTATGGCACTAGTTGATCCTAATCCTTTTACCGTATTGCCATTTATGCCTTTGGCATTATTATAGCAGTTAAGCAGTTTCTTTACAGTATTTTACAGTGTTTAACTCTTTTTGAAAACCATGCAATAGTTGACTTGAATCTTAAACACTGGATCAATGAGCATGTTATTTCTTTATATAAAATGTATTTTTAGTGCTGCTTTTATATTGAAAAGTGTTACTTAATATAATTTAAGATTTATTTATAAATTACATTTTTCTTATTTAAAATCTGTTCTCTAAGTTTAAAAAAGACTTAAAAATTACAACTGAATGTTCCTAAATAAGACAAAAATAGTCAGTTAAAAAAATCTGTTTATTCCTTTTTTGTAATTTGTGATATAAAGCCTATGCTACTATAGGATATGAATCAATATTAGTGCTTATTTTAGCTGCATGTTTCTGTATACTCGGTTGACTTAAATATACAGTTATAAAGTTTTTAGTGGTTCTGTCAATATTTCACTTTATTTCTTCTTACACTGAACATGCTTGAATAATTTATAGACTTAATTTCTGAAGCTACAGAACTCAGAGTTGTTCATTTTCTGCCTCATATTTTTATTAAACATGTATCAGTGCTTTATTAATTTTTTCTTATATGTGTACTGAGTATCCTGACAAAGGCATTCTTAAAATAATGGATTAATCAATTTTTTGTGGATTAAGAGGCTGAGATAAAGTAAAAGGAAAAGACTTCTTGTTCCTCCTTCTATTGGAAGTCTAGCATGTGGAGTGTTTTTCCTTTATATTGAGTAGATTGTTAAATGTGACGATGATGTAATGATAGGACACAATGCTCATCTCAGAAGAGAAAATAGGATCTTTAGAAGAAACAGAAGACCCAATTAGTAGGATTGTGCAGCATATACCGGCACTCAGAACAAGAAGTTTTCTCTAAATTTTAGCCCAAAAGGGTGGCAAGTATTAATTATCATCTCTAATTGTATTCTCATTTTAACATTTTCTCTTTTCCTCATTCCACTGAATGTAAATTTAATACTTTACAGATTCTTTCAAAAGACACTTTTTTCCAGACCTTCTGCTGCCAAGAACCTAAACTCTGATGTATGTATATTATCTACGTTTCCCTGTACAATCCAAGACACCATCAGTAACACTCTGGAAAGGTACTGTCCGGTCGGCTCAGTCAAAATGCTGGCTCTTGAGCTGTGATCATGGTTTATGAAGAACACTGTTGAAATACGCATCGTTTTATAGACATCCTGTGCTGTGCATCCTTGCCAAATTGAAGCCTTAAGGAAATGCCAATATTCTGGATATGAGTGAGTGGGAAATTAGACAAATAGTGAGATATTACTTCTAAAAACTTCTGCTTTTTTTATTTTAAAATATGTTATGATACAGTGACCACCTTAAAAAAAAGTATTCTTAATACAGCCCCCAGTAAATTTTCTGAAAGATATTAAGTTAGCACAGCACACATAGCCTCTTAATTGAGTATTTCAAGCTGGAGAAGTTCTTCTCTGCATACAACTCATGTGGGGTCCTCATAGAGAATGCTAGTCCTTAATGTCTAGCTTGTTACAGGGTAAGTCAGTGTCCTAGGAATGAGGAGAGAGCAGGTGTCAGTTGCGTGTTAGGTTCATTTTCTTTCTTTTTTTTTAATCGTATCTGGTTTCTGCCCTTGTTTTACTTGCATTTTAGCGTTGCCCGTTCCATGCATGAACTCTTACAAGAGACATCATTGGCAACTTTGACATAAATGTAATTGAATACTTTTAACTTCTCACTGGTGTTTGAAGGAAAAAAAATCACAACTGTGTTACAGAAATGAGTCATGTCAAACACTGCAAATCATTAATGTTATGGTAAGTGTTAGGAACATGTAACATTTATTTTAGAAAGGAATGTTACACTGGCATACATTAATTAATAGGACATCAAAATTGTATTAAATTAGCTGCATCTTTGAGGTCAATTTGCAGCCTCCACTATTGCCAACATATATAACAGGCTCCTTCAAGATCCAAGGTACTTGTACTTTTACACTGCAACTTGCAGGAGAACGTAGGGTGAAATGACACCTTTTATTGGCTAACTAAATAGATTACAAATGCAAGCTTTCGAAGCAGCGAAGGTCCCTTCATCAGGCAAGGTGTAACCTACTTTCTCCTGTATCAATCTATGGCTAATACTGTACAATACTCTACTGCAACTTACATTATTTTTCAGTCAGAAATGATTTTCTAGGATTTATATAGACTGTGGTTAAGTGGAATGTTCCTTTGCCATAGGTTTATTTTCTTATACTGATTCTTTTCCAAAAATTAATCTTTTCAGTCTGCCTTTTAGCGTGACCCTATATCAAATAATTCCACCAGAAAATAATTCCACCACGATACAGAAATAAATGCATAGTTTCACATTTGAATCACTGTACTGTTAATTTATTTCAAGGTCATACAGCGATGAAGGCTAGAAATCTAAATCCATATTAGGCCTCCTCCTCTATCCATAAGGCACAAGATATTCAATAAATGCATGACTGACTGACAGAAGGAACTTAGAAGTAAATGGGACAAATCCTAAACAGTTGGTAATAAAATTAGCCATAAAAAGAAAATCATCTGTAATATAAAAGTACAAAGAAAGGTGCCCATTAAATAACAAAGTAAAAGGACAAGACAGGATAAATTAATAAATTATGGGTATATCTTTCAAAAATAACAGGATAGGTTAATGCAATATACCACACAGATAATAGCTCTACTAAGAGAACAACAAAGAATGTTGAAGTTTAGGGACAACATTATAAAACATTGAAATGGTTATTATTAAGGCAGTAAATGAACAAACAGGCCTAAGGAAGTGAGTTCTTTTTAGGAGCCTCATAGGTGAATGTGTGTTTGCTAGGAGTTGTGTCACAATATTTCAACTACTAAAATGTAGAAAGATATTCTGGAATTTGGAAACATTTTGAAGACAAATCCATGTCCAGTGCTTACAAACCAACATTAAAAATGTCGCAAGGTAACTTTGTAAGATCATATGATTTGTGACACAGTGTCATATTCTTGAAACCAGAAGGCTTTCTATTTGAATAACCGAGAACTTGACTCTCCATTGATTATACCAATGTGATACTGAATTTCATTTACAGTACAGTACATAATTTGCAATACAATATAATTGTATCTTTACACATTTTGTTCTTTACAATTCACAAGTGAAAAAATATTGCCACACTGTCTGTACATGTTTATGTAATTACAACAAGGTATATAGAGAAAAGCCAAGCACAATGACACCTTTTATTGGCTAACTAAAAAGATTACAATATGCAAGCTTTCGAGGCAACTCAGGCCCCTTCTTCAGGCAAGATGTAGAAGATGAAGAAGGGGCCTGAGTTGCCTCGAAAGCTTGCATATTGTAATCTTTTTAGTTAGCCAATAAAAGGTGTCATTTTGCTTATCTTTTCTCTACATTCATAATGGCTAACACAGTACAACACCCTAGTACTACAAACAAAGGTATATCTATGGTGTAACAAAGTAATATCAATGCTCTGAGCTTGTACTGATGATGAATAATACTATTAAGCCTTGCCTGTTAACCTATTTATGTATACAGTTTAATAGAATGTTTTTATATATTGTAGCGGAGAAGAAAATTATTCTTGTTGACAGATTTTATTTTTGGCAGCTTGCACAGATTCTTCAACAGCTTACACAGGATCATTTTAAAATATATCCTGGCATTCTTCATTAAGGATATGCAACAGTGTGCCCTTTTCTTAAAATCCAAAAAGGCAAAATACATAAAGCAAATGTGGAAACTAATGGATTGAGTAGCATTTTCTATCTACAAAAATAGCAGAAGGCTGCCCAGCTGCCACTAGGCATATAGCGTGTAGGAATGACACTATGTAGGCATGATATATAATTTCTCCTATTTAATGCTGAGAATTATGTGAATATATACAATTATTTATTCCTTCATAAACACTATTCTTGTTTAGTTTTTTAAAATAGTACAGGCATGTCCAGCTAGAATGGTGACAGAGACCTATAGATCGTTGAATATAGCTTTTATTGTGGCTACAGTTTCTGGAAGCATTACACTATCTGATTTTTGGAAGAAAGGCTGTGAAGCTCAGAATTTGATACATTGGTAAACTGTACTGAATGTTCTCTATTTATAATTTAAACTTTCTAACTGTAGAATAATTGAGATAACATTTTTTGTAAATGGCTTTATAAACATTTGAAAATTAATGAGAAGCAACAGTCTGAGATCATTTCACAAAAACATTTTTAATATTTTTCACAAAAAAAATTCCTATGTAATAACAAAATATGTAAGGTATTGCTTGTTAGATTGATCTAATTTTTGACTTTGTTGAAGACTTTGTTGAAGACTAGATGATTATTAGTTATGTCCTGATATTTCATGCAACATAATTAAAAAAGAAGAGTCTTACAATACTTTTTCACATAACTGTACATACTATTTAATCTGAGAATTGGTAAAGGAAAATACAGTACATACTTCCCATAATTACTTCATATCTCAAAGAATTTTTACCCTGCCATGCAATGTTTAAATACATGGGAACAAATGCAGTGCTTATAAAAAGTTTTCACCCCCTTGGACGGTTACTGATTTTATTGTTATACAACAGAAATAAATGGTCTCATATGTTTTCACTCCCTTTAATATGACACACTTAAAATCATCATTGGTGCATCAATTGGGATTAGAAGTCGCACAGTTATCTCAGTAGCATTCACCCCTCTGTAGACAAGGGGTTTCAATTGAATATACTGTAATATGAATGCACTGTATCAGCATGGTCCAACATGTGGTGAGTCAACCTACACAATGAAGATAAAAGAATATTGCAACCAACACCATGAAAAAGTGATTGAAAAGAACAAATCAATCATTAACCTCCCTTGCATTCGACCTGAGCATCACTCGGGCTGTGAAAATGTTAAGTTAGAGTTAGTCCCGAGCATTACTCGGGCAACGGTATAGTCTCTTCTCCTAGCTTCATAATGACATCTTGTAAGAAACGTTTTCAGCAGTTCAGGTGCTGTAT
Organism: Polypterus senegalus; assembly: GCF_016835505.1. Taxonomy (NCBI): domain Eukaryota; kingdom Metazoa; phylum Chordata; class Cladistia; order Polypteriformes; family Polypteridae; genus Polypterus; species Polypterus senegalus. The sequence goes on from NC_053161.1 coordinate 51,113,508, forward strand.
GCTCTTGACAGTTATACGAGCAGTGATCTTGAGGAGGCGCTCATCAGCAGTGAAATTGAAATGGACAGGGAAACCAAAAGTGATTCTGATGAATCTGAAAGTGACGCTTACATTTGGGTACCTGTTGACCCTGCTTCAAATAATCCAGCAACACCTCATTTTGATTTTGTGGGGCAGCCAGGAATAAAAGTGAACATTGACAGCCAAGATCCACCTTCTTACCTGAAGTTATTTCTTGATGATGGCATGATCCAAAGAATTGTTGTTGAGACAAACTGTTATGCTGACCATACACCTAAAGAGTTTTCCTGTTCAAAGATATACCACACAAAAGACATATTTTGACAGTATATACAGTATTAGCATCATTATTATTATTTTTATCATTATTACACCTTTTACACTTCTGACTTTGTACTCTTAGTGGTTTTCAAGCCAAAATTTTTTTCTGGCTATTTTTCTGAGAAAAATGTAATGCTAAAGACAGTGACACAGCTGTAAGTCTGCCTAGAGCAGGGGTCCTCAATTACAGTCCTGGAGAGCCACAGTGGTTGCAGGTTTTCCTTCCAAGTAGTTTTCTAATTAGAAGACTGTCCTTGCTGATAATGAAACATGGTATTTAACTATTTGACCTGTTAGCGCTTTCATTTAGCCAAGAGAAAATTTAATTGCACTGTAGAGTTTTCGTCTCTGAAAACACAACCCATGTGTTTTGTGGACCAGAACAGATTTAAACTTAACATTCATTCCAATTCCACTATCATTTATTTCTAAACATTTTTAACATAGATACTTCATGGTGCATTTGCACAGGTTTAAAAGGAAGTATGTAGCTGGGGAGCTGCTAGTTCATTGGTTACCTGCATTTCATTATTAATAATGTGTGGTTAAGAAAACAGGCAACAATTAAAACTTAAATGCAGCCGCTAAAAACTAAAATAGGAAATTAAGGGTTCTGAATTGTAACAGGTAAGATAACCAAAATGAATTCCAAAAACATATTGCTTTAGTAATAAACAGATGGATTCTAATTAAGAAATTGGTTGAAGTGAAAACCTGCAGCCAATGCGGCCCTCCAGGATGGTGATTGAGGACCCCTGGCCTAGAGCTAACCATCTACAAAAACTGAGTCATTGTGCAAGAAAAAGACCAGTGAAGAAAGGAATCATAAGTTATAACTGTATAGACAACAAAAGTTGCCCAGATGCTTCAATTGTCACACCTTTATGGGACAGCAGCAAAGTAAAAATAACACACATGTAATCTTAGCTTGGGTTTGCCAGAATACATATAGAAGACTGAAATAAGCTGGAAGAAGGTTTTATAGTCTGATGAATTCTGAATTATATCAGAGAATTCTAAAGGAAAATGTCAGGCCATCTGTCCATGAACTGAATCTCAAGAGAAGGTGGGTCATACAGCAAGACAACGACCCAGAGCACACAAGTCGTTCTACCAAAGAATGGTTAAAGAAGAATAAAGTTAATGTTTTGGAACTGCCAAGTCAAAGTCCTGACCTTAATCCAATCGAAATGTTGTGGAAGGACCTGAAGCGAGCAGTTAATGTGAGGAAACCCACCAACATCCCAGAGTTGAAGCTGTTCTGTATGGAGGAATGGGCTAAAATTCCTCCTAGCCGGTGTGCAGGAATGATCAAAAGTTACCAGAAACGTTTAGTTGCAGCTATTGCTGCAAAGGGGGGTCACTCCAGATACTGAAAGCAAAGGTTCACATACTGCCACTCACAAATATGTAATATTCGATCATTTTCCTTAATAAATAAATGACCAAGTATAACATTTTTGTCTCATTTGTTTAACTGGTTTCTCTTTATCTACTTTTAGGACTTGAGTGAAAATCTGATGATGTTTTAGGTCATATTTTTATGCAGAAATATAGAAAATTCTAAAGGGTTCACAAACCTTCAAGCACAACTGTGATTTACCAATAAGTCATCCACCATCATGTCTGCCAAAGCTACTTTGCTTCAAAATAAATGAATCATGGACTGACCCAGGCCACTAAAACACATTTGCCAGTCACATCTTGGATGACTTGTGCATTAATGAAATATAATTGCCCACAGTTAACAAAAGCAACTTTGTTCTAACTTGGTGCCCTTATTGCAATATGAGTACAGTAAATTGCTTTTATTGACATCATAAGAATTAGACATCACTGAAAATTCTCTAACTTTGGCAAAAAGATGTTTTTTTTATTTGTATGTAGACCATACAAAAACTGGATGTAGTGCCTCGCTTGTCAGCTAAGACCCTCCAGCAGAGCAGGCATGACAGAGTAAAAGCTGGCTGAAATATTTATGACCTGTCAGTTAGTTCTCTGAGAATTGACAACTTGTAGCCAAAACAAACTGACAAACAAAACAAAACATTTTTTCATTTCAAATATGTAGAATTGGCCCTCTAAAATACAGTCTGTACAGCATATTCATCTTTTCTGACGTGTAGTATGTTTGTCATGTCAACACGCATTCTAGTAACAGCTTGGTGATATGAATTATTATATGCGTGAGTCATCATTTAGATGGTTTGGCTGTATTTCCCTGCTTGATCTAGGGTGTCGTTGTTTCTCAGTTTTTCTGAAATTTTGCGTATGCATGGGTCAGAGTTGCTGTAAATATACACATTGTAAGATATGGCCGGCTATGTACCCCGGCCAATACCTCCAGGCTGCCAGATGGAGCCCTCCTTGCAGCGTAGAGGTGCCCTACTGGATATCATGGGGGCCGCCAGGAGTCGCTGCAGGGAGACCCAGGGACTATTTTCCCTACACTCCGGAAGTATGTCCCACTCACATGGACAGAAGAAATGACGTGCTTCCGGGATGAAGAAAAAGAGAAGTTTTACCTGACCCGGAAGTGATAGAAAGTCACATGGACTGAGGGACAAACACTTCCGGGTCAAGGAGTATAAAGGACTATGGGAAATCCCAGACGGACGAGCTGAGTTGGGAGGCAGGGTGGCTAAGCGTCTGGGAGTTTGGAGGATTTGTTATTATTGTTATTGGATTATTTGGGAGTGGAGGGTGCTTTGTGCACATTAGTGTTATAATAAATTTCATTATTGGACTTTTACCTGGTGTCTGACGTGGTGTCTGAGGGTGCAAGGGTGCGAGAAAACCCTAATCTATTACAATATGTTCCCCATTCAAGTTTTCTTTTATAAATCACATTGTTTGCGTGTGAAGTTGCAAACGTTCATTACAAGCTTATTATTGTTCATGCGCAAGCATTATACTGTAAATGAGGCCCCTGGAGTGTTTGAGTCAAAGTCAAGATGTCAATTCATTTGCAAATTTTGGGTTGGACTTGAAAAAGGTTGTAGACTCACAATTCTCATATAACAAACCTCTTCAGTTTGTTGGCTTTTGCGTTATTTTCTGTTTTCTTTTTAGAAGAAGCAGTAATATTGTTTTTAATGCTAACAATTTGCTTTTAACATTTGTTGTCTGTTAACTTTTCCAGTTCATCACAGTTGTTTCACTTAATCCAAAAATATGATTTTAGAATTTTAGTATGAATTTTTTTAATAATATTGAATTACATCATATCCTTTTTAAAACAAAAAGAGCAAAAACTTTACCAATAGGAAACAGTTTAATTTGCATTTGAAAGCAAACAAGTAACGAGTCAAAGACATATGAATCTCAGCCTTTTTGGTATTGTAAGGCTGTCATTTTAAACATACTTTTGTGTTGATGTAACTTTATGTCTTCTGTCTCTAAGATGACTAAAGATTTGTGGCAGAAGTGTAAGAATTTTTCTAAAATGGATGACATGCTTTCCATAAAATTATGCAGACACTAGTATAAATGTCCATACTAACCCCTACTCTCTCTTCTGTTCTTTTTCTGGTTTTCTGTGTTGGCGATCTGTGCCACCACCACCTAATCAAAGCACTGTGATGTCCCTAAATTAATGGATTGAAGGTCAGAAGTCCACGTGACCGTCATCATCAAGTCCTTCCATGAGAACCCGGAATACAATGAGGTCTGATCATTTATGGTAGGTAGAATGCCCAGAGAGAGCTGGGCGGTCTCATGGCCTGGAACCCTTGCAGATTTTATTTTTTCCTCCAGCCGCCTGGAGTTATTTTTTGTTTTTTTCTGTCCTTCCTGGCATGGACCTTACTTTTATTCTATGTTAATTAGTGTTCTCTGATTTTAAGTCTTACTTTGTCTTTTTTATCTTTCTTCATCATGTAAAGCACTTTGAGCTATACTATTTGTATGAAAATGTACTATAGAAATAAATGTTGTTGTTGTTATATATTTAAGTGATTAAATGCAGCCATATACTGACATATGTAAACGGTCAGTTCCTAGATTTTATAATAAAGTATTAGAATCTAAAATTTTGATGAGAAAATATCATTCGGCAAACAATAGCTCTTCCATCCTTATTTACTTAACATTTGCCAAATATTGCCAAACCAATCTTTAAATATTAGCAAGGTACTACATTTTTATATAAAAATATATATTAAATCATATATTTCTCACAAATGTCTATTTACTATAGATAATTTGCAGGAAATATTACTTTTACTTGATGTATTTGGGGTGTGGTCCTTAAGAGCAGAATGTGACATATATGTGATAGTATAATAACTGTAAAATTAGAAAAAACAACTCTATTTGGGAAGTTAAGAGTAAATATTACAGCCAAAATCTGACAAAAGCAGAATTGATTACTCACAGATACACTGATCAACTAAATAAATTCAGGCAGTAAAAAGCTGAACATAAAATGCTCTAATCTATACAATCAAATGCCTTCACTCCTTTTAATGATAAAATTGCAGCAGGAGATTTCAGATTAGAGATGGCATCAATCACATGGAACAGCCCTATAATACAATCTGAGGCCATCTGAATTTGAATGAAGCAAGTTTTGTCTGTTTGAGTCACACTGAACATTATAGTTGGAGCTTAAAGAAATGAAAAAAAAAACAACATAGATCTCAATTTCAGTCTAAATGTATCCATAATCTTGAACCCAAAATAACTGCCATCAATTAGGTTTGGCAGTTTTAATATAAATTTTTTTTTTTTTATAAATTGGCTTTCATGGTAAATCCTTTATCCACCTTAAATGCTTTCTTTTTTACATATATTCATACTTTTGATAGTGTATCTTCGCCTTACGACATATTTCAGGGCCACCTTATTAGGCATAACTGTGGTTTGAACCTTGCAATTGGGGCTGATTTTTAGCACCACTGTTGCCTGATTTCTACAGTATAGGTTCATTTTCCTCCTTCAGCCCCATCTCTTCTAAACTGCAGAAAAGTGTTCAGGTAGGGGCCACAAGTCCACCAGTAATGTATGCCTGTAAATCTGAATGGAGTGCTATTTAAATCACTTACTCTAATGTCCCATTTTAGTTTTTAGGTTTGCCTCATTTTTGTGATGTTGAGAAAGTCTACTTAATTAACCTTAATACAATGACGTATCAGCAACACTCTCGAACTGAGGTACCTGACCTATGTTAATTGTAAAGTAATACTTTACAACATTATGTTTGACATCACGAAGACCTTCTAGAGCCAGGTTTTGGACTACAGGAATCCTTTTGTAAAAGGCCACTTGGACCCACTGCAGTTTGCTTCTTAGACAAATATGCATGTGTCTATCTGCTCCACTAGGCTTATTTCTATCTTGGACAAAGCTGGCAACACTGAGAGGATTATGTTTTTTGATTTCTGTAGTGCTTTCAATATCATCCAGCAATATCTAATAAGGGGTAACCTCGGGAATACACATGCGAATGAGTATCGTGTCCTGAATAATACGCTGGTCTAGTGACACAAAGGGCAGAGCAGACTGTCTTACTTTAATGTGGGTGATGACATTCTTCACATCTTCTACAACTCTATGATGGCCAGTTCAATCTTCCACTCTGTGGTGTGTTGAGCTGCTAGAGGCCCACTGAATCCACAGGTTAATTAAAAGGTAAGGCCCAGTTATGGGACACACTCTGGACCCCCTGCAACTAGAAAAGAAGGACAGAAATAAAACTAACCTGAGCGCTATTAAGAACAATGCTGTGCATCTCCTCTCTGACACACTAACACTTAGTACTTTCAGCTAACGAAATATTAAACAGAAGTGTATCAGGAAACGCTACTGGGGCTCCTTTACACCAACAGCAATATGCCTAATGTCTCACTGTGACTGCTCTCTTATCATTAGATAAGTCAGAAGTGGCATTTTTGTAGTATGTCAGTCTGGTTTTAATACATATTACAGCACAGAGTCTGCACTTTTAAGGATTCTAAATTATATCTTATTAATAAGAGACTCTGGGGTTACTGTTGTCTGTTAGCTTTTAGATCTAACTCCAGCATTTAATACAGCAGACCATGACATCCTTATCACTAATTTTGAGAAGTATATGGCTATACAAGGTACTGCTTTGAAATGATTCAGGTCACACCTCACAGGCAGAAGCTTTTCAGTCAGCCTGGGTGGGACATTTCTCCTCATCCTTGGCCCCTATCACCTGTGGGACCCTTAAGGATTTATTCTAGAGCTTCTTTTTTCACTGTATATGTTGCCCTAAGGAGTCATTTTTAAAAAAACACAATATTTCTTTCCATTGCTACATAGATAAATGTATTTTCCACTGAAACTGAACAAAACAAATCTGTTAAACCTTTATTGGAATGTCTGGAGGACATTAACACATGGATGTCGCTAAATGTTCTTAATCTAAATGACAAAAAACATAAATTGTATGTTTTGGACCTTCTGATTTTACTCCAAAAATTAATCTTGGCCCTTTGACGACTTACTGTAAACCCTTCACAAAAAATCTTGGTGTGATTTTGGAAAATGTTCTCAAATTTGATAAACAAATGAACTCCATTGTTAAAGCCTGTTTCTGTCAGCTCGGGGTATTGGCTAAGGTCAAGCCCTTTCTTTCTGTAAATGGTTTTGAAACACTAAACATCAAATGCATGCATTTGTCTCTTCTCGGATTGACTAATGCAACTTATTATACAGTACATTGGAGTTAAGCAGTCATCCCTTGCTTGTCTTCATCTACTTCAGAACGCTGCTGCCAGGCTTCTAACATGAAAACAGAAACATCATACCAGTCTTAGCTTCTCTTCACTGTTTCTTACAGGACTGAGTTCAAAATTTTATTGCTGGTCTTTAAGTCCCTGGATGTTTTAGCCCCTTCTATCGTATTGACTTCTTGCACCCATACTCTCCTTCACGACCACTGAGGTCCTCTGACCAGAAGTTATTGGTTGTGCCGAGATCTAGACTTAAGCTTAGATGGGACTGTGGTTTTTCTGTAGCTGCCTCTAAGCTTAGGAATAGTCTACCTTTTTATATTAGGGCAGCAACCTTGGTCACTTTTAAGTCTCGCTTGAAAGCCTATCTTTTTGCCTTAGCTTTTTAAACTTGTATGTGTGCATTTATTTTTGGTGAATTAATTTACTGTATATACAGTGCATCCGGAAAGTATTCACAGCGCATCACTTTTTCCACATTTTGTTATGTTACAGCCTTATTCCAAAATGGATTAAATTCATTTTTTCCTCAGAATTCTGCACACAACATCCCATAATGACAACGTGAAAAAAGTTGACTAGAGATTTTTGTGAATTTATTAAAAATAAAAAAATTGAGAAAGCACATGTACATAAGTATTTACAGCCTTTGCAATGAAGCTCAAAATTGAGCTCAGGTGCATCCTGTTTCCCCTGATCATCCTTGAGATGTTTCTGCAGCTTAATTGGAGTCCACCTGTGGTAAATTCAGTTGACTGGACATGATTTGGAAAGGCATACACCTGTCTATATAAGGTCCCACAGTTGACAGTTCATGTCAGAGCACAAACCAAGCATGAAGTCAAAGAAATTGTCTGTAGACCTCCAAGACAGGATTGTCTCGAGGCACAAATCTGGGAAAGGTTACAGAAAAATTTCTGCTGCTTTGAAGGACCCAATGAGCACAGTGGCCTCCATCATCCGTAAGTGGAAGAAGTTCAAAACCACCAGGACTCTTCCTAGAGCTGGCTGGCCATCTAAACTGAGCGATTGGGGGAGAAGGGCCTTAGTCAGGGAGTTGACCAAGAACTCGATGGTCACTCTGTCAGAGCTCCAGAGGTCCTCTGTGGAGAGAGGAGAACCTTCCAGAAGGACAACCCTCTCTGTAGCAATCCACCAATCAAGCCTGTTTGGTAGAGTGGCCAGACGGAAGCCACTCCTTAGTAAAAGGCACATGGCAGCCCACCTGGAGTTTGCCAAAAGGCACCTGAAGGACTCTCAGACTATGAGAAACAAAATTGAGACAAAGATTGAACTCTTTGGTGTGAATGCCAGGCGTCACGTTTGGAGGAAACCAGGCACCGCTCATCACCAGGCCAATATCATCCCTACAGTGAAGCATGGTGGTGGCAGCATCATGCTGTGGGGATGTTTTTCAGTGGCAGGAACTGGGAGATAAAGAGAAAGATGACTGCAGCAATGTACAGAGACATCCTGGATGAAAACTTGCTCCAGAGCGCTCTTGACCTCAGACTGGGGCGACCGTTCATCTTTCAGCAGGACAACGACCCTAAGCACACAGCCAAGATATCAAAGGAGTGGCTTCAGAACAACGATGTGAATGTCCTTGAGTGGCAAAGCCAGAGCACAGACTTGAATCTGATTGAACATATCTGGAGAGATCTTAAAATGGCTTGGCACTGACGCTTCCCATCCAATCTGATGGAGCTTGAGAGGTGCTGCAAAGAGGAATGGGTGAAACTGGCCAAGGATGGGTGTGCCAAGCTTGTGGCATCATATTTAAAAAGACTTGAGGCTGTAATTGCTGCCAAAGGTGCATCGACAAAGTATTGAGCAAAGGCTGTGAATACTTACAGTATGTACAGTACATGTGATTTCTCAGTTTTTTATTTTTAATAAATTTGCAAAAACCTCAAGTAAACTTTTTTCACATTGTCATTATGGGGTGTTGTGTGTAGAATTCTGAGGAAAAAAATGAATTTAATCAATTTTGGTATAAGGCTGTAACATAACAAAATGTGGAAAAAGTGATGTGCTGTGAATACTTTCCGGATGCACTGTATGTGTATTAGCATATTTATGGAAACTGTACAGCACTTTGGTTGACTTCTGTTGTTTTACAAATGTGCTTTATAAATAAAATTGACAACATGAAAAGCTTCCTCTTTTTTGTAACTCTTGTGTTTGTTTGAAGGGCCTGTTGTAGTTGTTTTTTGTTATATTTCTTCAGCTTCTGTAAGTTACCTTCAGGACAAATAAATTTCTCTCTATCAATATAAAATGCCATTTTTAAGAATCTTTACAACATTGGCTCTGCACATCCTAATTGGCTGTTAAAAATATTTCAGGGCACGGCTATTACATTCAGACACCAATCTAAAAAACAAATTTATTTAAAAATACTTAATGGTACTGATTTCAGACCCATATCATCTTCCTTGAATGTACATTTTCATCCACAGAATTAAAGTTACACAGAACATAAAGAAAGTTGAGTCCACTATAGGCATGTGTCACACATGTGCGATTGGGAAACAGCTAAAGGGCCTAAATGATTGTAATTCCATGCCAGATCAGTGGTGGCGGGGTGCGCTGACTGTCTCTCACAATCTCTTGCAGACTGCCCATGGGAAATCCCGCAGGGTTCTGGCGCCACTGATGATGTCACTTCTGGTTCTCCCACCACTGATGACACCACTTCCAGTTCCGGCCACCACTGATGACATCACTTCCTTTGCTCGACATATAAGGCCACCATCTTAACTGAGTTATTCAATTCTGTTTTGGACTTGTGCTGGTGAACATCTCTGTTCAAACACTAACCATTTTGCAGCCAAGGAACAATATATGGGTGGCTGCCTCAAACCTTTATGATGACTTTGTGAATTTCCCCTTGGGATTAATAAAGTATCTATCTATCTATCTATCTATCTATCTATCTATCTATCTATCTATCTATCTATCTATCTATCTATCTATCTTAGTGTTGTTCGTTTGACAGCTTGTCATCATAATCAGTTGATGGACTAGCCAAGCCATGGAATTTTTCCTGGAAAAACTATCTCCCAGGTCCTACTTGTAATTTAGTTTCTAATTTCTCATATAGTAAGACACTCAACACACACATCTAAATTAGGGAATGATCGGTGAAGTTTCAATAGTACTGAAAATTGTAGTATGGCCAAAAGAACTCTAAGATATCTATTCAAAAGTTAATGAGAAAGGCAGAATTGTGACATGACTACAACAAATATGCATACATGTATTTGTTTATAATAAAATGTTCTACCATTAAAAAAAAACCTTTAACACTGGAATCAAATGTTCAGAATATGAAAATGTAAGCACACTAGTCAAGAAATACAATTTGATTGGTTATTCTGCACTCATAAAAGAAAAATAAACTATACATCACTATCTCAGTATGCTTGTGTTTTCATGCTTTACTTACAAAAAACAAAAAACTTAACTGCTTACTTAACAAAATTAATGGTTACTCATTTTCTACGTGTGTTTGCATACAGTAGTAAGGAACACATACTGTGATTGCCCATGTCTGACATTCTGCCTGTCTGTCTGTCCTCCTAAATAAAACAACTCAGCTCCCAGGGGGGTGATTTTGTTGAAATTTGATACAGTTATTCTTCAAAGATATTTCAAAAGTTCACATTGAAAAGGATTGGTGAATTTCTGAATGTGTCTGTGTTAAAGCATAGAAAAATTCTGTGTAACTTCAATTATGGATTAGTTTACCATTTTAAATTTAATTTGAGAGAGCTCACTTCAACTTGTATATTTTTTAATATTTTCCTTTTTTACTAGTCTGACAGACTGTTCTAATAGCAAAATGGATTCTCAATACAAAATAAAGAAAAGCTGGCGGAGACTTGTGTACACAAGCCACTCATACAGCAACTCACTTCTCCTGCTGTTGAGGTAACTCTTAACAGTAAAGCAAAAAAGGCAAAAAGTCTAGAAATTATAGAAAGAGGAAATGGATTATTTAAATGTCACTCTGTAAGCACAGAGTGGACAAATATGCACTCAGAATTTGTTGTAAGCTAAAACAAGATTATGGCATTATACTATTATCCACCCAGTAAAGTGATTTGCTATTTCTCTGTCACTGTAATGTGTTTGCAAAACCCTTACATCTTCTCTATGTCGTGGTCCAAAGTAGCCAACAATTTTACCACGGTCCTGAAACAGATATTTTAACTTTACATTAGTTACTTCTTTCAAAAATGAATATTTACAACATGTGAACTACAATTAATTAAAGACCTTGGCTCTAAAAGCTGAAAAATAATTGATGTATTATAAATATTCTTTATATTACTTTGCATAGTTAAAACATTCAGAGTAAAGATTTCAATTACTTAGAGTTTCAACAGTGTATGTGTGTCTTTCAAACTCATCCATCTCACTGACACTTTAAAGACAGTCAGACAGTCATTTTTAACTCGCTTAGTCCTGAACAGGGTTGTGGGGGTGAGCTGGAACCTATCCCAGCTAACACAGAGCGCAAGGCAGGAACAAACCCTGGAGAGACAGTGTGAACAGACCCATACACACACACACATCCCAACCACACACTATGGCTAATTTAGGATTGCCAATGCACCTAACCTGCATGTCCTGGCTACTGTGGGAGGGAACTGGAGCAACTGGAGGAAATCCACATAGGCATGGTGATAACATGCACACTCCAGGCAGGGAGGACCCTGGGACACGAAACCTGACTTACTTACTGCAAAACAGCAGCGGAGCTTCCACTGTGCCACCATGCCACCATGCCACCCTCACTTCAATATAAAAAGGTTTATCAAGTCAAGCTGTTTTCACAGTGTCTGACTGAAACACATACTTCATCAGAAGTTAACCACCTTTCACTTTCAAGCTGACTGCAGGATGATAATTTTTTTTTAGGACTGATTTCTTGTTATGAGTGTATGACATTTATTAAAATGCACTAGGGTGGTGTAAATGTGTGACTGTCCAACATAGCAGTGTAACTGGAGGGATGATCTGAGAATTATCTCCTATTTTTATAAGCACCCTGAGTGCAATAATGACATGTAATTGTAATGACAAAACAGATGTTATTTTATTCATTTGTTTTGAATTTGTTATATAAAATAAATTTTATGAATACACTTGAGGTATTAAAAAATAATTGAAAAACATTTATGCTCTGTTAAGCTTAATGCTTTATGAGTGGGTTTCTTCAGTAGACAAACTAAGCAAGTGATTTCTGAAAGTCAACATAAGCCTCTTTCCAAGTTAATCCATGTAGTGTGATACTGCCATTTTGGAAGGAAAAGGGATAACCTGGGATGAAGTCAAGCCACCATCTTATGTATATTTAATAGGGTAAAACAATGTGTGCAACAACAATAACATTTATTTATATAGCACATTTTCATACTAAAAGTAGCTCAAAGTGCTTTACATAATGAAGAAAAGAAAAATAAAAGACAAAATAATAAATTAAAATAAGGCAACATTAGTTAACATAAAAAAAGGAGTAAGGTCCGATGGCCAGGGTGGACAGAAAAAACAGAAAAAAAACTCCAGATGGCTGGATAAAAAAAAAAAATTAAAAATAAAAAAAAAAAGTAAAATAAATAAATAAAATTGTGCATGCTTCATTTAAAAAGTAAAAATAATAGCAAAATAAAATCACTGGATATTCAAAGGAACAAAGAAAGAGAAAAATAAGGGCTCATAGAATGTTCTACCTGATGTTGGTTTTGTACTAACAGTGAGAATGAAATGGATCAGGAGTTAACAGATAATCAAAAATGTCAAGTTGACGTTGTTACCAGAAACAAACTGATCTTTTATCAAGTTCAAAACTACAGTATAATCAAAAATGATAGAACTTCACGGCAAAAGCAAGGAGAATTTTTATTAAATTAATCCTACATAATCCAGAAATACATGGACAACCTTTATACTGTGACTGTGATGATCCCACACATTATTGGAGCTTTCTGGGCTGATTGCTAAAGCAACTAATAATGTAATTGAAATTCTGAAAATGGCAGCACCCATATCTAAACAAAATGGCTTTGTAGCAAAGGAGTAAAACTTTTCTGGAACCTTTATAGGTAACAAATAAGGCCAGAATTGAATTCTTCAGATAAAACAAAAACACAAATATATTTTGCTCAAAACACTTAGGATAATCCTATAAAAATGTAATGAAAACCTCCAATTATAACAGGTTTGCAGTTTCTTACACAGCTTCCAGTCCAGTAATATGACATTATCAAACAGTGTGAGAAAAGAAATATGCACAGTGCAAAAGCTTAATATCTGTGTTTAGTCCAAATTTTACAAACGTTTATGGTGCATTTTCCATTCTAAACAAAGAACAGTGGAGTTTCACTTTAAAATGTATTGTTAATTTACTTAGTAAGTGCATCATGAAAACATCTGATGACTATGCTATGTGTCTTTTGGTTCCTGAGCTTGAGTTTCTATCACATAAGTAAAAGAGTGAAATGACTTTAATAAAATTTAGTGTTTAATAAATCACTTACTATGCACAGATTAGTAACACACTAGGATGGAGACCTACTATAAAATAAGCTGGAAAGACCTAAAGAAAATACAGTAATCCCTCCTCGATCGTGGGGGTTGTGTTCCAGAACCCCCCGCGAAAGGTGAAAATCCGCAAAGTAAAAACCATATGTTCATATGGTTATTTTTATATATTTTAAGCCCTTATAAACTCTCCCACACTGTTTATAAATATTCCCCGCACAGTTATACAGCATAAACCCTTTGTATTCTCTTAGATATTAGGTAAGATTTGTTGAAATTATGTAAGTAAACACACTGTTTATATACAGTAAAACCTAAATGTTATTTTAAAGATATCGAGCATCTCCGATATCACATATGTTACAGCCATTACGACAGACAGGCCACCAGCAATAAATACGTAAAAGGCAAGAAAAATTGTATACAGTAGAATGTGTGTAAAGTGACACTAAACGTACGTACATGTACTTAATTTAAAATTAAAATTAATTATGGTTATTCACCAACAATGACACGACGACTTGTCCGATAACGATGAGTTTCATTTTACTGCACAACAAAGGAGAGCGTTACAGCTCATCTAAAGGAGCCTCTTCAGGTGATTGTATAGCACTGCCGTTGTTGTTTTTCTGGCAGTCTTCAATCCAAATCCCTAAAGCAGATTCATTCCGGACTACCACCTTATTATGCCCACTTACAACTCGTTTTGCACCCTGGTTAAAGGACACTGCGGCTGTAGATCTTATATTCTTTTCCTCCTTTTTAAATAAAAAGAATTGTGGACTCATTGATGCCGTAATGGCATCCTGCAGCGGTATAGCTGTTCCCTTCCTTCAACATATCCAAAACTTTTACCTTTTTGGCAATCGTTACCATATTCCGTTGGCGCTTGGGCATGGCCCCTGAAGCAGTAGCAGGAGCAGATCGTTTTGGAGATGTAACGAAGGGCCTGACTATGTACAAATATAAACACAAAAGTTAACTCTTTACACAGCGAAACACGTTGATACTGAATGAGTGAGACGAGACTTCCTGGTTAACGCAGCGGAATCGAATTCGGCGCTCCGTCGCTGAGCCAATCAGCACACAGGAACTTAACTGCGCGCTCTGATTGGGTAGCTTCTCAGCCATCCGCCAATAGCGTCCCTTGTATGAAATCAACTAGGCAAACCTACTGAGGAAGCATGTACCAGAAGTAAAAAGACCCATTGTCCGCAGAAATCTGTGAAGCAGCGAAAAATCTGCATTATATATTTAGATATGCTTACATATAAAATCTGTGATATAGTGAAACCGCGAAAGTTGAAGCGCGATATAGCGAGGGATTACTGTATATATAACTGAGAGAGTGAAAAAAGAAACTGAGTTAAGGCAAAAGTTGCAGCTAGTTTCTACAAACAGAAACACACAGCACATACAAAAATTAGCGGTGCATAGGTTTACACAGCAAACATTATAGATTTTAGAAAATCAAATTACCTCATTAACATCTTCCAAAATTATGGAACACACAGTGCCTATAAAAAATGATTATCCTCACTGGAAGTTGACATACGACAGTAGATTTAATTTGGCTTTTCTGACATTGATGAACAGAAAACAACTCTTTAATGTAAAAGTCAAAACAGAACAACAAATGCAAAGTGATATATAACAAATACAAATAGAAATCACAAATTAATTGATCACCTAAGTATTCATTCCCTTCAAGTCAGTATTTAGTAGCTTCACCTTTGTTAGCCATGGTAGCCTTGAGTCTGTTTAGACAGGTCTCTCTGTCACTTTTGTACATCTGGTCATTTTTCCCCATTCTTCTTTGCTAAACTGCTCCAACACTGTCATTTTGTATAGTGATTATGTGTAAAGAGCCTTTTTAAAGTCCAGTCACAAATTCTCAACTGCATTTAGATCTGGACTCTGACTTGTCTATTATTGCCTACACAGAAGCAGGCAAGAAAAGTTTGTGACCAGAAGATGAAATGCTATTGAAAGCCGAGCCTATATCCTTTAGCCAAAGGTCTGTCTTATCATTACCACACCTGAAAACTATAACCAAAAATCAAGCCAGAAGACAAAGAAAGAATTCAATTAACTCAAAAAAACAAACAGGAAAGTGTACACCTAGAAGGAAAGGCATGTTATCCAGTTGCAGATACCAGGAAGTACACTTTATATCCTTAATACCTGATGACAAGTGCACGATGACCCTGAACATCAGCCATTGCAATGCCATATGAACCGCTATAACAATACTGCACATAATGATGGCATCCATGAGAAACAAAATTGTGTTGTGGAAAAATATAAAATATTTTTAGGACCCTTAAAACAACATAATTCCAGAAAGATAATAGTGGAAATGTATACCAAAACCCTAAATAGAAAAAATGAATATAAAAATTGAGAAAACAAAGCAAAAAAAAAAATCAATAACATTTCATGACATTGGCCACTACAGGACAATACATCCATTCCTGTGTAGCTTTGATTTTATGTTTGGATTCGTTGTCTTTGTTGAAAACAAATCCTTTCCCAAGGCACAGGTTTCTTGCAGACTTCATCAGGTTTTCTACAGAATTTCCCTGTACTTTGCTGCATTCATTATAACATCACTAACCATCCAGTGCCTGCTTCAGAGAACCATCCCCACAGCATGAGCCTGCCCACACCCTGCTTCACGGAGGAGACTCTGTGCTTTGGATAACGTGCAATGTTTGCCTTAGGTTAAACAAGTTGTTTAGTCTGATTTTTGATCTCGTCAGACCTTTAGAACTTTGGATTCTTCTACGTGCCTTTAGCAAATTCCAGTTGAGATATCATCTCTGTCTTTGATTGACCGTGTCATTCTCTTTGTTTCCCCCATAAAGCTGTGACCGGTAAATCACCCAGGCACAGATGTTGTCTGCACAGTCTCTCCAGCTATTCCTCTGTAGCTTGTGACTCCTTCAGAGTTATCATAGGTTTCCTAGTTGCCACCCTCACTAGTCTTCATTCTTGCACAGTCACTCAGTTTTTGTGGATGTCCTGCTCTAGACATAGTTTACATCTTGTCATACTCTTTCCATTTCTTAATGATTGATTTTACTGTATGCCAAGAGATATCCTGTGACTTTTCTTCCCCCATACATTGACTTCTGCTTTTAAATCTTCACTTCACTGAGTTTCCTGGAATGTTGGACCTTCCAGATAAGGCACAGTTTTACTACAATCAATTGAAACCCCTTGGCTACAGACAGGTATCTCCCAGTGTCCTTTAGTGAAAAACATTCTTCATTATTGAGAAAAATGTTCAAATTAATTGTATTGCATACAAATCTTTACATGAGTTCATTTGCATTTGTTGATTACATTAAAAGACAGATGGTATCTAAAGACTTTATTATTCAAAAAATATATGGTTTAACACTTAAGTTTCCTTTGTTAAGATGTTCACTTATCTACCCTTTGTAATAAAAATGATAGTCTCACTTTCACTCTCTTTCAGGCTTTCACTACTTTCAGCTGAACTAGAAAGAATTAGTTAACAATAGCAGAGTTATCACACATCATCATAAGGGTGTGGATAAATAAGAAATCGAAGGCCTTTCATAAGGGTTACTAATGGCTTACAACATGCATTCAAAGGCTGCTCTTGCTTATAAACATTAAAAGTGCTGAATATACAGTACAGGTCTGGCTCAGGTCCATCATTAGATCAGTGATTAGCTCCTTATCATTTGAGGAAGAAAACCTACATTAGTAATTATTTCAATTATACCTAAAAGTCATTATCAAATCATTACATAATTTTGCTATGTGCAAAATATTTTTTCAAAACATACAAGTAAGAGCAAAATGCTGTACAAAGTGCTTTCATCAGGTATACTTTATATCTGTCTAGCCAACTCTTAAAGTCCTTTAATCTGAACTGCTTGCTGCCCTTCTCAAAAGTAAATAACAGAGGCATTAAGCAATGGCAGAAACATGGAAAATGTGACACATGCTTAAAAAGTGCTAAAAAACATAGCTATCAGATGTCAGCCAGTGCTGTCTCCATCGGAATAAAGTACTGAACACAGTAGCTTTTTTAAACCCAATGTATTACTAAATTATCAGTTATATAACAACCATGACATATAATCACATATCCTTTTATAAACCTACCTGAAAAGGCAAGAATGAACCTCAGGTGAGACACCAATCTGTTGCAGGGCACACATGCATATTCCTATAATCATTCATAATGGAGCATTTTAAAACTAGTAAAAAACTGAATTTGTTCTTGTAACGCGGGAGGGAAATTGTTAATTAGTTATACCCAGGGGAGAAATCTGGCCATGGTGAGAACATTCAACCTACACACAGACAGTGAGGGTCAGTATTCAAAATGGGTCTCTTGGAACCGAGAGCTGGTAGTGTTATTCACTGTGCAATCCTGCTTTTTTAAAATAAAGTTCAACTCCAATAGTGTTGTCCAGTAGTCATCACTGTTGCTTCACCACTGTAGAGTGCTGGCTTAATCTTCTTTTTTTTTTACCTGTTTTACAAGTTTTCTACCATAACTTTCCCCAGAGGACTTAAACTTTCTTAAACATTTAGGTTTATTTTTTACTGTACAGGCCAGGTGAATGTTTACAACTTTTTTTTTTTATCATGGACAATGATAGTCCATCCAGGGCAGGCGCCTCCCTTATGTCCAACAACAAGTTCAACAACAATTTATTTTTATGTAGCCCAAAATTACACACAAAATACCTCAGTGGGCTTTAAAAGGCCATGTCTAATTGACAGCGCAAGAAGCCTTTATTCTCAAAGATGAGAAAAGAAAACTACTGTAAAACCTTGTAGGGAAAAATGGAAGAAATCTTGGGAAGGCCAATTCAAAGAGAGATTTGGTTAGGTAGGTTGGTCGTGCAATGGGTGTCAAAAAAAGGGTAATACAGTAGAGTCTCACTTATCCAACGTTCTGTATTATCAAACGTCCCACCGCAAAAAAAAAACACATCAATCGGCAACAAGAACTGCAAGTTGCGAGAGTGAGCTTTGTCTATTTTTTGTTGCTAAGTTAATTTTTTCAGTTAAATTTTGCAGTTGTTTTGTTTTAAAACATGATTACAATGGATTATGTGGCCACCCTATCTGGAGCATGTGCATCTGTCTCCCTCGCACTTGTGTGTGTGTGTGTGTGCATGTGTCTCTCTCATGTGCGTGCGTGTGTCTCTCTCTCTCGCGCGTGTGTGTGTGTGTGTGTGTGCGTGTGCGTGTGTCTCGTGTGTGCGTATGTCTCTCGCGTGCACGTGTCTCCCTTTCTCTCACACGTGTGTGTGTGTGTGCGTGCGTGTGTGTCTTCATGTGTCTCTCGCGCGCGCGCGCGCGTGTGTGTGTGTGTGTGTGCACGTGTGTGTCTTTCGCTCTCTCTCACTGCACAGGAAATGCACAGGGAGAGGCTGAACATGTGCGGAAATCATCGGCTCGCACAAACTGAAAGGGAAACTGGCTTGTTCCTATACTGAGTGTGTGGTCCTGAACAGAGGGAAAAGTTTGGTGTACTTTTTGGTCATAACTCGATTTGTACGTGTTCAGAGACGATCGTGAACCGAGCCACTGTATTAGGTTCGTAATGTGTAAAATTATAACATAGTTTGACGTTTAATAGGCTTTTTCTTAACACCTCCCATTATCCGACATTTTCGCCTATCCGACGTTCTGCCGGCCTTATGACAGATAAGCGAGACTCTACTGTATATAAGTTAGAAAGCAAAATGCAAGTAGTCCTCTTCTCAGTGCTAGATGGCTGTGTATTAATTGGTCTCATTTTAAATTTTGATTGTTGTAGTTGTAGGTCAGTGATGGTATGATCTGGGATTGGTCTGCAGATCTTTCAGAAGAAGTCTTTGGTTCGTTTTGGCAATCACATTGGTCTTTGGTACACACAGCCAGAAGGACAGGCTTAAATGCTCTAGAAAGACTTTGGGGTATAGATTCCAATATAGCTTGAGAGAATAAGTACAGAGTGTGTTAACAACATTTGAGTTGACCATTCATTCTATAATATTATTATTTTTGAGTGTGATAGCCACCCCCTGCATCCTGGACTAGGATAGTCTAACTAAAGGAGAAAAAGAAGAAAGATGTCAGTCAGGTTCAGATGTCTTTCTGTGTCATTAACACCTCTCCACCATAGCAAAAGATACAGCAATGTAGAGGTAACAGCAACCAATTCCCAGTTCCCAAATATATCTATGGCCCAGTTCCCAAATTTCCTTGCACATTGATGTGTTACAAAGAGTTAACAAACATGTAGTTAATATATAACTATACTCTAAACTAAACAAATATATTTTTAACCTAGGTCTAAATATTGACACAGTGCCAATGCCTCATGTCTAATGGCTCCAGTTTGGAATTAAACAGGTTCACTAAAACATTAGGTCAAATAAGTTTTGAATACATAACACTGCACAACAAAGTTTTTGCTTCTTGAACACTGTTGGCTGCTTCTTATAGATTTTTGGGTGCTGATCACGAATATCACATCAAAATTTACCCATCATGTACCATTTCAGTTTTGTCATTATTTTTTCTTATATTTGTATCCAAACAATTTTGCTCCTGTAAGTGACTTATCAACAACGGTTTGTGCAGCCTGGGCATGTCCAGGGATGGAATCAGGCCAGGTTGGAAGCTGTTCTGTGGAAGCTGACATCCTGGGCATGCCTAGGTAGGTCTGAATGAGCTTGACACTGTCTCAGCATGCTATAAAGGTAGCTTGTATACACCGATCCTGTTCATTTGGTTTATATAGATAGTCAGTGTGTATGTATAGTATCAGTATAGTAAAGTATAGTATCTGTAGCAATATAACAGTAAGTAAGCTTGATGCTATAGACGTTTTGGTGTTGGGCGATATGTCTGCCATATCTCTGGCGAATATATACTTGCGCCTCAGAGACGTTGGATGACTACTCTTGTGAAGAAAGCTTATCATCTGTATTTTTCGGCTGCAAAATTGCCAATCAAGACAAGGAATGGGTGGCTCGTATTTGCTGTGTGACATGTGCTGTCAGTCTAAGAGCCTGGCTCAGAGGCACTTGAAAGATGATGCCGTTTGCTGTTCCGATGATATGGCGAGAACAGAAAGACCATGTGACGGACTGTTACTTCTGTTTGACTAATGTGCCTGGTTTCTCTGCCAAAAATAAGAAGTCAATTGAATATCCTAATCTGCCTTCAGCAATGAGACCTGTGCCACATGATGACAGTCTTCCAATTCCGAAACCACCAGAGGATTGAACCTTAGATGAACCAGATGAAGAAACTGCAATGCAGGGTACTGACAGTGACATTGACCTGGATTTTGAACCATGCTCATCAGGTGATCCACATCTGATAACACAGTCTGAACTGAATAATTTGGTCAGAGATTTGGGTCTGTCAAGAGCAAAAGCCAAGCTGATGTGTTCGAGACTGCAGGAATGGTGTTTGCTGTTACCAGGTACGATAATTTCTCTGTTTCGAGGCCGACATCATGATATAACAAAATTGTTTTGCACAAGTCGACAGTGTCTGTTTCTGTTGTGACATTGAAGGACTGTTCTCGGCCTTGGGTTGTGATCACAACCTGGAAGAGTGGCGTCTCTTCATTGATTCGTCAATGTTAAGCCTGAAAGCTGTTCTGCTACACAATGGCAACGTTTATCCTTCAGTACCTGTTGGCTATGCAGCACACATGAAAGAAGCGTATGAGAACATGGAACTGTTGCTGAAACATATACAGTATAGCAGGTACAGCTGGAATTTCTGTGGAGATCTTAAAGTCGTTGCTCTGTTACTAGGACTGCAGCTCAGCTATACAAAGTACTGTTGTTTCATCTGTAAATGGGACAAATGTGCCAAAGAGTTGCACTATTCTCAACAGAACTGGCAACTCCGTAAAAAAAGTTAGTCCCAGGACAGAAAAATGTGGCACATGAATCACTTGTTGACTCAGCAAAGATATTTTTGCCTCCTCTTCACATAAAACTGGGACTCATGAAGAATCTCATGAAAGCTCGGAACAAGGAAGGCAAAGGTTTTCGTTATTTAAGACAGATGTTCCCAAGAATAACTGACGCCAAGATCAAAGAGGGCATTTTTGTTGGCCCCCAGATCAGACATGTTATGAGTGATAAGCGGTTTGTAGATTTGTTAGTTGGGCTGGATAAAAATTGCCCGGAAACCCTTCAAAGATGTTGTTGACAATTTTCTGGGCAATTACAGAGCCTCAAACTACATTCAGCTGGTAGACAAACTTCTCAAAACATACAAGACAATGAAGTGCACCATGTCACTCAAGATTAATTTCCTCCACTCACACTTGGACTTCTTCCCCGCAAATCTTGGTGCTGTCAGTGACGAACACGGTGAAAGGTTTCACCAGGACATTGCTATGATGGAGAAATGATACCAGGGCAACTGGAATCCGTCAATGCTTGCTGACTACTGTTGGACACTGCAACGTGATGAACCAGACATTGAATACAAAAGAAAATCAGGAGCAAAACACTTTTAATTCTGTTGAATTTAATAGCTTATGCGAAACATAAACGTGACTAAATACATTATTGTCAGTAAACATATAAATGTCTATTTCTATGTGATGCAGTAAAACCAAAACTATATTTGTGCATACCCAGTAGGTACCTGTCACAATCAACAAAAACTTTTCTGGAAGTAAGACTTTTCAAAAAAATTGTTGTGCAGTGTAATGGTAAGTTTGAAAATTTATAGTTCTTTTCATAAGAAGGACTTATAACACTCAACCTCCAGACAGTACTCAGAAGCCATTAGGAATGCTAACAGAATGTCAGGCTATATAGCGCGATGTGTGGAGTACAAGTCCAAGGAGGTTATGCTGAAGCTTTATAATGGTCTGGTGAGGCCTCATCTGGAGTACAATGTGCAGTTTTGGTCTCCAGGCTACAAAAAGGACATATCCATACTAGAAAAGGTCCAGAGAAGAGCAACTAGGCTGATTCCAGAGTTACAGGGGATGAGTCATAAGGAAAGACTGAAGCAGTTGATCCTTTTCTGTTTAAAGAAAAGGAGATTGGGTGGTGACATGATTGAAGTGCTTAAAATTATAAAAGGAATTAGTACAGTGGATTCAGGCTTTTACTGAGTTCAACAAGAACATCAAGTTGGAAATTTGTTAAGGGTAATTTTCATATAAATGTTAGGAAGTTTTTATTCTGAAAGAGAAACATAATCACCTGGAGTTAGCTACCATGTGGTGTGGTAGACAGAAGGACTTTAATGACCTTCCATAGTTGACTTGATATTAATTTGGAAGAATTAAGTTTATAAGATTGGAGAGCTTTACTGCGCTGAATGGTCTCTTCTTGACTAAATTTTTCTAATGTTCTAAAAATGTCCTAAACAAGAAATTCATTTTTGAGCTCCCATGAACTAAATATGCATTTTTGGAAATTTTGATGGCTTACAGAACTAGGGATGCAGGTTAATCAGATTGTTTGCTTACTAATACAGGGTGATTCAAAAAGATTAATCTGATTTCAAAATGATTTAGTTCACTTCTAAATCATTACAGAACATTGCAGTAAATTGGAAATGGTTTAGATAAGCATAAAGTTGATTGTGTCATTTTACAATGACATATACCTCCACAAAAAAAAAGTCACACAGAGTGAGATCTAGTGATCTTGGGGACCAGAAGTGGAATGTCAAATTATGGGCTCGTTGCACAGTTATGACGGATTAACTCCTACTGAAGTGGAGAACACAAAATGCTTCCGAGCTCTGAGGTCACCAGCTCCATGCAGACTGAATGGAGCCATCTTCCGGTGACAGTCCAAAACTCTATGAACCCCTTTTTCAATTGGTATGTGATTGGTTCCTAGTCACCTCACAGTTGTAAAAATATGGCACTTTGAAATCGGATGTATCTTTTTTAATCACCCTGCATTGTGTAGAAAAAAAGTGCATTGTGCTAAGATTACTGTTAAAATTTAATACTATTATGGTCATACTTTTTTAAGTAGGTCAACAGTCATCTCAATGGAACTTTGCAGTCCCCTCGTACTGGCTTTCAAAATATTTAAAATGCATAACTCATTCTATACATACATTTTACATTTTAATATTACTTCCCTGGCTTATATTTGTGATATTTTTAACAACTGGCTCTTGGACAACCTTCTTTAAAGAAGATGTCAGAAAAATAAATATAATTAAATGATAATAACATGCCTATTGATGGTCAGTGCGCTAGTAAGCTCTTGAATGGTCTGTCCAGCGCTGTTTCTCCCAGTCTTACACCCAGGATTTACAAGATAAGCACTGGTCCTCCATCACCTTACATTGTATTAAGCGGGTCTAAGAATGTTATGCTATGTTATGAATTACAGTACTTGTGATCCTCTATTGGAAAAAGTATCAGAATAAGCAGAATGAATGAATTAAAAATATTTAACATCATTACAAAACCTTTGTTGGGATGTTTTGAAAATACTATGAAAATCTATCTCACTTATATTCAGAGGATTAAGTTCTTTTTTAAAATGTCTGCTGTTAAGTTGCAAGGTTCTTTTTGGTTACATGAAATTGGTGATGTAATCGAAACTTTTCAGCATTTAGACTAACAGGATATCCACTTGTTCTGACAGTTCCATTGAACTTTTTGAGGCTATTACAGTAAGTTATTTTTGTACAATTGTTCCTGCCCATAGGCTATTGAGTAAAACACAGAATGCAAGTAAGTAGTAAAAAAGAGAATTGCAGAAAACAAGAGAGGCTGTGTTATTCATTTAGGATTTACAGGAGCCGCATTTGAAACAGATTTGACATACAGTAACTTTTAGATATCGATACACAGCATTTTAACTTTTCAATGCTATATCCAAAATCAATAAAGGGAAAGGCTAGAGACATCGATAAAGCCAATAAACTGCATTTTCTCTTTCTGCCAACCTGTAATTTAATGCAGGTAAAACTTTTACTAAATCTGTAAATAACCCTTCACTACTGCTCTTAATGCATATTTTTCTTTAGGCTTACTCTCTTTATGTCCTCTTTTACCCTATTATACATACTTAGGACATAGTGGGTCAGATATATTGACATTTTTCAATGGACGTATACAAGAAAAGAGTAACTCTGTCTGCCAAGAAGGAGACTTCACTCCATGTCTCCTTGTAACTGCTGAGTTACTCTAGCTTTCACTTGAAGATGGAGGCAATTCTGGATGAAGCCTGTAAACAAGTAAAAATACAGCTCCATGTCAACCATTTTATTTGCAGATGATACTGCCATCATGGCCTGTTCACCAGCTATGATGAGCCAGATTACACAGAACAGGTTAACTTTCTGACGCAGTGGCGAGCAAACACAAGTGTTTCCCTTGGGCACTGGTTACAGCAGACAGACAATGGCCCATCTAGACTGGAGAGGTGTGAAGGAGCATTTCTTTATTTGTTATACTTTTCCTCTAACCAGTTCTTTTACACATGGATTTGCAAAGATACATTTGCTAATCAATTTTTACTTACACTGCTTAGAGTTCCTTGGCAGCAGCAGTTGTATTGTGTGCTGATGAGGAATGCAAAAGTGTAGGGCAGCAGGTTTGTGTGAGGCAATGTGAAACTAGGCCACAGTCATTTGCCATTAAGCAAGTAAAGGCAACTGTTTGTGCTAACTGCTGTTGGTAGCTTCCTCCTGTGTTTACCACGGCATAACAGAGTCTTCTAAATCAGTAGCAGACCCCACATTCCTACACTGGCCAACATCTTTATCCAAGGTGACTTACAACATCTGAGATACAACAAGTTACATTTCTTTTTTGTTTTTCCAATTGGAGCACAGGCAGGTCAAGTGACTTGCTCATTGTCACACAGTGTTTACAAGCAGGAAGTGAATCCATAACCTCAAAGTCCAAAGTCTTAACCACTATGCCAAACTACGCCCACTGATTGCCATTATTTTCTTTCTTAATGAAGGTTTTTGCATAACGTATCCCAAACTCAGCGTATCTCGGAAATACCTTCATTCCAACTGTGATTTGCCACCCAGACAATCTGTTATATAGCACATCATTATATAGCACTGCATTGTCTAATTCGCTTTATACACAAGTCGCAATTTATCTGAAACTATGAATAAGAGAGGCAGTTTTTGAAGGCTTTATAGAATGTTTTATTTCAGCATTTAATCACTGGCATTCTTAGTGCATTTACTGGTGAGCAAATGATGCTCCTTCAGCAGGATCTGTAATGAATGAATGAATGAAATATAGTACAGTGTTGACTGGTGTGGGATAATCAGTGGGATTCTCCGGATGGACTGTCAAGTTGTAAACTGTCTCGCATATAAAAAAGGTTATTGTTTTGGTTTTCTGTTCATTCCATTTTCATGAGTAACCTAAGTGTGCATACTTTTTTAAATGTAATGTGTGTATTTATTGTGAACATGTTATTCCTAGGATTATACATCACCATCCATGAGAGCAAATAGAGCATGAGGGCTGCAACAACAGCTTTCCATTATTGCTTCCAGCTGAATGGCTGTCATATTTTAAAATTTATAAATGCAAGAAATAGCCGGCAAATGATCTCATGGGTGATGACCTTCTGAGTGCAAAAATTTCACTGTAATTGCATTGAATATAATATAAAGGGTGCAAAGAAACCATTTTTTTCATATACCAGCTCTATAAACATCCTGAAAACTATTATTATAAATAAGCTTTTTTTTGGCATTTTTCTAATTAACAGATTTTTTTCAGTAAGATTTTAAAATATCACCCAGTCCTTCTGTATGACCTGTTTATAATGCAGTTTCACACTATCAGCCTTTCTATTTTGAGGTTCACGCTACATTTGCAAATTTAAAACCACTTTTGACAAAATCATGCATAGGTGAAAACACAATTATTGTTTTGCCCAACACGTGAAGTTACAGAGGTGCAATGTTACTTCAGTGCTTCAGGAGAGTGGGATTAAATCCTGGCCTGGTCACACACAACTTGTGCACATTCTACTCTTGTCTTTGTGAGACTTAATGCGTGAGTTTCTAATTTTGTCATACTTTCAAAGTTGCATTTAAATTACCAAGTGGCCCAGTGCGAGTGTGTATGAATGATTCCTATGATAGAGTAAAGTCTATCCAAGATTAGACGGGATTAGCCGTATCTCATTGTGACTCTGTTGGCCTAAATGAGGTAAACAATGGATGGATGGGGCCATACTGGGAAGCTGTTACACAATATGAGGTTATAAAAAAACCATAGCAGGTCTGAAATATCCAGTCAGTAAAATGTTTGGATATCAACAAACATCAATCAGTCTATCATGAGCACAAGGCAAAAGTAAATTCTAACTTCACTCTATGGCTTCTTCTTCTGCTTCTTTTGGCTGCTCCCGTTAGGGGTTACCACAGTGGATCATCTTCTTCCATATCTTTCTGTCCTCTGCATCTTGTTCTGTTACACCCATCACCTGCATGTCCTTTCTCACCACATCCATAAACCTTTTCTTATATGATTTTAATTGTATTTTAGCAAGGCAAAAGTGTCATTCTGAAATATTTATATATTCACATGTGGTTTATATGTTATTTTATAAACATAATATTTTATGACTGATTTTATTGCTACCTTGCAGTGAATGAATTCATCTTACCAGTTTTCATATAGCAGATGTTTACTTACACAAGAGCAAATTTAAAAATCTTCTTCTGTAAAATATTTTTATTTATTAGTGTTCTTTCATCAGTCAGGTTCAAGGGAAATCTGCTGACTTTTACCTACTAGGATTAGAATGATTCAGGCACAAGAGGACCATTTGTTCTGTACTAGCACCTCTGGATATTAGTTCTGCTCTATTACCTACAGTTCACTTACCAATAACACTATGGAGTGTGAATTAAAAGCAGTCAATCAAATATGCTCATCAAAGAAAAAGCTTCAGAGAGCTCAAGTTCTGAAATCACCCCTTCTCCAAGCTGAACATTAGACACATCGTTTAATCGTTTGTTTTTATGTCTACAATGTGTTTTGTCAGTGAAGATGGTTTCAAAGTGGCCCCTAGACATAAATTAGAAATTGACAAAGGGGAGGGGTAGCCTTAGCTCCATTCTAGGGTGAATACAGAATACAGACCATTTCATGGCAAATTTTACAGTTAAGAGCATTTGAAGTATGTGAAATAAATAAACCTTGCTACGGCATAGTGTGAATGGAAAATTACATAAAAGGAATAGTTTAACAGTTTCAATGATAGGAAAAATACGAGGGAGACATATAACAACCCTAGTTATACACTCTGTAATTTTCTGTTTGTGTAACAGATTTTCTTCTTCTTCTGCTCCTTCTATTATAACAGATAAGGAGCAATTAATAGCCTTAGTTCTGATACATTTTGGTTTAAGCTTCCTCTACGTAAAGATATATAAAAGATACATCTATTACACAATTAAACATGTTGTTCTGTATGAAATGAGAAGAGAGCATATAAACATGATCTGTAGTGTAAAATAACTAATAAGTAATCCTGATGGATTAAGGTGAATCAATAGACTAATTACATTATCTAATTGATTAACCAAAACCTTAAAAAAAGCTCAACATGAAATGATTAAGCACAGTAATTACCAAAAACTTTATGAATCTATGTAATTTTAATCAGGGTGATAGGATGATGTCAGTTCAAATCAGAAGAAGAAATGAAACAATAAAACATGTCAAGAAGGAGATGGACAAACAGGACTGAAAATGTGCATATGGCAACTTAAGGGACACAAACATAAAGGGACATAAGTCCATAAGAAATTTGACAAGCAAGAAGAGACCATTCATTCTATCAAGGTTATTTATTTAGCTAATAGTTAAGCTGTCCAAATATCTCATCCAGATATTCTTCTTAATGATTTTCAGGGTTTCTACTTCAACTACATGTCTTGGTAGTTTGTTTCAGAGTCCCACAACTCTTTGTGTAAAGAAGTGCTTCTCGGCTTCAGTGTTAAGTGCACTTCCCCTTAATTTCCACTGATGTCCTTGAGTACTTGATCCACCCTTAAGCTGAAAGAAGTCAGCTGGATTAATTTTATCAATGTCTTTGTGAATTTTGAAGACCTGGATTAGGTTTCCACACAGTCTCCTCTGCTTAAGACTAAACAGGTTTAATTCTCTGTGGCTGTCAGATAAGAACATGTCCTTAAGTCCTGGGATACACCAGGTTGCTCTACTATGGAAAGCTTTAAGGACTGCTATGACTCTCTTGTACTGTGTTGACCAGAACTGCACACAACACTGTAGATGCGGTCTTACTAGTGCATTGTATAGTTTGAGTATAACATTCCTTGGATTATATTTTTATATTATAGTTTTATGATACAACCTAACATTTCATTTGCCTTTTTAATTGCTTCTGTACATTGCTTAATCAATTAAATGGTGGCATCAACATACATATCTAAATCCTTTTCAGAGGTTACTTCCTGCATGACACTGTTTCTCTCTTGTATTTATAATTTATATTCCTTTAGCTCATGTGTAGCACTTTGCAGTTTTTTACAAAACTTTGCAGTATTTTCCAAACATTTGTCCAGTTCTGAAGGTTGTCCAGGTTCATTTTGAATTCTTTTTGCTGCCTCCTCAGTGTTTGCAATCCCTCCAATTTTAGTATCATCTGTGAATTTCACAAGTTTACTAACTATACTAAAATGAATGTCATTATAATTAATCAGAAAAAATAATGGTTCAAGAGAAGACTCTTAATGGACTCCACTGATGACCTCACTCCATGTGGAGCATTCTCCTCTTATCTGTACTCTTTGTTTCCTGCCAGTTAACTAACTAGAGATCCAGCTTTGTAGGTTAACTCTGATGCCTACAGCTTCCAGTTTCAGAATTAATCATTGGTGTGGGACTGTATCAAAGGGATTTTGAAAATCTAAGTAAATTAAATTAAATTGTTCTTGTTTGCTCTATTTTTAATGTAACGTCTCATTAAAAAAAAACTGTTGACGAACCAAATGTCTCACTCGCTCCTCATTAACACCTCTGTTGATTACTAATTTAATTAATGACAACAACAAAGATTTAACTGCTGGTGAAAGCATCCAGTTTACACTCAATATCAGACACTTTGGCTACAGATATGAATTTCACAAATGTTTCCCTTAGCATCAATAGGCATGCTGCTAAAAACTGAGAACTTGTTCTGGCCACAGCTTATTATCTATAACCTAAAGCCCCAACATTTCCCTGTAACTTCTGCCACCACTGAATGACATTTATTCTCCATATTTTCAAAGCAAAATATGTGTTTCATAATTTTGTGCTAAGTTTATTCAGTTTAATGAGACCGTGGAAAAGCCATATTTTGTCTCCTTTCCTGATCATGGTTTTCATATGGAGGATACAAAAGGAACATCCGAGGATTGGCGAGAATAGTTGAGGAATACTAGAGATGACATCTCAGCAGTTCTCTGAGTTTACCAGAGTGGAATGAGAATTAGCATTTCCAAATCTGAGATCATGGCCCTATCTAGGAAACAATTGACTTGTTTTCTTCAGGTAAGGTAGTGAACATCTGGGTCTTTTTCATGAGTGAGAGAAGAGATAATGGTGAGATTAGAAGACTAAGGAATTGGTGCAACAATTTTTTCTTACATTGTACCAGACCAGTTACCAGTTAGTCTACATCCCCATCATCAATTATGCTCATGAGATTTATGTAGTGACCAAAAAAATAAAATTCATGATAGTATGAAATGGTCAGTAATATTGGAGGACCCTGGAATTCAACCACTTCCGACTAAGAGGTGTAGTTTAAATTTCGGCACCAGATTTGGCATGAAATACTCATTTTCAGGGCAGTAACATTAAAAAAAAAGTTTCTTTTTGTGCTGTCACACTTTTTTGAATTGGTTTGCCACCATACCAGATGAGATCTTGCGTATGTCTTATACAACAAGGTTTGAAAGTTATACAAAGTATGTATTTTAAACTAGTTTAAAATCTTCTGTTTCTTTTTCGGTTTCTTTGTGGTGGCGGCCTGCGCCACCACCACCTACTCAAAGCATCATGATGCTCCAACAATGATGGATGGATTAAAAGCCAGAAGTCTACGTGACCATCATCATCAGGTCCTTCCATGAAAACCCTAAATACAAAGAGGACTGTTTGACTAATTTTAGGTAGATTGCCCAGAGGGGACTGGGCGGTCTCTTGGTCTGGAATCCCTACAGATTTTACTTTTTTCTCCAGCTGTCTGGAGTTTTTTTTTTGTTTTTTCTGTCCACCCTGGCCATCGGACCTTACTCTTATTCTATGTTAATTAATGTTGACTTATGTTTATTTTTTATTGTGTCTTCTATTTTTCTATTCTTTTTGTAAAGCACTTTGAGCTACATTTTTTTGTATGAAAATGTGCTATATAAATAAATGTTGATTGATTGATTGATAGTTTATCAAAAATATTTACTATGGATTTCTGTAATATCTGCGAGACAGAAAATCTTATTTAGGTGCAGAAACCACATTTGAAAAAGACTTCACTTTAAGAAACATACTTACTGAATAAACAAAGAATAACCAAAATACAGAGAAAGAACCAAGATTGACTTATACAGTAATCCCTCGCTATATCGGCTTCACTCTATCGTATTTTATATGTAAGCATAACTAAATATATAACGCGGATTTTTCGCTGCTTCGCGGGTTCTGCGGACAATGGGTCTTTTTACTTCCTGTACATGCTTCCTCAGTTGGTTTGCAAAGTTGATTTCATACAAGGGATGCTATTGGTGGATGGCTGAGAAGCTACCCAATCAGCACACAGTTAAGTTCCTGTGTGCTGAATGGCTCAGCGACGGAGCGCTGAATTCGATTCCGCGGCGTTAACCAGGAACTCTCATCTCGCTCATTCAGCATCAATGTGTTTCGCTGTGTAAAGAGTTAACTTTTGTGCTCTTTTGTGTTTATCTTTGTGCATAGTCAAGCCCTTCATTATGGCTCCAAAACGATCTGCTCCTGCTACTGCTTCAGGGGCCGTGCCCAAGCACCAACGGAAGATGCTAACGATTGCCGAAAAGGTAAACGTTTTGCATTTGTTGAAGGAAGGGAAAGCTACACCGCTGTAGGACACCATTACAGCATCAATGAGGCTACGATTCTTTTTATTTAAAAAGTGGGAAAGGAATATAAGATCTACGGCCGCAGTGTCCTTTTAACCAGGGTGCAAAACGAGTTGTAAGTGGATGTAATAAGGCAGTAGTCCAGATGGAATCTGCCTTAGGGATTTGGATTGAAGTCTGCCGGAAGAAGAACAACGGCAGTGCTACACGGTCGCCTGAAGTGGCTTCTTTAGAAGGGCTGTAACGCTGTCCTTTGTTGTGCAGTAAAACCAAACTCATCGTTATCGGACAGGTCATCGTGTCATTGTTGGTGAGTAACCATAATTAATTTTCTACTTACAGTACTTAGTACATGTATGTACGTTTAGTGTCACTGTACACACATTTACTGTATACAATTTTTCTTGCATTGTACGTATTTATTGCTGGTGGCCTGTCTATTGTAATGGCTGTAACATATGTGATATCGGAGATGCTCAATATCTTTAAAATAATATTTAGGTTTTACTGTATATAAACAGTGTTTTTACATACATAATTTCAATGAATCTTATCTAATATCTAAGAGAATACAAAGGGTTTATGCTGTATAATTGTGCAGGGAATATTTATAAACAGTGTGGGAGAGTTTATAAGGGCTTAAAATATATAAAAATAACCATACAAACATATGGTTTCTACTTTGCGGATTTTCACCTATCGCGGGGGAGGCTGGAACGTAACCCCCGCGATCGAGGAGGGATTACTGTATAATCATCTTGCAAAAAGATAAAGTATCCAAAAATATTAACAATAATGTAAATGAAATTGTTAATACACATGAATAGGCCTACTGTATATAATAGGGTTTTAGTACTCGAGTCTGGTCTTAGTTTTTCATTATTTTGATAGTCTCAGACCTTGGGGTATTTGTACTTTGACAAGGACCTGGCTGTTGGTCTCATGAAATATTTACTTTTTGGTCTTGATCGAGTCTAACTTGCTTCTTTTAAGTTTTCTTTATTTTTCATCCTCTGTGCTTGAGTCACGTCCATGTGAAGCAAGTGCAGTTCGCTTTCTATGCTTAATATCTTTGTACACGAACCCTGCATTTATTTTTGGTACTGACATTTGGGAATATCCAGATTAGGTCTACTTATTGCTTGTTAAGATTGTTAAGTCTGTCATTTTTTTTGTAATGATTTCTTATCTTTATCTTTCATTGGAGCCGTAAGCTGTTGTTTTATATCTAGTTTGTTACTTTACTTCAGTGTATTTTCAGAGTATTTCTGGATTTACTTGATTATAAAATTGATTGATTATAAAATTCTCTGTCGACTTTTATTTTTATTTAACAACATTTTCAACTGCAAATGGTTGTTTATATTTTTATTGTTATCAAAAGCATCTAATCACATTCATTATTTCAAACTTAAACCAGAAATCAAAAGTACTACACAGATACACACAAAGCTTTACTCAGTCAGTCTCCTAAAATCCATCTGCCATATATGACATATCCATCTCAGGCTACTTGCTACAACTTTAAAGGGCAGCTACTTCTGAACTACTAGTTCTGTTTTTCTGTGTGCAATATCACTATTAATATATAAGAATCTGCAATAACCCTGCCTTGTTTAAGCTCATTTGGGGATGCTGAACAACAATTTCTTGAAAAAAAATCCTTGACCATATTTTAAAAAAGCTGCTTACTTTACAGTGATTGAAAGATTCCCTGTACTGCATGAAATGTGTGCCAAATGAAATCCTGTGTTCTCTTAGTGAACTGGAAGATAAAAGTTTTGAGCATGACTGGAAGAAGATGCACATAGGAAAACAAAAAAGAGAAATATTTATGATGTGTCCTACACCCAGTGCAGCGGAGTGGTGGCTCTGAGGCCAGGGATCTGCACTGGCAATCGGAAGGTCACCGGTTCGAATCCCATAAATGCCAAAAGGGACGCTGATCTGTTGGGGCCTTGAGCAAGGCCCTGAACATGCAATTGCTCTGTCCTGGGTATGATATTAATCTGCATTCATCCCTGCATCCAGGCCCTCTAACCTGCAGCGAGAAACCTGGAGGTTGGTGGCAGAATTGGCACTCCGGCCACCGTAAAAAAAAACCTCACACTGTTCCACTCCATCTGAACTAGTGTGGTGCTGAGGTCTTACCCATTGCATGGGTACACTCAGGTCCCAATCTGGGATACAGAGTTGGTTTGTCATGTGGTGGGTATGGCAATGCGCTGTATCAGCGCGTTCTCCTCTCTCTCTACACCCAGTCACAGCTAGGAGTGGTATGTCACGTTTGAGCATGAATGATGTTAAAACTTCATGGCATCTCAAACCTCAGATTGGGACTGATGGTGATGAGTTGTAGTTTTCTGTTACTAACATTAAGGGTGATAAAAAGATTCAAAGATAATAATAATAATAAGGGTAAAAATAATAATGATAATAATATTTAATGTAGCAGTAGATGGGGAGAAAGAAAAACTTAATAAGGTAGTATATTGCGCTAAGCTGCATGTAATTGTTGCCAATTTGCTACAACATCAAAACTAATACCGAAGCCAGCACCAAGGTGGACAGACCAAGACAAACACTAAATTAAAGTAAAGCCAAATATCGAGCATGTTAATTTAGCAGTGAATGCACCAGAGATTGGTTCTGCCTTGTGCTTGTTGGTTTAAAGCAGGTTTACAAAATAGATAGATGGATGGATGGATAAATGGGTGAAGTATATCTGTACTTTCCGATGAATTGCCTTTTCCGCTGTTATGTCCACAGAAAATGCCTTGTAAAGTATCAGTCATTGAAATTAGCCACAGATATTTTTGTGTTATTGCAGTCACATTCACTGGATGTGGCATTCATGTCTCTGTGATCGACCTTTATCTTCTGCAAGGCTCTATTTACACAATGTTCTGCCTTCTTGAACCTTCCCATACTTGTAAACAGTAGCACAAATTTTCCAGGGGTTTGTGAGATACCGACTCAATGTATGTGTTTGACATTTTGCTGTCAATCACCCATAGAGCCCTGCCTATCTCCAGGGTAATATGGTGCTTACTACAATACAGTTTGCATCCATGACCACCTGTGTGTTGCTACTTTGGTATCGCTTGTAATTTGCATATGTGTGCTCATCCACACTTGAGGCACTGATCTTTATGTATCTGCTGATTTATTTGAATGCAGCCTGCCTTTATATTACTTCATGTGGAGTGGTGGTGTAATGTATAAATCTGTGTGTTTCCTCATGTGTTGTAAGGGCATTCAAAGTTTGATGCAAAATTCAGGAAATGGTTGATTATGAAGTACCTAAATTATTGCTATTACAAAGTTGTATTTTATGTGGCATGTTTTGAACACCTTCACTTCAGATTAAAGCAAATGGCTTTTCTGCATAAATGGAGTGATCACATGCCATACAACATTTGTTGTGAATATTATTCTATCTCTGTAAGATCGATATATTTGTAATAGTTCATTGTTGTCCAGTATTTCCAAAACATTCAGCCTTTCAAAGTAAGTGAATGCCAATCTCTACATGAGTGCCATCTTACGACAGCTCCTAGTGAGTTAGGACAGCTCACAAGCTGTCCTAAATCCTGGTAAGTAGCTTCTTAGGAAAATTAATGAAATATTTTTACTCATACTCCAAAGAGTAGGACAATATTTGAATCACTCTGAGATTTTTGAGCGAGTTAGGACAGTTTTCCAATTCTGTCTCAGTAAAGCACATTGCTTTCTTGCTTTTTGTGGATGTATCGTACAGATGCTCTCAACTCATCCAGTTTATTCACAAGGACTGTGTGTTGCTCATAAAGTTCATGAATGGATTTATATTTCTCCATCTCAGACATGTTCGAAATCCACCTCTTTCTTTACTTTCTAGGTTTTGAAGCTTTTACTGTAATTCATTCCAGAATGTTAGCAGTGCAAGAGGCATTATTGGTAGCTAATCTCATTGGCAGCACCACATTCCAGCTGTAGATGAACACCTGCCAAGGATTTCCTGTGCAGATAGCACCTAAGTGCTCTGGTAAATTCTATAGGTGATAGCCATCAAAATTAGGAAACTTTCACAAATATTGTTAAGCATTTTATAAAAAGAACTACTGACAGATTGGTAGTTGAAAACAAAATAAATTATTTAAAATGATTTTAAAAGTAAACAACAGGCACAAAAGATAAAGAGATACACTGAGAGGCAAGTAACATATAAAAAAAAAAAATTTTTGGATAGAATATTCCGTGAATATCTCACTAAAGTCCCTGGATGAGATCTTTCACAATTTGCTAAAATGCATAAATGTGTAATTTATCCTTTATCTGAAATTTTTATTCTCCTTTAAGTTTGTGCGCTTGCTTTTTCTATGCACCAACATAAATTCTTTCATTAAATCCATACAAACGTTATTCTTTTTCCCTGCTTCTCTGGTTATATTTCTTATGGGTGATATTTTGTCATTTGGAGATCCTTTATTTTGTAACGGCACTGTAGTGAGATGGTGTGGCCATTGCTCCTTGTTTTATGGCACTGGACTTGTAACAGGGGAGATAGAAGTGAATGAATAATACAGTTTAGGGATATTTTTGTTATAATTAAATATTTTCTTGTGACATTACATGTTATATATTCTTTACTCGCATTAATAAAATATAATCATGAAAAATTAGTTAAAACAGCTGTTTACAAAAAAAAAGTCAGACTTCTGTTAATCAGCTATGTCACTTGAATTTATCTGGTTTATTTTATTGGTGTTTGAACTATTTATTATCTGTATTGCTGACTGAGCTCCCTATTTTCTTTTCTTGCGGATGATTTAAGTTTCAATTATCTGGCCGCATCCAATTTCGTCTGAAGTAATGACAGAGAGTAAAAGCAATCAGTGAAATATTAAGGAACATGGTAAGCACGTAACAGAAGCATAAGCGGGGCGATATTTTAAACTTGGTGTACAGTAAATAACAAAGCTTCCAATTATTTTCTTTCTTTTGCCAAGTTTAAATTAACTGTATAGCCAACATGCAGTCATGATGAGATCAAAGAAGGAAATTATCTCAATGTGTTTTGTTAATTTCCCTTTAACTTTAACATAAAATCAAATCCACAATGATCTACAGAAGAAATATTTTCTGTTAAAAATATCTGTTCCCAAATATGTGAACAAAAATCACCTGTTTTAATTACACTTAATTGGAGAAGAAGAAGGATTACGTTTTCCTTTTTAATTACCAACCCACTCCCTATAAGATCACTTTGCCCTTTTTGTTAACGACGGGCTGCTGTGCCTCCAAGCTTCTTGCTCACAGTCAGACGTACTTTCTGATTGCAATATGGTGTTGCATTTAGTTATATATCCCATTGTTCATTTGATTTCTTTGCTGCCGACAGAACAGACTTCTTTTAATGTTTTTTATTGTATACTAGTTCCACTAGAGTGCTGCCTGTAGAGTGAGGCTGATTGGAACTCTGTCCAATCCTTCTTATTAATCCTTGACTGCACAGGAGTACTACTTTCAGATAGTCACTAGACTGATTCCCTCCTCTTTGGTGTTGCTAATGCTGAGCAGGATTGAGCTCCTCTAGTTCTGGAATTAGTGATTGAGTGCATGCTGATTT
Source organism: Polypterus senegalus (assembly GCF_016835505.1). NCBI lineage: Eukaryota > Metazoa > Chordata > Cladistia > Polypteriformes > Polypteridae > Polypterus > Polypterus senegalus. The sequence goes on from NC_053161.1 coordinate 51,150,825, forward strand.
CTTTGTGCTCTTACTAAAATTTACTGAATAGAAAAATGGCTCTTAGACCAGTATAACTAGAAAGCCCCCTGTCTGTGCTATTGTGCAACATTCGGTAATGACCTTTCTCAGCAGTGCTTTGCAATTAATTTATAGTGTTTTTTTAAGTAAGTTGCCTTCTTACTGTTTATAAAGTAATCATAAAGAAGGCAACAATATGAAACTCTGTCATAAAATGTATACAAATGTATATTTACAAAGATTAAATATTTACAAAGCAAAACATCCAAAGAGACAAACATATATGTAAATGTCAATAATACCCTAATAAAATCTGTTATTACTCAAAATATACACTATATTTGTATTTCTAATATTTATGGTTTAAGCAATCCAATTTTTCCATGTGCTATGATTTTGCAGCAGCAATGGGAAAAAAATGGCTGAAAAGGAAGCATTTTAAAAACACAAGGCAACAACGTTTGCTTCAGACTGAAGTTAGCATTATGACTGTAATAAAACCTGACTAGGTGGGCAGTTTACAGTTTAAAACCACCTGTGGAGATACAGTGAAGTACGATCCTCCAGGCACCACATGTTAAACCTTCAGCCGAGTTTCAAAAGGAAAGGGTCATTGCTAGCTAAAGGGCAACAACTCTGTGTTTTTTATTTGGCTCTTGGTGCAGATGTAACAATGCGGTCAAATTGATGTTGGAATTTACAGATAAAAGTTGATCAATTCAAAGTGATAACTTCCCTTATTTCAAAAAGGATTCTGTAAGGGACACTGAACGACTTGCAAATTTCATGCATTTCCCTTTGATTTCCTCTGGACAACTACTGTCATTCATGTAATTTAAAAACAAAAAAAAAATGTCTGTGAATCAAGGGTAAGGGCAGGAAAGAACATCTTGACAGCAGACAACTGCAGTGCTCATCTCATTATTTCTACTTGGTAATCAAATGTTGTTCTATTGGAGAGAAAACCTATATATTAAACTAAATAAATTTCCTCTTTGTGATCAAACTGTTTTTTAGCAAGAATCTAAAAAATTTTCACCTCCATGAAACAAATTCTGTGGAATAGATACATTTAGCTGGTTAGCATTAATACACAACGTTTCAATGCTTTGAAAGGTAAAGTGTGCAGCTTAAAATCCAAAACGATGTCATGTTATCCCTCTGGAGAAAGTTTAGTGATCAGGCATTCACAATTGAGTCTGGTGGGATGACACTCGATACTTACTTGCTTTCCAGATAGCTAACTGCCTTTTGCTGTGTTATATAGTATGTGAGGTTGTAGCTGATGAAGAGTGTTTTCCTTAGGGCTATATTGTCATTAATGTCTTTTATAAATTGGAGTGTGGCACCAGTGTTTCACCACCTGCTGTGGTGCTTTGTGGACCATTACAGTACAGTTGATCAGTATGCAGTTCATCATGCTTATGTCGACATTAGTGATAGTAGGGCCTAGCATTCTCAGTGACCTTCTCATACTTCTCAAAAATGAATACCTTTGATAAGAAATGCTGTTTACTCCTAATGGGATATATTCATATTTATTGTTATTAATGATCATTATTACATTTATTGATGCTTTTTATCATTATGTTGTTGTATCATGTACAGTATATTTATAAGTCCGATGTTTCTCCACCAGATGAATTAGCTGACAAGCAATACATAGCTGTAATTGTGCAATAAGGCTTAATGATATTATATTCTATTGAATTAAACTGAACCGGCAATCAGTATTAAATATAATGCATATGAAGTTAATAATGTATTTCTTTAATTAAGCATTTTGACAACAAAGATTTTAATATTCTATGAAAAAAATAAAATTAATTAGTAGCACACCTAAAAAGAATCTTCATATACCTGTACTTACAATACAGCTTGAACAGCTAACAATTTCCTGCTGTATATATTATCATTTTTTCAAGCTGACGAAACACTGTGAGAAAAAAGATGCTCCTTTTTAAATTTGCACTAATAAACTTTTTCAGATGCATTAAAGCCAACTTCAAAAGCAGTGAAGGATCAAGGTGCCTTTCAATAGCTACTAAAGTAAAAGCCTCTTTTAAATTTTTGAAGGAATCTTATGCTTCAGTTAAGTAATTAAACAGAAAATTAGTTTTTTGATAATGTTTGATAAAGAAGTATTAGTGAAATTAGTACTGAGAAAATTCTTAATGAATCGAGTGAGTCTGGGGGATATACAACCCTGTTAAACTACAATATATCTTCACAGCACTAAGCTACACAGTTAAAATATTCTGTGGTGCTTGAAAAGGTATAAGTAACAATAATAATAATGATGATAATGATTACAATTATCTATATATAATTCATTAAGGCAAGACACCCATGGAAAGCATGCCGGAAGGGGCGTGGATACACTAAGCTGGAGACAAGTAAGACACCTATGGCGCACGCAGGGAGGAGCCACGCCCACCAACTCCAAGACCATTGGATACGATGAGAATTCGCAGAGCCACACCCACCAACTCAGACGCGACAACACAGAAAGAACGACGTCATTTATATTCATCTGTCGTAGAGGCGTCATGTACCTCTGAGCCACCTTGACTGTTCATAGAGGCATGTTTCTTGCGGAGGTGAGTCGCCATATGCAGCATGTAAAATGGTTTGCGAGGGGTATCCCATGGGATCCTTAAAACAATCCTTTACAACTGAGGTTAAAACACAATGAAGTAAGCAGTCTTTAAAAACCGAGGTTTCAGTTACGACGCACGACCGCATGCACCATAGCAAACTGTTTTACACGCTACATTCAGCTATTCGCATCAGCGACAAACATGTGTCTTCTTCACTCACAGACAATTATATGTTGCTCTATCCAGAGATCAATCTTTTCATTCACTTTCTGTTGTATCCTCAAACCCTCCCTTTTTAGACAACTGTGTCTTTCCAGAAGTGTTCAACCATCAATAAATAATTATGCGGCGTTTGTTATGCCGCAGGTTCACTATTGTGTTGTATTTTGCTCTATCCAGAGTTCCATCTTTTCATTCACTTACTGTTGTATTCTCACACCAACCCGTTTTAGACAACCATGTCTTTCCAGAAGTGTTTATCATTCAATAAATAATTATCCATGAGATTGAGCGTGTGTCTACTCGGTGCAGAGAGGCGTGGGTAAGCCGTTGAACCCCATTCAGGCTGCAAACCGTGGAATTCCCACTAAGTGCGACTTATACGCTCCCACTGGTTTCGTCCCTACCCTTTGTACACACCCCCCTCCCAACTCGCTACTACCGTGGTCGGGTGTCTTGGTGGATTATATATAGACAAGCAGCCAAAACTGCACAGAGCAATGAAACGTCTACGTGAGTCTCAGGTGCATCTGGACTGTGTAAAGACGACAATGACTCCAGTGACGAGTTAGAGGTGGGCACATGAGCGGGCAGTGCATACTGAATAAGAAATCAGCAGACTAGCATGACGGAGGGAGCTGAGTGGACGTTCTTCTGCTCTCCTGCCGTTCAACACTCCGCGCCTGAGCGCAGTGCACTCACATCCCTCCGTCTGCCAGGAGAAGGCGCGATGGGGATCCGCCAGTTTTTAGTCACGGACGATTGTGTGTTGGTTTGTTCCGTGCATTGTTACAATGTTGCTTTTCTTGCTGATTTATTACATTATGATTTTTTTAAATGTTAATTTTCTCCTTGTGCTTAAAAATCATTAAAAAAACCGGCCTGATTATGCGGCGTATGGTACGCCACGGGTTGGCTAGTTATGTAATATACACAAACTCATATTCGATGCCTTCAAAATGCATTTATATAAATGATTGACAAAACCTTGGAATTTCATCAATTTGGTTGAAATTTTTTATTTGTATACCAAACACTCTTTTTACAGTGCTGCTCAAACAAGAAAGACATTTTTAAACTTTGAAAAAATAAACTTCCAAAAGCTAAAATGTCAATAATTTGTAAATATCTCCTTGTGCAAAACTAGCTTGAGCCATTTCTTGTGGCTATTACAGTAAGTGGACTTTTGGGATAAGTCTCTATTCATTTTACACAAGATTGTCCATTCCTTTCTGCAAAATTGCCTAACCTGTGCAAGTTTATCAAGGGCTTGGAAGTGGACAGAAATGTTTAGGTCTCAACATATATTTTCAATTGGGATCATGTCAGGATTAATTTTGTCATTTTGGGTAACTGGACCACTTGTCACTCTGGCAGTGTGCTTTGGGTCATTTATCTTTTTGAAAGACTAAATTCCTCCATAAGTTTCCTCTATGATCTGTTTATATTGTGCACCATTTATCATCACATCAATCCTGACTAGATTAACAGTCCCTGCTACTGAAAAGCATCTCCACAACACGATGTTGCCACCACCTCCACCATATTTTACAGGGAAGCTGGAGCTATCTTGCCAATGTGCAGTGTTATAGTTACACCACCCATATTGCTTAGTGTTCAAGGCAAAAAAAGTTCAGATTTAGTTTCATCAGACCACAAGACTTTCTACCAGATCTTTGAAGTATCTTCCTGTTGTAAATTCTTTACTGGCAAGGACATACGTTTTTTTCCGGGCTGGGCTTAATACTTTTGCATCAAGACCCTCTTTGTACAATCCCTTTTAGACGGTTTTATTGCATTTACTATCCTCTGTAACTCATTAGCCTCTCTGACAAGTATTGTTTTGTTTGGAATTTTTTTACTTTTACTCGATTGCTCAGAATGAGGCTGTATTTGGAAGATTTTTACGTAATTTACTTGTACTTTTTGATCATGATGGGAGATTTTAATATAAACATTGAAGAGGAAACTGACACATTTAATGTTTTACTTATCTGTTAAATGGTCCAACTCATTGTCATAATCACACGAAAGGTTTAATTATTATTTACAGAGTTATGTTTCAAAATTTTAAATATTTTTTCACTAAATTATTTCTCTTTCCAACTTTATTATTGTTGTATTTCAGTCAGGGTACCTCCCACATCTGAGCTTTGGATGTCATATTTTTGTCCGTTTCTTCATTTGTTATGTTATGAGTGTTGAATATGTAGTTTCTATACAGTGGAACCTCGGTTCACGAATGTCCCTGAACACATACAAATCGGGTTACGACCAAAAAGTTTGCCAAACTTTTGCATCTGTTCACGACCACACACCCGGGTGACGAATAAGCCAGTTTCCCTTCTGGTTCGTACGCACCGATGATTTCCGCACATGTTCAGTCTCTCCCCGTGCATTTCCTGTGCAGCAAGCAAGCGAGAGAGAGAGCACGAGAGAGCGAGTGAGAGAGAGAGAGAGAGCGCAAGAAGGCAGTTAAAGAATGCACCGGGCTTGTTTTTAAAGAGACTGCAAGGTTAGTTTTCTCTGTTCAAGGGTTTTCTCAGTGTTATTCAATGTTTTTACAATCAGTTTACTATTACACTGCGCATTCTATGGTATAATTAACTATTTTTGTGCTTAAAAATCTTTAAAAAAATATATTTACATACAGCTCATACGGTCTGGAACAGATTAATTGTATTTACCTACAATCATATGGGGGAAATTACTTTGGGTCGCGACCCGATTTGAGTTTTAGAATGAATTATGGTCGTGACCCAAGTTTCCAATGTATGTCAATGTGTATTCTGTCATGTTCCTTATATTTTGTGGGTGGTCCTGTCCAACACCACAAGGGGCAGCCCTTAACACTATAATGACTGAGGAAAACCCACAGTCCCTTGCGGTTCATTGTGAATGAGTGAGTTTCTCTGGGGTTATTCTGTGCTTTTGTGGATTTTCTGCATTTTCCACCTTTGCTCTGTTTTACAGCTTATCTTTCAATTTGTGATTGCCACTTATTAACCTAATAGTCACCTATTAACCTAAATTAGATAGATAGATAGATAGATAGATAGATAGATAGATAGATAGATAGATAGATAGATAGATAGATAGATAGATAGATAGATAGATAGATTTGCCTTGGATTGCCTTCGCCTTTTCAGGTCACTCATTTTTGTAGAAATAAATATTTTATTTATAAACATACTATATTACACTTTCTATAACTAACCAAAGTTTGATGGTATTTCCCCCACTAGTTGGCAATCTGAGTCATTGTTTGGAACTTTATGTTTAGGAACTCTTTAGTTCATAACTATTTGTTTTGATTTGTTCTTGCCCTTACTAATTCTTTTTTTAAGCATTTTATTGATTTTATTAAAATCAAATAAAATTCAATACAAGCAAGTCAAGTTTAACAAAACCAGGTTTGAAACAAATCAACCCCCAAAGCCTTTACCAATTCAATCACAGATTAAAACAAATGCAGCGTGGTATCTGGATTGTAACTGTGTATCAAAATTTTTTGATAATTTGAGAAACTCAAACTTAATTACAGAAAACAGTCTGAATTGTGAATTTCCCCTTGGGATTAATAAAGTATCTATCTATCTATCTATCTATCTATCTATCTATCTATCTATCTATCTATCTATCTATCTATCTATCTTGACCAGCTGACCACTAATTCTTTTTTTAATTAATTTATCTTTCCTTTGGTATTCTTCACCCAGAGTTAACACTGATTCAGTTTTATATCCTCAAATTTGCAGATGACTCTCTGTCATTCTGAGTATTCTACAAGGTAAGGTGGAAAGCCATAGACCTCTTGTTGACAAGTTTGGTTAACAGTGTGATCGTTCATTTTTACAGCTAAATACCTGTAAAACAAATGATATGGCGATAGACTTTAAGTGCTCCCCTTTACCCATTCTCAACAAAAATTAAAGGGAAGACTATGGATATAGTTGAACACTACAGTACAAATATCTAGGGATAGTCATTGATGACATGTTAACTTTTAAACTCGGAAACAATTTTGTAAGAAGAAGCAGAAATAGCTGTTCTTTCTTAGGAAACTCAATTGTTTTAGTGGACAAAAGCCATAATGACACTTTTTCTTAAGCCACGTATTAAATTTGTTGTTACATTTGCTTTTACATGTTGGTTGACAGCCTCAGCATTAAGAATATGAACCATCTTTACAACACAGTAAAAATTAGCAGTACAATTAGTGGTTTGCAGAAGATTTCTGTCACTGAACTGTATCACAAACAGGTTAGCTGGAAGGCGAACTCAATTCTGTCAGACTGAAGCCATCCTTTTCTTCCAAAATTTAGGGAAGGCTTCAGGGATCTGTGATTTCCGGGTGAACTTCTTCAGTCTGGTGGGGAGGCTGTCCTCCTGGCATTGCAAGTAATTTTTGCATCCATTGGGGAGACAGGCATCATCCCAACTGACTGGAAAACTGGACTTGTCGTCCCTACCTGGAAAGGGAAGGGTGACTGCAGCATATACCGGGGGATAACACAGTTCTCTGTGCTGAGTAAGGTTCTCACTAGGTTCATCTTCAATAGGATCTGTAATCTTTCGCTTACTTACCAGCGACTGGGGCAGTCTGGTTTTAGGCATAAGAAGTCTTCCTTTGACCACATCCTATCACTGAACGTTCTTATGGAGCACAAAGACAAATATGGGCAGAGTTTCTTTGTAACCGATTGTTGATTTTGGTAATGCATTCAACTAAATTAATCGAGTTACCCCATGTGACATCCTGAGACTTCATGGGATCCCCATAAAGTTGCTTGATATCATGGCCAGTCTCTACACTGGTATTGTGAGTGCTGTGTAGAATGGAGTAACACATTCTACAGTATTCACAGTTAATTCTGGGGTTTATCCAGGGTTTATTCGTGCCCCTACCTTCTTCAGTGCTTGCATGGATTAGGTGTTGGGCAGGCTCATGTGGTCCAGGCTGTGAGTCATCAGCTGTTGAAGAAAGATTCACAGATCTTGACTTTGCCAACAATCTTTAAAGAGTCAATGGAGGCTGTGATCGGGGCTCTCAAGAGACTGAGCAAGGAGTCTGGGCTTGTGAGTGTCCTGGATAAAAACCAAGATCCAGGCCTTCAATGACCTCTTGAGCACAGCCATCAGCAGTGTGTCTGTCTGTGGAGAGAGTGTCAGTGTCATCAAGAGGTTTACTTACCTTTTGCAGTAACATTCATGCCTCTAGTGTGTCTTCATCTGAAGTCAGTAGTCAGATATTGGAGAGCAAGAGGGGTCAAGATGTCACTGGAAAGGGGTGTGAGGCATTCCCGATATCAGTGCAAAAGGACAGCGGTCCAAGTATTTAGAGTCCTGGTTTTGCTATATGTCTGCGAGACATAGACGCTATCCAGTGAACTCAGATCTATGTCTCTTCGGAGAATCTTTGTGTACTGCTAATTTGACTTTTTCTTGAATGAGCGGTTGCTCACTGAGTTTCAAATGAGACACATTACCTGCATTGTGAAGGATTGTCAGTTACGGCACTGTGGTCATATGGCGCAATTCCCGAAGGGTTTTCTGGCTCACAGGGTCTTCATTTTTGAGGTCCCGAGCAGCTAAGCCAGGCCAGGGGGATGCCCAAGTAACAGTTAGCTGCCGCAGATAGATGGTTATTTCTGGAGGATGGGATGGACTGTGTGCCTGCCTTGGGGATTGCCAACCATGATCCCCAGCTGTTTCATTGTGTGGTGGGTGTGGCAACGCGCTGTATCATTGCATGCTCCCCAACCTGATCTGACCTGACCTGTGTGATAAATGTCCGGCAGCTCAATCCGGCTGGGACATCCCTGAACTGAAAGAATGGAGTAAGGCAGAATTTTTAGGACTCTGCCTCTCTTAGATTGCTAGGTTGCAGCTCCCCTGGACTGTAGCTGTTCCCCGGATTCCCTCAGGGTATTCTGGGACATGGAGTCAGTTTCCTCAGCCCTGTTGGGTGTCGTGGGTGCTGACAGGGGGAGCTCATAAAGGACCTGGGGACTCCTACTTTCCCTACAACCCGGAAGTACTTCGGAGTCAGGAGGACGGAAACCCAAAGTATTTCTAGGCTGCTTAAGAAACTGAGGATGTGTCATTTGACCAGGAAGAAGAGGAAGGGCACTTCCGAGTCAAGGAATATATAAAGGACTGGTCGAGACCCAGCAAAGAGAGCCGGAGTTGGGAGGTAGTGTGACGGAGCTGCTGGGAGGAGAGGATTATAATACTGTGTTTATTGAGTATTGGATTATTGTTGAATTATGGTGGTTATGGTGCTTTGCACACTTTATTTAAGAAAACAATTTAAAACCTGCTTGATGCTTTTAAACGTGTGTCCTGAACATCTGTCTGTTGGTTTTCACGGGGCAACAGCGCCCACTAGCGTCCACACCTAATATTAACATTTACCTAATCTAACCTATTTTTTTACATAGGCTTGAAAATTACATTCATTTCTAACCCTGTGCTTGTGAGGTTTAGTTCATATTTATCAAAATAATTTCAATGGTCTGTCAGAACTCTCTCTTTATACTCGGAGGAAATGTATGGTGTCCCACAGGGCTTGGTACTAAGACTTTTAATTTTTTCACTTTACATACTTCAATTACAAACTTTACTTGCTTACAAACTTTACTCTTTTTACTTAACATGCTCACTGGAAAACTCTGATATTGTGTATTGATTGGATGGAGATATTGCATTCTTCACATATTTTGGTGAGGATACAGCAAATAAGATTCATGGGTAATTTGTTTAAAGATAAATCATCATATATCAATTGTATTGAATTTTGTGATTGTATTAGTCTAGTCAGTTTACTTCAGGGTCCTAAATTTAATGATTTCACAGATTTAATCTTTCTAGAGAAATGTGAAATGACAATACACTGTGAACGATAGGGGGCTCTCTCGCTCCCTTGAACCCCTGTCCACGACTCCAGACACCAGGTAAAAGTCCTCAAGTTGACTTTATTTTGTCGCCACAGTGCACAAAGCACACTCTCCACCACAATACTCATATAAATCACCAATACAATCAATAAACAATCCTCCAGCTCACAGACGCGTTGCCACCCTTCCACCCAGCTCAGCTCATTGTCTGGGAGTTCCCATAGTCCTTTTATACTCCCTGACCCGGAGGTGTTTCTGCCCAACAGTCCACAAGTCCTTATTCCTTCCGGGTCAGGGTAAATAGTCCTTTCTTCAACCCGAAGTCCGCTCTTCCTATGACGAACCTCAGGGTCACAGGGCACGAAGAAGCCCTCGGTCCTCCCTACAGCTCCCTCCTGTGGCCCCCACGGCATCCAGCAGGGCTTTGCATAAAAACTCCATTGTCCATGATGCCCTGCTGGTCTTCTGGGGACCTCCATGCTGCAAGGAGGGCTCCACCTGGCGGCTTGGGGGTATTGGCCGGGATAAATGGCCGGCCATCCTTCACAACACACACATTGCTATATAGTTTTCTGAAATGTCACACCTCAATTGTATATTTTACTGCAAGAGTTTTGGAAACCTCGTCATTCTGAAATTGTCCAACTGCTATTTTACATCAGACCTCTCCAAATCTTGTGCTCACCAATTCTACCTCCTCTCTTGGGCATGTCCGCAGGTTTCTACATTCAGATCTGATAGCTATGATCCCACTCAAAGCATATTTGAGCATTTGCCATAATGAAACCATGCATTTGCAGACATCTTGCACTGTGAACAATTTGAAGTCTGCATGTCAGCAGTTAGCATTTAGCTGGTGTTTGTCATTGTCTTTTAGGTAGTATCTCTTTGATGAATTCATTTTTATTAACTTTACTGATACAGAATATGAATTAATGCACAGTTATATTGAATAGGAAGAGCTTGAAAAATTAATTTGGAATAAACTAAAAAAAAAAATCAGATGTGAGTCAAAAATAAAAACTGAGTCATTATTAACAACTGTGTAAATATTTCTTGCAGGCACATATACAGTAGATGGAAACACAGCTGGTATGGATTCTTCAACTCATTTTTATCATCGTGATCTTCCTCTAGCATTGCTCCAGGATTGGTGGAGCATTACCATCCCAACTTTAAAATGAGAGGGTGGGTTTAATCCTATGCGCCTCATAGACGATGCCTGCATCTGCAAAATAACAAACAAATATACATAAGAGTAACTCGACAGTAAGATACTGTATGATTAAGAGCACACTAGAATCAGCATCGGTGAGACAGGTAGAAAAGAGTCAGTTATGCAAGGAAATTAACAAAGATAATGAAAAGACTAATAGATGAAATTCAAGTGCAACATATAGTGTGACATGCAGAATATTTTTTAAGATGAAATATTTTCACCATAGTTCATGTCATATAGTTGATGCATACCATTGCTTAAAGTAAAAAAAAAATAGATGTTTAATAATGCAGAGAGTCGAGCAGTAGTGATGTGGCAATTTTAATTCCAATTTGTGAGCTGTTCCTGCATGAAGACTAAAATAAAAATAATGTTGTATAAAAATAAAATATATTTTAAGAAAATATAATCTGGTAAAACACTTTCAGCATGTAAGTTTTTTCAACATTTCTGAACAATCAAGCACCATATTGGTTCTTATCGGCTTGGCACAAACAATCACACAAATATCAAAGGATTCAAATTTGCATTCAATTTCAAAATTGACAGTTCCACATTTCCAACAGAAAAAAATTATATCTGTATCTGCAGGCTTATGGCACTGAGATTAAAGCAACAACATAACTAAAAATGTTGACAGCTTTCTTTGCAATTGGCATTTCCAATGGGTAATATAAATTCAAAATTTGTCAATTGCTAGAAATGGTGGTAAAACAGCCAAAGAAAATGTTCATTCCCCTGACTTTGTATGAGATGGTTTAAGTACAGTGTTATGGTACTAAACTGGCATAAAACTAAACTCACAATTACCAAAAAATATATATTGTAAATACAGCACATTTTGTGGGTCTACTTTATTTGCACAACAAACACAAATTTTAAAATAACATTTTAATTCCTTATAGCTCTGTTGTTAAAATAAGAATATTATCCTAATGCAGCAAAACAAGTACTTGGACTAGGAAAATGTATGGCAGCAAAATGTTAATTTATCCAAAAAATACAACGTGGGACAAGTTGTTGGTCTTGATTGATTCCTCCCTCATATTTTGGAATGGTCCTTCATTTTATTCCTTCTGGTGATCTGTCCATCATTCTCTTTCCTTTCATGCTTTAAGAACATTATTTTTTCCTTTATTTATTTCTGACTAGATAATTTGAATGTCCTGCTCAAAGAAATGAATTTGGTGTGAGTGACTTAAGTGTGTCTTTTGATTTACTGGTGTCTCTTCCCTTGTTGGCTTCTATATAAGGGTTTATGTACATAAAGATGAATTGTACAAAACTCTTCCCTGGATTCAACATCTACCTTTTCTTTTATTGTAAATGTTAAAATAGATAGCTTTTGTGAGGTATGAAAGCTGCAAAAATGGGGGTATGTTTAGGCTTATAATGAATCAGGGACAAATATCACCATTTAAATGTACAGTATGGCGGCTCATAGTGCCAAACAAAAAATAAAAAAAGAGTGCAAGAAACAAAAATATAAAACCAATGTGTAAAAGTAGATAAAATTAACAAAATGCTGCATGACAGTACTGGGAAAAATTACTGCGTGTAATTGACATCAAAAAGCGAGTGCGTAAAATGAAGCTTCAAAATGAATATGTAAAATAAACATTAAAAACTAGACATGTATATAAACAATCAAAAAAATTAAGATCTGAAAAGAAAGTGTGAAATATTAATATTAAAAAAAATGAATGCATAAAATGAATGTTAAATGGAGTGTTGTTAAAATTAACATCAGAAAGTCAGTCAGTCAGTCAGTCAGTCAGTCAGTCATTTTCCAACCCGCTATATCCTAACACAGGGTCACAGGGGTCTGCTGGAGCCAGTCAAAGCCAACACAGGGCGCAAGGCAAGAACAAATCCCGACAAGGGTGCCAGTCCACCGCAGACATCAGAAAGTGAGTGAAAGAAACATCATAATATAATTTTGGGAAATAAAAATAAAGAATAAACAAACATCAAAAAGTGTTTAAAATTAGCCAGAAGTGAAAGCATAAATGAAATCAAACTGGAAATGTAATCTTGAAAACAGTCATGATTTTCATCCTCTGGAATTGTCAGATCCAGGAATGCTGTCAAAATGAAATTGTCAGCTTCTGCAAATTACCATCACACTCAGCCAAGTGCCAACTACAGTACATCACTGCTTCAAGAGTGACAGAGAACAGGAAAACAGTGAGAAAGCAAGAGGTGTGCTGCTTTCGACTTGAAACTCAGCTTAATGGGAGTCAAATCAGTAGCATTTGTTTTTAAATCCAAGCTGCTTGGGAAAGAGAAAAGTTGCAGAACTGACTACTGTCTATAGTATTGCTGCTCTTGTTCAGAAAGCGGACCCCACTTGGTTGTTTTACAATAATTAAGATTAGGAATATAAGTAGGTTTCACATTTCTGTTATCATTTTAGCCCTAAAATAGTGACTTAACATCAGGGACCTATTTTATTGACCTTGAGGTTAGTGTTTGGGTGAGGGGAAGGCCGTCTCAAGTGGCATCTGCTTTCTGAACAAAATTAACACACCATAGCACACCACCTTCTTAAATTCAACAGCCAGAAATCTGAAAGTCTCCTTAAAGTCCCAAAATCTACTTAAAATTAGGTAACTTTAGTATCTGTACTATGTTCATGGCCCATGCCAACAAGGCAAAATTACCAAGAGGGAAACAATGATGAAACAATCCGATGCCTGCGTGCTAAAAATCACCAAGGGGGAATCTCCCCCACTCGATGAAACCCAGTAGCCTGTAGGGGCCTTAAACCAGCCTTGATCTGTAGTGATGGTTTTCCATTACCACTTTGTCCCCATGTTAAAAGTTTAGGTGTTATTCTTGGCAGGTGTCTTTCATTTGAATCTCATTAATTTTGTACTTCGAGTTCCTTATTATCATCATCCCAAAATTTCTCAATTACGCTTCTGAAATGTTGATACATGAATTCATTACATCAAGATTAGATTTTTGCAATGTCAATTCTATTTCATATTCCTAACAAGTTGCTAAACAGGCTTCAGTTGATTCAGAATGCAGCAACAATCTGATAATCACATTTCACCTTTTCTTTACAAACTTCCTTGGTTGCTACTTAAATATTGATATCCATTTTAAAAGTCTGTTACTTACATACAAAGCCTTTCACATCATATGGCCCCAGTCTACTCCTTGAATTTTTATAATAAATCCATTCTCACTTGCTCTGCTCCTCTGATGCTGCTTTTCTTGTTGTCCCTTCTTTCTGACTTTCTGCAATGGAAGAGGGAGTTTTTAGCCTTGCTGCACCCAAACTTTGGAATTCAATTCACTACAAATTCCACCCAGGGGCCGAATGATGGTGCTTATTCCCACAAGCCACTATAAACTTCACACACACTGGCAAAGGCCAATCGAGGTCTGAGAAAGAAAAGCACTGCTGGAATATTTGGTGCATCAGCCTAACTGGCGTCCAAGGGAATGGATTTACCATGTTAATCTATTAAAGCTGTGGATAGACCAGGACCCCACAGACTCAGCGACATCCTCCACTGTGTCCATGTTCGCAGATGCCAAGCAAATAAACTGCGGAGAAGTGCTCGACCCTTGGCAGAAACAGGAACTAGGGGTTGTGTTTGCCCTCATTAAGGGGGCGGTAAGTTCATAGCCTGGCCGCACGGTGCTAATAGCCCACAACATTATCACAAAACCAGGGGGGGGGTAATTGTTTGTGAGTAGCTGTGCTATAGCGAGTCTGCAGCTCAGGAAAACTAGCCGTTTTAATAAATAAATAATGAACACGCTCATGTTAGGGAGTGGAGCAGGTGCAAGTGATTTGCCATGAAGATGCCCCGTCTCCAGGTTGGTGCGATGCAATCAGCTGGCCATGCGTTGCCTTGTCAGCACATGTGGGCAGTCTGATTGCCTTCTTATCAGCCTGGAGCAGCAATCAGGCCATTACATCTGCAACAGGTCCCCAGCATATAAAAGGGGTATGCATGTTAAAAAAGAAAGAGAAAAAAAGAAAGTAGCGGAAAAGCAGGCAGGAGAAACAGAGAGGAGACAAGCTGGTGAAAAGATTGAAAGCAGGTGGATGGGAGTAGAGCCCCAACGAGGAACAAGTGGCCATCACTCAGGAGGGAGCTGTGGGTCGCTCATGTTGAGCGTCTTTGGAAGCAGGAGAGACTATTATGCTCTGTAGGTGCTTTCGCTTGGAGGAGCCTTTGAGATGATTGCAGTGGGTGTACAGAACACTCTTGCTGGGTGAAGCCTGGACTGGCAGCGGTTCAGGCGGAGCAGGGTTCGATTGTTGCCCACAGATACCATGGAATTGGCTGCAGGGACATGGGCCAGATGAGATGGGAGTCTGCACCTGCTGGTCAATGTCTCTCCGGGCTGCAAGGTCCGAATAGGAGCTTGAGAGGCGTCAGTTTTAAAGGAAAGCACCAGGGATTGTGGGACTTTAAACGAGTTTCCTGCAATGTGTTGTTTTAACCTCGTTTTTAACTGATTTTTCTATTTATTGATTTTAACCTCCACTGTCACTTCTTTTTATGCATTATTTATTTATTGGAAGTTTTGAGCACTGCACATTGGGACACTTGTTTTGTGGAGTTTTGTATATATATTTGTACATTCCCTTGCTTGGTGTTTTTGTCCTCATCTGCCATGCTCATCTTAGTTACGGTGTCGGGTTCAAGAGGCTACCATAAATGAAGAGGGGGCAAGGAGCTAACTCGCACTGTCACAGTGGTCATACCGAATCCTGGAGGCCAAGAAGGCTGAGGAGGAGCTGGAGATACAGCAGATGATGGACCTGGATGTAATCGAGGTCAGTCATAGCTCCAGTCCAGTCCAATTGTATTAGTCTCTAAGCCGGATGTGAGTTGCCACTTTTGCAGTAACATCTGCTGGCTTAACCATGTGTCCCGTTTTGACACCTACTCCATGCCAAAGGTGGATGATGTCCTGAATCAACTAAGTAACGCTTGGTATCTGTCTATTCTCAACATGATCAAAAGCGAATGGAAATTCCCTTGAGAAAACTGCGTTTAGCACCCCTAGTAGCCACTGGCAATACTGTGTTCTACCATTAGGTTTGCACGGTGCACTGGCGACCTTCCAGCGTCAGGAGACAGACTGCTCTGGCCCCATACTGCCTATAATGCTGCCTACATCGATGATGTTATTGTCTATTCCAACACCTGAGAAGAACCCCTACTGCATGTTTCAAACATCCTCCAAGCCATCCACAGCACCGGCCTTTGGTCCCCAAAAGTCATATTTTGGGTTAACCGAGGCAAGATATATAGGCTACATGGTGGGGGTGGATGAGTCAAACCCCAGCAGTGAAAGATCACTGCCATATGCAGTTGGCTCCAGATACAAACAAAGAGGCAAGTACAGGCTTTCTTGGGGTTAACTGTGTACTACCACAGGTAAGTGAGTGTGTAAAATGAATATTAAATGGAGTGTTTTTTAAATTAACATCAGAAAGTGATTGGGAAAAATTAAAATGAAAATATTATGAAAAATCATAAAATAATTTTTTGAAATAATCATGAAATAAACATAAAGAATAAATAAAAGTGTATTTTTTAATGTATGTTTTCTGTATGTTAGACTTTTCTGCTATTTCTATAATACTTTTAAGCTGTTTTACGTTGTTTACTATTGTTTATTATTCGATGTGTTGTTGTTATGCTTTGTATTGTGACTTTGAATGTTTTGAAAGGAATTAAATAAAATGTATAATAATAACAACCATATCTGAACTAGAAATATTCCACAAGGCTGACAGCTGACAAACATCATGTTTGGTGTGGACAAAGTTTTCTCATGGTAGTCAAAGAAATAATTGTATGCTGGAATTTTGAATAAGCAACACCAAAAACTTCCTTCCAGAAAATACCCAGTAGCTGATGTCTAAAATATATATATTTCATGTCAAATAACTGAAAAACCCCAGATGGGTATCCAGGATGTTGCAATGTTGCTGAAGATGGTAACTTTTCAAGCTGAGAAACACTGATCTTGAATGGGTTTATTTTTGAAATAGGAAGTAGTGTTCAATGTAACTCCTAAACTCAGTAGATTTAGTCTACAGAGAAAGGTGCCAAATGCATTTATTGGGATTAGGATTATTTCAGTGGCTAATGTTACTGGAATGATCAAGTACCTCCCCTTGGGAAAGAAAGCAAAATTGATTAGATAAATGCAATAAGCTTTGGATAATATTAATAACTCATGTTCGATATCCTTGAAAAGTGACAAAAATGCCCTTAGACTGCTAGACTGTATTGTCTGCTAATTGTTAAAATGAGAGTGAGAAGGTATTTTCAACCATTTTGAATATCTTTTCATACTTGAGACAAATCATACTTAATGCAATTGTGTTTGAATTTAACATATAATTCCATGGATTTCCTACCCTCACCTATGGTCATGAGCTATGGGTGGTGACCGAAAGAACGAGATCGCGAATACAAGCGGCTGAAATGAGTTTCCTCCGCAGGGTGTCTGGGCTTTCCCTTAAAGATAGGGTGAGAAGCTCAGTCATCCAGGAGGGGCTCAGAGTAGAGCCGCTGCTCCTCCGCATCGAGAGGAGTCAGATGAGGTGGCTTTGGCATCTGATCAGGATGCCTCCTGGATGCCTCCCTGGTGAGGTGTTCTGGGCACGTTTAACCGGGAGGAGGCCCCGGGGGAGACCCAGGACATGCTCTCTCGGCTGGCCAGGGAACACCTCGGGATTCCCCCGGAAGAGCTAGAAGAATTGGCCGGGGAGAGGGAAGTCTGGGTATCTCTGCTCAAGCTGCTGCCCTCACGACCCGATCTCGGATAAGCGGAAAAGGATGGATGGATGGATGAATTCCATGGATAGTCCTAAAGTCTTTGTAGATTAAATAATTCTAACAGCACATTATTCAAAATAAACAATTGGGCTCATTCAGTCTACCTATTCATTTCCTGGACCTGCTTGTGCAATTCAGGGTCGGAGAGAACCACAGCCTATCCTGGCAGAGTCTCATGAAAGGTAGTCAACAGTTCAGGACACAGCACTGGTCAGTTGGTGAATTAAATTCACATAATTCAGTAAGGCTCAATTCAGAAAAACAACATTAATAAAAATCTTAAATGAGTATAAATAATAATTTTGAAGGCTTTTGATCATATTTTTCTATTGAAAACTAGATAGATAGATAGATAGATAGTGTGGTCCCCGGCCGGGCACGCCAGGAGGACCGAAGGAGGGCTTGTGCCTCCTCCAGACCGCGAGGGGGCGTCCATCCTGGTTATGTTGGGGGCCTCGGGTACAGGACTTGGAAGCTCAGCCCTGTAGGGACCCGTGGTAGATGTGGTGGAACCATGTTGTCCGTCTGCCTGTGTCCGGGTCCTAGTCCACAATAGATAGATAGATAGATAGATACTTTATTAATCCCAAGGGGAAATTCACATAATCCAGCAGCAGTATACTGATACAAAAAACAATATTAAATTAAAGAGTAATAAAAATACATGTAAAAGCAGACAATAACTTTGAGTAATTTCAGGGTTGAATTGAAGAGTCGCCTAATGTGGGGGAGGAATGATCTCCTCAGTCTGTCAGTGGAGCAGGACAGTGACAGCAGTCTGTCACTGAAGCTACTCCTGTGCCTGGAGAAGACACTGTTCAGTGGATGCACTGGTTTCTTCATGATTGACAGGAGTTTGCTTAATGCCCGTCGCTCTGCTACAGATGCTATTAAACTGTCCAACTTTACTCCTACAATAGAGCCTGCCTTCTTAACAAGTTTGTCCAGGCATGAGGCATCCTTCATCTTTATGCTGCCTCCCCAGCACACCACTGCGTTGAAGAGGGCACTTGCCACAACCGTCTGGTAGAACATCTGCAGCATCTTATTGCAGATGTTGAAGGACGCCAACCTTCTAAGAAAGTATAGTCGGCTCTGTCCTTTCTTACACAGAGCATCAGTATTGGCAGTCCAGTCCAATTTGTCATCCAGCTGCACTCCCAGATATTTAAAGGTCTGCACCCTCTGTACACAGTCACCTCTGATGATCACGGGGTCCATGAGGGGCCTGGGCCTCCTAAAATCCACCACCAGTTCCTTGGTCTTGCTGGTGTTCAGTTGTAGGTGGTTTGAGTCGCACCATTTAACAAAGTCTTTGATTAGCTTCCTGTACTCCTCCTCCTGCTCACTCCTGATGCAGCCCACAATAGTAGTGTCATCAGCGAACTTTTGCACGTGGCAGGACTCCGAATCGTATTGGAAGTCTGATGTATATAGATTGAACAGGTCCAGAGAAAGTACAGTCCACTGCGGCGCTCCTGTGTTGCTGACCACAATGTCAGACCTGCAGTTCCCAAGATGCACATACTGAGGTCTGTCTGTAAGATAGATTACGATCCATACCGCCAGGTGTGAGTCTACGCCCATCTCAGTCAGCTTGTTTCTAAGGAGCAGAGGTTGGATTTTAGAAGTATTTTTTAAAATTACATTTAATAACAACAATTTTCCAAATGCTCATTATGTTTGTGTCAGTTTAATGAAATCTGCAATTTTCAAAATAATAACTAGAGCATGCAAGTTCACTCAGATGTCCAAGTTAAGACAACAATATTCATCAAGCACAATTATTTAACAGTTGATGCCAATGATCTGCAATAATTTTTTCCTGGCTTTTGTTTTTTTCTCTAATATAAACATACTCAGACAGGCATCATTTGGGCCTTTGCTGCTGCAAATGATTAAATTAAACTAGAAACTGTTTCTTATCAATGGCGTTTAAAAACACAATTAACTGCAAGATGCTTGCGTGCAAAATTTCAAAAAGTCAAATGAGAATGATCCCACGCTGTCAGAGATAAGCTTTAATGTATGAATTTACAGCACATGTGAAACCACAGTGTCGGGATCATGTCTGAAGAAATAAAGATGTAAAAGCAATATACTGCAATACTATACACCATACAATTTATTAATAATAATAATGTTCTATTTACATAACACCACAAACTTAAGGACACTACAAAAGTAAATAACAGATATGTGCAGAGAAAATCATAGGATAAAACAAAATATTTCAGAGTATAAATAAGTACAAACAATCATCAGAAGTGTACAGGTAAAATACATTATAATGCATAAAACTATTTGGACTTAATAAAGATATGTTAATACTAAGAAAATTAATATGTTTTAAGATTGTACTTAAAAAGGGAGGACTTGTGCATTTGCAGAGAGATTGGAGAGGAATGTCCCACAACTTGGGAACAGCCGAACTAATGACTTAAGGTAGATAATTTCATATGGGGAATAGAGAGAACACTGATGAATGGAAGATCTGAAGAACCAAGCTGATATCTTATATAAAGTTCAAGAAGAGCAAGAAAGATGAGAAATAGCAAGAAAATGTAGTGCTTTGTATGTTGTATGAGTTTGAATACAAAGGCTTCATGAAAACTATGTAACTGAAAAGGAACAGATAATGTGCAGATTTTCTGATATGAGTTAAAAAAAGGATACTGAGTTTTACATATATTGTACTTAATTGAGAGATTTAACAGGGAGACCAGCAGAAGACAAGGAATAGTAATCAAGACATGAGCTAATGAAAGCATGAATAAGGATCTTGACATCTTGACAACTTAGTGAAGGGCAGAAATGAAGAATATTATGTAGATGATAGAACGTGGCCTTTGTTAAGGACTTAATGTGTATCTGAAAAGAGTGTATAAATTCAAAAACAACACAAAAAGTACAAACTGTAGTTGGAGTAAATGTAATATCATCTATGTAAGAGAAAAATAACTGACTTTTGAGAGAGCAGCTTTGGACCGTACCAAAATGATCTCAGCTTATTCAGATTTAACATAAGAAAATTGGATTCCATTCGGTGCTTAACATCCTGGTGCCAGTTTGTTAGAGAGGATGGTGAAAAGAGACCAGAGGGATGGTTACTTAGGTATATTTGGGTGCCATCGAAGTGAAAGTGCAAACCATGCTAAGGAATTACAGAGATCTATGATGATACAGAACAGACCCTTATTAGACACCTTGAGAAACCATTTTCTGATGGAAGTGAAAAGCAATCTTTAAGTAAGGTAGAATCTGAACCAGGCAAAAGTCTTAGTGTTGAAATCTGGGCATATGACAGCTGACAACCAATGAGGGCAAATCCAGAAGAACAATACATATAATGCTTATATTAAGAATATGAAACACTTCATTAAGACTTATTATGCTTATTCTGTACACATTTTTAACACCATCCCCCGGGTTTATTATCTGGGTTTATTATCTGGGTGTATTATCTTAATGCACTAAGATTGCTGAAGACTATATATATATTTTAAGTGCAATTTTTTTTTTTTTAGACTATATTGGTAATAGATATCTCTATCTTTTAACCCTAAAGCGCCGCTGCATTGGGGCTTGTTTTGCTTTGGACGTGCTCTGTCTCTGGGTATGTCAGAGGACTGGGACTGTGTGAAGTGGGTTTTAGCCTCACTTGGGGAGGCAAAAAGGGAGGTGGGGGGTTAAGGGGGGGAGAGAAAGAGAGCAGGCTTGATCTATACCTAATCTATCCTTTTAATCTTTATAATTATAACTACCAACGTAATAATAAGCTGCATGGCAACAACTCTAGGGGAAATAGGAAATTAAGACCTAAACTGTCTCACTTCCAGTTAAGACTATAAAATGACATCAAAAACTCAGAATCAGTGTCTCCATGATGGGACAGTTAACTTCGTAAGCTGGAATGTTAAAGGCCTGAATCACGAATTAAAGAGAAAGAAAATACTCTCCCACCTAACAGGTCTAAACGCTAAAATAGTATTTTTACAGGAAACCCACTTACTAAGCAAGGATCAGTTCCGGCTGCAAAAAGACTGGACTGGCCAAATGTTCCATTCTAGTTTTACAAAGAAAACTAGAGGTGTGGGAATTCTCATACATAGAAGAGTACCATTTGTAGCATCAGATGTAGTATTGGATCCTGAAGGGAGATATGTAATGGTCATGGGAGACTTATCTAACTGTAAAATGATTTTGATAAATGTTTATGCACCTAATGTTGATGATAAGGAATTTATACAAAATTTATTTGCATCCATTCCCAATCTGAACACTCATAAAGTTATAATGGCTGGGGACTTTAATTGTGTTCTAAATCCACTTTTAGATAGGACTTCCTCCACAGGGGGAAAGGCATCTAACACCGCAAAGATAATTACAAAGTTTATAACTGATCACAACTTATCAGACCCCTGGAGGTTTTTAAACCCAAATTCAAGAACATATTCTTTCTACTCACCAGTACATCATTGCTACTCAAGGATTGATTACTTCTTTATAGACAATAACTTCTTGCCTAAGATTAAATCTTGCAAATACGATGCTATTGTTATTTCTGACCATGCACCTATGATCTTGGAGCTAAAATTACTAAGCCCCATACACTCACCCCAGATGGCCTCAACCCTTCTATTAGCTGACGAGAATTGTACTGAATTTATATCCAAACAAATCAAATTCTTTCTAGAGACAAATACATCCCTGAGATCTCTGCAGGAATACTCTGGGAAACTCTTAAGGCCTTCTTAAGAGGACAGATTATCTCATATCTTTCCCACAGAAATAAATCCAAGCCAAGAAAGTAGCAGAGATAAAAAGCAAATTACTAAAATAGATGAAGAACACGCCAGACTACCAAGCGAGACTCTACATAGTAAAAGGCAGGCTCTACATTCAGAATTAAACCTCTTGACAACTAAAGAAACTGAACAACTAATTTACAAATCCAGACATCATTACTATGAACATGGGGAGAAAGCTAATAAGCTTTTAGCTCAACAAATTCACAAGCAAGAAGTGCAACGCAATCTCGTAATCACCAACGAACGGAGATAAAATCATCAACACAAAAATATAATGCACACTTTCAGAGACTACTATAAATCCCTATATACTACTGAGTTTAAAGAAGACAATACACAATCTAATGCATTTCTGGATACATTACAGATACCACAAATAGACGCTTTTAGTGTGGAGGAACTTGATAAACCTCTGGCATTATCAGAATTACTAGATGCTATAAAGTCACTCCAAGGTGGAAAGCAGCAGGCCCTGATGGCTACCCTGCAGAATTTTACAAGAAATTCTCCGCTCAGCTAGCTCCCCTCCTATTAGCAACATTTACAGAAGCCAGAGATAACCAATCTCTTCCACAAACCTTTTGCCAAGCACTAATCACTGTTTTCCAAAACAAAATAAGGACTTATTTGCATCATACAATTTCACTTCTGAATAACGACGTTAAAATACTCTCTAAAATCATAGCTAGAAGATGGAGAAAGTGCTCCCTCGGTAATATCACAAGACCAAACTGGATTTATTAGGGGCCGACACTTATCTTCAAATCTTCACGCCTGTTTAATGTAATATACTCACCAACTAAATCAAACACCCCAGAAATATTATTATCATTGGATGCAGAAAAAGCATTCACATGATTGAATGGAAATACCTTTTTACTACATTGGAGAAGTTTGGGTTTGGCCCGAACATTTGTGCATGGATTAAATTACTGTATACTAACCCAGAAGCTTCAGTTTGCATCAATAACATTTGCTCAGACTACTTTAAACTAGAACGTGGCACTAGACAAGGATGCCCTTGTCACCGCTGTTGTTTGCAATTGCCATTGAACCACTGGCAATACATTGTCGAAATACTGATCAGATAAAGGGGATTAGCAGAGAAGGACTGGAACAGAAAATCTCATTATATGCAGATGATATGGTACTGTATATATCGGACCCAGAAAATTCTGTGCCTGCAGTCTTAGCAGCACTCACAGAATTTCAAAAGATCTCTGGTCTCAGAATTAATCTGAATAAAAGTGTACTCTTTCCAGTGAATTCTCAAGCATATAATATTAGATTAGATACCCTACCTTTTATCATTGCAGAACAGTTTAAATACCTAGG
Source organism: Polypterus senegalus (assembly GCF_016835505.1). Lineage (NCBI taxonomy): Eukaryota > Metazoa > Chordata > Cladistia > Polypteriformes > Polypteridae > Polypterus > Polypterus senegalus. Next base: position 51,174,735 of record NC_053161.1, read on the forward strand.
GTAAACATCACAAGTAAACATAAAGCTCTTTATCAACAAAATTTCGCGTCTGCATGGAAAAAATTAAACAAGACTTGCATAGATGGTCAACCCTTCATCTCACACTAGCTGGAAGAATTAACACTGTTAAGATGAATATTCTTCCTAAGCTCCTTTTTATTTCAAAACATCCAATATACATTAATAAATCATTCTTTAAGCAATTAGATTCAACAATAACCTCATTTATTTGGAATTCAAAACATCCACGCATCAAAAGAGCGACCCTACAAAGACAAAAGGCAGAAGGTGGCATGGCTCTACCTAACTTCCAGTTTTATTACTGGGCAGCAAATATACAGGCGATAAGAACCTGGACACAAATAGAAGAACATACACAGGCTTGGACGCAATAGAAGTAAAATCCTGCAGTACTTCTTTGTATTCCTTGCTCGTGCTCCAATAAACACACGTTATCGGCAATACACTAATAACCCAATTGTGCTCCACTCACTTAGAATCTGGAACCAATGTAGAAAGCATTTTAAGGAGAAGCTTCTATCTGTGGCACCTCTGCAAGAGAACCACCTCTTTCAACCTTCACAAACATATGCAGTTTTAATATCTGGAAAAAATTTGGAATTAACTTGCTTAGAGATCTTTATATAGACAACGTCTTTGCATCCTATGAACAATTACATTCCAGCTACACATTTCTTTCACTATCTTCAAATCAGGAACTTTGTTAAACAGAACCTTCCAGATTTTCCTCATCTTGCACCCTCATCCATGCTGGAAAAAATATTGCTCAATCTCAAGGACTTAGACTCCATCTCTACAATATATAAAATCATTTTACAATCCCTCCTTTCAAAGATCCAAGAGGACACTGGGAAAAGATCTCTCAATTAATATATCAGAAAAGGAGTGGAAAGTAGCAATGCAGAGAATTCACTCAAGCTCCATATGCAAAGCATACAATTATACAACTCAAAATTATATATCGAGCACATCTGTCTCACTAAAACTCTCAAAATGTTTCCAGGGCATGATCCAACCTGCGAACGTTGCAACCAAGCCCCAGCCTCACTGGGTCACATGTTCTGGGCCTGCACCAAATTAACATTATTCTGGACAAAATTTTTTTATTACCTTTCAGATAGACTTGGACTCACAATCCCTCCTAACCCATCTTCCAGATGGGTTTAGAGTGGAGAAAGACAAACAAATTGTGATTGCATTTACTACACTTTTGGCACGCAGACTTATTCTGATAAACTGGAAGAACCCAAACTCTCCTCTTTTAAGTCAGTGGGAAACTGATGTGTTATATTATTTGAAATTGGAAAAATCAAATACTCAGTTAGAGGATCCGTACAGACTTTTTCAAAACATGGCAGGATCTAATCAGTAATATTTTAAAATAAGCTCATAAAGCACAGAGAATTTATTAATTTAGGTATGTTTACAAGCCTTAAATTTCACACCGTTTTGCTTGCTCTCTCTCTCAGGGGTGGGGATCGATCTGTTCTTAACTCAATTTTTCCTTTTGTAAAAACTTGATTTCTTTGTATGGATTGCAATAAAATTAATAATGAAAAAAAAAAAATGAAACACAGGTATTTTCGACATTACTAGTAGAAGAGAGGCTCATCTGTCTGATATCTTGCATTTTACATACTATGAAAGAATGTAAAAAAAAAATGGGCAGAGATTATGGCTGAACCCACTTTACTTGGAAAGCATTCATAGAACACCAGCTCTGTTAATCAGCACATTATTAGTTTTCAGAAAAAGGGGTCATCTAGCAATATGTTGGAAATGTAAAACTGTGCTAGAACGTTCTCACAGAGTTGCCTATTTTGTCATCCATCCAATCATTAGTCATCTGATGTCTTCAGGTAACAAGATCAGCAACTGCTTGCTTTAGAAGGTAAGCGGACTAGCATACTAGAGCTTCCTATGACTTCTTTAAGACCATCCATACTGTTCTCAATCTACTGAGACTCATAAAGCATTTTGTGACAGCTTATGCTTTCAACAACAACTAAGCTCCCCTACTGGATATCTATAATTGTACCATTCCAAAAAACTGTTAGACTAGTTTCAGTTTTTCTTTCAGCTTTAAGAATTACTGTATTGTTATCCTATTGTTGTAAATGTTTTATTTTCTATTTTCCTCAATTTCAATGTATAATGATTTGTTTTTGTAAGTGGCCTTGGAGACAGGTGTCTGCTTAATAAAGAATAATCATAATAACGACATACATCTGGTAGAAAAGTTTTCCTTCAGTTCCTCTACAAGCAGATAGTGATTAGAAATTTCTAAATCTTTTCCTGCCTTATTGTAATTAACATTGATCTGTTATCCTGAGACTGTAGTCACATCCTGAGTCACTCTTAAGGTCTGCATTTGCTTAACAAGTACAGGGAGATTCACTCGAAAGAGGCCCCAAATATTCTGTTGTAACTCCCATTAGGATGAAGCAATCTGAACCAAAAAATACGATATGTACCTTGACGTATGTACTGTATAATCGATTGCGTTGCATGCAATGCTGGAAGTGGTTTCCATTTTCTGCCAGACACATTTAGACACAGTGCTCCATGTTCCTGAACATATCAGCAAGCGTCTAGGGAGGAATAGCAGCAATTTTACGTTGGATGTTTTCCTTCAAATCTTCCACAGTGAGAGGCTTGTTCCGATAGACTTTTCATTTGAGCATACCCCAAAAGAAGAAGTCTGGTGTTGTCAGATCCGGTGATGTGGTGGCCAAAGTTCCTTTGGAATTACCCTGTTGCCAAAGAAGGACTCAGTTTCTGCCATGCTCCTTGCCGATGTGTGACATGTTGCTCCATCTTGCTTCTGTTAACTCACGATCATCCAGTTGATTCTGACATCACTTAAACAAATTGGTGACCCAATAGGTTCACACCATGAAGCACTGCTCAATAATGTACACTACCATCCTGAGGAGAGGTCAAGTGACCAAGTGAGGGGATACAGGAGGAAGTTGCAAATGGATGTTAAATGTCCTTACGGCTGTCCGGAGCCCACCTCATCGCTCTGATGCAGGGGCATTCTGGCTTGTTCAAGGCTCCATATACTGAGGAGCACAGTGCATGTTGCTTCATCTTAGCAAGACTTATTACAGAATATTTGGGGCCTCTTTCAAGGGAATCTTCTTGTATTATTAAATTGTTATTATTAGGAAATATTCATTATTAAGAACTTATTAGTGCCTACACTTCAGGGTACACACTGCAAGCTCAACATGCAGGCCCGTTCATAGTATATTCTTAACCCTTTTGAACCCGGCAGACTAGTTTTCAGGCCAGTTGCATAGCGGTATATTCCCTGAAGGCTTGTATAATGGCCTATCTATCATCATACCCTTGTTGGCCTAATTAACAGCCTAGTCATATTTGATATGCTATACCACTGTTACACTACTCTACTCCTTAAATGCTGCAGAAGCCTATTCTCGAGATGCCGCTACACCTATTTGCCATCATAACCCAGCTGTCTTGAATACTGGTCTTAGCTATATTGGACTATGGACATAATAAAATGCTGCATAGCTGTGCTACTTATGTCAGTTACCCTGCTGTTTTTATTAGCTACAGTACATGTCTGTTTTGCTTTTACTTGTAGTTTTCAAGAAGTTAAGCATTGGGATTAACTCGAAACAATGGATGCTTTGTCTGCAAAGAGAAGTACAAGCAGGAAAAGTGAACTTTTGCTCCACAGGTTTCTTTCCTCCCTGGGCTCACCTTAGGACATCTATGTTATGGTTCGGATGGGGAACCACCAATGTCAAGCTCCCCACCTGCCACTTTCCACAGAGTGGGTTGCACTGCTCACAAGGATAAATATGACACAATATTTGACACAAGAAGTGAGAGAGAAGGGGAGATGAGCAGTGATTGATTTGAAGACAGTCAAAATCACGTAAAGTGTTCTTGTTGATCGCTTCTGGCACAAAAAAAAACTGTTTTGAAGCAAAAGTGTACCGTTAGAATTAGCTCCTTTTAATGGGTGGTGAAAACTGACAATTTGTTGTTATAACTTTGTGGCTTAACATCTTCATATTATTATTATATAATAAAAGTTTACTTTTATAAATTATTTGCCTTTCAAAATAGCTGAAACTTGCTGGTGATGCTAGGATTAAAGTGCCAAAATGCTTTGGAGATCAGAGTTCAAATGGTTACTGATTATACATTGTACCATGCTGAAAACTGGAAGTGCACATATGATAATAAGAACACATTAACATCCCTGGCATTAACCCCATGCGACTCTTGGACTTGGAATTCTATGTAAATACGGTTATTCCCGAGTCCTACTCAGGCAAATCTGTTTTGATGAGATAAAGAATGTTAAGCCCAAATAACTCTGGGGACAGTATTCTGCCTGCCATCTTGTGGATAAAATAAATAATACTGCAAAAAAGTATGAATATTTCAATTGTTTTGTTACTCTATGGGAAGTCATCAAAATTCTTGAGACTTCAACAAAAAAAACAATGGTATATAAATGAAAAGATGTAAAGTCAGTTTTATAAAAGAACCTTCAAAAGGTTCTAAAACTGGATTTACATGACACAAAGCATTAGTTGGATCAAGAGACAGTGATGACAATATGAATTGATCATCAAACATTAACACAGACTGTGAAACTGATACATACTGCCCAGTACCGCCAAACCTTCGTGATAGGCCTGGTGATTTTGGTCATCTTAAGGTTCATTTTTGTACAAGTAGCTTCATGGCAAAAAGGCAAAATGATTCTGATCAAGTAGAAGGAGGTCTTATAGTTCAAATACAATGGAGCTTTGTATATATATATATATATATATATATATATACTAGCAGAATACCCGCGCTTCGCAGCGGAGAAGTAGTGTGTTAAAGAAGGTACGAAAAAGAAAAGGAAAAATTTTAAAAATAACGTAACATGATTGTTAATGTAATTGTTTTGTCATTGATATGAGTGTTGTTGTCATATCTATCTATTTATATATATATATCTGTATGTATATATATATATATATATATATATATAGCAAAATACCCGCGCTTGGCAGCGGAGAAGTAATGTGTTAAAGAAGGAAAGAGAAAGAAAAGGAAACATTTTGAAAATAACATAACATGATTGTCAATGTAATTGTTTTGTCACTGTTATGAGTGTCGCTGTGATATATATATATATATAGCAAAATACCCCGCCTTGGCGATGTCATGTGTTAAAGAAGTTATGAAAAGAAAAGGAAACATTTTAAAAATAATGTAACATGATTGTCAAAGTAATTGTTTTGTGTATTTGGTGGCAGCGTCACGAAGTTATTTTCGTCTAGCTGCATCAGAAAATGTACCATGACGTCTGACACGCCTCCTTTTTACTGTTTTCTCACAGCTTGGATTGCTGCTGTAATATACACACACACACACACACACACACATACATACATACATACATACACACACACATATATATATATATACATACCTATCTACATCATATATACACACACACACACAAATTATATATATGTGTGTATGTATGTATGTGTGTGTGTGTGTGTGTGTGTGTGTATATATATATATACACATACATACATACATATATATACACATACATATACTTGTGTGTATGTTTGTATGTGTCTATATGTGTGTGTATAGCTTTGGTCACTGAGTGCAAGGGAAAAATAATAAAATATAGTCTATAAGTTATTAAACAGTAAAACATTAACGTTTTAAGAAGTACAGGTACATTGAGCTGCGGTGGGTTGGCACCCTGCCCAGGATTGGTTCCTGCCTTGTGCCCTGTGTTGGCTGGGATTGGCTCCAGCAGACCCCCGTGACCCTGTATTCGGATTCAGCGGGTTAGAAAATGGATGGATGGAGGTACATTGAGCACTGCTGGAGTGGTTGCGGGTAAACTACATTTTAAAGACTGTGTAACACAACAGGTAAGTAACTAACAGCAGCTAAAATGTATATGGATCAGCTCTCGGTAGTAGATCCCTTTTGAAAGGCGCTACACGACGGCTGTGGTATAGAAATTACATTTTCTATGTGAACGTTCAAATTTGTGCCTCTGGTAATGTGACTTACCGGCAATTAAAGAAAATTAGTTTTGTGCCCTCTGCAGTGTTAAGCGAGAAAGGCTTTGGTTTGGGATAAAAGGAAAAAAGGTGTAAAGAAAGGAAAGTTGCCTTTTTCTTTTATATAGTATAGAGAGATGTGTTCGCTGACGTTATGATCGCCTTTTGGGGACAGTCACGGTGGGTCTTGTGTAGACTGCTGAGACGTCCCCGCCATTAATCGGCTGTGATGGCACTGTCAGTCCTCCACTCGTGTGCGTGTCTTCATAATCCGAGCTGAGGACCTCATAATCGTATACGTGCAAAAGAAAGTGTGAATCGCCTTAATATTATTTTGCCGTGGTGTATAAAAGGGGTCCCGTGTTTGCACTTGTCTGGGCTATAGCAGGGGAGGAAGAAAAAATTAAAAGTGCTCACTTTGACTTAAGGCAGAAGCGCAGTCAGCGTCTCAAAGGCCGGCACAGCTATGCACGCGCGCTGGCTGCTCGACTTTTGCTGGGCAGGAGACCCCAGTTTTTGTACACACGTTCATGATATCAAAAGTCTCAGCGCTCTTTGGAGGTAATTCATATATTATATATATAGCAAAATACCTGCGCCTCGCAGCGGAGAAGTAGTGTGTTAAAGAAGTAATGAAAAAGAAAAGGAAACCTTTTAATAATAACGTAACATGATTGACATTGTCATGAGTGTTGCTGTCATATATATTCCTGCCTAAATAAGTCACCTTCGCTTTGCTCTTACTTTGTTACCGTTCATTTAATCTTGGCTAGTGGCGGAAAAATTATAAAATGGAAGGAGGATGGCTTTACCAAAACAATTATTGATGGCGAATCGATTATTCATAAAGCTTGAATTGGTGATCTGTTTTTCTGTGTTAACCTCATATTTTTTCATACTTCTTCTCAAACTAAGGTGGTGCGAGGGTAAAATGAATCGGGGTGCGCTGATCAATGTAATCGGTGTACAGTACCAGGAAATCATGCATTGACAAAAGCTCCCTTTGCTTGTAATGCAAAGTGTGATTAAATGCATTATTTTTAGCGCGTTATGGAGCACATGCATCAAGCTTCTCAGCTCTGCTTGTGCTAAGAAAAGGAAAGATTTTAAAAATAACGCAACACGATTGTCAATGTAACCTTTTTTAAGTAGTGCCTGGAGGATTCAGTGTGAAGAAACTCTAGAGACAGAGTGTGTATTAACTTGTGGATTTTTCTGTGAGTATTTGGTGGCAGTGTGACAAAGTTGCTTCAAAAGACGGCGTTAGCCGCGAAGCTCCGCTCAGAGCAAAATGAGGTAAATGGGAGGGGTGATGATGACGTGACTCCCCCACCCACCTTAACTGTCAATCCCCCACAAACACAGTCTCTCGGAATTTGCATAAGCACACCCCTTCACTTGCAATTTTAACTTAGTTAGAAAGTGATCAAAACTCTCGTTTATATCCTGCGTCCTCTCATTAAACTTGTATCCCGCATTCCCGTGGGCATGTGAAACGCCAGCGTAGCCTGTCTATGAACTTAATTTAAAGTTTAGGTTTACACCTTGCTTTCTTTCCGAGGTAGCAACACTCATGAATATGGTAGTATATGTCACTCGTTCGCTTCTTATTGTTTCGCTGCCTTCTCAATTATATAATGCATGTTTTGTTAAGCGCTTTTTGGAGGTCTTCCTGGTTTTCTACGCACTGCGTTGACAGTCAGTTCACGTGATTACGTGGGAGGCGTGATGATGTCACACGAAACTCCGCCCCCCACGTCATTGCAGCTCAACTCCATTACAGTTAATGGAGAAAAATACCTTCCAGTTATGACCATTAGGCGTAGAATTTCGAAATGAAACCTGCCCAACTTTTGTAAGTAAGCTGTAAGGAATGAGCCTGCCAAATTTCAGCCTTCTACCTACACGGGAAGTTGGAGAATTAGTGATGAGTGAGTGAGTGAGTGAGTGAGGGCTTTGCCTTTTATTAGTATATATATATATATATATATATATATATATGTGTGTGTGTATAGTTAGTCAGACTAGCAATGCCACATCCTGTGGCAAGAACCCACAAGAAGATACTCTAAAACAGTGATGCCTGAACAGCCATGGCAGAAAGCACACAATGCACAGATAGCACAGAAGAAAAAAAGGAATAGAAAAGGAAAATCGCATACAGTAATTACAGGTCACGGCACAGACTGTTCTCCCACTTGCACAGAACTGCTTGAATAAGAAATGTCCACTTTGAATGCAAGAGATAAAATACGTTGATCCACTCTGCAGAAAGTTTGAGCAGAACTAAATTAAGAAAAAGGATTACGAGAAGTTTAAAAGTCGAGTGTAATTGTGGAAAACCATTCAGATCAGTTAACATCAAATATAAACGTGGAATACAATTTAGATCAGCTAACATCACATTATAATGTGACCTTTAGAGATGCTCTGGACACAGTGGCTCCCCTTAAAACAAAAGTGATCAAAGCACATAGAAACTCTCCCTGGTTTAATGAAAACACTCACGCTCTTAAATTAGAGTGTCAAAAACCCGGTGCACAGATGGAGAACAACAAAGCTACATGTCTTTCAAATTGCATGGGCAGAGAGTGTTAATAAATATAAAAAAGCCCTCTTTAAAGATTGCTCAGAATACTATTCTACATTAATAGATAGCAATAATAACAATCCTCGGGTACTGTTTAGAACAGTGGCTAAATTAACAAATAGGAATTCAGATCAACAGTGCAAAATACCAAAAGATATTAGCAGTACAGACTTTATGAACTTCTTCAATGAGAAAATTAAAAATATAAGATCCCAGATCTCAGCATCACAGTACAAACCAAATACTAGCTTAGCAGACCCTGTCGCACATTGCATTCAGCACTTTAATAATTTTAATCCTGTAACTGAGCAGGAAGTCTTAACTTTAATTTCTAAAATGAAGCCCACTACTTGTTCCCTAGATCCAGTGTCAACAAAATTAGTAAAAAGTGCAATGGATGTTCTTGCAGCGCCTATGCTAAACATTATCAATAATTCATTATTGCATGGCACAGTACCTGATGTACTAAAAGTGTCAGTCATTAAACCATTACTTAAAAAGTCAGACCTAGACCAACACATACTAAATAATTATAGGCCTATTTCAAATTTACTGTTTCTCTCTAAAATACTAGAAAAAGTAGTCGCCAGTCAGCTTCAGTCACACCTTACGCATTACAATTTATTTGAGAAATTCCAGTCTGGCTTTCGCACTGGTCATAGTACAGAAACGGCACTAACCCGGGTTGTAAATGACATTCTGATATCCTCTGATGAAGGAAACTCCACTGTAATTATGTTGTTAGACTTAAGTGCAGCGTTTGACACCATTGACCATTCTATTTTACTGCACAGGCTAGAAAAGGATGTTGGGCTTACAGGCACTGTGCTCGCTTGGTTTAGTTCTTATTTATCAAATCGATTCCAATATGTACAGAAATGTGCTGACAGTACTCCATCATTATACACAGAAGTTCAATATGGTGTCCCAGAGGGCTCAGTACTGGGACCTTTACTGTTTTCACTTTACATGCTTCCACTGGGATCTCTCATTAGGAAACATAATGTTAATTTTCATTCGTATGCAGATGACACCCAGTTATACCTTTCATTTAAATCAAATTAAGTTTCTCCGATGTTGTCTTTAATTATTTGTTAGTGAATTAAAGGAGTGGATGAATGAGAACTACTTGTCTTTAAATACAGATAAAACAGAGAAGTTAATTGTTGGAGGGAATGACGCTGATCACAACAATATTTTGTCATCATTTAACTCAGTTGGAATCCCAATTAATTTTACTGAATCAGCCTGCAATCTAGGAGTTATCTTTGACTCTAGCATGTCATTTAAAGCGCATATTACAAAGTTGTCCAAAGCATGTTTCTTCCATCTTAAAAATGTTAGGAAATTAAGGAGCTTTCTAAATAAACAGGATTCTGAGAAATTAATTCATGCATTTATCTCTAGTAGGATTGACTACCGCAATGCGGTGTTCACTGGATGTTCAAACTGTTCTTTATACAGCCTCCAGTCAATACAAAATGCTGCTGCAAGAATTATTACAAGAACAAGAAAATATGAACTCCAGTTCTTAAATCCTTACACTTGCTCCCGGTTAAGTTTAGGGCAGATTTCAAAATCCTCCTTTTAACATATAAAGCATTAAATGGCCAAGGTCCGGCTTACTTGTCTGAACTTATCATGACTTACAAACCTGAGCGCACATTAAGATCTCAAGATACCGGTCTGCTTATGATTCCAAGGATTAATAAAATAACAGTGGGAGGTCGAGCTTTTAGTTACAGGGCCCCTAAACTGTGGAATGGTCTGCCTGCTGCTATAAGAGATGCCCCTTCGGTCTCAGCCTTTAAATTCTAGCTGAAGACTCACTACTTCAGTTTAGCATATCCTGACCAGAGCTGCTGATTAACTGTATAGACTGCATTTCTGTTGTTAGTCATTAGCACTAAGACATAAGTAACATGATAGTTATAATTTGTTACTAACCCTCACCTATTCTGTTTCTGTTCTCGGTACTCAAATGTGGCAATCGGTGCCACGGGCCACCTGCCAAGTTGTTTGCCTGCCTATGGTAAAGTCATCCCTGATGGAGGATCTCAGGAATCATGGGAACGAGAGGTCCTTTCATCGGAATGGTTGGCCAAGCAACGTTTCAGCCATGGAATGGCCAAATGGGGGGGCAGCTTGATGGATGAGGTCTCCAGGACTCTAAAAATATCCAAATCTTATTATGTGATATCATCTACTGTTAAATTCTGGTCCGTACTTGTAATTTTTTTATTTTTATACTGTATTGAGGATTTGTTCTGTTCTGTGTATTGTATTGTATTGACCCCCTTCTTTTGACACCCACTGCACGCCAGCCTACCTGGAAAGGGGTCTCTCTTTGAACTGCCTTTCCTAAGGTTTCTTCCATTTTTCCCTACAAGGTTTTTTTTTGGGAGTTTTTCCTTGTCTTCTCAGAGAGTCAAGGCTGGGGGACTGTCAAGAGGCAGGGCCTGTTAAAGCCCATTGCGGTACTTCCTGTATGATTTTGGGCTATACAAAAATAAACCGTATTGTATTAAAAGGAAAAATAATTAGGAGAATTCCAGGAGGTCAAAACATTTAGCTTTTAGCGTTTAGCTTTGAAGTAATCATTCCTAATTAGAACAGCTTCTTCTGAAGATAGGTCCAGAAGAAGAAAGATATAAGGAAAGAAAGGGATATTAATAGAGAGGAGAGGCTGAGAAAGCGGACCAAGAGGCAGAAACCAGGGGACAAGCCCAGAACATACTGTAAGTGGAAAATTACCAGAAAAATTAAGAAAACAGAATTGACAGTAATTATCAGCATGCAGGCCCATCCCATGATGTTATGAAGGAGTAAAATAAAGAATAGTTTTAATATGGGTAATCTGATAATTGGGATTTTTGGAAAAAAAAGCGTTTTTAAAAAATAGTATATTTAGAGCTGCTGTTAGCTTGAACAGAAAGGCATAACCAATTATAATACTTTTTTTTTAAATGAGAGTGGCACAGAAGTCCAAATGTTTCTTCTTTGGGATTAGGAAAATCAATAGTCTTTGATATTGCTAGGTATACCATTCTAAAGCAAAACACAAAGCCAGAATTGTAATCTTAACCAAATGAAAATCAACACTAATATTTATTCCAAAATAATTCTCTTTCTGCGGTGGGCTGGCACCCTGCCCAGGGTTTGTTTCCTGCCTTGCACCCTGTGTTTGCTGGGATTAACTCCAGCAGAACCCCGTTACCCTGTAGTTAGGATATAGCAGGTTGGATAATGGATGTATGGATAATTCTCTTTGATTGAAGTACTAGTCTCTGACTGGGCTTATCCTTTATGAGTTACATAAAGTTCTGATACTTGCCTAAAGCAAGTGGTCATTTTTTCCGCAGTAAAATTAAAGATCTAAATAATTCAACTAACATAAATCCATCATCCATTTATATCATTTCCTGCCTTCCCACTTCATCCAGCTCCTTTTCTAAATTTTCACATCGGCATTTGTTAATGACCTGCTTTGTAAGATGAGGCCAACTACCTGTGTACTAGACTCCATCCCCACGACACTTCTTAAATCCTGCTTTCATGCCACAATAATCAATACATCCCTTGACACTGGGTTTGTGCCTGCCACTTTTAAAATCGCTTCTGTAATCCCAGTGTTAAAAAAGTCTGGTCTTGATGGTGATGATCTTAACAATTTCCGGCCTATTTCCTACTTACCTTTACTGTCAAAAATTCTTGAGTGTGTTGTTGCCTCACAGCTCACCAATTACTTAACCTCTAATAATTTGATGGAACCCTTTCAGTCTGGTTTCAGGGTGCAGCACAGCTGCGAAACTGCTCTGCTACGGGTAATCAATGATCTGCTTATGGCAGCAGACTCTGGACAAACCAGCATATTAATTTTGTTAGACCTCAGTGCAGCATTTGACACTGTCAGTCATGACATTCTACTGTCCAGAATGGCGAACATGCTGGGTATCTCTGGCACTGCCCTCCAGTGGTTCAAGTCCTATCTGACTGATAGGTAAGAGTTTGTTAGTCTTGGCAACAGCAGATCCAGCTCAGCACCAGTCACACAAGGAGTTCCTCGGGGCTCTGTCCTCGGCTCTCTGCTTTCCTGTATTTATATGATTCCCTTGGCCATATTATTCGTATCTAAAGACTGGATTATTATTTTTATGCAGATGACACTCAACCCTATTTCAATATCAAAAGTGCAACTTCATCATAGTTTTCTCAGCTCACAACTTGTCTCAGTGAAATTAAAACCTGCATAGAGCAGAACTCTTTAAAATTAAATTGCAACAAAACTGAACTCCTGCAAATTGGCACTAAAGTGCTACTTAAGAAAATGAGCTCCTTCTCAGTTACTCTTGATGGTGATCTCATCAGACCTTCTTCTGATGCAAGGAACCTTGGTGTCATTTTTGATTCCTCCCTTTCTTATTCCGTCCACATAAACCACATTAAGAAACTTTCCGTAACCTCCGTAACATATCCCGTGTTTGCTCATTCCTCTCCTTTTCTAATGCTGAGAAACTTGTCCATGCATTTATCATATCCTGCATCAATTATTGTAACTCCCTACTGGAAGGTACCACTTCTAATCTTATATCACAGCTCAAATTGATTCAAAACTCTGCTGCAAGAGTCCTTACATGAATCAGCAACAGCGAGCACATTACACCCATCCTGCTTCACCATCACTGGCTCCCTGTGTCTTACAGGCTTGAATATAAAATTCTATTAATAACCTACAAAACTTTAAATGGCCTTGCACCGGACTACATCAGTGACCTTCTAAATCACTATGCTCCTGTTCACCTACTAAGGTCCTCTGATTCTGATAATCTTGTTGTGCCACATAATAACCTGCACTCTATGGGTGACAGGGCCTTCAGCTGTATAGCACCAAGACTTTGGAATGACATCCCGAAATTCATTAGATCAGCTGACTACATTCATTCTTTTAAAAAACAACCTATTTAGGAAGGCTTTTAACTTAACTTAATATTCTGCCCTTTCTTTCAGTTTACCTTTCTGTCCAGGTGTCTGTTACATCACAAATTAGGTTATTTGTTAGGTTTTTCTTTTAGTATTGAATTTAGTATTTTACTTTGGTTTATTGTCCTTTATTCTATTTAATGCTTTGTTATCTGTTTTATTGTTCTATTCAGAAAAACATTTGTATCCAATGTTACATATACCCTGCTGTTTTTTTCTAAGACCCTGTGAAGCACCTTAAGCATGGGAAAGGCACTATATAAATAAAATGTATTATTATTATTATTATTATTATATCATGGCAATCATGATATCACAAGTTACAAGGCATGTGCACCTCATGTGCAGCAAAAAATGCAGCATCATAGAGGCTTAGTGTTTGTGTTGTCACACATGTGCGCATGGGAGCCAGCTCCTCGGACCAAAAAAGGGGAATTCCATGCCAGGCCGGGGGGTGGCAGGGTGCACCAAACCTTCTTATTTTATCCCCAAAGACTAGACATGGGAAATTCTGCCTGAGTTCGAAGATGTCACTTCCAGTTCAGCTCTGAGGGCATCACTTCTGGTCCTGGCCCTGAGGATAATGTCACATCCGGCCCCGGGGACGACGTCACTTCCTCTGACCTCCCTATATTCTCGATTCTGTTCACTGTTGTACCGAAACTTTGCTTTTTTCAGCCAAGGCCAAGTACATGGGTGGCTGCCCCAAACCTTTGTCAAAGCTATTCATTTTAAAGTGTTCAACAAGACCATAACTGCTTTAGCGTTGTTACTGTCACTGGACCTTCTTCTCCTTCTTTCAGCTGCTCCCGTTAGAAGCTGCCACAGCGGATCATCTTTTTCCATATTACTCTCACTGCACCACTCGGAGTATTTATATCACTGTATCTGAGTATGAATCACAGCAGCAGCTGATCGGAAAGAGAATTATCGGTATACAGCTTCAAGAACACACTGTCTCAGCCACTGCAAAATGTTTTAAAGCCTTTCCTGTACGGACCTCGCGGTTCAGAAACAGTTTCATCCCAAGAACTTTAAATGCACTCAATCAATTGCACCTTGTAGAACTGTTTGTACTTATAAGTACAATCACCCCACTGTAAACTTGCACTATAGTTATAATATCGCACAACCTGAGCCACTTTATAAAGCGCATATTTGCATATGATGACGATATCATTTTTAAGGTGAAATGCAGCAAAATATGTTTATTAAATTATACAGATAAAACTTTAACTCCATTTAAATAATCTATATTCTTCACTGGGAGTGTCGTGAAGGATAAAATAATTAAACATGTACTACGAAGATATTTCAATGTTCCTTAAACGTTTTGAAGAATCAGCGCTAAGCTTACAGATGGCTTAACTTCTATTACAGAGCTGATTGTGTGGCGATCGGTTACTTGGGGAAAGAAAAGCAAGGACTGCAGTGGTGGCTACGCCAATATATCTATACTAATAAAAGGCAAAGCCTTCACTGACTGACTCACTGACTGACTGACTGACTGACTTATCACTAATTCTCCAAGTTCCCGTGTGGGTAGAAGGCTGAAATTTGGCAGGCTCACTCCTTACAGCTTCCTTACAAAAGTTGGGCAGGTTTTATTTCGAAATTCTACGCCTAATGGTCATAACTGGAAGGTATTTTTCTCCATTTACTGTAATGGAGTTGAGCTCGAAAGCCGTGGGGGGGCGGAGTTTCGTGTGACATCATCACGCCTCCCACGTAATCACGTTAACTGACTGTCAACGCAGTGCGTAGAAAACCAGGAAGACCTCCAAAAAGCACTGAAGAAAACATGCATTATATAATTGAGAAGGCAGCGAAACAATAAGAAGCGAGCGAGTGACATATACTACTACCATATTCATGAGTGCTGCTACTTCGGAAACAAAGCACGGTGTAAACCTAAACTTTAAATTAAGTTCATAGACAGGCTGCCGCTGGCGTTTCTCATGCCCACGGGTAATGCGGGATACAAGTTTAATGAGAGGACGCAGGATAAAAACGAGAGTTTTGATCACTTTGTAACTAAGTTAAAATTGCAGGTGAAGGGGTGTGCTTATGCAAATTCCGAGAGACTGTGTTTGTGGGGGATTGACAGTTAAGGCGGGTGGGGGAGTCACGTCATCATCTCCCCTCCCATTTACCTAATTTCGCTCTGAGAAGAGCTCCGCAGCTAACGCCGTCTTTTGAAGCAACTTTGTCACGCTGCCACCAAATACTCACAGACAAATCCACAAGTTAATACACACCCTGTCTCTAGAGTTTCTCCACACTGAATCCTCCAGGCACTACTTACAAAAGGTTACATTGACAATCGTGTTAAGTTATTTTTAACGAGCTGAGAAGCTTCGATGCATGTGCTCCATAACGCGTTGAAAAATAATGCATTTAATCACACTTTGCATTACAAGCAAAGGGGAACTTTTGTCAATGAATGATTTCCTGGTACACCGATTACTTTGATCAGCGCATCCCGATTCATTTTACCCTTGCATCCCCTTGGTTTGAGAAGTATGAAAAAATATGAGGTTAACACAGAAAAACAGATCACCAATTCAAGCTTTATGAATAATCGATTCGCCATCAATAATTGTTTTGGTAAAGCCATACTCAGTGTAATCCTCCTTCCATTTTCTAATTTTTCCGCCACTAGTCATGATTAAATGAATGGTAAAAAAGTAAGAGCGAAGCGAGGGTGACTTATTTAGGCAGGCATATATATGACAGCAACACTCATGACAATGTCAATCATGTTACGTTATTATTAAAATGTTTCCTTTTCTTTTCATTACTTCTTTAACACACTACAGTACTTCTCCGCTGCGAGGCACGGGTATTTTGCTATATATATATATATATATATATATATTGTCACACACGTGCGCATGGGAGGCAGCTAAAGGGCTTGAGTGAAGGCAGTTCGAGGCATGCCAGGGTGTGGCAGAGTGCACTGACTCTTTTCTCCCTTGCCTGTAGACCATTCCCGGGGGATTTCACCTGGCTCTCCTGACATCACTTCCGGGACTGAGCCAATGGAAGTCGGCCACACCAGCTCCAGTCCCTCTGATGTCACGTCCGGCTATGAACCAATGGTGAAAGACCACGTGCCGGATCCATATGACCTC
Source organism: Polypterus senegalus (assembly GCF_016835505.1). NCBI lineage: Eukaryota > Metazoa > Chordata > Cladistia > Polypteriformes > Polypteridae > Polypterus > Polypterus senegalus. The sequence continues at coordinate 51,191,531 of NC_053161.1, forward strand.
ACTTCCTGTCTACCCTTTTAAAACCTGCCCCTTTTCCTTTGTTTCCTCAGTCTTGTTTTGGACTCAGTTGAATGCACTTCAGTGCTGATTATTTGTTAAAGCGACTTTGCAGCCAGGTTACCACATTATACGGGTGGCTGCCCCAAACCTTTATCTGTCCATGTCTTGTTCTTGTGACTATATATATATATATATATATATGAATGACTTTCAAAGAGCGCTGAGACTTTTGATATCGTGAACGTGTCTGCAAAAATTGGGGTCTCCTGCCCAGCAAAAGTCGAGCAGCCGGCGCGCGCGCATAGCTGTGCCAGGATTTGAGACGCTGACTGCGCTTCTGCCTTAAGTCAAAGTGAGCACTTTTAATTTTTTTCATCCTCCCCCTGAGCTATAGCCCAGACAGGTGCAAACACGGGACCCCTTTTCTACACTGCGGCAAACTAATATTAAGGCGCTTCGCACTTTCTTATGCTCATATACAATTATGAGGTTGTCAGCTCGGATTATGAAGACACGCACACGAGTGGAGGACTGACAGTGCCATCATAGCCGATTAATGGCGGGGACATCTCACCAGTCTACACAAGACCCACCGCGACTGTCCCCAAAAGGCGATCATAATATCAGCGAACACATCTCTCTATACTATATAAAAGAAAAAGGCAACTTTCCTTTCTTTACACCTTTTTTCCTTTTATCCCAAACCAAAGCCTTTCTCTCTTACCACTGCAGAGGACACAAAACTAATTTTCTTTAATTTCTGGTAATGCCGGTAAGGCACATTACCAGAGACAGAAATTTGAACGTTCACATAGAAAATGTAATTTCTATACCACAGCCGTCGTGTAGCGCCTTTCAAAAGGGATCTACTACCGAGAGATGATCCATATACATTTTAGCTGCTGTTAGTACTACTTACCTGTTGTGTTACACAGTCTTTAAAATGTAGTTTACCCGCAGCCACTCCAGTAGTGCTCAATGTACCTGTACTTTTAAAACATTAATGTTTTACTGTTTAATAACTTATAGACTATATTTTATTATTTTTCCCTTGCACTCAGTGACCAAAGCTATACACACACATATAGACACATACATATGTATACACATATATATACCTGTGTGTATGTTTGTATGTATGTGTATATATATATATATATATATATACACACAAACACACACCTATCTACATTATATATATATATATATATATATATACACACACACACACAAACACACATACATACACACATATAATTAATAATATATATAATTTGTGTGTGTGTATGTATGTATGTGTTTGTATATATGATGTAGATAGGTTTGTATATATATATATATATGTGTGTATATGTAGATATGTATATAGATATGAAGATATGTATGTGTATATATGTATGTATATATATATATATATATATATATATATGTAGACTCAAACCCATTATGACAGCAGCAATCCAAGCTGTGAGAAAACAGTAAAAAGGAGGTGTGTCAGACGTCGTGGTACATTTTCTGATGCAGCTAGACGAAAAAAACTTCGTGACGCTGCCGCCAAATACACAAAACAATTACTTTGACAATCATGTTACGTTATTTTTAAAATGTTTCCTTTTCTTTTTCATAACTTCTTTAACACACGACATTGCTGCTAAGCTGGTATTTTGCTATATATATATATATATATATATATATCACAGCGACACTCATAACAGTGACAAAACAATTACATTGACAATCATGTTACGTTATTTTCAGAATGTTTCCTTTTGTTTCTCTTTCCTTCTTTAACACACTACTTCTCCACTGCCAAGCGCGGGTATTTTGCTAAATAAATATATATATATATATATATATATATAGAAAGATAGATAGATATAGATATAGATATAGATATAGACAACAACACTCATATCAATGACAAAACAATTACATTAACAATCATGTTATGTTATTTTAAAAATTTTTCCTTTTCTTTTTCATACCTTCTTTAACACACTACTTCTCCGCTGCGAAGCGCGGGTATTCTGCTAGTATTGAATATAAAACAGAAAGAGAAAATAACAACACAGCTAAAAACACAGCGACAAATTTCGGCAAAAGTTAAATGCTTGTGTCATGAGCACGAGTCGGCTATGCAGTGTCTGCAAAGGACGTGGCCATCCACCGAGCATAAGCTGCCTTACTGACATTACCAGGCGAAGGTGCCACCGATTCTTCCTCTGCCCAGTGCCACCACAAGCCTAGAGCCACCCCTGAGTACTGCTGCAATAAATTATTTCATCGAAGTGAAACACATGTTTAATAATGTGCTTTAACTCCTATCATTATAAAAATGATATCATGTATACATTTCAGTATTTTAGTTATTCAGAGAGCTGTAATATCACAAATGTAATGGATTCTGTGTCCAGTCGACGGAAGAGAGCCATTTTAAGAAGCAAGTAGTGATTCACACACAGAGCACATAGAAGATCAAATGCAAAACAAAGCATTTAACGTGCGATGTGATTTGAGAAACTGGTTAATTAAACTATTTTAAGATGAAGTTTATGATGTTCTACTTTAATGACAAAATAAACTATGTGATTAAAGTGGAAATGTCGAGATTGAAGTTGACATTTCGTGCTTTTTCCCCACTGTGTGCCTTTTTTCTCTGTACCCTAATAAGCTTTCATATGACACTCAGACAGTGGGCTACAACTCGCCTTTTCACGGCGACTTTGATATGTGACTTCTTTTTATTTCCGGCACTGTGCGATTTGTGAATGTGAGCTTTCAAGTTTCTCCAACACGCTATGTCACTCGATCAACTTCCTTTTGTTGATTATACCATGGTTTATTTGAACAAATAGTATGTTTTTCCTTTGCCTCCACTTGGTATTCACTGAAGTTCTTATATTTTCCCCCGTGCTTTTCCCATTCTCTTTTCACAGAATCCTGAGCTTAAGGGCGATTTATATTGATTTGTATATTCAAAGAGGCGTAATTCTGGGTGGAGTTGGGGCGTTTCATGAAACGCGTGCACGAGCGTTAGTTTTCACACTGATCGGGATTTATGTAGCGGAAGAACGTGGAAGTTGGAGTACGCACAGATTCCTACATCTGGATTTTTCTGTGCGTGAGCACATTTTGGCTTTTGTGCTTATGCCATGTTATAGTGCGAGTTCTACGCACGGCCTTATACATGAAACCCCAGGTCAGTATGGGGAGAATGCACTGGTACAGCATGTTGCTGCATCCATCACATGACGAAACAGCTCGGGATCCTGGTTGGCAACCCCCTAGGCAGATATGTAGTCCAGTCCCACCGTCCAGAAATGACCATCTATCTGCTGCAACCAGCTGTTACGTGGGCATCCCCTTGGCCTGGTTCAGCCACTTAGGTCCTCAACAATGAGCATCCTGTGAGCCGGATCACCCTTGGGGAATCACGCCACGTGGCTGTAGTGCCATAACTGATGCTCCCTCACAATGCAGGTAATATGCCTCATTCAGGAGTCCGTGAGCAACCACTCATTTGACATAAAGTCAAACCAGTGGTATTAAAGGATTCTCCCATGAGACACAATACCAAAGGAGTCCTGTCTTTGTCTCAGGTCACTAGATAGTGTCCATGTCTAGCAACCATATAACAAGACAGGAAGAACCAAGACTCTAAAGACTTGGATCTTCATCCTTTAGTATAGATATCAGGAGCACCACATACCCCTTTCCGGAAACCTCATGACCCCTCATGCTCTCCAAATCAATCTAATGACTTAATTGGAAGAGATAACACATATTTTATAATAGCCAGCATAGCCCAAAAAGACATGATCAAGAGCATATGGATTCTTTCAAACTTTTAAAAACGACAATAATTTGACAAAAAATGTCATTTATTAAGGTGGAAATATTGTTACCAAGAGTTTTTTGTTATTGGAATGAATGGGGGGAAAACAAACTGAAGACATGAGGAAGATAGGGGGAAGAACAGATTTGGAAATGTTATTTTCAATACCCTGACAAGGCTCTCTAAGAACTAAACAGATTGAGAACTTGTGGAAGATCAGAACGAGCATTACCTAAAAAAAGTCTTCATAAAAGGATATATTAAAATCAGTACTATATACAGTACATGAATACTGCAGGAGTAATCAAGTTTAAACTTCAAACCACACTGACAGGAGTTTCAAGTCTATTCAACATTGTTTTTCTTATTTAAATAAGAATGAGGGGCAATAGGCAACAGATCACAAGCTTTTAGGGATCAATGTGCCCTCTTCGGCACCTTTATAAGCCAAAAATAGTTAGGAAATAACTGAATTGACAAGAACCACAAGTGAAGAGAAACAATGTAAATACATCTTGTTTTTATACCTCTCCCTAAATCCTCTTAGATTCAGGACCTGCCAAAGAAAGTTCCATTTTATTTTGTCAAACCCATTACCACATCATTTGAGAATAGAGCAGCTGAAAGGGGGTATGTGGCAGAAATGTCACTGAGATATAGTAAATGATGCATGTTATCTGCATCTTGATGGGAACAAATAAATCCAGTCTGATTAGGATGAATCAGCTTCAAACAATGGGTTTGTTAACAACTTCACATCAAAATGTATAAATAATGCTTAACGTTATTGGACAAAGATGGCATTGCTCATTTAGCTAGGCTTTTAGTGACGCACAAGGCCAGTTAAGACAGAAGATTTAACAGGGATGCAGAAATTCAGCTGCACTCCTGCACCTGCGTTACTGACTGAATGGCTGAACTGCAGCTCTGCATAGACTCTTTCAAACAAAACGGTGCCCAGGTGAACATTCATTTTAGGCTTGTTACCGCAAAGTTAACTCTGGCTGGATGTGGTGAACAAAATAATGCACCTATAAGGAAAAACTGGATCTGTAACTGGAAATGACTTTGATCCAATCACCAGTGGTTATACCTTCAAAACTAGCTGCATTTATCTCTTCTCTATCTTTGAGAAAGCTAAAAGCTGATGAGCCACTCTTTCTGGGGAGCTGAAAGCTGTTGATCTGTTCTCTTTGAGAGCTGACAGCCCGCTATCTTTAGGGTGAGAAGCCACCCACTCTCTGCATAGCTAAAAGCTGAGAAACATTCTTTGGCCTAGAAACTACTCTCTGTAGAATCTTGGAGCTGGATGCCCTGAACTAGCTCTAAGATGCACTCTGCCAAGTCAAGCCCTGTCTGAGAAGACTGAAAAGCAGCATTTCTTCAAGGAGGGCCCTTCAGCACCTACGCTGTTGCCCCAGACAGAATAACGTGTTTCCCTGTAAAGTTGCACAGGACACAGCAAACAGCCTAATAATGAGCAGCGGAAGGCAGCATCACACTATACCACAGATAAAGGACCAAGTAGCAAAAACCAAGAGTGCACTCCAATGCAAGGACACTCTAGTCAGTATCAGGCATCATCCTTCAAAAGTTGGTAGGCAAAATGTGTGCTATGGCCAAGGCACAATCAAATACAACAAAGTGCAATTTTTTTTCTGTAATGCATGTCAAGATGCTTAATTGTTTCAGATGGTAGAAAAAGAACAACTAAGGACTCTTTGTTTAACAGGTCAAAAGTAATTAGTAAATTCTAGCTTGCTAAAAAAAACCACACACACACACACACACATTTACTTAAATCTATTTTAAAATGAGGCAGATACAATTTTAGATTTTAGTGCCAGTATAGCATTGTGATTTGTAGCAAACTTGGAACAAATCTCCTTTAAATAATGGTAATAACATTACTGAATACTACAAAGTATGCTGAGTTGCAGCAATCTGTAAGGGAACAAAATTACTGCATCCCGAGTTAAAACACCCACACACCAATTCCTCTGCCCAATGTACCCATTTTCCATGATATATGGGTAGAGCAGCTAGTTATTCATAATCCACAAGCATCTACTGTATCTACGAGGGACGTTACACACTTTTTTTTAACTCTATTAATTTAGAATTTCAAAAACAAATTACATCACTTTTCCACATAGTCACCTTCCTTTGCAATGCAATTTTCCCAGCTTCGTACCAACTTTTTATGCATTCAGCAAAAAATGTTTTTGGTTGAGTGCATAGCCACTGATGCACCACTGCTTTCACTTCATCATCTTTCTTCTTTCCTCGTGGTCATAGCTGTTGCTGGATATCTGGAGTGCTCTGCATCCGTCACACTAGTACAACCATTTTCGAACATTTCAATCCACTCATAGATGACTCTAAAAGAGAGAACTTTATCCCCATACTGAGCACACATGCAGAGATGAATTTGTGCTCCTGGTACACCTTTGGCCCACAAAAAGCATATGACAGAACGTTGTTACTCTTTGGTGCAATTTATAAGTTTCGCAGCCGTCTTCACGACAGGGTGACAACTGTGATACAAAATGGCAAGGGCAGCCGGATTGCCAGACAGAACTAGTCACATGACACTTTCATCACAACCAATTACTACTCCTCCCGCCTTCACCGTTTCCAACAAAAATATAAAATATAAAACCTTTTGAACGTCCCTCGTATCTTTCCAGCAAGATCATACATTGTGAATGTTTTGAAATGACAATGTGATGATGTGATTCTTTAAGACTTCACACAGTGATAATTTTTAGGTAGAAAAGTTACTGGTTTGCCAACTGGGCCACTTCTTTTATATACAAACAAAACAACAAGCGTGTGATGCCCCAAATAGAACAGAATTAATCATAGGTTTCCAATTTACGTTTGTCAGACTTATCGTCTGACATCTTTCCCATAGGTGGGTAGTCTTTCTAGAGAGCCACCACCTTAGGAGTGCCCTCTTTTTATAGCTTCTTGACTGGAAGAAGTGTGGTTAGTTGCCCTCACTGGGCAGCTTCTCTTGGGTGCGATTGGAAAAGGAGACAAGGTGGTTAGCGATCGCACATCCTGGTGTCCTGAGGTGGTAGTGCCTACCTTTGACGAGCCGAGAAAGTGACTCTCTGACGCACATGTATGACTGCAAGCAAAATGTTTTAAAATGAAAAATGATGGGTATGTTTACAGTTGGGTGCATGACCCTTTTAAGGTCAGATTCTTTTATAAGCAAAAGAATATTTTATGTGTGTTGTGGTACAATATGTAAGTCATGAAGTACTGATATACAGTATTATGGACATAATACATGAATGAGATATTAAAGCAAAATTTATTTTCTTGCACATTTACTTCAACATGAATTATTGCAAATGTTTGTTTCCTGATACAGTGAAGATGGAAATGCAAATAGATGTTAAATATGAATGTCTGTTTTGGGTACTGATGAATAAAAGCCTGGGGCGCACACTGCCTCTTACAATTAATAATTTGTTTACAGCATCTCATGCCTGAAATCTGTAATAGAATACCTGATGGAAAATAGGTATGCAAAATGTACACGAGTTTTGTCTGATGTCTTTTATTATAGGATTGAAATTAATTTAAAATGGCTGCATTATGCCTCTTTTTGATTAAAGAATGGCAAGAAAAATTGGCTATAAAAGATGAGAGAAAGGGAGTTGTTGAATGCAGTGCAGCACATTTTCATATTGTCAAAATAGTTGTAAAGCATTAAATGGGATGGTGAATTAAGGGCAGGGCCAAAGCCGAGCAAAAAGTAATAGTAGCACTGCAGTTATTCCACTGTCAAACTGCCATTGCTGTTTGCACCCTTTAGGTTGGTGCGAAGGCTATTGCAGGCTGGCCCTTGCAAAGCAATTTGAGGTCCGCAATGTACTGTGTTAAAAGACTGAAAACTAATTAAAATGTATATACAGTAATAATAAAATGAATGAGTAATGTTAGAGGTACAAAAATATACAAATGTTACTTGTATGGAAAAGGGGGCAAAACGAAATAATAATAGATGTGGGATTTATTGATTTATTTAATTTATGTGCTCATGAAGAAAAGACAACTAGAATGGCTGGTGGAAAGTACAGAAAACAATGAGAAGCTAGACAGAGAACAAGGAAGGATGAAAAAAAAGTGGAAGATGAAGAGAACACACAGAGAAAATAGAAACAGCAAATATAAGAGATGCTATAGAGAAATACAACCAAGAAAGGATAGACTGAACCTAGAGACATGAGAATGCAAAGCAAGAATAAAAGCACAGAGTCTCCAACTAATCCAGTACATACTGAATGTACAAAATAACTTCAAGAGCCGAAACCAATACATTGAATTCCACTGCTGTGAGGACCCAAGCCAGTTTGAGCTTCAGCTTAAGAAACATTTTGCTGGCAATAGTTTAAACTCTCAGTTCTCCACTGGCCACTTTTTTTTTTGTTCTTTATTTTGCCTTATACCATTTCTCATATTAGGAATTTGTTAGTTTTCACATAACCCTTAGGGGCAGAGCACAGGGTGAACCATTGTACAGCACCCCTGGAGCAATTGCAGGTTAAGGGCCTTGCTCAAGGGCCCAGCAGAGTAGGATCTCTTTTGGCAGTGACAGGGATTTGAACCGGCAACCTTCAGGATAGCAGCACAGATCCTTAGCCTCAGAGTCACCACTCCACATACCTTTGCATAACTGTTAGTAGTAAAGATCTTTAACTAAATTATCAATGGCTCTTAAACGGACCTACAATGAGGCATTACAGTATTCATTCCAAACATTCACTCCAAAAAGACTTAAATTCACTTTGTGCTTCATCTACATGTTTTACTCTGCATTTCATAGGAATAATAATTAAATTAGTCTACACCTAAAGTTTACTTAGAAACTGTTTAATTGAAAATCACTTACTTCAACCTTAAGTTCAATTCACTTAACATTGTTTATACTTTGTTTTATCTTGTAATATTCTTATTCTTTAATCAAAAGATTAAATTAATGTTTAAGTACATTTACATGCTTGGAAGTTACAACTAGTAACCGAACATGTTTACAGTATATATTAAGAGAAAGTTAAACTGTTGAAAGCATCTAAAAATTTGTCTTCCTAAGGAATAATTTAAATGTTTTTGAAAACTGATTTTTAATGCCACCCACATTTCAGCAATTGTTCTACTAAGGGCTTCTGATTGTTGTATTTATCTTTTCACTGAGTTATTGAAGGGCTACAAGAGTGTGCCTCTGCAGAGGAAAAAAGGCTAAATGTTATTCCTATACTGAAAAAGAAAGAAGGTAAGAAACTCAGTGTTTCTTCTGATGATGAGGTCTATACAACCACAACATTTTGACTCTTACCTTCTTTTCTTTTCACTGTGGAAATAAGTTTAACCACTTGTCTTTTCATGATGTATTACTGCTCACCTGTAAAGCTAAAACCACGCTTAGCAAGTTTCTGCTCCAACTATTAAACTTTCCCTAATGATTTGATTATAAATATTTTTTGTAAATGAAAAATCCAGAAATTCCATTTGTTGTGTTTAATAGGTGAATAATGATCAAAATATCTAGCTAAGATTTAACCTGCATGACTAATAAAACAAATAATCTTCCAACACTGAAACTAAGGAAATGAACCCTTTGTCATTCAAGAATATTTTAACCTCCATGAGAAAAGACATTCCTCTGAGCTAGCAAAGTTTTGACAAAAAATATTAAAAAAAAACAAAACAATCAGTTCCTCTTAATAATACATCAAATTTGTGTACATTAGTACATTGTCTATAAATTGCATGGGAGGTATTTTCTACAAAAAAGAAAATTAAAATTATAAAAGGAAAATGCAATATCTCTTTTGCAATTTCATTTTCAAAATCTACACACAAGAATGTTGCAAAGATTAAAATGAAATAACCCCATTTGCCATTTCATTTTCAGTCTAAACATCAATGAAGCTGCAAAAATGAAAAGTAAAATGCATTTCCTGTTTGAAATTTCTTTTTCAAGTTCTCAACATGCAAATAGTGCGGGTCAGTTGGTAAGGCTTTGCACCTTGATTTCCCACAATTCTTTGTCCTTCACAGCTGTAGAGCCACTTCAATCGATAGAATACTTCTGACTTTGACTGTGTTTGAAAATGAAATCACAAATGGAATTATTTCATTTTAATTTTTGCAACATTCTTGTGTGTAGACTTTGAAAATGAAATTGCAAAAGAGAGACTGCATTTTCATTTTATAATTTTAATTTTCGTTTTCTTTTTTGCAGAAAATACCTTCCCTATAAATTGTAGGATTAGCTTTAATTAAGCATGGATATATAGTAACTGCAAAAATATAAAATTTAAAGAACTAAAGGCATTAGAAAAAATGTGAACATCACACCGTATTATTAGCCCAAACCAAGGTAAGGGATAACTAACAACAAAATTAATTAAAACCTAGGCAGAAGATTCTAAACAGAAAACAATTGTTTTGCTAATGTCATATCAATAAGGTCTATCAGCTGAAATAATAAGGAACTTGACACTTGATCATTACTATATTCCATACAAAGGTGGCTGTTTTCAAATCTATCTTTCTCCTGCCAAGATACAAACAAAAGTTGAAGCAGGTAGCTCCAGTCAACAATGATGTTGTGCATTGAATAGACCAATCAGAGGCCATTCTCCTGGATGTGTTGAGTGTTGCTGGCTGGAACATATTAAGGCACAGTTCTGATAGTGACATCATTGTGTTTACAGAAGATGAGACTCCTTATATTGGGTTTCTCGTAAATGAAACTGAACCAAAAGTCATCATCAGAACTTACCCAGACCACAGACCTTGGGTGGACTAAATCATTGTGATATACCATACTTGCACCATTTCGTACAACTCAGTACTTGTGTCTGGGAATATGGACGATTTGCACAATCTATGGACAGCCATGAAAGCCGCTTAGTGAAGATATGGGAAGAAAAGTAAAAGGGCAATTTCAAACAGTCTGATCCTAGGCGCATGTAACAATGTTGGCAGGCAATGACGAACTATAAAGCAACTATTACCAGCACAGTGAGTGGAGACACTTCTCTGACAGACAAACGTTTCTATGCGCATTGTGTTGTGAACCCTGAATACCATGAGGACTGATTGAGGTCATTTATGTCTGGTAGAATGCCTCGAGGGGGCTGGGTGGTCTCGTAGCCTCAGAACCCCTGCAGATTTTTTTTTCTGTCCTCCTTGGCCATTGGACCTTACTTTTATTCTATGTTAATTAATATTGCCTAATTTTATTTTTTTAATATATTTTGTATTTTTTCTCTTTCTTCATTATGTAAAGCACTTTGAGCTACATTCTTTTGTATAAAAATGTGCTATATAAATAAATGTTGCTGTGAATACCGCTAACACTATCAGTGGTCCAACACATCAGGAAGACTGCTCGGTGAGGAAACAGTGTTTACCAGAATATTATGTAAGGAGAGCTTTCAAGAAAGTGAACAACAGGAAGGCAGCAGGCCCAGATGGTATTCCACATATTTGAAAGGCTAGTCAAAAATCACACATGATCTTCTCTGCCAAAAGAACTGGATCCATTACAAGTTGCATATCTCTCTAGTAGGCCCACAGATGATGCAATAACCTTGACCCTTCATATAGTACTGGCCCCGCTGGATCACAAGAGAGGAAACTTCATTTTAACAATTATCCTCTCTAAGTTCATCACTAAGCTTAAGGACTTGTGTCTGAGCACTTCATTGTGCAGCTGGATTTTTAACTACCCGACAGGCAGATCCCAGGTGGTTTGTGTGGTTGGCCGTACTTCTTCATTCCTCACTTTTAGCACAGGCACGCCACAGGGCTGTGTTCTCATTCCTCTTCTGTACTCCCTCTACATATATAATTGCATGGCTGCACATGACTGATGATACAGCTATGGTAGGCCTGATATGTAACAACAATGATCATGGCTAAATATATTGGTAAAGGGGGACATTATTTACTCTAGCAATAAAGTCAACATGAAATTCATAAACATTAAAAATGTGTTCATTATTCAAGTACACAAGGGAGCAAGGCAAGAAAACAAAGTGTATAAGAAAAAAAAGACAATCCTTGTTTCTGTCATTTAATTTTTGTTCACTGGTTTCTATCATTGATGATTCTGACACCTAATACTACAAGCATCCAAAGGCTATCAAGGATACCCACACCTTGAAGGCAGAGTGTGTTCGACTGTTAACTTACAATCCTGGAGTCAAATCCCGGGTGGTTTTTCAAAGACTGTTTTGTGTCCGTGCTTAATTTTAAGTAAGAAAGAGTGTTCTGATGTTGTTGTTGACAGATATTATTCTTAATAAGTTTTGTTAAGTAGTTTATACTTTGTTTTTTATGTATTTGAACAAATCTGTACCCTTATATGTACTCATGCTGTATTTTGTAAGTGGTATAATCTGTTCTTGCATTTTGCCTAGAGAGTTGTCTGGAAGCTCTGCGTCTGCACTCGGTGAGCAACGGTGTGCAAGAACATAGTTCTTAAAATCATATTGTATTTTGGAGGTGGCAATGATAGAGTGACCATCTAGCTCTTATGTATTGTATTAACCCCATTGTTTGACACTCATTGCATACCTACATGGAAGGGGGTCTCTCCCTGAATTGGCTTTCCCAAGATTCTTCTACAAGGTTTTTTAGGAGTTTTTTCTTGCCTTCTTAAGGAGTCAAGGCTTGGGGGGCTGTCAAAAAACAGAGTCTGTTAAAGCCCACTGAGGCATTTTTAATGTGACTGTGTTCCAAATGCTTTGTGATTCTTTGGATGTGAAAAAGTAATGATGGGGCGCAACACATTGTGCGGTGTTGTGAAGTGTCTAATGTTTTTAACTCATGGGTCCAAATTCCACTACCACTTATGGATCTACCATCAGGGAATTCTAGGTGTGTGCCTAGAGGGCAAGAGGCCCTTTCACCAAAACCTGAGTAAAAATCACCAAGGGGGAATCCCCCGTGCACGGCAGATGAAGCGAAGAATACTGCACTCCATTAAACAACCCAGTGTCTGCACTCTACATTGTTAAAGTATAATCAGCTCTCTGTTAAGGAGCTAAGTCACCTTGGGGCCTGTGGAGGTATTAATCTGGCATTGCCCGCTACTGACACTGTGTGTCTATGAGCAAGTCACTTGACCTGCCCGAGCTTCCCAATTGGAAAAAGAAAAATCAATATAACCAACTGTATCTCAAATGTTGTAAGTCACCTTGGATAAAAGCATTAGCCAAAAATGTAAATGTAAATACCTCTTTTGTGTGTAGTTTAATTAAAATCATATAATTTGAGACCTTTAAAACGTTTTAGTTAGGTGTTCTGAGTCAGAGAGCCACATAAGTGACACTGTCCTATTGTGGTGTATTATATGTTTAATATTTGCTAGTGTCTGCTGACCCACACTTCTTTCTCTTCAATGACAATTTATCATTATTTCTGTTAAAGTCCCTGGAGGGAGTTTTAATTTTAAGCAGGGTTTCAACAAAGATACTGTTGGCTTATGACTGGTTGATTACTTGGAGGTTTTTCTTTTTCAATTTAACCTCCCTGAAGCTTTTTACAGCAAGGCTTAATAACACCTCTTTCAAGATGACAGCTCTATGATTGCCTGTTGTTGTTAATTCAGATGTGGTTTACTAAGTCTCTTCTTTCTGTTTTCTCTCCTTATGGACTGTAATGAAGGTTAAATAGAATGACTTGGATTTTATTGGGATGAGATAATGTGAACGAATAGGTCTCCTGACAAGACATGCAAAATTTTTTTTTTTATTATTGTTGTAGATCTGGCAGGCGCCTTTACTCAAGATTGCTTACACGATCAGGATACATTAAAACTGTTTACAAGTAGTTCTCACAAATTGAGTGCAGGCAGGTTAAGGGACATGCTCAGGGTTACTTAGTGAGTCATGGGCAAAGACTAGAGCAGCAAACTTGACATTTCAACTCTAGAACCTAACACAGGTGGGTACACTGCCTTTCATAGTATACACAGTGTTGGTTTTAAAGTACCAGAAATACAAATGATACATTATTACTTAATGAAAATATAAGAACAATGTTTTATCAGAAGCTCACAATGAATCTTTAACATTCCTTCACACTTCCCAAGTGCCATTTCAGCACAGATACAGTATACTGGAAAACCTCATCCTATTGATCAGTAACCGTGCCAGTGTTTCCTCTCTGTTATTGACCCATTAAGACCCTGTGGAACTTCTCAGCTGTTTTATTTGTAAGCAGTTTGTTCTGAAATAGGAATTGCTGCTGCATTTTGATTTTAGGACAATTTTATGTACAGTAATTAAAAGCTGATTTTTCCTAAAACCCAGCACCTAGGTTGAGGAAGTATGTTTAGTTCTTCTAAACTTACTCTGTACTGAGTGACTGGTTTAGCTAGGGATTTTCCAATGCAAAGATAGTGCTTGGGTTTTCATGGCCCCTCCATATTACTTATTGTAACGATTCTTGTTGCTACTCTTTGATGTCAGCACTATTCTCCAATATATGATGGTGGTACGTATGATCTACTGTCTCAACTTTAAAATAAAGTGAAGAGTCAAACCTTGTAGATTCACCACTTGACTCTTTGTGGTGACTTTCAAATTTGGGGTATAAACAGGTTGCTCCTTGCCATATTCTGCAAAGAAGTTGAAATTAAATTTCACTCATGGGATGAAACTGTGAACCCCATTGACGAAGGGAGGGAGAATGAGAAGAGAAGAGGAAAGAGGAATGAGACAAAGAGAGAAAGACAGATGAAAACAAAGTTCTTTTGAAGGTACTTCAGTGATGGGAAAAGAGGAGCTGCCATTGCACCAGATAGATCTGGGACAGCAGGATTTTATTTTGCTCTTAATTGTAAATGTGGTACTTTATTTACATTAGTGATGAGTGAAAACTTACAATAAAATTAATTTCATTCTGGAATGTTTAAAAGTGTTTTGTGATAAAAAAACAAGGAATATTGCTCCTAAAGCCATATTTATATTTCTCTGTTTACTTGTGTTCTTTTCTGCAGCTGTGCGATGCATGCAATCTGTTGCACGCCTGTCAAATCAATTCCATTAATGCTGCTCGTTCATGTCCTCCCCACTTATCATCTGCCTTTTAATGCAGAATGAGGGTATGCATTAGCCAGACATCAAGGAGGTTCAAATTTCTTTTCTGTACCCAGTGGATCTTTAGGATTGGTATCGCAGAGATTGTCAAAATAAGGCTTAAACTAACAGAACTCATCTGCTGGCTAAACAAAATGTGTTCACATTACAGGAAATGATTCCAATGATTTTTTTTTTTTAATAACCATCTTTATTTTAATACTAAATGACAGGTAGAGGGATGTAAACACTGCCAGACAGGTATTGCATGTCTTTCTTCTTGCATCAATGGTGAGAAGTTTGCTGGAAGGAAAACAATTTATTTTGTAATTTTTTTAAAATGAAGTGAAACACTGAATCCATCCATCCATCCATTATCCAACCCGCTACATCCTAACTACAGGGTAACGGGGGTCTGCTGGAGCCAATCCCAGCCGGCACAAGGCAGGAAACAAACCCCGGGCACCGCAGTGAAACACTGAATTCTGATGCAAATTCAGTTTTGCAATGATCATTTTGTTTATCATTAGTCTACATCATTTGTCCATTTCTTCATTTTTTTGGACTCCTAGCATTACTATTTAACTTTACACTTTTGGGCTACTGCTATTGATAAATCCTAAGACATCCTCAAAAAGCATAGCATTAAGAGGCAATATAGAAAAATAGGCGAAGTTCTAACCTGCTTAGTTATATTGTGAGTGTGAAATATAAACATAAACCTAGCAGGCATAAACATGGGGACAGAAGTGTGAGGTCTCCCAAAAGACCCAAAAAAGCAGGTTAGAAACTTCACTTTGGACAAATATCTTTAATTGCCTTTGTGTCACAATCACTCCAAATTCATTAGCAGCATTAACAGTTGTGTTTTGTGTACCCTCAGATGGGTATAAAGTGAAGAAGGTCAAATTGATTGTAATTGACTATGCTACACTACTAGAACGAATACATCTTGAATTTGTTAAAAAAATTAAAACATGGCAAGATCTGATTAGAATTTTTGAATGAGCATTTATATTGGGGAAAAGAACATTCTCCCTTCTTTGTTTTTTTTTCATCATTGGCCCTCCTCTCTTTCTGTCAGGTGGGGGCTATAGGTTTTGCCTCTTTTTGGTTCTACTTTCTTATTTTAAATTAATTTTTTTTCATCTTTTCTTTTATATTTTTTCTGTTTTAACTATGGAGATTTCTTATTTAAGTTCAACTTGATTGTATGGAATTTTATTTTCTTCAAATAAAATAAAAAAAAGAAACCTTACCAGTTTGCCCAAGTAAGGCTACACCCCTGGCACAGACTACACAGGCTCAAAAATGGACAGCTGTCTTAAAAGTCCAAAATGCTTCTAAATAGTCCCAAAATGTACAAAAAGACTGGGGAGATGAACCATACATCATCTGGCTACAAGAAACAATGTTAAAACAAAGTATCTTTAGAAATAAAGAACAAAAAACAGAAAAAAGGCAAAAATGGTTTGCCTAAAAAAACAATCCAAAACAAACAGATCACAAATCTTATTCAACAAGTAATATCCACAAACAAAAGTGAAACAGATAAAACAATACCACTGCAGACATCTTCACTCTGACTTCAATATAAAAACAAACGGAATGGCAGAACATTTACAGTCACAAAAATAACTACTAATAATAAACAAAATTAACAAAAACACAATGTCAGAAAATGAAGCAAATTGTCAAAACTGGAGGTCAAAGAGAGACATGTCAACATTAGAAACGCTAAGTTTAAAGCAATATCTTTCAAAAATCTCAAAGCACATAGTTCACAATAAATTAATCCAATCTCAGATGGAGTGAGGCTGTGTCAAGTGACCAGGGGCCTCATGCATAACGCCGTGCGTAGAACTCGCACTATAACATGACGTAAGCACAAAAGCCGAAATGTGGTTACGCACAGAAAAATCCCGATGCAGGAATCTGTGCGTACTCCAACTTCCACGTTCTTCCGCTACATAAATCCCGGTCAGCGTGAAAAGTAACGCTCGTGCACACACCTTTTGTCTTGCCCCCAACTCCTCCCAGAATTACGCCTCTTTGAATATGCAAATCAATATAAATCGCCCTTAAGCTCAGCCTTCTGTGAAAAGACAATGGGAAAAGCATGGGGGAAAATATAAGAATTTCAGCGAATACCAAGTGGAGGCAAGGGAAAAGCATACTATTTGTTGATTTAAACCGGGGTATAATCAACAAAAGGAAGTTGATCAAGTGACATAGCATGTCGGAGAAACTTGAAAGCTCAAGTTCACACCAGTGAACACCCAGTGCCAAAATAAAAAAGAAGTCACATATCAAAGTCGCAGTGAAAAGGCGAGTCGTAGCCCACTGTCTGAGTGTCATATGAAAGCTTATTAGGGTACAGAGAAAAAAAATAGGCACACAGTGGGGAAAAAAGCATGAAATGTCAACTTTAATCTCAAAATTTCCACTTTAATCACGTAGTTTATTTTGTCATTAAAGTAGAACATCATAAAATTAATCTTAAAATCATATAATTTACTAGTTTCTCAAATCCCATTGTAATTAAAGTAGCACGTCAAATGCTTTGTTTTGTATTTGATCTTCAATGTGCTCTATTTGTGTGAATCACTACGTACTGTTATTCTTTCTCTTTCTCCGACAGGGCACAGAATCCATTAAATTCGTGATATTATAACTCTCTGAATAATTAAAATACTGATATATATACGTGGTATCATTTTCATGATGATTTGAAAGAAAGCATGTTATTAAACATTGGAACACAATGGCACATTGATTGTTCATGTCTCACACAAGATGCTGCTGCGCCATGTGCGACCTTCAATGAAATAATTTATTGTAGCAGTACTGTCTCTTTCAAATGTAATAACCTCAAATTCTTGTCCTGAAGAAGGGGCTTGAGTTGCCTCGAAAGCTTGCATATTGTAATCTTTTTAGTTAGCCAATAAAAGGTGTCATTTTGCTTGGCTTTTCTCTACAACGACGATTCTTCTACTTTTAAAGAACATTGAAATATCTTCATAGTACGTGTTTAATTATTCTATCCATCTATCCTTCCAGTGTCGCGCCAGCCTAAGTAAATATAAAGTGCAAGGCAGGAACAATACGTGAACTAGCTAGCGCTGTGGCACCGTTTCCTCACATGTTTAATTATTAACAATACAGATTATTTAAATGAAGTTAAAGTTTTATCTGTATAATATAATCAACATATTTTGCTGCATTTCATCTTACAAATGATACCATCATCATATGTAAATACGCGCTTTATAAAGTGGAGCAGGTTGTGCAATATTATAACTGTAGTGCAAGTTTACAGTGGGGTGATTGTACTTATAAGTACAAACCGTTCTACAAGGAGCACTTGATTGAGTGCATTTAAAGTTCTTGGGATGAAACTGTTTCTGAACCGCGAGGTCCGTACAGGAAAGGCTTTGAAATGCTTTGCCGTGGCTGAGACAGCGTGTTCTTGATGCTGTATACCGATAATTCTCTTTCCGATCAGCTGCTGCTGTGATTCACACTCAGATACAGTGATATAAATACTCTGAGTAATATGGAAAAAGATGATCCGCTGTGGCAACTCCTAACGGGAGCAGCTGAAAGAAGAAGAAGAAGGTGCAGTGAGAGTAACAATGCTAAAGCAGTTATGGTATTTGGAATACTATGGCTATTCCCTGGACCATTATATTGTTACAAGTTAATTACAATCAGATGCATTACACTAATTAACAATATGTGGTTAGTTTCAGGGTATTTATAAAGCCGCATCAGGAAAATAGAGTAACCACACAGGAACAGTAGCACTGCTTTGACGCTGGGTTCCACCAGTCTGCAAAACCGAGCAGTGAACTTGCGTACGACAGGATATGAGGTACCGTGTAAAAGTGCATGGCTTTATGCCAAGTGTAAGTTTTATATATCGCGATTTGAAAGTGGAAACGTTCTTATGCAAAATTTCTGTGCGTACGCACCGTTTATGTATGAGGCCCCAGATGATGATGTCACCATTATGCAACCCAAAGTGCATAGTAGGAAGAATTCCAGTAACAATGGTGACACTCAAAAGAAAATCAAAATGGTGTTAAAAAAGACAGAAAACAAAATATAAACTTGAAAGTAAAAACTCCATATATAAAAAAAAATATTATACAGCAGTTAGACCTATATTTGAACTTTAGATCTCCTGTGTAGATTTGCATTCAATCCCTATGTTTGTGCAGAATTGCAAAGGAGTTTCCATTCACATTTCCAGTTTCTATTGTGATTATATGGAAGATATGTTTGTGTGTAACTTGAGGTAGACTTGATGTCAAATTTGACTTGATGATTCTCCTGGGGCAGGCATCACTAATATCAGGCATATATGGGAAAGACATTAAACGGATTAAAAAAAAATCAGTTGTTGTGCTGTTCTAAACAAAGTTGGAGGCAATGTATTCAGATAAACAACTGAGATTTAATTACTCCTCAGTTTAGGCTTTACACTGTTCTCTTGTCTGTTGTTTCCCGATAGTATCAGGATTAGTAGCAAAAACAAGACCAATCTTTATAAATATGATACTTGATGATGTTTGTTTTAACCACATTGCCTGGCCAGAATACACACTGTAAGAGATGGCATTTACATCAGCCTAGCAGTTTGTAAAAAACATAGCTGACAAGCTACAAGTCACTATATATCCCCTTGTTGAACTCGGCTGTACTTTTATCACTTTTTTACAGGACCAGCAGTCTGGCCTGGCTACTCAGACCGAGTGGTTTAGAGTAACAATTTTTTTCTGCTTGGGCCTATAAAAAGTCATATTTCTTTGACTTTTAATGGTTTAAACTAATGTACATCTGAACAGAAAATGAATATAATAAACCTTTCTTTAAACACTCAAATGGCTATTCTAGAAAGCTCATTTAATGGTAACAGCTAATAAGGTGGGCAATTTCAAATCAAGAAGGAAAACCTGCACTAGACGGAAGTTGCATTCTGCAGTAGTATTAAGATATCTTATCAGTCCTATCATCTATTCATTTATGTAGTGCCATCACAGAGGTCTGTTTTAATAGATACAGTATAACTCCTCTGTCTTAATCATTTTCTGCTTATTCATGTTTGTTTAATTCCTGTCCAACTAAAATTTAACACAGAAAAAGTAGTAAAATTTAATAAAAAGTAGGATATTCATGGTTAAAGTGTAATAAATGTCCTTTTTGAAGAACAATGGAAGGTGTAATGTTGACCCTGTATTTGAGATTTGTATGATTTTAAATTACAGCAGTCTGTCTTCCTGAGATTTTGAGTTTTACTTTATCCATCCATATGTTTTCTATACACACTTTTACCATTATAGGATGAGAGGAACCACTAGCATAGGACAGACAGACATAATATATTTTGCTTTGGCTAGAACACAAGCCCTTGGCTTGAAAATCCACTGCCAGGTCCTATTAATGTAACCTAAAGAGCCTCAGTCCTCTTAAGAGGGCCTTTGTTTGCAATTCAGCCTCTGCTGATCTGATAAAATGATCAATCACAAGGTCATCTAGTACACTTATTCCTTACTCTTGTCCTCCCTGTAACAAGTGTGGAGGTTTGTGATTCCTGAATTTCAGACCACTATGCTGTAATTTTTGAGGTTGACCTCCTTTAACTGTCTAAGAATTTTACACAACCCTAGTGTCACTTACATTCAATATATGCGTAATCTCTATTAGAGTTTTGTGGTTCCTTTTCAAACCTTAACTCATCTGTGGTGACAGAAGCCCTCTTAGTGTGCTCCGATGCTCATAGCCTAGTTAGCCTCCTAGAGTCTACATGTAAGCAAACACTGGACCTGAGTGCACCCTTAAAGTTAAGGAGAGCCAGGCTTAAGGCTAGAGTTCTGCCTTGGCTAAATGACACCACTTGTGCTATCAGGCAGGCCAAGTGCAGGTTAAAAAGGGATAAACTCCTGAGGCCTCATGCATAACGGCATGTGTAGACTTCATGGTGTACGGACAAAAGCGGAAATGTGTGTATGCACAAAAAAAATCCAGATGCATAAATCTGTGTGTATGCCAACTTCCACGTTCTTCCACTCCATAAATCCCGGGCAGTGTGAAAAGTAACATACGCACACGTACCTGCTGCCCACCCTGACTCCTCCCGGAATTACACCTCTTTGAATATGTAAATCAATATTAATAGCCCCATATGTTTTGCATTCTGTGAAAAGACAATGGCAAAAACACAGGGCAAAAAGAAGAATTTCAGCGAATACCAAGTAAAGGCAAGGAAAAATATACTATTTGTTGGTTTAAGCAGTGATATAAACAACTAATGGAAGTTGATCGAGTGACAGAGTGGTGGAGAAACTCGAAAGTCAAAGTCCAGAAAGTTGCACAGTGCCCCGAAATAAATAAAAAGTTGGCGGATATCAAAGTCCTAATGAAAAGGCGAGTTGTAGCCCACCGTCTGAGTGTCATATGGAAGCATATTAGGGTACAGAGAAAAGCAAAACAAATGAAAAAAAATGTCCAAATCTCAACTTTATTCTTAAAATTTCCACTTTAATCATGTAGTTTATTTTGTCATTAAAATAGAACATCATAAACTTCATCTTAAAATCATTTAATTTACTAGTTTCTCAAATCCCATCATACTGTATTAAACATGGGAAAATGGTGGCACAGTGATAGTAACGAACTGGCACCCCATCCAGAGATTGTTCCTGCTCCTGCAAAATGCTTGCCTCGCCGTGCGCGACCTTCGATTAAAAAATGTATTGCAGCAGTACAGTCTCTTTCAAACATACTAACCAATTCCTGTTCTTCCTTTTCTTCCTCCAAGTAAAAAATCTTCAAACAATCAGTTCGGTAATAGATGTCAAGCCATCTGTAAGCTTAGAACACCGTTTCTTCAAAACTTTTATGGAACATTGAAATATCTTTATAGAACATGTTTAATTATTCCATCCATCTATTCATCCAGGGTCATGCCAATCCCAGCAAGCATACAGCGCGATGCAGGAACAATCCCTGAACAGGGCGCCAGATCATCGCAACCGCTGCACCACCATTTCCTCACATGTTTAATTATTAACAATATATATTATTAAAAGGTACATTTATCTGTATAATCATTTACATACTTTATTGCATTTCATCTTAAAAATGATATCAAGAGCTCCAAGAAGATAGCCCCTGGAAATCTAAATTGACTTAAAAGCCAGTCGTTGGCATATGTAAATACACGCTTTATAAAGTGGCTCAGGTTGTGCAATATTATAACTGTAATGCAAGTTTACAGTGAGGTGATTGTACTTATAATTACAAACAGTTCTACCAGGAGCACTTGATGGACTGATTGAGTGTGTTTAGAGCTCTTAGGATGAAACTGTTTTTGAAGCACGAGGTCCCAACAGGAAAGGCTCTGAAGCATTTGCCGTACTGCATGGGTAGGTTCAAATAGACTGTGCACATGGCTGAGGCAGTATGTGCTACATGCTGTATTCTGATAATCCGATCAACTGCTGTACAGCTGTAATTCCACACTCAGATACAGTGGGTTAAATACCCTGAGTGGTGCATTGAGAGTAACAACTCTAAAGCAGTGATGGTATTTGGAATAGTTTGGCCATTCTGTGCACCATAATATGGTTACAGGTTGATTACAATCAGATGCCTTAAACTTATAAACGATATGCAGTTAATTTCAGTGTATTTGATAAAGCTGTGTCAGGGATGTGGATCTAAAAAAGAAAGGGAAACTGCACAGGAACAGTAGCAGTGTGGAGAACTTGCATATGCAATGGTTTGACCTGGCGTGAAAATGTTCATAGCTTTATGCCAAGTTCAGTTTTTATACATCGCGATGTAAGCGTTGTCACAAGAATGAGACATACTCAGATAAAGGTTTGGGTCAGCCACCTGTATAATCTGGTTTCCTCGCTGCAAAATCGTTTTGTACAAATACAGAGCACTGAAGTGCATACAACCGAGTCCAAAACAAGACTGAGGGAAAAGGGCAGGCTTTTAAAGGGGAAGACAGGAAGTGAGGTCATAAGGATCGGGCATGTGTTCATCGCTCATTGGATCAGGCCCGGACGTGACATCGGGGGGCCGGTGCTTGTAAGGTCTGTTTCTATTGGTTCGATCCTGGAAGTGATGTCAAGAGAGCCAGGTGGAGTCTCCCAGGAATGGTCTACAGGGAAGTGAGAAAAAGAGTCAGTGCACTCTGCCACATCCCGGCATGCCTCCGAACTGCCTTCATTTAAGCCCTTTAGCTGCCTCCCATGCGCACGTGTGTGACAGCGTGGAAATGGCCATACGCAATATTTTTATGTATATGCACTGTTTAAAAAAAGAGGCCACTGGTCTCTTTTAAAAGATGAAAACTTGCTTGAAGAGCCATCAAGAGGTGCTGATAACAGCAAAATCAAAGATCTCAAAGGCATCAAGACCCAGAGTGCTCTTTAACAACATAAGCATTTTTTATAAATCTGCTCTCTATAAGACCTGTGATCTATTCATCAACTCTTTTATAGATAAAATCCAAGTCAAATAGTGTGGCATTATCCATCCAGTTGTGGACCACAGTGAGTGGACTCCAGCTTTCATAAGACCAGTGTATACCTGATTTACAATGTTTCAATCAGTTTCCTCCTTCCAGCTAGCCGATATAGTAATGCACTTGTTTTTGCCCACTTGTTTTGGCCAAAAGTAACAACAGTTTAAAAATAGGGGAGTTGCCTGACGATTTCTAGTTTCAAGCGACTACTGGAGAAGCCTAACTTGGACTCTACAGTGTTCTCAAATTACAGGTCTATCTCTAAGCTCCATTTCCTGTCCAAAATTATGGAACAGGTGGTTTATGTACAATTACTTTCATATTTAGAAGAAAATAACTTAGGTGATGTGTTTCAATCTGACTTAAAAAAATTCATAGTACGGAATCTGTTTTGTGTTGAAGGTGACAAATGATATTCTGCTTAGCTTGGACTTGTGTTCTTGTGCTGTTTTTAGTGCTGTTGGACCTTAGTGCAGCTTTTGATACTGTGGACCATAGAGTTCTATTAAAATGGCTTGAGTATGAAGTTGGTATTCAAGGATGTGCACTGAAATAGTTTGCATCCTACTAAAATGGTAATCTGTTTCAGTAAACGTAGGTGATAACTCTCCCAGGCAGCTCACCTTGCTCATGGCATACCACAAGGTTCTATTCTGGTTCTATTATTTGCCTTAAACTTGCTCCTCCTTCTTATTCCAAAAACATGGTGTCTAGTACCACTGTTATACTGAAGATACCCAGCTTTATAATAAAGTTAGCCCTCACATCATTTCATCTGTAAAAAAGCTGATAGAGTGCATTGATGATATTAAACTGAATGCTGCAAAATTTCCTCCAACTAAATTAAAATAAAACTGAGGTCATTATCTTTGACCCAACTTTTTCTGCTAATGAAACTGGCACTCATTTAGGCTCATCCTTTCCAAAAATTTGTAATGCTGTTAAGAATCTGGGTGTCATCCTTGATTCGTCTTTGAGCTTTGACAAACAAATCTCTGCAGCAGTAAAATTCAGCTTTTACCCACGGAGGCAAATTTCGAAAATTAAGAAGGATTTGGCAACAGTGATTCATGGTTTTATTACATCTTGGCTTGATTATTGCAACTCACTATATGTGGGATTGCCCAAATGTGCCCTGTTGCACCTTCAGTTTTTTCAGAATTCAGCAGCTAGACTTCTGACCAGCACTAGTAAAAGAGAGAATATCACACCCGTATTGGCCTCCCTCCATTGGTTGCCGACGAGATTTTGAATTGACTTCAAAGTTGTATTGTTTGTTTATAAGGCCTTGCATGGTGTTGTCCCTAAATACATCTGCGATCTCCTTCATCCCCTCTCGGGAACAAGAGTTTTGAGGTCATCTGCTCAGTTTCTTTCTAGATGACAGCTAAAGTTTAAGGATGATAGGGCTTTTTCAGTTATTGTTCCAAGACTTTGGAATGATCTTCTGCTCATCTCTGTCTACTGAAATTTTTAAGTCACTTTTTCTCCTACACTTTTTACGGTGGGTGAGGTCATCGGGAGGGGGAGGATAGATTTTCAATAGTTTTTAATAACTGTTTTATTAAACTGGCTGTTATTAGAGTAGCCTTGCATGTTTCTTTGTACAGCACTTTGGTACAACTTGTTGTTTTTAAATGTGCTTTATAAATAAATTTCATTGATTGTTTGATTGAAGGCAAGTGGCATCCCAGAGAGGTCTCTCCAAGGTACCGTCTAAATATCCAAACTCAAACTAAAGACCCAAACAAACAGCAGCTCTGATGGTCATAGCTTTGTTCTAATAGTCAACCAAGAAACCAATGGCAAAATGCCAAATCATATTATGTGATGTCATCTACTGTTAAATTCTGCTATGTACTTCTAAAATTTTTATTTTTATACTGTATTGAGGATTGTTCTGTTCTGTGTATTGTATTGCATTGTATTGACCCCCTTCTTTTTGACACCCACTGCACGCCCAACCTACCTGGAAAGGAGTCTCTCTTTGAACTGCCTTTCCCGAGGTTTCTTGTATTTTTTCCCTACTGGGGTTTTTTAGGGAGTTGTTCCTTGTCCTCTTAGAGAGTCAAGGCTGGGGGGCTGTCAAGAGGCAGAGCCTGTTAAAGCCCATTGCGGCACTCCTTGTGTGATTTTGGGCTATACAAAAATAAATTGTATTGTATTGTATTGTATGCCTGCACCTGCGTTGGAATTCCATTGCACTCCCCCAAATATGGGCTTCCTGTTTCAGCTCAGGGCATCCAACCTGGTTGTTATGTCTGTTCAATACCAGAAACCCTAGTGCCTGTAGGATGAGGACATAACAAAGGCTAAAACAATCTTGTTTATTTCAAGGCGTAGCCAGTGCTGGGCTGGAAAAATGGAAGACTGTCTGTGAAAAGAATTTGATGTGGGTGGCAAACATTGCTGTGATAGCAAATGAATGAGCACAGGATGATTGCACGTAGAGCCATGTGTTTGTCTTGCAGTAAACAGTAGCTAACTGATCAAAAGCTGCCCAGCAGACGTGATTATGCTAGCAACAAGATCACTGACAAGATGTATTTGAACCTCAAAGAGAAACTGCAGTACACGCCCACTAGAATGTCCATTCAAGATGAACAAGAAGATAAGCTACTAAAACAAAGAAAGAAAATCACGCTGAAGATCCTTCCATGTATCTGAAGAAAACCAACCAGAAAACAAAGAAAGCATTGTTTACATTGAAACATAAATACACATACTTTGGTTTTTCCAGTGCAACTGAAAAGTAATAACCTTTTGAAGAATAAGTTCTATAAATAAGTTTCTTCATAAATCCTGTAAGAAAGTACAGAGCAGGTCAGCCAGTATAGACTAGCTGTGAATAAATTAACATCATGGTGAGGCACTGGAATCATAATAATTAGCTGAAGAACTTAACCATCTTCTCTACATGAATTGAAAGATCAGAATCTGATCTGGTTGTGCATAGACTGTGAAAACTAAATGCCAAAAGAGAGATTGCATTTTCATTTTATAATTTAAATTTTCATCTTTCTGTTTTGCAGAAAATACCTCCCACAGTCATCAACATAAGGCAAAAATCACCTGAAAACTATCTTTGTGTAGCCTGCCATTAGAAATATCCTCCAAAAGAGCTAGCACTGCCATTGCCAGTTATTTCATACAAAACACAGCATAACTTGAATAATATTTTTTAGATGGTAGTGGGTACCCCTTTGGAGCCTGTCTACTCACACCACACACCAGTCTGCAAACACACAGTCAATCTCTCTCGAGCATGTTCCTGTAAAGTCTGCATGTCACGCTCTGTCATTATTTTCAGGCCCCCTTTCTCACCTCCTGTCCGGTTTTATATTTGTTGTCTTTGAAGGTGGCTCTCTCAGCATGCCTCACACTTGCACTTACACTTTCATTGCGTTACCAAAGTCAAACCAATCAGATTGCTCTGAGGGACTGGACATACAGACCTTCAGGTTTTATTATCTTGTAGATTGTTGAATACTTCCAAGTGGGGTTCCCTACATCACCGAATCTTGACTGTGTCTGACCTTGTTTTTTGACTTTGTTTGTTATAATTGATTATGAACCTCCCAGACATGTATTTTTTCCTCTCATCCATGGTCAGCTAGCTATTTCACAATTATAATGTTAATGGATTTATATGGTCATGATTTGTTTATGTTAATGATGTAATTTGCATTATAGATAGATTTGTTATAAAACCCTGTGCCTGGAATCAATGAAGAGCAGAATACAAATATAAACTTAATTGAACTGAAGATGGCTCACCAGATGGTGTAATGAAGTTTTTTTTTTGTTTTATAACATTATTGTCTTTAGTATTTTAGGATAATGCTAATTTCTAAACCAGTCACAATCTGTGTGGAGTTTGCATGAACTTGGGTTTGTCCAACTATTTCAGCTTCCTTCCCCCTCCTACAGATGTGCAAATTATATTAACCAGCAGCTTGAAGTATTCCTGCTGTGTCCATTAGCATGTTGTGAACCTCTATCCCCTTCAAAGTTGTAGCCTGCTTTGTGTACAGCAGTGGCGTAGCTAAGGGGGTGCGGTCTGCCCCGGGCGGCACATTTTTGGGGGCGGCATTATTGGCCACAAAGCTCAGTACAATTTGTGTGTAAGCAGCAGGGTTCGGAAAAATATAACTCATGTATGAAAAAAGTCAAATCCTCTGATTTTTAACCACAAATGCTTGAAAAATAATGTTCAGACTGTCCTTCTGCATCAGACACAGCAGTTGAGGCAATGACAAAAATAAACAAACGTTACACCGATAATAATTTCTAGGAAGATAAACAACTAATTTACAATTTATAATTTCGTTTAGTTATTAATCCGAATGTGTTCTTGCTCTGCACAGAAAACATCCCCACCTATTACTTCGTAGCGTAATTATATTAAACTAATAATTAGAACATGGCTTATCAGTGTGTCTATACTATATTCTTCTCTAGTTGATGCTTATAAATGTATATAAAAAATTACTGCTGTTTCTTTATATATGAATAAATCTATGCAAAATGTATCTTAATTTTTCTCTATACGTCATTTTAATTTTCTATTTAAATAGTTTAACATATTCAGATATGTTGGAGGGCGGCAAATTGAAGCCCCGCCCCACCCCTAGCAGCACGAACTCCAGCTACGCCACTGGTGTACAGTGATACCTGACATAAGCTCTAGGGTCTGATAGCACTTTAATAGGAAAAACTTCTGAAAATGTATGTAGAATATTTTCTTTGCACAATAAAAGACTCCTCTGTACAGAAAAATTATAAACTTTCACAATATTAAGATTTATTAGTATTTAGTATTATAGGAACCTAGAACTCCCTGTGTTTGGAAGTATAACACAATGGCCTTGCAGAGTTTTACTTGGCCAAGCCAACCACAGTCATCAGTTTAATATTTTTAAAGAAAGAACATGGCTTTACCTGTATAAACCAAATTAAATCAGTTTTAAAATTACAGTAAACCAATTGATTACATGTTCTACCATTCCTAGGCATTAGACAAGACACAGTCCACTGTAGATTGAAATTGTAATGAATATCCCTGTAACAGAATAAAAACAAAAGATTAAATCAATGTTGGAAATGCTTTTTCGTATGTTTCTGAAGGATTTTTCAAGACAGTTCTTAATGGTACAATATTTAAACAATGTTCTTGGTACTTGTAGTTATATAACATTTTTTCAAGGTTTGAAAATTGAAAATTGTGGTGATGTGATCTGTGTCAGATGCCTATATTTCAAACAAAAAGACTATTAAATAATGCATTCATTTAATACTTGGTAATTTGTTCTTAAAATACTATTTTCAAAGATAATGTTAGACATTAGCATGAAGCTTCATTGTGTGCCTTTGCTGTAACTACTACCTTCACATAAAGTGCTTTTTAAAAGCATTTAACTGCTTTATACCAAGAACAGTCCTGGGGTCAGGTGGGTGACTCTTTGGGCACTTATTGTACTATCTATCTAAAAGAAGTACTTTTAAAAATTATTGAAATTATGTCAGCTGCACTACCAAATCCTGCATGGAGACAAGAATGCTTGTTGTTTTGGAGGCACTAGGAAAAGCATTTAGAGTTAATTTTATTAATTCTAACTGAAATTTAGAAAAGAAGCTACACCCAGTGTATTTTGATACGGTACACTAAGACAAATGACAAAGGTTATCAGCAGAGTTTTAGCAATGCAAGTAAAATTGTGCTTTTCTTATTGACAGATGAGTTGATTTCTGGATATGTTATGAATGTAATCAAGATGTATAATAGTGTATGGTATGGCAATATTAGAATGTAATCAAATTTTAAACAATAACATGAACTTTCTCTGAATTCAGCTATAGTTCAAAATAAGAAGAACCTATGAGTGTGAATTGTTAGTTTGTTTAAATAAAAAGGATTTAAAGAGAACCTATTATATACATCACTTCACCATTTTACTTATGGTGCCAAGCAGAGTTGTGTTGTGGTGCAGCTGTCTATTAGCCAGTGAAAGCGCCGTGAAGATGTCTGTTGTTACAATTCTGACTTTGTCCAGAAATTGCTTCATATCCTTTATGACCAAAGACTCGGAAAGTCTTTGCCCTGGGTTGTAATTCAAAACACAGCTCTCAACAAAACGTTGCCAGATGTTCAAAATTTCAGCAAATCTATCATTTTTCATACATTCTACACTGGTGTCTTTGTTGTCAAAGTGCAAATGCCGCATGATAGTGTGATAGCGGTGACAGGACATTGTATATTTGATTGCCAATTCAACAAATAGTTGAGAGGAAAAACTTTCATTGCTTCCTCTCAGACTTCCAGCATACTAGTGAAAGTCTATTTCCCATATCTAAATCCATGCTGAATGTTTACTAACACATTTGTCAGTGCCATATAATGCTGAATCATTTCCTTAATAATTGCTTCCATCAATATCTCCATGATGCATGTTAAGCTTTACTTGGATCAGCATGATCATCCTTTGCATATAATGAAATAATATCCGATAGCTTCTAGTCCTTGGTAATTTCCCCAGTGCACCCTGATATTTGAACAGTACATGCTAGGGGTTTATTTATGCACTCACTCTCCCCCTTAAGCACTCTGGGGTAGATGCTATTTAGTCTTTAAGATCTGTTACATTTCGGCCAATTTATTCTAAGAAGTACTTCTCCCTCTCCAATTACCAAATCACTCTGTACCGCCTTGATGGTTCCTGCTTTAATACTGGGAGGTTATCAATTTCACTACACATGTAATTATCAGAAAAATGTCTATCTGTAAATTTCTGTCTGTTCCCAACACATTTCATCTCTTCCTTGACTGTTCTTTTTTCTATGAAAATGCTGGATTATTCCTCATCTTTTCCATAATTTTTCTCTATAACTGCCTTTTATCTTTCCTAATATCTTTTTTTAAGAATGGCTCTTTTAAGCACTACTGTTAGCACTGGAATTATTTGTCTAGTATACTGTATACAGCTGTTCTTTCCTTTGCAGCTTCCTTTTTAAGGTCCTGATTTATTCCCCTCTATCCCAATGAGTTCTGTCTTGATTATTACAAAATACTACATTTAGACATGTTAGTGCTTTAACAAACTATGTTATAAAAACAGTTACACTGGACTGCAAAAGCATATCTATTTTTCTCCCATGAAAAATTTGACATATTCCTTATAGATTTGAGGGTGCTGAATCCAAATCTGCCAACAAAATTGTTCTATCACATCGTTGCTTAAAATGAGAAAACACAGTTTTAGACAGAAAAACATTTTTAAAATGAATCATTTCACACTTGAAAAAATGACAAATTACACATATAACTGTTTAAAAAATTGTTACTTAGAAAAAGTGGCCATTTGGTGTGTGTGTTTTTTTTTTTCCTCTTATAATTCTCTGAAGGGGTTTCATGGTAGAATAACCAACAGATGTCTGCTAAAACAGAATCACTCAACTGTCCACTGTAACATTTCTCCATCTGAGAGATATCCTTTTGGAGCCCTTCCCATTTTCATCAGAAACAGCTCCCACATTCTAAAGAAAAAACAAAAAGAAAAGTTAAGAAGTGTTTTTTTAAAGGCATGTTGCACCCAAGTGCTAGGTAGGAAGAGATAAAGTTCTCAATTAGTCCCTTATAATTTTATGCATTTGTACTTCCAAGAAAATTGTGTCTCATGCTCTACACTTCACTGTTTGCTTACCTGTAACCTGGTCAACCATCCCTTGAATTTTCTTTCTGTCTTCTGACCAACCTTCTAACCTTCTAAATATAAATTCCAGACTTTTTTGAAGGCATAATAAGATGCAAAGAAAAATGTGTAGCAAATATTTGATTTTGGATTGTTTGTCAGCTTAAAATATACTTCAAATAATATTCTATTAATATTTATGCCTTAAAACATATCTTTAAAAAATCATTTTTGTTCTAAACATTTTTTACTGAATCTCATATCTTGTTGAAATGGCTTGTGGTAGAGAAATTCTGATTTTAGAAATGCATTCAGCACATGTAAATCTGTAACATACACCAATGTGTTTGCACAAGAGGATTATTTGATCTAGGCCTGTATTATGCCTAAAAACTCCTGCACTTGGTTTCCATTATCTATAAGGTTATCTCAGTTAATGCTTGGGTAATTACAGTCCCCATGGTGCCTTGAGGACAATTTAACTAACTTCTATCAAAATTACTTAAATTCAATGGCAGTTGCAAATTTTTCAAGCATGTGTGAACCTTGAACCTGGACACAGATAGACTCGGATGCCAAAAGATCCAAAACACACATTGTTTATTTTCCTTTTTCCACCACACAATAATACAGTGCACAAATCACTAATAAAGTTCAAAATTTTCTCTCTCTCTCGTTTCTTCTTCTTCTGCCTCCACTCCTCACTCGCAAGCTTTGTCCTTTGCCTCCCAACTCCAGCACCCTGAGTGGAGTGAGGCAGCCGCCTTTATACTGCACTGTGGCGGAAGCGCTGCCAGTGTGCTCAGCTCCTCTTCTGGCAGCACTTCCGGGTGTGGCGGAAGTGCTGCAGAGCACAGATCTGGAGCTGTCCAGGTGTCCCCTGGTGGTGGCCACGCCCCTCCACAGGGTTGAGCTTCCAAGCTCCGTGGCCCCCATGCCATCCTGGGAGGCAGCCCCTTTCCTGGCCATTCCTTTCTCCCAGTGTGGCAACGTCCACGGACGTCTGTCACACTGCCCCTCCCCCAGCTGAATCCCGTAGGATGTAGCAGCCAGTCCCACAAGGGCTGGTTCTTTTCTTGGGAGAGCATAGGCATATTGGAGTCCATTGTTTTCTTCTATAAAAGAATAGAAATATGACACAGAGATGCTTAGCTGACGCTACCTCCAGGCGTCCTCCTACGGACTCACGTTTCATCCTGTGGGGAGACCCTCTCTTCTTTCTCCGGGGTCTCCCTTTTTTTTTGGAATGCTAAAACAGCCTGGATCCCCTTATGGGACAAAGAAGGACACTCCTTTCAGCCAGAATGCGACCACTGCCCCTTTTAGGGGCGGGTTAGTTTGAGTGCTAACACACAGAAGCCGAACCCTTCCCACGCCCCAGATGTTCCTAGTGCAATGGCACGATCAGTCCACGTTTCCCAGTCTACTGTCAGACGCCCAGCTACTCAAGTCCACTCAGAAATATCCTAGCTCAATTCACTAGGGCTTCCGCTTTCATTTACGGTACCAGCAACACTTACCTGTACCGCCCGATTGGGTCCGCAGAAACAGACCCTGAGACGCCACAGATACTGCTCCACCTTCTCCAGCGGTGCCCTGGCTGTCTTTTCAAGCATTCTGACGGTCGTTCTTATCTTACCGACGATCATTATTAGCATCTCGACAGGTTTCAACAATTTTTCCAGTTCCTGTAACATACATAAATTTAATTTGGCCGACGAGGGATACAGACTTCTGTCCCTTCAGACTTCTACCCGGGACTCATTATGCATGCACCTCACTTGCGGATGCATTGTCGAGTGCATCACTGGAGTGAGGTGGAGATTCACCGTCCTTGCCTGTCCTACTATAACATCAGGGCTCCGGCACACACTCTCCACCCCTTTACTTGCCACACGGAACGGTTCCTGGCCCTCCAGCACTTCCTGCTCCCTTGAGGCACTCCTCACAGGATACGGCTCCTGGCGCTCCTCTGCTGACTGTGGTTCCTCTCGGCACAGCAGGCCCTTGGACTTTGTCCTGTTGTCATCCCTGGCATCAGCACCCTTCGGCCAGCCAAATACATCCTGACAACCTCCCCCCACGAGATAGGTACATGGAACAGCGCTATAACACTCCCAGGGTAAAATGTCCCTGGGTCTGTTAACTACCTCTTGATTTCCGTCTCCCGGAGGCAGCTTCCATGGCCTGGCTGCTTTTTCATGCGTGCCAATCCTCTTGTTGGTGACAGGCTTTTCCAAATTTCCTGCTGCCTTCAGGCTGTGCCTTGCTATCCTTCTTCCCATTGGGAAAGTGGTGCTTCTGCGGGCCTTTGGCATCTGATTGGCGAGCTGTTGGTTGCAGTGTATGTGTGTGTCTTCGTCTGCTGCGCTGGGTGGTTCACAAAAATTATTTTGAACGACAGGTCCCTGCCTTGTACCAGGCAGAGGGTCCAATCTGGGATGCCATTGTGAACCTTGAACCCAGACACAGACAGACTTGGATGGCAAAAAAAGTCCCAAAACACACATGGTTTATTTTCCTGTTTCCACCACACAATAACACAGTGCACATATCACCAATAAAGTTCTTTCTTTTCTCTTTCTCTCAATTCTTCTTCTGCCTCCACTCTTCACTCACAAGCTCTGTTCTCTCCCTCCCGACTCCGGCGGCCTCCTTTATACTGAACCTGGAATTGCTCCAGGTGCTTCCCAATTAACATCCGGCTGCACTTCCGGGTGTGGCACAGTTCCGGAGATGTCCAGGCGCCCCCTGGCAGTGGACACATCCCCCCACAGGGGTGAGCTTTCATGGCCCCCATGCCATCCACGGAGGCTGCCCTTTTGCATTCCGGGGGAGATAATGCCCCTCTCCTAGTCCTTCCCTACTCCCGGCGTTCTGGTGGGGCAACGTCCCCGGATGTCTGTCATGGATGAATTGTACACCTTGGGTGTTAACACAACATCTTATTAGGGATGCGTTGGCATTTCTCATTTGAGCAGAAGCAGAGAGCGGATCAGCGAGTGGAAGCAGAGAGCAGAAGCAAAGAGCAGAGCAGCAGCGTCTCCCACAGGCACATAGCCCTTCGCAAGCACCCGAGCAAGTTCACCTGAGGTAAAGCCGGCAGCTGACCAGTAGAAATAACCGGCAGTGAGAAATTAAAGTCGATCGCTCAGCTCAGCTCGTCTCGTAGCGATTCAGCTGAACACGGAAAGCGCCGAAGCACCTATAAAAACGGCAAAGATGACTTCAACACTTAACATAAGTTCTATCTGCTCTCTGCCCGTCGAGGGCGCGTTTATATGTTGTGTGTCCTGGAGTATGTACAGTTCAGGTTTTCCGGCCGAAAGTGTAGATAGCTTCACCTGCCAAAAGTGTTTAGGTAATTTAGAGTTGGTCGGGAAAATATGCAAATTGGAGGACCGCGTTAGGAATCTGATAGCGATTAGGCAAACCGAAAATTGGATCGACTCGGTTTGTTTTGAAAATTCGGCTACTTCTGATTCGGCTTCAGTCTCTCCAGGTCCCACTGTAGTCAGTGCGTAATCAGCAGCACCAATTCAGCCACAGGGCGAGTGGGTAACAGTAAAATGGGGGTCTAAGAATCCAAAATGTAGTCCCCCGGCACCCAGGTCACCAATTCGGACCCAGAACAGATTCTCAGCTCTCCGCAACGCGTCTATGGAAACTGAGAATAATTAAGTGCTCATAATTGGTGATTTCATAGTGCGGAATGTCAGAATTCCAAACTATGTTAAACCAACAGTTAATGTTAAGTGCCTCGCAGGGGTCAAGATTTCTGACATAGAGGCCGCATTGGACCGTGTCGCCAACGATGAAGTATCTACCTTATTGCTGCATGTCGGCAGTAATGATATTTCTTTACAGCAATCTGAGGTATTAAAGCGGAACTTCATCTCTCTATGCACCAAAGCTAAAACAAAATGTCGGAATTTAATTGTATCTGGTCCCTTACCAAGATTATATAGAGGGGATGTGATTTATAGCAGATTGCATTCCTTTTACTGCTGGCTAGAAACCTGGTGTGCAAATAAAAGCATAGCATTTGTGAACAATTGGGATGATTTTTGGGAAAGGCCTGGATTTTTCAGAAGAGATGGTTTTCATCCTAACTGGAGGGAATCTTATGTATTATCCCAAAATATGGCAGCAAAACTGCCTGGTTGACTGATTAGAGCACCATCCAGGCCGCATTAATGTGATCTTAAATCACAGGCTGTTGTTTATCGCACCTGTTATTTTCCTGAAGCTGTTACCCATAATCCCTGTTGTGGGGCATCCAGTAAATTTAGTCTTGATACAAACCTTAAATTAATTGATAACCAAAAAATAAGGTGTATAATTAGACCAAGGGATAAAACCAGACCCTCCACCAGGGCATGTGTAATAGAAATTTGCTTCAAATTAAAACAAAAAATATATCAGCAGTTCAGAAAGAACCATGCAGTTTTAAATGCTGTTTATTGAACATTCGCTCTCTTGGCACTAAAGCTGTTTTGGTAAATGATATTATATTAAGTACAAAATCTGATCTGTGTCTTCTTACTGAAACCTGGCTTAGTAAATGTGACACTGTTCCCCTAGCAGAGGCGTCACCAGATGGATACTCGTTCCTTCATAAGTCTAGAGATTCTGGTCGAGAGGAGGCCTTGGAATAATTCATTGTAACAAAATGCAAATCACTTCTAAAAATTTAGGCAACTTTACATCCTTTGAGGTATTCATTTTAAATATTAAAACAGATTCCAACACAATTATAGTGCTAGTCTACAGACCACCAGGGCCATATTCATTGTTCATGACTGAATTTAGCAACCTTTTATCTGATTTGGCTATAAATTATGATCACGTAGTTCTGATGGGGGATTTTAATGTACACATTGATGTGGAAACTGACACTTTTAGCAAATGTTTTACTTATTTGTTAAATTCAGTAGGATTTTTTCAGATTGTCAAAGGTCCAACTCATAATCATAACCACACATTAGATTTAATTATAACTTACAAAGTTGAAATTTGCTCAGAATACTATTGTACATTAATAGATAGCAATAATAAAAATCCTCGGGTACTGTTTAGAACAGTGGCTAAATTAACAAATGGGAATTCAGATCAACAGTGCAAAATACCAACAGATATTAGCAGTACAGACTTTATGAACTTCTTCAATGAGAAAATTAAAAATATAAGATCCCAGATCTCAGCATCACAGTACAAACCAAATACTAGCTTAGCAGACCCTGCTGCACATTGCATTCAGCACTTTAGTAATTTTAATCCTGTAACTGAGCAGGAAGTCTTAACTTTAATTACTAAAATGAAGCCCACTACTTGTTTCCTAGATCCAGTGCCAACAAAACTAGTAACATGGATGTTCTTGCAGCGCCTATTTTAACCATTATCAATAGTTCATTACTGCATGGCACAGTACCTGATGCACTAAAAGTGTCAGTCATTAAACCTTTACTTAAAAAGTCACACCTAGACCCACGCATACTAAATAATTATAGGCCTATTTCAAATTTACCATTTCTCTCTAAAATACTAGAAAAAGTAGTCGCCAGTCAGCTTCAGTCACACCTTACGCATTACAATTTATTTGAGAAATTCCAGTCTGGCTTTCGCACTGGTCATAGTACAGAAACGGCACTAACCGGGTTGTAAATGACATTCTGATATCCTCTGATGAAGGAAACTCCACTGTAATTATGTTGTTGGACTTAAGTGCAGCATTTGACACCATTGACCATTCTATTTTACTGCACAGGCTAGAAAAAATGTTGGGCTTACAGGCCCCGTGCTCGCTTGGTTTAGTTCTTATTTATCAAATCGATTCCAATATGTACAGAAATGTGCAGACAGTACTCCATCATTATACACAGAAGTTCAATATGGTGTCCCGAAGGCTCAGTACTGGGACCTTTACTGTTTTCACTTTACATGCTTCCACTGGGATCTCTCATTAGGAAACATAATGTTAATTTTCACTCGTATGCAGATGACACCCAGTTATACCTTTCATTTAAATCAAATGAAGTTTCTCCGATGTTGTCTTTAATTAGTTGTGTTAGTGAATTAAAGGAATGGATGAATGAGAACTACTTGTCTTTAAATACAGATAAAACAGAGATGTTAATTGTTGGAGGGAATGACGCTGATCACAGCAATATTTTGTCATCATTTAACTCAGTTGGAATCCCAATTAATTTTACTGAATCAGCCCGCAATCTAGGAGTTATCTTTGACTCTAGCATGTCATTTAAAGCACATATTACAAAGTTGTCCAAAACATGTTTCTTCCATCTTAAAAATGTTAGGAAATTAAGGTGCTTTCTAAATAAACAGGATTGTGAGAAATTAATTCATGCATTTATCTCTAGTAGGATTGACTACTGCAATGCGTGTTCACTGGCTGTTCAAACTGTTCTTTATACAGCCTCCAGTTAATCCAAAATGCGCTGCAAAATTATTACAAGAACAAGAAAATATGAACACATAACTCCAGTTCTTAAAGCCTTACACTGGCTCCCAGTTAAGTTTAGGGCAGATTTCAAAATCCTCCTTTTAACATATAAAGCATTAAATGGCCAAGGTCCGCTTACTTGTCTGAACTTATCATGACTTACAAACCTGAGCACATTAAGATCTCAAGATGCGGTCTGCTTAGATTCCAAGGATTAATAAAATAACAGTGGGAGGTCGAGCTTTTAGTTACAGGGCCCCTAAACT
Source organism: Polypterus senegalus (assembly GCF_016835505.1). Lineage (NCBI taxonomy): Eukaryota > Metazoa > Chordata > Cladistia > Polypteriformes > Polypteridae > Polypterus > Polypterus senegalus. The sequence goes on from NC_053161.1 coordinate 51,229,439, forward strand.
GTGGAATGGTCTTCCTGCTTCCATAAGAGATGCCCCTTCAGTCTCAGCCTTTAAATCCCGGCTGAAGACTCACTACTTCAGTTTAGCATATCCTGACTAGAGCTGCTGATTAACTGTGCATACTGCATCTCTGTTGTTAATCATTAGCACTAAAACATAAGTAACATGATTGTTACTAACCCTCACCTATTCTGTTTCTGTTCTCGGTACTCAACTGTGGCACTTGGTGCCATGGCCCACCTGCCAAGTTGTTTGCCTGCCTATGGTAAAGTCATCCCTGATGGAGGATCACAGGAATCATGGGAAAAAGGGGTCCATTCATCGGATTGGCTGGCCGAACAACATTTCAGCCGTGGAATGGCCAAATGGGGAGGCAGCTTGATGGATGAGGTCTCCAGGACTCTAAAAATATCCAAATCTTATTATGTGATATAATCTACTGTTAAATTCTGCTCTGTACTTCTAAAATTTTTATTATTATGCTGTATTAAGGATTTGTTCTGTTCTGTGTATTGTATTGTATTGACAACCTTCTTTTGACACCCACTGCACGCCCAATCTACCTGGAAAGGGGTCTCTCTTTGAACTGCCTTTCCCGAGGTTTCTTCCATTTTTCCCTACAAGGTTTTTTGGGAGTTTTTCCTTGTCTTCTTAGAGAGTCAAGGCTGGGGGTCTGTCAAGAGGCAGGACCTGTTAAAGCCCATTGCGGCACTTCCTGTGTGATTTTGGGCTATACAAAAATAAACTGTTTTGTATTGTATTGTATTGTACTATGTTATTTTCAAACTTTTATTTTTCTTCAGTCATTCTGGTATAGTTTATTTGCAGGTTTCTGATTGTTGTCTTGCTACAGAATACAGTTGTTTATCAGCTACAGCTTACACAGAATGGACAGAAGAAGAGAGACCACAGTTCATGGCTACTTCAGTGATTTCAGGTCATTCAGATTTTAACAGAGAAGAAAGCCCCAAACAGTAATACTTTCACCTTTTTTTGCATTGCTAAGAGGTTTTCATGTGGAATGGAGTATTAGCTTACTGTATTTCTACATTAATGGGTTTGTTGTCAACCAAAAGGTCTTTATTTGATTCATTTATCAATAGAATATTATTGAAAGATTTTGGTAGGATGGCAGCTCTAATGAATACTACATAAAGTCCTAAACATTCTACAAAGGGGCATGATGGCTACAACAGTGGTAAATTCCTGTTTTTCCAGACAAACAGACATGTACAGGGAAGCGTTCAATACTTTGTCTTGTTTATAGAATGATATACCTTGACAAATCTTCTCAGCTGAGAACTCATTCACCAAAGTTAGTTAGAATTATAATTTGCAGAGCTGCCCTAAATAAGGCTTAATTTTTGACCCTTTAATCTGGTTGAATTCACTAGGGAAACAGATTACATATTTAATTATCTTACACAACGGTCCCAAACCTTGACATAATAATTTTGCTTTGACTCTCTTCTATAAACTACTACTACTTAGAAAAAGATCTGATTAAATTTAAGGGGAAAATATGCAATTAAGCAGACAAATTCTTTTAACTTTTCCATATATGCACCAGTGGCTCATTTTTGAGCATATTGGTTCACGTACTGGGAAGTGCCCTTGTCATAGAAGTCCACTATATTTGCCTAGCTTCGTCTGTAGAAATAGCATTGTTTCTTTTCTTTAATTAATTATTGCATTTTTTTCTTCATTAAATATATTCCATACTGCATCTGTTTATGGGTTAATTTTCCCAAAAATGGGTGTGAATTGTGTGCAAAACTGTATAATGTTCATAATTGTTAAAAAAAATGACTACCTAGTTCCTTAGTATGCTAATTGATTGAACTTCAGTATACTAAGTGACATGTTACTGATGACATTCATTTTGAATATCATCCTAATCTGAGCTGTGTTTATGTAAACTTGTCAGTATTTTTTTTTTACTTGTTTCGTATGCAAACAGAGACACACATGTAAAGCAAAAGAAATAGAGAAGTCAGTCAGTCAGTAACATTAACCGTGCGAAATATACAGCAATGCATAAAATCAGATGGCTGTGGGGGCTTGTTCATTTTTTATAGCACTGAAACACCAAGGGTCTCATATGTAACACCTTGAGTAGACTTCACACTAAGACATTGCTTAGAGACAAAACTAGAAATGTGTGTACGCAAAAAAAAATACAGATGCATTAAACTCTGTGTAAGAAAAGTTCTACGCACTTTCCATTTATAAATCCCAATGAATGTGAATTTTAATGCACATGCACACACCTACAGCCCCATCCTGACTCCTCCCCAAATTTTGCATGTTTTAATATGCAGTCAATATAAATAGCTCCTACCTTTCAGTGTTTTATTAAAGGACAATGTCAAAAGCACTTGTAAAAAAGAAGAATTGCAGCAAATGTGAAATGGAGGTTCTGCTCATTGAAGTGGAGGCAAGGAAAAATGTACTATACGGTGGCTTAGGCATTGATATAAACAACAAAAGCAAATTAATGGAGTGCTACAGCGTGGCAACAACACTCAAAAGTTTGAGTTCAGAAAGTCACACAGTGCGTGAAATAAAAATGGAGTGTTCAGATGTCAAAGTTGATGTGAAGAGGCAAGTTTCTAAGTGTCATATGGAAGCATATTAGGGCCACAGAGAAGAAAAAAAATGACACAGTGAAGAAAAAAAGGTCTATGTTGAAATTAAAATCATAGTTTATTTTGTCATTAAAGTGGAACGTAGTAAATTTAATCTTAGTATTAAAATTTAATTTACTACAGTTTCTCATATTTCATCATAACTAAAGTAGCACATTAAATGCTTTGTATTCTCTGTGTTCCCCAACCCAGTCATTAATTGCTACGTGCGTCTTAAATTGGTTTTCTCTTATGGTGACAGGAGCGTACAAGCGGTGATCGCCACACAGAATACATTACATTCGTGATATTACAGCTTTCTGAACATTTTAGAATACTAAGTTGTATACCTGATATCATGTTCATGATGAAATGCATTAAAGCATGTATTAAACATGTGGGGGCACAGTGGTAGGAATGAGCTGCCGCCCTGACCACGGATTGTTTCTGCCTCCCTTAACATCCTTTCTGGGTTCCATGTGACCCTGGATGGAATAATTTATTGTAGCAATACTGTGTCTGTCAATTCCTGTTCTTCTGTCCAATTGCCACATAGTAATAGTCTGTAATAAATGTAAAACCAGCTGTAGACTTCGAACGCCGATTCTTAAGAACTTTTAAGGAACATTGAAAAATCTCCATTATGTATGTTAAATTATTCCATCCATCCATCCATCCATCTATCCATCAAGGGTCATGTCAGTCCTAGCAAGCATAGAGTGCAAGGCAGGAACAATCCCTAGACAGTGTGCCAGCTCATTGCTAACCTGTGCATCTGTGCCCCCACATGTTTAATTATTAACAGTAAACATTATTTAAATGAAGTTAACAATCTATCTGTAAAATGTAATAGACATACTTTAATGCATTTTCATTTCATAAAAATGATATCAAATATAAATCCTAGTATTCTAACAGCAGACAGATCCAAGAGGATAGTTCTTGGAAATCTTAATCGACTTAGAAGCCAATTATCATAATCTGTACACGCTCTCTTCAAATTCTTCCATTTGTGATGTCTCCTAAGAACGCTGAAGCAGCTATGGTAGTTGGAATAGTTTGGCCATTCCGTGCACCATTATATTGATTACAGTTAAGTGTGCTAAATGTGTAAATGATATGCAATTAATTTTAGGGTATTTGATAAAACCTTCCCTTTCTTAAAAAGAAAGAGAAATGAAACAGAAACAGTAGCACTGCTTTGACACTGAGTGCTGCCCATTTGCAAAACCGAGCAGAAATATGTGATTGCAAGGTGTGAGGCTGCCATAAAAATGTGTATGGCTTTATGTCAAGTTTAGCTCTTATACATCTCAAAGTGAGAGCGGGAAAATGGGTGCACTCTAAATGTTTTACGTGAACACTGTTTACGCTTGAGACTCCAAATCTAAGGAACTCTGCGTGAACTAATAAACCTGGTGAAAAATGGCTTTAGTGCTTTGCTTGGGTCAAATTTACACAATATTATGATAATGCCCACACTTATCCACTTTTCTATTAGTGTAAGATCATGTAAAACTAGGAATCAGAAACAGGAGGATGTGTCGATGAACCATTTACAGATTAATAAAAAGTTTGTTTGCTATCTGCATTATGACAAATGATTGAAACGCTCTGCAATATTTCTGAGTACATTTTGTCAATAGTGAGAGAAGCATAAAGACTACTTTTCCTTTATGCAGCATAATATTTATCTTTGTTAGTGTTTGGTATTTTTATAGCATATTTCTTTCTCTTGTTTATTTTTTTTAATTAAAACATTACCTTTTTACATTTTGTCCCCTATTAGTGTGAGCTAGCTGTTATGCAAAGGCTGTCTAGTTATACAGATCCTGTTCTTGGCTTTAATTTGTGTTGCTTTAATGATTATACTAGAAACATTTATATAAGATTTATATAACACAATCAATTTACATAGCATTCATTTCCCAAAATATACCACAAAATGTCAAACAGCTCCAGCAGCACAGGAAGAAGGCAGTAATTACCAAGAAGATGTTTTTTATAATGGTAATTTTAGCTGTTAAAATGTTTATTTGTTAACATAATCATAATACAAGTAATACAAGTGTGTTTTAAAAAATCTTCCTAGTGCCCTAATCAAGCTGAGTGGAATCACCTTACAAAAGACCAGGGGAAACAAAAGGCATGTTTAACCAATTTCCTGTCAGTTTGTTTAGACTGACGTCAGTCCTTTCCGGTTTTTTCTCTATCCTTTGTGCAAATCCAAAAGATGCTTGAGCTCTTCCGAGTGGGGAGCTACTGTACTTGTCCAGGGATGAGCAGTGGATATGAACTTCAGCACTAGCCATCACTTCTTTCTTCCTAGAAGCAACAAACTCTTTCAATATTTGTTAACAACACAATTTGGAATACTTGTCACATGTTACTGACTACTTGATAAATTCCAACCATACCAGAACACTGCATCCTGTGATGAAATGTGCAATAATTTCCAATTATTATTTTAGTGTTTATTTAAATGTACCACTGCACAAGCATTGCTGCAACTTGAAAATAACTAGTTTAAAAAAACATAACTTCTATCAAGAAAACATCAACAGATTTGTGCTGGATTGGAATGTTTTCTGTGTCCTTCTTCAAAAAACCATCATTCCATTTAGTTAAAGTATTCTATATGGACAATGTCATGAGAGTGATCTCTATGCCTTCTTTATAGGGATAGTTTTTAAGGGAATACAGAAAGAAATAGGAGATACTTTAAACTTTTCAGGTAATAGACTCTTTGGTTTTAGCCTGAAATGTTGTTGAGCTGAACCAGAGTGCAGTAAATAGTGGGCAAGTTGAAGCACAAAGCAGGATCCTATAGTGTTTTGCTTAGTTAGCTTTGAATATCAGAAAACTAACCTTGAGCTTAGTGATAATGATGTTCTGCAACATTTAATGTACATATGTAACTTTCAATGAGTTTTGAGAAATTGTAAAATGTCTGCAGGCCCTTCAGATAAGAAAGTGAGACAGGCTGTGATTAGCTTCTTTAATTAATGTTTTTAGTGTCTTCTTACATATTTGGGCAAATGTATACATCCTTTATGGGGTTTTTTTACACCCAAGAAATTCATTTTAACTTTTATTTTGAAATTAACAGAAACTCTTCCAGAACAAGTTATTTATTTGTACCATTGTGTTGCAATGCCATTTTGTTTTTCTAGTGGATGTCTCCTTACAGTACCATTGATGGCTGCCATAGCTGTGAGTCCAAAATTATCTGGGGTTGCACTATGTGTGATATCATTAACACAACCATATAAATATTGGTGCATCTTTTACTTTGTATCTGAGACTGGATAAATACTTAAGTGTTTTTCAGGATTAAGAGTTATTATCCTGAACTGTTGACTTTAGGTCTTGTTTCCCTCTTGTTCTGACAAAAGATGTTACCTGATTTACAATCCTTGCGCACCCCTAATTTATGACTTTCTCCCAGTCCCTTAGAAAAAGAAAAAAATAAACCCTATGTTTTAGACAGATTGTAGGATTCTGTTTATCATTTTGTACTTGCTGTTTTTGATTTTGATGCAAAAATATTGTTTTTAAGTGAAAGCTTAAAGCCAGTATCTCTGTCTGACTGCTGCCATGATGTCAGAGGGTTAGCTTAACCTATACAGATTGTATGATTCTGTTTATCATTCTGTACTTACTGTTTTTGATTTTGATGCAAATAAATATTGCTTTTAAGTGAAAGCTAAAAGCCAATGTTTCTGTGTGACATGTTACTTACAGGTCTGGATGTTAAATTGTTCATTCCTTTTCTAAGTGTTATCCCTTAACAAAACAAGAGGACACTCTTGTAAACCCTTCTATTAGTGGTAAATTGGATTGAAGAAATGGGTTAAAAGTAAAGACAGCCCCATATCATTGATCAGCCTGTAACAGAGAAACATGCAGGGTGCAGCACGAACAGTGAGACAGGTAAGGGTTTACAAGTAGTACTTACATAGCTGGTTTTGACAGTTCTCCCTATTCCCCTTCCAGAAAAGAATTGAAATGGTTAGTTGGTACCTTTTTTGTTAGGTACTTGCCATAGATAATCTGATAACCCAAAAAAACAGGCTGAAACCCACAAAATAAGTAGGGTGTCTATGTTATTTCCAGGTATTAGCCAGGAGTAGTTTGACTACAGTCCTCTCCTTGCCTACCTGTAAAAGGAGTCCCCCTACATAAAAGTAGTTGGATGTCCTGGAAAATAGTAGAAACAGATTGCCTAAGTGCTGAAAAAAATATGACATCCATCAATTTTCAGATGTGCTTAATCCAATTGCAAACTGACAGGAGTCCATAGTTTAGGCCTAGCAGCATTTGGTACAGGGTAGGAATTAAACCTGGATAGTCCACTGCACTGCACTGATATACACAATTACAATCATTCCTACCTGGGTAGTTTAGAGTCCATAATTAAACTAATATGCATGTATTGAGCGTGCGAAAAGCAAAACAGACAATCAGTGAAAAAACAGATGAAGAAGTGAAGTAAACATTCAGATTTCATGCAGACTGTGATCAGACTGGGATTTTGCAGTACTATGATCTTTGGAAAGATGTTTTATGGTTTTTGTAGATAACCGGCATATCAAGCCACTGTGCTGAACCTGCATAGCATTGCTGCTCAGGATCACAAAGCTGTAGCTAACCATGTTACCTAATGATGCTGTAAATTGAAAAAAAAACAGGCAGGTTGGCAGTTTTCTTTAAATTTTTAAGCAAACAGCCTGTTGGTGTGAAGTGTTTACCTTTGTTGTCAGCAGCATTTATGCTTAGATTTATTACATATCTTTACAGTCTTCACTTCTCCTCCAGCTTTGTTTGTGTGCCAGCATTCAATTTACCTTATGCCAGCTACACTGCAGTTCTGAGATGTGATGTCATAAGCGGTGCCCACTGCCCACCTGCGAATGATTGCAATCTCTACTAATGACCACTCTAATTAGGCCAATTATACGGTGATTAGTAGCTTAGGTTTGATAAATACAGTAGGTTGTGAGAGCTGGGCTTTCAGAACACTGAAAAGCAGGGCTCAGGACCTCTGCTTTTCTAGGCAAGCTAGATGCTAGTTATGTAGGATTTCTCTGATTTCCATTTATTTTCTAAAGGATGATGAGTTAGTCTGCCCTTTCTTATTGCATCTGTTGCTAATGCAATACCAACAGCAGCAGCAGTAGTAATATTCATAGATCCATATGAACTGTTTGGGTTAGTGGGTGTTGACTGAGGCTGTACTGTACCATGTACATATTTTAGTGTTAGTATTTTTAATAAAGTCTGGAGTTCTGATTTTTTTAGCTTCCTGCTATAATATTTTTAAACTAATAATTAGTTTCATTAATAGTTTTGGACATATGGTATAATAAAAACAAGTGTTTTTTTTCCAAGCTGTCAGTTAATTTTTTGTTGGCCTTTTCCACAGTCTTTGCTATCACTGTTTTACTCATAGTGTATATCATTGTTTTTTTTAAAGACTGACATTTTTAATGTATGAAGTTTTTTGCCTTTGTTGTGATGGAAGCTTTTATCAAGATCAAAGGCAATTTTGTTCTGCTTTAAGGAGATATTGGTTGATGTTTTGTACTAGCTTTAATTTACTTTTCATTTTTATACTTCTATGCAATGTTTTATCTGTTACAATATGATAATCACTTTGCACTTGTATTTATATAACTTTTTTTTATCATCTTAACCCGTATAATTCCTTTAACTCTATATGCTTCACTGAGATAAAATTCTTTGCTGGCAAATAAAATCAGTTTAAATTCAATGTTTTGGTGCAACACACATTCCTCAAAAATAATTCAGTTTCTGGTAAACTGCTCATGTTCGTTGTATGGAAGTGGTAGCCACCATTCTGTCAAAAACTTTAAAGAATTGTAAAATTCAATAAAGGAATTATTAATTACTACAAAATGTTTTGTAAGAATCTAAATAATTTACTGAAAGTGGCATGACAGAGTTAGTTAGTAGTGCTGATTCACAACTGGCTTTAGAGTCTGTCCTGCTCATTGTTTGTAGAGTTGGTAGATTCTCCACAAGACTTTATGTTAAAATGGGTACTCTATCTTGAATTCATATGAGTGAGTGAATGTGTACGAGTGTGCCCTGCCATGGACTGATACCCCATTCAGGCTTGGTGTATGTGTTCTGCCTAGCATTGCCTAAGACGATAAGTCTTGCAATATATTTACTAAGGAAAAGTGTTAGCTAGATAAGTAAACCTGGAGTGGTTTATGGTGTGGTTAGGTTATTAACAAATTGAATAGAAGTATGATCAATTACATTATCAACTCAAGCACTCAGATTTAGTGTGGAATACATTTCATAAACCAATTATTATAGATTCAGATTCACACATGTCACAGACTACAAAACCTTCTTTGTTTAAACTTGAACTTAACATGGTAGTGCAAACGCTTGCAGTGACCAAGATGTAAAGATGGGATAACATGTTTTGTTGGTATAACAGTTTTTAAGAGCAAGTCTTGTCTCAACAATATTCAATGTGGTTGTTTCATTACGATCTCTGTGATGTACTGATACCAGAATGTCTGGCTAATCTCTGAAATTACTGTAGCTATTCACCACATGCTTTGGGCATAACAGTTGTACACTAATCAACAGAATCTTGGATTTGTAATGGTTAAAGCTGGCCATCTTCCCATTTTGCTGAGAAAATATTTACATATATGTATGCTTGCGTGAACAGAAGTGAGGTGCCTTCAAATGGGCAAAACTCCTGTCTATGCACTATTTTAGATTTGTGAAAAAAATGAATATCACAATTACAGAAAGTTTGTTCATAGTTGTGGGTAGTTTTTATGAAATATGCATTTAAGACTGAGGACTCAGCAGTACGGAGTTAGCAACCTTTCAGACTTTGTTTAGGTGCCATCTTGTAATGTGCTTTGTTAGATTACATGAGATGTGACATACTGTACCAGGTTAGACAAACCAAAATATGCAGTCTTGGATATAAAGTACTCTGGTTTTATTTACAATGTAACGCAGATGACTAAGCAGATGGAACAAATGAGGCTTACACAACAGAAGTTGTTCTTAACATATATAATTTATTTTGTTATGTCTGTGAATTAACTATACTTAATTTAATTTAATTGAAGGGTAAAACTGAAGAGGCTTTCACATAGACAGCTAAGAGGAACAAATGAAACAAAGCAGTAATACTGATTTCAAAGAAATGCCAAACCTACCTGTGGATTAGTGAAATCAGAAAACAAAAGACTTCACTCCTTCTATCCTTTCACTAAACCAATTTTGTTAAGCTTTAGCAATTTCACTTTAAAAGACAAGTGTTACATTTCAAATGACAGAGTCTGAAAGGCTCATCATTAATGAGATGACCAAAGTCAGGTTCACCAGCCAGGCATCACTGAAAGTGAATTAAAAACCCAAAAGATATATATTTAGTTTTATTTTGTTTTTATTTGTCATTTTTGATGAATATTACCTTTTTTGACTGACTACTGTTAATATAGTTAACATTATAGTATTCTAAATTGCATGTAATATTCTGTACATTTAACTCTTTCAATACCTACTGTTTGAAACAAGCACTTAGTGTTTCCCTGATTTCAATTTTCTTGATGTTGTCATGATCATCAAGGGGCTCTTGCATTCTAATTCAAGGTGTTTCATGAGTGCTTTGAACAACCAGACTTTTTCAATACTGCACCTATCTATAGCAACCACCATCCCAAAGAACTTTACAAGTACAGATATGCTACATGTGTTGTTTACTCATTTTTGTATCTTGCCATCAAAGGGAGAGTTGAAATAGAAATTCAGGGTGGATATCCTTCTCCTTTAGTCCGTTTTTACAACATCCAATAATAATAATAATACATGTTATTTATATAGCGCCTTTCGCATGATCAAGGCTCAAGAATGGACGACGACCTTATTCTAACTCAAGAGTAGAGGGAATGAAAAGAAAGTGGGAGAATGGTGTTGAAATGTGTGTGCAACATGATTGTGTATGAAGGTAGGATTTGTGAAGATTGGTAAATGAGTGTGCTAAGTTTGCCGTTAAGTGATAAAAAAATCTTTAGTTGAAACAGCATATAATTAAACAAAGAAAAGGAAAATGGTAAATTTATTAACACTACAGAATAATAAAATACTCAACAAACAATAAACTCGATCGCAAACAGATTAAAACAAATATTTTAAAAAGTGCTGAAAATTAAACAAGACAAAAGAAAAGAGGAAACCACAAACAAATCCTTATATATATAAAGGACAAGGTGATCAACTGTAGGTCACAGCAAGCAAGCAATCAAGCTATTAGAGAAGGTGGTTGAGAGGGTGCTAGAGAAAAGAATCAGGGGTAAGGCAAAAAATAGCAAAATGGAGTTTGGTTCCATGCCTCAGAAAGTTAGCTTTTTGTTGACAGACAAATGAGCATCTGTGACGATGTGGGTTCTGCTCCATGCTCCCATCCACTGTTCGGGAGCCCTTGAACCCAACACCATCGATAGATATAACCGAGGTGAGCTAGACAGTGAGGCAACAACACAGCAAGGGGATGGTGTAAAACGTGCAAAGTGCTTTTATTTAAAATAGTCAAACAAAAAAACAGTGTTCAAAGTATATAGTGCAGTGATTCAAAAGAAATCTTCATTAAATAAATAATCCATTTAAAAGAAATGTGGAGGTTTAAAAATACAAAAACAAACAATCCTTTAAAAACCAGAGGTTAAAACATTGCTGGAAGCAGTCCTTAAAATCAACAAGCCCGGCGCCACTTTTAAACTAGTGTCTCACCTGCTTCTCCCGGTTGGGCTTTACAGCAGGCGAGACACACTCTCTCTCAGTAGCTGTCCGTTCTTTTTTCCACACACACATAGGTCTGGAGTCCTCCCGATCCTGGCTTCGGTTTGGCTCTCATCCCAGGCCTGAGACTTGGAACCTTGGCATCCAGGACGCCCACACCAAGGACTTCACCTCCAAGCCTCCATACTCCTGCTGCCGTCCTGGCCTTACGGGGACAGTCTTTTTCATTGGTCACTCCCGCTACATGATCACTCAGCAGGAACGACTTCTACTTCGAATCTACTTCCACACAGCTGTTTGCGAGCGCTCATTCACTCACTCGCACCGTTTCTCTCTCTCCTGCTTTCTCCAGCCACCTCCGTCCTTTCTTTCTTCCTTGTTCTTTTTTTACTCCATTCTCCCTAACTGACTCGCACTTCTGTATATATGCAAAGAGGACATAGCAGCTGCAGAACAATAGCCACAGGAACAATCACGGAGGTGGGCAGTCCCTCACCTGTGCACTAAGTGAGAAATGCCCACACCGCAGATCGCCCTGCGGCTTGCTACAACCACCACGTCCCCTCGCTAAGCCACGAGAGTAGTGATTATTTATTTAAATAAAACTGCTGGCCTTTGCTGAGTGAGCTGTGGACCCATAACACCACAGCATCTAGGAAGGGAGGAATGGCTGCATTTTGCATTTGTGTCCTGGATGGAAGAATGCCAGGCCACAAGGGCAAGGAAAAATTACCAGGAGATGAACATTTGTTGATTAATAAATGGGGGTCAAAACCATAAGAACTTATTACCTTTCATCAAAAACTAACATGCAAGTCAGGAAATTAAAATCAACATGAAGCTTAGATAGAAGAAACTATCACTAACATTCACACCAAAGTCTTTTATAAAGTTTCTGTACTTTTGGACAACTTCTGTTTTGAAATACAGGCTTAAATACTGTCACCCACCTGGCATTATCACAGTGAAACTTCCTGGCAATTCAATCAACGATGCAAATTGCATCCTATCAACAGGGACCATATTTGAAAACCTTTATAAAATGTGCTAAAACTATAAAGCTCAAACAAAAATGTTACCAATCAAAACACAAGTTGGCATAACAATTTATAGATCTGGACAAGGCATCACCTCTTGTGGTTCATCAATATTAATGGTAAAAAGTAAAATGTAATTGAAGGATAAGATCTTGAAATGGAAAAACAGTTTGGAAATGAAAGGTCTTATGTCAAACGCAGCAAAAAACCTAGGTGAAGGTTAAAGATGAAGGGGAAGGAGAAGATGAGTGGTTCATGGAAAGAATTCCTCAAACTATTTCTAATTCTCACGTCTAAAGGAGTTGCTATGGTTTTGACAAGGAAAGTCTATGAAAGCTTTGTGTGGAGTAGTGTGTTGTATGAGAGTTAAATGTGACATGATGAAGGCAGAATGTGAATCAAAGCTGCAATGAACAGAGATAAAAATGATCAGCAGAATGCAAGGAATGTCACAAAGTAAGAGGAAAATGATTGCTGAGTTAGGAGAAAGGCTTGATGTGAAGGCATTGTTTTGAGAAGAAACAGACTAAGGTGGTTTGGACATTTGGAGCAAAAGGCCTAAGATGATTGGGTAAAGATTTTTCCCATATGAAGGTGGAGGAAATGCAGAAAAGAGGGAGGCCATAGAAGACATAGTTGGAGGTGGTATCGGATAATATGAAAAGAATGAGTCTCACCCCCAAAGGATAACTAGGTCTGTGGAGAGTGGAGGAAATAGTGATGTTAGTGAAGATGATGATAATGTTTACAGTTTTGTTAACATTCAACCAATCATTCTAAAAGTTAGCCTCTGACCTCAAAAAGCAAAAACTGTAAACACAAAGATACTCAATTCCACATCCTTTAATAGCCTTTTACAAAGTATCTGCTAATCTTAGAAACGTTAATAATATTTTTTGGGGGTATATTTTCAAAAATGATTTAAGAAGAGACTGTTTTCAGTTACAATGGATGACTGTGCACCCCTTTTCCTTGATTCATGTTGTCAGGGAGTATTGACTGTTCTGGAATGACAACTTTGATGCCCATGAGCAACAGAAACCTGAAAAAATAAAAATCCACCATTTACACAAAAGCAGTGTAAGTGATTTTCTTAGAGTTGCCAAGTGCATCAGAGGTGGGAACTGCACTGGCATACTTCTATCATATGCTTTAAGAGTCCAGTTCTTCAAACCCTACACAACATTACCCATAGAATGGTCCATGAAAGAGACGAAGGCAATTTAATTATTAAAAGATAGGAAACAGAATTTATGCATATGTCCAGGTCCAGGTCAGTAAGATTTGACTTGAACTTTTCATAGGTGTGTGCCCCAAAGTTTTTCTTCAGGAACTGTGTCAGTTGTAGTTTTTGCTTTTCTCTCTGCATTTTCCATATATCCATATAACTAATATTTTGTAAGCTTACTTTATGAAGCATTAGTTTTTCCTCTTGAACATTTAAAAATTAAAATTGGATGTATTTATGTAATTAGTATTGCATGATAAGGAATTTCCTGTTACTATTGTTTTTCTGTTGCTGTTTTATATTTGTTAAAATGTGTACATGCCCTAAGCGTCTAATCTGCAAGTTGTGCATTATAAGAAAAAAAAACTACTTTAATCATGTGAAGAAATGTCCACATAAAAATGTAAAATTCAATACCCTTGCCTCCTGTACATCTGTTCATCTGAAATCCAAATTGCTTACGTATACTCAAAATTACCACTGCTAAGGTCTCTATGCTATAATTATGAAGGACACTGTACCTTGGGAATTTGTATACATGTCCTGACTTCAAAAGACGAGACATTCTGCATTTCTCAGATATTGATAAGTTGCCAATATAAAAACACTGGCAATCTAGTTGATATTCAGGAGATGCATTTCAAAAGGACTATTATTTTCCTGTCTTAGGGTGATAGACATTTGAAATAGATATAAGTGATGCCTATAGATTACCATTACAAGAAAAACTGGTCAGCTGAGAAAACTATTTGCTGCATATTGCATTTTGGTTTTGGAATTGGTTTTTAATAATGGCCGTCAAATTACCTCTAAAAAGCTAGAATGGGTTATCAGGCCAAATTGAATCAACCATCCATACATTAGTGCCTGCCATTCTGCAGTGGGTGGGGCTGTACCATAAAATTCAGTTTCTTTAGAGTGACAGATCCAAAAGCATGATGAGAACATGCTCCACATTCAGTCCACTAGGCAAGGGAATTACTCTTTAAACATTTACTGGAAGATCAAAAGCCAGGTTTATTTGCTGTAAGAAAAATTAAGTTAAGAACCAAACACTACAAACGAGAAAAAGACAACCTCTCAGGTAAAATGGATAAAAGCAGAATGGAGCAGAAAACAGGATTCCCACGCATTATTTGAAATTTGGTTTAGGATTGGCTAGATAGCATTTTCAAAGGCCTTTCTTGCGCATTTAATGGTGGAAAGTAGAATGCCTAGATAGCTTAAGTGCTAGATAGCACAAATCTGAGAATTTCCTTTGTTGTTTTAGAGGCAGGGATAGAAACACTTGAAGTAGCTACAGAGCTGTTCTTGACTGAATTGCCACTTACAGGTGAGACTATACCAGCCTGTTGAAAACAATGCCAGGACATAAACTTCAACAAAAGTGGTAAACAGATATGAAGCTATATAGTTCGGAAAAACAAGAATAGATGAGTATCACAGTTTTTTGTTTTCATTTTTATTCTCTTCGAAAATTTATTTCAATGCATATATAATAGTGTTACCTAATGCTGTGTTCGTTCTATTAGTCAGATCAGAAATCTGAGTTTCCAAGTCTAAATGAATGCTCTATGAAGATGGAGCAGAATGTTACCCAAATTCATGACATCAATCAGAAATGGCATTTTTAGGTTGAGTTGCACTTGGAACAAAGAGATAATAGATGTAGGTTGCACTTTTTATCACAAAAAAAATACAGGTTTATTTTCAGCTCCTTTCATTCAGACCTTGTAAGGAATCAACGGGGAACCTGGGAAGCTCACTTGAATGCACGTCGGAAGGTGAAACATTACAAGCTGGAGTTTTAAAGTGTGACAGCATGTGAACACAGCATTAACAACAAGCTACTCCACTTAGTCCGCAGAGGGCAATGGTGGGCTTGGGTTGCTATTCCAATCAAGCCAGGAATTCCAAATAAAACCAGGTCTTGATTTTTCATGAACGTATTTACTTAATTAGTCTTTTTGTGTCATTACAGAAGGATGCAGCAATATACATTTTATAGGAATTAAAAAAACTTGAAATCTTCCAGAGCTCAAGATTTTGCTCTTTTATTTATTCTGAAATGCCATTGGTATTCGAGCAGTTACCTGTTAACTTCAAAGGTGGAAACGTTTTTGAAACAGCTTCCTCTCTTTAGCATTTAGTAGTCATGTTCTTGCTTTTTCTGTTGTCATTGTTCGGATACCGTCATGCTCTACAGAAATGTTAAATAGGAATCGGAAAATTTAAACTAAACTCTCATTTGAAATCTATGGAAAAAAATACTAATTTCACCCTGAACTGACTGCAATATGAGAGTAGTTAAAGGCCAGTTAATTGCACAAGGAATTTAGTCGGAAGTAGTATACATTTTTTTCAAGTGACATGGAACAAGACTAATGCCAGGTTCCCTCTTGTGAGTTATAAAAGGTAACTACAGGAAGTTGGCGTCAAGAAGAGCATCCCACTGTAAGACTATATGCTCCAAAAGCTGAAACTTTTGGAGAGCAACTGGCCAACCTGGGTCACCACTGAAAATGAGAGGAAGAGGGTACTATATATGTCAACAAAGAGGCAGGTGCAAATGACAGTCGCACCTACACATTTGTGATAATTTGCAAGCAACTAACTGAAAAAAACCCAAACTTTTTAAGGAAATAAAACAGCCAAATCTTGAAAATTCTTTTAAAAAGTAAATCTCCCATTTTGTTAATTTCTGGATTGAACCAATAAAGGTTTTGGTAAATAATGGCTTATTTAATTAAGATTCAAGTACAATTAATGTCATGAATTGGCTTGGAAAAAATAATAATAACTGAACCCACTGTAGCTTCCATGGGCTGAGTGGAGTAGAAAGGAAATAGGACCCCTATATTTAAATGCTGCCACCCACCAAGAGACATCAATAATGAAACACAGTTAATTGGATGTAATAATAATAATACATTTTATTTATATAGCATGTTCTATTAAACCTTAGATTAGATTATATTAGATAAACTATCAATAAATAATGTATATTGTGCACATTTTTCAAAAAGAACTTAACAAGTACATTAGGAGGAAGAATTGAACTGCTTAATAGCAATGGGCAGAAAAGACTCCCAGTGGCACTTCTTAGCACACTGTAGTGGAATGAGACTGTGGCTAATGTGGAAGAATAATTTTAGGGTAACATAGCAGTCATCTTACAGAAACAGCATAAAGGGTTAATACATGTCAGAAACCTGTTCAGGCATATCAGCAAAACAGGTCAAGGACAAGTGAACAACAAAGAAAAAGGTATAATACACAAAGTGTACTGAAAGATGACTAAGAGATCAGAGGACCTGTAATCAACAAGATTGGACAGTTGTTATATTCACAGAAATTTCAAGGGTTAATGGCTCAACCCAAAGAGTATCAAAATAGACTTTAATTTTATATAGCTCATTTGGTTATAAAGTAAATGTTTACATTGATTGACACTGTTTTGTAAATTTAGTTGTTTATAAAATAGACCTACACTTTTAATATTTGACCATCGCCATCATACTGTAACAGACTCCTGTGAGAGGTGCTCCCTCCTCAGCTTGGTGCTGCAGTTGAAAATAAATGACGCAGATGGACAAGCTTTTTCTCCTGCCTAATTACCGATTTGTCCTGTTAGAGGATAAGTTTCTTTCTTTAATTAAGATGTTGATTTGTGCTCCAAGAGACTGCCTCATGGAGGGGATTTTTCATGAAGCCATCCAATTTTGCCACCATCCTCTTTTCCACAACAGCTTCCTGTTTGCCACGTTTTGCAAGGTGAATGTAACTTTGTGTAATGTAAGTTTAAATAAATTATACATCCAGTGATTATGATTACTGTACATGTCAAACAATTATAATGTCTGATATATAACAAAACAAATTCTTATCATTTTAAGCTTTGCAGCAGCTCCCCTTACTCTATGTATGTTTTTTGTCATACAGTTCTGAGCAAAGAACTTACCCACTATAGTAATAAAATGAACAAAAGGCGCATGCTTTATATCTTACTGGAATTCAAAGCTAGAGTTAAGGCAACTATTAATTAGTTATAGCACATTACCCTGAAAATGAGACCTTGTACATGAAATTTTATAAGAAAATTGTATTCTATTCCTGATGCAAATTCTTTTGTAAAAAATAAACTATGCAATTTCAACTCAGAAATGCTTATTTTTTTAATCACAAACTGGGTTAAGAAAACAATATGCAGACATCAGTGGATCTCGGAAAAATTATTTAAGAAAATCTTAAGAGGAAACAGAATAAAAAAGCAGAACAAAAAGGAACTAAATGTCCTTTTAGATTATTCATCCAGCTTTTGCAAAGTTGAATGTAACTGAAAGATGAAAGCCTAAGTGTAACACCCTGTTCCAGGGATAACACATTACAATAACCTCAGATGACTGTTACCTTATGTACTAACATGCAAGGATGTCCTTTTTCCAACAAGAACAGGCTTCTTCCAATTATCTCTGTAAATATGCTATTTTATGGATGGTGGAATGTGGGAATTTCTGAAATTTCCCTGAACTGATTTTTTTTCTGCTGACACGTGAAATGAAAGAAGCAGTTGCCCAGGACCCTGAAAAATAGCCACAACCCAAAAATTAATTTTCTAGTAAGGTGTAAATGTCAAATACATTGACACATGGGAGCAATTCCATTTGGTTAAGTTAATTATCCGTATTAAGTACTTTACTTAAGAGCTGAACATGCTATTTAATAATGTAATGTGAATGAAAGAAGTATAAGGTAAACACAAAACATATTGCTGAAACATCATGTAATGTGAGACATAGTGAAATATCATCAACACAATCTGAAACAATTAAAACTTGTGCACCCTGGTTACACAGCAAGACTCCACTCCCTGACTTTGACAGTTCTTTTTTTCAGATCAGTAAGCTCTTACCAAAATTCACATTTTAACTTTGATACCCAGGTTGTCTCCATCTGGCATACTCCCTTCTTGCACCCAGATATTGATAGTCATGTTCCGAAATGGACTGGGAAATAAGGGCATAAAACTAGAGGTAGGCGGTACTTTTTATTTTCAACCAAACAAAATGTTCAAAATAAACTACACTGCAGTTTTCTTAATAACTAATCTTCAAAAAAATAATCTAAATTAAAATGAATGCTTGTGGTGGTTAAAATCTGTAATAAATATCCCATTAAATAAATTCTCCCAACAGCTTTGGTGCTTCCTTCTTATCCCAAGTCCCTTTTTGCTCACACACTTCTGGTCTGCTCAACAAGCAGAGAATCCATCTGGGAAGCGTGGTCGACCCTTTCTTTTAACTGGCTCATATTCACCATCTCTCAGTGCCCATGAGGACCAGCAAGCCCTGCTTCCTTTTCCCACCGCAGTCCCATCGCAATTGGTGGAATATCTCAGAGCAGTTGACCACTCCTGCTCCCCACCATTGTTCAACATGAGTGACTGCTACTGCTCCATGCTGGTCATTATTCCCTATTGTTCATGACCCTAGATCAACATCGATCATGAATTCCCTACTTTCGCTCTTTCTTTTCAGATTGCACCTTTAATCTCACTTTTCTTCTCTTTCCCTTTAACCTCCTCACTCTTTCCATCATTCTTTTTGCTTTGTTGTTCACCTCTTTTTCTGTCTATCCTGCTTAGACTTCTTTCATACTTCAATGGGAGCAGCTTCCTCAATTACAAACCCCAGATGACGACCTCGGCTGCATGTGAATGCAGGCTGTGCTGATTTCCCCCATCAATACTACAGGGTCACTCATCGATGCTACCACATGTCCTTATGCTTACCCGTAACTATTTTTTTTAAACTCATGGACTGCCATGGAACCCAAATGCGTTTTACCACTACAACCTCTGAGAAGAAATCACCATCTACAGCAGAGATTCTCAAGTCTGATCCTGGAGAGCAGTTTTTGTAGATTTTTGTTCAAACCAAATTCCTTAATTAGAAGCCAAGTATCGGTGCTATAGTCCATTATTACTCAAGCTACATTTTTGTGCTTCATTTTAGTTAACTTGGGTTTCAAGTTTTCCTTATTTGCTATCTTTAGACATAAACAGCTTCTTGTTAACTACTTCATGTTTTCTTAACCAGCTTCCACTAAACAGTAAGACGTGAATGACAAAGGAGCCAGCAACTCACCATCTTGCTTGATCACATTTACACCTGCATGTGTGTTTATGATTTAGTATCTTTTTGAACAAGATATTCAGAAAGAAATGGAAGGAAAAAGTGATCAACTGAGATTTAGTAATCTGCTCTGTGCCACAAGCTACTTTCATGATATCCTCAGTGTTATGTAACGGTCTATATTTACTGTATGTGTATTTTATGCTTTATTGTCATTTTTGAATTACTATTTTTCATATTCTTATGTATTTTCTTTTATCTTCATAATTATGTATTGTCCCTTTAATTGCGCATCTGTTTCTTGCGTTTTGTAGATTGAGCCCAAGAGCTTGGGGGGCCGGGGATGGACGGGGGGGTGACTTGTATTGGACTTTACATCACTCTTTCTGTACTATTTAAAGCCAGAGCTGTTTATGTTTGGATCAGGAAATCACTCGTTTTAGGAATATTTTAAACTATTGCTACATTTTTGGATACAGGTTTTTGAGACTTTTTAATAATTATGCCTTTTGAACCCTTTCTGTATACTTCTTTCTCTTTTTTGTTAATAACTCATTTATATATAAAGATTCCTTGTTTGTCCTTTTATAAGCATGATTGAGGTTTATGGTCAACCTTAATCTTTGGACCTTTTCTAGTTATTTAAACCAGCTTCCAATTTTTGAGGCCTGCTCGGCCAGAACCAGCAGTTATTAGTTGGAGTAAACTGGGTTGGTGAGGGCGTCTTCTGGGCAGGCTGGTAAAGGTCCTATCAGCCTTTTGTGGCTCATACACTGTTTTTGTTATGTTTATGACTCCTAATCACAACACTCAGAAAGGAAAAAATTACAATATAAAGATGACCAGGCATGGCAGAAGGAAAGCAATAGAATTTGAAAACAAATTATGTTATTGTTATCAGTCATGATTGAAATTGAGTTAGAACAAAAATCTGCAGCCACTTTGACCAAACCGGAAACCAGCTTGAAGAACTCTGATCTGTAATATATTATGCAACAAAAACAATTTCCAGATCAATGCTTTGAAAAGGTATGTAGTCACCAAACAGCATTTTTATATTTCAGCCTGGGTTTGTAAAATACGTCCTTTTGCAAAATTCGGAAATAAATCTCACTTTTCTGGCATTGATTATGCATTTGAAATGTAACAATGTATGGCTTCCTGTCACCGACGCAGGTTTCAGGAGTTTTTTTCCCTCTCCAAGATGGATTTAATTGATGTATATGGTATAATGAACATTTGTGTGCTCTCTGGGTGTTTTCACTTCTGAGTAACATAGGTGTTTCACTCTTATAATGCACGGGAAAGGTGTTATATAGAAATGAATTATTATTGCAATTAATGGGTTATCAGTATTATATGCCCTGCCATCTGGGCTTTTCACTGCATCACAATGCAGCAAAAACAGACAACAATGGAATTTCTCAGAGACCTGTCCTGTTCATTTCTCCAAGGTATTGTAAGATCATCAAAGATGTACCGAATCTGACAATGCTGAGCTTCCACCCACATAAACAAATGTTTAAAATGAAGAAACACCCACCACCAGCTAAAACTTTCACCAGCATATCAAAATTGCATGCCAGAGAGAGAGATGGCAGAGGCTGTTTAATCTCATATCTCATATACATGGGCACACAAAAAAGCCAAAGGTAGATACTTCCATTGCAGCCCACTCCATCATTTCTACTTCCAAAAGGTCCAGAACTTTTCCTGTCAAGCAGTACTTTAACAGGGCTGAATGGAGGTTTCTCATTACTTTACTATTTTAGATGATGTAAAAGATTCAGTAGGACAACACGCTGCTGTCTTTGTTCAGATTATTGTAATTCTGTTACATTATACATTTGGCTTAGGTTAGCAAAATAGTTTGATCAATATTTTTAATTTTATTTTCAGTCTGTTGCTGTGATTGTATTATATAATAAGGGCATGAAAGAACAAAATATGAGACACTATGACAATTTCAGTAAATGTTAGAATGGGTCCTCTTGATTTAACGCTGGCCAAAAATATGATTAATGAATACGCAGTTAGAGTGAAGTAGCCAGTGCAAACACTTATCCAATGTAGAGAAATTGGAAGAATGAATAAATTGTATTCCAGAAAAGTATATTTAGCATTAAAAGTGTTACTGAGTTTTTTTTTTAACACAAACAAAAAAATTGTGTTTCGGGCTAAAATAACAAAATATAAGAGGCATCTACAAAAACCTCTGCAGCATCAAAAGTTAAAAAAGACAGATTTTAGCTGAAGCTTTTCCTTAGGCAGTTTATCAGGCATGTAATGCACATTTTTTCTTTACTGCCTAAATAGAGTCTCTTCCAACTTTCAATTCAAATTCAAACCATGACAGCTGATTATTCTGATGGTGCTCATGTTTTATAGAAACTTCATCATTCCACTTTTTTTTGTCCCAGAACATGTAACTCTAATTGTTCTAGTCATTAATTTTTTGGCTTTTTTATTCCAACCCATCCATTGTAATTGCTGACATGTTCATTTTATCCAGCGGTGTAAATAACAACAAATTTCATGAGACAGCATGGTCTGACTAGAATTGCAAGCTGGAAAGATAGGCATGATTAAAATTTTGTATATCATTTTTATTGAAACTAATTTAAAAGTTACTCTGCTGCCTATTATTATTTAAACATAAATATCATTATGATGGATTGCTTGTTGAAAACAATTAATGTACTTTGTCTCACAATGAAGGCAGTGCATTTCTCTTAAAATATTCACGGTACTGTATGCATGCATAAGTTCGGGGAAGCAGTCTTCAGGTCAATAGTCTGTCTTTGCATTTGAGGTGTCAACTGTGTAAGATGGAGCTAATTAAGATTTTTAACTCATCTAGCCTTGACAACTGTTCAGAAAAAGATGATAATTAACCCATTGAAAATCAAATACTCTGCAATGAACATCTGCAGACACTAATGCATTCTTGGGCAAGTGTGCCATATATCTTTATCTCTATATATTTTAACATTCATTCTCAAAACCACTTAATCCAATTCAGGGTTGCTAGTGGTTGTTATCTTATCCTGGCTGATATGGACGCAAAACAGACCAGAGTCCTGGACAAGTCCTAAGCTTGGCCACAGCTACACTTGCAATCATACATAGGCCAGTTTGGAACTGATTGTTACGCTATGGATGTGAAAAGAAAACTAGAGTTCCCAGAGGCAATCAAATGCGCACAAAGGGAAAATGTGTAACCTCAAGAGTTAGAAGTTAGAGATTCTGTATATCAAAGTTTTCTCCTATCTTTTCCAATTTCAGACTCTATACAGCTGATTTGCATCAAACAGAAGCATCTGCCACAAACACACTGGTAGGCACAAGCCTTAATTCTCCATTTAGTCACCCAAAAATGAAAAAATCTGGGAGCTTATTTTTTTTAAATATCAAATCCATTAACAGATCATGAAACATTTAAGGACATTTCTTCGTAATTGCCTGTCTGGAAAAGTGGTTACCATTTTGATCAGTGGGAATATTAAAATATTTGGAAATGCTTACTGTATTTTAGGATATAGGGAAGGAGATTCCACTTAACAGAAAGATATCGAAACCAGGATGAACAAAATATATTTCCCCCAATTAAGCAGTCTAACTAACGTTTCTCCATGCAAGCTGTTACATTTTTAACAGTGAACCCTGGATTATTTTGTGTAATGTGCCCAGAAAGTGTTGGAATTAAAAGAATGTTCTAATGTTCTGTATAATTTCCATTAAAGCTGGAGCTTGGAGAGTATGAAGTTTAATGATCTGAATGATACATCTCTGCTGTTTGCTTATGAGGTGCTACTTTTGGCTTGATGAGGCAGTGATCTCTGACACAAAATGGTCTGTTTTGCAACAAAGTGGGTTTTATTGACTTGACTTATTAGGAAAGTAATTGGCATGTTCAAATTTGTCATCATAACTTTGTTTTATTTCAGCAAGTCAAGAGGAAATAATCTTTACCTCATTGTGGTCAATCATAACTCATCAATAAATTTGCTAATGATACCACCATCATAGACTTGATCACCAACAATGATGTGACTGCTTACAGTGAAGAGATCTACCTGCAGACTCAGTGGTTCTAGGACAATAATCTCACCCTTGATATCAGCAAAATTCCATTTGCAATGGAGGGAACGCTGTTGAAGATCTGCCCACAGCACATTTTGTCTCTTCTCAAAATGTCTAATGGTTCACATAAACTTCTAAACAGTGAATCCATTGTTACTGGCTGAACTCACAACCTGGTACTACACCCACTCAGCTCAAGATGATAAGGCACTGCAGAGCGTGGTGAAGGCAATGCAGAATATTACCAGCACCCAGCTACTTTCTGTCTTGAACATATAAAGAACTTGCTGCCTTCGAAAGGTAAACTGTATAAATGAACATCTTAGCCTTCATTTCTCGCTAACAGTTCCTGAACACTGGCACCAGTAGATTCAGAGACAGGTTATAAGATTACTGAACAATCAATCTAAAAAACAAAAATTCCCTATAGCATACAGTACTTGGGTGTTGTACTGTGTAAGCCATTATGAATGTAGTGAGAAGTCAAGCAAAATGACACCTTTTATTAGCTAAAAAGAGTACAATATGCAAGCTTTCAAGGCAACTCAGGCCCCTTCTTCAGGCAAAATGTAATACAGAAACTGGAGTTCCCTGTGTTTATATAGACACTAGGACAGATACAACGTTGGAAAACCTTTGAGACATCTTAAATGTAAAAATTAATAGACCTCTTCAGGCTAAGGTTCATTGAGCAAAAGAGAAGAACAATATATAGTCAAGATCTTTGGATAAGATAACTGTCCAACAGAGTCTTTTGAAGTTTCTGATGAGTTTTTCAAAACAATGTGGGTCTGTAGAAGGGTTGTCTGGGTCAGTCCGAGAGATGCAAACAATCCTCATATCTGGCCCTAAAACTTTTGTCTCTATTTAAACAATGTTGTACTGTGTTACATTTTAGCATGAGTTTCACTTCCCATTCTTTTCAGTCTTGCTGTGTTCTGAAGTTGCCCATAAGCACTGTGACTTTAAAGTCCCTCTCACAGTGTCCATGGCTGTTGAAGTTGACTGCTACAGGAACATCTGTGTTGCCACGTTTAATGTGGAACCTGTGTAAATTCATTCTCTTGTGGAGTGTTTGTCCAGTTTCTCCCACATAGAGTGCAGTGTCAGGACATTTCATACAGAGAATGAGGTAGACTACATTAGATGATCTGCAGGAAAATTATACCTTTATGCGATGTTCTAGTCGGCAGTGTGGTATAACTACACGGACTGTATTATAAACGTGAGCACACGTTTTACATCTTTTCTGTAGGCAGGGAAATGTGCCATTTTCTGTTGGTTCACTTAGGGAGTTTCGGACAATTAGTTGCTGCAAGTTTGGTTGCTGTCTATATGCCATGGAGGGGAGTTTCTGGAAATACATTTTTTAGCATTTTGTCACTGTTTTGCAAGTTTTTTTATAATTCTTCGAAGTGCTTAAATATGTGGGTTAAAGGTGACAACCATGGCAAACAAGCAAATTCTACTTAAAATGTATTACAGATTAGATTGGTATTGAGAAACAAAAAACAACCTAAATGAAATTTGCTTATCAAAAACACACAAGAAGCTAATTTTTCTCATGTGGACCTTACATTAACACTAGAATT
This sequence comes from Polypterus senegalus, assembly GCF_016835505.1. Classification (NCBI taxonomy): domain Eukaryota; kingdom Metazoa; phylum Chordata; class Cladistia; order Polypteriformes; family Polypteridae; genus Polypterus; species Polypterus senegalus. Next base: position 51,254,942 of record NC_053161.1, read on the forward strand.
ACCAAAGTCTACGAGGAAACTCGAAAATCCGGCCCACTTTAAATCCATTTGCACCGCTCTCTCAGCATCTTTTGTTCTGTAAATGTGCCGACTAAGACAAGCAGCCGGCTATTTCAAGCCCCCACACACCGCCAAAGTTCAATTTGCAACAAAGTTTCTCAGTGCTCAGTGTTTATCTTCAAGTGAAGTGTTGGAGCTTTATTGGGTAAAAAAATCACATAATCATTTAGAATACATACATTTCATGTGTGTTCAATGTCATCAACAATCTCTGTAAAAACGTTGTTAACACAGAAATGTTTTTCATGTATTACTAATAATTGACAAAATGTAGCCATGAAATGCATAATGTGTGAAACCTGAAATACAAATATGAAATAAACACTTTCACAAAAGGTACAAGTATAACAAAACAAGTGCACTTTTATTCAAGAATTTAACCGAAGAAAAAAGAAAGCAGGTTACGGTAGGCGGTTGATATGACAGCTTGCGTGGTGCAATGCTAAGAACTGCTGCCTTTCAATCAAGAGGTCGGAGTTTCGATATCAGCTGCTTCCCAAATTTATCATTTTGAGTAGTGAGCTACTCTTATTGTTTATATCATACAATAAAAACATACATTTGATTTGCGTCTGTAAATTTGTAGTACTAGTTGATTTTTTTTTCAGTTTTATTCTCTCACGTTCAAGCTTCCACACACAATGTGACGCCTTTTTCAGATAAAGACGTGGTAGGTACAAACTTGTTTTGTTATACCCCCTCTTTATTTGAAAACCGTGTCAAATCTTGTGTGCGAACGAGACTGGGAAAACTGAGGACGTGGATGTGAGTGTTGTGCGTGACTGAGAATGACTGTGGATGTGAATTGTTTTTATTCAGTTTTATTCTTGAGTGTTCCTGCTTAGGCTGAATTAGTATGCACCTTCTGATCCATGATGTCAAAGCCGCGCTGACAAAAAAAGAGAGACTTAGGTATATATGAGATTTGGAATAATTCATTTTATGACCTGTATTGTGCATTGCAGAAAAAGTTGTTGCACTAATGCAACATTATATTCATTTGCATACCTTCATGCGGTTGTAGTCATGACATGATCTTGGCCAGTGTCCACATGTTGCTGCATGTTGGGAACTCTTTTCAACTCCAGGAGATGCAGAGGACAGAAGAGTACAGACAGGTCAGTTCCGCGCTATATACAATCACCAGATTCAAATGTTAACAGTTCCCACACACACCCAAGGACCGCCCTTCTTACATTTACGACATGTGTGTAAGGTGTGCAGCCTGAAGTCCAAATATCAAAGAAACACTTTTACAAAAGGTACAAATATAACAGAACAAGTGCGCTTCTATTCAAGAATACAGTATAACTGCAGAAAAACAACCCACATTAGAGTGTGACATTGACACGCATTTGCTACGAGCGCTTCGGTGGCGCAACGGTATCAGGTGTTGACAGGTAATCTAAAGTTCACAGGTTCGATCCCAGACGAGTCCGTTTTGAGAAGTGAGCTGCACGTATTCTTACTATTTTAGAATAAAAACATACATTTGAATTCAGTCTGTAACAGTCGGTGTAAATGTATGATACTTGTAAAGGTTAGCTTCGTTTTTTTTTTTTAAATTCAATTTCATTCTCTCAGTTCGTTTTCACGATCCTACCCTACCCCCCCAACTGACACTGCTGTTTTCACATAGATGCGCTATAACAGAGGTAAACTCAAATCATGACTGGCTCTTACATACAAAGGACGGTGTATGTAAGGATGGTGCATGTGCCCAAAACATTAACATTTATATGCTAGAGCTGGCTCTTACATACAAAGGACGTTTACCTCTGTTATAGCGCATCTATGTGAGAACAGCAGTGTCAAATGCGCCCGATGTTTGGGATCGTGAAGTATTTATAAAAGGTGTCATTTTGCTTGACTTCTCACTCTACACAACTCCAAGCAACTGACACTCAGGTAAACAGACTTGAGCTGAGAAAACTGTTTGGAGTGGGGGATGTAATAGCAGACTGATGCTGTTTGCTGTTTATCAACACATTTAAAGGACAAAAGACGCTGAGGGAGAGGTGAGAAGTGATTTAAGGTGGGACAGATCTACGAGTTTTTTTGTAGGCTCTGGTAATTATAGTGTTAATCAGAATTGCAAGCAAGTTATGCCTCCTATAGCAAATGCTTTTAGCAAAAAGGGTGTACATTAGCATCAGTGAACATTTGAATTATGAGAGCGTACTGTATATTTCCAATTCTTTTGGCACATTTACTAAGAAATGTAAATAAACACCAGTAAAGCATCTATATTTAAAGTGTGCAGCAAAATTTTAAGTAGTTTTGAGCTTCTAACGCGATCAAGAAAATAAAAAATAAGAACTTTTGACAATTTGAAGACTTTTGTATAGACTCATACTTTTTATTTAACATATAATTACCTAATTGTGCAAAAATATTTTCTGTCTTTCCAATAGCTTTTAAAGTAAATGGTGAGCTAAAACATTATACAAAGCATGACTTCATAATTCTGTGAAAGTTATTGGAAGCAAATCATAACTTGTGGAAAGTGAATAACATTGCAGTGTGGCAGTGTGAACATTATACCTGCCAGAAGTCTAATTTTAACTGTTCTTATTTTATTAAATGTTCTTTGCTGCTACCTGACCATTACAGCATGAAGCATTCAGGCCATTACTGTGCAGTGACAAGTACTGAGACAAAGATAATAGCCTTGCTAACCATCTGGCTCCAAGTTTATACAGGCGCTACAGGCTCATCAGATATCAGTTACAGTTATTTTAGAAGTAGGGGTGTCCTTCACTGAGGGTGGCAAAACTAAGTAAGGAAATATGGAATATATGTTTGGGCTGCTGTGGTGCAGCGCTGAAGCCCCATAAACAACAGCAGCATCAGATGGTACAATTGATGATCTTTTTGGTATACAGATTGTGCATCACTCTACATTATCTGTGGTTATTTCTCTTTACAGAAATGCATTATTTGTGTCAGAACATAAAATCCTAGCACAAGGTTTTCAGTAGCTATTTGTGCCACCAGGATTGCCAGATCCTTAAAAAATTATAGCCTAAAACAGCATAAAAATAGCCCAATAACTGAGGTAGACAAAATGACATACTACAATGTTGGGGGTAATGTTGAGAGCAAGTGGATTAGGTATGCACTATCAAAGCCAGGGGGGGATTTTCCCACTCAGAGATATGTCAGAGAAATTGTATTGGTGTGTACCATGATACAACTTTATGGGTTTGGCATTTGAAAAATAACATAACCTGCGATAGCCCATTTTTTCCTACAGATACCAAAAAATAGGCCCAATTGGGCTGACCTGGCAACAGTGCATGCCACTGCTGTTTCTTGAGCATTGAAATGCAAACTGAGCATGACTGTTTTTATTTTGTTCTTGATGGAAGTTATATATTTTTTTCTTTAATGGGATAAGTTAATGTAATTTTAAGATGTGAGATGATCAGGTGACTGCTCAGTAACCTTTGATGTTTTAAAATGACCAGTTCAAAAAATTCTTAATTTTCATTAAAAAAAAAAAAACTGTCAATTAACACTTGACATCTTGACAGACTACAGTTGGTAATTATTTACTAAATTCTTTAACTTACCCTCTTTATGATCTACAAGCTGAAGTCAGAGACCAAGATTTTTTACAACATTATTAATGTTCAATAGTGTCACTGGATTCACAAATTATTGCAAGATGACAAAAGGGCACCAGCAGGACACAACAGGAGAGCAGCCCATAAACAGAAACAGGGATAAAGTGAAAAACTGACAGTCAGAGAAGGTTTGGGCAGTTTGGACAGTAAAATCTCTAAACTCTATGAGGTGCTCAAAAGTAAGTTTTTGTCAGGGTTACAGGTGAGAAGAAAGAAACCTACTAGAATGCCAAAAGGTGACACATTATCACCAGTATAGTCTACTGAGAGGCAGCAAAACGTCCCTTATTATTACTTAGCCCTTTATACATGGAATATTAGAGAAGGGGCTGAGGAGGAATTTAAGCATTTGAGTGTAAGCAATGTACATTATGCATTATGTAAAAATATTAAAAGTATCACAGATGATAAGCTGATGATGAGAATGAAAAGATTGTCAATTATTTATCATTTTAGTTTTTTTATGTCAACTTTTAATCTCTGTGATAGAAGCTTTCCAAAACCGCATAAAATAGTAAGTAAGTTAGTTAGTTAGTTAGTTAGAAAAGAAGCTTTCTGCAGAGGACAGATTTGCAAAGAAGGGATTTTTTTTCTTTTGCTCTATAAGGCAGACTAGCAGAAGGTCAAGCTTTCAACATGGTAAAATTATCATTTTAAGGAGTTTCCAAGTGAGTTAAAAGCAAAGCACCTGAACTATTGGATATCTTTGTTTATACACACCTTATGAACATGTGCTGATATGGCCTGTCAAAATGACATTGGACAGAGAGGGACTACAACTTCCAGGAAGACCCTGCCATGAGACATTTTAGCTACAGCAATGTAACCTCAAGACCACTGTACATTGGTTGCTTCTGTCAACACCATCTATGACAGCTAAAACATCCATGTTGTATGGTGTGGTTGCCCCAGTCATTTACTTTGTTCCTGCTTTTTGAGTTTTCAGTAAGGTTTAAGATTACAGCAACTGAATAAAGCATATAAACTTAAATATACTGCTGAGTTCCTTTTTCAGCAGGTCAATCAATTGAGACATGACTGATTGGTCTACAGTGACAGTCATACCTGAGGTAAAGCATGAAGAAACTATTATTAGAAGGTAGTGGGTCATATTCCACAGTCCTGGCAGCAAAAGGATTGCATGTTGTGCTGTAAATCCCCAAGGTTGGTAAGTGTAAGACTGGCAAATGGCAACACCATTTATTTATATACTGTAGCACATTTGAACACAACAATATATCTCAAAGTGCGTTACAATATTACAAAGATAAAGTAACTTGAAAAGAAAAACAATTAAGATTAGGCAATAATATTAAAGAATAAGTAACAATAAAACAAGGTAATATGATGGTTGGGAGGACAGAAAAAACAACCAAAAAAACTCCAGTAAGGCTGAAGAAAAAAACAAAATCTGCAGGGACTCCAAGGTCAAAAGTCTGTCCAGACCCCACTAGACATTAAAATTAACATAAAGGTTTCTAAATAAGTTCTCTTTGTTTTCATGCTTCACATGATGAACTTGGTCTCATGGACATGTGAGACACCCACCTTCGTTCAGTCATTTTGGGGAGCTTCATGGTGCCTTGATCATGTGGTAGTGACGGGGGTACAGATGGCCACCACAGAAGCACTGGGAAAGACAGCAGAGAATAATGCAGATTAGTACAAATGTGGATCTCTGAAGAATATGATAATTCTATACCCATGTAATCTATAAGGATACAACTGAAATGTAGCTAGGTTTTTAGCAGTTTTTTAAAATGTTCCACAGTATTAGCCTGTCAATTTTCTATTGGTAAAGTATTCAAAGTTTAGGTGCATAACAATAAAGTGCCACCTCACTATTTTTTCTTTTAAGCTTGGCTCTTGGAATTACAAGAAGATCTTGATTCGAACATCTAAGGTTACGACTTGGAGTGTAGGGGGACAGGCATTCCAAAATATAGAATGGAGCGAGATTATATAAGGCTTTATAAACCATTAGTAGTATTTTAAGGTCAAATGTGAACAACACAGGCAACCAATGCATTTCATCCATCCATTATCCAACCCGCTATACCCTAACTACAGGGTCACGGGGGTCTGCTGGAGCCAATCCCAGCCAACACAGGGTGCAAGGCAGGATAAAACCCTGAGCAGGGCGTCAGCCCACTGCAGGGTGCACACACACACACATCAAGCACAATTTAGGATCGCCAATGCACCTAACTTGCATGTCTTTGGACTATGGGAGGAAACCGGAGTACCCGGAGGAAACCCATGCAGACACAGGGAGAACATGCAAACTCCACGCAGGGAGGACCCGGGAAGCGAACCCAGGTCTCCTAACTGCGAGGCAGCAGCGCTACCAACGGCAACCAGTGCAGCAATGTTAAAACTGGTGAGATGTGCTCAGATTTTCTTTTTCTAGTTAAGATTCTGGCTGCAGCATTCTGCACTAATTGCAAATGATTTATGTCTTTCTTAGGTAGTCCTGTTAGGAGTGCATTACAGTAATCTAGTTGACTAAAAACAGAAGTGTGAACTAATGGGAAGGAACACAACATATCTGTGGGTTAATATAACAAATAATCTGTGTGTGGTAATATACTAATCTACAGTATATGTTATGATAAGGTCAACCTAAAACCCTTCGAAGGCAAAAAATAGGGGCTACATCAGAGTGCTGGACCTCATACAACCTCTCAGGATTCAGACCGCATAAGATGGCACTCTAAACTAGAACTCATCCAGGGCCATTTAAAGTCAAAAATTGATTTAAACGTCAAATCTTCGGTGTACTAGAGGAAACATGAAATGAAAAAGAAAAGAGGTAAAACGTACAAACTCACCACAGGAAGTGAACGAGCCAAAACTGAACCCAGGTACATTGCAGTAACTAATATTCAGTATTGTTTGACAATTAATAAATCTTTTGTAAATAAAGAACATTACTCTCTAGATTATAAAATAACAGCACTAGAGATTATCTTGGCCATTTGTTACTAATAAATTTAAATATTTAAATTAACACCTAAAGGTATTCATAGAGTTATGCTATGTGCTACAAAACAGGTAACAGCTGGTATAGTGAAAATTATGTACTCAATTTGAAAAATATTGGGAAAGTAATGTCTTGTTTTGGAAAAAAAAATTAAACCAATTAACATATAGCAAGAGCTTACAAACAAAATATTTTACATTTCTCAGTAAAATCAGCTATCAACATCAGTTAAAATGTTTATATACAATAAGTAAACAACACAAAAATTTTAAAAGCCAAATATTTATTATATCCTTCCTATTCAGTCATTTATCTGTGTTTTACTCACAACACCTGTGCTGTGATGTGCTTTCACTGAGTAGTATATTTTAATGATGCACTTGCGATATTTATGTAAGACAATCAAATTTTGAAATTTTTGCCAAATTTTAAAAATATGTTTTAAAATAAAGTTTTTTGTTTGTTTTAATAATACTAATAGTACTCAGCTATTTGTCAGAACAAAAAAAAATGCTTTCACTCGATCTGAACAAAACAGAAAAGAAAATCTATCATTTTGATTGAATGGGGGGAAACCTAGAATAAAAAGGAGAAATCACTTATGAAAGAGCTAATCTTATACCCAATACAATCTTTATAACATTTTCACCACATTAGTCACCCTTTAATGGGTTTAGATTGACTGATTAGAGAGTTAAGTGTCTAAAGATGAGAAGTTTAAATGCACTTTAAATCTAGTTAATAGTTATCAAATTGGTAAATACAAACAATTGGTCATTATTGATTTTCTGAAAAGATAAAATAAACACTTTTCATAGAGCATATGGAGCTCTGCTGTGAATGTTAATATTTCTCTTTAACTTCATGCTGCATAAATTGAAACCAAATGACAATGTGGGCATCTGAAGAAATGTGTAAATGAATCAAGTCAGCTTTTGTTCATTAGCTTGCTAGTACTTGCATATTTAAATGTAGCATATATCTTTTGATATTCATTTTGTAATGCAAATTGTGTGTTTAGAGAACTTCTAATGGTATCAATAATAATGCCACAAAAACTGCTGCATGCAAATATTTAAATTGGATTGGATTTTAAATTGGTCATAAAAAGCTTTCAGTTATTTCCTAAACTTATGGACATACTTATGACTAAATGGTGTCAAGAAATTATATTTATTATTAATGTTTTTTTTTTTTTTAAAAAAGAACAAATATTTTATGAAAAAGAAGTAATAATAATAGTGGGAGCATAATAACTGAGAGCTTCAGAGGCCTGAGTTTAAATCCTGACCTGGTGGAGTTTGTACATTCCTTCTCCCCTAAGCCTGTGTGTGATTTTTTCTGAGTACTTGGATCCCCTTCATCATAGTGATGGTGGAATCAGGTTAATTTAGAATTGTAAATTGATCCAGTGATTGTGTATGTGTTACCGACCTCAGGCCTAGGGGAACCTGGGCCAGGTACAAGCCACTGTTGCTACAGGGTGTAGCCACAGCGATATGGTGTAAAGCATAAAAGAAACAGACAGCAGTCCCGAGTCTCAGACCATACTTCTCTGTTCTCTTTATTCTCCTTTTCCCAGAAATATATATATACTTCAATTTCTGCACTGGCAATCAGTGAAAACAATGGTGCAAGCCAATTTCCTTTGCATAACAAATAGTGTAAACACATTTACTTTTTGTCCTTGATTAGCTGTATGTAGATGAGATACTAAATCAAAGCAGTCTGACTATTCAAAGCAGGTGACTCTTTAGCAAGACAGGTAAATATTTATGTCCTGTAAATAGCCATCAGCAATAACCTGTAGCAGAGTTTTCCAAAAATTCTGCCTTTTCTTTAAAACCCTGGTTTATAACCCATTACACTAAGCAACATACAGAAATGTCATTTTCTTTACAATACTGAATTGTAGCCAATTACATATGCCCTGAGTACTCTCTTTGTTGGGATAGCATCCTTGTCAGAGCTGTTATCTGGCATGGGTCTGATGTTGTCCACATAGGCTTCACTCTCAACACAATCCTGAATTGAATTAAATGGAACTGAAAATGGATGGATAATAATAACTATAAATAATAATACTGAAATAGTAAGGCAAGTTTTAGGCTGAAATAATTATTTTCATATTTGTTCTGAGTGATGATTTACTCAAGGGGAGTCTGGTGATTGCTGATTTCAGACCATTTTAGCTATTTTGCTGTACATTGGGTAGAAGCTACAGCACTTTTGAAATTTAGTTTGTTTTGTCGGGTTGGCAGCAGAACTGTTACATGAGGGTCGTAGCTGTTTCTTTGGAGCTCTAGGGATCTAAATTTGAGTCCTTTTTTCCCCCAAAGTCAATGTAAATGTATGAAGTTATGCAGTATTTATGGTGGGACTAGCAGAATACCCGCGCTTCGCGGTATCTACATATACACATATATATATATATATATCTATACTAATAAAAGGTAAAGCCCTCACTCACTCACTCACTGACTCACTCACTCACTGACTCATCACTAATTCTCCAACTTCCCGTGTGGGTGGAAGGCTGAAATTTGGCAGGTTCATTCCTTACAGCTTCCTTACAAAAGTTGGGCAGGTTTTATATCGAAATTCTACGCGTAATGGTCATAACTGGAAGCAGTTTTCTCCATTTACTGTAATGGAGATGAGCTTCAACGCCATGGGGCGGAGTTTCGTGTGACATCATCACGCCTCCCACGTAATCACGCAGTACATAGAAAACCAGGAAGACCTAAAAAAAGCGCTGAAGAAAACATGCATTATATAATTGAGAAGGCAGCGAAACAATAAGAAGCGAGCGAGTGACATATACAACCATATTCATGACTTCTGCTACTTCGGAAACAAAGCACGATGTAAACCTACACTTTAAATTAAGTTCATAGACAGGCTGCGCTGGCGTTTGTAATTTAGTGCCTGCCCATATAAGGCCGTCCGTCAGCGGCAATCCAATAGCAAACTCCCACTAAATATTCACGGGTTAAGGACTGTGCTTATGCAGAGGAAGATGAGATGGTCAGGGTGGTGTTTGGTACAAACTCAGCGAAACTGCGAGAGAAAGTTTTAAGTGCCAGGACTAAGGTAACATTAAATACAGCCATGGACATAGCACGAGATGGCACCAGCACAGCTGGGAAACTTCGATGCATGTACCCCGAGCGGCTCACGTGAACTGACGCAGTGCACAGATAAAAAGCAACAGTTCCAAAGAGCGCTGAACAAAAACGAATTACACAATTGAAAAGGCAGCAAAAAATATGAAGCGTTTGATACATACAAGCATATTCATAAATCCAAAACAAAGCACACGTTGGAAAAAGTCAATGTCCCGCTAAAGGAAGACAGTGTAAAAAAAAACTGTGCATGCAGTGTGTCAGGTCTCAGATAAAGAAGAAGACGAGCTGTTTATTGATGCAGTAAGAAACGAATTGATGAATGAAACCTGTCATCTTTACAACGATTGACAAACACGGAATGTAACTTGAACACAACACATCCTACAAATACGAACCTGTTTGAAAGAAATAATGATAATCAAATCCTTGATGACAGCAACACTCAGTAACACTCACAAAACAAATACTGTATATTGACAGTCATGTTACGTTATTTTTAAATGTTCCCTTTTCTTTTCATAGCTTTTTTAACACACTACTTCTCCGCTGCGATACGCGGGTATATATATATATATATGTATATATATAACCCGATCTACATACTCGAATAATGGATACTTTATTCGCCATCAATGATTGTTTTGGTAAAGCCATACTCAGTGTATTCATTAGATGAACGGTAAAAAAGTAAGAGCGAGGGAAGGATGACTTATTGAGGCATGCAGGCTGTAGTGCGCGTCAACTCTATCTGAATTGCGCGATCACATTTGAAAAAATATATCTTTTCAAGTTCTATTTAGTCCATATGTGTCAAACTCAAGGGCCGCGGGCCACATCCGACCAGTGTAATTATATCCGGCCCGAGATCATTTTATATACTGTATTATTGTTATTAAAGCCCGGGTATATGAAGCGCTGGTAACACAATAAACTACAGATCCCATAATGCAGCGCTTCAGCTGCCTTGCCGAACACTTACCGAGTTAATCAAGTTATTGCGAAGCTAGCTCACACGATGCTGAAGAGAAAAGTTGATTCTGAAAATAGAGCCTTTAAAAACCGATGGGAGGCTGAGTATATGTTTACTAAACCCGTGTGTCTCATTTGTGGAGCTAATGTGGCTGTAATTACAGAATTTAATCTAAGACGGCACTATGAGACAAAACATCAGGTTAACCTGAATGCAATGCAGAAGATACAGAAAGCAGCATAATTAAATAAGAATCTGACACTTCAGCGGACGTTTTAACCCGTGCACAATCACAAAGTGATTTCAAGTGAAGCTGCTTTTATGGGAGACACAAATGCACCAGTGTATGGAGGAATATTTCGGACAAAATGAAATAAATAAATAAATGCGTAAATAAATAAAAGTACTGTGTTTGCCAAGTAATGTTAAACCAAGTCGTCACTACGGTGTTCCCAAATACGCACTTTGCTGATAAACTGAGCGCACTGAGTTTGCACGGCGCTTTGGTGACTTGAAGAACAAAAAAAGTCCGTCTACATGCGGCTCGAACCTTATGCATGTTTGGTAGCACATATCTGTGTGAGAAGCTCTTCTCAGTGATAAAGACTAACAAAACAGCACACAGAAGTCGCCTCACCGATGAGCACCTGCAATCCATCCTGAGAATCTCCACAACACAGAACCTCACAGCAAACAGAAACGAACCTGTGGCCAAAAAAAGATGCCAGGCGTCCAGCTCTAAAATGACATATGAGCAAAGACAACTGAATGATTTGATTTGTTATTGCTGAAAGGAACACATTTTATTTATATTTCTAGGTTTTGTTATGCAGCATGTTCATATTTGAATTTGTATCATTTTGACAGGATATATTTTTATGGAGAGCAAAATCTTTTGGGATATTTAAAATCTAAGTTTATTTTTTATATAAAATTACATAAGAGTAAAGAAATGTGAATGTTTGTTCTTTTAACGTTTACTTTATTTCTAACTTGTATAATTTAGACAGGATAAATTTTTATGGAGAGCAAAATATTATAAGTTGTTTAAGGTTTGAGTTGATTTATTCACGAATAATATTCCTGTCTGTTTTTACCATTCCTACCAAACATATTTCTGTCGACTAAATAAAAATTCCTTCTATTTAAAATTTAAATAGAACTTGAACAAATCTGATAGTTCATAATATCCACGCAGACTTGCACGTAAGAGCGGGAGTTATCCGTTTTAACAAGCAGCGTATTGCACTGATACGAAATAGCTGTGTGTGTATATATGTAGATATGTATGTATATGTATATATATGTTTATATATGTGTGTGTATGTATGTATGTGTGTATGTATTTATGTGTGTGTGTATATGTATGTGTATATATGTAGATATATATGTATATATATGTGTATATGTATAGATATGTATATATATATATGTTTATGTGTGTTTGTGTAAATATATATATATATATGACAACAACACTCATCACTCACAACAGTGACAAAACAATTACATTGACAATCATGTTACGTTATTTTCAAAATGTTTCCTTTTCTTTTTCATTGCTTCTTTAACACACTACTTCTCCGCTGCGAAGCGCGGGTATTTTGCTAGTAAATTATAGTCTATAAGTTATTAAACAGTAAAACATTAACGTTTTAAGAAGTACAGGTACATTGAAATTACATTTTCTATGTGAACGTTCAAATTTGCCTCGCCTCTCCTCGATTGTGAATCGCCTTAATATTATTTTGCCGTGGTGTAGAAAAGGGGTCCCGTGTTTGCACTTGTCTGGGCTATAGCGCAGGGGGAGGATGAAAAAATTAAAAGTGCTCACTTTGACTTAAGGCAGAAGCGCAGTCAGCGTCTCAAAGGCGGCACAGCTATGCAGCGCGCTGGCTGCTCGACTTTTGCTGGGCAGGAGACCCCAGTTTGCAGACACGTTCATGATATCAAAAGTCTCAGCGCTCTTTGGAGGTCATTCATATATATATATATATATATATATATAGCAAAATACCCGCGCCTCGCAGCGGAGAAGTAGTGTGTTAAAGAAGTAATGAAAAAGAAAAGGAAACATTTTAATAATAACGTAACATGATTGACATTGTCATGAGTGTTGCTGTCATATATATGCCTGCCTAAATAAGTCACCCTCGCTTTGCTCTTACTTTTTTACCATTCATTTAATCATGGCTAGTGGCGGAAAAATTATAAAATGGAAGGAGAAAGGCTTTACCAAAACAATTATTGATGGCGAATCGATTATTCATAAAGCTTGAATTGGTGATCTGTTTTTCTGTGTTAACCTCATATTTTTTCATACTTCTTCTCAAACTAAGGTGGTGCGAGGGTAAAATGAATCGGGATGCGCTGATCAATGTAATCCGTGTACCAGGAAATCATGCATTGACAAAAGCTCCCCTTTGCTTGTAATGCAAAGTGTGATTAAATGCATTATTTTTAAGCGTTATGGAGCACATGCATCGAAGCTTCTCGGCTGTGCTTGTGCTAAGAAAAGGAAAGATTTTAAAAATAACGTAACACAATTGTCAATGTGACCTTTTGTAAGTAGTGCCTGGAGGATTCAGTGTGTAGAAACTCTATAGAGACAGCGTGTGTATTAACTTGTGGATTTTTCTGTGAGTATTTGGTGGCAGTCTGAGGAAGTTGCTTCGGAAGATAGCGTTAGCCGCGGAGCTCAGCTCAGAGCAAAATGAGGTGGGAGGGGAGATGATGACGTGACTCCCCACCCGCCTTAACTGTCAATCCCCCACAAACACAGTCTCTCGGAATTTGCATAAGCACAACTCTTCACCAACAATTTTAACTTAGTTACAAAGTGATCAAAACTCTCGTTTATATCCTGCGTCCTCTCATTAAACTTGTATCCCGCATTACCTGTGTGCATGTGAAACGCCAGCGGTAGCCTGTCTATGAACTTAATTTAAAGTTTAGGTTTACAACGTGCTTTCTTTCCAAGCTGGCAGCACTCATGAATATGGTAGTATATGTCACTCGCTCACTTCTTATTGTTTTTCGCTGCCTTCTCAATTATATAATGCATGTTTTCTTAAGCGCTTTTTGGAGGTCTTCCTGGTTTTCTAAGCACTGCGTTGACAGTCAGTTCAGGTGATTACGTGGGAGGCGTGATGATGTCACACGAAACTCCGCCCCCCACGTCATTGCAGATCAACTCCATTACAGTTAATGGAGAAAAATACCTTCCAGTTATGACCATTAGGCATAGAATTTCGAAATGAAACCTGCCCAACTTTTGTAAGTAAGCTGTAAGGAATGAGCCTGCCAAATTTCAGCCTTCTACCTACACGGGAAGTTGGAGAATTAGTGATGAGTGAGTGAGTGAGTGAGTGAGGGCTTTGCCTTTTATTAGTATAGATAATTGGCAAGTCTAAACTGGCTAAAATGTTTCTTAGTATGCTTGGGGCATCCCATTCAGTATTAGTTCCCGCATTGTGGTTAATCTCGCTCAGATCGGCTCCAGTTCCTCACAACCCCGCACTTAAAAAAAATGGTATAAAAATGGCTGGATCGATGCACCTTTTTCAGCTTTTCTTGACTTTGCTCCTTGGTATTTGTTCCTTTTACAGGACAAGGCAACTTCTCTTGTATTGTCAAATGCATCTGTGAATTCCTGAGATCCATGCTGTTGATGGCCAAGTCCACCTGTACACTGTCTTGTCTTTTATACCAGTTTTAGTTAGTTTGCTTGTGATGTATTTTAAGCTGACTTTAACTGGTAGATTCAATTTTCATAAGTTACAGAACAATACTGTAAACACAATAAAAAAGATGTAGAAGAGTTGCTCAGACATGCCAGTAAGAATTTCACTGCACGCTGCATATGTGATAATCCCACTAAAGGAAAGCAGGCAGGTGTAACATCCTGATTTACACATCAGCACAGGTTGATTTTTTCTGAGAGTTTCAGAAAGTAAGAGCTGCAAAGATTAAAAATGTTTTTCAGTTAGCCTTTCATATTAGGGTTTTAAAAACCACAGTAAATCAGCAAGTGGCACATGTTGAACACATTTTTCTTCTGTTTCTCTTTTTTTCCATGCTTATTGTTTGTAACCATAAGAGGATCCGTATGTTTAATTTACAATGGGTGAAGAGACTATACAGACTTTTAGTAGTGTAAAGAGAATCATTCTTAGGTAAAGCTGAAGCAACAGGTGCACAAAAGGTTTGTCTGTACTAAGAGTCAGAAAGAAAGATATTAATTAGCCAGGGATCTAAGGGCTTCTGAAAGATCAATTTATAGTAGAAAGAATCAAATTGCATACAAGAAAAGCTAAGTTTCAACCTCACAGAAGTTTAATTAGCACCAGACAGAAATGCTTCTTGGATGAAGTCAGAGGTGTACAAAGGTTTAATTTTCTTTAGAAACAGCCTTGGCATGGCTCACAGTATAACAGCTATATTTATTCCATTTAACTAAAAACCTTAATTCTAAGAAAATAAATCATGAAAAAACAGTCTCTCCTCAAAAAATATTAAATAAGACCTTTACAGCATCAGACATTTTAGTAGTCTGGATTTATGTTAAAAATCTTGGTAATAAGATGTGAACTAAAATAACAGGAACTTGATGAGATGAGCACTGGCCTATATTAAAATAAGAAATCTAAAGACACTTATTTAGATGTCCTTTACGGAAATCGTGAATGGCATATACTCCAGAGAAATAATGTCAAAGGCCAATGTAACTAAAAGATAAAGAATTTTCTTATGACACAAAAATGGAGAAACGGGAAATTGGAGACAGTAGGTTCAAACTAAAGAAAAATAATAATCCTAAGACGCACACACACACAGGCGTGCGCGAGAGAGAGACACACACACACGCGCAGAGAGAGAGAGAGAGAGAGAGACACACACACACACACAGGCGCGCGAGAGAGACACACACACACACACACACACACACACACACGAGAGAGAGAGAGAGAGAGAGACACACACACAAGGGCGAGAGAGAGAGAGACACACACACACACACACACAAGAGAGAAGACACACACACACACACACACACACACACAAGAGAGAGAGCTGGACACATAAGGTAGAGAAGGCAGTTAAAGAATGCACTGAGCTTGTTTTTGTTTTCATTTCTGTTTACAGTGATCGGTTCATAGCGTGCATTGTTGCAATGTTACTTTTCTTGGTGGTTTATTAAATTACAGATTTTTCAAATGTTCATTTTTCCCTGTGCTTAACACTCATTAAAAAAAAAGTGTTTTTAGCGAGCAGTTCTTAGCGCTATAGCGCAAATTATTGCAGTATTAGTTTTCTCTGTTGTTCAAGGTTTTCTCAGTGTTATTCAATGTTTTTACATTTAGTTTACTATTACCCTGTGCATTCTATGGTATAATTAACTATATCTGTGCTTAAAAACTAAAAAAGGATATATACTGTATATACATACAGTTCTTACGGTCTGGAACGGATTAATTGTATTTACATACAATCCTATGGGGGAAATTGCTTCGGGTCAAGACCAAATTGGTTTACGACCAGAGTTTTGGAACGAATTATGGTAGTGAACCGGAATTATGGTAGTGAACCGAGGTTCCACTGTACCAGGCCACCAGATCGTATTACAGACTCAACACAAAATGGCTGAACCTTTATAGTGTGAGAAATCAAGAAGAAAAAAATAAGCAAACTCCTTGTGATGATTCGAAATCCTAAAGCATTTTTAATCATCAAACACTTGTTTTGCCATTTTTTAAGGTCTTAAATTCATTTATAATGTTTATTTTTCATTATTATGCATACATTATTAGTTGTTTAACTTTCTGCCATTTTGTTTTCACCCTGGTGTTAGGACAACTGCTCGTGTTGCTAGGGAGCATGTCCTCAGAGGTCACAACCTTAAGGTAATCGAAGTAACCTGTTAAAGAGTCAGCTGAAAGTGCATTATGTCATCCAAGTTGCAGACAGAAAACCCTTTTTTTAAAATTACTTCTTTCTCAGTCTATTTTCTTTTGTTACCCTTGTTCTGAACATGCGCTTAAAAAGTTTTGATTTTGGCTTCACATTCATGCATGTTGATATCCAGATTTCAAGCCTGTTTTTGAGTGGCAAGGTGACACAAGTGTTAGTGCTGCCGCTTTGCACTAAGGAGATCAAAGTTTCCTGCGTAGAGTTTGCATATTCTCCCCGTGCCTGCATAATTTCAGCTTGTTGATGCAACATAAACTCGGATCAGAAACATGAGTGACCCTCGAGATGAGATGTATATTTCGAGAAGTGCACAGAGAAATGAAGGTGCTTTAAAAGCAAGTGGCTGTTGTGCAAACATCCCTTAAACAGCCAGCAGGAGAAATAACAAATTTGACTGCCACCTTTAATGATTCTTCTGGTGCTCAAACCATGGCTGGTTGCAGTAACACCAAAAAGCCATTAATTCTGCATCCCATTCACTATGCTGGTGACCTAATGAGTGAAGAGGGTTTCTTAATCAGTGCCATATGGTTTTTGAAACACAACTAACCACTTATCCTGAGGATTGTACAATAATAGTATTCATTATGTCTGTATTGGATAAGAAACCATTACAGTCAGCTTCTGTGGTGTACAATACTAATAATCAGTGCTGTCATTTTCTGAATTTGTTTCTTAAAGAGTTTAGAAAATCATTTGATGTGCTGCAAAATACCAGGTAAAAGGCTGTTAGAATGCCATCATGGGTCTAAACCCGTGATTTCTAACCTCCATACTGGGGACCCACTGTGGCAGCAGGATTTTGTTCCAATCAAAAACACAATCAGTGACAATAATTGATAATAACTGATCTCATGTAATTATATGGTCTTTTTTTCTCTTTTCTTATTCTGCCTTCAGAAAAGCATAACTGTGATTTTTAAATTCATAAAACAGAAATATCTGTGCTTTTGCTATAGCTTTAAATATGGGAAAAGTGATATATAAATAAAATGTATTATTATTATTATTATTATTAAACTTAACTATTTTTTGTCACTTTCCTATTATTTTTCCCTTTTTCTGTATAGTTATCTCCCTTCATTGCATCCTTATAATGATAATTAAAAATAAGCAGAATAGACACCCAGGAAAACAATACTGAATGATGAAAGGCTGCAAATACTTAAGTTTCAGATGCGTTAATTACTAAATATTGGATTAAATAACCAGAATACCTGGAAAAGCAGAATGAAAATCAGGATGTAAATATTGTTAAAATTAAAAATGAATAAATAAATAGACATTACTCTCATATAACTGCTTAGTACATTTAATAAAAATTTACTAAACTTAGTTTTATAATTTTTACATGGTTTCCAAAACACAGAACCAACAGAGTTGTGCACTTAATTAGGCTATCAGTCTACTTAAAAACAGAAGTTCGTTGGAACAAAAAACATGCAGCCACAGTGGGTCTCTAGGGCCGAGTTTGGGAACCACTGGTCCAAACCGATTGACCTGAGTCTGGTTTGATGTCCAACATGTCTTGAGTCAGTTTCAGGCCTGATGGATGCAGAGTCTTTGTCATCAGCAGAATGGTTATGTGATGATTTAAAATCCATAAGTATTTTATATGCATTTCCCTCGAGCATTTTTTTTATTTTGAGCTCCTGAATTTGATTCTGACATTTTTTTTCATTTTTCTACATACATTATTAGTTGTTTAAATTTTTGCACCACTTCATCCAGCATTTTGTTTCCATACCATTGGCTGCTTTGTTTGAGTCCCATCGCTTGGACAACTATCTGCATCGCTAGGGGCATGTTCTTCAAGGTTGCATCCTCTGGGTAATTGACAGAACAGTGTAAAGGGTTGGCTGAAGGTACATTTTTTGATTTGAATTTTGAGTTTACAGATGAATTTTTGCTCACTCTGTTTTGTTTTGTTACTCTTTACTCTGATCATGACTGTGTCATTACGAATTGTGGATGGTACATTTTGTCTGTGGTTTTTGGCTTGTCAATTGTGCTTGTTGATTTCCAGGTTTTAACCCTGTTTCTATCCTTCCCTTGTCTTCCAGTCTGCTCTCAAATTCTTGTCAGTTTCCTCACACAACACTAAAGAAAGCTGCTAAGCCAGTTTAAAAAGACACCCACTGCCATTAACAAATACACACAGGGTTGGAAAAAATAAAAAAGCTGTCTCTATAAGAGAGGGATAATCTCCATTAATCAAACACCTACCACTTAAGGGTTAGAGCCAAGCTATACAAAACAGAATAATATACATGACACATTAAATGATTCCTCAGTAAAGGAAAGGAATCCCAAATACCTCAGTGTTCTGGAGAGATGTTGTTCTTGTTGGATGGGTCAAGATGTGCTAGATAGTAGTATTAACCTCCTTAGTGTTAGACCCGAACATTACTCGGGCTACAAAAACCGTGCTAAAAGCATTTGTCCTGAGTGTCACTTGGGCAACTGTACAGATATGTCTTGCGTAAACTTTAGAACCAAGAATCACTTGGCCTGTAAAAGTTTTGTCAGTGCTAACATTCTTTGGAGAAATTATATCTGAGTGTAGGTTTTCACTAATTATGAAATATCTGCACTTTACCAACAATGAAGACTTTGAAGAAAATTCAAAGCACTCAAAATGTAGAAAATTTGGGAGATATACCAGTAAAATGTAGGAGCATTTACATTCTGGATCGTGATGTCAAGCATCAATGAAAGTCTCATGGCTTATACAGTAAAGGCAAACAGTCATGAATAAAGTAATCTCATCAAAAACAACAAGATTTAGCCTAAAGTTTTACGAGCTTTGTGAATCTAAAACAGGATACTTTAGGAATTCGGTTCTGTACACAGGGAAAGGGATAATGTTTGATTCAAAATACAATCAGCACGGCATTGCTACATCATCGATGCTGACTTTGATATATGCTCTGCTGGATAAAGGTTACTGTGTAACCGTGGAGAATTTTAATACTTTGCCAGAGCTATTTGACATCTTGTTGCAAAGACTGACGCATATGAAACAGTGCATCCTTACCGTTGTGGCATGCTTGATGACTTTGGCAGAGCTAAACTACAGTGAGGTGCGCAGCAGCTTAGCAAAAGGGTTAAGTGCTTAGCATTGGATATAATGCAGCTACAGTCACTTTACAGGCAAAACCCAACAAACAGGTTAC
Organism: Polypterus senegalus; assembly: GCF_016835505.1. Lineage (NCBI taxonomy): Eukaryota > Metazoa > Chordata > Cladistia > Polypteriformes > Polypteridae > Polypterus > Polypterus senegalus. The sequence continues at coordinate 51,274,858 of NC_053161.1, forward strand.
AAAGCCTTGTGCTGTGGTCGACTACAATAGCACGATGGGTTGCACGGATCGTGCGGATCAAGAATTGACTTTCTATCCTGTTATCCGTAGGCAATAAAAAAAATATTCCAAAAAGATATTTCGGCATCTGGTGAAACAGTGCATTTGGAATTCATCCGAGTTATACAAACAAAAAGCTGGCAAAACTGTATCTCATGCAAACTTTACATGCCAGCTTGTAAAACAAATCATTACCAAACATCCACCGTCCAAACTACCACTAAAGAAATGCGGTCGACCCAGCACATTGTGGATCAATCCATGTTGGTAGATATTTATTGATTATATACAGCCAACAGAAAAAAAAAAAACAGAATCCAACACATATCTGATAAATCTGGACAGAAAATCCAAAAAGAAACACGCTATTGTCCCGACTGTGACGTTGGATTGTGTTTTTCACCGTGCTTTAAAATTTATCACACAAAGGACTTATTTTGAGATTATATATGTTTTGGCATCATTAGTAGTATTGTTACTACTCTTATCATTGTTCGTTTCATATTACTATTTTTTCATCATTACTATTATTATTTGTATCATTATTATACTTTTGAGATTTAATAAAAATGTAATTTTTCATGCCAAAAAAACTGCAATGCTATTTACATGTTTTTTTGCAATAAAATGCAACACTAAGGAGGTTAAAGGAGACATACATAAACATAAAAGTGAGTAAGGCATAGAAGATCATATTAAACATACTTGTATGGAAAAGGCAAGACAATGATAAAAATAGGAATAGGCTATAATTGTTTTACTTATTTGTGTGCTTGAACATTAAAAATAAAATATACAAACAGCACCATACTATAACATTTATCATTATAAATGTGTTGTAAAAAGATACAAATTATTTACACTAATCAAACAAGAACTAAAAAGAGGTGGAGTTAATATATTCATAAAAGAGGATTTATATACAACATTGCTTCAGAAAGGAGTTCAGCAAAATGTCAGGATACCAGGCTTAGAATAAAAAGCTGCCAACAGAAATATGTATTATGGATAGCCCAATGCAAGCAATAGTTCAGTAAACATCTTTCTAATAATACAAAACAAGTGAATTTAGATGGGGGAGTAATTTCAATAGAATCTATGTAATTACCAGTTTAAAGTATAACTGTGGAAATATAGTGCAATAAAAAGAGGAACATGAGAATAGCATTTCTTAGAAATAATTAATGATTTTCTTAACTCAGCATGTCAAAATACCAGTGGACCACAACAAGTGAGGAAGCTTATCATGACTTATTATTCTGTAATACTCAAAACAGAATTTGTATTAAAGAGGTTACTGAACCATTAAGATTCAGTGGTCAAAATGTAATAAGTACCACAGTCTTTTGGCAGTTCTAATTTGAAAAAACAGAAACATGAAATTTGATATTTTAAAGGGCATATTATGAACAGATAAGAAAGTCTTTAAGAAATTAATGGAGGCAAACTTCTAGATTTAGTGAAAAGTAAATTAATCCAGTGGATCTGAAAGTATATTTAATCCAACAAGAAAACAGATGGATTTCATCAGTGGATGTGAAAGGAGGCAAGAAACCAATTACTGAAGAAAAAGCAGACCTATAGCACCTGTAAGAAGAGTAACACCAACTGTAATTGTGGACACATAAGAGCACCATTAAAAGGGTTATTAGAAAAAGCAAGAGGCACAATTTTGGGTAAAATGTTGCTTGTAATGTGTAGAACATACTGTAGTGGGTAGTGCCTCTTTTGTTTAGGATTTCATTAGCACACACAAACAAAAAAAGATGAGATGCAGATACAGAGCCTGTTTTAGCACAAAGGCACCTGGGGCACTTCTCAACCGTTTTTATTTCAGAGTATTCAAAATACTGTAAATCTATCAAGCTTCTACAGCCTGTGCATCTAGAAACTGGTGTTCAGCAAGCTTTGGGAATATCATCAGATATGAGTACTTTTAATCAAGTTACGACGACAACTCTGCAGACTTTATGAAGCTTGCCAGAAAAATATCCAATTTAGGTTTCATAGAAGGAACCCTGTAGCCTACTCTGATTGAGACTGCTCCATCTCCTTTAGATGTGCACCTCTCCATTGTTCACTAAACATACTCTGAACACCTCTGATCACTTGAATCACTAGCACCAAGCTCTGGTGCTTAAGCTGTCTTAGGTAGCGGGTGTATTGTACATTAGCTTGATGCTAAAAGAGTTGGGAATTTTCATGAAGTTGCAGAAGGCCTACCAAAAATTGTATTATTGTGGTGAATTGTGTAAGGGGTCAGTGGTGGTGTAGTGTTTTTAAATAAAAACAGTGTGGCTCAGGATCCATGTGTATAGGTGCCTGGAGCTATAAAACTAAGTGGACCTGGTGTGGTTTATGAGGAGTTTGTCTAATTACTTTTGCATGTGAGAGTACAATCATTTAAGTCTGTTTCATCAATGATGCTCTGTGGATCATTTGTTGCACCTGCACACATTTGGGGATAAAAGGAATCTGAATGAAAGATCGTAATAGAGAGGAATCAAAGAAAGCAAAACTGATGAAAAAAGAATGGGATTGGGTGGGGTGGGCCAGTGCCTCTGCAACTGAAGTATCAATTGTTGATCTAGTTACCAAAAAGAAAAACTCACTTTATTTTAATATTTTCTGGTAAACTAGATTGTACCATTTTTAGGTGCATCCACATGTAATGCGTGAAGCACCTATTGTGATAGCCATGTCTGTCTGTTTGTCTGTTGGTTTGTCAATCTGCATGAAACAACTTGGCCCCCATGAACCAGTTCTGTTGAAATGTGGCATGCTTATTCTTCAAGGAAATTTATCAAAGCAGTTCAGACTGTACAAAGTGTTGAAATTTCAAAATCTCTCGCTGAAAAGCATTGCCGAATTTTGGTGTTCAAATATCTTCAAATACAAATTAACTTACTTTTTTAGTTTTAACCTGAGAGTGTGTCCTTTAACTTGCATATTTTATATCTTCTTTTACACATCTAACAGCCACCCATTGCAAGTGAGTCAGATGCTAGGGAGAGAACATGCACTCGCAACCAGCTCTGACAGCAACACCTGTCTGCTTCTGGTAATAAATGGAATGGGGAACTACTAATGTAAGAATTTATAAGAGTAAATTAACTTAACTGAAATTATCTACAGATTATTATTATAAAAAGACAAACAGCTAAGCAGTGTTTGAAGTAATTAATTATATGGGAAAGGTGACGCTCCCCTAACTGATATAAGCATAGGACAAGTTTTGAAAGAAACTGCATTTGATCTGTGAGCAGAAGATCAGAGCTGCTGGCCATATAATAAGGACTACCCTGGCCAATAATAGCAATGGCAGAGCAAGAATACTGTTTATGCTGTGGTGATTACTTCCCAGTAGAGTACAGCAGACTGAGTGTGTGTTACACTTTTTCCGTGCCCTCTTCTACGTATCATCAGATTGAAATTAAAATCTTTAAGATAATTGTCACCTTTCATATTATACAATATATCAGTTACTTTCCAATTCCTTACATATTTATATAATTTTAATGCAGTAATGTGTTTGTACTAATATTAATGCCTAGATGGGGAACTTATTTCAGTTGCTTCATCTTGAAACACTTCGAAAAATTATAAAAGAACTATAGCCAATGCTAAACAACGACCAAACACTGAAAAATTTATTTCCTGAACCTCCCCTCCTGGCATACAGACAACCACCAAACCTTCAGCAACTAATTGTCCAAAGCTCCCTAAATGAAACCGACAGAAAATGGCACATCTCCCTGCCTACAGAAAAGATGTAAAATTTGTGCCCACATTTACAATACAGACCATATAGTTATACCACACTGCCGACTTGAACATCACATAAAGGGATCATTTTCCTGCAGATCATCTAATGTGGTCTACCTAATTCTCTGCATGAAATGTCCTGACAATGCACTCTATGTGGGAGAAACACTCCGCCAGAGAATGAATTTACACAGGTTCCACATTAAACATGGCAATACAGATGTTCCTGTAGCAGCCCACTTCAACAGCCATGGACACTGTGAGAGGGACCTTAAAGTCACAGTGCTTATGGGCAACTTCAAAACAGAGCAAGAGAGAAAAGAATGGGAAGTTAAACTCATGATAAAATTGAATACATTACAACATGGCTTGAATAGAGACAAGAGTTTTATGGCCAGGTATGAGGACTGTTTGCATCTCTCAGACTGACACAGATAACCTGTCTACAGACCCGTATAGTTTTGAAAAATTCATCACAAACTTCAAAGGACTTTATTGGACAGTTATCTTATCCAAAGATCTTGACCATACATTGTTCTTCTCTCTCTTGTTAAATTAATCTTAGCCTGAATGAATCTATTAATCTTTTACATTTAAAGATTTACCATGTTGTTTCTTGTCCTAGAGTGTGTATATAAACACAGGGAACTCCAGTTTCTGTATTACATCTTGCCTGAAGAAGAGGCCTGAGTTGCCTCGAAAGCTTGCATATTGTAATCTTTTTAGTTAGCCAATAAAAGGTGTCATTTTGCTTGGTTTTTCTCTACATTCATAATGACTAACACAGTACAGCACCCTAGTACTCCTTTAACATGGTAATATTGATACTGATTTTATACTAGTATCAGTCATTATTTAACAATAGCCATTTTTCATTTACTATTTTAGCACACTACTGGGTATACTTGCAAAAATGTTATGTTTAAAAAAAACTGACCCTCCACCTATAACATGCATCAATCAATGCCATTTTTACATCACTTGAATTGGAATCTGCTGTCTGTAAAAGATACTGAGCCACAAGATGCCTATTTGTTTTCTGTTTTTACTACATGTCATTGAAAAGTGCACATATTTAATGTAGTATACTAATTGCATTCTATTATTATTATTATTTTGGAATATGACTCATTGTTACGAAATATTTAATAAACAAAAGTTTGATAACTTACTCTTGGATGAAATAAATTAAAAAAATGTGAAAACCTCCAGCAGAGCCGGCACGAAGATAAAAGCCAAGCGTCTAGAAAGAAAGTGGTGCTACAAACCTTCGGTGCCTTCTGTGATCCTGGGAAATGTGAACTCACTACCAAATAAGATCGACGAACTGGCTGCACTGGTGAAAAATGTCAAGACCTACAGGGAATGCAGTTTGTTGTGTTTTAGTGAAACATGGCTAACAACTAACATCCCAGATGCTAACATGGAGCTACCCGAGTTTAGCACAGTTAGAGTGGACATAGACGCAAGTACCTGCGGGAAGCAGAAAGGAGGAGGAGTCGCTCTCTATGTCAATACAAGATGGTGCAACTCTGGACATGTGAATGTTAAAATCTCCACTTGCTGCAGGGACATCGAACTGTTGCCCGTAAGTTTGCGTCCCTATTACTTGCCCAGAGAGTTTGGACACATCATTGTTGTTTACATCCCTCCTCGGGCGGACGTGGAGATAGCGGGTGACATCATCCATTCCGCGGTTGCTAAATTACAAACACAGCACCCTGAGGCGCTTGTGCTAATTGCTGGAGACTTTAACCATGTAACGCTGGACAAAACATTACCTGCCTTTTCCCAGTATGTGGATTGTAACATCCGGGGAAATAGGACTATTGACCTACTGTATGCAAACGTTAAAGACGCATACAGCGCCACCCTGCTGCCTGTGCTTGGGAAAGCAGATAATAACCTGGTTCTGCTTCGGCCTCACTACAAACCAAGAGTGAGGGGGCTACCTACAACTACACGCTCATTCAGGAAGTGGTCCCCTGAGGCACAGCAGGCTCTGAGAGACTGCTTTGGAACTACGGACTGGGATATCCTGCAGGGATCATATAGTGAGAACATTGAGGAGGTTGCTGACTGCACTACTGACTACATCAACTTCTGTATAGACATTGTAGTTCCAGTAAGAACAGTATGCTGCTATGCTAACAAACACCCATTAATTACAGGTGGCATCAAGGACCTTTTGAACCAAAAGAAAAGGGCTTTTAAAGGCGGTGATCAGCATGAGCTCAAACGCGTGCAGAAGGAACTCCGAGTCCAGCTCAGGGCAGCGAAGAAGCAGTACAGGAGAAAGCTGGAGCAGAAGTTGCAGAATAACAGCATGAAGGAAGTGTAGGATGGGATGAAGATCACTGGCTGCAGCTTGAAGCGGGGTGCCACCATCGAGAGAGACGTGGAGAGAGCAAACCAAATGAACAACTTCTTTAACACGTTTGATCACCCTAACCTACTCTCACCTCGGAGTACTGCATCCTCCACCCATCCTTCTGCTGATACCAGCATAGGTGAGAGTTTCTCTCAACCCACAATTACAGCAGCCCAGGAAAGCAGAGAGCTAAGGAGACTTTGTGCCAGCAAAGCAGCAGGTCCAGATGGTGTATCGCCACGACTGCTGAAGGCATGTGCGTTGGAACTGGGGAGTCCTCTACAGCGCATCTTCAACCTGAGCCTGGAACAGGGGAGTCATGAGGCTTTGGAAAACATCTTGTATCACCCCAGTCCCAAAGGTATCACATCCTAGTGAGCTGAATGACTTCCAGCCTGTCACTCTCACATCACATGTGATGAAGACCATGGACCACTGCTCGAGTATTGGAATTTCCCCCTGGAATTAATAAAGTATCTATCTATCTATCTATCTATCTATCTATCTATCTATCTATCTATCTATCTATCTATCTATCTATCTAACTTTCAAATTAGGTAACTTTGTCACCGAATGCACTTGTATGTTACAGTATGCATGCATTTTCTAACTTGTTTATTACTACGATACACATTTTTCTCTGTTGCACCCTGCAAATGGAGGAAAAGAGGACCCTTTATTTCTTTATTATTATTAATCTGTTCCTATTTTCTTCCTAATATTGTGGAATGCTTGAAATAAACCCAGCCAAACAATCTTGTATTCCTTGCAGTGTTTGAACTGACAATGATGCCCAGGTTTACAGTACAAAATATTTGTTTTAACTGTTAGAATTAAAACTGCAAATATTAGACTCAGTAGATACATAACAAAATTCCAAAAAATTTACTGAGTTGGTTAAAGTCTTTTTTCAAAAAAGCAGTAATTATTACTAACATGCAAGTGGGTGAAGGTGCATGTATAGTTCTTTTTTCAACATTCAGAGTTTTTTCATTGTATGATCTTGATGGGTTGGGTTAAAATACTGTAGGTTCTGAAGCCTTTGCCAAATAAAACAGGGTTGATTTTGGCAAATGATAATTTTCTTTTTACATGTTTTTAAAGAGCACATGGATGGCTAGTGCTATCGTTTTTAGCTTATGTCTTCCTTGCAATATTTTCTTTTAAACAGAAATACACCAACACAGCTTTTAACATGCTTTAGATTTCCTTTCTAATTAGAATTATACTGTGTGTTGTTACAATTCAGACCAAGTCTATTTTTTGCAAAGTTCTTTTTTTTCCTTACTGATTTGCTTGTTATTTCTCTCACCACTGAGCTATTCAATGCTGTTCCCTTAATGATTGGTAAATGCTAGTAATCTTTATAGTAGTTAAACCAGGTTGAAGAGGTCAGTGAAGCGGGAGACAGCACACACTTAGTAAGCTTTTAGAGCCTGCAAACCTTTGATCAGTGGGATGTTTAAAAAAAGCAAAAAAAAGAAAACAACACCTCATTACTTGACTGGTGGTAGTAGCTTATCTGACATTTCATCAGGATATTTGTTCCTGATGATGATGCCATCCTATAGAAGAATCAGGCCATGTCCTCTAATTAGAATTGTGTACTGTGAGTTACAGCTGATTCACTTAACAAGGGTATAATATTACATGTAATTAGAGTACACATTTCAAATGTTGTTTAAGCAAAGTGATTGTTAAAGTGTAACACTACAGAGGTAGCGTTTTAATATCATAAGCCTATGATTTTCGAAAATTATCTGAGCACGTTTGAGCAAAGATGGTTTTAAATAATAAATCTTTTATTAATAAATGTATTTATTATTAGATATACATTTAAATACTGTATGTTAAAGAAAACAGTTCACAGAATAATCATCATCTATTTTCAATTTATGGATTATAGGGAACTCAAAGAGATCAGTCCATTACCGGGGACACTCAATCACACACATGAACTCACTCAGAACGGATAAATTGCTAAACGAAGCATGGAGACACTTTCTCCACATAAACATCCACTAAGCCTGGCATGAAACCCAGATCCCTGTAGCTGTCAACAGCAGTTACAACTGGACTACATACAGTACTATTTATTATCCCATTTCAAAGTAAGTATTAACCTTTGTGTTTGAATATAAATGACTTGCTTATTTATATTTTGATAATTTGATTGCATAATGTTTGATGAGTATCGTAAAGCATAATTTTGAACAAAACCAACAAGAAGGCCTGCACCTCGTATACTATTTCTTATGTAAAACCCAAAATCTATCCTAAGAGACCTTCTCAGTGCTTCCATAATTATTCTTCGTGAGCTGCTATTAAACTTTATTTAAAATATGTCCTCTTTATAAGAAGATAGTTGTCAAACATACCACGTTAACACTGTTAACTCTTTGAGGGCTGAATATTAGTAATACGTTTTCTGAAAAGCACACAAAGCAATGGATTCACACAGAAATCAACATAAAAAATCTGCCAGGTGTCAGCAGTGGTTGCAGTCGCAGTGTATCACAATCTGGTTTGTACCTCTTTGTCATTGTAAGTGGCTGTCCTCCCAGGTGAATGTTGCCATAGGCACACCAGCTACACAAACCTGTTCAGCACCATGATCAGCTGGGGACTGATCAGCTGATCCCAGTATCACACATTAGTTTTCAACCATTTGTATGAAAATTGGAGTCCAATTCAGAAATAATGTGCAAAACATCGTCCACAGAGTATTTTGCCTTATGCATTCGCTCTGAACTCTTGCCTGATGTCAATGCCATTTTAGCCATTGTTTGCTCCTCGCTACTCACGCAAGTGCAGGGAATCTTGGTCAAAGCAATGAAGCTGACTTTCCTTCCAGCAAAGAGAGTCCAACTAAAACATAATGGTGGGTTTTGTCACTGTTTAGATTTGATTACCACCATCAACCCTTACTTTTGACAAACATCAACATCCACCCTAAAAGAGCTAACAAGACAATAATAGAATATATTACCCAACAGTATCTGCCAAAATGGGAGCAATAAACCATCTGCTATTATATTCTCATAACTGTAATCTAACATTTAAGATAAAGCACCCTGTATTATAAAAGTGCAAATGCTAGTATCAAGTAATATCATACAGTAGCAAATAGTACATGCAACTGAAGGAATTCAAGCCCAGAATAAATCATTGAGAAATATTTATACTCGTGGTACAGCCTGTAAATTTACAGTTGATAGGCAGCACAGGAAAGCAGGACTAGAGTGATAAATACTGAAGTCAGTTATAAAATAATGTAATATAGGAATAGAGAGTAGAGTGGTGTAGTCCTTATTCATATCCAAGCACACACAACTGTTACTCAACTGGCATTGCACCTCACTCTAATTATTATTCCTTTTGTCCCACCTTACCTATTATAGATTGAGCTGCATGGGGGAATCCAGCTCTTCTCTGATGAACACCAGTCTGAAGCCTAGCCTTAGCTGTCAGGATATCAAATATCATTATTTTGTTTATAGTATTTGTTTTTTTTTAATATGTTATTAGTTTTTATTTTAGTAGCACCATTTTTGTGTGTTTGCTTGCAAGTGTGCCTCCACTTTGTGTGTGTGTACTCGCTATGATGGTGTGGTTGCTTAGCACATGATACATATTTTATGTGACCTGTGACATCATGGGAGTCATGCTACTTAACACTAGAGTTACCAGAGCCTACGAAAAAACTCGTAAATCCATCCCACCTTAAATTGCGTCATAAAATCGTTCACAGCTCTCCACCAGCGTCTTTTGTCATCTAAATGTGCTGATAAAAGTCAGGCTGCAAGCAGCCGGCTATTCCATTCCCCCACCGACTTAGAATGTGCACAAACTTCTCCCAGCTCATGCCTTGATTAATTTTCTGGGAGTGAAGTGGAGTTTTAGAGTGGAAATAATAGATCGTTGTTTGGAACACACGCATTTCATGTCTGTTCCGTTTCTACAGTAATCTGTGTAAACACACTGTTAAAACAGAAAAGTTTTTATATTCTACTAGTAGATGACAAACTGTAGGCATAAACTATATAATGTATGAAGCCTGAAGTATCAAATATATACTTTCACAAAAGGTACAAATCTAACACAACAATTGCACTTTTATTCAAAAATATAGCTGCAGAAACATGCAATATTGACACCTGTTTATTATGACTGCCTCTGTGGCGCAATAGAATCAGTTGCCGACTGGGAATCAAAAGGTCACAAGTTTGATCCTGCGCCTCTCCGTTTTGAGAAGTAAACTGCTCTTAGTCTTACTATTTTAGAATAAAAACATACATTTGATTTCAGTCTGTAACAGCCGGTGTAATTTATGATACTTATAAAGGTTAGCTTTGTTTTTTTTTTTTTTAGTCAGTTTTATTCTCTCAGCCGCGTTCACAAGCCCAAACACACCCCACCCCCGCATCTAATACTGCTGTTTTCACATAGACGCGCTGTAACAGAGGTAAACTCGGCTCCCTTCTACATCGGAGCAAGAATGCACATACCATTGCTTGCATAATAAAGTGTCAGCAGGCACTTTTCGTGGCATTACACACATTTTTGAGCATGCCCTCTTACCCAAATGTAACCAATTGTATCTCAGATATCGTAAGTCACCTTGTACAAATATGTAAATAATAAATAACAATAATAAAAACAGCATCTGAATTTTAATAATTTAATCATAAGATCTCATAAAAGAGTATCACTCAAGCATTGATTTGATTAAGTCTTCTGTCTCCTGTTGTGTTTTTTACTGCATACTCTTGGATAATTCATCTAATGACTATGTTTCAACATGAGCAAATGTCTTTGCTTATCCTTTGAAAAAGTCCTTAAAGGATAAGATCAGTTGAATTCAATTCTTTACTAACATGGTATATATGTATGTGCCACACAAAATATCGTTCTAAGGTAGAGCATTTTCCAAACATTTTTATAAAATATACTTAGCCAGTCCTTGCATTATATAATTGAACTTTATAGGGCATTAGGTGCCACCAGAAAATGAAAGCTTAAACAGTTACCAAACATATTCATATTTGATCCCTGCCACTTGCGTAAAATAGGATTCACTGCATTTCCTGTTTCAGCATAACATCGTGGTGAGCCATAAAACTCACATTTCAAAATGTTTTTCAGAGTACTACAGTACTTTAAGACTTCCATTGTCTGGAGTGTCAAAAATGAGCCATTTCTGAATTTACCAATGGAAAAGAAACCCTAAACAAATTTCTTTCAGCATGCAATTTAATGACTTTCCCACAAATACCATATTACTACAACAAATGAATCATTGCTTTTTACACAATTATTATGTATGCTGAACACAGTCAAGATACAAAGACTATCTTTTGATCATTTTTGACTGGGCAGGTAAAAAAACAGCAAATTAAAATATTAATAAATGAATTATATCAAATTTAAATCGTAATAAACAACCAGAGACAGTTTTCTCTTGTTGTTTCTCACGATAATCACCTTTGAGCATATATACAAGCATATCTTCAAATATGATTCCAGTATTTTACTCTCCCACACTCTCTCTAGCTCACACACACACAGAGACACACACACAAATACCGAGGTAGAGGGAGGGAGAAAGAAGGAATGCATGTCTGCTTCAGCATCTTTCTTGTGAACGTACGGTATTGCCTATCCCCTGATTCCTGCATTTGACCATGCATCTTGTAGGTAATCTTAGTTTTCCCACGAGATGCACATGCACTCTCTGGATTCAGACTGAAAATGTCATCATACAACACACAGTCAGAATGAAAATTCACAGACACCATTTCACCCAATGTATCCAAATATACATTTTTCTAGCTGGTGAGCATTGTTTTCTTGCATAGAATGGGTTATGGGTAATGGGGATTTTAATGTTATAGATGCTGCCGCCCTTGCCAGTATCCCTTTGCTGGAGGCATTAGTGGAAGGTACAGTGTCCAACAGGTCCTTGACCTGCATACTTCAGAAGATTTAGAGGATGAACAACAGAACATTTTGACAAAAGTAGAGGAGATCTGTTAAGAAAAGGATGAAGAGTACAACCCAGTGTGAAGGGAACAGGTTGAACCTGGAGAAGCTGACATAAAAGCTGTTCTGCTATCACTATGTTGCAAACACAGCTCTTAGAGCACTTTGGACAGATCTCCTTCTGCGTGGGTTTGTGGTTGTTAGTGAGTTTCAGAGGGCCAGTGGATAGTGGGCAAACGATTTGCCTCAGAGGCAGACGGGGTGGACAAGGGGACGAAGCAGCCAGAAGATACCGCCAAAGTCTATGAATGCTGATCTTGAATCTCTTTTATCTCTTTTTGCTCTTTTTTATCAGGTTCTCAGGTAGTCCCGGATTTTTTGTTATTAGTACAGTTTGCCTTGGGAATTTTTTTGTTACAAATAGTGTGCCACTACAAAAAAAAGTCTGGAAAACACTGACCTATATCATGATGAGTCAACTTCAGATGAAGAACCCCTTGAACAACAACAACATTTATTATATAGCACATTTTCATACAAAAAGTAGCTCAAAGTTCTTTACATAATAAAGAAGAGAAAAATAAAAGACAGTAAGAAAATAAAATAAGTCAACATTAATTAACACAGAATAAGAGTAAGGTCAATGGCCAGGGGACAGAAAAACCAAAAAACTCCAGACGGCTGGAGAAAAAATAAAATCTGTAGGGATTCCAGACCATGAGACCGCCCAGTCCCCTCTGGGCATTCTACCTAACATAAATGAAACAGTCCTCTTTGGATTTAGGGTTCTCACGGAAGGGCTTGATGATGATGGTCACGTAGACTTCTGCTTTTAATCCATCCATCATTGTTGGAGCATCATGAAGCTTTGAGTAGGTGGTGGTGGCGCAGGCCACCACCACAAAGAAACCGGAAAAAGAAACAGAAGAGAGAGTAAGGGTCAGGATTTTAGACCCACCATGAATAGTTATTATGATGAATTGAACATACAGAGTATCAGGATTAAGTTAAAGTGAAGTTATAAAAGGCCATGTTAAAATAATGTGTTTTCAGCAGTGTTTTAAAGTGCTCTACTGTATCAGCCTGGCGAATTCCTATTGGCAGGCTATTCCAGATTTTAGGTGCATAACAGCAGAAGGCCGCCTCACCACTTCTTTTAAGTTTTGTTCTTGGAATTCTAAGGAGACACTCATTTGAGGATCTGAGGTTACGATTTGGAATATAAGGTGTCAGACATTCCGATATATAAGATGGGGAGATTATTTAAGGCTTTATAAACCATAAGCAGAATTTTAAAGTCAATCCTGAATGACACAGGTAACCAGTGTAGTGACATCAAAACTGGAGAAATGTGTTGATTTTCTTTTCCTAGTTAGGATTCTAGCAGCTGCATTCTGCACTAGTTGCAAACGATTTATGTCTTTTTGGGTAGTCCTGAGAGGAGTGCGTTACAGTAATCTAGTCGACTGAAAACAAGCGCGTGAACTAATTTCTCAGCATCTTTCAGTGATATAAGAGGTCTAACTTTACTTATGTTTCTTAAGTGAAAAATGCTGTCCTAATGATCTGATTAATATGTGATTTAAAATTCAGATTACAGTCAACAATCACCCCTAAGCTTTTTACCTCCGTCTTGACTTTTAATCCTAATGTATCCAGTTTATTTCTAATAGCCTCATTGTATCCATTATTGCAATCACTAAATTTCAGTTTTCTCTTTATTTAACTTGAGAAAATTACTATTCATCCATTCTGAGATACAAGTCAGACATTGTGTTAGTGAATCAATAGAATCAGGGTCATCAGGTGCTATTGATAAGTACAGCTGTGTGTCATCAGCATAGCTGTGGTAGCTCACGTTGTGCCCTGAGATAATCTGACCTAACGGAAGCATGTAGATTGAGAATAACAGCGGACCCAGGATAGAGCCTTGTGGAACACCATATTGGATATCATGTGTCTTGAGTTGTAATTACCACAACTAACAAAAATTTTCTCCCTGTCAGGTAGGATTCAAACCAATTTAAGACACTGCCAGAGAGGCCCACCCATTGACTAAGGCGATTTCTAAGAATATTGTGATCAATGGTGTCAAATGCAGCACTCAGATCTAAGAGGATGAGAACAGATAAATGGCCTCTGTCTGCATTTACTCGCAAATCATTTACTACTTTAACGAGTGCAGTTTCTGTGCTGTGATTTGTTCTAAAACCCGACTGAAATTTATCAAGAATAGCATGTTTATTTAGGTGGTCATTTAACTGCATAATGACTGCCTTCTCAGAACTTTACTTAAGAAGGCAGGTTAGAGATGGGTCTAAAATTTTCAAGAGCGAGGGTCAAGATTATGTTTCTTAAGTAGGGGTTTAACTACAGCAGTCTTAACACAGTCTGGGAAGACCCCAGTATCTAATGACGAATTTACTATGTCAAGAACATTATCAATTAGCACGCCTGATACTTCTTTGAAAAACCTTGTTGGTATGGGTCAAGGACGAGGTGGAGGGTTTTAATTGAGATATTTTTTGTAAATCAGGTAAATCTATCCTAGTGAAAGAGTTTAATTTGTTTATAACAGGATGCTGGGGTTTAGGAGGATCCTTAGTGTTGGGGAGATATACTATGTTATTTCTAATATCATTAATTTTTTGATTGAAAAATACAGCGATAGCCTCACAGGTTTCACTGGAAGCACTTAGGAGGCATTCCTTTGAGTTACCTGGGTTTAGTAGGCGATCAATTGTAGAAAATAAGACTCTGGGATTACTAGCATTGTTATTTATAATCTTAGAGAAATAGCAGCTCTCAAGACGGACAGTGTTATTGTATTCTGTTATTTTGACTTTTAATATTTCATAGTGGATAGTAAGTTTAGTCTTCCTCCATTGACGCTCAGCTCTACATGTTCTCTTTAAATCAGACACTCTTTGGGTCTTCCATGGTATAACAATGCTAGAAGATTTTTTCACTGTCTTTTCAGGTGCAACTATGTCAACAGCAGCTCTCACTTTAGTATTAAATCTTTCCACCTTACTATTTACATTATCCTCGCTATTATAGCTGGCACTATAAACGGACTGATTGCTTAAAATGTTTGTAAGTTTTAAAGCTGCTGCGAGTCAAAGAAGCGTTTTTAACAATATGCTTCTCATGAGTGTTTTTATCATTATTTCTATATTAAAAGTAGAAGAAAATGGTCTGATAGACCAATATCAATGATCTGTTTTATATCAACTTTCAGTCCTTTAGTAATCACTAAGTCTAATGTATGACCTGCTTTATGTGTAGGCTGATTTATGAGTTGTCTCAAATCAAAAGAATCCAGGAGGTTCATAAATTCTTTTACTTTTAGATCACACTGATTATCTATATGAAAATTAAAGTCGCCAACTATTAGGAGTGTGTCATAGTTAGTAATTAAAATTGACATTAAGTCAGAGAATTCCTCAAAAAGCGCGTTATATTTAGGAGGTCTATACACGGATAATACTAGAACTTGAGAATCTCCAGGGATAACAACGGCGAGATACTCAAAGGACTTGAACTTACCAAAACTGACATCTTTACATTTTAATCGCTCGAGTAAATGTTAGCCAACTGCCCCCTTTTCCCTGGCGGTCTGCACGAGTAAAACTGTAATCCGGGCGCAGATTCGATTAAAACAGCGCGCTCTGCTAAACCACGTTTCACTTAGTGCAATAAAATCTATTTTTTTATCACTAATAAGATCGTTGATAAAAAAACGTTTTGTTAGTTAAAGCTCTAACATTTAATAGTGCCATATTTAATGTTTCGGAGGTGCAGAGATGAGTAGTATATGCGTTATTGATATTTGGAATAGGAACTAAATTATTTTTATTAGCGCCGCTCTGTGTGTATTTTTTGTTTAATCTGTTTTTATAGTTTTAATACATTGTTCCTCTAAAATAGTAATTTTAATTAGATTATTGGAGTTTATGCCGTATTGCCTAGATTTTCTTTGTGCATTGAGATTGCTTATTACAGTATTAATGTTGTGCACTTTAAAGGAAGATTCTATTAAACACTTATCATGTCCTAGCACAACAGTATCATTTCAGAAGGGGTTAAGAGCAGAGATAGATAGTCAAGATAACCAAATTACCTTAGATATATTTCAGAGAGGACCCGGGCGCCGAAACTGTTCGGATGCAGGTCATCTCGCTTAAAGAGACGGCCTTTCCAAAAGAGATTCCAATTGTTGATGAAACCGACGTCTTGCTTCTTGCAGAAATTCTGTAGCCAGTTGTTCAATCCTAGCAGACGACTGTAGGATCGTCTGACGAGAGGTAGTGGACCCGAAACGAAGATCTTTGCCGATGGGGTCCTCTCCTCTGTGTCTTTCATCAAAGCTGTGAAGTCAGCCTTGAGGATTTCTGATTGTCGGTGCCGGCATGCAAAACGATTGCTCCAACTGCCCTCTCCTTGTGCTTCTCGTAGATTGCCGGCGCACGTCTCATCACATCTCGGACACGAGCACCGGGAAAACAAGAAACAAACGATTTTCCATTAGGGCATGCGATATTAAGGTTTCTAACAATAGAATCACCTACCACTATTACATCACCAGGGGCTGAAGGTGAACTGGGGATGCGGAGAGGGTCGAACCGGTTCTGAGATAGGACGCTCGCCTGTGCCGATGGAGGTGCTCTGGCCTTGAACCCCCACCTGCATAGCTGAAATCCACCGAGGTCATCAGCGGTGTCGCTCCTACGAGACGCGGGGGTGAGGTCGGCACAACGCGGGGTTGATGTTACGCTGATTACAGATGGCGAGGACGGTTTATCCAGTAGCCGGGCCTTCAGATCTCTAAGGTATCTCCGTCGGGACAGGAGTTTCTGAATCTGTTCGTCGAGTGCCTGGAGTTCTTCAACTACGATTGCAACGCGATTTACCCCACTGTCGGCCATTGTCTGCTTCTGCTTCGTGCCCTAGGAGGAATGAGAGAGAGAGAGAGAGAGAGAGGTTAGAGGAAGACCATTAAACGGAAAGAGAGACGTTTTCAACTAAGAACAAGTGATAGAATGGTCCTCATTATGCTATGACAATCAGGGCAGAATTGCAGCACACAGTTTTCATAAAGGTGGAACCAGGACTAACTAGATTTGCCCATTTCAAATGCCAAGAACATTGCCTCAACCATCCACCTTTTCATTAAACCAGCTATTGAAAAAAAATATCCTGCACTATGAGAAATTCTGCAGATGCTTTACAGGCTCCTCCATCACTACATCTGGACATCCGTGACCGGGAATAGAATCATTCAAAAAATACTGAAATTAAACAAAAGTAAAAAATAAATACACCATCTCTAGGATGTTGCTGCCATGTAATCGTAAATCATTTGCATGGATCATTCTTCCTTTTTATATTTGGCATATTGTATGTTTAACAGCATTATATGCAAACTCTCGTAATCTGTTTGTAATTAGTGTTATTACACTAGTAATATTACATTTTATAATGCCACATAAGTGCTACACATTTAAAAATAATTTCAAATGTTGTATAATTGCTAATTTTTATGTAGAGTGATCAGCAGTCTGCTAAACTGCTTACAAGTTGCCTCCCTCCCCATGTTGCTTTTCACTTATTTGCTGAATTGTCCATTTTTTACTTTAAAACAGTAAAAAAGTCAAATAAACCAGAATAGGAAACAATATTCTATTCCCTGAATTATATCCCTTTTTTCTTCAAGCTCCATTCTCTGTGAATAAGCTTCTACAGATGATTCTTCACAGTCTTTCACTTCTGGAATATCTTTTTTTTCTTCTTTTTTTAATTTTATTGCAATCCATACAAATCAATCAAGTTTTTACAAACAAAAAAAATTGAGTTAAGTTCAAATCGATCCCCACCCCTGAGAGAGAGAGCAAGCCACACGGCGTGAAATTTAACGCTTGTAAACATACCTAAATTAATAAATTCTCTGTGCTTTATGAGCTTATTTTAAAATATTACTGATTAGATCCTGCCATGTTTTGGAAAAAGTCTGTACGGATCCTCTAACTGAATATTTGATTTTTTCCAATTTCAAATAGTATAAAACATCGGTTTCCCACTGACTTAAAAGAGGAGAGTTTGGGTTCTTCCAGATTATCAGAATAAGTCTGAGTGCCAAGAGTGTAGTGAATGCAATCACAATTTATTTGTCATTCGCCACTTTAAACCCATCTGGAAGAACCCCAAACACAGCTGTTAATGGGTTAGGAGGGATTGTGAGTCCAAGACTGTCTGAGAGGTAATTAAAAATTTTTGTCCAGAATAATGTTAATTTGGTGCAGGCCCAGAACATGTAACCCAGTGAGGCTGGGACTTGATTGCAGCATTCGCAGGTTCGATCATGGCCTGGAAACATTTTGGAGAGTTTTAGGCGAGACAGATGTGCTCAATATATAATTTTGAGTTGTATAATTGTATGCTTTGCGCATATGGAGCTTGAGTGAATTCTCTGCATTGCTACTTTCCACTCCTTTTCTGATATATTAATTGAGAGATCTTTTTCCCAGTGTCCTCTTGGATCTTTGAAAGGGAGGGATTGTAAAATTATTTTATATATTGTAGAGATGGTGTCTAAGTCCTTGAGATTGAGCAATATTTTTTCTAGCATGGATGAGGGTGCAAGATGAGGAAAATCTGGAAGGTTCTGTTTAACAAAGTTCCTGATTTGAAGATAGTGAAAGAAATGTGTAGCTGGAATGTTAAATTTGGAATGTAATTGTTCATAGGATGCAAAGACGTTGTCTATATAAAGATCTCTAAGCAAGTTAATTCCAAATTTTTTCCAGATATTAAAAACTGCATATGTTTGCGAAGGTTGAAACAGATAGAAGGTGCCACAGATAGAAGCTTCTCCGTCTTTAAATGCTTTCTACATTGGTTCCAGATTCTAAGTGAGTGGAGCACAATTGGGTTATTAGTATATTGCCGATAATGTATGTTTATTGGAGCACAGAGCAAGGAATACAAAGAAGTACTGCAGGATTCTACTTCTATTGCGGACCAAGCCTGTGTATGTTTTCTATTTGTGTCCAGGTTCTTATCGCCTGTATAAAAATCTGCTGCCCTGTAATAAAACTGGAAGTTAGGTAGAGCCATGCCGACTTTTGCCATTTTTCTTTGTAGGGTCGCTCTTTGGATGCGTAGATGTTTTGAATTCTAAATAAATTAGGTTATTGTTGAATCTAATTGCTTAAAGAATGATTTATTAATGTATATTGGAATGTTTTGAAATAAAAAAGGAGCTTAGGAAGAATATTCATCTTAACAGTGTTAATTCTTCCAGCTAGTGTGAGATGAAGGGTTGACCATCTATGCAAGTCTTGCTTAATTTTTTCCATGCAGACGGGGAAATGTTGTTGATAAAGAGCTTTATGTTTACTTGTGATGTTTACCCTAGGCATTTAAACTGTTCTGCAATGATAAAAGGTAGGGTATCTAATCTAATATTATATGCTTGAGAATTCACTGGAAAAAGTACACTTTTATTCAGATTAATTCTGAGACCAGAGATCTTTTGAAATTCTGTGAGTGCTGTTAAGACTGCAGACACAGAATTTTCTGGGTCCGATATATACAGTACAATATCATCTGCATATAATGAAATTTTCTGTTCCAGACCTTCTCTGCTAATCCCCTTTATCTGATCAGTATTTTGACAATGTATTGCCAGTGGTTCAGTGGCAATTGCAAAACGCAGCGGTGACAAGGGGCATCCTTGTCTAGTACCACATTCTAGTTTAAAGTAGTCTGAGCAAATGTTGTTGATGCAAACTGAAGCTTCTGGGTTAGTATACAATAATTTAATCCATGCACAAATGTTCGGGCCAAACCCAAACTTCTCCAATGTAGTAAAAAGGTATTTCCATTCAATCATGTTGAATGCTTTTTCTGCATCCAATGATAATAATATTTCTGGGGTGTTTGATTTAGTTGGTGAGTATATTACATTAAACAGGCGAAAGGTTTGAGGAAGAGATTGGTTATCTCTGGCTTCTGTAAATGTTGCTAATAGGAGAGGAGCTAGCTGAGCGGAGAATTTCTTGTAAAATTCTGCAGGGTAGCCATCAGGGCCTGCTGCTTTTCCCGCCTTGGAGTGACTTTATAGCATCTAGTAATTCTGATAACGCCAGAGGTTTATCAAGTTCCTCCGCACTAAAAGTGTCTATTTGTGGTATTTGTAATGTATCCAGAAATGCATTAGATTGTGTATTGTCTTCTTTAAACTCAGTAGTATATAGGGATTTATAGTAGTCTCTGAAAGTGTGCATTATATTTTTGTGGTCGACAATTTTATCTTCGTTCGTGTTGGTGATTACTGAGATTGCATTGTGCACTTCTTGCTTGTGAATTTGTTGAGCTAAAAGCTTATTAGCTTTCTCTCCATGTTCATAGTAATGATGTCTGGATTTATAAATTAGTTGTTCAGTTTCTTTAGTTGTCAAGAGGTTTAGTTCTGAATGTAGAGCCTGCCTTTTCCTATGTACTGTAGAGTCTCGCTTGGTAGTCTGGCATGTTTTTCATCTATTCTAGTAATTTCGCTTTTTATCTCTGCTACTTTCTTGGCTTTGAATTTATTTCTGTGGGAAAGATATGAGATAATCTGGCCTCTTAAGAAGGCCTTATGAGTTTCCCAGAGTATTCCTGCAGAGATCTCGGAGGATATATTTGTCTCTAGAAAGAATTTGATTTGTTTGGATATAAATTCCATACAATTCTCGTCAGCTAATAGAAGCGGGTTGAGGCGCCATCTGCGGGTGAGTGTATGGGGCTTAGTAATTTTAGCTCCAAGATCATAGGTGCATGGTCAGAAATAACAATAGCATTGTATTTGCAAGATTTAATCATAGGCAAGAAGTTATTGTCTATAAAGAAGTAATCAATCCTTGAGTAGCAATGATGTACTGGTGAGTAGAAAGAATATGTTCTTGAATTTGGGTTTAAAACCTCCAGGGTCTGATAAGTTGTGATCAGTTATAAACTTTGTAATTATCTTTGCGTGTTAGATGCCATTCCCCCTGTGGAAGAAGTCCTATCTAAAAGTGGATTTAGAACACAATTAAAGTCCCCAGCCATTATATAACTTTATGAGTGTTCAGATTGGGAATGGATGCAAATAAATTTTGTATAAATTCCTTATCATCAACATTAGGTGCATAAACATTTATCAAGATCATTTTACAGTTAGATAAGTCTCCCATGACCATTACATATCTCCCTTCAGGATCCAATACTACATCTGATGCTACAAATGGTACTGTTCTATGTATGAGAATTCCCACACCTCTAGTTTTCTTTGTAAAACTAGAATGGAACATTTGGCCAGTCCAGTCTTTTTGCAGCCAGAACTGATCCTTGCTTAGTAAGTGGGTCTTTTGTAAAAATACTATTTTAGCATTTAGACCTGTTAGGTGAGAGAGTACTTTCTTTCTCTTTAATTTGAGATTCAAGCCTTTAACATTCCAGCTCACAAAGTTAACTGTCCTATCATGGAGACATTGATTCTGAGTTTTTGATGTCATTTTATAGTCTTAACTGGAAGTGAGACAGCTTCAGCCTTAATTTCCTATTTACCCTAGAGTTGTTGCCATGCAGCTTATTATTACTTTGGTAGTTATAATTATAAAGATTAAGAGGATAGATTAGGTAGAGATCGAGTCTGCTCTCTTTCTCTCCCCCCCCTTTATGCCTCCCCAAGTGAGGCTAGAACCCACTTCACACAGTCCCAGTCCTCTGACGTACCCAGAGACAGAACGTCCAAAACAAAACAAGCCCCCATGCAGCAGCGTTTTAGGGTTAAAAGATAGAGATATCTATTACCAATATAGTCTAAAATAAAAATTGTGCACTTAAAATATATATAGTCTTCAGCAATCTTAGTGCATTAAGATAATACACCCAGATAATAAACCCAGGGGATGGTGTTAAAAATTTGTCCAGAATAAGCATAACAAGTCTTAATGCAATAATATCAATAACAATAAAGCAAGGGTATGATGTTGAACAGTCTCGTTTAGAGTAGAGATAAAATAATTAGCTAATAAAAAAAAAAAAAGAGAAAAAAGAAAAAGTAATTAAGCACAATAAAACATAAACAGATAGCGCCCTAGTAATACTAAGTAATAATGAGAATATATGATGATAAAAACCCGTATTTTAAACAAATAGATCAGACAGTAGATTATTAGTCCTTGCTATATCATTAACGGCCATGACTCACTATTATGTATCAGAATAGTCCCGGGATCAGCTTTCTTAATTCCTTTTCTGCTTCTTCCTTGCTAGCGAAGACATAGAATTGACCCTGCCATTCCACTTTCAGTTTGGCCGGATACAAGAGGCTGTATTTGACGTTGGCTTGCCGTAACTGCTGTTTAATGTTGTAGAAGGCTGTGCGTTTAGTAGCTGTTGCTGGAGAGAAGTCAGGGAAGATACGAATGTGGTTATTTTCATATATAATATCTTCCTTGTTTCTGAGGAGTGCCATCACCTCTAGCTTAAATGATAATCTTTCAAAGCGAATAATAAAAGATCTGGGTCTAACGGTATTTGATCTGCGTACGCGGTAAGCCACTGCCAACTCTGATTCTGCTTTCCTCCCCGATTATTTTAGAGAAAAGTTCAGCTGCGAATTTCACAGGGTTTGGACTTTCTCGATTCTCAGGTAGACCTTCAGTTCTGACATTATACCTTCTGCTTCCAAAGCAGCCAGTCTGTCTCCGAGTTTTTTTGCATTCGGAACTGACATTTACTGCTTTTTCTTCAGCACTGGCAGCTAAATTTTCAGCTATTTCAATCCAAGTCGTAAATGTCTCCTTGAGATCCTCCAATTGATCAGTAAGCGTGCTCAGTTTAATCGAGTTTTCCTGAATGTGCTCTTCAGTTTTACCCAGCACTTATCGCAGCTCCAGTTGCATCTCTTGTCGCAGCCTTTCATTTGCCTGTTGTAGCACCAGCCGCTGTGTTTCGTTTTCCTGTTGCAACTCCTGTGTCAACTCCTGTTTCAGTTTCTCATTTGCCTTTAACCTTGCCTTCTCATTTGCCTTCTCGCATTTCTTTATATCTTGCATGAGCTCAGCGAATATCACCTGCAGTTTAGACATTTCAATTGTGCTTTCTTGTAGCGTAGGTGAAGCGGCAGGCTCTACTGTAGCCGGTGTCCCCGCTGTTCCCGGCTTGCGTGGAGTAATTGAAGCTGCGGACTGCAAGGCCTTTTCCAGTTTCAGGTGATCTCCGATCGGCGAGCTATCAAGATCTGCACTCATGATCGTACATTTGCTCCTCTTTTTGCTCTCAGCCGGCGACGATGTAGCGGGCCGTGGTCCCGAGGAGTCTGTACTTTCGCCCATCTGATCAAGGTCTGTCTCTTGAACTAGGGCTTGCTGATCTTAGCTTGGGTGCAGCTTTAGTTTTCGATTCTTTCGGACCCCCTTTCTTGTTGGCCATGTTTATATATGCTTACATATACTGTAGCAGTCCCCTTGGATTAAATAAATACAGGATATCTCAGGATAATAAGCAAATAATATGAAAAATAACACCGTTGCTAGTGGAGCTCCACTTCAGACGTCCATCTCTCGCATCGGACGAGACTAAATCCTCACTTCTGGAATACCAAGTGTAAAGAAAAAAAAAATTTAAAGGCTATCTTCAGTCCAGTTGGTAAGTACAGTAGCCATTTATTGACTCATTCAGTATTTTTAAAAATGAAATAGATACAATGCAAATTAAGTCTTATTTTCCAGATACGAATAGTATTCTGTAATCACTGTCTTCTGACTATAAAGAATAAACCTCCTCAAAGCAGCATAAGTAAATATTTTTATTTGGATGTGTAACCTTAACATTTAGTATGCTTTTCAAGGAAACATTTTGATATTTTACTTTGCTGTTCACTTGACAACTAGAGATGTGGTCCTTAGTAAAAAATGTTGAGAACCCCAAGCTTAAAAAGAACTGGCACTAAAAGATATATATAAATATAAAAAAATGATAAATATGGCCACATTGCAAAATTGAATACTATAGTACTTATTCCATCCATCCATCCATTATCCAACCCACTATATCCTAACTACAGGGTCACGGGGGTCTGCTGGAGCCAATCCCAGCCAACACAGGGCGCAAGACAGGAAACAAACCCCGGGCAGGGCGCCAGCCCACCGCATATAGCACTTATTATTACATTTTTATTTGTTACCACCATTTCTTTTAGGGCATTTTGTTGCACGTTTTATTACTCTGCTTTAGTTCAATTAATAATAGGGGCTGTATCTGGGCCATATTTTGTTGTTTTTTTTGTTTCTATTTTTAGGCAGAAAGAACTGGGCCATCTCATGAAGCTTTTAACCCAAACAGGTTGTATGATTCTGTGTATCATTTACTCACTGTTACTGGTTTCGATCATAGCCCCCGTGAGTGAGCAACCAACTGTAGTGGTTCCAAGGGTTAAAGGTACTGCGTGGACAGTGATACATTAAATAGGTGATCTGATAATATGTTAAAACAATTTGAAATTGTTCACCAATCATTTACAGTGATCCCTCGCTATATTGCACTTCAACTTTTGCGGCTTCACTCCATCGCGGATTTTATAAGTAAGCATATCTAAATCTATATCACGGATTTTTCGCTGGTTCGCAGATTTCTGCGGACAATGGGTCTTTTAATTTATGGTACAGGCTTCCTCAGTTGGTTTGCCCAGTTGATTTCATACAAGGGACACTATTGGCAGATGGCTGAGAAGCTACCCAATCAGAGCACGTATCACATCTATATATATAATTCACTAAGGCAAGACAACCATGAAAAGCACGCCGGAAGGGGCGTGGATTCACTAAGCCACCGACAAGTGAGACACCTATGGCGCACGAAGATAGGAGCCACGCCCACCAACTCCATTGGATACAACAACTCGCAGGGCCACGCCCACCAAGTCGGACGCGAGGACACAGAAAAAGTGGCGTCATTTATATTCGTCTGTCGTGGAGGCCACATGCGGTGCAAGGCAGGTTAATGTCATGCACCTCCGAGCTACGTTGACTGTTCATAGAGGCATGTTTCTCGCGGAGGTGAATCGCCATATGCAGCATATGAGGGGTATCTCATGGGATCTTTAAAACAATCCTTTACAACTGAGGTTAAAACACAATGAAGTAGGCAGTCTTTAAAAACCGAGTTTTCAGTTACAACACATGACCGCTTGCACCATAGCAAACTGTTTTACACACTACATACAGCAATTCGCATCCGCGACAAACATGCGTCTTCTTAGATGCTCCTGCAGGAACACAGAAGACGTTTTCCTACCCACCAACACTCCTTTTTCACCGGCCCGCGTCTACCCTCGCTCTCTAGGCATTCACACTGCCTGCCCATGTGCCCGGACGCAAAAAATCTCACCGACCACCCAGTTAGCCCCTTTCGTCTGTGCTAGGAGTCCACATGCACGTCTAAGCCACGTTGACTTTTCATTATTCTTTTCGGTTTTGACACCGACGCGCCCACCATGAAAAACCATGCGAAAGGAACAACGAAGCCCGCCCAGAAACTCTACCCCTCCTCCCACGTGCTCAGGAACGCCTCAGACCACTGACCGCCAAATCAAACAGCTCATCAAACACATACTCACTCGCTTTGGGCTGTGCTGTGGTCCACGTTGACTATTCTTTTGCCCTCCATGGCTGCCGCTTCAAATGTATTTCATGGAAACAACAATTCTTTGAATGTTATGGAAATTCCTGCTTCAGGTAACTGTTTGTTTCTGTCAGTCGGGTTTTTTTTGGAGAAATGTCATTGAGAAACTGTTGCTCTCAAACTTCGTGACATGGCTCTTGGCTTTGTTTGCCAACATTGGGATAACTTTGGTGACGTGGTGTCCGTTGTTCTTAGTCACAGAGGCATTGTTATACAGTCTGCTCAACAATACGCTGATTACATGAATACGTCCGGACTCTATGGTGCAGCGTGTCAAACGGTTTTGAGGGTATCCCATGGGATCCTTAAAACAATCCTTTACAACTGAGGTTAAAACACAATGAAGTGAGCAGTTTTCGGTTATGATGCTCCACCACGTGCTCCATGGCAAACTGTTTTACACGCTACATAAAGCAATTCGCATCTGCGACAAACATGCATCGTCTAGATGCTCCTGCACTTTGTTCACACCCCCCCCCTACTACCGTGGTCAGGTGTCTTGGTGGATTATATGTAGAAAGGCAGCCGAAACCGCACAGAGCAATGAAAAGTCTACAGTTCCATCTTTTCATTCACTTTCTGTTGTATCCTCAAACCCTCCCTTTGTAGATAACTGTGTCTTTCCAGAAGTGTTCAACCATCAATAAATAATTATGCATGACATTGACCGTGTGTCTACCCGGCGTGGGTAAGCCGTTGAGCCCATTCGGCTGCAAACCGTGGAATTCCCACTAAGCGCGACTCATACGCTCCCCAGGGCCGATCCTGGCGACGGGCAAAAAGCGTGCCCGCGTGCCAAACTCAAAGGCGGCCGTTGAGGAGACGGGCAGCAGCCGGCAACGCTGCGACGCGGCTGTCCGCCTTTGAATTTTAAAGTCTGAGGGCGCCGGCGACCATAGCAGCGGCGTTTGCAGTGTGCAAAGTTTGACGGTTGCGTGTGGCGTGTATTGTAGTTGATGCCTATTAGGGACTCCACACATAGCGATTTGCTCGCTGGCGCATAAAAACCTTTGATGGTCGCCGGCTCATCGCACGCTCTGTCTGAACGGTTCCATTGCTTACCATGTGTTTACGACACGCTCTCTAAATGTGTATAGTCCCTTAGTCAACGTTCAACTTGCATGTTTCATAGTTGCGTTCGCGAAGGTGATAGATTTCATGTGAGATGCGTACGTTCCTCAATGGGATTGCGAGTCAAGACAAGCGGCAAAAGACAGCGGGGCTGCGGCGATCTCTGAATTGACTGTCACTGTGTGCAGAGCTGCCTGTCGCTTAGAACGATTAAATAAACCGGCTTTCTAATCTAGGCTGTTTTTTTCTATAAAATTAATCGTTTGAAATTAAATTTTATTTATACATCCCGACTCTAACCATAACACCGTCTTAATCCTGTTTGAAGTAGTACATGTAATAGTAATATCCGTCATATCATAATAGAAAATAGGTACGTAGGGCGGCGAAACCACATTCGCAAGGATCGGCCCTGACGCTCCCACTGATTGCGTCGCGACAAACATGCTTCTTCTTGGATGCTCCTGCACTTTGTACACACCCCACCCCCCCACGTCACGGACGATTGTGTGTTGGTTCGTTCCGTGCATTGTTACAATGTTGCTTTTCTTGCCGATTTATTACATTACCGATTTTTCAAATGTTAATTTTCTCCCTGTGCTTAAAATTCATTAAAAAAAAACGGCCTGATTATGCGGCGTATGGTACGCCGCGGGTTGGCTAGTATTAAATAAAACTCCTCAATGATATACGATATGCTTCCCACACGGTGCTTCACATACTTAAAAGCCCGAACAGCACCTATTGATTTTTGATTGCTTGCTTTTCTCTGTCTCTCTCTCTCAAATCTGTGACCCAAGCGTGACAATATAAAAATAACAATATAAATGTATGGATTTTCACCTTTCACGGGGGTTCTGGAACGCAACCCCTGCAATCGAGGAGGGATCACTGTACAGTTATAATTGTTTACACTGATTCTAACACTACTATAGGTCCTTATTTGGAGATAAAGAAATGTATACAGGTTTCTGATGTTTGTCTTTTTCAAGTTTGTTTGTTTTTCAGTACTGCCTTTTTAAATTACTAGCTATAGGTAATAGAATAAATTTTAAAATATTTGACAACCCTTGCCCCGAGTTTTGAGCTTTTTTTGATATCCTCATGTGTCTGAACCTCTGTTGACCATTGTTCCCTCTCTTAAGCCTGTATGGCCTATTTCTCAGACTATGTCATTTCAAGGCACCTTGCTTGACTCCTGTCCACTTTTAGATAGATAGATCTTTGACCTTCAGTGCGTCTTTTACTCCTTTAGTCCTTACACTCACAGTTCCTATTTCAAGAGTTTCCAGTTTCAATAACTATACCACATGCACTTCAGAACAGGTGTTCCACCTGAAGTTAGGCATGTTCGGGCCCACCCAGCACTTGGATGTGAGACCATCTAGGAAACACTTGGGTTGCTCCTGGAAGAGGAGTTGGTGAGCCAGCAGGGAATGCTTATCCTGTGGTCTATATGTGGATCACAATACCCCAGTGCACTGATGGAGACAATGTGCTGTAAATATAGCGCTGTCTTTCGGATGAGACATTAAACCAAGGTCCAGACACTCTGTGGTCATTAAAGATTCCTGAACATCTTCCAAAAAGAGTAGGGTGTATCCCGATGTCCTGGCTAAATTGCCCATCATGGCCTCTGTCCATTTTGGCTCCCTAATCAACCCCTGTCTCTAACTGGTTATCTCTATTACAATTCACCACCTAATAGTTAATATGTGGTGAGCGTGCTGGCACAATAATGACTGTCATCACATCATTCAGGTTGGTGCTACACATTGGTGGTGGTTAAGATGGTATCCCTAAGTGCTTTGAGTAGTGTAGTGAGAAAACCTCTATATAAATGTAATTAATTATTATTTTTATCATTAAGGATGTCACCAAAGCCAAACTTTCCTATCATATTGCTCAGAGATACACAGACAAACACACAGACCTTAGTGTTTTAGTTTTAATGATAGTATGTTGCATCTGATTTGTCAGTGTGTGTACGTATAGGAGTACATTAGGTATGATGATGCCTAGGAGCACCATGGAGTCTTCATTTCTTTATGTTCAGTGTTCTACTTCACTGGTGTTTTTTTTTTTATAAAGATTTAAAAAAAATATTAAACAAATACTGATGTCATTTCCATGGAAACATGTTGATTCCTCATTGTGCAGCCCACTTAGCCAGTTGACAACTAGAGCTGTGGCCCTCAGAAAAAAAGGTTGACAACCACTAGTTTATATGGATGGGGTTGTCATTGTTAAAAATTGTGCATATCAGCCTTTGCTGTTACAGTCAATTATTTCACAAAAAGGTAAGAGACATAACTAGAGCTTGTGTGAACATTGTTAAAAGGAAAAGCTAAATCTAGCAAAATAAATTAGACTGCAGCAACTTTGAGCTTTGTTTTGAATTACAGTTTTTTGCAATGGATTATCATTGAGTGTTTTCTGACTCATGCCTGTATTCTGTCAGCACCTCTACAAAGAATCTTATTTCCTTTATCTCTCTCATTCAGAAATAAATTAAGCAAAGAGCTAATTTAGTGTAGTTATATGGAGAGATTTAATATAACATGCAGTGGCTGTAGGCTTTTGTTGCAACCAGTTTCTTTTTTAATGTCACTCCTCTTGTTAATTGAAATCTTCATTTGATCAGACAGTTGGCTCTTATACTCTCTGCCTGCAATCTCAGATATAATAATGTTAACTCTTCCTTTTTGAAACTCAGAACGATGCTTACTAATGCCATGCCTTTTAGTGTACAGGATTGTCCTAATTGTCTACCCTTCTTATGCTTTACTGTAATTCACTTGCTTGTCAAGCTTGATGTAATTTTCACCTTGGTATTTATGGACTAAGAAATTCCAGTTTTCAGACAGGCATTTTTTTGATTTTCCGACAGATTTTTCTGACAGAGAATGATAACACGTACAAAAAGCAGGATGCAATATGTAATTACAGTAAATAGTATATTACATAAATCATAAGAATTGGCTTCTAATTAATAAATTGTCTGGAACAAAATTTTTAGCCAGTTTTCCTCTCCAGGTTTATAATGCTTAGCCAATCATACTTACACTGTGCAACCTATTTTAGGATTTAAAAATCAATTCACCATTCTCTGGAACCATTTTGTCTTGATCAGTCATTTTGAATGATTCACTGAAATTTTCCCTTCCTTAAATGATCTAACTATCTAACCATATGAGCTGTATTTTTGGATTTCCTGCAGAGTAGATTTTTGCCCAGCTTATTTTCTTCTTCTTTCCTCTACGTCTTGATTCACATTCTCCCAGGTAGAAAAAAAAACGTAAGAAGTGTCAGTCTGTCATGCTGTTGTGTTTAGATAATAGCCAGCATGTCCCAATATCTCACCCAGATACTTGTTAAAGGTTGTTAGAGTTTCTGTTTTAACTATATGTGTCAGTATTTGTTCCAGATTCCCACAATTCTTTGTGTAAAGATATGCTTCCTAGCCTCAGTCCGAAATGAACATCTCCTTAATTAACCTCCTTAATGTTATGTTGACCCAAGAAAAAAAATAGACGAAAATGTTGACATTTTTTCAACAAGAAAAAAACAACAATAAAATGTCAACATAAATACTGTAGGAAAGCTATGTCTAGTGTCAATTGCTGTAATGATGCAAATTTAGTATATGTTGTTGGCCCGATGTTGGACAGTAGGAGCATGTTTTTTTGTGTGATTTCCTTATGTTTTTTTCTGTTGCTTGCACACGAGAGGGTAGAATGTCAGTGCATGATCTGCTCAATCAATGCTCCCCTTGTATTATTGCAGGATACTGCAGTGCAAAGCTTAGCAGTTTTCACATTTACCCTGACACGAACATTGACAGTTCCCAGTTTATGAACAGTGCTTATGGGGCTAATGTCTTGTTTGTTCTTGCACTTCACTGCAATTATTTTTCCTTTTCCTAATGCAGCTACTTTTACACTATGGTGAAACCACATAGTTGAATTCACCAGTGTCATGTCGTGTCAATGCCTGATGACCACTTTACATCGTAATCACTATCGCTCAGTTTTAGCAATGGTTCAGTTTCAGTTTGCTGTAAAACTGCCTTTCTATCTTTTCATTTGCCATTGTGTTTTTCATTGGAGGCTCTAGCCGACTCATAAATATTGATGATTTACCTTACAGTTACCATAAGGTATCAGAAAGCATAGAAATATTCCTTTTCTGCAGAATGTTATTTCATCCACTAGATGGCAACAGAATACTTTTCCGAGAATTATTCTGTTTTAACACTATAGAGCATATCATTATACATCACCCCAAACCTAGCTCAGGTTTAACCATACTTACATAAAATTCAGAGCCTGAGTCACATTCGAGGTTAACACAAAGGAGGTTTATTTCCACTGATGTTCTTGAGTATGTGATACACCTTTAAGTTAAACAAATTTTTCTGGATCTGCTTTATCAGTACATTTTGAGAATTTTGAAGACCTGAATTAGGTTCCCACATAATCTTTTCTGCTTAAGAGTAAACAGGTTTAATTCTTTTAGTCTGTCAGAGTACAAAATGTCCTTAAGTCCCGGAATGATCTTGGTTACTCTCCTCTGATAAGCCTAAAGTTCTGCTATGTATTTTTTGTAGTGTGGTGACCAGAAATGCACACACTACTCCAGATGCGGTCTCACTAAACTATTATGTAGTCTGAACATAATATCTCTTGATTTATTTTCAACGGTCTTTAAGAAAACATCAAATTTTATTTGCTTTTTTAATAGGTTTTGCATATTGCTTAGATGATAAAAATTATGTGTAAACATACTACGAAATGCTTTACAGAGACTGCTTCCTGTAGAACAGTATCTCCCATCTTGTATTTATTGGTGTTCCTTTTGCCCACTTATACCACATTGTACTTTTTACTTTTCTGCTTCACATAAATTATAAGTTCTTCATTTTGTTATACATGTATGAACTCAAAACGTACTTTGGTGTTATCACTAGCTTCTGTTTTTATTACTCTGTCTTTATTGACTATAAAGATAAGCTCTAGATAGGCATTATTACTAGTTGGAAACATTATTTGAGATTTTGGTCCATGTTTACAAGATTGCATCACACAATTTCAGCAGATTTGTCAGCTGCACATTAAAGGTGTGAATTTCCTGTTCTGCTGCCTCCCAAAACTACTGGATTCAGATTCGGTGACTGGAAATTCTCAGTATCATGTTTATAAAATAATTCTGTGGCAACTTTTACTTTGTGACATGGTCCTTAATCATACAGTATTGGTAGAAGCCATAATAAGATGTGTAAATTGTTGCCATGAAGGAATGGACATGGTCAGCAACAATACTCAGATAGGTTGTGGCATTCAAGGAATGACTGATTGGTATTAATAGGCCAAAAAAACAAGAAATCCCACACCACCGCTACCTCCAGTCTGGACTGTTCAGACTAGGCAGGTTGAGAGGATGAATTCATACTGTTGGCACCATAATCTGATCCCACCCTCTGTGTGCCTCAGCAGAAATCAAGATTCATCATCCCAGGCTACATTTTTGCTTTGTGCCCTCCCCCTAGAATAACCTTGGGAGGAGTGGAAGTGTTAGATGTGTCAACTTGGGTTGAGCCTACAATGTAAGTACAAAAAGTTAGGATAATGTCACACTTTCTTCTTTACTACTTTTGTACCCTTAAAATAAGAACCTGTAAGGCATTTATAATGTTCTCATGCATGACAACAAATGCTCCATGTAAAACAATTGAGCTTGCACTAAATATATGAAATGCTATATAGGCTGCAGAATATGGCTCTTTTGAAATGTAAATATCCACACACAAACTAAAGGAAAAGCAAGACAGAACTGCCGTTTAGGCACACAATCGTTCATATAACAAGAGCTTGCTGGACTATTCTTCTGAAGCAGAAAATGAAAAGCTGATGCATATGGATTTTTTTAATTTATTGGAGTAATTCCTGAAATAAGCATATAAAAAAGAATATATAATAACAAGGGAAGCTACAAAATTTCATATTGTATGTCTAACACAATGGTTTAACATCCAAGAGTTGACGAATTGAAAGTTGTGAAGCCATCCACAACGTGGACAGTTTCTACAAAATAACCCACATGGGCAGAAAGGAAGAGCCAAAACTTTAGTCATTTACAAGATATTCATTACTCATGTTTCTGTTATACCAGAGACAATTGTTTTAGGGCACCAGTGTGCTTCCTTTACAACTGTTAGCTTCAAGAAGTTAGATTAGCATAAAAAGTTAAGCTAAATGTACAGTGGGTACGGAAAGTATTCAGACTCCCTTCAATTTTTCACTCTTTGTTATATTGCAGCCATTTGCTAAAATCATTTCAATTATTTTTTTTCCTCATTAATGTACACACAGCACCCCATATTGAGACAAAAAAAAAGATTTTTTGAAATTGTTGCAGATTTATTAAAAAAGAAAAACTGAAATATCACATGGTCCTAAGTATTCAGACCCTTTGCTGTGAAACTCATATATTTAACTCAGGTGCTTTCCATTTCTTCTGATCTTGAGATCACCTTTATTTGAGTCCAGCTGTGTTTGATTATACCTTATAAGACCGTACAGCTCACAATGCATGTCAGAGTAAATGAAAATCATGAGGTCAAAGGAACTGCCTGAAGAGTTCAGAGACAGAATTGTGGCAAGGCACAGATCTGGCCAAGGTTACAAAAAAAATTCTGCTGCACTTAAGGTTCCCAAGAGCACAGTGGCCTCCATAATCCTTAAATGGAAGACGTTTAGGACGACCTGAACCCTTCCTAGAGCTGGCCGTGCAGCCAAGCTGAGCTACCGGGGGAGAAGAGCCTTGGTGAGAGAGGTAAAGAAGAACCCAAATATCACTTTGGCTGAGCTCCAGAGATGCAGTCAGGAGATGGGAGAAAGTTGTAGAAAGTCATCCATCACTGCAGCCCTCCACCAGTCAGGGCTTTATGGCAGAGTGGCCTGTCGGAAGCCTCTCCTCAGTGCAAGACACATGACAGGCCACATGGAGTTTGCTAAAAGACACCTGAAGGACTCTGAGATGGTGAGAAATAAGATTCTCTGGTCTGATGAGACCAAGGTAGAACTTTTTGGCCTTAATTCTAAGCGGTATGTAAGGAGACAACCAGGCACTGCTCATCACTTGTCCAATACAGTCCCCACAGTGAAGCATGGCGGTGGCAGCATCATGCTGTGGGGGTGTTTTTCAGCTGCAGGGACAGGACGACTGGTTGCAATCAAGGGAAAGATGAATGTGGCCAAGTACAGGGATATCCTGGACAAAAACCTTCTCCAGAGTGCTAAGGACCTCAGACTGGGCCGAAGGTTTACCTTCCAACAAGACAATGACCCTAAGCACACAGCTAAAATAACGAAGGAGTGGCTTCACAACAACTCTGTGACTGTTCTTGAATGGCCCAGCCAGAGCCCTGACTTAAACCCAATTGAGCATCTCTGGAGAGACCTAAAAATGGCTGTCCACCAACGTTTACCATCCAACCTGACAGAACTGGAGAGGATCTGCAAGGAGGAATGGCAGAGGATCCCCAAATCCAGGTGTGAAAAACTTGTTGCATCTTTCCCAAGAAGACTCATGGCTGTATTAGCTCAAAAGGGTGCTTCTACTAAATACTGAGCAAAGGGTCTGAATACTTAGGACCATGTGATATTTCAGTTTTTCTTTTTTAATAAATCTGCAACAATTTCAAAAATTCTTTTTTGTCTTTCAATATGGGGTGCTGTGTGTACATTAATGAGAAAAAAATGAATGTCAATGATTTTAGCAAATGGCTGCAATATAACAAAGAGTGAAAAATTGAAGGGGGTCTGAATACTTTCCGTACCCACCATATTTTTTTTCTATAATGTGCTTTGTGTTTTGCACGCAAACTAAAAATGTCTCAGTTCTTAACATTTTGTCATATAAATTATTAGGTGATTGATTGAATTTTGTATTTTGTGTAAAAGAAAAAATGTACAAACCAGCAATGTAAAAATGAAAGGATTATATTACTGAAAAAATGAAGTAAACGTTTACAGAGTAACAGCAGAGCTGCACTGTAGGACTTCACCCTGGTTCCCAATTCTCTGAATGGTATTTGTATGTTCTTATCATTTTCTTACACATCATAAGGAAATTTATGGTGGTTTGACTAATGTCTGTAATTGTTTCAGCATTAGTGAATCTGGTTGTCTAAATACTGTATATACTCATGGAGAAGTTCTCCCGTAGATAATTCAGGACTTGATTTTACTGTATAATTTCTGGTATTTTATAATGTCAGTCGTATAAGTCGAATGCGGAAAAGTCAAGCTATCGTTACAAGGGATTATAATATGCTAACGCCCACCTGAGAGAGTAACCACGGAGCACACAGCCTTTTTTTTCTATGTGGGTCCGGCAATGCGCTGTATCAGCGTGTGCTGCTAACCTCTCTCCCTCTCTCTCTCTCTCTATTGTGCCTGAATACCTGAACTACTCCAAAGCAATGTTTGCACTGATTTGTGTTTTTTTGTATCTCACATCCTCATACACCTTTATTGTAAGACCATCCCTTAAATGATGGACCGTTTGATCAGAAGAAAATATGAAGCTGGTTTTAAATTAAACTTCATTGAAGTTGTGAAAGAAATTGGTAACTGCGCTGCTTCAACAAAATTCGATGCGTCTGAGAAACTAATGCAGGATTTGGCAAAAAGATGTAAAAAAAAATGTAAGTGTTGCATTTTTGAATGGGCATATAAGTCGGGGTCTGATTTTATGATCGATTTTTTGGGTTTCAAGACCCGACTTATACGTGAGCATACAGTGCATCCGGAAAGTATTCACAGGGCATCAATTTTTCCACATTTTGTTATGTTACAGCCTTATTCCAAAATGGATTAAATTAATTTTTTTCCTGAGAATTCTACACACAACAACCCATAATGACAACATGAAAAAAGTTTACTTGAGGTTTTTGTAAATTTATTAAAAATAAAAAAACTGAGAAATCACATGTACATAAGTATTCACAGCCTTTGCTGAGTACTTTGTCGATGCACCTTTGGCAGCAATTACAGCCTCAAGTCTTTTTGAATATGATGCCACAAGCTTGGCACACCTATCCTTGGCCAGTTTCGCCCATTCCTCTTTGCAGCACCTCTCAAGCTCCATCAGGCTGGATGGGAAGCGTTGGTGCACATCCATTTAAGATCTCTCCAGAGATGTTCAATAGGATTCAAGTCTGGGCTCTGGCTGGGCCACTCAAGGACATTCACGGAGTTGTCCTGAAGCCACTCCTGTGATATCTTGGCTGTGTGCTTAGGGTCGTTGTCCTGCTGAAAGATGAACCGTCGCCCAAGTCTGAGGTCAAGAGCGCTCTGGAGCAGGTTTTCATCCAGGATGTCTCTGTACATTGCTGCAGTCATCTTTCCCTTTATCCTGACTAGTCTCCCAGTTCCTGCCCCTGAAAAACATCCCCACAGCATGATGCTGCCACCACCATGCTTCACTGTAGGGATGGTATAGGCCTGGTGATGAGCGGTGTTTGGTTTTCTCCAAACGTAACGCCTGTCATTCACACCAAAGAGTTCAATCTTTGTCTCATCAGACCAGAGATTTTTGTTTCTCATGGTCTGAGAGTCCTTCAAGTGCCTTCTGGCAAACTCCAGGCGGGCTGCCATGTGCCTTTTACTAAGGAGTGGCTTCTGTCTGGCCGCTCTACCATACAGGCCTGATTGGTGGATTGCTGTAGAGATGGTTGTCCTTCTG
This sequence comes from Polypterus senegalus, assembly GCF_016835505.1. Classification (NCBI taxonomy): domain Eukaryota; kingdom Metazoa; phylum Chordata; class Cladistia; order Polypteriformes; family Polypteridae; genus Polypterus; species Polypterus senegalus. The sequence goes on from NC_053161.1 coordinate 51,311,549, forward strand.
GAAGGTTCTCCTCCCTCCACAGAGGACCTCTGGAGCTCTGACAGAGTGACTGTCAGGTTCTTGGTCACCTCCCTGACTAAGGCCCTTCTCCCCCGATCGCTCAGTTTAGATGGCCAGCCAGCTCTAGGAAGAGTCCTGGTGGTTTCGAACTTTTTCCACTTACGGATGACGAAGGCCACTGTGCTCATTGTGACCTACAAAGCAGCAGAAATTTTTCTGTAACCTTTCCCAGATTTGTGCCTCGAGACAATCCTGTCTCGGAGGTCTACAGACAATTCCTTTGACTTCATGCTTGGTTTGTGCTCTGACATGAACTGTCAACTGTGGGACCTTATATAGACAGGTGTGTGCCTTTCCAAATCATGTCCAGTCAACTGAATTTACCACAGGTGGACTCCAATTAAGCTGCAGAAACATCTCAAGAATGATCAGGGAAAATAGGATGCACCTGAGCTCAATTTTGAGCTCCATGACAAAGGCTGTGAATACTTATGTACATGTGATTTCTCAATTTTTTTATTTTTAATAAATTTGCAAAACCTCAAATAAACTTTTTTCACGTTGTCATTATGGGGTGTTGTGTGTAGAATTCTGAGAAAAAAATGTATTTTAATCCATTTTGGAATAAGGCTGTAACATAACAAAATGTGGAAAAAGTGATGTGCTGTGAATACTTTCTGTATGCACTGTATATGGTACATACTAAGATGGACTGGTGTGATAGGTGCCTGGTCACAGTTACAGGTAATCTAACCTAGATACCATTAAAATATCTGACTACGCCACCCAGTTTATATTAAGAGACTGGGAACTCTTGAGATTTACAGAAAATAGCACACAGGTTTCTTTAAATTGGGTGGTGAGTAAACACACAATGAAGAAACGGCAGCAATTTCAGGAAAAGAAGCAGTAGATTGTATTACACAAGATGATATAAAGTATGGGTGGCACGGTGGCCCAGTGGTAGTGCTGCTGCCTCGCAGTTAGGAGACCCGGGTTCACTTCCCGGGTCCTCCCTGTGTGGAGTTTGCATGTTCTCCCCGTGTCTGCGTGGGTTTCCGCCGGGCGCTCCGGTTTCCTCCCACAGTCCAAAGACATGCAGGTTAGGTGAATTGGCGATTCTAAATTGTGTTTGTGTGTGTGTGTCCTGTGGTGGGTTGGCACCCTGCTCAGGATTGTTTTGTTGGCTGGGATTGGCTTCAGCAGACCCCCGTGACCCTGTGTTTGGATTCAGCGGGTTGGAAAATGGATGGATGGATATAAATACACTAAAAGGATAAAGTAACATAAGAATCTAACAATATCAGAAACAAAGACCCTTTTTAAAAAAGAAAAGCACACAGTCTACACTCTAAACTGTTAACAACATTAAATGGAGGATACAACCTTTAGTGGTGCAGAACCCTGTTTGCGCACTGTGTTACCCCAACAATCGTCCTAATGTCCACAGATGCACTTTCTTCACCAGATGCTCGTTTCCCATCAGAAATTTTGCAAACTGTTGAATTCCTGTCAGCGTCTCTTCCTCATGGAGTGAGTGTTCTCTCTTTTTTTCCACTCTGGGCTCCATGTGTTAACCTAGGCACACCTCGCTCCTCATCCGTCAGCTTCATTTGGTCCTTTCGTGAGTCTTCCTCCTCTTGCTGGACCCACAACTGGTGTCTCTCTGATGGAACAGTCTCTTCCTCCCTAGAGGTAGATGTTGCTGTCTGTGTGCCTTGCGTCATACCAGCCACCAACCCTCATCTCCCTGCAAGCCCCTGTGCTCTGCGTGAGTGGTCTTGACAGCGTTCTCAGTGGATTGTCCCTCACTCCTGTTTTCTACTGCCCAGAAGTTTAAATCTCCTTCAGTCCCTGCCTAGATCAACATGACGATTGATTAAACAATGACACATATCAATTTTGTGAACTTGACAAATAATCCAAACACAGGTTAAACAAAAAGTATTATTGCCAACTATTAAGGAGTACACATATGCTATTTAGAACCCTATGTCCCCAGACATGTTAATTTTCAAGCCAGGTAAATACAAACATTTTCCAGGGAAGGAGGCAGTTCTGTTACCACAATATTGAATTGAATGTATGTTAAAGCAATTCAAACTTCAAAGCAGGTGACTCATTTGCAAGACAGTAATTATTTATGTCCTTTAGTCCAGTGTTTCCCAACCTCGGTCCTGGGGGCACACTAGGGCTGCAGATTTTTGTTCCAGCCAGCTTCTGTTTTTAATTGATCTCCTGGGCTAATTAAGTGTTGTGTTATTTCCCCAAGTTCTGTGTTTTGGGAACAATACATAATTTAGAAAACTAAGTTTAGTAAAATATATATATATATATATTAAAATGTACCAAGCAGTTATATGGGAATAATGTATTTTTTTCTTTTTAACAATATTTTCATCTTGATTTTCAATCTACTTTTCTAGGTGATCTAATTGTTTAATTAATCCATTATTTACTAATTAGTGGGTCTGACTCTAAAATAGTCGCAGCCTTTCATGATTCAGTGTTGTTTGCCAGTGTGTCTGCGCTGCTCATTTTTAATTGTCATTAAAAAGATACAATGAAGGGGGAAAACATCACAGAGGAAGGGCTAAATATAATGAAATCAACAAATGAGAGTTAAGCATTTAAATCTATAGCAAAAGCAGAACTATTTGTAAATGTCTTATAAATGTAAAAATCATGCTGCTGTGCTTCTCTGAATGTAGAATAAGAGAAAAAAAACAGCTGATTAAATGAGATCAGTGCTATAAGCTGTTATCACTGATTAGGAATCTGCTTGGAACAAAAACCTGCAGCCACAGTGGGCCCCCAGGACCGAGGTTGGGAAACACTGGTTTAGACAACCATCACAATAATCAGTAACAGGATTATTCAGGCAATGGGTGCCTATTGCCCCTTCATCTACTGAGTTTTAAATATAATATTTACAGGTTTATTTGCCTAAGAGGAAAAGGAAACCACCCAGTGTACAAAAAATGTTCCCCTCTGACATCGGTACTCCAAGGTTGCTTTCTACTTTGCATTCACTGCTACTAAAACAACCTTTGGCTTACTGCAGTTCTCATTGGACTAAGTAGGATCACAAATGGATGGATGGAAGTATGTGCGAGATTGCGTCAGAGAAAAACAACAGGTTTTGATCTGATACTGAAATTCTTTCAACAGTCAAGAAATTACTTTTATCAACAATACAGTACATTAAATATTTTTTTGGGTTTTTTTGGATGTACAATGCCCAAGTTTTTAGAAAAATAGCTTGAGAAGAAATTTTCTAGCAGTGGCTGACTAAAAGTTACACTTACGGTAAAGTCGGTGCACATCATAAATAGGAAACGCAAGTCACATGCATTTAGTTTTTGAATTGATAAATCTCTTGACCAATGAATGAATCGGTCACATGTGACATTTGTTTCTATGTTATGATATGTGCTGATTTTCTGGTAGCATCTATTTAACAATATTTTCTCACAAAATGCCTGTGTTTTACACATTTTGAGAATAAGAGCGCATAGCTGACACGTGTATTATGCGAAACAAGTAACATAAGATATTTTTTCTTTATTCCTTGGACAATTTTCACTCATTTTCCAACATTGGTCATCATAGGCTTGTATGATATTACAAACTTTTTTATCTCCTTTCTGCATGAAAAAATGACATTAACATTTGTTTTTGGGAAACACTACAACCCATATAGGAAAAATAACTAAGCTAAGGAAGAATCAACACTAAACAGCTCTCATTTAAAACTGCAACCAGAAGAAATAAGAAATACTATATTGCCAAAACATCAGTTGAATTTAGAGTAGATGTAATAAACTTGTGGTGTGTACAGTTAAATATTTTTATTTATAAACTTTTGGACAGCATGGTTTAGCTTCCCTTCAACACTGAAAAGAAAAAAAGTGTTCCAACAGAAATGAACATTAAATTACCTGAAACCCTGAATGGATGATCATATTGGATGACATTTTAGAGAAGAAAAATCAAACAAAATCAAACATTGTATGACAGTGAACACTAGATGATGATCAAAAAAGCTTTAATTGTCATGACATACTCTAGATTTGCTGCCAGCTACTGAATAATAATTTTGGAGATTATACATCTTAACAAAGTCTGTATAAAAGGCACAAGAATCAACAAGCCATTGAAAAATAAAAAACAAAAGTCTTGAAAAATGTTAAACTAGTGAATACATTTAATATCTGGGCACTGTGTAGCACAATGCAGGCTTTAAAAAGCCCTTCAAAGATATACTCTACTTCAGATATGCTGAAAAGAAAATGAGAAGTGTAGCATAGAGGTTAAGTACATTAGACCTTTATGTTAAAAATGATTTGAGCTGTCTAGCTTGCAAGACATTCAGATGAAATGACACACCAGGGTAACACCAGGTAGACTAAGTCCGACAGTTGGCCTCCAAGAGAAAGGGATAGAGACTCTGGCTATAGCAGTCCTTCAGGTGCTAGTCTGGCAATGCAAGGGCTGCTGGGGGTGGTACACAATATATGTATGCTGCAGGTTAACCACACCAGCATAACAGAGAGAGGGACAGAGATGCAGGCCATAAAAAGACAAGAAATGGCATATTGGTAAGTTCAAAGTGGATGTAATTACATTATTGTATGAAATCTTAAATAGTTTAAGTTAACAATGTTGGACAGCATGCCTCACTTTCCCTTTCACAGTAATGAACAGCAGAATTGAACAACTGATAAACACACTGGAGAAAAATCACAATCACAAACATTGTTCTGCGTATATTAGATTTTTTTTTCTGGTAACTCAGCTGGCTATCTATCTTCTCCTGAGTAAAGAAAGCTATCTGCAGGTCAATGGTCTCATTGACGGAACGAGAAGTTTATTGAGGACCTGAAAATAACAGATGTTTAAACGCAAAAGGAATGTCATATTTGAGTAATGGCAATCATAGATGGTGTGCCATTGTGGCAATTGAGAGTAATTCTTCTGGATGAAAGGGGGTGTGTAATAACCAACAGCAGTAAGAATTCCCTGGAAAGTCTGGTTGTGCTAATGCCTGATAATATTAGATAATGGACATATTAGAGAAAGGACAGAGAATGACATTGTATTTCAATTGGATCATATCAAGGCCTTTAACTCTAAGAAGGCTTGAAAGCTGGGGACTTTTATGTTTCAGCTAGGGTCTCTTCCCTCACTCAAGTGTGTTCTTTGTTTATTTAATATTTTTGTTATCTTTCAAAGATTATTTTTTGTTATGTCATGAATTCAGTTTTTAGTTTTGTTTTGTCTGAATTGTATTTATGCAATATCATTATTTTTATTGTGTTTATTAATTATTTGGTAATTTCTTTTTATTTTAAACAAGGCAGAGTGGTAGCTCTGAAGCTAAGGACCTGTACTTGTGTCGGGAAGGTTGCTGGTTCAAATCCCATTACTGCCATAAGCGATGTTACTCTATTGGGCCCTTGAGCAAGGCATATAAAAATACTCAAAAACATTTATGTAATGTATTTAGTTATATGTCCTGTCCCCTTTATATAGAATTCCAAGGGACGGAGCCAACAGAACATTCATTTGGAGACCACTCTGTGCTTAATTATTCCAGGTAGAAGGACAGGTCCTATACATTGGCTTTGAGTGGAAAAGGCATTATTGTGAGTATTTTTATTCTAGTTTATGAATTTATTGCTGTATTTTTGCAGTTACATAGATATTTGGACTGTAGATTTGATGTGTTTGGGCCATATTTTAGGCAAACTCTTTTTTGCCAACTTTTGACTCTGCTTTATTTTTTGAAAAGAAAACCCCACATTTTTAGCAATCAACCTTAAAATTTGTAAAGAGCCGCAGTTTTTACAGTTTCTCTTACTCTTTATCAACTTTTATTCTCTAAAGAAGACTCTTTTTTGTTATGCTTTTGTAGGTAAAAGTCAACTTATAGTTTGGGGAAAAGCCATGTTGTATACTGGACATCAGGAAAACCTAGATTTTGGAATCAAGTTTATATTTGGGGTTGATCCTGAGGAGCTTGAGGTTCCATTCAAGAAGCCTGGTCTCACCTCATTACATCTTGTAGAATATTTTGGGCAACCAGAAAATCAAAGAATGAGCATTATTGGCACGGTATTTAACATTAGTCATGTTCTTCACAGACGCAAGAACAAGAAGCAATAAAAATAAAGAGACAAGCAAAGAATCAGACCTGGATATCTGTGATACATGCTTGCATGTGCAGAAGTCTGTGGGCATGGCTACACAAGATATAAAGCAGTCATAATGAGGCCTTTATCTCAATGCGAATTTGATATTATGAATCATGAAATGCTTTCTGAACTCTGTGTGGATGGAAAGAAACTTCCTGACATTTTTGGATATAGCTACTTGAACAATATTGAAATTCATGAAAGAAACAAACACACCAACCACAAATCAAGCAGTGAAAAAAAGAAACTTTGAAACCTCAGCATAGACTGGGCATTTGAGGTCACGACATTCTCTATAATCTTCATGTGCATAAGAAGTCAAGCCCCGCTGAGTTTTTTTATTAAAGCTTAAGGACTGTGGTGTTACAATATCTCATTTCACAGTTTATTAAGCTCAATACTATCCCCACATCAAAGCAGTTGTATGCTTGCCGTATTGACAGTTAAGACTTATTAACATAAGTGTATAATATTTCAGAGTGTTCAGTGGCACAACAATTCAGGGTCTAGCCCTGCTGCCTTCCAATTCTAGGGATGCAGGTGACATTTACAATTGAATCACTGACTCTGTGTAGTTCTCCTTGTTTCTGAGTGGATTTTCTCAACCCTTCTTTTCTTTATTTTTAATAATGTCCCAACAATATACATTCAAGTTAATCGTGGTTCAGCATTATTCTGGTACAAGTGCTGGCAATGGACATATAGCCTGTCCATTCTGTAGGATAGAGTCCTGCTACCTTGTGATTAACAAACTGGGTTTAGAAGGTGAATTAGTTGAATAAACTTTCACACAAATCCCCTTTCGAAAGCATGGATTCAAAACAGCTACATCAGTGATATTAGCAAATCATTCATTTGAATAGATTTATTGGGGCATTACTGTCACATTGTCACTCTCTGACACCATGATTAATGAAGTATAACTACTTTACCTTGAAACGTCTGTCTAATTTTGTTGCCGATGTCGATTCACCCACAACAGTTTGCTGATTCTGATCATTCTACATCTCAGCTAATTGTACAGCATTACAATTACTTATACTCTTTGCTGCATAATATAATAGACATGTAAAGTTTAGATACCAAAGAAAGGTGTGAAGGAAATGGCGACCCAGCCAGGGTGGTTGATGGTAATCCAGTATAACAGATGCAGTGGAGGACTGCCTGCTAACCCAATATGTTCCTCTCATACACTGGGTAGCAGTGTATTTTTGCTTTTACTTTGGTTTGGACCCGAAGGTCTGTATAGGGAAATGTAGTTGGTGTGTGTAGCCCCATTGGGCACCTCTGGAGCCACTGGAGGAAGTTCTTAGGGGTGGCGGACTTCTTATCTGTTTGACTTTAAAGTGCTTCTGAGGTATGCTTCCAATGTACCAGACGTATTCCTGGGCCCAGTTTCAAAGGAACCCTATCTTCCTGAATCAGATCGAATGTAGTCAAGAGGAGAGTAGGGTTAAAAATAGTTATTTGTGAAAGAACATTGTGTATTGACAGGAGGATTGATAAAGAAAGGATCATCTGAACCAGATACTGGGTTTTAACATCTATCTGGGTTTTGAGACACCCCCTATCAACCACAACTCCCAATTAAGAAAGACATTACTTTGTACCTGTGCCAATGATGTCTTTCCAAAGCTGTAATCTAGTACTCCATTAAGTAAGTATGACATAAACAAATTCTTCTAAATATTTAGAATCATTTTCAGGGCTGGATGATGACAATAATCATCAAAATACAAAGCGTTAAGTACATAATTTTGTGCCAAAATGATGAATAATAATTTTGGAGATTCTACACTTTGATAAATTATGTATACAAGACTGATCTAAGAACAAACAATCAATGGAGTGATGATATCCAAATGATAAATGCAGGGAGTACATTTAATATCTGTGCACTGTACAGCACAACTCATGTTTTAAAAATTCCATCAAATGTTGATGTATGTCAGATCACTTGAAAGGCAAAGGAAAAGTGTGGCATCAGTCAGAAGTGAAGTAAAAATATGTCTGAATATTATTATTTAACAAGCCTTTTTCCAGTAACCTATATTCTACAGAAGTTATTAAAAATATTAGGGGGTGTCCATCTAACAATATCTTGTAAGGAGAAAGGATATAATAATAGCACAGGGAAGACTTAAGTCTCATATTTGACCTCCCTTTTCTATAGTATTTGCCATGTGCCCCATCAGGCAGGTTCATCAGCTTCAGCATGAGTCAGACAGAAAAATGCAATCTGGGTGGAAGTAGGTTATGCTCTCCCAGTAGACTAGGAGACAGGCAATGCAAAGTCAACAGAACTTGACATGTGAATAACATTTACATTCTTTTGCTTAGCAGATGCTTTTGTCCAAAGCAGCTTTAAAAAAACCTCAACATAACTGAGTAATCATCAGTCTGGGGGACTCTTTGAGAACATGTGTTACAGGACAAGGTTACAAAATTGAGGCGGGCATATTTATGTGCAATGCCAGAAATTGAAACATTTAGTTGTAGAAATAAACATATGGAACTCTACTGTTCCCACATAGCCGAAACCTGGCCTTTTATAGGTAGCAAAACCTGAGATGTGCATGGAAGTGATTGAGATTTTTTTTTTCTGGGGCTTGGTTAAAAGTGACCTCAGGTTGGGGATTAACAACACCTGGAAGGTAGAGGTTAACTGAGTCTAGATTTAAAATGATTGTGGGCAAACATCCAATAGGTGAGGGCAAGAGCAGTCATAGACTTGAAAAAGTAAGTGATATGGAGTCTTTAGTCAATATATAATCTTTTACAATCTATGTTTAGTATATACTTAAATGATGTTGAAACAATAAATTATTGAAACATAAAGGAAATGGCTGAAGGTAACTAAAGGATTAACTAAACGTGGCTTAAAGCTTGAGCACATGAGGTCTGCCTCACCTTACAGGAGCCACCAATTTAATTACTAAGGTTAAAATGAAGCAAATGAGTAATGGACACCCCTTTAAAAACGAGGACAAACTAATGAGAAAGCCCAAACACCCCTATTATGAGGTGATGATAAGATCAACGGGAAAACCCATAACCCCTATTAACGAAGCGATGTTTAGAACAATGGAAGAATCAACATGTACAAGAAGTTACTAGTGGCTGTAGTCGATTGGCTAAGATGATAGAATTCTGCATATTAAGAGTCAAATGATGAGATGCATTAATATGGTAATGATAATAGAAAAATATAAAAAGGAGTTTGTTGTTTAATTAATTGCCCACTCCATGGACTGAGACATTTGTGCATATATATATATGTTCAAATAAAGAACTGTTCTGTATTCTCATCAGGTCTCCGTGAATGACTTCTTTGGAAATGGAGGAAAGTTTTTTTCTACAATGGAAAAGGGACTGCAAATTTTGACATCATGCCACCCAACAGAAAACATCGAATTTCAGTAGCCATTCAGGCAGACAAAGGCAGACTCAAGGTTCAAGACTCATGTTTTCTGTTATTTAGTCTTTCTCCTTATGATCATCTACCTCTTCAGTAGTTTCTATTTTGTTATCCTTTTTTTTTTTTTGGTGTTTTACTGCAGAAGGTTGCCATGAGTGCTACATTCCTAAAACAATCTAGTTATGAATAATAATGATCAGGATAAGTTAAAAAATAGAAGAAAATCCCTCTATTGTAAGCTTGTTTATGGGGTTAAACTGAGGAAATTTCACAAACCAAAGTTGTTTTATTAACCCTGAATGTGTTTTTAACTGGTGTGTCTGAGTAGCAAATACTAGCTTGCACTTTCCCAAATAGCACAGTTTTTACTTATACATTTTAGTTGAATAGATTGATAAATCTGAATCTCCAAAAGATTATGAAAGCATATTTAGTGCACACGGTGCTGTTCCTGCCTTGCAGTATCTATTTTAACATGAAAACTTAATATGTCAGTCTAAGGCACTGGGGAATATATTTTTCCTTAAAGAACTATATTAAATATGCCAATCATAGTCATGTCCTTTTCCAAACATTACTCCTCCATTACTAGTGGTTCCCAACCTTATGTATGCCCCACACCCCTATAAAATGTTTGATTTATATCCGCACCTCCCTACAAAAGTAATATCACATTTGAAGATGAACCATATATAGTAATGCCGGTGAACAAATGGAACTCAAAAAAATAAGCTTTTAAACTTAAATATAAATTGAGCAATTTACCCTTATCAGTTTCAATAGTCTTGTAAATGTGTCCTACATGGAGATTAAACACTCACTTGACAGTCTGGGGGTTGACATCAAGTGCCAAATGACTCATGATCAGTGATTGAGGGATTTGGGGGATTGGAGACCCCCATGAAGGAATGTGTGCTAGTGAGCTGCTAAACAATGATACACAATTGATGAGCTTAGTCTCCTGATAACAAAAACAGAAGTGCCATTCATTTAAAAACACTGCCCTACTGTCAAGACCAGCAGCATAAGACATGGGCTAAGTGTAAGAAGCAGGTGTTACCTACAATTCAGTCTCCCTTATCCCCACTGGCAAAAATGTCAACCAACCTTCAAAATGAGTGACTTTTGCAATCAGGGCTTGCACAGAAATTAATATTAGACCTTCCTCTTCTGAATGGACCATTGCAATGTCCAAATTCCATTCCCTTGAAAAAGTTATTCTCCTCCATGAATGCTCCGTCCACAGCAAGGAACCCACGAGATCCCGTGTTTTTGTGGCTCATTCACAAGTGATAATTGCATGTACAGTGCTTGAGTCTTTTCATAATACAGAAAGGAGCACTAACTATTAAATGACCTACAAATGACTAGACACTGCTTGCACCTCAATAAAGTCGGACAATGCACCTCACCCAATTGTGGCAAATTGTGATGCTGCCTTCTTTTTTGCACCTCCTAAAATGCCATCTTGCAAGTCTCACATTACAAAAATTTGCACATTCCCAGGTTGGAAACCTCTGTCCTACACCATCAAAGTTTATTTTACACAGAATAGTCAATTAACAAGGTGAGCATTAAATGGAATGCACATTTTCTGTGCATGTTGTAATTTTGTAAACTGTAATGTGTTTAAATATGTAATTAATGTTTCACTGTGTCCATTTTAGGTTCGGCACCCAGCCTCATCACATCCTGTACAGAAGTTGCATGGTTAGTGTGTGAATGCAGCATATCTGTTATTACTGGGATAGGCTATAGCTCCCTATAGCCATAAAACAGAAGATGCAGGTTCAAAAATTGGGGTGATGGATTTTGCTTTAGAACCCAAGATTGGTTTCAATTTTCTACTTTAATTCATTTCATGGAAAAAGTTGTATCAAGATAAAATGGGCAGAGAGGAACTGAAGATAACAGACCAGAGATGGATGAGACAAGAATTAGAGTTTATAAACCTAGCTGGGGGTGTTACTAATTAAAAACAAAATATTCTTTACCTGAAAAGATGATAGTCAATACTGAAAGTAAAAAAAAGTGAAAATCTTTTCTTCTTAGGAAAAACAAAAGTCAGTAACTCACACCTCAAACATTTTCTATTAATCCAAAATCTAACACTGTAATAATAGCTAGAAACCAATATAGGAAACCCCAAAAACTGTAGCACCCAAGACAAACAAGTTAGCATCCTGCCAACATATGAGATATTTTTGAGAACCTTAAAATGGAAGAATGACTTAAATAGGTAGAACTAAAGATAAAAGATTTTAAAACCAAACCAGAATGACCATATTTATGACATAAGCTAACAGTGCTTTTGAATAATGTCAGTAGCAAATTAAGGCCTTAAAGGACGCAGTGGATAGAGGTTTAAGTTGCAAAATATCTCATAATTAGTGGCTAGCGTATTGAAAAGAACATTTTACTTATTAAAATATTTTTTATTAAATCATTTACATTTTAAGAAACTTACAGTAAAGGGTAGTTTTTTTTAAATACAATATTCTGCAGAGTTGTGTCATGGTCTTAGCAAGATAAAAAATGACAGATGTGCTGTTTTCTTCATGTTATCTGTTGTTTTTCTTGCTGTCAGTTATCAGAAGCTTGGTGTAGAATGTCCCAATTCATTTTAGTCAAGTCTTAAGAGTTTTTTTTTTTTTTTTACAGGTGTCATTTTTGTTCTTACAAATTTTTATTGTTATTTACCATAGGTGCCCCCATACAGTTCATGGCATCAGTGTTTGTTAATAACTATGAGAGGCAGCAGTGGTTTGAGGTGTGACATCACGGTGCCACTATTATAAAAGACAGTGGCATGCGCATATTTGTGTTCCAACAATGATGGACGGATTAAAAGGAAGAAGTCTACGTGACCATCATCATCATCAAGCCCTTCCGTGAGAATCCTAAATCCAAAGAGGACTGTTTCATTTATGTTAGGTAGAATGCCCAGAGGGGACTGGGCGGTCTCATGGTCTGGAATCCCTACAGATTTTATTTTTCTCCAGCCGTCTGGAGTTTTTTTGTTTTTCTGTCCCCCTGGCCATTGAACCTTACTCTTATTCGATGTTAATGTTGATTTATTTTGTTTTATAATTATGTCTTTCATTTTTCTATTTTTTAATATGTAAAGCACTTTGAGCTACTGTTTGTATGAAAATGTGCTATATAAATAAATGTTGTTGTTGTTGTTGTTGTTGTCTGCACTTTAGAACAACAATCTTATGTCTTATGATAACATTTGAGCTAAAGCAACTTTAAAAAAACAAATAAATCATTTTTGTTTGCTGTGGAATTCTGTATAATGTTTTGTTAGAGTGATATAGTAGGTCCACTGCTCAGAAATAGGTGACAGATTTTTAATAAACAAATAAATGAATGATCGGCTCGATCTCTGTGGGTGTGAATGCTCACGCAGCAGAGGGAGGTTGGTGAGTTAATTGAGGCGAGACACACGTGCATGTAAGGGTGCGGTCTGTCTCAATTGCTTCATTGGCTTTCCACAGTTTGTGATCAGAGTGCTGCAAACACAGAAGCAGATAAAAAGGGAGTCAGCACAGTAAGAAGGGGATGAGAAAAAAAGAGGAAAATTAGCCTGACCAGCAAAAGAAAGATGAGCAAGACATGAAGAGAGAGCAAGAGCGCCCATGCTGCAGGGAGCAAGAGGCAGGGGGTCGGGAGTGAGCTTCATGGCTGCAGGATCCTGAAGCTGAAGAAAGAGAGCTCCTACTGAGTGATTGCCAGGGAGTAGGAGTGGCCTGTTTGATGGCATCTCCTGCAAGGGCAGAGTGTGAGTGGCGGGAGAGGTGTGTGTGTGGCTCAACAGGTTGTCCCGCAGACGCCAATGAAAGGGTGGCAGGGAACAGAGCCAGGATATGAAGTTTGACTGCATTTGTTGGTTGGTGTTCTGAATCGGATAAGGGGAGGAAGTGCCAGGTTTTTATAAAGAGCAGTATTTCGGGGTCAAAGTTTTGTGGATCATCTCTGATTTTAACCTTGGATTTTAATGGATTATTTATTGGTTTTTAATCTTCACCTTGTTTTTATGGATTCTTTATTTATTGAACATTTTGAACACTGCATTTATTGGGACACTGGTTTTGTTTTGAATTGTTTTAAATAAATAAAGCACTTACACACCCAGCCCTTGCTATATGTGTGTTGTGTAATCATCTGCTGGCTCATCCTTGGGAACATTATTGGTGGTAGCAGGTTCAAGAGGCTCCCTGGAAGGACCTGATAGCATGGGGCCAACACATAACGTCACAGAGGTATTATGAAAAAAGAAAACAACCGAGTTACAACCTTGCCCGGATGTTTACACTAGAAATTTGGAACGTTTTGGTTTAGATGAAAGTTTTTTGTGCATCAGACCCTTTGTGTGTAAAATACCTATTCTTCTGGCATGTCCTAAATGACTAATGCTTTATCTCTGCAACTGAAACCCCTCAAAAGTACATTTGAAGAAACACACTTGACAAGTGGGATTGGGCTCTAGCATATAAATGTGTTCAGACTACTGAAAGTTCCCTATTAAAGAGTATAAAGCAATTCATTTCTGATATTAACATCTAAATAAGAGTTTAAAAAGTTGATAATTGGGAACATTCAGGATATTGTCATTCTCATTCTTGATTTTGCTCATCACAGGATGTTCAAAACAAGTGACCATTATTAAACTAAAGATACTAAATAAACCTAAAAAAATGAATTCATATTTACATGGCTAGCACAGTGGCACAGCCTTATAGATTATACATCTTTATTTTGAATCTCATGCCCAGACATTGTCCGTGTGGAGTTAGCAACTTTTCCTCCTATATTTGTCTGTGTTTTCCTCTTTATCAGCTTTTCCTCTTACAGAAATATGCACAGTAGGTTAGCTGGTCATTCTGAATTGGTTCCCATGTGAGTTTTGTGACTTAGATGGCAGGCAACCAGGATCTGGGATCTTAATACAGGGACTGGGAGAAGAAACATTTGTAAGAAACTAGTAGGGTCAAAGCCGTTAAATTAGTACTAAATTAAAACACCAAATCCTAAACGTAATTCAGTCAAAGGCAGACACAAGAAATCGTAACCCTGATTGATAAATTCACAAAGTCGGACCACAGAGTCTTTAAGAGAGTTTTTCACAATTTTGGACAAGGTTTTACACTCGGTTCCTTTTTATGTATTGTCATGCCAGTGATGTCACATAGCATGATGATTGCTGCCAGGGGGCGTGATCAATAACACAAAAGGGAAGGACCGTTTATTAACTTCTTTGTAATGATGACTCAGATAAACTCCCACTGTCAACCTCGGATGACATTTGGTAAAGTACTCTACCTAAGGTGAAATCACCATATTTGCAAGCTGTTTATGCTGCTATAGCATCTATGGTACTGTCCCCCTGTAGTTTTTTCCCTGAGATACAGATTTCCTCACAGGACCAAGACACTATAAATGACACTGTAAGATACTGAAGAAAACAGAGTTGGAGTCAGTGTAAATTGGGTGGGTGAACGTTCACACTGCACAAGTTAATTAGTTGAAAGTTTTCAAAAATACTTTTGTCTAGTGATGCCTCCTTTTGCTCCCACGTGTAGCCGGGTTTGGTGTGAGCACCATGTCCAATGTTGATTCTTGCCTTATGCCCAGTGCTGCTGGGATAGGTTGTAAAAATCCTACATTCAGGATTAACCAGGACTGGAATCTATGGATAAAGTGGGTTTGAGAAAGCTATAATTGTATAAGTAGCCATTTCACTGTGTCAGATGAGTTTATATGGTGGAAAAATGATAAACAAGACCTGCATTCAAAAATTGTTTTAATTTGCAGTTATCATTTAGCCACTCATTAAATGATTGGTTGCAGAATAAAACAGCAATAATTGGAGCCCTCCAGACCCAGGTTTGATGATCCCTGAAGGAGATTAATTGATTGAAACATGAACAATTAATTTTCAACTGCTAAACTAGTTAAACTGAATATAAAGTGCTCATTACATTATTCCTTGTTAAAAAATCGGAGGCCAGAAATTTAGTTTACTTCAGAAAAATAAATTGAAATCCATTGCTACTACTGTTGTGAGGAATATTCCAAGGATGCATGAAGAAACCCCTCCCATTAAAGTTATCCATTATTTTTCATGTGTGCAGTGCCTAGGGATAATAAAAAGAATAATGTAACATAAGAAGATGATAATAAGTTTGTAGTCTCTGTGGTACTAACTATGCCAAATGGTAGGAATAGAAATCAGCTTTAAATTAGCCTTCTAATAGCTGTAGAACTCATTGCTACTACTGAAACTCTGTGCCTGTTATTTAATTTTCTCCTTGTGCTCTGACTGTGCATGACCACCCACTTAACTCATAAGCCCACGTGAATGCATGTAAACAGAAATAACTCTCTAGTGGCACACTCATATTCACATTAAATTAATTTTACATTACATTAATTTATTCTGTAAATGAATGAAAATGTAGATGGTCTTTACGTACCTAAAACATGAACATCATCACAAAACTGTCAATAAATATTTATTTTATACACCATACATTCATAAAAAAGTGTACCATGCAGGTATTTTGGAGAAAAGTGTTTAAAGCTTTAAAAAAGTTAATCCAATGCACAGGGAGCTCAGTTTAACAAAAGAAATGCAAAGTATGAAAAAGCTAATAATTTTATTATGACTCTGACACTTAGAGAAATGAATACCAGCTGCTGGAAGACATGACTGCTAAGGCAATGTCACTGCATTGTACTTGAAAAGACAAGATCTGTGCATTAAGATAGTATATCACTGTCCATAATTTTACTATCCTCCTTTAATTATGTATTAAATGCTTCAAGGGGAACAGTAAAAAAATAACTTCATTACATATAACATACTACCTTAATTCAGTTCAGGCAATTCAGCCTTTACATCTTTGGAGGTGTGAACAAAAACTCATGCAGTTTAAGGGAGAACAAGCAAAGTCCACTTGACAACCGGGCATGATCCATGTGCCATCTTGTGCTATCTGCTGCAACAGTGTGCCGCTCAAGCTATAATTCAGGTAAAAAAAAATATGCCATTTTTCAGATCATGTTTTTCAAATGAAGTACAGTAAACTTCTAAAACTTCAGCTTTCTAAACATAAAGGAGGATGACAAAGCAGAGAGACCTAAAGGTTACTATAAAATAAACATCTTTAAAAGCATTCAGATATGCTTGCCAGTTCTATAAAGTGCAGGAATAATGTTGCATGACCCAACATAGTTATTTATAGTGGAGCCCATAAAAATGTAACGCAGCACCTGTGGCAGTGATACAGCACAGACTTTATTGTATTCTGTCATCATGTGTTTGCTTGACTGGGATGTTGGCAGTCAATATATATATATATACAAACTCACATGTAACTGTTTTTCTGATGTCAAATATATTCAAGATACCTATATATATATATATATATATATGTATCTTGAATATATTTGACATCAGAAAAACAGTTACATATGAGTTTGTAAACTTGAAATTTGTTCTCTAAATTAGAGGCAACACAGACTTATCAGTACTGTTGAAAGATGGCCAGCCCTGACACCTGTGCACCTTTAAAAAGTGAGTAGAATCTATCTATCTATCTATCTATCTATCTATCTATCTATCTATCTATCTATCTATCTATCTATCTATCTATCTAATAGTGCCTTTCTTATCTATCTATCTATCTATCTATCTATCTATCTATCTATCTAATAGTGCCTTTCTTATCTATCTATCTATCTATCTATCTATCTATCTATCTATCTATCTAATAGTGCCTTTCTTATCTATCTATCTATCTATCTATCTATCTATCTATCTAATAGTGCCTTTCTTATCTATCTATCTACCTATCTATCTATCTATCTATCTATCTATCTATCTATTTTCTGCATGAGACTGTGACCCCTTTGTCACCATACTAAAACACTAACATTCTTTATGGCTATGTGGAGTGTCACTTTTTTCTGTTTAGTCATTAAAAGCTGTCGTTTGCCATTAAAACTGCAGCAAAAACTCAGCAGCTATAAATGACAGTGTCACTTCAGAGATCTTCTGTTCCAGGCTCAAAATAAGTAAAACAAACTCATGCAGAAGAAAAACAAACCTGAGTTTTTAGATTTTAAAATAGAAAAGTCAAATGTGCTTCAAGCCCTTAATACATTGAAGACTAATAAAACCCCAGGGCCTGATGGCATCTTACTAATTGTATTGAAAGACATGAAGAATATCATCTATAGACAAAATGGATCCTAGTAATTACAGACAAATTACTCTTACTTCTGTGCCATGCAACATTATAGAAACTATAATAAGAAATAAATTAGAAAATGACCTAAAAAATAATACTCTAAATAGCAGCCAGAAAGGGTTTATAAGAGAAAGGCCCTGCAAAACCAATTTTTTAGATGTTTTTGAAGAAGAAACCAGAATAGTTGTCAAAAACAAACCAAAGAATATAATGTACGTAGTATCTGATACAGTCCGACACCGAAGATTAATTCTGAAACAATAAGCTGTAGGCATCAGAGGTAACCTACAAAGCTGAATCTCTAGCCAGTTAACTGGCAGGAAACAAAGGGTACAGATAAGAGGAGAGTGATCCACATGGAGTAAGGTCATCAGTGGAGTCCTTCAGGGGTCTGTCCTTGTTCTGTTACGTTTTATTTATATTAATGACATTCATTCTGGTGTAGTTAGTAAATGTATGAAAGTTACAGATGACACTAAAATTTTTGTGATGGCAGACACTGAGGAGGCAGCAAAAAAACCTGGACAACTTTCAGAACTAAGTGAAATTCATTTTTATGTAGAAAAGTGTTACATTTGGGTAAAAGGAATATCATTTATAAATATGGGATGGGAGACACTGTCATATAGGAAGCAACCCCTGAAAAAGATTTAGGGGTATATTTTGACGCAACATTTTCATCAACTGAGCAATGCACAGAAGCAATTAAAAAGGCAAATAAAATGTTAGGTTATATCATAAAAACTGTTTAATTTAAATAAAGGGACATTATGCTCAGATGATATAATACACTAGTGAGACCACATGTGGAGAATTGTGTGCAGTTCTGGTCACTAAGACAAGTCACTGAGACAAAGCCGTACTTGAAGCTGTGCAGAGGAGAGTAAGAAACTACATTCCAGGACTTAAGGACATTTCCTACTCTGACAGACTCAGAGAATTAAACCTTTTTAGTCTCAATGAGAGGACACTGCATGGGGACCTAGTCTATGTATTTAAAATCCTACAAAGCATTGATAAAGTAGATCAAGCAACATTCTTGCGGCTTTAGGGTGAATCACATACTTGAGGACATCAGTGGAAATTAAGGGGAAGTGCATTTAAAACTGAAACCAGGAAATACTTCTTTACACAAAGAGTTGTGGGACTGTGGAACAAACTATCAAGACATGTAGTTGAGGTAGAAACCTTCACAAATGTCTAATTTCTTATGTTGTTATGTTCATATGTTTTATATATGGCATGCTGTACTGCACAAATAAACGTGATTGAACACCAAACAGGCATTTTAATGGAATGGGTAAATGTGATTCAACTAAATTTATATTCAAGTATGATCTATATATGAATGGAATGTTAAAGGGGTTGAGAAAACAAATGGTCATTGTGGGCTGTGCGTAACCTGTTTTGAATATAGATGATGTGGATCGCACTAAAAAGGCCTTGAGTTTGAAAACCCTGACATACAGTACAGCATTATTAGTAGCAGTAATACGGTATTAGTTGAAATTCTAACTTGCTTGTCTGGCTAACATGCAATGCGTTGCTATTCTTCAGCAATGATGTGATGCACATAACATGACACACATTACCACTTTTATATACACTGTACGTCTAGTTTCTGAACAAGCAATCCAACTCAGATAAGTCATAAACATTAGGTACCTCTTTGAATTTAAGCCAGGCTAAATGTAAATGTATATGAGAGACAGGAAAGTGTTTTTGTTTTGGAAGCATAAATGTGTTTAAAAAAGAAACACAAAACCCTAGTGTTTGTGCACGTGTGTGTGTTTACCCTGTAAAAGGGTTTGTTCCTGAATAGCACCTGTGTGACAGTACAGGTTAGCTCCACACCCCCTTGTAATTTCGAGGAAGCCTCTTGAACCTGCAACCTTAGACAGTCATAACTGAGATAAGCCAAGCAAATGAGGAAACACACATACAGCAATGGGTAGGTGCAAAAAATGAACAGTACTTTTATTAAACCCATCAAAGCAAATCAAAGTTTCCAAATAAATAGCGAGGGTAAAATTTTCTTAAATAAATAATCCGTTAAAACTGGAGCAATTCCCAGGAAGTTAAAATCTCCTCAAACATGTCCAGATAAACAAAGTTAAAATCCACGACAGGTATAATCTTAGAAAAATTCATACTTAAAGAAGTGTTAGCCCTGGTGCCTCCTTTTAAGAACACGTTTTCCTGGCTTACCCGCCATGGATCTGTCAGCATGACAGACTGACAGGCACAGCCTCAACTCTAAGCCTGTGTCCCTGCTGGTCACAGAAATCCTGCAGGGCTCCCTTTCCAAACCGAAGCTCACTCCTCTCATCTCCTGCTTCCTCTTCCCAGAGTTATGTCACTCCAGCTATGGCCTTGTTCACCAGGAGTAGACCCCTCTTCTGCCATCTCATGCATCTGCCCTTTGCTCCCTCGGGGCTCCTCTCCAGCTGCCCGTGAGACATCATTGGGGAAAGTGAATTAGAAAATTGTTGAATGGCTAGAAAGTTATTTTTATTTTAGTGTAAAAACAAGCATAGCTCAATGTTCACTGGCATTTCAAAGTACATTCAGCAAGATGATGGTTCTAAATAGATTTTAGGAATTTTAAGTCTGGTAAAAGGAAAGACTTTCCATTGAAAAAAGGCAAAACTCGCAATACTAAGACGCTGACCAAACTTAAGGGGAAAAAATATATATATTTTTTTTTAATTTTTAAAATAACTTTTTCCTAAACGCTATTCCACTTTTCCAGTGATTTTTACTCATAGCTTTACTTTACGCAATCTTAGCAAGTCAGAGGCAGTCATCAGCATGCTCCTATAAAGCTAGTCATTTAATGTGGCATACATCGGGATTCACTCCAACTAGTCAATGCTTATTGGAATAAAGTTTAGTCTTTAGTCATAGAGACGGATTTTATGTGCATGAGAGCTGACAATCAATGAATGCGCATCTTAAAGTACAATTCAAATAATGCGGCCAAAGAGGAAATAAGGAACACAGGTGAACCTCACAAACAAGAAAGAAGCTCATTTCTTTAATGTTGTGAGATTTATGTACCATGACAGAATGAAATATTGAACTCACTATAGCAGTTAACCCTTCGTACAGTGCAGACGCCATCAGGCAGTGTTATACTGGCTGTCAGAAAAAGTATTGAGCACGACTGTGCTAGAAGGTCAGCATTTAGTTTGGAAATGTGACATGGGTGGCAATTTTCAATCACATTAATTGACATGGTCCAGCAACAAGATTAGAAAAAACAGTCAGCAAACCTGACATACCCAACGACTAGAAGTCACATAATGTGACACTGACTAAAGTAATGTTTTAATTACATTTAAACTCCTAACACTGTGGCCTTTTATTTTCGTTGGATAAACCACTCAGTACTCATCATCATTTATAGGGTCATTATTACAAAGACATGGCAGAGTCCATGCAACCACCTCACAAAATGGCAACATTTATAGAAAGACAGTAGTGATAATGAAATAATAATGTCACAAAAATAACAAAAAAAATAACAATTAAAAACTACAATAGCAAGTAAATGAACCATATTAACACTTCTTAAAATTACAGAAAATAAATTAGGGTGTTTCCAAATACATTCTTGATATCTTGAAGCTTTTGAGGTTTACATTCTGCCCTTTTAGTGCATCACAGTGCTCTATTCAGGACTGCTCAATGCTTTGATCCTAAAACTGCCAGGATATGCTGCAGCCTCTCAACAAACCCTATTGGACTAAGTAGGTTTGAAAATATTAAATTATGTAATTCTGGTTTTTCCATAAATGCTAAAAAAAAATCTTATCATTTATTATTTTTTTAAGTTTAAATTGCTAAATGATTTCTGCAGTTGACAGAGAAATTGGCTGCAATGAATTGTCTTAATCCAATTAGTACTTGGCCCAACTTGATATACTACTTACATTTAGCTGATAAAATAAGGCAAAACACCACATGATAAGTAAGTTTAACTTTGAAGTAACTCAATCCCAATTAGAAATTCAGAAGTAAATATGAGTCATTTTCGGGCTGCTTACCAATTAGAAGTACTGTATGTGTCAGCTATGAGCTCTAGCAATTAATGTGCAAATTTTCAAAGCAACTAACAGAGTTCCAATTGTTTGGTGTGTGAATTCCAGGTGGATTGGTCACAAAAAATATTTAATATGTCAAGGAGACCAGTCTCAAAAATAAAGACAATATATGCCAAATATTCAAAAAATGGCATTGGCAAAAAGAAACAGTGGTTGCAAGTCCAAGCTCACTGACAGGAGAAGAGTTGCTTGACACCTCTAAATTTAAAGCCTCTAAAATGATGACAGTACCTCTTTTATCCAGTTAAACTACATTATGAGTTTCACAAAGAAGTGGTCATGTATCCCTTAAATAGAAAAATTGGTTAGAAACGAATAAATGAAGTTAGCCTAACAATTTTTTTGAGATGTGGAAGGTTTCAAGGTACTGTCTACAAAATCCCAAACACATGTGGTCAATATATACAGACAGAAAATTATCATTCTTGGATGTGAACCAAGGATTCCAGAAATATGAATCAACAGCACCAACAATTATTCACACCACATTTCAACAGTCAGTCTGTTGATGTGTTTTTAGTTTTGCAGTTGTGCTTACAGAAAGTTTATTTTTCATCATGTTTATTTAATGCTTATGTGATATCTTTTGTTATATACTGTGACATTATTTCTTTTTCCTTGATGTTCACAGTGTCATAATGGTGAACCTTCCATCCATCCATCCACTTTTGTAAAATTGAAAGTGTATTTGTAAAGTTAATTCATATTTAAGCGGTTTGTTTTAAGAATGCTTAAATTCACCAGCATTACATACAGTATATTTTGCCTCACTTGCATTGTAAAAATATCTCATAATATTCTGTCAATAAGAGATATGCGATAAGTGCCAGGATCTGCAGTGCTCACACCTTCCTGCTACACACATGCTGAAACTGCAATATTTCCTTACAAGTTCACATAGTGCAGAAGTACATGACACTCCATGCTTCAGGTTGAATGGATGCATGTAGTTTGTTCTTATGGATGAGAGATTGGGAGAGTGTAGCTATAACAAGCTTGATGAACTGAATAGTCTCCACTCGTTTTAAAGTTTGTTACAGTATGTTCTTATGTTTTTTGCACTTTGAAAATCTTTTGAAAACTATGTAAAAATGATGTCTGTAGAATGGGGGACAGAAAAGGTATCACTTAAACTTATTCATAGCATTCTAATAACACAAACACACTGGCGGTGACCAATATATCAACTACACCTGGCTCAGTTTCAAAATATGATCAGTGTTTAATAAATTTAAACAAATACTTCATATAACCCTGGCCTAGGCAGCGTGTATGTAGGATGCTACATCTAGACTTGTGTTTGTGTTTGACCACATGGTATGCAAGGGCAATACTAACGGCTGTAAGCAAAAAATATATTGGTAACAATATGCAGTTACAACTGTGAATTTATTCAATACAAAAATCTATTAAGAGGAAGAAACATGGCATGAAGAGGAAATAATCAATCTCTTATAAAGAACAATAGGAAAATTTCAACCCAGTGTGCCTTGTGGGTTATCATAATGGATTCACAATCTGATCTTTGTCTGTGGTACTACAAAGACTATAAATAAAGTATACTTAAAAATATGACTGTTATGAATAGCTAGACTTAAATAAATGTGTGTCTTTCTCTTTTGCCTCTACAGTACTCAGAGTTTTCTAATAATGGGTTTTGAGGACACTGAATTAATATTTTGCAAGTATTATTTTATTGGGCATTCTTTTATATATGTTTAAATATTTTTATATCTTTTTGACCTAAATGACCTTTGATTTTTGACCTAAATGTTTTTTTAGATGATCAACTTTCCAGTCGGTCCATGTTTTTCCTGCCGTCCATTCACTGTTGACTCCAGCTTTCACACAAATTTTGCATATAACACCACGTGCCTTAGAGTACTCGAAAATTTCACCCAGCTGTACATGTTGTCCAGAGCCATGTGGCAAGTCTGTGTCTACTGAACATCCTGTCAACCATTCTTTCTTGAATTCCAAACATCGCTTTTTACTCGCATTTCCTGAACAATTGTCTGCCTGACGCTTAGACATGGCTCTTGATTTTAAACTCCTAATATATACTGATGCACCTAATAATAAATAAAACTTTCAAACTTCGAATCTATGTTCAAACAATGATAATCACATACTGTACGCAGAGCCAAACAAACAGACACAAGTTTCAAACAATTTTTACCAAAGTTAATCACATACGCTGACTCGCTGAGACAAACAGAAACAAGTTTCATACAATTTTTATAACGCAAGCACGTTTCTTTAGGTGGCGGCCTAAAAGAATAAGACCTTCGGCTTTGGACTCCGACGGTCAGAGTGAGCGATCGTGCGATAAGTACGAGCGACGCCGTCGGAATGAGCGATCGTGTGGGAAGTATGAGCGACGCTCTGAATTCGTGTGAGCGATCGCTCACGCGCTCAGCTTAGAGGGAACATTGTACAGCACCACTAGGAATACACAACTGAAAGAGAATTGCACATAACATAACAAGCACAATGAGATAAAGGTTGGCATAAGGCATTTCCAGGTTATCTGTGATTGTAGATAATTACAAAGTATGTTACTGTGTATAACTCCCGTGTTGAATATCCATATAAAGAATCAAGTGCTTTGAACTGTTTTGAGTTAGCAGAAATATAGGACTGATTTTTGGCTTAGTACCTTGGGTTGTATTTTTAAACATGTTTCATCTTCTGGTCCTTTCATTAAAACAATCTCTGTTCCCACTGCTGTGGAGATAGAATAATGAAGGTAGTTATTCGTCAAGGTAGCATCTGATGGCAAGGAGCAATTTAATTACTGCAGCTTCACCTGATATTTACATGAGGCTGACTTTATGTCTTGCAGTGAAAAAAGCATCCACTCATCTATTTTCAAACCTAGTTAATCTAATTCGCATTCACAGGACATGGAACATATCCTGGCAGCAATTAATGCAAGGCTGAAACCCAACCCGGACTGGGTATCAGTCCAGTATACTATAAATAAGTGTACTTGTATGCGTAAGAATGAAGAATAGTTTATATTTAAAAATACTAATACATTTTTGAGAATAGCCAGTATGAACTTTCATACTATGCCTTCGGACATACTGTCTGAAGCCTTTGGTCACTTGCAGATTGTCCCATACCTCACACTTTTAGTTGCTTAGCAAATGAAATTGCACAATAATGATGCATGACTTGCTTAAATATATTTCCCACAATAATTAAACGTACCATAATTATCATTAAACACTGAGAAATTTAGTCACTCATTTCTTTAAATTTGGAGTTATCTGTGTATTTATTACATAGATAGATAGATAGATAGATAGAAATAGAATGCTTCTTGTACCAAGGGTGAATTTGGCTTTTAACAGAAGCACAATAAATAAATAAATGCACACATACATGCATGTTAAAACAAACAAATACACACAAGAAATATGGCAGCCCCAGTAGTTTCTTGACAAACTTTTCTCTAATAATTAATTGGCTGAAAGTACTACTAGTCTTACTGTGTCACACAGAGAATGTGCAGCATTGTTCATAATGGCCCTCAGTTTTGTTTTCATCCCCCACCCCCCCTTTATTCGCTCCAGGGGGTCGAGAATGCATCTTATAACAGAGCATGCCTTTATAATTAGATTGCTAATTGCGTCGGCCTCTCTTGAAGTGATGTTATTAGCCCAGCACTCTACAACTTAGAAAATCATAAAGGCCATCATACTGTAGAGTTGCAGAACATGCAAAGGATTCTACTGTCCATATTAAAGGAGTACAATCTCCTATGAAAAAGAGCCTGCTCTGCCCTTTTCTTATATAGCTCCTCACTGTTACTAGAGAGGGCAGGCTGTCATTAATGTGAACACCCAGGTATTTGTAGCAGAGTGCCAACTCTGCATCCACTCCCTGAACAGTGACTGGGTATAGATGTAATTTGGTGTGGTGAAAGTCAATAACCAGCTCCTTATTTTTGCCGATGTTAATATGCAGACAAACATCTCCACCTGACTCCTATTCTCTGACTCATCCCCTTTATCAATACACCCCCCCATAAGTGCAGATTCATCTGAGAGTTTCTGCATGTAACATGACCTGGTGTTATATTTATTGTCAAAGGTCTACAGAGTAAAGGGAAAAGGTGTCAGGACTGTTTCTTGTAATGTTCCAGTGTTGCTCACATCCATATCAGAAACACAGTCCTTGAGTCTCACAAACTGTGGTCTGCCTAATAGATAGTCCATTGTCCATGACTCCATAAGTTCATCCACCTGCACACCTCTGAGTTTTCTCCTTTACAAGCATGGCTAGATGGTATTGATGGCAATGGATAAAAAAAAAATCCTCGCAGTGCTGCCAGCTTTGTCCAGATGGGAATAAGTTGGGAATAATTGCTGCATTCTTTGGCTAGGCTCTATTAATCTGCTTTCCTGGCACTTAATTTTTTTAGACTTTGATTTTGAAGCTTAAATTTATTTTTAACTATAAATATTTGTACAGTCCCTGTCTTACTTTTTTAAGTTTTTTTTTTTTTTTACCTTTTTAGCTGACTGACATATTTAGCAGCTTTGATCATGGATGCAGATTTTAATGAAGGATTCCTTCTTCTAATAATACTTTCAACTACTTTGGTTCCCTTTTGCTTGACCAAAATCTGTCTGTGTAAAATCAGCCCCAGTCTTTCCAAAAGAACACCATACGTTTACCAAATAAGACGTCTCATTATTTTCTTTCAGCTAGTTCAAGAATTTTTGAAAGAGGAACAAAATGCTTTGTAACATAATATGCTGTATATATTGGAAAAGAAGAAAAAATGTGTCAGCAAAGCTAAAAAATCCTAAATGTTTCATATAAAATCTATATATATATATGCTCTTAATGGTGCTTCATCCAGTTCAGAATTATGGATGGCTGGAGCTTATCCCTAATAGGCAGGGATGGAAGACAAACCAATCCATCACAAGGAGAAACTGTCTTTAGTAATATCGGATGGAAACCCTTTCACTAAATAGCTACATTAGTTAAACAATATAGTTTAAATTATTTATTATTAAAATATTACCAATTATTTTAATTTAAATGACCAGACAAAGTTCTTACATCTAGTGAAGCTATGCTGTAGATATTTAATGGTAGACATTTAATAGATGTTTAAATAGTTTCAAGTACAGTCAAAATTGACTTTTGTGCTGTTCTACAAGTTACTGGGCCAATTAGCAAAATGGCTTTTTTTACCATGATAGCAATTCAATTATTCTGTCTGGGTTTCTGAAAGATTATACTACTCAAGAGAATTGATTAAGTTGTTTTAGTGAATTGCTGAATTTGTGTTGGAGACCAGAACCTTAAACTCAGAAGACGGCAGGTGTGAAAATAACAGTTAATTATCAAACAGGAAGAAAGCAAATATTACACCACTAACTAAACTAGACCAGAACATCACTTGAACCATCACAGCAAAACAAAAAATGACAGTCCTTATTATCAATTTAATCATAGTTTAAATCCAGAACAGGTAGGATCCAAAAGATGATATTGATGTGACAAGCACAGCCAATGAAAGGAAAAATTATTTCAACATCCAACAATTCTGATGGATCTTATAATTTGATGCTCTGCTCCTTAATTATTGTGACCTGAAAGGATTAACACTAGAAAAAACTCGTAGATCCGTCCCACCTTAAATCGCTTCTCACCTCTCCATCAGCGTCTTTTGTCCTTTAAATGTGTTGATAAGCAGCAAGCAGCAAGCAGTCTGCTATCACATCCCCCATCGGCACACTGTTTTCTCAGCTCAAGTCTGTTTACCTGCGTGTCAGTTGCTTGGAGTTGTATAGAGTGAGAAGTCAAGCAAAATCACACCTTTTATAAATACTATATCGTTATTTGGAACACATGCATTTCATGTGTGTTCCGTGTCTACAACGATCTATTTAAACACATCGTTAAAAAAAAGAAATGTTTTTTATATTTTAGTAATAATTGACAAAATATAGACATGAAGTTTATAATGTGTGAAGCCTGAAGTCCAAATATCAAAGAAACATTTTCACAAAAGGTACAAATATAACAGAATAGTGTGCTTTTATTCAAAAATATAACTGCAGAAAAAGAACATGCGTTAGGGTGCGACATTGACACATATTTGCTGTGACTGCTTCGGTGGTGCAATGGTATCAACTGTTGACTAGTAATCAAAACTTCACGGGTTTGATCCCCGACGAGTCCGTTTTGAGAAGTGAGCTGCTCGTTTCCTTACTATTTTAGAATAAAAACATACATTTGATTTCAGTCTGTAACAGCCGGTGTAAATGTATGATACTTGTAAAGGTTAGCTTTGTTTTTTTTTATTTAATTCAGTTTCATTCTCTCAGTCGCGTTCACGATCCTACTCTGAACACTGCTGTTTTCACATAAAAAAGCGCTATAGCTCTGCACTCAACTTGTGACTTTACGCTGTAGGAAGTACGTAAATAAACCAAGGTAAATAAGTAAATAACATTCGATCTGGCTCTTATGTACAAAGAACAGTGATGTCAGCTTCCACCTGCAGCTATAAACTCTTCAGTTCTTCAGCGACTATCCACGCTAGTGTTTACATCTGAACGGCATATGTGCCCTAAAAAGATGTCTGACTGCATTCTCGTGCCAATGCTTGTGGGCAAAACAATTAAAGCTAATGTATACACTCACCTAAAGGATTATTTAGGAACACCTGATCAATTTCTCATTAATGCAATTATCTAATCAACCAATCACATGGCAGTTGCTTCAATGCATTTAGGGGTGTGGTCCTGGTCAAGACAATCTCCTGAACTCCAAACTGAACGTCAGAATGGGAAAGAAAGGTGATTTAAGCAATTTTGAGTGTGGCATGGTTGTTGGTGCCAGACGGGCCGGTCTGAGTATTTCACAGTCTGCTCAGTTACTGGGATTTTCACGCACAACCATTTCTAGGGTTTACAAAGAATGGTGTGAAAAGGGAAAAACATCCAGTATGCGACAGTCCTGTGAGCGAAAATGCCTTGTTGATGCTAGAGGTCAGAGGAGAATGGGCCGACTGATTCAACCTGATAGAAGAGCAACTTTGACTGAAATAACCACTTGTTACAACCGAGGTATGCAGCAAAGCATTTGTGAAGCCACAACACGCACAACCTTGAGGCGGATAGGCTACAACAGCAGAAGACCCCCCCGGGTACCACTCATCTCCACTACAAATAGGATAAAAGAGGCTACAATTTGCACAAGCTCACCAGAATTGGACAGTTGAAGACTGGAAAAATGGTGCCTGGTCTGATGAGTCTCGATTTCTGTTGAGATATTCAAATGGTAGAGTCAGAATTTGGCGTAAACAGAATGAGAACATGGATCCATCATGCCTTGTTACAACTGTGCAGGTCGGTAGTGGTGGTTTAATGGTGTGGGGGATGTTTTCTTGGCACACTTTAGGCCCCCTAGTGCCAATTGGGCATCGTTTAAATGCCACGGGCTACCTGAGCATTGTTTCTGACCATGTCCATCCCTTCATGACCACCATGTACCCATCCTCTGATGGCTACTTCCAGCAGGATAATGCACCATGTCACAAAGCTCGAATCATTTCAAATTGGTTTCTTGAACATGACAATGAGTTCACTGTACTAAAATGGCCCCCACAGTCACCAGATCTCAACCCAATAGAGCATCTTTGGGATGTGGTGGAATGGGAGCTTCGTGCCCTGGATGTGCATCCCACAAATCTCCATCAACTGCAAGATGCTATCCTATCAATATGGGCCAACATTTCTAAAGAATGCTTTCAGCACCTTGTTGAATCAATGCCACGTAGAATTAAGGCAGTTCTGAAGGCAAAAGGGGTCAAACACCGTATTAGTATGGTGTTCCTAATAATCCTTTAGGTGAGTGTATATTAAAAATATCACTTAACATTTCTTTAAAAATATATGCTCGCATATGCCTACTGTAGCCATTCATATGTGACTGTTCCCTAGCCATAATGTCTTTCTATTGTAGAGAGTATGGATTGTGATACTGTATATTTGGAAATTTTTATTATCAACATTTTATTAAATAATGACAAAACCACAAGAGATAAATGATGAGAACAAGCCATTAAGTCCAACAAAGCTTGTTGATACTATTCACCTAATTTCTTCAGAATTAAATCAAGTCGTGTTTAGAAAGTCTCAAAAGTCCTATTGTCTATCCTGTTCCATGTGTCTATAGTTCTTTGTGTGAAGAAAAAGTTTGTAACATTTTGAATAAATTTACCCTTAACAAGTTTCCATCTGTACAGCCATGTTATTGCTGAATAATTTACTTTGAAATAATAGTATGGATTCACTCTACTAACTCCTTTTATTTTTCGTCTTCTTCTTCCTCTTCATCTTTTCTAACTTCTATGTGCTTCATCAACCTTTTTCTAAACAGCTCAGGCCTGCACCTCATTGCCTGTCAAGTCCTTTTCCTTCAGATCTTCTTTTACTTTATCCATCCACCTCTGCTTTGACCTCCCTCAATTTCTCTTCCCTATACTTATATTCCCAGTTCAATGTATTTTCCTGTACTTTCTTATATATCTCTCCCACTTTGGTTGTAGTACTGATTATCTCATTTCTTATTGTCTTTTTTGCTGCTCCACACATCCATCTTAACTCACTGTCATTTCTGTCATTTTCTTCTCCTCCACTCCCTTTACTGCCCATGTCTCAGCTTCATACATCATTGCTGGTCTTATGACTGTCGGCTTAATTCTTTGATCACACAATACTCCTTGATACCTTCTTCCATTTAATGGGTTATCTCTGCTTCTAGTTTTCCATCTTGGGCTACCACTGATCCTAGATATGTAAATGTAGCCACTCTTTTCAATAGCACTCCCTGGCTAACTTATTTCATAACGTTCAGCATTTCAGTCCTATCACCTCTTAATCTCTGTTTGCTTAAACTGAAAAGGTTCTAATGCTTCAAGACCATCATCAAAAAGTAAAAGAATCACAGCACCATTTGGCAACTTTTCAAATCAGAACGTCCCTCCAAATTTGATAATGGAGCCCAACAGCAACCTTAAAGGATGTAGGGTGGAAAGATGGAATCCATTTCTCACAAAATGAACATTCAAGCACATACAAATTTTGTAAGAAGATTAATTGAATCTCCTTAAACCATGTGGGAAAATATTTTATGGTCTGATGTAGAGCAGGATAGATTTATTTGGTCTTAATGCTGGAAGATAAATCAAAAGAATAGAGTTCATACTGTCAAGCAAGGTGGTGGCAGTTTCATACAGTGGGTCTGCTTCTGTTCAACAGGGAAATGAATAGTTCTAAATAAAAAGTCTTCAGGGATAAAACTGAAAAGCTAGTGAAATTGATAGAAGACTTTCAAGGGATGTGCAGGATATGTGTCTGGTTCCAACACACTGAGAGTTTTTTCTATTTATTTTTTTTTTCGAGCAATATTGTTGATTACAAGATCTTAGCACCTCACATAATTAGTCTTGATTTCCTCCTTTACATTTATGAAAGCTAAAATTTTATTTGGAATGTGTGCACCTTTGCTAAACACTCCAACTCACCCACTAAATATAGCAGCAATAACCACTGCACCACCCTGCCACTTTAATAACTGGCACAGCCAGTTATTTAATTTATATATGCCAAAAATATTCTACAACTGTAGGTATCTCAAGTATTTGTTGCATGTCGTAATTGTCTTCAGTACAGTGCAACACTGAACCAAAACTTTTCAGCTTCACTTAGCAGAGATTGGACTCAAATATTTCAATAAGCAGAACAACTTTATTTAATAGATAAACATATTTTATTTTTACATGTGACAAGTGTAAGTTTAAATTTTTGCTTCAAAATATCATGAATTGTATTACTATTTTTAAACAATAAAATACTATTCTCAGACTAACATTCATTATATAATACATAACATAATTATATATTACATAATGTGTTATCTTATAGAATTGGCATGCTTTTGGGGGTCATTGAAATGCAATTGAATATATCAGTGTCACTATGCTCAGTGCTTTTTGATCTGAGTCAATATTCCCACTTTTATATAGAGTTGTGGTTTCCAAAAACAAAGAAACCTCAGTGACATTTATGACTCAGTTTTCATCCTCCTGGTAATTTTCCTCAGTCACACTCCTTGACTCTGCTTTCTATGCTCAATGGCCAGCTGCTAGACTATGGCAACAAAATCTGTTATTTTCATATTTGACTGCAACACTATGCAATGATTTCTGTTTTTTTCATCTATTTTTCCTAAGCTTTTAATGTTTGTTTTTGCTTATTTTCTGTGGGTGTAGTGTGTGTATTTTAAGGTGAATTGGTGGGATATTCTAATGTAACCCCATAAGTGCCTTGCAGTTGGGTGGAGAAGGCATCGTGGAGCAGATTAGTTACTGTTAAATGAGAAGGTATGCTTTGTCAGATGTATACATAGACTATTTCAGTATCTCTCTAAATTTATCAGAGCATCTGATTCTATATTTGCTTGATGTGCCTTGTAGACTACAGCAGAAGACATCCATGTAGGCTACAAAGATGTACTAAATATACTAACAAACTGCTCCACAACCATCTCCTAACCTGTTTCCTTCTTTGTTGCTTCTGATGAAAATTTACATGAATCAAATTAAGTACAATCAAAACAATGTTAAAAATATGTCATCATTGATAGATTATAAGAGCTCAATTGCTTATCTACTAATTCTGTCATTATTATTAAGGATTATTAATGCAAGTGAGACATTTTTACTTATTGCTGTTCAGACAGACGTACTAGGTTAAAAAAATATTTGATTTTTTCTATAAATTGCTATCTTTTCTCTTCACTAAAATGTCTCCAAGTTTATAACAGGGTAAGTAAAATAATATTCTCATAATAATATTCTCTTTAGGTGTGTTTGCATGTCTGCCTGTTTTGTTGAAACAGCTTAGCTTTCTTAAAGGAAATTTGAATTATTTTGCTCTTTTAAATTTAAATTAAAACAAGTTACTTTAACTTGTTTATTTTGTAGATCTTCGTCTTTTACTCATTCAACAGCCACTCCTGGTGGCAAAACAACGAAATGCTGGCCGAATCGTGAGCATTGCAACCGCTTGTGAAAGGGTGAACCTCTGTCTCAGCAGATTACTTCTCCAGCTCCTTGAAATTATAAAGGATAAGTTCCATGATGTTGATGACTGTATAAGTAAAAAATGCAAGCAACTTAACTTATGTAGAAATAAATGAAAGAGGGAACAAGCTCCACAGGCTGTCCTTTGGAGATGTGTTCCAGAGTTATGATTCTTAGCAATTTCAAATGATAGCTCCAAATTTATGGGTTTCAAATACTAACCTGGGCACTATGAGGGAGTTGTGCATTTTACCCTGTGTCTTTCTTCAGGGAGATCAATTTGGTTGATTTCCCAGTTTCGGTTGACTCATTGCGAGCAACTGTTCTCTGTTGTGCCTCCAAAATTTTCAGGAAAACCCCCCATGGTTTTAACTGGAATATACAGGTTTGTAAAATTAATTAGTGAACATAACAGTTGCTGCCTCCCATTTTGTTACTTTCTGCATTGAGTTTAAATGTCTATCTATCTATCTATCTATCTATCTATCTATCTATGTTAGTGTGTTTCAGCTCCTCCATTGGTGATTCCTACTTGCAATACTAATATAAATGACTACAGTACCAACACAGTGGTAAATTCAGTGGGTTAAGAAAATGGAAAATAGGGAATTAGGAGTTGAATGGCTTATTCTTGTCAAATATATTAAGTTCTTATGTAATATACATAAATGATTGATGTGTACAGTAAGTTACTTTGAAAATAATCCATAAAATCCCTTACAGTAGCAGATGTTCTACACCAAGTAATTAGATGTTCTTCTTAAAATTCAGTCAGCATAAAATGATAAACATACTATAGAAGAAAATGACATTTAGAAATGTGGTTTGTGGGCAATTTAAGCACTTTTGCCAACAGCCAAAAATGCTATCTATTACGTTTTTGTCTAGAAATACATTGTTTAAATGCAAATTTTTAATTAATGTTTTTTTCTGCAAAGATCACATTTATTTTACAGTACGGTACATCTGAATGATGTTTAACTATGTTAAGAATTGCATAACTGACATTTGAGCAAACTGAAGGGATTATATAGATATAATTAAGAGCAAATATAAAAGTGATGTTGATGTGACAAGTGGAGTTTACATCAATCAGATACATTAAAACAGAATTACACAGTATTAACACTTTACATTATTTTTGTCTTTCAGATGAACCTTGCTCAGCTTGCCTTTTGGTCAAACAGACTGTACTAATCATTGGAATTTGTAACTGTAATAAAATATTGTATTTATGTATATTATATATACTTATTAAACTAGTCTATGAAATGTAAAACTCATATAGTACTATTGCTGTACACCTATTTTATTTTCTTTATGCACAATACAGTGACCATGCTAGCACACGAGATAGTGCCGTAGTACTTACAGTAGCACTGCTGCTTGAAGGCTCCTGTGTGCCGAGTTTGAATCCATGCTTTCTCACTGTTTTTCGGAATTTTTGCACAGTCTCCTATCTGTATAGCTTTTTCTCTAAACATTATGGCTTTTCTTCTTCCATGCAAAACTAAATAGCACCTTTAATTCGTGCCAGTATTTTTGCCTTTATACAAAGTGGTCAGTGATTGATATGTATCCTGATGTTCCAGACTGGTGTCTAAAGCTACTCACATCACCCTAAACTAGATTAGGAGAGTTTGATAAATGATGGATGGACTGTGCCACAAATTATCGTTGGATGCTTACAGTAGGTAATGGATATTTCATTGGAAACTATCAAGGGAATTCAGCATGGCCATGAAAACAAGTAGCTAGATTTTTAGTAATCTCATGACCACCACTAGATTGCTAGAGTGCTTCCATCATCTAAAGAATGTGGATTTTAAAGAAACTTTAACTACCATGGACTGTTGATTGGTTTTCTTCTGTGAAGAGCATCTTCCTACATATTTAAGAAAATAAGATTCTCATATACTGGGAACAAAACAATTGTGTAATACTGAAAGTAATGTCAAATGACACAAAATCAGAACAGTAGGTAAATAAGGCTGTGCGTCATCATCTATGATCGCTGGTCACATTTGCTTCTTGATAGAGGCAGTTTGACATGTGGGAATACTTCTGTTCCATCATGTGATGTTTTGTGGCAATTGTGCATTGATCTAATTTTCAACAAGATAATGTTACTACCTATTGTAGGAATGTTTTATGATCACTCAATTAACTATCAGTTTTGATCGTAATTAATTAAAACAATTAACAAGATGCTCACACTAGGGATGCCAGATTAATGTGGGAAGAGTAAGGGCTGTCTTTTTCACTTTCCAGCCAAGATGACATAAATACAAAAAAAAATCTATATGATTTATGAACAAGGTTTATAAATTGTCTAAAGTCTACATTAGTAAACATGTTCTCTGTTGTAGTTTGGTGTGCTGACAGACTTTTTCACCAAGTAATTCAAACGCGCTTGTTACAGTAAACAAAAATACAATTCATTTTTAATACAAGGACAATAGAAAATAGATATATATATCTACCACCTGATGTCTTAGCATATCATACCACTATTTTTAAAGCAGTATCTTCTTGTAATAGTAATGCAACCATAAAGGAATGAAAAATGGGGAAAAGAGGAGGTTTTCAAGAAAGACTGAAAAAAACTTTGAATTGTACATCCTACGTTACCGGCTCTTACAATGGGAAATGTTCAGCTTTTTCCAAAACACCTCTA
The DNA here is from genome assembly GCF_016835505.1 of Polypterus senegalus. Taxonomy (NCBI): domain Eukaryota; kingdom Metazoa; phylum Chordata; class Cladistia; order Polypteriformes; family Polypteridae; genus Polypterus; species Polypterus senegalus. Next base: position 51,347,327 of record NC_053161.1, read on the forward strand.
GTTAGAAATGCATATATTATGGCATTTACAGAAACCTGGCTGAATGAAAATGATTATGGTGAGCACTTGATGATCATTGGAATTGGTGCACCGTTCATTTGGACAGAGATTCTGACATCACTATTAAGTCTTACAGTGATGGTTTCTGCTTTTATAATGTAAATAATGGTGTAAATTAGTGATGGTAAGAGAAAAAGTGTGCCTGAAGCATGTGGAACTTGTCTTTCTTGTTGTGTCCCACTTGTTTGTATGGAGAGTTTCCACAAATTTAAATTATGATTGGCTATATTTACCAAAGGGTAAATATGATAAAAAGGTTTGAATCGCTGTCTCACGACTCTTTTATTTTGGGTGATTTTAACCAATGTTCACTGAATAAAACATTGCGTCTTGTTTACCAGCATGTCACATACCCAACTCATCACAACAGACTGCTTGATCAGTGCCCTGGGAACATTAAAGGTGCTTATGAATTGAAAACCAAACCCCTGCTGAGTTCATCTGATCATAACTGGTTCCAACTTATTCCTATCTATAAGCCAGTCTTTAAAAGAGAAAACCTGGAATTGAAACATATAAAAACCTGGAACGAGGAATCCGTTGAATGCCTTAGTGACTGTTTTGAATGCACTGACTGAACTGTAAAGAATCCTGTGCTGACACTGATGAACTCAAGGACACTGTGAACAGTAATATAAAATTCTGCAAGGATGCCATAATCCCCATCTTATCAGTCAAAATATATTGTAACAACAATCTCTGAATTAACACAGATCCTATGGAACTAAGAAACTGAAGAAATGGGGCATTTCAACATGGAAAATTAACTTAACAGAAATAACTACAGAAGGAGGTAAAGTATGAAATAAAGAAGACAACACGCAAGGACAGAATCAAAACTGCAGACAGATAACCTGGGCTTATTGGGGATTGGCATGAAGATAATGGCTGGCATTCACACTAAATGCAATAACCATGCTGAATTAACAGGGGTTAAAAATGACTTATTAGTTGGCTTAAAAATTTTATGTATTCTATTTAAGATTCAAGACACAGGATATTGCTTTGGAAATGAGTAAGCAAAAGAACATATTAAGGACTGAAACCAAGAGTCAGGTCTTCTTTAATAAAAATGATGCCAAAAGAGTCCTTCAATACATCTCTCTATTACATAAAAAAATCTTGGGACGAGATGAGACCTGTTCAGAGAGACGAGACGAAACTTTCTCAGAAAGACACTTTCACGCCCTGTGAAATGAGACTTTGTGCCAAGAAAAAGACAAAGAGTAGATGGCAAAGTAGAACGTCATAAAGAATTCAAAAACATTGGTGCGACATATATGCAGAGCAGGTTAGAGATAATGGAAGTAGGAAAATTCGAAAGTCTCAAAAAATTATAGTAAAGATCGCATTAGCGCAAACAAACAGAAATTATTACTCAGTGAAATAAGATTGAATAGTGTTTCTTCCCAATGAAGAGGCGTATCCGTGAGAATTAAAAGATTTGTTGTTTGGTGAACATGAAATCCACATATGCTGTCAAGCTTGGATCACAGAGTTGCACAGAAACACAGAAGATTTTAGAGACAGAAACATTCTTCAAACACTTCAAACAAACATTAGTCTCTTTCATGAGTGAATCTCAGTTAAAAGAATAGAAAATCTTCCTCTTCATAGGGGTGTGCCTAGGGAGTGGGACCCCTTAAAGAAGCAGAGGATGTCTGGGAGAGACGAGAGACAATGCAGTGAGACAAAAGGACAGCTGCTGTACAGGCTTTTAAATGTTTGAAGTGGCGTAAAAAATACAGATCACATGGCACAGCAGCAGCAGCAAGCGAGCAGCTAATGGAGCAAAGAGGAGATAAAAAAAAACTGTGTTTGTTTCCCATTGTATCACTGTTTAAGGGGGGATTTTGGAGGAGTGACTGGATCTCCTTGTGCTGCATTCAGCCCCCCTCTTCACAACGCCACATAGTGCAGGCCTATTGGGGAGTGAAGCGAGCAGGGGGCGAAAAAAAAAAGCTCTGGCCCAGATGAAATAAGTGGGTGACTGCTTCACTCCTGTGCAGAGCAACTCTTTACAACTTTTCTTTGGATTTACAATCAGATATATCCAGACTCTGAAAATAGACAAAAATTATTCAAATAGCAAAAACTACACCCAAAAGCATTAAATGACATTAGATGAGTGGTCTTAACTTCTCATATCATGAAATCCTTTGAAGAAGATGATTAAAACAGATGCAACATTATGTGTCTTTTTGTCATGAATATGTCAAATATGCCAATTACTGATCTCACAGCTGTACCATGTCAATTTAAACAACTGAAATGTCACATTTAGGAAATGTGTGCCGGCCTTCCAGCATTTTATTGATCACCCCTGTTTCTGACAGCCAGTAGAATGCCACACGATGAAGCCTGTGCTGTATAGTGGGTTAATTGGTATGGCAATCTCAGATGCAATCTTGGACCTTATTTTTTCTTTTTTTCATTCTGTCTTTTTTTCATTCATTTGTGAGGTTCAAAACATCTGCATGAGTAATTCCACATCCCTGCATTAAATGCATTTTACATTGAGATAAGCATTTTTTTGCTTGTTAGCTGTCTTGCACACACAGTCCACCTCTATGATTTAAGACATTTTAAATGAGACTTTAAAGACAAAATCAAACAGAATTTTCTCTCACACACCTACACTCACTGGGTCTACATTGCCTCGCTATTTTTATTTAAAAAAATCAGGAGTGGTCTCCCCTAGACTTTCTCGTCTACTCAGATATCCATCCATCCATCCATCCATTATCCAAACCCCTATATCCTAACTACAGGGTAACGGGGGTCTGCTGGAGATCCCAGCCAACACAGGGTGCAAGACAGGAAACAAACCCTGGGCAGGGGACCAGTCCACCGCAGATACTCAGATATGGGGATGGATATTTAAAGAGTAAACCGCAAGACAATGATTATATTTTTATATGATGTACATTAAAGAACCATCAACAACAAATCAAATTAACAATATATATTGAACAGTTATCATAAATTTAAAATTGAATAAATTGGACTCTGCAGCGGCATGAATAAAAGTAGAAATTTTTAAAAGAAATAGCTCAAAAGTTGATAGAAATATATATTTTGTAACTAATACTTGTATGCAAAATTTGGTTGACATAATTGAAAGCGTACTCAATTTATCATGCTTACAGTACATACACACAACACACACACATACATAAATCTCAAAAATGGTATTTTCAGACTCAGGGAGGTCTACAACGTCAAGATTCATCAAAATCTCGAAATCAAATTTTTGGACAATTACAATACTTTCCCTATATTTTGTATACGAGAAAGTAAAAACAGACACACTACCATGGACCCCTTACTCATTTCACTACACACAGAAGAGATTTGGATTCTTTTTATGATTTCTGATTTGTGCTCCATTAGATATGTTTGTCAATTAACTGTGTATTATTTTAATAAAAATGAGATCACAAATAACCAAATTGGGCCCTGTAATATAACAAAGGTAGCATTAGACCTGGGATGACAGTTTATCTTAGCTCTTTGGTCCCTTGATTTAAAGGTCAATTTACTGTTAATATTTAGTATTTAAAACATTTACAAATGAAAAATTGTTTACTTCCCCAGTAAATGTAGTTTCACCAAAGCTACAGGACAATATTTATTTAAGAGCAAACTCACACTATCAAGTCAAGTCAAGTCAAGTAGAGCTTTATTGTTATCCTAACAATATACTTACAGTACACAGTAGGACGAAATATCGTCCTCCAGAGTCAAAAGGTGCAATGCACAAGATATATATATTATATATTATATATATATATATATATATACAGTAGAGTCCCGCTAATCCAAACCCCGCTAATCAGAAAATCCGCCTAATCCGAACAGGACTAGGGGAAAAAATACAGTAAGTTTTATAAAATTTCTGAACTGGGAAAAGTAAAGAAAACAAGTTTTTTCAAGTTATGTCGTACGTTTAATGTACATTTAAGAAACTTGTAATTTTTCAATTTCGCTGTCTAACTAAAAATCCAAAATACAGCCTTACTTCAAATTGAAACAAGTTCGAATTTAATCACATATGTAGAATCCATGTTCTGTACAGCATTTACACAAAACGTAAAAAGCAAACCATTATCTAAGAGGTAAAGTCAGTGATCTTCTTCTGACGCAACGAACTAAAATGGCTTGAAGAAGCAATGTTTCGCCAACGCCGCATAAACATAACATCTGTTGGGGTTGCATCGGCGTGTTGCTCAACGTAGCGCAAAGCGAGATCAAGGGCACTGGCTGCGGCAGTGTGTGGAACAACATCAGTCGGTGCGTCCCCTTCCTCCTCACTGTCGTCTGCGCCGAGATCAGCTGACGTTCCCTGCACAGCTGCCACAATGTCATCATCTGTGTATTCTTCATGGCCACAGTCGTCAACGGCCGTCCACTCTTCCACGCACTCTTCTTCTGCATTTTCACAACCTGGCATTCTTTTCACCAATTGAAGAACTTCGCAATTTTCTTTTGTCGGGGGGAAAACTGTTTGGACAAACTCTAGCTCAGGCCAGAGATTTTTCCAAGACTTCTGTAAGGATTCCTTGCGTGTGTTTTCCCAAGCTTCAGCAACCCAGTAAATAACATCTTTGATGTTAATTTTCTTGAGTTTATCCAAAATTGTTAGCTCTTCATTATCTTCAAGTAGGCTACGAAGAAGCATTTTTCTATAATTCTGTTTCAAAGCCTGCAAAACCCCTTGGTCCATTGGCTGCAAAATCGATGTGACATTTGGTGGGAGAAAAATAGCCTTGATATCATCGCAAACAACTTGCATTTCTTCTGGATGTGACGGAGCATTGTCTATAAGTAACAAAGCACGAGGAGGCAATCCATTTTCTTTGTTAAACGCCTTTACTTTTGGCACAAATTGCTTGTCAAACCATTCTTGGAACAAGGCACGATCCATCCAAGCTTTCTTTTGATTTCTGTAAAAAACAGGGAGAGAGTTCATGTTCATGTTCTTAAAACAGCGTGGTTTTGCCGATTTGCCAATAACCATTAGTGGAAGCTTATTTGTGGCAGAAGCATTGCTGCAGGCCAACACAGTTAGGCGCTGTTTATCCATTTTAAACCCTGGTGCAGATCGTTCCTCTTGTGATGCAAGACTTTTGGTAGGCAATGCTTTAAAGTTAAGTCCTGTCTCATCTGCGTTGTAAACCTGCTGGGGCAAGTAGGAAGAAATGATGCATTTGAACTCCTCAAGGTATTCAACAGCTGCTTTGTTGTCCGCTGACAATTTCTCCCCAGTTATTGTAAGCTGCCTGATTCCGTGTCTTTTCTTCCATTGGTCTAAGAAACCACAACTAGCCGTAAATGATACGTCACCGTCCATGAGCTTGTTCAATTGAAGTGCCTTTTCTTGAATTAGAGGGCCAGTGATAGGGATTCCTTTCTGTCTTTCTTGTGTAAACCATAAGAAAAGTGCTTCGTCCAATTTTTCGTAAGAAGACACTGTCGTCTTGCTACGTTTTTCAATCGTTTTTTCACTTGTGGTAGCGCAAAACTGCTCAATTTTACCTCTGTTCTTTTTCCAATAGGAAATTGTTGCTTTCCCGACACCAAATTCCTTCGATAACTGAGTGGCACTTTCACCTTTGTTAAGTCTTTTCAACACTTCCAGTTTTTCTTTCAATGTACACGAGTTATGTTTACGTTTGCTTGCCATGATGATTAACAGCAGGGACAAGCACAGAATGTAAAGAAACCACACTACACACCACTCACAAGGACTCACAAAACACAGGGCAAGTGCGCACACACGAACAATAACATTGCACAAAACACATCACTCGGCAGTAGCAGGTGGCACACTGACTCAGTGACTCATAGTTTGGGAACGGAAATCAAGAGGAATGCGTAGGTCTAGGTCACTGCCCTTCCGCTACTACTCACGTACCGCCCGTCATATCGATTTTACCTCCGATCACAGTCACACTACAGTGCAGTTTAAATAGCAGTGTACTTGAATACGTAATTTCTTACCTTTAATTCTTGACACATCAGACGCTTAATACGCCATAAAGTCAATATATGGCATTATATGACAAAACTCCGCCTAATCCGAATTTTCGCTAATCCGAACAGGGTTCGGTCCCAATTTGTTCGGATTAGCGGGACTCTACTGTAATAACAAGAAATATACAGTGTTATGTAGTGCTATGTAATCCAGAGAGGGTAAGGAGTAAAGAGTCCAGCGTGGAGGAGGGCAGCATGGTGTTCTGGATCCGGACTGTCTGAGGAAAGAAACTATTGTACAATCTAGCAGACCTGCTCCTGATGCTGCAGAGTCGTCTTCCAGATGGAAGAGGAGTAAACAGTTGGTGGGAGGGGTGGTGGTAATCAGCCATGATGCTAGTGGCTTTATGAAGGCAGCGTGAGGTGTAGATCTCCAGGAGACTGGGTAGTGAACTGCCAATAATGCGCTCAGCGGTCCGCACAATCCTCTGAAGGGCTTTGCGGTCGGAGTCATGGCAGTTTCCATACCAGACTGTGATGCAGCTGGTCAGGACGCTCTCTATGGTGCCTCTGTAGAAGGTGGTAAGTATGGGTTTGGGGCGGTGCACCTTCTTCAGTCGTCAGCCATTCTTTTTTAGTGTCATATTAATAGGTAAGGATAGAAATAATGAAGCAGCAAAGAATGTTTGCCATGAGTCATATTTAAAGCTGCTTGCAACTTTCTAGACTCTCAAACTGTATGACTCATACCACAATCTCCTTTAGTTGAAGAAAATTTTGTGTCATTCACTTCAATATGTCTATTTATAATATATAATAACTTGTTTACTAGAACCTTATTTATATTTAGTCACCTCTACCATCAAAATGCAAAATAAATCAATATTCTTTTTTCTTCTATCCCTTCATAACAAAGATCTGCTTAAAATCATTACTGAACTGCAGTTACAGAAAGGACCAGATCATATATGTACAGCCGTTAGAGGACCCCAGGCTTCATGGAAGTAGTTTGAAAATGACAGTTTAAAAAGAAATACTGTCTTTAAAACAGAGTTTAGCAAAACATCATATTCTAATGCATATATAATCACTATTATTATATTTGCTTTTTTAATGCCTGAATGTGCTTGAAGTTAAACAGAACAAAAATCTGGTGCAGATATTTAAATAAATCAAGCAGGGTAAACTGATAAAATTTCAAAATATTTTTAAGCACAAAATAGCAAATATAAAAATGCATACATCACAGAGCTTTGCTGCAATTTATTTTATTTATGACAGGGTTTGCCATTTTATTGAGGCATTTTGTGTGTTTTTTTTTTCTTTTTTACTGTTGCTCCCTATGACATAAAGAATTGGCCATGGTGTTTAACTGATTCCTTCTATAAACACTTAACTTTATGATGGCATCACATATTTGCATTCAGAAAAAGATTTCAGCCCATAAACTTTTCATTGCTAATATGCCTTTCTATGTATTTTCTCAAGGCTGTCTTTATGCTTCCTCTATCCTTCATTTAGTCCATTGGGTGTTTTGTCGGAGATTCTTTTGGCAGAGAATATTATACAAGATATGGATAAATGTAAATTTAATGTTATGGTAACCAGCAGAAACGTAATAAATAAAGCATGTAAAGTATTTTTGTGACACAAGAAAAACACAAAGTCCTAAAGTGCATGGTAAAGCTTTTTCTTAATACTGCTTAATTGTCACTTGTGCAGCCGCTTCATCATTTTCCATTAAAGAAGGAATAAAATCTCCTTAATTTTATATTCAGTGTTTAGATCAACTAGTTTAACAAGAAACACTGTAGTCACAAACAGCATTTAAACAATCTGTGCTACAGCTCCACTTAATTTATATCACAGTAAGTTGCCTGTGTGGTAAGAGGTTAAAAGGGGCAGATGAGGCATTTGGTTCATGACAGAAAAACTTCTACAGTTACAAAATGCACAATTTTTTATAAAGGTGGTGGAATAATTGTGGGATTGCAAACTTCAAAAAACATTAATGATTGTGTGTTAACTTTGCTTACCAAACATAAATTATATCCTAACAGGGCCCACTAATTATTGACCAGCCATGTTACGTGGATTGCTTTGGGGCTAAGTTTATGTATTACCCAGGCAAGTGAATGTGCAGGATGGCTTGTTCCTTCACAGGGACTCACTGGAAGCTGTTGTGGGAAAGTGGATGGTGGCAAAACTGGATGCCATCATGAAAAATACCCTTCATTTTCCCCAGGAGGTACTGTCATGGAGCAGTTTTAGCCACAGGCTCACTTTTCCTGGAAGTGCCAAGAACAGCCTCTGCCGATCTTTTCTGCCAGGCAGACTGTTATCAAGCAATTAAACGCTTCCTCCTGACAGCACGGACTTAAACTCTTTAATTTGCAATTTCTACACAAATACTATTCATATTTAGCATATTTATATTTTATGACTATGTATTTATTTATTGATTGCATTATTTGTCCTGTGAGTCTGTGTCTTGTTTTTTGTTTCTGCTGTTGTAAACATCTAAATTTTTCCTTGAGATTAATAAATTTGATCTAATCTAATCAAGTTGAATGAGGCTGTGTGTACTAAACAACCATTGTTCATCCCTATGTAAAGCATTGATGATCTTTAATATTGTTCTTTGATTTGGCTATCAAAGTGTTGCCTAACCTGAAATAAAGTTCTGTGAGCATATGAAAAACTATATAATCAGCCCATAAATACTGAAAAGAGATCATTGGTGACACAGAGCAACAGAGGATTTAATGTAAAGTGAACCTGGAAGTTTTTAGAGCATTAGAGCAATCTAGACAAGAACAGGCCAGTCAGCACAACAAAACTCAACATTTCTATCCACTTAATACTTTTAAAATACTATTAAGTCGAGTTTTGAAAGTCCCTAAAGTCTTACTGTCTACTCCACTACTTGTTAACTTACCCCATGCGTTTATGGTTCTCTTTTTAAAGAAAAACTTCCTAATGTTTGTTGTAAATTTACCCTTAACAAGTTTCCAAATGTGTCCCCGTGTTCTTGTTGAACTCATTTTCAAATAACAGCCTTGAAGTCTTGATCCACTGTAATAAATCCCTTCATAATTTTAAACACTTCACTCATGTCTTCTCTTAATCTTCTTTTGCTTAAACTGAAAAGGCTCATCTCATTTAATCTTTCCTCATAATTCAACACCTGTAACCCTGTAATCAGCCTAGTCGCTCTTCTCTTGACCTTTTCTAGCACTGCTATGTCCTTTTTGTAGCCTGGAGACCAAAACTGTACACTGTACTCCAGATGAGGCCTCACCAGTACATTATAAGGTTTGAGCATAACCTTGGACTTGTAAACCACACATCATGCTATATAACCAAACATTCTGTTTGCCTTCTTAATGGCTTCTGAACGCTGTCTGGAACTCAATAGCTTAGAGTCCACTACGACTCCTAAATCCTTATCATAATTTAATTTTGATTTTCAGACCTATCATTGTGTATTCAAACCTAACATTTTTACTTCCTACATGTAATACTGCACATTTACTTACATTTAAAGTTCTATCAGAACTGAGAATCAAAATGTATTAAACATGCTTCCTTGGTTAACAATGGTACCTCAAGACTGAAAAATGTATGAAAATGTAATATATACGTAAACCTCTATACCTATATGCCTGATATTTAATATATATATATATATATATTACTTACCTGAATCTCTTCGCCTACAGAAAACCTGACGAAAACTAAGAAGCTCCACTTCTGGGTTCAAAATGGCTGAAACGACATCACTTCTGGTTCGTCATGACAAAATCATTTCCGGTCCCACAATCCACTGCTTCCTGTCAATTCCTGATGACATTGATTCTGTCTTCCTGTCTCCAATCGTCACTTCCTGCCAACCATTTCCTGTCCCATCATTCCCTCTGTTATTTAAACACCATTTTGTTCACAGTAAAGCATTCAATGTACTAAAAAGTCATCTGAATCAGTTTCGTTATTGTCTGGACGACAATATATGGGGACAGTCCCCAAACCTTTTTCTGTTTTGTAGAAGTCTTTTTTTTGTGCAAGATCATTTATTACAATTGGCGTAGTGGGCAGGATTTGTTTTTCGAAGATGTCAGAAGAACAGGACCTTAACACCGTGCTGAATACCATTATGGGCGATCTCCAGACCCTGAAAATCCAGATGGGAGAATCATGGACCCAACTGGCAGAAGCCGAGGCTCGTTCTCTTGCTGGTGTACGGATGGAGGTGGCTCAGTCACAACCAATTCAGTTGACTACATTGACTGAATCGGATGGTATTGAGACTTACTTTTTGATTTTTGAGCATACCACTAAGCGGAACACTTGGCCAAGGTCGTAATGAGCGTACCAACTGGCTCCCTATCTGATGGGGTCAGTGCAGTGGGCCTATTATGACTTAACTGAGGAGCAGGCTGCTGATTACGATGCTCTCAAACTGGAGGTGTTTAAACGCTATGGCGTGTCACTGAAACAGCAGGCGAGAGGACTCAGGGCTTTGAAGCCTGGGGAAAGGTGTGTCGCTGGCTAAGGCCCGATATAAACACCTCACATAAAATGGCCGAGCTCCTAGCGTGCAAGACCTTTGTACATGTCCTCCCTGAACATATCGCCCAGCAAGTCCGCAAACATAATTTCGAGGACTTGGACACAATAAAAATAGTGGAGCGTCATTGTGCGGCCTGTAAATCGGGGCAGTCAGAACGGTTCACTCGTCGGACCCAACAGGTAGTTGGGGCAGCCCCTGAGTCCACCTGACAACCTCCCGAACCTGCCGTCCATAGAAGGGACAGACCAGCCAGTCTCCCTTAATGTTTTAAGTGTGGGGAGATCGGACATCTGTCCCCGAGCTGCACTTACGAGCCTATGGATTGTTCATTAGTTAAGGGAGAAAGGTATTGTGCCTCTGTTACTAACCCTTTGTCTCTTCCATACACAGATGCAGTTATTATAAATGGTAGGAAGGTAAGAGCAATGTTTGATTCCGGGAGTAACATTTCTATTGTTGCTGCCCATTTAGTTTAACTGCAACAGTGGACTAGAATAAAAACTAGTCTGAAATGTATTCATGGGGACATCCGGTATTATAAAACAGCCAGATGTGTGGTATCTGTGAACCAGAAACTAACTAGTATGGCCATGGCTGTGTTACCAGATCCCCCTTTTCCAGTCATATTAGGAAGTGATTGGAATAAAATTACCAGTGATAAAAATGGGACTGTACCTAACAAGAATTTAGGCTTAGTAATGGAGAATACTGCTCTGACTGGCTCCATGCCGTGTCCCACAGTAGCACAGACCCACATGGGTACCCAGTGTGAAGAAATTGATGTCCCATCATCCTCTGCGGGACCTAGTACAGTTGACGTAGCGGATGTAGCGGCAGAAGCCCCACCCATTGAGCTTGAAAGAGATCCCATTCAAGATTTAACTGCTCAATTCCTTTTAACACCATCCTCCTTTAAAAGAGACCAATGGAATGATGATTCATTGAAGTTTGCTAGGAATGCGGTAGTATCACCCTAGGGTTATACAACCTTATATCCCATGCCATCGATGCCGTTCTTTGTAATTAAGAACGAGTTATTATATAGAGTGACAGAACATGGGGGTGAAGTGCGTACTTTGTTGTTAATTCCACGTACTTTTCAGCAAAAGGTATGTGAATTAGCACATGCTCACCTTCTAGGAGTCCACTTAGGCTCCGACAAGACTTTGGAGAGAATAAAACTCCGATTTTATTGGCTGGGAGTTAATGAGGAGGTCAGGGGATTTTGCACTTCATGTCCTGAGTGTCAGCTTCTCCAGATTCCAAGAAGGACTAGAGCTCCTCTCGTTCCCCTTCCCCTTATTGACATCCCTTTTGAACAGGTTGGAGTCGATCTCGTAGGACCCCTCGGTAAAGGGTAAAGGGCTTTAAATACATTTTAGTCCTAGTAGATTATGCCACTCATTTTCCTGAAGCTGTTCCTTTGCGCTCAGTTAATACTAAAAATATCGCATGGGAATTGGTAGGGATATTCGCTCGTTTTGGGATCTCAAAAGAAGTTTTAACAGACCAAGGGACTCCCTTCACTTCGGAAACGTTCAGGGAAGTCGCCAAATTACTCAGAATAAAACACCTGAAAACGTCGGTCTACCATCCCCAAACTAATGGGCTGGTAGAACATTTTAATCAAACATTAAAACAAATGTTACGCAAGGTAGTTAACGAGGATGGAAGAAACTGGGATCAGTTACTTCTTCTCATTTTGTTTGCCTACTGGGAATTTCCTCAGACCTTTACAGGGTTTTCTCCATTTGAATTGGTGTATGGAAGACAACCCAGAGGGCTTTTGGATATGCTAAAAGAAGGATGGGAAGAGGAGGTCATCCCTACTTCAAACATTCTTGAATATATTGCTCAGTTACGCGATAGATTAGAGAAGATTCAACCTATTCTAAAAGAGAATTTGGAAAAGGCACAAGCAGCGCAGTCACATTATTATAATAGGAACACCACCATTCGGGAATTTGCCTCGGGTGATCGTGTTATGGTATTAGTCCCAACATCCCATTCAAAATTGTTAGCACATTGGCAAGGCCCTTATGAAATTAAAGAAAGGAAGGGACTTGTTGACTATTTAGTTAAACAACCTAATCGTCGACTGAGTGAACAAGTTTATCATATTAACTTACTTCAAGCATGGAAGGAAAGGTAACATGATCCCTCCTCCGGACAACCTAGTTAATTTTTTATGTCCTGTGCTCATCTAAATTTTGGTCCCAATTTGACACGCAAACAAAGACAAGATCTCGAAACAGCTATCTTGTCTGTACCTAAAGTTGTGGATGAAATACCTGGACGAACTGCCTTGATTGTGCATGATATCATTACCGACCCTGGAGTGATTGTCAGAGAGAGACCCTATAGGCTCCCGGAGGCAAAGAAAGCGGAAGTAGAGTTAGAAATCAGACGAATGTTAGAATTAGGGGTTATTGAAGAAAGCTATAGCCCTTGGTCTAGTCCAATTGTCTTGGTTTCTGAACCCGATGGGTCATGGAGGTTCTGTAACGACTTTCGTCGACTTAATCAGGTCTCTAAATTTGATGCGTATCCCATGCAGCGAGTAGATGATTCACTCGATCGACTGGGGAACGCTCAATTCCTAACTACTCGACATGACAAAAGGGTATTGGCAAATTCCCTTAATGAATTCTGCTAAAGAAAAAAACGCTTTTAGTTCACCCAATGGACATTGGCAATACAGGGTTCTTCCTTTTGGTTTGCACGGGGCACCAGCTACTTTTCAAAATCTGATAGACACACTGCTACGGCCCCACAATTCATATTGTACCGCCTAACTGGATGACGTTGGATCATGTATGGCAGGTTCAAACGGTACTCTCCACGCTAGTGTCAGCCGGGATTTGCCTTAATCCGAAGAAATGTTTCTTTGGATTAAGAGAAGCCAAATATTTAGGTTACTTAGTGGGTGGGGGTGTTGTTAAACCACAATGTCTTAAAATTGATGCCATCCTGAATTGGCCCCGTCCGTTAAATAAGCGGCAAGTACAAGCATTTTTGGGATTGGCCGGTTACTATCGCCGTTTTGTACCGCATTTCAAAGAAATCGCTACACCCTTATCTAATTTAACAAAGAAACGAGCACCTTTAAAAGTGGTATGGGATGAATCGGTTGATAAAGCATTCAGTGACTTAAAATTGTCCCTTACATCTGCACCTGTATTTAAATCTCCTGACTTTTCTATTCCTTTTATTCTCCAGACTGACGCATCGGCCACAGGATTGGGTGCCGTGCTGAGCCAATGTGTCGACGGTGCTGAACACCCCGTTATGTATCTGAGCTGGAAACTGCTGGAGCGGGAGACTAAGTATGCTGCGGTGGAGTGGGAAGCCTTGGCAATTAAGTGGGCTATCACATCATTAAGGTACTACCTATTGGGGCGTGAATTTACTCTGGTGACGGACCATACCGCTTTGCTGTGGATGTCTCTTCATCGGGAGTTGAATCCTCGTGTCACTAGTTTTGGGATCTTCAACCTAATGGTTTTAGTGTTACTTATCACAGAGGTTCCTTGCAGGTCAATGCAGATGCTCTCTCATGTGTCCACGACCTCTCAGTGCAGATCGCCCGACTGGATGGGTCTGGGCTGAGGGGGGCATCATGTCACACACGTGCAAGTTAGAGGCGGTCAAAGAGCTTAAAGGTGAGTGAAATATCGCGAGACAAAGGGTCATCACGTGGTGCTTACCTGAATCTCTTTTTGCCTACAGAAAACCTGACGAAAACTAAGAAGCTCCACTTCCGGGTTCATAATGGCCGAAACAACGTCACTTCCGGTTCGTCACGATGACATCACTTCTGGTCCCACAATCCACTTCTTCCTGTCAACTCCTGATAACGTTGGTTCCGTCTTCCTGTCTCCAATCATCACTTCCTGCCAAACATTTCCTGTCCCATCATTCCCTTTGTTTTTTAAATGCCATTTTGTTCACAGTAAAACATTCAATGTACTAAAAAGTCATTTGAATCAGTTTCGTTATTATTGTCTGGATGACAATATATGGGGACAGTCCCCAAACCTTTTTCTGTTTTGTAGAAGTCTTTTTTGTGCAAGATCATTTATTACAATATATATATATATATATATATATATATATATATATATATATATATATATATATATATATATATATTTAAATATATACAATCAGAGTAGTGGCTCTGAAGCTAATGATCTGTGCTAGTATGGGATGGAAGGTTGCCATTTGAAATCCTGTTACTGCCAGGAGGAATCCTACTTCATTGGGCCCTTGACAAAGGCCCTTAACCTGAAAATTACTCTGGGGTACTATACAATGGCTGACCCAGTATTCTGACCCCAAAAAGGTCATGTGAAAAGTCAGTTTTCCCTCACCTACACCAAATTTGTTTTGCAACAATGAAAGTGCCACTCTCTAACTGAATTCAGTAAACAGGTAGAATGATCAAAATATAATCAAAGGTATTTTCATCGTGTTACAAACAGACATAACTTCTAAAGTAGTACAGTAAACCCTCGCTTATCGCAGTTAATCCGTTCCAGACTCTACCGTGATAAATGAATTTTCGCGAAGTAGGATTCTTTATTTATAAATCGAATATTTTCGCAGTTAGAGTATAGAAAACCTGTTTACGACCTTCTAAATACATTTTTTAACATTATTAGAGCCCTCTAGACATGAAATAACACCCTTTAGTCACCATTACACTCGTATTACCCAATATATTAGACAAAATAAGAGAAAATAGGACATATTAGACGTTACAAATATATTACTAGGCGCACTCGCCTTTTAAGGCAACCGACTTTTATCCTCAATTTTTGTGCGCTCCATGTGTACATCAGGCACGTAAGTGTAGAGAATGAGAACATCAAAGTGCCCATTCATAACATCTCCCGAAAACCTAAGTTTTTTTTTTATCCCCTCAAGTGCCTGTCCAAAGTCGTACAACGTCAGCCCGAATCTGTACCGCTAAAGACGGAGTTTCATGCACTAAATAAGCTATAGATGAGAATAAGCAAGCACCATTTCCCCTGATATTTACTATGCGGTGAGGCATTTGTACTTAGGGTTGCCACCCGTCCTTTAAAATACGGAATCGTCCCGTATTTGAGAATAAAATTGCGTGTCCTGTTTTGAATCAATACGGGACGGGTTTTGTCCCGTATTTTTTTTAAAGCAGCGTCTCATGCAAATAATCCCACACGCATTTTATGAAGATGCCTCCTTTCCTACTTTTGATTGGGTAATACTTGATGTCATCGTTAGTTTGTTTGGTCTTTTTAACTGTCCAGTGAGGAGGGCGGGTCTTTTAGGTAGAGTCTGCAAAGTGTTGGCAGAGAGTAATATTAAAAAAATGGCAGATGCTTCTCCAGGTAACCCCCCCGCGTCTTAAAGTTTCAGAGCTTAAACGCACATGGCTGCAAAAATACCGCAGAGAGTGGGAGGAAACAAATACTTGGCTGCAGAGTGTTAGCAGAAATTGTTATCAAGCCAACTGCACAATTTGTCGGAGAGCGTTCTCTGTGATAGGGTTGCCACCCGTCCTTTAAAATACGGAATCGTCCCGTATTTGAGAATTAAATTGCGCGTCCCTTATTTTTTTGTATTAAAAGTGGTAACCCTATTTGTACTCCATCAACATTAATTATTTCCAGAGACATAATTTTGTCTATTTTTCCAGCGTATCGCGCACAAAAGCAAGGGAACGATGAGAGCACCAGAACTCTGCTCACATCGCGTCGCTTCGTACCGACTTTTATCCTCAATTTTTGTGCGCTCCATGTGTACATCAGGCATGTAAGTGTAGGGAATGAGAACATTAAAGTGCCCATTCATAACATCTCCCGAAAACCTAAGTTTTTTATCCCCTCAAGTGCCTGTCCAAAGTCGTACAATGTCAGCCCGAATCTGTACCGCTAAAGATGGAGTTTCATGCACTAAATAAGCTATAGATGAGAATAAGCAAGCATCATCTCCCCTGATATTTACTACGCGGTGAGGCATTTGTACTCCATCAACATTAATTATTTCCAGAGACATAATTTTGTCTATTTTTCCAGCGCATCGCACACAAAAGCAAGGGAACGATGACAGCACCAGAACTCTGCTCACATCGCGTTGCTTCGTACCTCAAGCCGCAAGTAGTAAGTCTGTAATAAGTGGAATACCGCTACGCTTTGCACTCACAGGACGGAAGGACAATCCCGAACGCTTTTTTATAGTAGATTATTGTACTGTACATTTAATTGCACACAACCACTAACCTATGAAGGTATGACCTCAGTAGGAGAGTCTTCAGAGGTGGTGCAGTATCTTCAGCAGGTGCGTTGTTGTCTTCAGTGAAGAAGTACTAGGCAGTGGGTGTCTGGGTGCGAGGCTGAAGAACATCTTGATAGGCAGTTGCTGGCACTGTCTTTTCATATGGTACTAGGCAGTGGGTGTCTGGGTGCGAAGCTGAAGAACATCTTGATAGGCAGTTGCTGGTGCTGTCTTTTCATATGCGTGAGGAGGCTTTTGTAGGGTATTGCCATCTTTAATCATATCCAAGAGTTTCACCTTCTCCTGGATAGTAAGCATCTTCCTCCGGCACTTAGTTTTATTGTCAGAAGGCAGCATGTTTAGGAGCCATCGTAGGGCTTAGATAAAAGTTCTCAGAAAGCGCATGCGTAGTGAGATAAGCGTGTATGAGAAAAAAATCGTGATAGAGTGAAGCCGCGAAAGTCGAAGCATGATATAGCGAGGGATCACTGTATATATAAATGAAAATAGTAATAAATGTTGGAGCTGGAATTGAGCAAGGATAACTTGGAATTCAATAATAAACTCCACAGATCTACAGTTTACTTCCATCTTCTCCTAGTCTAATGAAGCTGTAATCAGTATCAACCAAACACAGCACTTCAACACATACAATCTCACACACATACATTCTGTACAGTTTCAATCAGTAGCTCCATAAACTTCCCTGTTATTTAGCAGACTGACTCATTCCAGCACATTCCCTTCCTTCATATGGTAATGGAAACTTGCTAACTGGACTTAGATCTAAGAGGTCTAGTCTTCTGCAAACAATTTGCTGCTGCCTATAGAATAAAGTGGTAAGGAAGTTATTATGCATTTTTCTTTTCCTTCTAGACTAGAGGGGCCAGACTGAAGATGCCAAGTTAAATTTGGCTGACCTATACCAGAATAATATTTAAAGGTGTAAGCTGCAGGCCAAGGTAAGTATTCATTTAATACATTGGGAAGCAATTCAAAATCTTAATCATTGTTGTGAAAAGACAGATGGGTGAAGACGGTTGGAAGGAAAGCATCAATCACCTTCTCTCAATAACCTGGGGCCTCATTTATAAAATGTAGCGCAATTTCAATTGTGAAAACATGCGTACGCCAAAAAAAGGAAACTGCTTACAGCCAAAAAAAAAAAAAAGAAAAGATCAGAATCATAAAACCTGGTGTAGGCACATTTATTAAGAAATGTACCATTTATAAATCACAATCATCTTGTAAATTTGCATTCGTGAACATGCCTCAAACCCAGCCTGGTTCCACCTTGAAACAGCCATATATGAAGCGTGTTAATCAACATCATATGTCTTCAATCATGATGCTGCAGATCTTCGTTGGCTGGTAGAGCAGCCTCATGCATGATACATCCAATAGAAGTTCTCATCTCTGATTTTAGAGGTACACAAAGACCTTTGGTGTTAGCAACAAGCGCAAATACATTGCACAGCATCATGTTACTGCTGCTGTAAATGCTGTGAGCTCCAGCCATGCCGTGCCTGAAATAAAAGAAAGAAAAATGTCTGGTAACAAAGCAGATTGCTAATCACTGGCAGAGTGTGCATTTAATGGATGGAGGAAAAATCACATCTACACTCCCTGATTTCAATCTGCAAATGACATCTTTAATTGGAGATGCCTTTTATTGTAGTATTATGCCAAAGCAGTCCTGACAATTGTCAGGCTCATCTTGCCATTACATATGACTTGAATGTTAACAGGGGGCAGCTGGAGACTATTCCAGCAATCATAGGATGCAAGGCAGGAACAGTCCTAGGACAGAGAGCCTAGTCTTTTGCAGGGTGAACACACACACTCACACAGGCCAATTTAGCAATTTCAATTCACCTAACTTTTTATAATAATTATTATTTATTATTAATATTATCACACACTCCTTAGGGAGCCTTAACAGTCCAACTCAAACATCTCCAAGTAGCATAGACAGGCAACTTTTATTCTCAGGCAAGTAAAGAACTGCTAGAAACTCTTCTTAAAAAATGCAAAAAGCAGCCATTTCCTGTATTGAACTTTCCAGCTTTTACTGAAAAAAAATTGCCCTTTACTGTTCTTTGCTATGTGCAAAAAGTGGGCTTTTCTCTAAAGCACTCACTTGATTTGTTGCAAAGAAGTCTGTCCCTGGGATAGGCTGGGTAGTACCAGTACTAAAGACAATACTGAATTATACCAACTGTTTTCCTAACATGATGGATGATTGCTGTAGAATATGCTACTCTATTTTGACATTTACTCTGTCAAAAAACGGTTTTAGCTGAAGACTGAACTCTGCAAATTATTCTTTTTCCTTATCTCTCTGAGTTCTTTTGAAAGTTGACTTAAGGGCCGAGTCCGTCATGGGTAAACTGAGTTTAGTCAGAAGGATTTTAAGCACCACACAGCCTACTTTATCTTCAGTAGTCGGTTTGTGGAAAATAATTAGATTTATGGACTTAATTTATAATAGAACATAATATTCACAAACCTGTTTAGTCCAGCTCAGGGTCATGAGAGACTGGAATCTATAATGTCAGCACTGGGCACAAGGCAGGAAAACTCCATAATACCTAAAACAAAACTCAAGAGACGTTCACTGCATTGTAAAGGATTATTTTAAAACTATGATAAATTCTCTGTAGTAAGGGCACAACTACAGCAGCAGCATCAGTATGTACACATTTCTCATTCTTGTTTCCTACCTGAATGTGTAGTTAGCCTGTACTATTACTTGAGTTCCATACTAAGTACATAGTCATAATGTCAAGATAGACAGTTGTTAGATGGGTAATTACTGAGCAATGGCAGCTTGAGTACACTGTATAAAGTGACTCTTAATGTAAAGTGTTGCTGAAAATGGTTCCCCAAGGCTCTTTAACCTACCTTAAATGAGAGCTGGAGCTGTAAAATTTGTATACGATTGCTTCTATTAAATAAGAAGTACATTTCATTAAAACAGTCTACATTTAAAGTTGATTATGTTTATTAATAATTTGCACTTCATGTTACTCAGGTGCCATGCCCACTAGCTCAAGTGGTGCTGATGCTATGGTGTTTTATACAAAATTTATACATTTTAGAAACATTAAGTCTAAATCGTTTGAATGTTTAACCATTAATGTACTAAAGCCATATTTTGTATGGGCAGTTCCTCACCTTCCTCGCATCTATTTTTTAAGCCAACCAGCTTCTACAGCAGCCTCATTGATACATTTCTTGTTTTTCAGTGCTTCTGGGTTTTTATTATTCTAATGTGTATCTGCAGATATCATCTTCATAATGGTACCTGATAACAGCTGCTTAAAATCAATGTGTCAATTGTCCTAATTATGATTTAATCATAGCCTGTACTTTTTAGTTATTGCTAATATTGTTACTTTTAATTCATGTATCACAATTTGGTTAATCTGAATATTTTCTAATTTACGTTGCTTTACATAAGATATACATCATGATAATCATTAGTAGATTATATTTAGGAATTACATTTAGTCAATCAAACACTATAATTTTAGCTGAATGGTATCTTGATTCATTTAATGTAAACATCTAGTTTTATATTGAGTTACGCATTAGCTGATTATTATGTTAAACTCATAATGTGGTTTACTTACAAAACCTGAAAAGAGTATTTTACAACGTTATTTCAGCAAGGATTTATTTCCTTTCTTATGTATCTTATATCTCTATTTCACTGTTGTTGTAGAAATTGGTAAATTGTTTTTCATGTTTTTGTATTATTATTATCATTATTATTTTTAATATTTTATTTTATTAAAATCAAAATACATTCCATACATGCAAATCAAGTTTAACAAAACTGATTTAAAACAAATCCACTCCCACCCATTAATAATAGTAAAAATATGTAAGTAAATAAATAAATTAAAATAAATAGACTAGAAAAAGAGGGGAGAGAATCCACTTACTCAATTTAAATGCTTATTCTAAAATGTTATTTATCAGATACTGCCAAAAAGGATAGATCCTTTTCCCAATTTACTCTGGGATCTTTGAAATGGGGGGGGACTGTAAAATATTTTTATATATTACAGAAATGTTGTTTGAGACCTCAAGACTGATCAATATTATATATAGGTATAGATGTAGGTGGGAGGTGAGGGAAATTGGGTAGGTTTTGCTTAACAAAATGTATAATTTGAGATAGTGAAGGAAGTGTGTTGCTAGAAAGTTACATTTGGGGTGTAATTGTTGGTAGTATGCAAAGATGTTGTCTATGTACAGATCTCTAAGTGATTTAATCCCAGATGTTTTCCAGACATTAAAAAATGTGTACGTTTGAGAGGATGGAAAAAGGTAGTTCTTATGCAGAGGTGCCAGAGATAAAAGCTTCTCTATCTTAATATAATTCCTACATTGGTTCCATATTCTGAGTGAGTGAAGCACAATTGGGTTGTTAGTATATTGGTGATGACTTATACTTAACTGGGGTACAAAGCAAGGAATGTAAAGAAGTACTGCAAGTTTTTATTTCTATTGTGGACCAAGCCTGTGTCTGCTCACCTATTTGTGCCAATGTCAAGGTTTTCATTATTTGTATATTCGCCGCCCATTGATAAAATTGAAAGTTAGGTAAAGTCATGCCACCTTCTTCCTTAGGTCTTTGTAGGGTGCCTTTTGGATACGTGCATGTTTTAATTCCAAATAAATGAGATTATGGTTGAATCTAATTTCTTAAAAAATGATTTATTGATGTATAGTGGAATGCTTTCAAATAGAAATAGAAGCTTAGGAAGGATATTCACCTTGACAATGTTAATTCATCCAGCTTAAGTGAGATGAAGTCTTGCTTAATTTTTTCCATGCAGACGGCAAAATTTTGTTGATAAGCAGCTTTATGTTTACTTGTGATGTTTACCCCTAGGTATTTAAACTAATCTGTGATGATAAAAGGGAAGGTGTCCCTAATATTGCAATTGTTGCAATCTAATATTGTGCACTTGTGAATTCATTGGAAACAGCACACTTTTGTTCAAATTCATTCTGAGACCCGAAATTTTAGAAATTCTGTAAGTGCTGTTAGGACTGCAGGCACAGCATTTTATAGATGAGAGATATAGAGTACCATATCATCTGTATATTTTCTGTTCAAGTCCTTCTCTGATAATCCCCTTTATCTCATAAGCATTTCAACAGTGAGCAGCCAGTGGTTCAATGGCAATTACAAACAGCAGTGGTGACAAGGGAAATCCTTGTCTAGTACCCCATTCTAGTTTGAATTAATCTAAACTAATGTTGCTAATACAAACAGAAGCTTCTGGACAGGTATACAGTAGTTTGTTCCATGCACAGATGTTCGGGTCAAACCCACATTTTTTCAATATGGTAAAAAGTTTTATTTAACCATATCAAATGCTTTTTCTGCATCCAATGATAATATCAGCTCCGGGGTGTTTGACTTTGTGCGAATATATCACATTAAACATGCGTCAAAAATTGGAAGCTAAGTGTATGCCTTTAATAAATCCAGTTTGGTCTTGTGATATTACTGGAGGATGGACTTTCTCAATCCTTCTAGCTAGGACTTTGGAAAGTATCTTTTCATCGTTATTCAAAAGTGAGATTGGTCTGTATGATGCACATTGTAATGTTTCTGTATTATTTTTGATGTGTTTATTTATCATGTATTATTTGAGTTTTATATCTTTTAGGCCTCATTCACACTTGAGGGTTTCTATTCTAAACATTATCAATAGTTCATTATTGCATGGCACAGCACCTGATACACTAAAAGTATCAGTCATTAAACCATTACTTAAAAAGTCAGAGCTAGACCCACATATACTAAATAATTATAGACCTATTTCAAATTAACCCTTTCTCTCTAAAATACTAGAAAAAGTAGGCGCCAATCAGCTTCAGTCACACCTTACACATTACAATTTATTTGAGAAATTCCAGTCTGGTTTCCACACTGGTCATAGTACAGAAACAGCACTAACACGGGTTGTAAATGACATTCTGATATCCTCTGATGAAGGAAACTCCAGTGTAATTATATTGTTAAACTTATGCACAGCATTTGACACCATTGAACATTCTATTTTACTGTACAGACTGGAAAATAATGTTGGGCTTACAGGCCCCGTGCTCGCTTGGTTTATTTCTTATTTATCAAATCGATTCCAATATATACAGAAATGTGCTGACAGTACTCCATCATTATACACAGAAGTTCAATATGGTGTCCCGCAGGGCTCAGTACAGGGACCTTTACTGTTTTCACTTTACATGCTTCCACTGGGATCTAACATTAGGAAACATAATGTTAATTTTCACTCGTATGTAGATGACACCCAGTTATACATTTCATTTAGATCAAATTAAGTTTCTCCAATGCTGTCTTTAATTAGGTGTGTTAGCGAATTAAAGGAGTGGATGGATCAGAACTACTTGTCTTTAAACACCGATAAAACAAAGATGTTAATTGTTGGAGCAAATGACGCTGATCACAATATTTTGTCATCATTTAATTCTGTTGGAATCACCATTAATTTTACTGGATCAGCCCACAATCTTGGGAGTTATCTTTGACTGTAGCATGTCATTTAAAGCGCATATTACAAAGTTGTCCAAATCATATTTCTTCCATCTTAAAAATGTTGTGAAATTGAGGCGCTTTCTAAATAAGCAGTATTCTCAGAAATTAATTAATGCATTTATTTCTAGTAGGATTGATAATAGTAAAAATATGTAAGTAAGAGGGTTACGGCATTTGTTTGGCATTTATAAGCATTTTAATGACCCTTTTTAAGCTTTTTTTGAGCATTTTGCAATAATTTTTAAAAAAGTGTTTTGCAGGGAAAAATATGACTGACATTATTTCCTATCACCATTTTGTTGTTCTGAGGTTTTCTAGGGTTGTGAGGTTGTTGTGCCTTCAGAATGCCTTTTTTAGTACTTTTAAACCTGACAATCACACTACAAAAGAGTTTCATCAGCCTCGTGAGCAAAAATATTCTGTTTACTAGTTTGTAGTTTAGAGGACAATTCTGGATTCTCTATGAAGAACTCAGGCAGCATCTTGAAAAATTCCAGGATTACGCAAAATACACTGAAACGTTATAGTGTCTTTACAATATTTATGAAAGCTTATTCCCACCACTCAAAATAAAAAGTGTTATTTCACAAAGATATTGCCTGCTACTGTCAGTGCAACACTGTGCACAGTCAAGCTTCCGTCTTCTAGTGACAGCTAATGAGGAAGAAGTTAAAGCATGTGCATAAAATATAATCAAGTGACAAGAATTGAATGAATGTTATATTCATATACATTTAGTTCTGCATGTGATGAGGGGTACGATTAATCCATGTAGTATAGAGTCAGAGAAAGCTAGTGATTATTGCAGCAGCACTGAGTATAATGCACTTTTATCAAATGTTTTACTTATTTGTTAAATTCAGTAGGATTTTGTCAGATTGTCAATGGTCCAACTCATAATCATAACCACCCATTAGATTTAATTATAACTTACAAAGTTGAAATTCAAAATTTAAATATTACTCCATTAAATGAAGCTATTTCCGATCACTACTTGATTACATTTGATTTAGTCCTGCCTTTGCCAGCGCACTCACAGATTAAAACAAAAACAGTGTGACATCTGCATTGTAATTCTGCTTCAAAATTTATAGATACTTTGAGTAAGTCAAGTGTAATTGTGGAAAACCATTTAGATCAGTTAACATCAAATGTAAACGTGGAAAACAATTTAGATCAACTAACATCAAATTATAATGTGACCTTGAGAGAAAAACAAAGCTACATGTCTTTCAAATTGTACGGACAGAGTGTGTTAAAAAATATAAAAAGCTCTCTTTAAAGCTCGCTCAGAATACTATTCTACAATAATAGCAATAATAAAAATCCTCGGGTACTATTTAGAACAGTTGCTAAATTAACAATTGAGAATCCAGATCTACAGTGCAAAATACCAACAGATATTAGCAGTACAGACTTTATGAACTTCTTCAATGAGAAGATTAAAAATATAAGACCCCAGATCTCAGCATCACAGTACAAACCACATAGTAGCTTAGCAGACCCTGCCTCACATTCAGTACTTTAGTAATTTTAATCCTGTAACTGAGCAGGAACTCTTAACTTTAATTTCTAAAATGAAACCCACTACTTGTTTCCTAGATCTAGTGCCAACAAAACTAGTAAAAAGTGCAATAGATCTTCTTGCAACACCTATTCTAAGCATTATCAATAGTTCATTATTGCATGGCACAGCACCTTATACACTAAAAGTGTCAGTCATTAAACCATTACTTAAAAAGTCAGACCTAGACCCACACATACTAAATAATTATAGACCTATTTCAAATTAACCCTTTCTCTCTAAAATACTAGAAAAAGTAGTCGCCAGTCAGCATCAGAATGTAAAAAGTGTTATGCTAAACTAGTTTTCACCTGACTATATATATATATATATATATATATATATATATATATATATATATATATATATATATATATATATATACAGTCACATAATATATACAATATCTACAGACATTCACACGCTGTGTATTATTTTGGCTAGATAGAGTTGCAACTCTTACACTAATTATGTAGCAGAGTGTGATGATCACTTGCATTTTTCATGACAAAGACACTAAACTGTTGTTCTATAAATTATTTTAGATATGTTGTTCAACATGTCAAGACCATCAGTACTGTCATATGTGACATCTTTGCTGTGTGTAGGTGTGTAGCAAAAAAGATACTTTTTATACTTCCCTATTCATAGAAAAATTACCATCAATCAAAAGCAATACGCTGGATAAATCTTCGTACTCCCACCAGTTTCGTCTGCGGTGTGGAAAAACAATCAATTTAATATATCAGTGTTGGAACTTATAACATATAGAGAACAATGCAATGAAATGTGCATTTTTTACAACTTGTTAAGTTTGTATTTTGTTTTGTGTTTTGTATTCTGTCTTATTTTACTTCATCGCAGTAGATGGAAATGCTATAAGAGGATTACTCACCATAAACATGGTATAGAGGGTATGCCACAAGGAGTATAATGTGACAAGAATAGAAAGCAAGGCAAACCATTTATAAACTGTACATGCAGAAGTTTGTGATTGGCATGTGTCAAGAAATAACAAATCTGCATGCTGTTTAAGTATAGTTTGGGAATGATAAGAACCCAGACATGCATGTAACAGATCATTAATATCTGACTATCAGTTTTATATATATTAAGATATATATGTATGTATATATATCTATTGAATGCAAACAGCTGACATCTTATTTCCATTTCTTTAAATCTAGTCAGATTAACAAGGCAGTTTAAAGAATTAAGATTTTCCTTGGGCTAAGAGAAGTAGCAGAAAAAACATCAAAAAAATTCCTTGCAAAGCCAACAGAATTTGATTGCTGCACGCACTGATCCTAATTAAATGGTATAAAAAAATGTTCTACATGATGCTCAGGTAGTAAATCATTTCAGTATAAAAAATTTACTCTTTTAGTTGATTGTAAATTGCCAGCTGACATAGCTTTAATTAGAGTGAATTTCAGTCACATCAACATGAACACTACAGCAGCCATTCTAAGATGGCATTTTTTCTCCATGTTTTAGAAGAAGTCCTATTCTTACTACACATTTTGTTTCCAAGGAGTACCATATAATTTTCTGTTTCAAAAATAATTTCATAATGTTCACAACGATTCTTTGCCATCTGTGATTAATAAGGAACATTATTTTAGGAAACATTGTATTTAGGTAAATAGTACTGAAATGCATGGTAAGGAAATTGTTTTCATGGTGTAATGAAAAATCAAGAATAAGTACAGTGCAGAGAAAAAGTAAACACATTTTCAGTGCTCCATGTAAAAGAAAGTTCAGCCTGTGAATTTTAACATTGAGTCTCTTTATCAGTTAAACTACTTAAACTTTCCCATTATAAAGAAAAAGAATCTTTTATCTACTTTGTTAGACACAATAAATCAATTGAGTGGTCACTTTATTAGGTACGTCTTCTCATTATCACAAATACTCTGCTCCTCCAAAGAGTAAGACATGTTACTGCTGCTCAGCTGTTATCATCTGCAGTTCAGTGGGTGAAAATTCCTAGTTAGTGAGAGAGGTCAGAGAAGAAGACTTATACCAAGTTCACAGTAACACCAAAAATACTCAGATCACAAACCTGCAACAGTGTTGTACAGAAGGTCATCTCTGAGCACAAACATTGAAGAAGGTGGACTTCAGCAGCAAAAGTTTACATTAAAATCAACTCCTCTCAGCCAACAGCAGGAAAGTGAGGCCACAGTGAGTGTGTGATCACTAAAACTTGGATATAACGAGGTTATTAGAAATAAACTTGATGCATTAGGATTAATAGTCAAGATGGAGGTAAAGAATTTAGGGGTAACTATTGACTCTGAACTGAATTTAATATCACATATTAATCAGATTACTAGGAAAGCATTTTTTCAGTTATATCAAAAGTTAGATCTCTTATAACTTTGCAAGATGCTGAAAAAATAGTTCACGCTTTTGTTTTCAGTCAGCTAGATTACTGTAATGCACTCCTCTTAGGACTACCAAAAAAAAAGACATCAATTGATTGCAACTAGTGCAGAATGCAGCTGCTAGAATCTTAACTCGGAAAAGAGAGTCTGCTTAGAATTCCAAGAGCTAAACTTAAAAGAAGCGGTGAGGAGGCCTTCTGCTGTTATACACTTAAAATCTGGAATAGCCTGCCAATAGGAATTCGCCAGGCTAATATGGTGGAGCACTTTAAAAAACTGCTAAAAACACATTACTTTAATATGGCTTTCTTGTAGCTTCATCTTAGTTTAATCCTGATGCTCTGTATATTCACTTAATTATCATTATTATTCATGGTGGCTCCAAAATCCATACTAACACCTACTTTTTCTTCTGTTCTTTTTCCGGTTTTCTGTGGTGGTGATCTGTGCCGCCACCACCACCTAATCAAAGCACCGTGATGTCCTTATATTGGTGGATTAAAGGCCAGAAGTCCACATGACCGTCATCATCAAATTCTTCCATGAGAACCCTAAATACAAAGAGGAGGTCATTTATGTTAGGTAGAATGCCTAGAGGGAGCTGGGCGGTCTCGTGGCCTGGAACCCCTGCAGATTTTATTTTTTTCTCCAGCTGTCTGGAGTTTTTTTTTTTTCTGTCCTCCCTGGCCATCAGGACCTTACTTTTATTCTATGTTAATTAGTGTTCCCTAATTTTAATTATTTATTTTGTCTTTTTTCTCTTTCTTCATCATGTAAAGCACTTTGAGCTACATTGTTTCTATGAAAATGTGCTATAGAAATAAATGTTGTTGTTGTAAAACTTAAAAATTGGAGATTAGAAAAATATTTCTTGGTCTGGTCAAGGGTCAGAATTTAGCATAAGCAGTTTGAATTCATGGATCCATCTTGGCTTTTGCCTGTAATTTTGTTGGATATACAGTATTGGTGTAGTGGTTGGTGCAGGGGATAGTATCCTGGCGAACATTAGGGCTCCTAATATCAATCAAGCATCTTTTGAATGCAACAGCATACCAAATGTTATGTTATATCCAAGTTCTATGTGTATTTTTCTTATTTATTTCTTTTTATTCCTTTCTGTGTTTTTTCTGAAGTTTCCGATAGTTGTTTTATTGTTTGATATTTATGTACTGTATCTTTAAGCAATCTGATATTCCTTTTGCTTTGCGTATGGAAACTCATGACTTGGGGCCACCCTAATGTCACAGCTGCTGGGTCCTCTCTCGGTCTTACATTGAGGTGAGAGGGATGGGTTAAATAGCAGTTCATTGATTGTCTGATGTTCTGGTATGCCTTAGTGAGTACTGATATTCTGCATTATTTTGATTTTTTTCTTTTGTTTTTTTGAATTCAGTTTGTGGGATTGTGCATTAGGACTTGTTTGCTCTGGATTGTTTTTTGTCATATTTTTTCATCTTTCACTTTTTTGTGCATGTTTTTAACTTTAAAACACATATCTTTACTTTTAAATATTCAACACTGAACTTTTCCTTCCAAGCCAAATGTTTTTAATGTTCCCCTCACTTATAGGGCATTTTTGTGTACATTTTTAAATATTTAAAGTATTTAGACCTTTTGATGCCAAATCCCCTTTTTGGGTCTGCATAGACTGAAGCCTATGTGTGAGAATGGTAGGTTATATAGCACGATGTGTGGAGTAGAAGTCCAAGGAGGTTATGCTCAAGCTTTATAACACACTGCTGAGGCCTCATCTGGAGTACTGTGTGTAGTTTTGGTCTCCAGGCTGCAAAAAGGACATAACAGTACTGGAAAAAAGTTAGGAGAAGAGTAACTAGGCTGATTCTAGGGCTACAGGGGAAGAGTTATGAAGAAAGATTAAAACAACTGAGCCTTTTCAGTTTAAGCAAAAGAAGATTAAGTGGAGACATGACTGAAGTGTTTAAAATTATGAAGAGAATTAGTAAGGTGGATCAAGACTGCTATTATAAAATGAACTCAAAAACAAAATACAGGGAAACAGTAGGAAACTTGTTAAGGGTAAATTTCACACAAACATTACCAAGTGTTTCTTTACACAGAGAACCACAGACACTTGGAATAAGCAAACAAGAAGTATGGCAGACAGTAGGACTTTTGGGACTTTCAAAACTAGACTTGATATTATTATAGAAGAATTACATGGATAGGAATGGCAAGCTTGTTGGGCTAAATAGCCTTTTTTCATCTAGATTGATCTAATGTTCTAATGAAGTTTGGTCCAGGATGCCTGCAGTCAAGCCTATTTTAGGCAGGCCCTGATCTGGTTTAGGTATTTCCAGTAGAAGAAATGTATGCTTTGAAATAACAGGAACCACCTCAAATATGTTTAACACACATGACAATGTCTTTGGTTTACTCCAATGTCCTTCACATCCTCCCAACTGAATACCTTTGGAATGTCATGGGATGTGAGGTTTACAACATTAATGTGTTGTTAAAAACTTATCTGGAGTGATTTGATGTCATCAAATCATCGTAGGATAAACTCCTTCAGGAGTTTATACCCTGTTGAGTCCATAATAGAATTCACACTATTTTGGAGAAAAAAGGACCCCTATCCTGATTTGTACCTAATAAAGTGGCTATCGAATATAGATCTGTATATATGTGCAGTCAGCTAGACTCTCTCTGAAAATGAATGGTATAAGTTATTAGACTGAAAGTAGTCATTCACAACTGAATCTCTGCATAATAAATATTAAACTATGATTATATAACTATTAATCACTAAAAAAGTGAGAGATAACGATAGGAGGAAAGTAAAAACATAAAGATACAAAACAAAAAAGCCACTTGCCAAACTCAAGGTCTATACTTCTACTCTTAAGTGATGGGACAGGAACTGAAATTACTTTTGGGCTGCCTGTTCTCTTACCTGAGGAAGAATCCAATCCGTCCGAAAATAATTCTTCTGGCAGTTTAGCAGGAACATGCTGGCTTCCTTCTGTTTCCAATAATTTTTACTATCCTAGTACCCCCTAAGAATCTCCACCCCATATTCACATACTCTAACATGTGAAGGGGTTCTCCAATTATTGTTGTGAGCATTCTTCCTTGGACAACGTCTTGGAAACCAGGAAATCAGTTCAGGTTTGAACAGAATTTAAAAGAAATGATGAATAATCATATTAAATAATTAATCATATTAAACAAATCACCACATTTTTACAAAAATATATTTGTAAAATCTCAGCATCTCAGAAATGAATCTATAGGTGATTCACTCTATTGCTGATCTAATGAGGTCACTGCTCAAATTGCTGTAAATGTACCTGGTTCAATTTAAAAGAACACATGTAGTTCAGTGTGTCTCAGAAAAACTACAATCAAAATAAAAGGTTTTACAAGCCACAATGAATTATAATTCATTGAGCCTTCACACCTCCCCAGTAAAAAAACATTTCCTAGAGATGACAAGCACTCATGATACAGCCATCTTTAGATGAATCAAATGCTACTGATCAATTTTGTAGTGAAAATAAAGTACAATACAAAGCAGACCTTTAAATGACAGAAAGGCTAGGCTCAATGGAGTATCATGAATGGCAGAGTGCTTACTTGTATTAGACATGCAAAAATACCTTTCATACTATTCAGCACAGATTATTCATAAAGTAGCATCCTTCAAACCCTGTAGTTAATTTTAACTTTGTTAATGTGCAGATAAGTGATGCCTTTATTCAGGGTGACGTACGACATTTGAGATACAACTGGTTACATTTCTTTTGTTAACCCATGTGGAGCATAGGCAGGTGATGTAACTTGTCCATGGTCACAGAGTGTCAGTAGTGGGATTTAAATCTAGAGTTTAAGGGTCTGAAGCCCAAAGCCCTAACCACTACACCACACTGTCTATATGTTAATAATAAGCAGGAATTGTATAAAGCAACATACAACTGATTAAAGACTAAAGAACAAAGTAGAAATAAATAAATATTATTGAGAAAAGATAGGATGGATTGAAAAAAGTTTCAGGTATGGCCTATACTGCATTTAGGAAAGAATTTAATTAACATATTACTTTGAGAAGGGAATAAGCTTTACCATAGTAAGACTGATAAGATTAAAATAGTAAATAAAAGGTGAAAAGGAACAAAAATTAATACATAAGGTGATTAATTTGAGCCAGTGTCACACTGCAATGGGATAGACACATAGGCAATATGAGTGACAGTAGGGAGCGGCTGGTAGTCAATTGTCAGAATGTATGACTCTGCCAGTTGCTTTAAGAACTCAGTCCAATCATTCCCAGACAATGGCAGTGTGTAACCTACAAAAATCTATTTTTGCAAAAACACTGAATGCAAATATATATTCAAAATATTAAAAGTAATATTTATGTGAGTTAGCTTCAAATTCAGTTAATTGCTAAATGACAAAATAATTATCGGGTTCCTGCTGGCAGCACATTAATAATTTGTTATTTACATTTGTTTTGGGTCATAAACATATCTTTAAATTTTTATTAAGACTTTTTTCCATTCCATGATGTTGCAATTATGTTGCCTTTTGTGTGTTTGTTTTTCATGGGTACTGTAATTGGTATATCTGGACTTCAAGGGTGCAATCAGCTTGTGTGTTTGGTCAATATGATGCTGTGGGGTTGCTAGGCTTGTGACAAAGATGCAATGTCACCTGTAAAATCAACACTGCCAAAATGTCCAAGATAGCCACTCTCTTTAAGAAGCATCCAAATTTTGTGTAAATTTAGGGAAGACGTCATAAGAGACTTCAGCTGAAGCTACAGATGCTTTTAGTTTTATCTTCTGGTTGTAGATTCTTCATTGACTGCAAGTTTAGTGCAGCCATTTGAACATTGGTGGATGTTCTTGCAGAAAGGGTTATGGTCGGCCATGGAAAAATGAGAAAAAATGAGTTATTCAGATTATACAAAATGATACAGTAAATATAGTAACCTTCAGAACCAGGTTCTCTCAGTTAGCCAGGATAATGTAAAAATTAGTAGTCGAGGCTGGCATCATACAGTACAGCAGAGTATAGGGGAGCTGCACATGCCATACCCAGGGTGGTATTTAGGTGGCCAGAATAGCTGTATGGGTTTTGTAGAGCACTGTAAAGTAATATTAGATCTTTGGCAAAGTACGATTCTCATAATCAAATTAAATATAACATTTACCATTTCACTTCTGCTTTGAGTAACTCTTATCAGTGATTGTAATCACATGTGCTATAAAGATCTAAAGAGTTTTGCCAGGTAATTTCTTTCTGTGTTCAGTGCCTCAGAAAGGAAAACTGTGTACAGTACCAGGAATCTGAACCTGAGACTGTGATATATCATTTTGGGAATACATCATTACTTTTACAATCCTTTCAATAGACTTGGGGTGGGATGACAACATCGTATTATCAATTGTATAGAATTCTCTCTCTTAAGAACTGAAGGACAATATTGCAAGTCATGACATGTGGATTATCCTAAAAGATGTAATTGGTTTTGCCCTAAAATAAGGAACTTGCTTCTCTGAAAAGACAGTAATTAAGACCACTCCCAATCAGATAATAAACATTCAAAGATTAATAAGAAATTTATTAGCCCAACCTTGAGTAGATTTTGGGGTTTATTTAAAAGCATTTTATCCAAAACACGTGTTTGGGTGATGTGGAGAAAGTGTATTGCAAGTTACACCTTGAAACGTCTGAAGCACACCAAGCAATTAAAAAAGGTAAGGCAATAGTAGTGAAGGGACGAGAAAGCACTGAATGGAGGAATGGGGAAAAAAAAACATGAAGTCAGAGACAAAACATGTGGAAGCAGTGCCATCACAGAGAATTGTCTGAATAAAAAACACTTGGCAGCCAGGAACTGGAGGAAACATGGGAAGCAAATAGAATATGTGCATGACCCGAAGAAGATACATGAACGGAAGATGAACCAAAAGTCAGAAATAACACTTGGCTCAGTTAAATACTTCAATTTAGGTCAGTTTGTGGCATGTAGTGGGCTAAAATAGAATGGAAACTTCAAGAAAATATTGTTTGAAAGACATGGAAGAGTAGGGGATTGAGGGAGAGGGAGAGACAGACAGTGAGACACCATCTACCTGAACCGTAACACTGAGGAGCACAGAGCTTTTGGTGCACATGCTATGGTGGTTGTGAACATGAATGCCACAGAAAATACTGTCTTCAGAATTGAGAGAAGAGAGAGAGCAGAAACTGCCTATTTCAAATACAAGACTGTCTGATCATGCAGTGAGTACGAAACCTAAAAAAGAGAGTCCTAGCCACCTTGATGACACCCAGTTGTGGAAAAAAAACTGTGGTATTGAACTTTTTTTTGATATACTTGTTAGTACTAAAAGGTACAGTGTACTTGTCTATTAAGGTAAAACTAGCGGAAAATAGCACTGCTAAAAATATTTCATCATAATATTAAATATCATTACTAGTTTTTTAACACAATAAGAGCCAGTAAAAACAGATATTACCTTCATTCTTATTGTCTTTTCTATAAAGGTTAATACATAAGAAAAAAATGTTGTATAATTAAAAAACTATGTTGGTGTGTTAAGCAAGGCTTTCTTCATATTTCTTTAAGAATTATAAAACTGGGTTCTTCATACTGCTATGGAGTGGAGTTTTTTTTATAAGTGTTCGGAGAGTTGTGATATTTCTCAAGAAAATAGCTATTTTAGAGGTCAAAATAATAGGTTGCAACTGATAAATTGGTGAGCCTCACTAGAGTATTACATAAGCGCACAACTGTATTATGTGGAATATACCAATGGTTTTCAAATTGTCAACTTCCAGACTACATATGGTGAGCCATAACAGTACCAGCACAGTTGACATCTCTTAAAAATCAATTACAGTTTGACTCACATAGCTTTTAAATAAACATACGTGGCTTTAAAAAGTAGCCCTTTTTCAATGTAGTTACAGATTAGAGCAGCACTTTCCAAAATGTGCAGTAAGCAAGCAGCTCTAAGGTGGTATTGTGAAGAAACAAACAAAAAAAAAAACTAGGGGAAAACATTAGGCCTTGGAAAACGGTTTGTTACACAGTCTCCATGCAAGACTGTGCATAAGTTCCACTGTCGTGTCTCGCAGTTCTCCTGCTGCAAGATTCCACTCCTGTCTCTTCCCTCTCGCTTCTAACCTCTTTGAGCTGATCCTTGGCAGTATCACAAGCCTCCAGGGACCACAGGGCAAGGCGTTTGTGCAAGTTGGCATTTCAAGTTAGTGGTCTCTTTTCCACCTCCTCCACCCAAACGGGCAGTCTTCACAGCATCTCCCTTCCACAGTTCTGGTCCACAAGATTTTTAGTTTTGGAAAACTTCATTGATATACCATCATTTTTAGAAATTGGAATAATATATAAAGAAGAACAAATACAAAAATTAACATTAAGTAATAATAAAATTAACATTTCTATTTAGTATCAATGCTATTTATCAACTAGAGGAAACCTTTTGTTTTTGACAAAGTCAGCAATATTCAGTAACCTTTTTCCTTCCTAAAAATAAATACATAAATAAGCTGGACATAGAAGCAGGGCTGTGCTTTACGTTATCAAAATTGAAACTCAACATTGATAAAAATGATCTATAAAACATAAAGATTCTTAGTGCCATCAAGCAGGTTCAGCCTTAACAATTAACTTTGAGTTATTTTTCTAACCCAAAATAATATGTAATTGAGTTAATTTCCTACTTTTTTTGGAATGCATACACTGATCTGCCACATTATTAAAACCACCTATCTAATATTGTGTAGGTCCCCCTAGTGCCATCTGATCTGTAAGAAGGAAACTCCATGG
The DNA here is from genome assembly GCF_016835505.1 of Polypterus senegalus. NCBI lineage: Eukaryota > Metazoa > Chordata > Cladistia > Polypteriformes > Polypteridae > Polypterus > Polypterus senegalus. The sequence continues at coordinate 51,382,550 of NC_053161.1, forward strand.
ATCGAACATTCCAATGATGACCGATTAGTTTAAGATTGTGATCTGGGGAATATGGAGGTCAAGTCAACACCATAAACTCTTTGTCATGTTTGTCAAACCATTCCTGAACAACTTTTGCAATGTGGCAGGGTGCATTATCCTGCTGAAAGAGGTAGGTATTATATGTCAAAGTAGCATCCAAATGAAAACCAGGACCCAAGGTTTCCCAGCAGAATAGTGCCCAGAGAATCACACTGCCTCTTCTAGCTTGTCTTCTTCCCAAAATGCATCCTGCTGCTATCTCTTTTCCAAGTAAATGACACATTAGCACCCATCCGTCCACATGATCTAAAAGAAAACATGATTCAGTATACAAGGCCATCTTCTTTTATTGCTCCATGGTCCAGTTGGACAGAGGTCAGCAATGGCACTATGACTGGGAAACAGGCTACGCAGCCATGTACGCAGTAACCTGGGATGCACTATATTCTGACACCTTTGGCCAGCATATAATTTTTCAGCAATTTGTTCTACATTAGTTTTTCTGTGGAACTGGACCAGATGAGCTAGCCTTCACTCCCCACACATAACAATGAGCCTTGAGGAGCCCATGACCGCTGCCACTTCAGAAATTATTATTTTGAAGAAAATCAGTTTTGATAAAATGTAAAAAATAAGCTCTGTCTCCAGAAGCTCTGTACTGGAAAAACAACCTCAGAAATAAGATGGACAGGAAGACAGACATAACATAAATGTGAAAGGCATAACTGAAAAGGTCTGGACAGTTAAGTTTTAGAATTTAAAAAAATGCAGTAATGCATGTAGAATTCCTTATATATATTCTTGTAATTCCACTGTTTATAAGATATGTATAAATGTAGTCAGGCATTTCAATGCTACTAAAATACAATGGTAAAAATGTTTGAACAAATAATGACTATCTCTAAAAGGATGCCTCCAAATGTGTTTATAATTTTAGATGAGCCTTGTCTTTCTTTGTACATTTTTTAATCTTGTCCCACTGTTAAGGTAATATATCCACAGCAGTAATTTTTGTCAAATGGTTTTTCTATTCTCTGCAAACTGAGTTGTGCTTCAGGCAAAGAAGTTCACATTTAAATGAAAAATTTTCTTGGTTGTAAAGTTGAAGCAGACCTTATTGATGGCATCATCTTCTGCAAACAAATAATCAGTCAGTGAACTATAATTAGATAAAGTAGAAGTTTTTCCTTTGGGAAAACTACCTTATGTTGCATTTGGCAGTTGGGGGTGTTGTTATATACATATTTAGTTGAGCACTGCGAGAAAATAAATAACTGACTAGAAACTATAAAAATATACATACCTGTTGTGGTCTAAACTTGCTTGCAAATTGTCTATTGATTGCCAAATAAATTGCTGACGAAAATATTAGTTTAATACAAAATTGAATCATGCAGTCTGTAAACAAAGAGACATTAAGTCAGGCCTGTGGCTTATTTGAGCATTTGGAGAATCTGATAACAATGTAGCTTACCTCAGGCTCTCATCTGTTAGTTTAAAGAAGCATAATGATCTCCAAATGGTAGGCACTAAATAACGTCAATTGCCTTTAAATGAGAATTATACATATTTACAGTACAGTACAGTAATTTTCTAATTTGCTTATTTTAGATTTTAGGTTATCATGTAAAACCTGGCATTAAAGCTTCCTATAACAAAAATAAGATACTTTATTGATATATTTATTATCATATTATGCTTATATCATATTTATTAATTTGAAAATCAATTTACTGCATTTGGTCTGGTTTCAGTGCGCAATTTTTTTTCCCAGAATAAAACCTGATTAATGTATACCATTTACTCAGATAGTTTGCAAATAATTTGAAACCTGAAGAAAAACTAAGTGTTCCAATCAAAAATCACTTATTAATTGTGCAGAACTGAAATACTGTTTCTGATTAAAAATGCTGACGACTGTCTTGCCTAACAAGACTGACAACTGTTAGGTTTCCTGCACTGTCTTGTATCATCTGGCCTAAGAACCCCTCATTCTCCAAACATCGTGAATAATGTTTGAATAAATGGAACATCCTTAACGTTAAGCTGTCTACTTTATGAGGTTATATTCTAAAGCATATACTAAGGAAATGGCACTTAGCCTCTGAGGTAGCATATGAAATATTACTTATGTAACACATGCCAAGTTGCAAATTTACCCAATAAGATTTCATTACCATGCACACACATTTAAGCAGCACTTAACCTTTGAAGATATAGATGAACAAACAACAATTTTTGGACATAGTCAGATTGGTTTCTTGGGGTATATATAGTATTTTAAGAATTGTAAATGATGGGAAGTCAAGCTAACTTTGATATTATAGAAATTACAACTGTTATCTCACACAAAAAAACAGACTAAAAGCAAAAATCAGTGATCAGATTAATGGTCCACATTCCTAATTATTCCTTGTCTGGAGACATAAGGCTTTAGTGAAACTGGTCAAGTTGAAATAATGAACATTTATCCAAACTTACAGCCAGACCTACACTATGAGTACAGCACCATCCAGACCTGAGCCTCAAGATTCTGCAATTATAATCATGCTATGAACTTACTCATATGCTTTCATGTCTTGTTCATTATTCCTTACATCTTCCTCCAAGAGTCACTACTTCAGAAAGAAAAAAATAGTTACATTACCATTAACAAAAATAAGTAACAACAGACTGTAAAAAACTGGCAATAAACAGTTGAGTCACAAAAAGTTGGATATTTAGCTTAAAAAAATCAAATACAGTAATTGACAACTTTTTCCAGTGCATTTGACACTTTCTTTGTCTTCCACGTACCCATTACTTCGGTGTAGGTTTAGCCATGATAATCTGACAATTTTCTGTCTAAAGCATAAAGAGTGCTTGATCACATGCTCTACAGTGTCAAAGTTCCAAAAATATTACAAGTGGTAGGTGTTTTTGACCAAGTGCAAGCATGCTATTTCACACAGAATGGACTGGCTCTCCTGGCCTTAAGAAATTTGCATGCTAAGGAAGTTATATGTTTTTCAATGATATACAGTAAGGCCAAAAACACAATCTCATCAACGTCCGAGAAGTAAAGGTACTCACGTGAGTAGACAGTGAATGTAAATCTTTTTATATCTAACATGCTGCAACACAATACGTGAGATGGTTTGGATTAAATTTAAATTTAAAGTGAGGTTGAGAATATAACCTTATCAGTAAATTGACAACTCTTCTATAGACCTAGGTTCCACTTCACCTCTAATTGGTGAAATGTCTGGTACACATGCATCATTCATTGTTCAGTATGACAAAGACCTTTACCCTTACTCATTAACAGTTACTTGAATTATTTCACCTGGGCAACCAGCTTACCGCTTACCTGTAATCAATAGGAGACTCTTTTTTTTTTTTTTTGAAATTTTATTAATTTTATTGCAATCATTCCATACAAATCAATCCATTTTTACAAAATAGGATTGAGAAAAAGTTGACCCCCACCCCTGAGAGAGACAGCAAGGCCAACGGAGTAAAATGTAAGGCTTGTAAACATACCTAAATTGATAAGTTTGATAAGCCAATAGAGATGAATGGAGAAGAAAATGAAATACAGAAATAATTGCTTCCTCTGTGCTTTAAGAGCTTATTCTAAAATACTACTGATTAGATCTTGCCATGTTTTGAAAAAAATCTGTACAGATCCTCTGAGTATTTGATTTTTTCCAATTTCAAATAGTATAAAACATCGGTTTCCCACTGAGTTAAAAGAGGAGAGTTTGGATTCTTCCAGTTTAGCAAAATAAGTCTGCGTCCCAAAAGTGTAGTGAATGCAAACACAGTTTGTTTGTCCTTCTCCACTTTAAACCCATCTGGAAGAACCCCAACCACAGCTGTTAATGGGTTAGCAGGGAATTGTGAGACCAAGGCTGTCTGAAAGGTAATTAAAAATTTTGGTCCAGAATGATGTTAATTTGGTGCAGGCCCAAAACATGTGACCTAGTGAGGCTGGGGCTTGGTTGCAACATTCGCAGGTTGGATCATGCCCTGGAAACATTTTGGAGAGTTTTAGATGAGACAGATGTGCTTGATATATAATTTTGAGTTGTATAATTGTATGTTTTGCGCATATGGAGCTCAAGTGAATTCTCTGCATTGCTATTTTCCACTCTTTTCTGGTATATTATTGAGAGATCTTTTTCCCAGTGTCCCCTTGGATCTTTGAAAGGGAGGGACTGTAAAATAATTTTATACATTGCAGAGATGGTGTCTGAGTCCTTGAAATTCAGCAATATTTTTTCCAGCATGGATGGGGGTGCAAGATGAGGAAAATCGGGAAGGTTCTGTTTTACAAAGTTCCTAATTTGAAGATAGTGAAAGAAATGTGTAGCTGGAATGTTAAATTTGGAATGTAATTGTTCATAGGATGCAAAGAGGTTGTCTATATAAAGATCTCTAATCAAGTTAATCCCAATTTTTTTCCAGATATTAAAAATTGCATATGTTTCCGAAGGTTGAAAGAGGTGGTTCTTTTGCAGAGGTGGCACAGATAAAAGCTTCTCCATCTTAAAATGCTTTCTACATTGGTTCCATATTCTGAGTGAGTGAAGCACAATTGGGTTATCAGTATATTGCCGATAATTTGCATTTATTGGGGCAAAGAGCAGGGAATATAAAGAAGTACTGCAGGATTTTAGTTCTATTGCGGACCAGGCCTGTGTATGTTCATCCATTTGTGTCCAGGTTTTTATAGCTTGTATGTTTGCTGCCCAGGAATAAAACTGGAAGTTATGTAGAGCCATGCCACCTTCTGCCTTTTGTCTTTGTAGGGTCACTCTTTGGATACGTGGATGTTTTGAGTTCCAAATAAATTAGGTTATTGTTGAATCTAATTGCTTAAAAAATGATTTATTGATGTATATTGGGATCTTTTGAAATAAAAAAGGAGCTTAGGACGAATATTCATCTTAACAGTGTTAATTCTTCCAGCTAGAATGAGATGAAGGGTTGACCATCTATGTAAGTCTTGCTTAATTTTTGTCCATGCAGACAGCGACATTTTGTTGATAAAGAGCTTTATGTTTACTTGTGATGTTTAGCCCTAGGTATTTAAACTGTTCTGCAATGATAAAAGGTAGAGTGTCTAATCTAATATTATATGCTTGAGAATTCACTGGAAAGAGTACACTTTTATTCAGATTAATTCTGAGACCAGAGATCTTTTGAAATTCTGTGAGTGCTGTTAAGACTGCAGGCACAGAATTTTGTGGGTCTGATATATACAGTACCATATCATCTGCATATAGAGAAAATTTCTATTCCAGTCCTTCTCTGATAATCTCCTTTATCTGATCAGCATTTCGACAGTGTATTGCCAGTGGTTCAATGGCGATTGCAAACAGTAGCGGTGACAAGGGGCATCCTTGTCTGGTACCACGTTCTAGTTTAAAGTAGTCTGAACAAATGTTGTTGATACAAACTGAAGCTTCTGGATTGGTATACAGTAGTTTGATCCATGCACAAATGTTCGGGCCAGGTGTTTGACTTAGTTGGTGAGTATATTACATTAAACAGGTGTCGAAGATTAGTGTCGACCCTTGATAAATGTAGTTTGACCTTGTGATATTACTGAAGGGAGCACTTTCTCCATCCTTCTAGCTATGATATTTTAACATCATTATTCAAAAGTGAAATTGGTCGGTGTGATGCACATTGTAATAAGTTCTTATTTTGTTTTGGAAAAACGGTGATTAATGCTTGGCAAAAAGTTTGAGGAAGAGTTTGATTGTCTCTGGCTACTGTAAATGTTGCTAATAGGAGGGGAGCTAGCTGAGCGGAGAATTTCTTATAAAATTCTGCAGGGTAGCCATCAGGGCCTGCTGCTTTCCCGCCTTGAAGTGACTTTATAGCATCTAGTAATTCTGATAATGCCAGAGGTTTATCGAGTTCCTCCGCACTAAAAGTGGCTATTTGTGGTGTCTGTAGTGTATCCAGAAATGCATTAGATTGTGTATTGTCTTCTTAAAACTCAGTAGAATATAAGGATTTATAGTAGTCTCTAAATGTGTGCATTATATTTTTGAGGTCAATGATTTTGTCTTCTTTCGTGTTGGTGATTACTGGGATTGTGTTGCGGACTTCTTGCTTGTGAATTTGTTGAGCTAAAAGCTTATTAGCTTTCTCCCCATGTTCATAGTAATTATGTCTGGATTTATAAATTAGTTGTTCAGTTTCTTTAGTTGTCAAGAGGTTTAGTTCTGAATGCAGAGCCTGCCTTTTCCTATGTAGAGCCTCACTTGGAAGCCTGGCATGTTCATCTATTCTAGTAATTTTGTTTTTTAGCTCTGCTACTTTCTTGGTTTCTAATTTATTTCTGTGGGAAAGATATGAGATAATCTGTCCTCTTAAGAAGGCCTTAAGAGTTTCCCAGAGTATTCCTGCAGAAATCTCTGAGGATGTATTTGTCTCTATGACGAAACTGATCTGTTTGGATATAAATTCTGTACAATTCTCGTCTGCTAATAGAAGCGGGTTGAGACGCCATCTGCGAGATGAGTGTGTGGGGCATAGTAACTTTAGCTCCAAGATCAAAGGTGCATGGTCAGAAATAACAGTAGCATTCTATTTGCAAGATTTAATCGTAGACAAGAAATTATTATCTATAAAGAAATAATCAATTCTTAAATAGCAATGATGTACTTGTGAGTAGAAAAAATATGTTCTTGAGTTTGGGTTTAAAAACCTCCAGGGGTCTGATAAGTTGTGATCAGTTATAAACTTTGTAATTATCTTTGCAGTGTTAGATGTCGTCCCCCCTGTGATAAAAGTCCTATCTAAGAGTGGATTTGAAACACAATTAAAGTCTCCAGCTATTATAATTTTATGAGTGTTCAGATTGGGAATGGATGCAAATACATTTTTTATAAATTCCTTATCATCAACATTAGGTGCATAAGCATTTATCAAAATCACTTTACAGTTAGATAAGTCTCCCATGACCATCACATATCTCCCTTCAGGATCCAATACTACATCTGATGCTACAAATGAGACTGTTCTATGTATGAGAATTCCCACACCTCTAGTTTTCTTTGTAAAGCTAGAATGGAACATTTGGCCAGTCCAGTCCAGGAGACTCTTTTCTATGACTTTTTTCCCTCAGAAATGGAGGTGCTGATTCTACACTCAATTGCATCACACACAGCTATGCACACCAGAACCTACAACATAAGGAGGTTATGATGACATATTCACCTATAAACAGTACTCAACTGTACCTTGATTACCTATTCATGACAGTAAATAGTTTCCATTCCAGTATTCTGACATACACTTTTGAAGTTAGTTGGAGTGTCATCACATGATGACTGGAACATCCCTTTTTTTTAAGCACCCTAGTCTGACAATGCTGAGGCATTGTCCCTGCCTTCCAGACAGCATTAAAGAGATGTGATAGCCATAATATCCATTGCTTTTAGTATTTCCAAGTATCTCATACACCGATCTTTTTAGTCACCACATTGACCGCAACCACAGACCACACTGACAATGCTTCTGGCCTTACCTCCTCAGTGTATCCTCTGCATTTAGGAGTTACTCAAGGTAGTTTTTCAGCTTCTTAATGATATGCCCAATTTGTTGTGGCTTTTGTACAGAAGAAAATTTGATAACCTGTTTTGAGTTTTCTGAACAATGAAGTGAAGTAAGTCAAAGGTAGCAAATTGAATCAGTCATTTTAACAAGCTACAGTCTGTACACAGGTAAGAAAACTATCTGCTATTAAGATGTGAAATGAAAAAAGAAAATCAAAATAAATAAAAACAGCACAGATTATAAACTAAGTTAGACAAATGGGTCCCAACAATTTTTTTTGTAAAAAATCATAAAGTACTAGGATTATAATCCCAAAGTTAGGATAACAAAGATATTGTGATGACTCCTTAAATGACAGGATACCATCATATCACTTTCAGAGTCTCTACCAGTCATGTGGTAGCTACCCTGGCATTATTAAAAAAATAACTGAGAAAATAAAATACAAATTACTAGTGTGAAATGGCAAGAGGATCATGTCACCTTCGTAACAATAAAATAAGGATTCACAATAACAAATTCAAAAACAATAAAAATAACAACACTAGTTTAAAACCTCCAAATTATGATACAATAGAGATCAATGTTTCCCAAATCTTCCTTGAAAAAGTCTTGGCAAAGTGCTGTGTACCATTCCTGAATTGTCAAAGGGTACACATCTTCAGCTGATGCTTTGCATTTCACATTTTAGGGTTGCCTGCAGCTGCTCAGCCATAGAAACCAATTTCATGAAGCTTCTGAGGTACAGCTCTTGTGCTGATGTTCCTTCTATAGGCAGTTTGCAAGTCTATTGTGAATGATGCAATAGAGGATTGGCTTTTTTTATGCATTATGTGCTTCAGCACTCTATGAGTCTGTGTAGTCTACCACGTCATGTCTTAACTGTTGTTGCTCCTAGATGCTTCCTCCTCACAATAATAATATTTACAATTGACAAGGCAGATCTGGCAGACCAGAAATTGCACACATTGGCTGGTGGCAAATGTATCACTGAGCTGTTTAATATAAACCCTTCTATTGCCAAGGTTTGACCATGGAGATTATATGGCTGCATGCTTGATTTTATACACCTTTTAACAATGGTTGTAGCTGAAACACCTGAACTCAGTCATATGGAGGGCTGTACATATTATTTTGGGCCATACATTTGTACATGTCCACACAGCAGCCGTAAACATCATTGAACCCCCTTCCAGTACACCAAAATCACAATCCTAGGAGGGGCAATATAAAATTTATATGTAAAAATAATTTTCATAAATATAAATTTGATGTAACCATCCAGGTGAGCACAGGAGCACATTGCGTTGAGACAGAGCCATATCAATTAAAAAGTGAGATTTGAGTCTAGATTTATTTATTCTTAAGGGGTCAAAGAATTGATTTTAAGCAAGTCTTAAAAGTATAAGGCTGTAGGCTGAAACTATTTTAATTAGCATAATAGCAATTACTTTCCTTTATTTCCTTGTATTTACCGTATACATATGACATTTTATTTTTGCTTCAGTTTATGTTTACATGGCTATACTGATACTGTTCATAAAGTCAGCAATGAGAATGATTTTGACTGCAAGTAAATATGCTACCAAGTTGAGGGTGTAATTATTTTATCATTGGAATTTATTCCTGTGGAATTGAGAAATGACTTAAGTATTTATTTCTTTCCATATATAGAGTATAATACATGTATAAAATATTATCCAAACATTTAATAATAATAGGTACGCAGGAATTTTTTTTTAACAGAATATGTTATAATCATTCATACTGAAGAAGTCTAAAATCCATCTTATTTAATATTTGTGGATGAAGCAACAATGAAGAGAGCCTGCTAACCAAGATCTTGACCTTCAGTGGTCAATGATTTTGCTCCTTTCACATTAAACTTTATGTAATTAACATGTCAAGGTGACAAGTTTAAATAAAATGCAGTATTAAATAGGTCCTTTGAAATGACTAACTGATTATTTTCTGGTAGAATTTTGATTGCCAATAACCAGGAGAATGAAAGTAGATAATCAATATACACAGTTAATTTGAGTGCTTTTATTACATATCGACAAGAAGAAATCGTTCCTTTGCTGTTTTTCAGTGAGCTTGGCTACACTTACTAGATGAAGCTCTAATCTGAGATGGAATTCATGTTTTGATTTATGGCCTTAACATAAAAAATATGTATTTTTGATCAAAGTCATGGTCATCCTTTTGTTATAAAAATGATGGGAACAGATTCAATCAAATGCCATTGCTACTATACTCTCTGAACAGATCCACTACTGTATTTGAGGAATATTTCAAATTGTTTCTACTTTATCATGGGTATTTACTTTATACCTGGCTAGCTTTATACCTTCAAATATAACGAAAAAAGAAATGACATTAATAAAAATAACTGCAACAAAACCTAAAACATTTGACTTATAACTTACAGTTGCATGTTCTGAAGTATCTTTTCTTCAGTAGTACTGGCTACAAGACAGAAACCACAGATCTTGGATATAATACACTATTTTTGATCACATACATTTTGTGAATGTTTATTTTGAAAAATTAAATAAAATGTGCTTGTAATGTGCTGAAATGTTATTTATAGATAGACAGAACTTTATTTGTCCTCAGGGGGAAATGTATTTTTTCACAGAAGCTCTTTATATATATATATATATAAACAAACACCAGAATGACTAAAAAGAGAAAAATGAAGGAGAGACGCAGGTGTATTGATGTTGGTATGGAGCAGCCCCAGTAGTGTTTTCTGACACAGTTTGGCTAAATAATTTGCTTGTTAAAAATACTCAGTGTGTCAGAGAGAGGATGTGTAGTATTGTTCATAATGGCACTCAGTTTTCTTTTATCTCTTTCCTTTGCTACTATCTCCAGGGGGCCAAAAGTACATCCTATAACTGAGTTTGCCCTTTTAATTAGCTTGTTGATTTTGTGGGTTTTTCTGGAAGTGGTGTTACCAGCCCAGCACATCACAGAGTTATAGAAGATGTGAAGGATCTCACTTCTCATATTAAAGGAACACAGTCTCTTAAGGAAAAGGGCATACTCTGCCTCTTCTTATATATTTCATCTGTGTTATGAGACAAGTCCAACCTGTCATTGATGTGAATCCCAAAGTACTTGTAGAAGTGCACCACTTCTATATCCACTCCTTGAATAGTGACTGAAAATAGAGACTTTTTGGTGTAGTGAAAGTCAATAACCAGTTACTTAGTTTTGTTGATGTTAAGATGCAGACAATTCTGTTTGCACCAAGAAACAAAGTTCTCCACCTGACTACTATACTCATCCCCCTTATTAATACACCCCATAAATCCAGAAAAATCTGAGAATTTCTGCAAGTAACATCCAACCATCCATCCATTATCCAACCCGCTATATCTTAACTACAGGGTCAAAGGGGTCTGCTGAAGCCAATCCCAGCCAGCACAGGGCACACGGCAGGACACAAACCCTGGGCAGGGCACCAGCTCACCGCAGGCAAATAACATAACTTGGTATTATGTTTATAATCAGGTGTACAGAGTAATGAGAAAAGGAGAGAGGATGTTCCTTGTGGTGCTCCAGTGTTGCTCATTTTCATGTCAGAAATACAGTCCTTGATTTTCACACACTGAAATCTCCTCCTTATTCATTGGTCATGAGTCCTGTCTTCATTTCAAAAAATGATTCCCATAAGGCTTCAATTTTGTGTTTATGATAGGCACTGATTATTCATTAAGTATTCATTTAACAATACTTAACAAAAAAGCTTGTGTTTTGCATATTTTGAGGATACAACAGCATAACTAACAAGTGGGTTATGTGACAAAAGTAATGTGATTTTTTTTTCTTTTTCCATGGATGTTTTTCACATATTTTCTGATTGTACAGCATTGGTCAATATTGGCTATTATTTCATAAATATTTTCCTCCCCATTCTGCACGAAAACATGAGATTAAATTTTCTCTCAGCCACCACAACATATAAAACATTTTTTTTTGTGTGTGGACTATTCCTTTTAAGTCTCAATGTAAAATTGTTGGATGCTCTGTACTATGAAATACAACAATTTTAGAGCTTTGCTGATAAAGTATACTGTCAGAGAAATATTAAATGATTGTAAAGTACAGATGATGGAGCTGTAATGTAAATACAAAGTACAGTACATATTTATTTACTTACAGAGCAACTCTTAAATAATTCATTTCCTTTAGATTCATTTCTAGATAAGTCACCTTTTGCTTTTTTCTTTCTTTACTGTCATACTTAAATAAAGCAGCAGGTAAACTGAGCGTCACTACCAGTAGCTTATGCGAACACATCTCTCCTGACATAAGGCTAAATTGTGTTGGGTATACAAGTTAAAGTGACCTCTTTCAAATTAAATTGGAAACAGTAAATTAATCTTTAACTGAACTTGTTCTGTTTTAGATTGACATTTTCTCACATTTGCTAATACTTTTCAATGAGAAATTTCAAATTTTCAAAACTTTGTACAATCTGCTATATTTAAGATATTTCAATGAGAATTGGACTGTCCTGACAAATTTCTATAAAGCTGAGAGCTGAGTTGTTTTATGTGGACAGACTGACTGATGGACAGACACAGATTGCAACAGCAATAGGAGATTTTTGGATTATATGCCTAAGCACATAAAAAGGAATAGCTTAGTGTAATTGCCTTGAAATTAAATAGTTGAGCATCACTGTTTATCATCTGCAGACAAATGGCCTGACTGAAAGGATTAATAAAATGTTGAAACAGATGATTTGGTGGGTAGACCATGATGACCCAACCTCCTGGGATACTGTGTTGCCTTTTCTCCTGTTTGCTGTTTGGGAGTCCCCTCAAGCATTCATTGGGTTGAGTCCATTCAAACTGCTATTTGGCTGGCAACCACGAAGGGTGTTAGACATCTTTGTGAGGAATGGCTGGGGGTTTGAGTAGCACCTTGCAGGGAGGAGATTTGTCGATCGAGTCATCTCACTCCAAGAAAAGATGTCGAAAACATCCTCTATTGCTCTGGAACATATGCACGAACAGGAGGTGCAGAAACGTAATTATGACAAGTATAGCAAACCCATCGGACTCACATAAATTTCAGGTGAAATGGCTCGGCCCAGCAGAAGTGAAAGAGCGCATTAGTCCAGTGAAATATAAAGTAAGAATTCCCGGTTGGTGGAAATGCGTGCAGGTTTTGCATATTAATCTGTTGAAAAATTGGCATGACCCGCATGAGGCCCTGGTCATGTCCGAAGCAGTCCCTAAGACTTAAGTTGCTATTGGTGATGATTTGATGGATGCCCAGAAGGCAGAGTTGCTGACACTAATCAGGAGGAACACTGATGTCTTTTTGGCTTTACCTAGCTAGACAGAAATTGCGGAACAAAAAACCGTAAATGCACCTGGTGTTACAGTAATGTGTCCTCATATCACCTGCCAGAGGCAAAGAGGAAAGTGATACACGAGGAGGTGAAACAGATGCTCGAACTGGTGAGTGGCGGAGCCCAATTGTTCTGTTCTCAAAACTGGATGGCTCTGCATTCTTCACCCCAGATGGGCGTTATTCGAGTTCAGCAGGCTCCTTTTCAGTCTCCATGTGGCTCTGTTGACTTTCAATGGATGATGGACCAGATCCTGCATCCCCATGCCATTCACGGAGTGTATCTTGATGATATGGTAATTTGGCGGTGCTTCACAGTTTGAGGCTGTCATGGCTAACAGCTAACCCTAAGAAACACAGGCTGGGTATGTCGGAAACCCATTATTTGGGTTATTCCATGGAGAAGGGTCTGCTCAAGCCTCAGATGGACAATGTAGGGTATGTACTTGCATATCAACATCCCGAAACACAGAGGCAGGTTCATGCCTTTTTCGGGCTTGCTGAGTACTACAGGCGGTTCATTCCCAATTTTGTGCATTGACCTACTCCCCTCACTGACATGGCAAAGGGCAGAAAGAACCATAGTATTGTCTGGACTGATGCCTGTGACAGAGCATTCTCAGACTTAAAGGCCGCTTTATATTCATTCCTGATTCTGCAGAATCTGGACTTTTCAAAGGAATTTGTTATGCAGATGGATGCAAATGCTTTTGGTTTGCTCAAGTCTCAGATGGACAAGGGAAGGGGTGTGCTTGGATGTGCTTTTGGTTTGGTTTGTAGGCGGTGTTTATCAATGTTTCAAGGGGGAAGAACACCCCATCACATTCCCCAGCAGGAACCTGCTTCCCAGGCAGTGCAATTACTCAACCATGGAAAAGGAATGTTTAGTAATTAAGTGAACAGTGGACAAAACCCAAGGGGTGTGAGATTTTTAAACTCTTTTGAAACGCTCCCCAATGAGGCAACATGGTGAAACACAATTGACGTGCCTTTCAAGGTTTGCTTGTCCGTCGCTGAGGCAACTGCAGGTTCACAGCACCCTGCAGATTCGCAACAACTTGCTGGTTCGCAGCGCCACATAGGCAACTGCAAGTTCACCGCCTCCTTGCACAACACATCTTTGGGTGATGCAGGGAACATTATAACTTGCCCAATGTCCTGTCCACTACCCTGTCCACTGCCCTGACCATTTCCTGTGTCTGTGTGTAGTACAGTGGTAGTTCCCGCTGCAATAAATAACCTTGCTGTTCCAGTTTCGAGTTAAATAAAGCTGGTTTTGATTAAGTCTTAAAACTTTTTGGCTCAAGGGCCACATTGGATTTTAAAATTCCACAGGCAGGCCAGTCCAGTAGCGAAGGAACCAAAATAAATTACATGTAACACTTATTACCTAAAAGGTAAAGATTACCTGCCTACCTTATTCAATTTCAATGGGAACAGTGATGTTGATCACCCTTTCTTGCCAGCGTAGCTTGGTGTCAGTTTAAGTGCATTAAACTTACATGCCATAAACTGACGATGGTTAAGTCATTTCACTCGTATGAACTTAACGAGCTTTACAACAAACTTTATTACATGATCAAGATTCAACACAGACTTGCACAGGGCTTTCTGGTGGATTATGCAGTGTACAAAAATTACATCCAGCTCAGGGTTTTCCTCTTTCACCTTATCCCGGATTCTTTTCAGCAGCCCAACATTTTTTCCTGTCAAATTCGGCGGTCCATCTGTGATGACATTCACAAATTTACACCATGGTAGCTTCAGCCTCTTGAAGACACCAGACAACCTGTCATACAAGTCCACTCCTCGTGTTGTCCCCTTTATGGACCCTATGGCCAAAAACTCCAACATGATCTCAAAATTGTCATTAATCCCTCTAATAAATATTAAAGGATAAGTTTGGTATTTTTAAGTTAAAGTGATTTCTTCAAAATTGTTTGTGTATTTTAATTTATCATATAAAATTGCTCCAAAGTGAAGCATTTTTTAAAATAATAAAAATAGCTTGTTTTTGTAGCTTACAATGGGGATAATATTTACTATCATCCACAGGTGAATGAAAAAGCCTTATAACTTACTAAATATGTCCACCCTCAATCAGCAAAGGTTTTAATTAGAGTAAACGCCCCTTCTGCATGAAGCATCCTTGTGATAACTAAAAAAAAACATGAAATAATTATTTTATCACAGATTCTTGGAATTTATTTTTGTTGAGATAAGAATGCATTTCCTGTTCTCTTGCCTGTTCACAGTCTCTGTCATGGGTCAAGTGATGACAACCCTGACAAGCCCCTAATGTCAAGCTGTACTTTGCCTATAATCCTACTTTTCTTTGACAACTCTCTTTCTTTAACAGTTATGTTCTGCCATGGCTTGTCACAACAGAGAGATGTGTAGTTAAATCACATGATTATTTTTTCCTAAACAGCACTTAGTTTTCACCCATTTCATATTGTATTTTTATTTTACTTAGCTTACAGAGTGAGAGTCACATTGAGTGACAGCACAGAAGAGGTCCATTGTACAAAAATCTGAAGTGAAATGATTATATTGAAATGCATTTTCAAAGCCTTAGGTTTTTGAAAGAATCAAGCCATCTGCATGTCACAGTTTATGTGTAGTGTCTAACTTCTGCGCATGCATGATAAAGAGAGTATGACAGAGCAGATTGATGTGCCAGAAACCAATTATTGACTTTTTTAATGTATGATGAGTCACTCTTGCTAGGGGCATGGCAATAAAAGAACTTAGGACAACATGTTTGAGTGTAAAAACTCACTGACACTCACTAATACCAGTCAATCTGAAAACACATGGAGAGAAGACATCATAAAAGAAGCTCCATGCACAGACACAGCACTTTTAACACATCTACCAGTTACTAGGGTCCATCAGACCTGAATTGTAGCTGCCGGCGAGTCTCAGGTGTGAACCAAGACTTGAGTAGCATGTAAGTTTACTGTGACTTTGGGTGAGCGGAGTGATGCAGAGCCAGGAGGAATACATGAGTGAGCAAAGGATTGAAGCAGCTGGGAGCTGCTGGAGCTGCAGGACATCAGGGTGGCTTGAAGGAAGTAGCAGCTAAAGAACCTAAAAAGTACTTTTTAGGGGCACCTTGCCATCAGTTGCTGTAAAGTGGATTATTCCATTCCTCAGTCTCTCACATCCCCCGGGTTGTTATAATATTCTCTGTCACTGAAGCACAAGCATACACTTTCAACCCATTAGCACCAGGGGATATCTGTGTGAAATAATTAAATAAGCTTCCACATAGTGAAAGAATATAAGTGATTGTAACTATAAAATTCATATCTGAGCATTAACTCTAAATAATGTCAATAATAGCCCATGGCGATGACTTTCCAAGGTAAACCCACATCTCTAGCCCTGAAAGGTTGCCATGGAGGAAGATGTGCAGCAGAGCAAAGTGTATGGTCAGATTCATTTTAAAATGGCTGAATGTCACAATGTTTTGCTTGTTGTTTGTTTTTTTTACTTTCTTAAAACAACATGGATACACTGTATTGCAATATGCATGTAATATCTGAACACAAATATATACAAAGTAACATTTTTGGCTTGAAAAATTGACATATTCAATAAGTTTTAAGGTTTTTCTTAATGTTGGTTATTCAGTACACTTCCCCTCCTTTAAAAAAGGCAAGAGCAGGCTATTTATCTGTTTTTAATGTATAAAATATGCTTCACTTTAGAATGCAATTTCATGTGACAAATTAATACCATGACAACAACATTTATTTATATGGCACATTTTCATACAAATAATGTAGCTCAAAGTGCTTTACATGATGACGAAAGAGAAAAAAGACAAAATAAATAAGAATTACAATTAGGGAACATTAATTAACGTAGAATAAAAGTAAGGTCCGATGGCCAGGGAGGACAGAAAAAACAAAAAAAAAACTCCAGATGGCTGGAGAAAAAATAAAATCTGCAGGGGTTCCAGACCCCTCAAGGCATTCTACCTAACATAAATGACATCAATCAGTCCTCATTGTATTCAGGGTTCTCATGGAAGGACTTGATGATGACGGTCACGTGGACTTCTGGCCTTTAATCCATCAATGTAGGCATATCATGGTGCTTTGATTAGATGGTGGTGGCGCAGGTTGCCACCACAGAAAACTGGAAAAAGAACAGAAGAGAGAGTAGGGGTTAGTACGGATTTTGGAGTCACCATGAATAGTAATGATAATTAATTGAATATGCAGAGCATCAGGATTAAATTAAAACAAAGTTATGAGAAAGCAATGTTAAAGTAATGTGTTTTTAGCCGTTTTTTTAATGTGCTCCACTGTATTAGCCTGGCAAATTCCTATTGGCAGGCTATTCCAGATTTTAGGTGCATAACAGCAGAAGGCCGTCTCACCGCTTCATGACTGTGAAGAAAAAATTTTGACTTGAAAAATACTGAACTTTTTCTGTAGGTCAATAGAAGAGAAAAGAGAAGGGAAAGGGCGGGAAGGAAGAGAAAGAAATGTCATAGTTACTCAGCAAATCCTAAGATTTTATGAATGCTAACAGAGAATACCTATAGACTGATATACTTTAAGTGTACCTCAGCCACCATTCACTTTTAAGAGAAGGCAGAAATAAAGGTGTCCAGTATGTCTTTCGTTAACATACATCTCTCCTGTTCTTTTGTTTGGTCTGCCAAATGCTAACTCAGAGTTGTATTATTCGGACATGGTCAAAGATATTATTGTATGTAATATATTAGACCCTTTCCCAGAAGACAGGTCAACACTAACAATTGTTAGCAACAATACAATAATAGTAATAAGAGTAGTAATAATAGTGGGAGGTACTCTGGAAGTAATGATTACAAGAATGTTATTCCACTACAGGAAGGCATGTTGTCTTATGCTAAATAATATTTTTTAATGGTTCATATTTAAGCATGGAAAATTATTTGGACAAAGCATGTGCAGTGCAGGTTTATTCTTGTGATGAATAAATACTGCAATTACATGTAGTTTTTTGGCTGATGCCTTTAACCAAGGCAATTTACAACATTTGAGAGATACAATATTTGTTTGTTTTTCCAATTAGAGCACAGGTCAGTGAAATGGGTTGCTCATGGACACACAGTGTCAGTAACACTATATGAACCTACAATCTTGAAGTCCAAGGTCCAAAGCCTTAACCAGTGCACCACACTGACTGCCTACAATTGACTGGACTTATCTGTTAATTCATTCTACATCCAAAAAATAAGCAATTCATTATGCAAATGCTGTCATTTTTATGGTCTATAACATGAAAAGTTGTCTATTAGAAGATGTGGAATTCAAATGTATACAGTATCATATAGCCCAGGCCACTACTTGTCCATGTTTATTTTAATAAAAATAAAACATATTGGCATTGTGATAAAAAGTATTCATCATTTAGTGTGCAATTTGGTCTTTTTTTATTGGCTCTAAGAAGCACTGATATCTTGAAGTAAATGTGAGGAATGGATTGTGCATGTTGTTTTACTTTTTATAAATAATAAAGATGCTGAAGTAAACTGATATGTGTTTTGTGATTTTCAGTTTGACCCAGAAAAGCTCAATAAAGAACATCAGTAGATGTAGATCATTACGTTATTCTTTGTTGCTCAAAAGGATATATTCCATCTGACATTTACTGTATACTGTATAATAGATACTATTGAATATGGTATGCAAGGAAATCCAATAGTTATATTGATTTTCCTTTTCTATGCTGAATCTTTAATAGACTGATAATTATTTAAGCTATTTTAATGACATTATATAATATATAAAGATAAAGCCTTTCCCTTTATTTTTGGAAGAATCTTAGCAACTGTTTTGTCTTGGTTGAGTTTTATATTACTCCACTTTCCCCTTTTGTATTATTTATTGTGTAGCCTTTGTCAGAATGCCTCAAATCCTACGGACTTACCACTATTTATAAGGTATAGCACTTTATAACTTCTCTTCCCGTCTACATCTATAACCTCAGACAATTACATAGATTAAAAGGACAAGCAGGAGTTAAGTTACAACTAAAATAATGTATTATTGATAATATTCACAAAATAATAATAGTAAGCAAAGTACATTTGAAAACTAGCAAATGTACAACCTGATAAATGCTGATACAGTGGAACCTCGGTTCACGAACGTCCCGGTTCACGTACAACTCGGTTCACGACCAAAAAGCTCGCCAAACTTTTGCCTCGGTTCACAACCACACACTCTGTATACGAACAAGCCAGTTTCCCTTGCCTGCCTGAGCTGAGCTGAGAGAGAGAGAGAGCAAGAGCGAGCGAGCACGTGCCTGCTGGGGAGGGAGGAGGAGATTTCTGCCGTGTTTGCCTGCCTATCTGCAGGCTGTACGTGCTAGCGCTCCATCTCCCCCACTACAGGCAGCCTGAGAGAGAAAGAAAGAGAGAGAGAAAGCGAGCGAGCGAGCCGCGTGGCTGCAAGAGCTCTGTTCATTGTTCACCTTCCATTGGCTTCTAAGCAAGTGAAGAGTGGTGAGAAGAAATTTTTGAAGAAAATTGAAATTGAAGTAAAGAAAGAAATTACAAGAGGTGGAAAAACTGTTTACCAGTTTACTCATTTACCAATCTGAGAACCCTCCTGCTTTCAAGCAGCACAATGTAAACAAAGCCAGACTGCCAGCAAACATGAAGGGTTGGGTCACAAGAACTTTGTTTTTGGAATGGCTGCATGAGGCTTTCACTCCTACCAGCTAAACAGCTAAAAGCACCAGAAACCCAAGAAATCACAAGAGAGAAAACACCTGAAGGAAAACACTTCATGCCACAACTCGACTCATGCAAGGTTAGTTTTCTTGATGGTTTTTGTATTACAGATTTTTCAAAAGTTAATTTTTCAGTTCATAACGCGATTTGTTGCAAATGTTTGCTTTTTTCCTTGTGCTTGAAACTCATGAAAGTGTTTGCAGATGGAGTTTTTCATAGCGGATTAGGTGCAATGTTACCTTTCTCTTTTTTCAAATGTTCCTTTTTTTCCGCTGTGCTTAAAACTCATTTTATAAAAAGTGTTTACAGCGATCAGGCTTTAAGTTTAATAGCGTGATCTCCTGCAATCTTACTTTTTTGGTTGCTTGTGAGTTGGTTTTTAAATGCACTTCGGATTTGGTCGATGTTCCTTTTTTTTCTGCTGTGCTTAAAACTCATTTTAAAAAAAATGCTGCGCGAGCACCTGCTACAGAGAGATTAGAGAGCACGAGCGAGCAAGCGCAGAGAGAGAGCGCGCAGCTGACAGGGAAGGGATTGGGGGGGATAGGGGTGCAATACAACGACTTGTCTTTGAACCTCCACTTTATTAAGTGCGCACACCTTTCTTTCACACTTCGTATCCGGGAGCACTACCCAGAACTGTCCGGTCCACAACAACACATTACCGGAACCTTTGTTGCTATAAGGCATAATATCACAACACCATCGTTGGCATGCATGTTCTGTTAAAAGCACAAAGCCTCTTTGCACTTCTCACCCACTGTATTTGACAGAGCTCAGTAACGTTACCTGTTTCAGTGGTCCTCAAGCTCAATCCTGGAGGCTCCCTGTGGCTACAATTTTTTCTTTTAACTAACTTCTGCTTTTATTTGGACTCCGACCATAATTAACCTAGGTGTTAACTCACAGTTTGATTGTTTTTTTTTTTTAAATTTCAATCCAAAAATTTGCAATTGCTAAAAAATTAATAGAATGAACTAATAATTTACGTGTGTTAAATGAGTTAGAATTCATTCAGGAGGCTACTGTCCATTCCACTGATAAGAATGGTACAACATAATTTTTTTTGTTTTTCAACTGAATTTCTAGTGGTTTAGCTGGAGCAGGAGAATCTTAACTCCCAGTGTCCTAAGTATGCATCCCAACTTTGCCGTCTCGGAACACAGCTGCAGGAAATGGGAGGTGACACTCAGTGATCCCTCAGCACGTTTCACTGAAAGTGAACAGCAGCTTGTACAGCCATGCAATAAGCTCTGCTTGGGGCAGAGCTTTAGTTAAAGAAGGGTAAAACCTGCAGTGTGCATTTCCTAGTGTCATAAGTGTGCATTTTGGCCGTGCCTTCACTAGGTTTAAAGCTGCTGGAAGGGGTAACACTATTAGTGGTACCTCAGCAAATGACAGGACATCTTTTTGTTAATGGTGTCTTTCTGCGCAAACATTATGCCCTTTTCAACAAGTATTGGGTCATTATCGATATGTTTAAGCATACGGTCAACATGCTATACATGCCCTTGGTTAATTTTAGTTTCCATTATTTGTGTTTGGGATATTAAAAACAGTAAGAATAATTAATTGTAATTTTATTAATAAGTTTTAAAAAATTTTCTGTAAAATAAGTACAATTTTTGCTGATATTATTGGACGGCAAGTTCCAACTTACAAACAAACAAAATGAGGTTATAGTCATTGGCAGAAATGGAAGTCATTTGTAATCCAGGAGCCTTATGAAGTGAAATATCTTCCCATTAGCATTATGTGTTGTTTGCAGTGGTGTCCTGCACCAAATTAACATTATGCTGGACCAAAATTTGTAAGTGCCTTTCATACAGCCTTGGTGTCACAATCCCTCCTAACCCATTAACAGCTGTGTTTGGGGTTCTTCCAGATGAGCTTAAAGTGGAGAAGGACAAACAAACTGTGATTGCCTTTACTACACTTTTGTCACGCAGACTTATTTTGCTAAACTGGAAGAACCCAAACTCTCCTCTTTTAAGTCAGTGGGAAACCGATGTCTTATACTATTTGAAATTGGAAAAAATCAAATACTCAGTTAGAGGATCTGTACAGATTTTTTTCAAAACATGGC
Source organism: Polypterus senegalus (assembly GCF_016835505.1). NCBI lineage: Eukaryota > Metazoa > Chordata > Cladistia > Polypteriformes > Polypteridae > Polypterus > Polypterus senegalus. The sequence continues at coordinate 51,404,329 of NC_053161.1, forward strand.
AGGATCTAATCAGTAATATTTTAGAATAAGCACAGACGAAGCAATTATTTCTGCATTTCTTTTTTCTTCTCCATTCATCTCTATTGGCTTATCAAACTCATCAATTTAGGTATGTTTACAAGCCTTAAGTTTTACTCCGTTGGCCTTGCTCTCTCTCTCTCAGGGGTGGGGGGGTGACTTGTTCTTAATCCTACTTTTTGTAAAAATTGATTGATTTGTATGGAATGATTACAATAAAATTGATAAAAAAATTAAAAAAAGTAAATTACTCTATACTTGTCTATTAATCTCACTTTAATTTAATAATGTAAACTTTTAATAATATAAACCAGATAAGGGTATCAATTATCATCTATGCTTTCTGTAATACTGAGCTACCACAGCTATGCTGATGACACACAGCTGTACTTATCAATAGCACCTGATGACCCTGATTCTATTGATTCACTAACACAATGTCTGACTTATATCTCAGAATGGATGAATAGTAATTTTCTCAAGTTAAATAAAGAAAACTGAAATTTTAGTGATCAGCAATAATGGATACAATGAAGCTATTAGAAATAAACTGGATACATTAGGATTAAAAGTCAAGACGGAGGTAAAAAGCTTAGGGGTGATTGTTGACTGTAATCTGAATTTTAAATCACATATTAATCAGATCATTAGGACAGCATTTTTTCACTTAAGAAACATAAGTAAAGTTAGACCTCTTTTATCACTGAAAGATGCTGAGAAATTAGTTCAGCGTTTGTTTTCAGTCGACTAGATTACTGTAAGCACTCCTCTCAGGACTACCCAAAAAAGATATAAATCGTTTGCAACTAGTGCAGAATGCAGCTGCTAGAATCCTAACTAGGAAAAGAAAATCCGAACACATTTCTCCAGTTTTGATGTCACTACACTGGTTACCTGTGTCATTCAGAATTGACTTTAAAATTCTGCTTATGGTTTATAAAGCCTTGAATAATCTAAGCCCCATCTTATATATCGGAATGTCTGACACCTTATATTCCAAATCGTAACCTCAGATCCTCAAATGAGTGTCTCCTTAGAATTCCAAGAACAAAACTTAAAAGAAGTGGTGAGGCGGCCTTCTGCTGTTATGCACCTAAAATCTGGAATAGCCTGCCAATAGGAATTCGCCAGGCTGATACAGTAGAGCACTTTAAAACACTGCTGAAAACACATTACTTTAACATGGCCTTTTTATAACTTCATTTTAATCGTAATTTAACTTAATCCTGATACTCTGTATGTTCAATTCATCATTATAACTATTCATGGTGGCTCTAAAATCGGTACTGACCCCTACTCTCTTTTCTGTTTCTTTTTCCGGTTTCTTTGTGGTGGTGGCCTGCGCCACCTCCACCTACTCAAAGCTTCATGATGCTCCAACAATGATGGACGGATTAAAAGGAAGAAGTCTACGTGACCATCATCATCATCAAGCCCTTCCGTGAGAACCCTAAATCCAAAGAGGACTGTTTCATTTATGTTAGGTAGAATGCCCAGAGGGACTGGGCAGTCTCATGGTCTGGAATCCCTACAGATTTTATTTTTCTCCAGCCGTCTGGAGTTTTTTGTTTTTCTGTCCCCTGGCCATTGAACCTTACTCTTATTCGATGTTAATGTTGGCCCCGGCCGGGCTGGAGCCCGGCCGGACGCCAGGAGGACGTGAGGAGGGCTTGTGCCTCCTCCAGACCGCGAGGGCGCCCGTCCTGGTTCTGTTGGGGGCCACGGGTTGAGGGCATGGAAGCCCTTCCCTGTAGGGGCCCGTGGTCACCGCCAGGCGGCGCCCCGATGCCGGTTTATCCCGCGGCGTTGCCGGTTGGGGCTGGAGCCCGGCGGGACGCTTGGAGGACCGGAGGAGGGCGAGTGCCTCCTCCAGACGGAGTGGGGGCGTCCGTCCTGGTTAGGCACGGGGCCTCAGGTACAGGGCTTTGAAGCCCAGCCCTGTAGGGACCCGTGGCCACCGCCAGGCGGCGCCCCGGTGCCTGATTATCCCGGGAACCCGACACTTCCGCCACACCAGGAAGTGCCGGGGAAGACATTGTGTGGCGCCGGAGAGCTGCCAGGAAGGCAGCCGACACTTCCGCCACGCTGGGGCGTGGCAAGGATGGCGGAAGCACCTGGGGCTCATCCGGGCATTATTTAAGGGGCCGCCTCCCTCCAGTCATTGGTGGAAGTCGGGAGGAAGAAGGACTGAGCTGGAGAGCGTGGACAGGAGGCGGCCAGGAAGCAAGGCACAGGACTGTGGGCCCTGGACTTGGGGGAATCGGTGCAGAAGGCACTGGGGTTATTGTGAGTGCACGTGACTGTTTGGAGTGTCAAATAAAGTGTGTTGGGAGCAAAATATGATGTCCGTCTGTCTGTGCCGGGGCCAGCGTTCACAGTGGCGTAGCCGGCAGGATACTCCGCCTGGTTCAAGGCGGGGACCTGAGTTAAAACAACATAATTCTGTGAACGGCCCGGCGCAGCAGCGGACCCCACACACTGGCCGCGGGAGCGCCGCAAGCGGAGCGTTCGACCCAGAAACCGCCACCGGTCAGCGGGATTGCTTTCCCCGGGTGCGGAGGAGAAGTCGTCATCGCCGGAGCGCAGCGGGCTCCAGTCGCGCTGTCAGGACGGACAGCCAGGCCGGCGTTGCTTCACTGAAGGCCACACCGAGGCGGGGGCCTCGGCATGACGGGATTCGGAGGTGAGTGCCCTGCCCTGCAATTATCGGCCCTTCGGGGTCGGACTTACCTTTGTTTCAGCAGGGAGGGACGAACGGATCCGCCCGTGGCGAGGCGCCGGGCCCGCGGGCTGTCGGCAGCGGCGGCGGAGGCAGCGAAGAGGGCTGCGGATTGAGCCGCTGCGGCTCAAGGATCGCCGCAGTTACAACGCGGCGAGAGGCACGCCTCCGCACTCGAGCAGTGGAGGCAAGATGGCCGCGGCCGGAGGTCCCGCCGCTGACAGGCACGGGATTGGCGGTGTGTCTTGCGTGCCGCCGATGATTGGATAGAGGCGGGCCCAAGGAATGCCAGTCTCGTGTTGGAGAAGGACCCGATTGGGCCAGAGGGAGTGGCCCAGAGGAGGCAGGCGACGCGTGGAGCCGATCAACAGGTAAGCTCACCGACGTCTGTCTCTCTCTCCACCAGCGGCTCGGCGTGTCGGAGGAGTCCTTCGCCCGCCAAGCCGTCTTTAGAGGAGCTGCTACGTGTTCGCCGCTCAGTGCGCAGCAGCTGATGGAGATGGCGGTCGCGTCGAGAAAGACACCGAGTGAGACGGAGGATCGGGCGCGCGCTGGAACCGGAGGCAGGCAGAACACGGCGGGAGTGGTAAGTGTTGCCGTTCCCGTAGAGCAAGCGGGGAGGTTTGCCGAACATGGCTGTGACCGTTTACGGGACGATCAGCTCCAAGTAAGCAACCTCCCGACAGCAGACGCCGCGGTGCAGACAGCTAGCGAGGCGAGGAGCTCGAATATGCAGAGGCGGGTAGGATCGGGGTGCTGAGTGCCCTGGGTCCTAAGCGCCCTGCGCTCAAGCCTGCAACTGTCTCCTGTCGCTCTGCCTGGACGCAGACGGGCTGGATTTGAGCTTTGCTGTGCTCAGACCCGGGGGTCAGCATGAACTGAAGCTCTGCTTGGGGCAGAGCTTTAGTTAAAGAAGGGTAAAACCTGCAGTGTGCATTTCCTAGTGTCATAAGTGTGCATTTTGGCCGTGCCTTCACTAGGTTTAAAGCTGCTGGAAGGGGTAACACTATTAGTGGTACCTCAGCAAATGACAGGACATCTTTTTGTTAATGGTGTCTTTCTGCGCAAACATTATGCCCTTTTCAACAAGTATTGGGTCATTATCGATATGTTTAAGCATACGGTCAACATGCTATACATGCCCTTGGTTAATTTTAGTTTCCATTATTTGTGTTTGGGATATTAAAAACAGTAAGAATAATTAATTGTAATTTTATTAATAAGTTTTAAAAAATTTTCTGTAAAATAAGTACAATTTTTGCTGATATTATTGGACGGCAAGTTCCAACTTACAAACAAACAAAATGAGGTTATAGTCATTGGCAGAAATGGAAGTCATTTGTAATCCAGGAGCCTTATGAAGTGAAATATCTTCCCATTAGCATTATGTGTTGTTTGCAGTGGTGTCCTGCACCAAATTAACATTATGCTGGACCAAAATTTGTAAGTGCCTTTCATACAGCCTTGGTGTCACAATCCCTCTAACCCATTAACAGCTGTGTTTGGGGTTCTTCCAGATGAGCTTAAAGTGGAGAAGGACAAACAAACTGTGATTGCCTTTACTACACTTTTGTCACGCAGACTTATTTTGCTAAACTGGAAGAACCCAAACTCTCCTCTTTTAAGTCAGTGGGAAACCGATGTCTTATACTATTTGAAATTGGAAAAAATCAAATACTCAGTTAGAGGATCTGTACAGATTTTTTTCAAAACATGGCAGGATCTAATCAGTAATATTTTAGAATAAGCACAGACGAAGCAATTATTTCTGCATTTCTTTTTTCTTCTCCATTCATCTCTATTGGCTTATCAAACTCATCAATTTAGGTATGTTTACAAGCCTTAAGTTTTACTCCGTTGGCCTTGCTCTCTCTCTCTCAGGGGTGGGGGGGTGACTTGTTCTTAATCCTACTTTTTGTAAAAATTGATTGATTTGTATGGAATGATTACAATAAAATTGATAAAAAATTAAAAAAAGTAAATTACTCTATACTTGTCTATTAATCTCACTTTAATTTAATAATGTAAACTTTTAATAATATAAACCAGATAAGGGTATCAATTATCATCTATGCTTTCTGTAATACTGAGCTACCACAGCTATGCTGATGACACACAGCTGTACTTATCAATAGCACCTGATGACCCTGATTCTATTGATTCACTAACACAATGTCTGACTTATATCTCAGAATGGATGAATAGTAATTTTCTCAAGTTAAATAAAGAAAACTGAAATTTTAGTGATCAGCAATAATGGATACAATGAAGCTATTAGAAATAAACTGGATACATTAGGATTAAAAGTCAAGACGGAGGTAAAAGCTTAGGGGTGATTGTTGACTGTAATCTGAATTTTAAATCACATATTAATCAGATCATTAGGACAGCATTTTTTCACTTAAGAAACATAAGTAAAGTTAGACCTCTTTTATCACTGAAAGATGCTGAGAAATTAGTTCACGCGTTTGTTTTCAGTCGACTAGATTACTGTACGCACTCCTCTCAGGACTACCCAAAAAAGATATAAATCGTTTGCAACTAGTGCAGAATGCAGCTGCTAGAATCCTAACTAGGAAAAGAAAATCCGAACACATTTCTCCAGTTTTGATGTCACTACACTGGTTACCTGTGTCATTCAGAATTGACTTTAAAATTCTGCTTATGGTTTATAAAGCCTTGAATAATCTCGCCCCATCTTATATATCGGAATGTCTGACACCTTATATTCCAGATCGTAACCTCAGATCCTCAAATGAGTGTCTCCTTAGAATTCCAAGAACAAAACTTAAAAGAAGTGGTGAGGTGGCCTTCTGCTGTTATGCACCTAAAATCTGGAATAGCCTGCCAATAGGAATTCGCCAGGCTGATACAGTAGAGCACTTTAAAACACTGCTGAAAACACATTACTTTAACATGGCCTTTTTATAACTTCATTTTAATCGTAATTTAACTTAATCCTGATACTCTGTATGTTCAATTCATCATTATAACTATTCATGGTGGCTCTAAAATCGGTACTGACCCCTACTCTCTTTTCTGTTTCTTTTTCCGGTTTCTTTGTGGTGGTGGCCTGCGCCACCTCCACCTACTCAAAAGCTTCATGATGCTCCAACAATGATGGACGGATTAAAGGAAGAAGTCTACGTGACCATCATCATCATCAAGCCCTTCCGTGAGAACCCTAAATCCAAAGAGGACTGTTTCATTTATGTTAGGTAGAATGCCCAGAGGGGACTGGGCGGTCTCATGGTCTGGAATCCCTACAGATTTTATTTTTCTCCAGCCGTCTGGAGTTTTTTTTGTTTTTTCTGTCCCCCCTGGCCATTGAACCTTACTCTTATTCGATGTTAATGTTGATTTATTTTTTATAATTATGTCTTTCATTTTTCTATTCTTTAATATGTAAAGCACTTTGAGCTACTGTTTGTATGAAAATGTGCTATATAAATAAATGTTGTTGTTGTTGTTGTAATTGTTATTGAGTCAGTAACTTTTCCAATTCCGAAAACAGCCAAACATATAATGGATCATAAAAAAATTTTTTTTTTTTTTTTGGTGGATGACGTGGTGCTTTAAATGTCAGACCCATACTCACCTATGCCATTCGAAATAAATTTGCTAGAAGAATTTAATAAATTCTCTGGATTCAATGCCTGATCTCTTTAAACATAATTTTGGTATTATGATGGAAAACATCAAACAAGATGTTAATGGATAGTCCTCATACTTTAGTTGGGAAAATAAATATAATCAAAATGAATACCCCCCCAGAATTCTAGCAGTATATATATCTCATGGCATCCCTGTTGTAAAGAAAAAAAAAACAATGCAGAAAAAGGATTGTTATACCCAGAGGTATGCTTTGTGTAATGAAAAAAATCTAGGTAATTAACAAACAAATAGATACAAGGAACCATATGTATGTCTATTTTACTACTATTGTAATACTTATGGTGCATTTACTTTAGTTCTTAAAAATATTCTTTCATGTTTACATGGACCTCTCTGGCTATATACTGTGTAGTGGATGCCTTGAGAGTACTCCATACAGGCCATTATTCTTATGTATATATTGCATTGTATTTTGGTGTTTAAAAAGCATAAATAGAAAAATGGAATCTATCTTTACTTAATAATGTATTGTCATCTTGTTTTGTTCATACTTTCAGATAGTTTCTATGTAGCCATTGTACATTTTCTTTCTGAGGGCTTGCAATAAACCCACTAGTTGCTCATGTGCTTGGGGACAATGACACCCCATCAGAACTTAATCCCTGCATACACTTCTAGATGGAACTGCTCTCAGTATTTTGTGTGGGAATACTTTAAGTTGGTTGAACCTTAACCTATTTATTTTTAGATAAACAGTGTACCCATGTCCCCCTTTGAACCCCACTGCCTGTCAGATGACTTCGACAAAAGAGAGGTTTACTGTTGTTTCTAAGTACATTGAATAGGTGAATATTGAACATTTTATCAGATTTTATGCTGGTTGTTTTAGCTTTTATTGCACTCTGTACAAGGTAATTTGGATAAGTGCTGCTGCCGCCAGTTCCCATGGTAACTACTGTTTATAAAATTAGTCTCATATTCAATAAGCTACTGCCCTATGGCTGATCACTTCATTTCAAACAAAAGCAAAAAATATTTTTTTATTTTTCTTGTTGTAGTCATTTATTGTGCTGTTTAACATTCATCTTTTGTCTGTCCATTTTTGAAACCATTGATATAGTTAATGTGACACAGGGTCCTAATTCAGCAGGAAAGCCCATACAGTAGAAGTCATTACTGAATGGGAGAGCAGTGCATCAACGGACACTAACCAAAATCTCTACCCGACCACTCAAATGTGGACACCTCACAATAGCCATTCACACTGACAATATGTGTTTGGATAACTGAGTAAGCCAACTTAAACACAGTAAGAACATTTCAGCTTTATACTGAAGGCACCAAATTTTGGTGTCAAACTCTTGCTCAAATGGTCCATGGTGGCAAATGCTGCCACCTGTGCCCCATTGTGAACCAAATTGTGTTTTTTCATCCCTTGTTATTCTCAAATCCCAAAAATCTCATTTTTACCAATAGTTTCTTTATATACATGGATAATAGAACATGCACAGAAAACATTATTTCCAATTTTTAACTAAATTTTTAAATTTCAAATAAGTTACCCATGTATGTTCAAATAGATGTCAATGCAACAAACAGTTCATTATGGCTATGTCAAATAACCTGAGATGATGGAGTTGAATACGGCAGTGTTTTGCTTTATTAAAAATTTCAGAGATCTGGAATGAAAATTTTCTTTATTATCAGCTAATGGTCTCAGGTAAAACGGTATTTGTTAATGATAAGCTTAAGCTGGGCTGGTGAGACCAGATATCTTTAACTTCAAATTTCTGCACAAACGTCTGTTAAGTAACATTTGCATATAACTGTATGTGAGAAGCAATGGGACAGCCTGATTTAAATTATATCTGAGATATGAAACCACTTTTGCTTAGACATAAATGTAAGGTAACATCTCAAAAACATTACACCTAGTATGGTATATAGTCTTCTAAACTCTGCTTTCTTACAAAATGTGTGTTACTCAACTATAATTATAATTTTTAAGAATGGTATGCTACTAATCATTATTCCTTTTTGATCTAAATAATTCAGTTAATCTTTAAACATAAGTGCTTTATTTATGTAAGAAATTTCATAAAGACTCTGATCAAACACCCCAGAAATATTATTATCATTGGATGTAGAAAAAGCATTCGACATGATTGAATGGAAATACCTTTTTACTATTTTGGAGAAGTTTGGGTTTGGCCCGAACATTTGTGCATGGATTAAATTACTGTATACTAACCCAGAAGGTTCAGTTTACATCAATAACATTTGCTCAGACTACTTTAAACTAGAACGTGGCACAAGACAAGGATGCCCTTTGTCACCACTGCTGTTTGCAATTGCCATTGAACCACTGGCAATACATTGTCGAAATACTGATCAGATAAAGGGGATTAGCAGAGAAGGACTGGAACAGAAAATCTCATTATATGCAGATAATATGGTACTGTATATATCGGACCCAGAAAATTCTGTGCCTGCAGTCTTAGCAGCACTCACAGAATTTCAAAAGCTCTCTGGTCTCAGAATTAATCTGAATAAAAGTGTACTCTTTCCGGTGAATTCTCAAGCATATAATATTAGATTAGACACCCTACCTTTTATCATTGCAGAACAGTTTAAATACCTCGGGTAAACATCACAAGTAAACATAAAGTTCTATATCAACAAAATTTCGTCGTCTGCATGGAAAAAATTAAACAAGACTTGCATAGATAGTCAACCCTTCATCTCACACTAGCTGGAAGAATTAACATTGTTAAGATGAATATTCTTCCTAAGCTCCTTTTTTTATTTCAAAACATACCAATATACATTAATAAATCGTTCTTTAAGCAATTAGATTCAACAATAACCTCATTTATTTGGAATTCTAAACATCCACGCATCTAAAGAGCGACCCTACAAAGACAAAAGGCAGAAGGCGGCATGGCTCTACCTAACTTCCAGTTTTATTACTGGGCGGCAAATATACAGTCGATAAGAACCTGGACACAAATAGAAGAACATATACAGGCATGGACTACAATAGAAGTAAAATCCTGCAGTACTTCTTTGTATTCCCTGCTCTGCGCTCCAATAAACACACGTTATCGGCAATACACTAATAACCCAATTGTGCTCCACTCACTTAGAATCTGGAACCAATGTAGAAAGCATTTTAAGACGGAGAAGCTTCTTTCTGTGGCACACCTGCAAAAGAACCACCTCTTTCAACCTTCACAAACATATGCAGTTTTAACATCTGGAAAAAATTTGGAATTAACTTGCTTAGAGATCTTTATATAGACAACGTCTTTGCATCCTATGAACAATTACATTCCAAATTTAACATTCCAACTACACATTTCTTTCACTATCTTCAAATCAGGAACTTTGTTAAACAGAACCTTCCAGATTTTCCTCATCTTGCACCCTCATCCATGCTGGAAAAAATATTGCTCAATTTTGAGGAATTAGACTCCATCTCTACAATATATAAAATCATTTTACAATCCCTTCCTTTCAAAGATCCAAGAGGACACTGGGAAAATGACCTCTCAATTAATATATCAGAAAAGGAGTGGAAAGTAGCAATGCAGAGAATTCACTCAAGCTCCATATGCGCAAAGCATACAATTATACAACTCAAAATTATATATCGAGCACATCTGTCTCAACTAAAACTCTCCAAAATGTTTCCAGGGCATGATCCAACCTGCGAACGTTGCAACCAAGTCCCAGCCTCACTAGGTCACATGTTCTGGGCCTGCACCAAATTAACATAATTCTGGACAAAAATTTTTAATTACCTCTCAGACAGCCTTGGTCTCACAATCCCACCAAACCCATTAACAGCTGTGTTTGGGGTTCTTCCAGAGGGGTTTAAAGTGGAGAAGGACAAACAAATTGTGATTGCATTCACTACACTGTTGGCACGCAGACTTATTCTGATAAACTGGAAGAACCCAAACTCTCCTCTTTTAAGTCAGTGGGAAACTGATGTGTTATATTATTTAAAATTGGAAAAAATCAAATACTCAGTTAGAGGATCTGTACAGACTTTTTCAAAACATGGCAGGATCTAATCAGTAATATTTTAAAATAAGTTTATAAAGCACAGAGAATTTATTAATTTAGGTATTTTTACAAGCCTTAAATTTTACACCGTTTGGCTTGCTCTCTCTCTCAAGGGTGGGGATCGATCTGTTCTTAGCATAATTCTTTTTTTTGTAAAAACTTGATTGTTATGTATTGATTGTAATAAAATTAATAAATAAAAATTAAAAAAAAAAAAAAAGACTCTGATGTCTACAATGAACATCTGGAGTGCATAAACTAATCACATTCATCTTAACTTGCATTAGTTTTACCAGTTGCATTGTATGGCTCAGTTATCAACTCACATGAGCGCAATGTAGCCTGTGACCATCCCTGTGTAAAGCTGTCTGACATAAAAGTTTAGCTGTGTTGTTTTTTGAAGTTTTTGATTGATTTAAAAATAACAAAAAAGACATGTAGCTGTATGAGCAATATTTTATATTGAATATATCTTTATGAAAAATCTAAACAAGATGTGAAAATTGTGTATAGATTTTACTTTTATTGGAATATAATAATTCAAACCTGTAATGTAAAAATGCAGAGGGTTCATAAAATTATGAGAAAATATTTTTCCATATTTTGTTATTGCCATATTTATATCATTTTGTTTTCTAAAACAGAAATGTTAAACAGGTTTCATTTTCTTTAAGCAGATATATTGCTGTGTACGCTGGATGTTGTTCACCTCATTCAGTGAACCCGAACTGACATAAATTCAATTTACATTGCAGTATAATCAGCAAGTTTAGAAATATAGAGATGGACTCTTTTTATGCTTTACAAAAATCTACTGGACAGCCAAAGCATCAGTATTTGAAAAGATCTTCATTAGGATTTAGTTTTAGTCAACACTCCAGAGCTCATTTAACCATTGATTTTCTGCATGGGTTTTTTTGAGAAAAAAATGGCAGGGAGCATGAGAATATTGAGTTACCTACAGTTGCTAGCTAGGGAAACTAATCCTGGATGGCATGCAAGTCCATTGAGGAATATATTAATACATCCACACAAATTCAGAAGCCATTTACCAGCAACACAAGTCCACAGAGTGTGAAGAAAACACCCAGCTAGAAAATTAAATGGGGGCTGCACTATTATGCCACACTCTTATTCATCATTTTTGTTATAGTACATATCAGTAAAACAGTTTACAATTTAAAGGATTAATTATGGACTGCATTGTGGGACTGATAACAAGTATCCGATTGTTCAACACATACCTGTAGAGTATAAAATGTATTTTTAATTGAAGGCTTTTAAAATATTTTCCATTTTTGCGAAAATTATGTGCACAGTATATTCTCAAAAATGTAATTTTTGAATTTACTATATATATACACACAAAATATCAACACTGGCTTAAATTTTATATGTAAATATTAATTTAAAATTCAAAAAAAGTTAAAGTACAGCAGTACATACAGTGTTACTTCATTGCATATATAATACAGTTATTTTAAAATTATAAATTGCTGTTAATTATTTTATTTGTCTGGTTATTATGATAAAAATCATGTTAAGGTAATTGTGAGGGTTCACCAGTCACATCTAATAAAATAGTTTTAAGTGCCATATAAGTTGTGGTCACGAATACAGCACAGATCCAACTATATTCATCTGAACCTGACTCTGCAGAAGAAAGCCTAAATAACAGGATATGTTGCTTACTATTTTCAACTATTTTCCTTGCTAAAAAAAATAAACTGACTTATTTTTGACTTACTAATTATTATTTTCCTTGCATCTGTGTGATGCTCATGAGGTCAGAAGTTCAGGCACAGATAATAAAAATGAATGTGCATATATGTAGCACACATTGCTTACACACACAAAGCAACTAAAACAATATAATGCTCGGTCAACGAAGAACAAAAGTAAATATTACAAATTTTGAAAGTTATTTGCAGCTCTGTCATCCAGTTAATTAAAGAAAAAATGCTATGAAAGGATTAAACTATAGCAAAAACACACATTTAAATAGTACATGTAAACATATTGTTTTTTCCATCAAAATCATAATTAAATATATATTCATTTATGATGAAATGAACTGCGTAGGCTGGTAGAATATACAATTTGCAAATGCATTCTGGATATACTTTAGAGAAACCGCACAGATGTTAAAGGAACACTCCATCTTAAAGTTGTATTTTTTATATGTTTCTTATCCAATTTTGTTATAATGGTTAGTAATGTTAGAAAAAAACTACTATTAACTGTCCATGAGAAAATCTCACGTATCACATAACCTTCGTGTCAAGTGACCCAGTCGTATGCTCACAGTATGTTTTTTGATAAAACATTGTTAAATAAGTAACTCTGGAAAATAAAAGCAGTCCACAAACAGGATCACAATGGGTTGGACATTTGAATTAAATACAGGACAGACTTTTCAATTCAAAAGATTGCTTGAGTAGTAATTGTTTAATCTGCTATTACTGACTTCCAATTTAGAGCAATAACCTGCAGGCACTGTGGCCTTACAGCAGCAAACCTGAAGAGTCCTGATCTTGAGTATGGATGGAACAGTGGGTAGTGCGACTGCCTCACAGCTCCATGGACCTGAGTTTGGCTTGTTGTCTTCTTAAAGTCTCTGTAGAGCGTGCCCATTCTTCCTGTTACTGTGGTCACTTTCTCTAGGTACTTGGTCTTTCTTCTGTCTTTTTTCCATTTTCTAGAAATACAATTGTTATTTTTATTGCTGAATCTGCATACATTTTACATGAGCGAGTATGAATTTAAGTATAAGAAGTTGTGAGATATGGCAGCATAGTGGTTAGCTCATAAACATGGATTTGAATCTCATTTAACTCTGTGTGCAGTTTGTAAGTTCTCTTGATATTTGTGTCACTTTTCGCAGAACAGTCTGGTTTCCTTCCTTATCTTAAATAATATGTGTATGGTAAGTTAACTGCCAGTAATAAACTGACCTTACTTGATCAAGAATGGGCCAGTGCATGAGTGTTACTTAATGGACTGTATGATACTCCACGGTGAGCATCCCCAAACACCATTCACATCACAATCAGTGATTTTAACTTGCAAATTGGTGCATTAAATAGTAATTTTTTTTTAGTACAGGTGAAAGTCATTAGTCAATCCACTTAGTCCTCAATAGGGTCGCAAGTGGTGCCCAAGCCTGGACTGGGTGCAAGTCCATCGCAGGGCGAACACGCATACAAACACACATACCCCAACTATACACTAGGGTCAATTTAATGGCACCAAACCACCTAACCTGGATGTCTTTGCACTGTAGGATGATACTGGAGCACCCAGAGGAAACCTATGAGGATATGGAGAGAAAATGCCAATTCCATGCAGGGGGGACCTGGAATGTGAACCCAAGTCTCCTTACTGCGAGGTAGCAGCGTTACCACTGCACAACCATGCCACCTCACTGAAAATGAACAGGTTGGGTTGTTGGTTACAGATACACGTACAAGTACCAGCAAGTCATTTAAACATGGTCCTGGTGCAGGGAGACAGGTATGATATATGCAGAGCAGTGCAGATTTGTTTTGTTTATCTTTGAATTTCACCATTTAATAAGTTTGCACTATAAGGTTGGGAGCATATGCTGATAGTGCGTTGCTGTACCCATCACACAACAAACCCCCTGGATTGGGACCCAAGTGCAGCAAGTGACATCTCAGCACCATACTATAAAGTGCTATAAAAGTGCTATAAGTACTATAAAGTGCTTGTAAGTTTTCTTTTAAAAGTTTTATTCTTGTTTTGTTGAGGCATTGGGTTGATCGTTTAGAGTTTTAGCAGCAATCCATTTTTCTTCAGGGATGTAATTAGTTGTATCTACAGACAGGATAGTTGGCGAAAGAAATAGTGCTCGCTCTCTTTAAGGCTGCAAGAACCATTCAGTATTGGTTAGTTAAGTTGGAGGTTTAGTGTTGGTAAGACAGATAGTGACCCGAGCGAGAGAGAGGCTAAGTGTCTCAGTGGCTGACTGCTATACTCCTATTTAATCAGTAAACGTTTCCGACATTTCAGAGTGCTGAGAAGCATTGTTTTTGCTTCCTTGGGCTGATTCAGAGCCTTTATTTTTTGTTATAATTTGAAGACCATGTTTTAAACCTGGACATTGTTTTTGTTTTTAATAGGGTAGGGACCTTATTATTTTTGTTTGAATGTTTCATTCACTTTTGATTTACGTATATATAATTCCAGTGGAGTATTTTGATTATTGGGATTATTTTAGTTTTTCTCCTTTTTCACAATAAATATACTGTATCTACAAAGGTCTGCTGTAATAAAACGTGAATTTTGTTTGTTTTTTTTCATTTTTTTCGCTCTTTTCATTGACTCTGCCTTGGCCATCTATGGTCCCAGTCAGTCACAAATTACTAGCACTGCACCTGTTCTTACCCATGGCCTATGGCAGACTGGCATCCCCACCAGGTTTAATGTTTGTCTTAATGCTAATGGAACAGGCTTATGTTCCCCACAACCATATAATAAAGATGACTGGTTCTGAAACAAAAGCTTGAATACATTACATAACTCATTTATAGCAACATGTGCACATAGCTACCATGTTTGGAGCTAAATGGAAGATAAAATTAGGTAAGAGGTTCAGCCTGGGGGCGGCACGGTGGCGCAGTGGTAGCGCTGCTGCCTCGCAGTTAGGAGACCCGGGTTAACCTCCCGGGTCCTCCCTGCGTGGAGTTTGCATGTTCTCTGGGTGCTCTGGTTTCCTCCCACGGTCCAAAGACATGCCAGTTAGGTGAATTGGCGATTCTAAATTGGCCCTAGTGTGTGCTTGGTGCATGGGTGTGTTTGTGTGTGTCCTGCGGTGGGTTGGCACCCTGCCCAGGATTGGTTCCTGCCTTGTGCCCTGTGTTGGCTGGTATTGGCTCCAGCAGACCTCCGTGACCCTGTGTTTGGATTCAGCGGGTTGGAAAATGGATGGATGGATGGATGGGTTCAGCTAGTTTCTGTAGCAAAATATGCCTGGAAACATTTTGTATAATAACTAATTTAAACTGAAATTAAAATTAATTGTTAGGCAGTTTTTCCCGGTAATAATTTAAGAAATCAAAATGGTAAAATATTTCTTTTTGTGCATTCATTCTTTTGTATGTTTAACAATGACATACATCACTGACACATATTGAGATCATCTTTCAATGCATCCAAAGTGGAATTTTTCAGCATCTCAAGGGAACAATCATATACTTTGTGTGTCTAATTGCTATAATCCTACCGAAAAGAAAAATGGCGTTGCTGGCAATATAGGAAACATCTCATTGAACAAGTAAGATTGCTTTTTTGCATTTAATTGAATTGGTTGAAGGAAACAGGTAGTCCATTCAGGATCAGCATGCACTTAGATGAGCTTTTATTGAAGGCTTGCTGTTTCCAAAAAAACAGAGTTTTAGATGCATCCAGGGAGCCATGTACTGCTATTCTCCTTTTCAGAAATGTAAATTAGATCAAGCCACTCATCTTGTACATAGTAGTTTAGCTTGTCAACCTTTCTTTTAATCCTGAAACAATTATGCCTCAATGTATTCTTAACTGCCATCTACAGTCTGCTTGCCTTTTT
Source organism: Polypterus senegalus (assembly GCF_016835505.1). Classification (NCBI taxonomy): domain Eukaryota; kingdom Metazoa; phylum Chordata; class Cladistia; order Polypteriformes; family Polypteridae; genus Polypterus; species Polypterus senegalus. Next base: position 51,420,339 of record NC_053161.1, read on the forward strand.
GTAATTGTTCAGCAGAAATAAATGGGATTCGGGATTCTCGTTAACCTAAGGAAACAAGCAGCTCCTAAATCAAGCTAATGGCACAGCCTTTTAACTGAAAACATTTATAATGTAGCTAAAAATTACAAACTTAAGAGATTGGCTTCCTAAGGTTAAATTGAAGTGTAATTTTGGCTGAAAAACATTTAACCCTAATTTAAAGAGAAATTTACAGCAGAGAAAGAGCTATGGCAGTGTGCTGCAATCAAATCTACTTTTTACTATTATTTAATTTTATCAGGTACCAGGGTTTGAAGTTGTCAGCATTGTCTTAGAAAGACAAGGAATATGCCAATAACTGCACTCAACAATATTAGAATGGCTGTCAGTTCCTTTCAAGGTAGCCATTTATCATCACTAAGACCCCTTGTGGGAGTAAGTTATGAGAAGTGGACCAGTAAACAGAATGCCAGGAATCAGCACCATAAAGAGAACTACAAAATATCAGTAAAAATGCTATAAATATAGTGTGAAGAAAAACATTGGTTTGACAAGAGAAAACACTGTCCAAGATCATTCAGAGGCAATTTTCAACATTTACCACACATAAAAATGTTTATCCAGGTTATCTTTTCTTCAATTCCAGGACTACATGCAGACAAAGTTTATCTCAAACTTTTTGAGTGCAAGGCAGTAATCAGCTCTGCACAGCATACTCCTAATGCACTCCCACTTAGTCACATAAGAGTAACTTTGAGTCATCTGTTAGCCCAATCTTAATAACACAGGGTTGGCAGAGGAAATCAGAGCTTTCAAGGAAATCATATGCACATATTAGGAAGACATATAGTCTACACAGAGACTGTGACTGAGCTGGCAACTGAACCCAGGTCACAGTAAGACTACCCCCTGTATTAGTATGTAACATTTTGTCTTTGACCTTAATCCAGTAAGTGACTATTTTCCTTTTTGAATCTTAGTGTGGCATGGTGACATTCTCTTTGATACCTTTTCACAGCTCCTGAAACATATTCACTGCCTGGCATTGGTCACTGTCTGTGTTCTTAGTATCACTGTGGGTTACTTCTCTAGATTCTCCATTGTCCTTCCACATTCCAAAAATATGCTTGCTAGGTTAGCTAGTTTTATGTGCGAACACTCATTTGCACAAAAAAAAATTCTTGAAGCACAAAACGTCACCTGAATTTTGGTGATTGGAAATACAATAAATAGAAACTGAATGTGCTGCAAAAAAGATCTAACTAGCTTGTTGAGAACTGGGAAACCTGTCTTGTCCTTTTGCATTTTTTTTAGTTTAGAGTCCTTTATATTTTAAAGGTTTAATGTCTGAACATTGGTTTCTGGTATTGGGTTTGAATTTTAGTTCTTTGTTTGAAAAGATTTTTCACTCTTTTTTAATTTATTTCCTAACCGTGTCACAACCTCATATTAAAAACCACTACTAGCAGTCCTTGAGTTGCTTTGGGACTTTGCCTCATTGGTAGGGACTGCCCACCTGACATGAGATGATAAATTATGTTGCAGAAGCGTTACCTGCTTTGTCAAAGACAATTTACTGTAACCAGAAAACTAGTGCTTATAAAGTTTAATATTTGATATTCAAGTTACGACTATCATTCCTTTGTCTCAACTTGGCTTTTGTCTTAGTGTTTTGGCCCTAGTAGTCAGCGTCTTGTGTTTTGCAAATGTGGCAGTCAGCAAAAGCAGCAAGCAGCCTGCTGTCCCATTCCCCCTGACAGAGCTGAAGTCAGTCACAAAAATTATCTGAGCTCAAGTGTGTTTATCTGGGTGTGAGGTGCCTAGAGTTGTATAGGGTAAATAATGTATTGTTATTTGAAATACAAGCATTTCATTTGTGTTCCAGGTCTACAACAATTTGTGTAACTAAAACAGAAACTTTTAGATAGAGATAGATAGATAGATAGATAGATAGATAGATACTTTATTAATCCCAAGGGGGAATTCACATAATCCAGCAGCAGTATACTGATACAAAGAAACAATATTAAATTAAATAGTAATAAAAATGAAAAAATTAAAATAAAATTAATGTTAGCATTTACTCCCCCGGGTGGAATTGAAGAGTTGCATAGTGTGGGGGAGGAACGATCTCCTCAGTCTGTCAGTGGAGCAGGACAGTGACAAAAGTCTGTCACTGAAGCTATTCCTCTGCCTGGAGGAGACACTGTTCAGTGGATGCAGTGGATTCTTCATGATTGACAGGAGTTTGCTTAATGCCCGTCGCTCTGCTACAGATGTTAAACTGTCCACCTTTACTCCTACAATACAGCCTGCCTTCTTAACAAGTTTGTCCAGGCGTGAGGCGTCCTTCATCTTTATGCTGCCACCCCAGCACACCACCGCGTAGAAGAGGGCACTCGCCACAACCGTCCGGTAGAACATCTGCAGCATCTTACTGCAGAAGTTGAAGGATGCCAACCTTCTCAGAAAGTATAGTCAAATAGAATATAGAAATTTTTCCATGTTACACGGGACATCGCATCTTTGATTGCTGGTACAACAAATAGTTCTGAGCAGGCATCAACCACAGCACCAACGGTATGATCGCTGCTCTTGTGAAAAGAATGGAGATAAATAGAATCAACTCATAGAGAGGCAAGTTCGTTATACCACGTGAATGTCCCTGACAGAATAAAACTGAATAATAAAAAAAGCGCTAATTTTTACAAGTAGCCAAAATTTACACCAGGTGTTAGCGACTCAAATCAAATATATGTTTTTATTATATTATAGTAATAATAAGAGTAGCTCACTACTTGAACCCAGAACCTTTTGGGTATAAAACAGCAGTTCTTACCTCTGCACCATCCAAGAAAATACATCAACTTTCTGTCGATTGATGATTGAGCTTGCGTTTTTAACTCATTGACAGTAACATGTAAATTGAATGTTTTTTTTTTCCTTGGTTATATTCTTGAATAAAAGAAAAACATTTATGTGATATTTGGAATAAAGTCTTCACACATTATACACTTCACACCATTGTTAGTATAACATGGAAGAAGTTTCTGTTTTATTTTATTTATTTTTTTATAATTTTATTGTAATCACACAACATTTCATACAAATAGATTATAGGACTGAAAACAAATCAACCCCCACCCCTGAGAAAGAGAGCATGACCAGCAGAGTAAAACTTAAAGCTAGTAAAAATAAGTAAATAGATGAATTAATAAGTAAAAAAGATAAATAGAGAAGAAAAAGAAATGGGGAGAGAATCTGCTTCCTCAGTGCTTTAAATGCTTATTCTAAAATGTTATTTATTAGATCCTGCCAGGTTTTGAAAAAGTTCTGCACAGATCCTCTAAATAAGCAAGCTCTGTAAGCCGTGCTGTTTCTTTGAAGGACAGGTGATTGGCAGGATGACACCAGACATCGTCTTGTATCCAAACGGAGCCATCTTTCGCCTTTACACCTGGTGCAGCTGCGTTGTTCTTATATGTGAGTGGACGGTTCTTGCGGGAAGGGCTTCTGTTCTCTTTCTCCGATCTGAGTTTACCTCTGTTATAGCACGTCTTTATTTGAGAACAGCAGTGTCAGATTGGGGTGAGCGTGAACGCGACTGAGAAAATAAAACTGAATAAAAAAAAATGCTAACCTTTACAAGTACCATACATTTACACCGTCTGTTACAGGCTCAAATCAAATGTATGCTTTTATTGTATAATAGTAACAACTAGCAGAATACCCACGCTTCGCAGCGGAGAAGTAGTGTGTTAAAGAAGTTATGAAAAAGAAAAGCAAACATTTTAAAAATAACGTAAGATGATTGTTAATGTAATTGTTTTGTCATTGATATGAGTGTTGTTGTCATATCTATCTATTTATATTATATATATATATATATATATATATATAGCAAAATACCTCGATTGGCAGCGGAGAAGTAAAAAGAAAAGGAAACATTTTAATAATAACGTAACATGATTGACAATGTAATTGTTTTGTCATTGTCATGAGTGTTGCTGGCATATATATATATATATATACACATATCTATACACATACATATATACAGTTATATATATATACATATACACACATACATATATACATATACATATATACACATACTGTATATATACACACACACATAGAGTATATACATACTGTATATACAACATATACATATCTACATATATACTGTATATAAACATATATATACAAATCTACATATATATATCTACATAAATATATTAGTGGTAGGACTCGTTTAAAAAAATTAATCCAATTAATTAGAGGCTGTGTAAGAATTAATCTTGATTAATCATATGTAATGCAGACATAAATTTGCCCCAAATCGCAAATGTTTTTTTTTTAATTTAAAAGGGTTTTAGTGGGCGACAGAATCAAATAATAGACATGGACATGAATATTGTAAACTGAAGCTGTTTTAATTTCTGAAAAAAAGCTTTTAAACTGCATTTGAATTCAAAACAGAAACAAAAATATCATCCCTGGTTAAAATTGGGCAGACTTAAAAATAAAGTGGTAGTTTAAGTACTTTAAGTACATTTTCAGAATAGTATTGTCTTTAAATAATAATAACCAAAATTTCAACATAAAGTGCAGTTTTCTTCTTAAAAAAATAAGTCAGAAACATAAAAAGTAATTTGACCAGCTTACTCTTTAAACTCTGAGTAACATTAGCCAAAATTATTTTGTACATTAGGCTAAAACAGTGTGATCATTGAACATTTTGTAATTAGATGTATTTAGAATTACTAACGGTCACGGAAGTCCAATGATCCCCAGTAAGAGCCACAAAGTCCGCTTTCTGTAATGCATCTAATTTTGCTTGCTTTTCAGTGTGCACAAAACCATGCTTTTATCAAGGCTTCGCTCGGGTAGTCGAAATGATCAGTCGTAGGAACGCGCTTTATTCCGACTCTAACATTTTTGTAGCTGTGATGTGTGCATCAGTGTACCAGGAAATCATGCATTGACAAAAGTTCCCGTTTGCTTGGAATTGAAAGTGTGATTAAATGCGTTATTTTTAGCGTGTTATGGAGTACATGCATCGAAGCTTCTCAGCTGTGCTTGTGCTAAGAAAGGGAAAATTTTAAAAATAACGTAACATGATTCTGCGTTAACCTAATATTTTTTCATACGTCCCAAACCAAGGAGATGCGAAGGTAAAATGAATCAGGTAGCGCGCGTACATAGTCAGTACATCCCCTCTCGGGTATTGAACCTCGAATGTCAGCGTTAGAGGCTGAAGACTCTACAATTAGCCACAGCGTGTGGCTTGTCTATGCTAAAGTATGTATTGTAGATCGGGGTATATATATACATTTATATATATATACCCGTGTACCGCAGTGGAGAAGTAGAAGTTATGAAAAAGAAAAGGGAACATTTTAAAAATAACGTAACATGATTGTCAATATACAGTAATTGTTTTGTGAGTGTTATTGAATGTTGCTGTCATCAAGGATTTGATTATCATTATTTCTTTCAATCAGGCTCGTATTTGTAGGATGTGTTCAAGTTACATTCCGTGTTTGTCAATCGTTGTAAAGATAAGAGGTTTCATTCATCGATTAGTTCCTTACTGCATCAATAAACAGCTCGTCTTCCTCTTTATCTGAGACGTGACACACTGCATGCACATGTTTTTGTTTTTTTTTTACGCTGTCTTCCTTTAGCAGGACATTCACTTTTTCCACCGTGTGCTTTGTTCCGCAGTAGCTGCACTTATGAATATGATTGTATGTATAAGACGCTTCATATTTTTTTGCTGCCTTCTCAATTGTGTAATTCGGTTTTTGTTCAGCACTCTTTGGAACTGTTGCTTTTTGTCTGCGCATTGCGTCAGTTCACGTGAGCCGCTTGGTGTTCTTGCATCGAAGGTTCCCAGCTGTACTGGTGCCATCTCGTGTAATGTCAGCTAAGACCCGGCACTTAAAAGTTTCTCTCGCAGTTTCAATGAGTTTGTGCCAAACACCACCCTGACCATCTCATCTTCCTCTGCATAAGCGCAGTCCTTCACCAGTGAACATTTACCGGCAGTGTTTGTATTGGATTGCCGCTGATGGACGGCCTTATATGGGCAGGCACTAAATTACAAATGCTAGTGGCAGCCTGTCTATGAACTTAATTTAATATAAACTTACGGTTCACGCCGTGCTTTGTTTCCGCAGTAGCTGTACTTATGAATATGCTTGTATGCATCATTTGCTTCATAATGTTTTTCTGCCTTCTCAATTGTGAAATGGCGTTTTGTGCTCATCGCTGTTTGGAGTTCTTCCTTGTTCTCTACATACTTACGTAGGAGGCGTGATGATGTCACACGAAACTCCGCCCCCCACGCCATCTCCAACTCAAGACTCCATTACATTATATGGGGAAAAATAGCTTCCAGTTATGACCCTTATGCGTAGAATTTCGAAATGAAACCTGCCCAACTTTTGTAAGTAAGCTGTAAGGAATAAGCCTGCCAAATTTCAGCCTTCTACCTACACGGGAAGTTGGAGAATTAGTGATGAGTCAGTGAGTCAGTGAGTGAGTCAGTGAGTGAGTGAGTGAGGGCTTTGCCTTTTATTAGTATAGATTAGAACAGCTCACTACTCAAAACGTTTATTTTGGGAGACGTTAAGACTCGAACCCAGAACCTTCTGAATACTAAGAGAAGTCAGGACAACAAGCAACACTAACCTGATTTCTTTTTCTTCGGTTAGAGTCTTGGAAAAAAAGCGTATTTGTTCTGTTATACTTGTATCTTTTGTGAAAGTGCTTATTTGATATTTGGACTTCAGTCTTCATACATTATACACTTCATGACTACATTTTGTTGTTAGTACTAAAACACGGAAAAAGTTTGTCTTTTAGGTATGTGTTCAACATTTCTGTCATCCTACACTTATACAGATCTTTGTGGACACGGAACACACGTGAAATGCATGTGTTCCGAATAACAATATATTTTTTTAGCCAAGGTACCTGACTCACTGATAAACAAGGGTTCATTTGGGAGAGGTTTTTGCAGTTTCACCGGTGGTGTGGGGGATGGTATAGCAGGCTGCTTGGGATTATCAACACATTTACAAGACAAAAGACGCTGAATGGTGACGTGCGAGTGGATTTAAGGTGGGATGAATTTACGAGTTTTCTTGTAAACTTTGGTAATTCTAGTGTTAAAGATTTTGGTCCAGAATGATGTTAATTTGGTGCAGGCCCAAAACATGTGACCCAGTGAGGTTGGATCTTGCCCTGGAAACATTTTGGACAAGAGTTTCTGTTTTAGGTATGTGTTCAGCATTGCTTGCCTTGCATTTCCCGCCATCCTTCACTTGCCCAGATCGTTGTAGACACAGAACACACATGAAATGTATGTATTCCAAATAAAGATATTTTATTTACTCTATACAACTCCAGGCACCTCACACCCAGATAAACACAGTTGACCTCTGAGAATTTTGCGACTGACTTCAGCTCTGTCCGGTTGATTGGATAGCAGGGTGCTTGCTGTTTGTGCTGATTGACACATTTGCAAAACAAAAGACGCTGATGAGGAGAGCTGCAAAGGAATTTAAGGTGGCCAGAGATTACAAGTTTTTTGTAGGCTTCGAGAATTCTAGTGTTATTCACTGAGAAAGTCTAGTTTGTTTTTTTTTAAGCCATTTTGATTACGGTCATTGTTAAGCTCTCTGGTCACAAGATTAATTTTGTCTTCTGTCAAGAAAAACAGATATTATTAAACAGATTTTATTTTGTTTCTGAATTAAACACACACCTTCCAGTCCACTTCATAAAATATTGTGCCAGTGAGAAACTTGGGGTCATCAGTTTGGGAGATAAGGCAGGTGGATGGTTTGGAAAAGAAGACATGTTGTAGGCATCTGGATTGTGGGTCTTCAGACTGTGTCATGTTTTTCATGACTGGAATAACATGGTTCCAATACTAGCTTGGTAAAGGGAGCTAAGAAGCAATGGCCCGTATGCTCAAGCCCATGGGGATCATTGCTTCATTCATCTGTCCCTTCAGAACCAAATGGAGGTGCCTACCTCCTCAATGTTGCTTCTGATGAATATAGACAAGTAACATTATGCTGAAAAGAAACATTCTTGAAGTATTTATCTACTTGCATTTTTTAATTTCTAGTCACTGAGAGTTCAGATAAATAAAATGTTTCAGTAATGGTAAACATTTGTGTATAGATAAATTAAAATATTGAAACCATCTTAGAGAAATGTTTATAAATGAAAACATGCAGCTTGATAAAATGAGTTCTCAGATAACTAACACACATGCCACAAGATTCCTGGGAACTACTTCATATAAATATTTTCTTCAGCTTATAGTGAGTAAAACTGAATTTGATTGCTAAGGTGAAAATCAGTAGAATTATTTTAAAAATTGAGCTCTTGAAATGATTTGCTTCCACGATAATTCACTTTTTCTATTGCTCTTTTTACTAAGATATATACAGTAGCTTTTCTTATTGTAATTGTCTGATTAAAAATATTTGAAGTTGATAACTTTCTTACAGTACAACAGTGATAATACATTGCGGAGGGTTGTTATTTATTATAAATCTTTTGTGTTACATGTTTGTTGTATTTTTTTCTTTATCTGTGGATTATTTTGTAAGCTGATTTACTAGATTATAATTAAAATGATGGCTATGTAAACCTGTCATACAATGGCAGGTTATTAAACTATTTAATGTAGAAAATCTGTAAATACTAGCTGTGTTTTAACAATTTTTAGGAAGCTTTCATCTTACTTCACCAGTGACATTTTACATAGTATACAGCTCAGGAATTGATGCATCTTTGTTTTACTTTCTAACATTTGACATAGCCAAAGTTGAAATTTGCCATTTGCTGACCTTAAAAAGAAATACAATCAATGCATTCAGGCTGCCACATATTTAATGAAAGATTGTACAAGATATTCTAGAGTTACTACAGCATTTTCTACTTTCCCTTCTATAATTTAGCAGTATTACAATATAGCTCTCAGTTATTCAAAATCAAAGAGTCCAAGTCAGGTTTCTTTGTTACAGTGAACATACCAAGTCAAGAGCTGAGACCATTAGTGACAGATTGTAAAGGAAAAGAAATAAGGGACACTTTGTGAACACTAATCATTTTGTCTGAATACAGGGAAAGCCAGAGTGTTTTCCTGTAGCAACACACATAAGGAACAAATCACCTTTGGACAGTGCACAAGTCCACTGCAGGCCAAGCCTATACATAAATGTACATGCATGCTGCCATTCTTAGTCATACAGTGACAATTTAGAGTCACCTAATACGCAGGTCTATCAGTTCTTATGTTTGTTCATATGTTTTCTTTAGCTTTACGTTTGGTATATTTTATTTTATTCTGTGTTTTTCATTTTTGTGTGGTTCCTTAATTGTGATTGTGTTCTGAGTATGCAAGGTCAGAGCCTAGTTTGGGAATTACACTCTCATTTCTTCTGGTCATTAGGGCCACAGTTACATGACAGAGCTATTTAAGACACCTACTAGTAACTTGTTTAATTTGTGACTTAGTTTTTCTTTTGTATAATTGATTTATTTATTACTGATTCAATTTTGATTTTAAATACATTTATTTTAAACATTATTGGATACATTTTTAAGTCTTATTGAGGTCTACATAGTTCCAGCCTCTCAAGTTGTGGAATATTCATAAATCTATTGACTTCTATCAGGCTTTTTTTAATGTATCTCTATCTACCCAGGAGCATATTCAGGCTACAACAGGCACAACACCAAAGCCAACATTAGGCATAATATCTATTGTGGAAGGAAAGACGAATACAAGGTCAAAATTTTGGGGTGCCAACCTGGTAATCCCAGTTTAAATGAAGGAAAAAAAAAACTAACATTTATAAAACAAATATCTTGCCATCTGCCAAGTTAAAGTAGGTCTTTAATATTGAAGTCATTCAACTACTCTCTCTCACTCTTTCTCCACCCAGTACCAAATGATGACACGACTTCTGTCAAGCGACTGTTTGTATACCGCTGAGCCCTGAAGGGGCGGGGCTTGGGAGGTCTGTTAGGGCATGAACAGGAATTGGTCAGGTCATTCAGCGCTGTGGATGGAAAAACAAAGTTGTTAGCGACAGCGCCCTCTCTCTTGCTGTGGTGGATTTGCTTAACTTGTCAGGGCCTTGAAGGTACCCCATGCATACATATGAGACACTTGCATCATTAGGATGTGGGTGAAAAGACAAAATATTCAGGGAAAACTTTAATGAAAACACAAGTTAAAAGTACAAACTTCCTAGAAAAGTTACTAGGTGCTTCAATGCCATTTTCCAACAGCAGAAGCATGAAGCACAATAATTATATATAATTATTGAATGCAAACCTAATTTGTGAACTACAGTATGTATATTTTGCTATTAAGCAGTTGGATTCAGATTTGGCTTTATTTTGTTTATGTTAAGTTAGTATTTGTTGTGATAGATGAGTGCTTTCATTATCTAGTTAATCAGTATCACTTTAAGAAATTTAAATAATTTGGACCAGAAAGCTTTTATTGAGCAAAATACATAAAGTGTAATGAAATAATTGCCATGTTCGCTTAGTACTGTGACTTCTTGAAGGGATACATTTTCCAGCTCCCAAAACCATACTCTCTCTCTGACAGCCCCCAAAGCCCACCCAACCGACAGACCAGGCTTCTATTTCTGATTCTAGTAAGCCTTAACCCTGTCTAGCTTACAGCTACAATCAAGCCTATTTCTGGTTCATTCAGTAAAGAATTTACAGTCTCACTCCTGCATATGTGAGTGTTACATGAGAGTATATGATAAAAGCTTTTAGATACATTTGTTTGTGAAAGCGGCCTTGGATAAAAGCAGTCTCCTAAATAAAGAATAATAATAATAAAATAGTAAGCTTTATGCAATTCAGATTTGTGGTGGAAAATGTTTAAGTCCTAGAAATGTTAATGAATATACTTTATATAAGAGCAAGCTCAAAGCCTTTGGGCTTGCCTTAGCCTGTCAACCTGTTGTTTCAGATATCTCCCCAACTAGCTCTCTGTCACATATTTTATGAGCTCTCTAGGAGGAGAAAATATCCTAAAGCAGGACATTCTGAGGTTTATCATATAGAGGACTGGACAGGTTGATCTTAACCTAAAGGCCTTCATCAACATGCTGACTAAATTGTCTCTTCATGTTTCTGACTAGGTAGATATGATTAGACATTTTCGTCTAAGCTTACAGAGCTGGTAAGTGCAAAATCAAGACTTGAATTAACATGAAAAGTCAAATGAAAGGGATTTTATTTTATTTTTATTAAACAACCTTTTATAAGTCTTCATTGGCTTATGATCATGAAAATCCCATTTATTTGCTCTTAAATAATTGTTACTCACGTACACAATGGGAAAGCCATCAGCAATAAAAATTCATATAGCCCCACTTTACTTGTATATGATGCATTCCAATTACACATTGACCTTTCTGCTTCTTTACTACAAGTAACAAAGAAGTACATAAAAGAATGAGTTGTACACTGAAAAGATACTTATTGCATAACAACATAACTAAATGATCAGGGTAAACCTTACTACATATTTGCTTGCCTGGACCACAGCTAAAAAAGTGTACATTGCATGTCAAAAGAATTGCATTTCTTAATACCATGAAAGTCCTTATATCTTAGGTACTGTACATAGATTATATGTTAAAACCCATGCATTTGTGGAAGGTGTCTTATGGCATCAGAATATATTAGAAGGTTAGGTACATTTTCACAAAACCCTACTGTAGGAAATGTTTCAATATTTACAGCAGTAGTGCTAAATTCCAGTAGAGCATGAGCCATGTTTTGAACAGCAGATTGTGATCTGAATTCAGCAAATTAAAGCCATTCAAAAGAACATTCACAGGAGTAGAAGGTGAACATGCTCAGATGGTAAAAAAAAATTTTTTTAAGAGACAAAGCTCGAAAAGACTGAAATGTAAATTTCGCTTTTTGTATCCACTTCACTATTCTTCAAGTGGTCCTTGACTTCCTATGGCCTGAATTCAAAAATAATTTTGAGAAATGTACTTTAGGATACATAGCTTGTTTTTTTATTTGCATTCGCTTATAGTTTTTTCTACCTTTTAAAGTATGTTTTCACTTTAATTCCTGACTTTCAAAGTAGTCAAATAGAGTCTCATTAGCCGGAGCGAAAACAAAACAGAAAAAGAAAGCAACAAAGATAGAAGGATTTTTGTTTGTAACTTTGTTCAAAAACAACTCACTCTTTTGTTATGTTTTTTGATTTTATTTTTTTAATTAGTCACTAGTGTATATGCACCAAAAAAAGTGTTTTGTTTCTCATTCTTGAATTAGCAAGTATTAAGTAAATTTGAAACTCTATATTCAGACTAGATTATTCCTTTGAACATGAGGACAAATTTTGAGTTTATTTTTGTACTTTTTTTTTCTACATGTTGCGTATTTAATACACCTTCTCATTATCATAGCTTTTTGCACAATGAAAACTGTGAACTTGTCTGTTAGGAATAAAACACATGCTGTTTTTTAATTATTATAGCTGTAAAGGTGTTAATGTAAATATTACACTTTGACTGCTATTATGCTTTCATTGATTAGCACTGAAAGTGTGAGAGAGGCTGTGAGTGTTATGTGAATATGCAGATGTTGTGTATTATAATCTGCATAATGCTTTATTGACAAAAAGGTTATCAGAATATTGTTACAGTACTTTTAATGGATGTTCAATAGCTATGCAAGATCTGGTAAAACTGATCAAGAAACAGTACAGACTACAAAAACAAAATTCCACCTTATTTTAGTTTATGTTCACTGTTATATATATATATATATATATATATATATATATATATATATATATATATATATATATATATATATATATATGTACAATAGAATACTTGCTTTCAAGTTATCTTTTCTACAAAAGATGAAGAGTTAACTAAAATGGAACAGAAATGACATGAAATAGTAATAGTGCTACAATGTTAACGTGACATTTGTCAGATTTATTATAAATGTATTGTTGAAATAAAAAAATAATAATACAAATAATACAAAGGCAGGATATTGGGAGTCACTGTTGGTGACTGGATTATGTTTTGTTTGTGTCTATTCAACAAAGGTTTCTAATGTTCTTTTACCCTGACCCTGTTCACTAGGGATCATTTTCCTTGAAATTAGTTGAAATTTGTCAGTTTAATTTTTTTTTCATACATTTATTTTGTAACAATACAAACAAAAAAAGGAGAATATTTACTTAACATAACATATGCCTGTATGTTTTTAGCAAGCAACATTTAATGAAAATAATGTGCGTATATTTAATAGATTTTTGTCAGCTCTGAAGGACATCAATAAGATCCAATGATTTTTACTCAACACAAACTGCTGACCTCAGACAAACAGAGCATATTAATGTGGTTTATATACATTTATTAATTAAAACAAGAAATAATGCAATGACAATTTGACAGGTTTCCTATTGTGTACATCACAGCATCCTTACATTTCAGACAGGGCAGGGTGTTTAAAATCCACTAAAACAATGGATTCATAAGAAAAATGGCTAGATTAGCAATACACTACATTTCACTTGTTTCTCCGTATGGTTTTCCTGGTGATGATTGCTGTTAGTAACATGCCAGGCTATTGCGCCATTCTGTCCTTAGCAACTTTCTCCAACACCTCCTGTGGAAATTTTCAGGCTACTCAAGAGGAGTAAACCCTCCTTCATGGCGTAGTCTGCCCTTGGATCATCTCCCATTGTGGCCTTGCCAAGTACAACCCCCTATTGAACGTGTCTTTGGGTGTACTAATTACACGACAAACACTTCAAGTGTTTTGCAGAAGCATTGGTTCTTATTAATATTAATATTCTCCCATATTACTGTGCTCTTCCCCAAGAATGACCTAATAACATAAAAATTAATTTCAGATCCTGAAAAACTCTGAACATTTTAATCATTACCTTTCCTGTGGCAAGCTAATCTCTCAGTGTTTTCAGATAAGCTTTACTGGTTTCATGTTTTTTGCCCAGTCTCAGTCAGTGAAAAGATGTGTGTTCAGCATCCACCTGTACTGCTCAGAAGAAACTAAGATAGCATTTCAGAGCACCACTATTGCATATAACCTGGAAATTGTGCACACATTTCAGATTTCCTAAATACTTTCTGGAGTTTTTTTCATTTAATTAATAATTTCATACATTTTCAAATCTTAATCATCTTTCTTTATTATATTGTACAAAAAAAAAACATATTTTAGAATTAAATTATTGACTGTCCATCAACTATCACTCTGCATAAAAACAGCAGACTGAACTCTAAAATGAAAATGTTCACACAAGCCAAAACTGGAATCTTGTCAATGCAATATATGTGTGAATATAAAATTATTACACAAACAAAATAACTAAATAATATAAACCAAAGTAATTGTCTATACAAAGTCCATATAACATGTCCGTCCAAAAGAGTGTCAGTATCATAAATCTTTAAAATGAAAGTGATCTTCAAGTCAACAATACGCGTAGACTAAGGTCTCATATACCATGGACCATGGGGTCATTTCCATAGAAGAGTACTCCCTGCTTCAATTATTATTTTGGGCCATGTCTGATGATTCGATTAATAAACGTTTTTTAAGGGTGGAAGACCATTCCATTGAATGAGAATGATAAAAAGTAAAATTATTTAATTAGACAGTGATTTAAAAGGCATACAATGCTTAATGTAAATTGTGTTGTTTTCCTGTTTACATCAAACGGCAACAGGGAAAATTTGATACAAATATCAACCTAAAATGAACAGAACAAACAATGCACGAAATCCTATGAAAACAAGGAATGCAAGCAGCATGCACTTCTGGTTATTTTTGAAAAAGTGTAGCATTTCTTTTTTTCATTAAGTGAACATGATAAAAGAAATTGCTTCTCGTGAATAAATGTCAAGCATTTAACTGTTTAGCACTTTCCAGACACATAAGAAAATAAATACAGTTTATAGAATTTAGTGTCTGAGTGCCAAAAAAACATCTTTCATGGCTTATTTTATTAACAGCAATTCTCTATTATGCACAAGGAGGCACTAAACAAGTATCTGGAATTTTTTGTGAAACCACAGCTTCGAACCCAGTGCCAGAAGCATCTTCTTCAATGGAAAATTGTAGCAAAGTACATAAGTATAGGAACAGTAGGAAACATGTCCTTTTAATATCCAAAAGTCTTCTGGGCTTCCTGAGTCCAATAGAACTTGTATGATTCTTTTCTCATGAAAGATACAATCAGTTAAATTACTATACTGAAGTTTTTACATAACTGATGATAATAAAGGGCAAACCTGACAAATTGTTGTACCTGATTCAGATTATAGAGGCTTTCCAATTCAGAATAGTTGAATCCTTAAACCAATCCATTTTGAACCCCTTTTCAGCTATCTCCTAACAAAGGGATAGCACCTTATGGTGGTGGAATTCACATTTTTCTATATAACTTCAAAAATATCTGCTTCTGAATTATCATAAAACTTATTGTACATGATGAACATTGCTGTCTAGATTCTTAGATGTTAGTATATCTTTAATATAGACTAAAACAAAAATTCTCAAAATATCATGGAAGAGGTCATTTACAAAGAGTTGAAATACTACTGGTGCATTGGCCAAGCTTAAGGCATCAGTATAATCGTGATTGTCATTATTTATGTTGAACATCATCTTCCTCACACGGTGGTGCAGTGGGTAGCGCTACTGCCTCGCAGTTAGGCGACCCGGGTTCACTTCCTGGGTCCTCCCTGCATGGACTTTGCATGTTCTCCCCGTTTCTCCCAGGTACTCCGGTTTCCTCCCACAGTCCAACGACATGCAGGTTAGGTTCATTGGCGATTCTAAATTGTCCCTAGTGTGTGTGTGTGCCCTGCCCGGAGTTTGTTTTTTTGCCTTGTGCCCTGTGCTGGCTGGGATTGGCTCCAGCAGGCCCCCGTTACCCTGTAGTTAGGATATAGGGGGTTGGATAATGGATGGATGGATCATCTTCCACTCATCCCTCTCCAATCCATTTACGATTTTAAATAGGATAGGAATAAATCTAATGTTGTGTATAGCACTGAGCTGGTAACCTGGTTTAACAAGGAGGAAATATTTAGTTTATGATAATCTATGGTCTTAATTCGCATTCTTTTTATCCACAAAAAATCTGGCCTCAACTGGACTGCTTGGAGGTTTAAAAAATTGTTTTTCAAGCACTGTTGTATATTTATTTTCTCATCCTCACTCTCAGGTTTCAAGTAAATGTATATTTTTCTTTTAGGAAGCGTCAGTTTAGTCCGTTAGACAACAATGCTATAGAACAATTATACTTTTGCTTACTGATCTGATATTTTTAATATTTACTGGGCAATATATATATTGTATTACAATACATTATGGAAAGGGACACATTTTTAAGCGTTGGTTTTAACAGTAAGAACCCCAGTTTGTGAAGTTAGAAACACAGCATGCCAAAATCTAATTGTGAAATCTGACTGAATATTGAAGAATGTTAGTATTTCTACATATAGAATATCAACTTGTATCAAATTGATTAATCTTTTTTATTTTCTATTACCTTGGAGGGCTAGCAGAGTAGACACTGTTTAGAAGGAAGCACAAATGTTTGTGGTTTATATTAAGTAGATCTTGACTGTATTTTAACCCTTGGTTTGAAACTATTTAACATATTTATGAATGAATTATTTATTGCTGACTTTAATCACCACAACAACAGTTTTTACTGGAACATTTATTTATTTCAAGAGCTGCACTGCACTTTGTTTTTGCACATTGCTTGAAAAATTAATGCATTGCACATTTTTGCAACAATTTGTTGTTCTGTGTCCATTCACCCTAATCCATCTTGGTCAGTGACCAATGCACAAGAAGATTATCCTAGTTGTGGACAACATGGGCATCACGGAGTGGTTAACTTTTGCACAATATCAATAATTTCACTTTATATATTCTCAATACCTGCACATTTGTCTTTAATTTCAGCAAGTAGACCTTTTTTAAAAAATGAAATTAACATGGTTTCCTCCCACTCGACCTCTGCAACTAACACTTGGAATGTCACTACATATTAATCTGTGCCTAAATTTTATTAAGTGATTTACTGCAAATTCATAATGAATAGTTTTCAGAAACAATCTACCAAAGGAATTTATGGAGTAGTAATTGGGTTGATGTGGAATCTGGTATGAATCAAACATTGTTTAAGCCCATTACAAGGGCTGTTATCTAGCAGGAAGATTAAATAGGCATAACAAGCTCTATTCATTGGATATGTGTTGGGCTGCAAATTAAATATCATACAACACAGGAGGAGAAATGCCATTTATTTCTTGGGATCTCTGGTATACCTGGTGGGATGCAGTATAGCTGTTTCTTTACTTGTGGGCTGTGATTGAGTTTTTTATGTTCTGGGTAATTTTACCTAATTCTCTGAATGTTTGTTCCAGGGAAGTTATTCTATCTCCTCTTTTCATATCTATCTCCTACCCGCAGGTGTATAATATTCTTATAAACATGTCTCAAATAGGCACTCATTTTTCAAATACAGAAAACAGAATAGAGAGATGTTGAGACAGTTAAAGTATAACGGGCCAGAAGATAAGGAGCTGTCAGAATTCGGTGAAAAGTGGAAAATATTGAAGCTCAAAATATTAAACTAAGTCACTAAGTGAAAAAATTCTAAGCAAGGAACACAAACCAGGATCAATCAATTACAAGTACAGCCAAAAGTTTTGTCTTAAGTTTATCTGCAATCTCATATAACCAGGAATTTCACAACACTGACCTTTATATTGTCTCAATAGCAATTTCATGCACTGTGCACTCTTGATCAAAAACATATAGCACTGTTGCTGTTATGATCCACAAAATTGTAGAATCGAACAAACATGGAGCCATGAAAAATGCAAAAGTATTTCAACTATTTTAATTTGAAATCAAACTAAAATATAACTGTCAGAATTAAATCATGAAAACTCTTAACATTTATTAGTGCAGTACTGCACACCACAGCTACTTACCTGTAGAAACCGTCTGCTTATAATGCCCCAACACATTTACTTAATTGTGATATGTAGATAGAAAATACATTTGCATTTGCATTGGTGTTAAATTTGGTCAATGCCTGTTTATGACAATATATAAATGTGGTCTGAGTAATCTGATTAAAGTCCTATCATCTGTGTGTTTTACACCTGCTTTTTAATGTGGTTAAGTTTGGTTTGATCAAAACCAGGGGCCTCATGCATAACGCCGTGCATAGAATTCGCACTAAAACATGATGTCAGCACAAAAGCCGAAATGTGCTTACACACAGAAAAATCTAGATGCAGGAATCTGTGCATACTCCAACTTCAACGTTCTTCCGCTACATAAATCCCAGTCAGCTTGAAAAGTAAAGCTTGTGCACACGCCTTGTGTCCCGCCCCAAATCCTCCCAGAATTACGCCTCTATGAATATGCAAATCAATATAAATAGCCCTTAAGCTCAGCCTTCTGTGAAAAGACAATGGGAAAAGCACGGGGGAAAATATAAGAATTCAGAGAATACCAAGTGGAGGCAAGGAAAAACGTACTATTTGATGGTTTAAACAGTGGTATAATCAACAAAAGGAAGTTGATCGAGTGACAGAGTGACGGAGAAATTCAAAAGCTCAAGTCCACCAAGTCGCACAGTACCCGAAATAAAAAAGAAGTCACATATCCAAGTCACCGTGAATAGGCGAGTCGTAGCCCAACGTCTCAGTGTCGTATGAAAGCTTAGGGTACAGAGAAAAAAAATAGGCACACATTTGGGAAAAAAGCAGAAAATGTCAACTTTAATCTCGAAATTTCCACTTTAATCACGTAGTTTATTTTGTCATTAAAGAACATCATAAACTTCATCTTAAAATCGATTAATTTAGATAGATAGATAGATACTTTATTAATCCCAAGGGGAAATTCACATAATCCAGCAGCAGTATATTGATACAAAGAAACAATATTAAATTAAATAGTAATAAAAATGAAAATAAAAATAAAATTAATGTTAGCATTTACTCCCCCGGGTGGAATTGAACAGTTGCATAGTGTGGGGGAGGAACGATCTCCTCAGTCTGTCAGTGGAGCAAGACAGTGACAAAAGTCTGTCACTGAAGCTACTCCTCTGCCTGGAGATAACACTGTTCAGTGGATGCAGTGGATTATTCATGATTGACAGGAGTTTGCTTAATGCCTGTCGCTCTGCCACAGATGTTAAACTGTCCAGCTTTACTCCTACAATACAGCCTGCCTTCTTAACAAGTTTGTCCAGGCGTGAGGCGTCTTTCATCTTTATGCTGCCACCCCAGCACACCACCGCGTAGAAGAGGGCACTCGCCACAACCGTCTGGTAGAACATCTGCAGCATCTTACTGCAGATGTTGAAGGATGCCAACCTTCTCAGAAAGTATAGTCGGCTCTGTCCTTTCTTACACAGAGCATCAGTATTGGCAGTCCAGTCCAATTTGTCATCCAGCTGCACTCCCAGATATTTAAAGGTCTGCACCCTCTGCACACAGTCACCTCTGATGATCACAGGGTCCATGAGGGCCTGGGCCTCCTAAAATCCACCACCAGCTCCTTGGTCTTGCTGGTGTTAAGGTGTAAGTGGTTTGAGTCGCACCATTTAACAAAGTCTTTGATTAACTTGCTGTACTCCTCCTCCTGCCCACACCTGATGCAGCCCACAATAGCAGTGTCATCAGCAAACTTTTGCACGTGGCAGGACTCCGAGTCATATTGGAAGTTTAATTTACTAGTTTCTCAAATCCCATCGTAACTAAAGTAACACGTTAAATGCAAAATTGTTTTGTATTTGATCTTCTTTGTACTCTGTGTGTGAATCACCACGTGGTTCTTAAACCAGCTTTCTCTTCCTCCGACAGAACACAGAATCCATTATATTCGTGATATTACAGCTGTCTGAATAATTAAGATACTGAGATGTGTACGTGATATCTTTTTCATGATGATAGGAATGAAAGCATGTTATTAAACATGGGAACACGGTGGCGGTACTGTCTCTTTCAAACGTACTAACACCCAATTCCTGTCCTTACTTTTCTTTCTCCAAATACCCAATCACCACACAATCAGGTCTGTGATAGACATTAAGCCATCTGTAAGCTTACAACAATGATTCTTCAAAACTTTTAAGGAACATTGAAATATCTTCGTAGTACATGTTTAATTATTCTATCCATCTATCCTTCCAGCATACAGCAATCAATCAGGTTTTAGCTAGCGCTGCGGCACCATGCCCTCACATGTTTAATTATTAACAATACAGATTATTTAAATGAGGTTAGTTTTATCTGTATAATATAATCAACATATTTTGCTGCATTTCATCTTAAAAATGTATATATCATGGGAAAGACTCTGAAGCATTTTGCCGTGGCTGAGGCAGCATGTGCTTGATGCTGTATCCTGATAATTCTCTTTCCGATCAGCTGCTGCTGTGATTCACTACTCAGATACAGTGATATAAATACTCCGAGTGGTGCAGTGAGAGTAATATGGAAAAAGATGATCCACTGTGGCAACCCCTAATGGGAGCAGCTAAAAAGCAGAAAAAGAAGGTGCAGTGAGAGTAACAACGCTAAAGCAGTTATGGTATTTGGAATACTATGGCTATTCCCTGGACCATTATATTGTTATAGGTTAATTACAATCAGATGCATTACACTAATAAACAATATGCAGTTAGTTTCAGTGTATTTATAAAGCCGCATCAGGAATGTGCGTCTAAGAAAGAAAGGGTAACCACACCGGAACAGTAGCACTGTTTGACGCTGGGTGCCGCCAATCTGCAAAACCGAGCGGAGAACTTGCGTACGACAGGGTATGAGGTACCGTGGAAATGTGCGTGGCTTTACGCCAAGATTAGGTTTCATACATCATGATTTGAATTTTGGAAACGTTTTTACGCAACATTTCTGTGTGTACGCACCGTTTATGCATGAGGCCCAAGATCACCTAAAATACATATTAATTCCAGAAGTAAAATAACCTTAAATGCAATAATATCACCAGCAGGTGTTTTCCAGGCATGAACTATGAAAAGCGCTTTAAATTATACCATAACATACACAGGTAGCTGACCATGTTAATATGCTGTGCACAAAGCACTGTAAATGTATTAAAACATTATAAAAACTTTTGACAAGAACAGACTATTCAGCGCAACAAATCTTGCCAATTTTACCCACCTAGTTAAACTCATTTTAAAATAACAGTCTCGATTCACTGCACTAATTCCTTTCATAATTTTAAACATCTCAATCATGTCTCCTCTTAATCTTCTTTTGCTTAAACTGTACAGACTCAGCTCTTTTAATCTTTCTTCATAATTTATTCCCTGCAGTCCTGGAATCAGCCTAGTCATTCTTCTCTAGAATTTGTCTATGGTTTCTATGTCTTTTTTGAGAACTGGAGACCAAAACTGTACACAGTACTCCAAATGAGATCTTACCAGTGTGTAATAAAGCTTAAGCATAATCTCCTACCTTACACATAATGCCATATAACCTAACATTCTGCTAGCTTTCTTAATAATGTCTTCACTCTGCCTGAAGATTTATAATGACAAATCCATTACAATCCCAAATTCTTATCATATAGGGTATTTTCAAGTTTTAGACCTCCCATTGTGTATTTAAACCTAACATTTTTACTTCCTGTGTGTAATACTTCACATTTACTAACATAAAATTTCATCTGCCACAAATTTGTCCAGACCTTTGTGCTGTCCAAGTCCCCTTATAATAATATAAAGGATTTTCACATTATCTGCCAATCCATTTGGCTTGGTATCATTTGCAGATGTATCCAGCTTGTTATTTATATTCCTATACATATCATATGTATATTATATTAAAAATGTTAGTGATAATGTCGTGATGCTGCATGTATGCTATAGCCTTTTTCCAATGATATAATGATCTGGCATTTCTCCCAACTGATCACTTTCTTTCCTGTTAAACCTTGGAGTACTATATAAACCTAATGTTTCCCTGATTACAGTTTTTTTCAATAGTGACATCATTCATCTTTCAAAAAATAGTATGATATCAAGCCCTGGAGCTTTAGCAGCAAAAGCAAAAGTATCCAAATTGGATTTGCAGGTGCACACTGCAGTGCTATCATTTGTCTTGTCTGAATTTATTTTTTAGGATTGTTATCCTCTACAAATTTATAAAAAAATTATTTACTGTCTTGGGTGTATCTGAAAAACAGTCAAATGAGTCTAAAATGAAAAATGCATATAGCTTCCCTTGGCATGGAACTTATGTCTACTAAAGAAATGATACGACTCTAAATTATCCTACGTGATAAAGACATATGAGGTGAGTGATCAATGCAATGGCAGCTTCTTATAGATTGATTATTCAGGTAAAACGCTGAGATGTTTGTGATTTTTTGGGAGTTGGTTAACTCAAAGCCTTGCTGTATAACTTGTGATTTACGCAACTTTACTGCATTTGCTGTTTCTTTGTTCTTTAATTTTAAACCTGTATTTAATCTACTGTATGAATTCTCACTTACACCATATATTGGTGTCCCTTTTCTGCTCTGTCTTGCTTAACTTTATTGTCAAGGTCCAATACACATTAAAGAGGTAATAACGTTTTCATTTCTGTAATTAGTTAATATCTATTTGTAATTTTGAATTTTCATTGTAATTCTGAATATGAAGTACAGAAATGTGCAGTATGAATTGGATTTAAATTTGACTGGTAATGTGTCAAATAAAATATTTGTATCAGTCAGCATAAGGGTTTGTTTTCTTCCACATGTTTTGCTATTTGTTTTGTTCCATTTTGTTTGTGCTTTAGTGCTTGCAAGATGATAAGGGATGGCATTAACAGAGCACTATGGTTGGTTGCATGGTGTCACAGGCTAACAAGCCCGATTTTACTATATATATATAAATATATATAAACATTTTCTAAATACAAATTCTTTGACTGAAAACGTTTGTTGGCTGAGGGAAAGGTTGACTTTCAGTTTAATCTTTTGTTGTGAAATAAACATGAACATGAGAAACAGTTTCGTTTTGTCTTAAAAACAATGAAATAAGTTCATTTTTGGAAAGCTTACAAGTGGTGAAGAGTGTATCACTCATCAGTTGTTTAAATGTTGTAGTCATCATCACTCCACTAAAGAAATAGCTTAGGCTTTATGGTATTAAAAAAATGAGAAATTTCATAAAAAAAGAAAAGCCAAGTATCTAGTGAGAGAAAGAACTATCAAAGCTAGAATTTCTAACAGAATGAACTAACTGATAAAATCTAATGTTTAGTGTGATAAAAGAATAAAGGTAGATCTTGTTTTGTGGGAAAAAGAGAGCAAAGGGTGAACTCTAGTTTTTGGTGAAAATAGATAACACACAGTATGTGGTTACTTAATCCAAAAGTGTGTGGGCAGCACAGAGGGGATTCTGGGGTGAAGCACATGAGGGCTTAGATGTGTCAGGCACAGTGGGACTTGCTCAGAATTACACCAAGGATTAGGATATTTGAGTTACATTCTTTTTTTTCCTCATCTGTCCCCTTTCAATAATAATTAATGTTTCCCTCATACAATACACAGATTTTAAAAGAGTTTACTGGGTTTAATCCTAATTTCTTCTTGATTAAGAATTTCACTTGCACGGTAACAACTGGCTGATCGTTTGGTGACTAGATCCTTCATGTTGTATTCAAAATATTCAAAAGTTTAAAGTTTCAAAAAATGTTGTGGCTATATATTTTATTTTTTCACCCACTACATTAGAACAACGGTTAGTAGCCATAAATAACAATAATCAGCCATTATATACCATCTTGTGTGTCCTTTACACAATTTTCTTTAGATGGCATGATGTGTTGCAGTAGATATTAGTAAAGTCAAGTTGAAATTGTAGAGAAATTGAGATGATTTCTCTACAGGCCATTTAAAGTTCTGACATATCATTCATATCAATCCCCTTCTGTATTTCAAAGCTTAGTCTCTTTACACTGACTGCCTATTAGTTTCAGAATTGATTTTAAAATTTTGCTGCTGGTTTTTACTTATCTGAACTATGTGTTATACAATAGCCATCCAGAGAGCTTAGATCTACCAGTCAGTTGTCTCTTGATGTCCCTCATACTAAGTGCAAAATTAAGGGGGATAGGGCTTTTGCAGCTGCTGCACCTCCTCTGTGGATTTCTTTACCAAATTACATTAAGAGTCACCCTTAACTGAAGTGTTGAAAACTTGATTGAAGACACATTTCTATTTTCTAGCTTTCCGTGACCTTCAAGTGATACTGATGGTTCCTTCCTCATAGTTATTTATTTTAAATTTACTGCTGGTTTGTATTGTTTTATTGTATTTTATTCTATTTATTTTATTTAAGTTTATTGTATATTTTATTGAAAAGCACTTTGGCTACAGCATTACTGATGCTGTTTTAAATGACCTTTAGTCCCTGGACACAGAGCTGAAACTGCAAGTCTGCCCCAGGGCTCTTTGATCATGGTGCTTAAATCACAAAATACTCCAGCACTGGTCTTCTGATGGGAAAGCAATAGAAGTTATGTTGTGACACACAACCCTAGTGCTTCTCTATTCTAACATTCATACATCAGTGTAACACATAGCGTACTGGCACTTATGTATAACTTTAACCATTGCTTTGCATATACATTTGCATCTGTGGATTCTAAAGGGGTACTGCATACAGTACAGAAACACTATACTAGTGTGAATGGCATAAATGGCATATTCAAATTTTACATTATTCCTACTGATTACCTGTTTTAATTCAAAAGATCACACTTTCCTGAGCATTAACTAAAGCCAAGTTTCTAGGAAAAGCAGGAAACAATCTAATGCAGGAATGCTTTATTCATGGGCAATTGTGCATAGCATGTTTAATAGCAGCTCCAGTGACCTAATGATACCATTATTATTTATTGTTTGACTGATGCCTTTATCCAAGGTGGCTTACAATATTTAATTGGTCACATTTCAATTTTTTTTCCATTTAGAGCACAGACTGGTGAAGTGACATATTCATGGCCACAGAGTGTTAGTAACAGGATTTGAACCCACAAACCCTAGGTTCTTAACCACTACAACACACCACCTTCCAACAATAATAGCCCTTACATATGCCTTACAAAACCTACAGATATTATACGGAAAAGCAGGTAGTTACATAGTATCCGATTGACCAAGGGCATTGTAACTGATGCCCACTTTCTTATGAGAAACCGGGTAACACAGTTAACTGAAGTCATAAATTCAAAAGTCAAAGGTAGGAAGTTGAAATGACTATGTAAATTTGAGCTCACAAGTGTAACAGGAAGCAGCTAGTAGATAGAGAGAGTTAATTAAACAGTGTACAGAATAATTAAGGACATACAAAATCATGTGTAATAGTTATAATATCTTTTAAAAGCAACAACTAGAAGGAAAACAACACTTAAACAACCCTTTCACTTATAAGGCAAAAATCTTTGAGTGTTTTTTTTTAAAGCAGAGAACATTTTGTTAAGGCTTTTCTAAAAACCGTGAAGCAGTTAGTTGGTGTAGTTTTAGACACATGGGGCTAATTTGACTGAATTCTGAATAAAACAATATTATGGTAAATATGGCACAAAAATCTTTCAAAATGAAGAGGCTAGAACTAAAAGAGCTGTATAGGTTGAAAATAAAAATTTACAAGAATAG
Organism: Polypterus senegalus; assembly: GCF_016835505.1. NCBI lineage: Eukaryota > Metazoa > Chordata > Cladistia > Polypteriformes > Polypteridae > Polypterus > Polypterus senegalus. The sequence continues at coordinate 51,446,112 of NC_053161.1, forward strand.
GTCAACTGCTTTATATTTAAATTCACGGATGGGATTTAGTAGTATGTGTTGACAGTAAATAATTTATAAAATAAACAATTCTTGATAAAATAGTCTCATAGTGCAAAAAAATATATTATCATCATTCACCCTGTGTAATTATTCCTATAGCAGTTTGCAAGTATCTTTTGATGTAAGTAAAGAGTGGCTAATAATGCTGTTGTGCCTCAGCAATCATGTGGCACTGTGAGCAATGCAAAGGCAACAAGTTAGATGTGAAAACAGTTGGTTGAAGGAAATTTAGTACAAAGCTAAATCACAGCCTTCTTGGTAAATGGCTTATTTGTTCTGAAACAATCAAACATAAGCCTGCCTAATACGTTGTTTATTTAGTTGATTCATCAGACACTACCATTCTACCTGTAAGCAGCATAGGGCTTTTAATAAGCTTCCAGAAGTGCACACGTGTTGTTAGGTACATTGAGAAACATTAAAATGTAAATTAAAACCACATTTATGCTCAATTGTACAAGCTACCACATGTTGGTTTTATTACTGAAACAAAGCATAACCATTCCCAAAATACAGACACTTCTTCAAATAAAAACAAAAGGTAGCCATTAAGTGTGGAAAACTACATTATACAGCTGTGAATTACCAGCAGTTAAGATCTGTGATATCTTGCAAAAAGAATAAACATCTGTATAATGAGTTCTGGAAGAAATCAACCTTTTATAAAAATTCAGTGTAAAACAATGAGCAGTTTATTAACAGAAACAATGAGTAACTGTTTTGTAAAAGGCAGTATACTGAAATAAAAGCCAGTCCATATGCCCAATATATGGCAAAGGTCTTCCAGTCTTATAGGTAAATCATACTATGTGATCATGAAATATGTGTCTAGATTCAGGACGTGTAATACATCAGCAATTACAGGTAAGAATATACTGAAATGTGTCAAATGTTTTTACCCTCACATTTTCCAGCAAGGTTAGTGTTACAGAGATTATTAATGAGCATTATTAGTTGCATTGTCATATTCATATTATGTAACTTCTACCACTGTAGACCATAATGCAAAGTCATATTTTTTCTATAAGTGTACTAAAGAGGACAAACCTTCTCTTATCCACTTGCTGTCCCCATAGCCACATTAGCACTCAGGGAAAAGTCCCTCGGTGGCAAAGTAAAAATTCCATTTACAACATTACTGGTTTATATCTACTAATATTGCTGTCATTAAATCTGATAGGATATAATAATATTATAATAATAGTTAAATATTATATATAATAAAATTAAATATTATATATAACAATAATTATATATAATAATTATATATTATAATAATAATTTCCACTTTGGAACCATATCTATTGTTTTTTGACAACCTAGAAATTTCAATTTAACATTAATTTATGGCATAAATGCTTGTCACCATTTAATCATGAATTTCACTTTACTTATAAAAGGCCACAGTAGCAATACACTGAGCTGGGCTGACTAAGCCAAAAAGAGTTTCAACTTCCAATAACTCTTGGGGACTCCTGATGCTGAATGAATGCTTTTGTTATCTCATGATCAGATTCTTCCTCATTCGTGAACAATGCCTTCAGGTACTTGAATTTCTTCATTTAAAACTGCTGCTTACCTGAGATCAACCTGCACCTGTAGTGGTGAGCTGCGCTTTCATACCATGTCAAAGAAAATCAGGAGCAGGAACAAGATAAGAAATAAGATGCACCCTTAGTGGAAATCAACACAAAAACTGAAATGAACAATCAATGCCAAATACACACACAAATGGTACTCAGCACAAGATACTGTGGGATACACAGTCATACATTTTTTTCAAAATCAATAAAGCACATGTAGAAAGGACTGCCAGATTTTCATGAACCTCCAGTTCCAGTGATGAACAATTCTTCAAGTTTTCCATGTCAAGGATAAAAATTTCCATGTTCTCCCTGGATCTAAATTTTAACTATCAAATGGAATCTCCATTTCTGTTTCCTGCAATTAGCTTTCCCAACTCTTTCTGAGCCTTTGGATCGTTTGCTAAAATCTCCTTAAAGGTCTCAGACAGTACTATAGTTCCTGAATCTTGGCCTGCAGGTACCTCTCAGTGAAAGAAAGTCCTCTTTCATCAACTGGGCAGATTCCCTTTCCACCAGTAGCACTTAGTGTTGCTTCCATAACAGGCACCAATAACCTTCACACACAAACTTCTTCTGCAAGTTGAAGACACCTACCAGAAAACATTCCAGATGGTGCAGCACTGAGCCAGGAGCTTGTGAATATCCCCACACATAGAAGGATGAAGCATTATAAATAAAATTACTTAATGGATAAGTTTACAGAGTTCTTACTACATGTTAAACCATGTAACATTGCAAATGTAAAAAGACTTAACAATTTCTGCAGTGTATAATCATGTGTATATCTATGCTCAGTTATTTTGAAGATTATGTGCAAAAAATTAATTAGTTGAGTAGTTTTAATGAATGAGACACCATAATAAGTAAGCTATTTAACAAAACTTAAGTAAAAAAGGGTCATAAACATAATAAATTAGTCATATGTTCCTTGCATCCTTAGGTAGAGTTTTTCATTGTGAAGTATTGTTATTCAGCTTAATAAAAGGATGTGTTTGCATGTTTGTCCGGTAGCTTGTGATGGTCCAGCTTGGATCCACACCCCCTGGTAGTTTCCGGGAGTCTCTTAACTGTCAATGGACATGAACTGAAATGAGCCAGGCAAATGAGGACACACACATTCTGCAAGGCATTGGTGTAAAAATGTGCAGTGCTTTTAATAAAACAAACAATGTCCAAACAGTGTAGTTCAAAATTGATCTTCAATAAACAATCCATTAAAATCAGGTGAATGTAGAGGTTAAAATCAATAAAAATGAAAACACACGACAGGAAACAGTTCTAAAAACTCAAAATCCCAGGTGTATTCTACTTCAATCTCAACATCTTGTCTGCTTATGCAAAATAGGATCTTGCAACCAGAGACGTCCTTCCAACTGGCAACCTTTTAACTGGCACGGGCCCCCTGTCGCCGTCACAGGTTCCTGGCAGGGTGTCATGCTAAGCCTCACTCTTCTGACTCCTCCTGCCATTCCTTGTCCTTATATGAGAGTCCTCCTGAGCAACTTATCACTCCAGCTCTCTCAAACTGCTCAGCCGAAAAGACCCTCTTCAACCCCCTTGAACATCAGCCAGACGATTCTTTTCAGGGTTCTTTACCCGGCTGCCTCCTTCATCTCTAGCACATGCTGGCATCTCCCAATCCTGCCGCCTCTGCCCTTCTTTCCTTTATCTTCTGTTTCTCTTTTCTCTCCGTTTTTCTCCTTCATCTGCCATGCAGGCTCCCTTTATACTGGCTGATTGAGTGCTGGTGTGGTTGTCTGCCTACTGATTGTGTAAACAGCCAAGCTGCCCCAGAGTGGCACATGCTTACAAGCACCCATTCAGAGCCTGCACACTCCAGGAATTTGAAAATCATGCTTTGCCACGGATCTTGTATCATGTTGCTATGTCTCTGTTATTCCAAGAGATGGCGCGTCACAAGAATTAAAACTGCTATTAAGAACATTATACCAAATGACATATAACAGACACACTGCAAGCAATAATGCTGAGGCCTATGTTGATTACTTAGATTGCAGCCTGTCTTAGGGTAGCACAACTTGTAATTCAAGAATTACAGGGTGTAATATTATTGCATAAATGATTCAAGAAAAAGTCACAGAATACAATCACTAAACCTTATGAGCAGAAAGAACTTCAATAAGACCTAATGTCCATCAGAGCCTCTCTAACACTGTAGAAATGATCTTAAAAATACAACAAAACAAAACAAATAGGAGGACTAGCTACAGCTAAGCCTTGCCTGTCAACTTAGGTCAAATGAGCTCTCCAGAGTATCTGCTACAGAAAGGTTAGATCATTTTTACACTGTTGACTTTGGGTTGAAATGTGAGCTTTATTCCATGTATTTTAACAGTCATTTTAATAAGGATTTAGGAGACTTTTTAATAAGCACATCACTAAAAATATTCACCAGTTTGTTACATATATTTCTAAGACATGCAGGATATCATCACTGAGAAAAAAGATTGATTAACAGTTTAATATATGACTTTTATTGCCTTATTATAGCGTGTTTAATAGTAAATTATTGCCACGCTACATAAACAAAGCTTTTGGTGAGATCTTGTTACAGTGAAGAAAATGATGATCAAATGCATTATAGGAACCCCTATTCTAAAGCACAATTCATGCATAAAAAGTCTTATTAGGATCAGGCAAACATTTTTTTAAATCAGTTTACAAAGAGTAACTGAAATATTTTAATATATTATCGATTATTCCACTATTATTTGTAGATTTTTTGTCAGATAGGAGACAGTTTGGTCGGGTTCTCATAGTCCCCAACAACTAGTCCCAAGGTTATATACTCTCACCTCTTCTCTGCTCTTTGTACACCAATGAGTAGACCTCCAGGGACCCCAACATCAAGCAGGTGAAATATGTAGGTGACATAACCCAAATAGGCCTCTGTACTAATAATGATGAGTATGTTTACAGGAGAGAGATCATGGCTGTATGTTGTACTGAATATATTTTTAGCACACAAAAAACAGTTGACATGATAATAGACTTCCATAAGAATCAACACTTCCATTGCTCCTTGAAAATGAACAATGCAGTTGTGAATGAGGTGGAATCTTTCAGATATCTTGGCACCATTATCTCACAAGATTTCAAATCGGGGACAAACCCAACATACTTCATCAAAAAATCTCAGCACAGAATGTTCTTTTTATAAAAGCTGCATAAACACAATATTTATTAACCGGTTCTGACCTAGTCCTACAGATGCACCATTAGGAGTATTCTGTCAGCCTCAATATAACTGTGTGGTTCTTGAGATCCTCTGCCTAATCCAAGACCAGACTACAATATATAGTTCACACAGCAGAAAGGCTGACTCCTCAGCCTCCTCAGCAGCAGCTCTCAGTCCAAGAGATGGATAATATTAGGACTAGGCAGTAAGCTAAAAAAATTATCATGGACCCCACATATTCAGGCCATCTCCCATCTGTTAAAAAGTACTGCTCCATCAGAACCAGGACCACACAACACCTAAACAATTTTTTCCCAGTACCAATCCCCAACTCACTTGCAAAAAATGACCTGTATCCCTTACCTAACTCATTATGTAGTGTTCTTGTTATTCATTTATTTTACACCGTTTATCCAAAACTGGGCAGCAGGGGTCTTAGCAGTGAGCCCCACATGCCCCTTTCTGCAGCCACACTTGCCAACTCATTCTGTGGGATCCTAAGGCAGTCCCAGGTCATCTGGGAGATATAATCCTCGCAGTGAGCCCTAGATCCTTCCAGGAGTCTCCTTGAAACAAGTTGTGTCCATTAAACCTCCACAAGGTGTTATCCAGGAGGCATCCTTATCAGATGTCCGAACCACCTCAGTTGGCTCTTCCTGATGTGGATAGTCAGCAGCTCTATTCCAAGCTTGTCCCAGATGTCTGTCTTTTGGGGGTCATAGTTATTGTTAATGTTGTAAATCTGTGTACTGTATATAGGTAATGATCACTATTCACCTTCCACTAAGTCTGTAAGTCTGCACATTTGTTGGTCTGTATTTGTATGTTCTTGTGCTTATCTGCCACATTACATTTTTATGTACCGTGGTTCATTTGGTGAATATAGAGATTCTGAATTTATCATCGTTTGTGTTGTGTCACACCCAGGCCTTTAAATCTGACAGCACATTGGCAGAGTAATTTCCTATTTATTTATGTATTCACATCTTAGAAAAACTTTCAAATATTTGCTTTTAGTTGGATGAGGTGTATTTGGAGGTAGGGGTTGAGCATACACACAGGGGGGTTTAGCTGTCAGAATGAATTTACATAACAAAATGAAGCTTAAAGAAGTGACAAATACAAAACAAATCATATAAAAAACAAGTTGTGACAGTCATATAGGTTAGCTTATATAAACAGGAGACATGTCAACTATGCTCACTTAATGAAAACTGCACAGTTGATACTCTTGAACACAATCAATTGGAACGGCCCTTGAAGGTATTCATTGGTGAAAATTTGATTGTGATGACAGGATTCAAAGCAGCATCTTGTGATGATGGCTCATCATTGAGAAATCATGTAACCTGAAAATGCAGGAAAATAACAAAAAACTGAGATCTACAGGTGCACTGCATGACTGTTATACAAGCAAACATAATGAGTAAGTATATAGTTAATTTCTAATTATGAAATGGCTACAGATTGTGTAGCCATTTGCAGTTAGTCTACTTGTTATCAATGAAATGAAATATGCAACACTTCTTATTTTACTTCCTTAAGGGTACAAATCATGAGAAAACTATTTCATTCAAATTTTTAAAAAGGGAGAAATCTCAATCAGATACATGTTTTACACAAAAACAGTCACACAAGCACATTCAAGTCAGTTTGTGAAAACAATCACCCTAACAGGATGACATTCATGTACAAAGAGTATTTCAAAAGCAGCAATTATATCATATAATGTATAACCTTCAGTATCAACAGCTGTAGATACTGTATGTAATTGGAGTATTTAATGTTAACATGCTAAGTAATATATGATATTATGTTAATTATGAGTTCTACATGCCGAGCCAATCAATCTGTCAGGCAACGTAGGTGGTTGTAATGGAATAGAAGGACTGCAAGACACAGGAATAAATGTTGGGACACCAACCCTGTCATCCCATTTAATCCAACACAATAAAGTAAAGAAAAAGTGTGAAGGTAACAGAAAAGTCCAAAATGAAAAGAAAAGCCATCAGGCCATCAGGTTTTGTTCTAATGGGATCACCAGATAGGAGCTTCATCCTGCGGTGCATTCTGTTTAAAAAGGAATGCCTTCTTCCTTGGGGACCAGAAGGGGTGGGGTCAACTGCACTCACTGGGCATCTTCCCTGTGCTGCAGAGGAAATAAAAGAGGAGAAGGTTAATGCTAGCGCCCACTCTCGACTTGGTAAGGTAGTACATACTTTAGATGAGAGTGGAGAGTGATCTACGGAGAGTGATCTACAGAGAGTGGTGTCAAGGAATTTGTGCACCAGAATCCCCCAAAGGGACTGCACTATGGACACCGATTGCTGCCATTTAGGAAATAGCAAGGGGGACCTCCCCTTGTTCCTCAAAGTCTAATAATACTGAATGCATGCTATGGACTCCAGGGGGTACAGCCTAGGGCTTGATATAGGTTTCATCTAGCCCTGTCTATATGTGAAGTATTTATATTCTTTATTAATTTGCTGGTACTAAATAACTTTATGGGAGTTTTTAATTTTTTTTTTCTGCACAATTTCAGGAAATGGTAGTATAACCAAACAAGTGGAATGAAACCAGAGGTAAGTAGTAGTTTAGGTGAGCCGACTTTTCTGTTAAATACAAAGCTGTTATGTACAGTATTTTAATACATTTTTGTTTACCATGAAGCTGAATAGTGGCAATTTTTTGCATCTTTGTATGACATGCAAGTAAGAATTTTACTGTATAATTACTACAACTGATTAATAAAAATTGATTTCAGGTCAGGACAGTGCATAAAAAAGAATTAATTTGTTCACTATCTGAAACAGAAAGGAAAGGATTGACTCCATATAGTTCTGTAATACTTGGAGAAGCCAGTAAGAAGAAAATGTAAATAAATATTAAAGACCTCACTGAAACAATTTTAGCTTGTGTCTAAAGAAAGATTAGCTTGGCACAGAGAGTGGTCATTTAGCATGATTAAACTGTTTGCAAGAGAAAACATTTCTCTTTTTTGCAGTAGGAAGAGTACCAGTAATGATCTCTTTCAGCAAAGTCTATCAGCACTACTTAATACAATATCTTAGCTATTTGTTCCAGAAAATGTAGGAATCTTTCTTATATTTTTCCATTTTACTCACAACAGATATGGCAATGCAGCTTCTGCAACAAACTGCATTGCATGACATCCTTGGCAAAATGAAGAGTTTTAATAAACGGACAGATCCTGAGTGACACAACATTTCCATGCTGTGTTCTGTGTGAAAAACATTTATTAAAAGATGAATCCTTAGCCAAATGTATTTTATTGGATGTCTAATTTTTCTGTTTATTGATTTTATTAATGTGCATGTGTTAGAGGGTGGCACAATTTCTAGGAGAAAACCCCTTGTTTCTTCATGGATTTTTGCTCTAACAGACCCAGAGATATGTTACGTTAATTGGAACTTCTTAATTGGCCCGAAAGAAGCCAAATGTGTATGATGTGTACGTTGGCCCAGCAATGGTCTGGCACCCTGTTTTTAGGGCTTTTTCTTGTGTGCCACCCAGTGCTGCTAGATTAGGTTTCAGCTACTATAAATTTGAAACAGATTACGCAGATTTAAGAATGAATAGATAGATAGATAGATAGATAGATAGATAGATAGATAGATAGATAGATAGATAGATAGATAGATAGATAGATAGATAGATAGATACTTTATTAATCCCAGATGGATATAATCTTTATTTATTGCCATCAGAAACAATTACAGTGGAACCTCGGTTCACGAATGTCTCGGAACGCATACAAATCGGTTTACGACCAAAAAGGTCGCCAAACTTTTGCATCTGTTCATGACCACACACTTGGTAAACGAACAAGCCAGTTTCCGTTTTGGTTTGTGTGCGCCGATGATTTCCGCACGTTTTTAGTCTCTCCTTGTGCATTCCCTGTGCAGAGAGAGAGAGAGACACACACACACACACACGCGTGCACAAGAGAGACAGACACACAGATACGCACACGAGAGAGAGAAGGCAGTTAAAGAATGCACCTGGCTTGTTTTTAAAGAGACAGATCCGAGCATTGTTTTAACCTTGTTCTATTTAATGAATACTTTTTTTCTATTGGATTTTAACCTCCATTTCACTTCTGTTTACAGCGATCAGTTCGTAGCGTGCATTGCTGTAATGTTGCTTTTCTTGGTGATTTATTAAATTACGGGTTTTTCAAATATTACTTTTTTCCCCTGTGCTTAAAACTCATTAAAAAAAAGTGTTTTTAGCGAGCGGTTCGTAGTGCTATAGCGCGAACTCTTGCAGTGTTAGTTTTCTCTGTTGTTCAAGGTTTTCTCAGTGTTATTCAATGTTTTTACATTTAGTTTACTATAACGCTATGCATTCTATGGTATTATTAACTATATTGTGCTTAAAAATCTTTTAAAAAATATATTTACATACAGTTCGTACGGTCTGGAAAGGATTAATTGTATTTACATACAATCCTATGGGGAAATTACTTTGGTTCACGACCAAATTTATGACCAGAGTTTTGGAACGAATTATGGTCGTGAACCGAGGTTTCACTGAACCAGACTTTAGTGAAATACACATTTAGTATTGAATGGCACAACAGTTAAATCCTGGACTAGTCAATGAATGTACAACATTTGCATAATGCCTCTTTGTCTTTGTGGGCTTTCCTTCAAACACACTCTTTTTGCTCCTACATCCCAAAAATATATAGTAGATGTTAAGTTAACTACAGAGACTTAATTACCCCTGTTTAGATTTATGTGTAAGTGGGCCCATCAAGTAATTGTTGTCTCATGGAGGGTAAAGTTCAGTGCTCCTGGTACCAGCTCAAGCCCACATAGCCCTTAGTTTGAGTAAGTGGGTATGCAATTGTTATATTATGCATGCTGACATTCTTCACATATCAAGCATTTTTTTAAAATCTGCCCCATGCATCTCCTGTTATTTGCTGTTTGCCATTTAAACGTTTCATCTTGCAATAATGCTTGGAAAAATCTTTTATGTAGTAGTTATGCGATAGACAGAGATAGATAGACAGATGACGTGAAAGAAGAGATGAATAAAGTAACAAGCTGGAAAGGTTTGTAGACAATACCAAGCTACATGAACTGGCAGATAATCTAGTATCCATTCATTCATTACTAAGGGACTTGCCAACATACAGGTTTGGGCGGAGTTGTGGGGGATGAACTTTAATGTAAATAAATGTAAAGCATTACACATAGGAAGTAAAAAAATGTTAAACTTGAAAAGACAATGGTATGTATGAAAATCAAAAGTACACCTTATGAGTAGGATTTAGGAGTTGTAATGGACTCGACACTATCTACTTCCAGACAATGTTTAAATATATTCAGTTCTCAAGGAGCTAAAAGATCATAACATGTCTTTTCATAATTTGTAGTTACAATTTGTAATTGCAAAGGGGTTAAATAATCAGAAATTACTGAAGATTATTTGGTCCCAAAATAATTATGTATTTATGGTCTGTCGTGCACATGTGCATAGAGAACAGCGTAAGGGCTCTGGTGATAGTAGTTGCCTGCCATTGCAGGGATTGACGTGGTGTATTAATGACTTTTCTTTTACTTAGTCTTCAGACTGTAAGATTGATGGCTCTACCACCACTGACATCACTTCTGCTGTCTGTCCACTTGGACCTGCCTCTTCTTGCCAGAAATGCGTAAGGCCTGAAGGTCTGGCATTTTGAGTCAGTCACGACTAGACTTCCGTCTAAGAGGACATATTTAACGCCCGTTGTAAAATGAGTTTTTTTTTAATTTATTTATTTATTTATTTTTACCAGTTTGCTTTTAGGTTCCCCCTTATTCTGTTATTGTCTTGTTTCATACAAGTCACACATTCAATCCACAATTTACCTTCTCACTTGTAAAGTAACACTTTCAAACAGGGAATGAGCAAACAATGTTGCCTTTGTTTTATTTTACAGAATTGTTAATTATATATCTCTCAGTGCATTAATCAAAACACATCAAATCAAACAGAAGCATGGTACACTGTGAAGACAAGTAGTTTTCATTTTTAAATGGCATCACATATCCTTACATACAGTTAATTTTATTACCAGACAGCCTATGTCATGTTTATGTTTGCTGCATTAGTTCCTTAATAAGAAAACATATTTTTTTGATTTAACAATATTAATGAAATTAGGCTGAGAGCAATGCGCAGACAGTGGTGCATGTGCAGACTAGGGATGGATGCTATGTTATTTGTCTTAATGGCATTGACACGTGAAAATGCCAATTGTCATGTATATGTTGAGCCAAACATCGTAAGGATAAACAGTTGAATAAGGGAATTTCTCTTGGATGATTTCTTTGGTCCACAGTTTTTCAATCCCAGCCAGCTGCAAAGATTGTCGCATGTCATCTGATGACTGAATGTTATTAAGTTCCAGTTGTAAAGACGCCTCCTCTAATATCATTACTAGCATCTTTGACTTCAACACAAACTCTCCTTCAACATCCACTACGAATGGATCGTTTACAAACCTCATCACTTCCGAGAGGATGCAGAATTTATTAAAGCAAAAAAGTTTATTTTCAGTTCCTCTAAAAGGACCATCATTATATTGGAGGTTTTATCGCTGCCCTGCAGTCTCATGTTAGATTCATTCAAGCAATAGAAAATATCACTCAAAAAATGAAACAATTGTGGTAAATGTATTGTACTACATTATAAACACACGTCTCTCAATAACTGATGAGAAAGTACAACAAATCAAGTTAATAATTGCCATGACAAAGTCCATGATTGTTTTTAATTCGCTGTTAAATTTGAAACCCAGCACACTAGCTGATAAGGCAATGCAGCAATCTCCACTCTGGGGACATGAATACCAAAAAAGCAAAAAGGTCCTGTAGCCTACTCGACATCGCAGGAGCACAATCCGTTACCAGCATATCTATCTGTCTTAACTGTAATCCATTTTTCTCAAAAACTGATAGTCTTGTGGAAAATGATCTCACCAGTTGTGTTCCCTTCCAAAGGAATTAGTCCAAGTATATTCTCCTTATAGCATTTACCATCAAAGAATTTAACATAAAGACACAACTGTGCCACATTGCTGCTGTCGGTTGAATAATCCACTGCAAGAGACATCACATGCACCTTCTGCTTTCAGTCTGTTCAAGAGTTTCAAAAACATCCAATGCAAACACCTCCACCCTTCTTTTAGCTGTTGTATCTGCCAATGGAATTTAATGAAATTTCATTATTAAATCCATGATGCTATTTCAGGTTTCATCAGTAACTATTTGGTCACGTAATGCAAGCACACATTTCTTCACTGTCAAAGCTAAAACCAATGCCCCCAGCCCCAAACCCCCGTAGTGATCCCGAGGTTAGCTGTCTCTTGCTCATGACGAGCACAAAACAAACTGGTACATTGCTCCCTGTAGCATAAAGACTAGTGCTTGGAGTTTCTGGTGGCAAGCATAGCCCAGTGAAAGGTTTGTGTTGAAGTTAGGGTGGGTAGTGTTGAAATGCCTTCTTAGGTGAAACTCTTTCATCACCAACAACCTCTCATTACAAATTGCCTGTTTTCTGTGTGAACTTCCCTCTATTTTTAATGTAGGAAGTACCATACTGTATTTAAAATGGGTCCATATAGCTAAGTTAAATGTGGACAAAACATCAGCAAAATGAAAGAAATAAATTATTTGTGGCAGTATGCATTAGCATAAGAATGCTGTTGCGTTTTGAGTAGGCTTGCTTTTAACATTAATAGGCTGAGACAAACTGAAATAATGGATCAGATTTATTGGTCAGATAAGCATCTACAAAAAATATCCAAATGAATTTGTTTATGATTAGATCATGAGATCCAATCAAAGGGCCAGTAAAATGATTTCTCACAGGCTGCTATTTAAATAGTCCTGAGTGTTGCCAAGCTGAAACCACAAATGTGCTCAGGATGAAGTGGGTGTAGAAAATGAGTGAATAAATGAATGAAGCATATTATTACAGTGGTGTGAAATACTGTAGGTGGGGTTGCTTTTTTGAAAATGAAATATCACTTGATAAGTGCACATGTAGAAGAGAGTATTTCATGACTTTTTATATTTACTTTATATTGTGATGTGAGATTTTGCATATAACTTGATAAATATTTTGTATGTCTTTATTTGTAACTTAGGCAAAGCAATGTAATATTAGTGTTACACTATTGATAATAACAGCAATGGTTTCATGATTTAAGAACCCCTGCACCCCCACCTGGAATGGGTCTCTTTGAATTTTACAACAGAGTTTTGTGGGAGGAATTGGGTAAGTGCCTTAAATCAGTTTGGCAAGTGTTTCTCTGCTAAAGTCTTTCAACCCCCACAAGAAAGTCAGGCTGTTTAACTGCTAAGCTTTACCTTAACATATCGTTTTGGGGGGAGGTGTGAAGGTGTTCAAGTTCCCCGTTGGTCTGAAGAATGGGTGTTTGGAACTGGCTTGTATCAAAAACCTTTAAGTACCATGATGTACTATTGGCTCTAGGGGTTGGACAGAGAATCTATAAATTTGCTTGCTTAACCTCAGCCTCTCTCTCTCTTACCAAACTGATGACCATCACACACCATGAATTGAAAAGGACAACACAATGAAGAGCACAGCTCGGCAGCCATATTGAAACAGGTATGCAGCCTATTCTGAAGAAAGCTGACCACAAATGATACCTTAACTAGAGACATTTTTAAGTAACTAACAAGTCCGTGTGCCGCCTGAAACTACACATTACCATTTATCAGGTTGTATTGTTACCAATATTCAAATGTACTTTGCATATTGTTATTACTTATGAATAGTATCAATAATACATTGTTTAAATTGAAACTTAACTCCTGCTTGTCTTTTAGTACACCTAATTGCCTGAAGTTATAAATGTAGAAGGGAAGGTGTGGAGAAGTTATATGATAGAATACCTTATAAACAGAGGCAAGTCTGTGAGATTTGATGCGTTCTGACAGAGGCTACATATTAATAATACAAAGGTGAAAGTAGAGCAATATATTACTCTACCAAGACAAAACACTTTATAAATACAATTTAATACTCACAGCCAGAAAAAGCAAAGTTTTATTATTTAATTGCGAAAGTACCATAAATCACTTAATAAAATTTACTTACGATAATTTACAGGCCATACAATACTTTATTTGCCTTTTTTCATACCATCATAATCTTCCTTATGGTCATTAGTTTAAAGTACAAAAACTTTATATGCTGCATACATTAAAATAAACCCTAACATGAGGACTTACAATTGGAGCCCTCTAAATAGATTATCATAAACTGGTTATTAAATATGTATGCATTTGTAAGCTAGAATATTAAATCAACTTGTGATCTCTTTTGAACGAGTTTATACAAGTATAAAAGTTAATTGTTCAAAGCTGATTCATCTACACAATGCTGAGCCTATTACCACTCTTTAATATAATATAATAAACTTTTTCTAATATTTTGTGTATGGGCCTGAATAAGTGACTTACACTTTCACCTCTCATTGTGTAGAATAATGCTTTATATCCAAATATATTATCGATGGACATAAAGTCCATTGTAATAGATTCGACTGTTTTGTCCTTCCAGATTAGAAGGAGTCATATAGTGCTAGTGAATAATGCATTATGAAATTCATAACCTATGATTTAGGGTAAAGGCTTAACAAACAAGTATTTTTTTAACTCAACAATGAACAAGACACATTGTAGTTGCTTACTTATGCCAGCTGTTGGGATTTTTAGCCGACACAATGCATCATGTGTGTTTTTTATTAAGTTATTATGTTATTTTTCATTTCATATGGCTGTCAATCAATCTAAAACCTCCTGATGCTGACCCTGACACATGGTCAAATGGCGGTATAGGTACCAGTAAGTGTCATGTAATGTTATGGGAACAAGTTGGACATGGTCATGTAATTTAAGAGGTCATCTTGTTCCAATATGTGAACCACAGGAATATTGTTAACTGTTCTAATATTTTTGGTTTTATCATACTTTTTTTGTAATTAAATTTTGTAGAAATTTCAAAGCACATTTTCTTCATCTGTGTCCTATGATTTTTTTTTTAATTTTCAAGCACATTTTGTGATTTAGCACATCTTTGTGCTTGAAGGCTACTTTTTTTTCAATGATTTTCTGGACTGTGGTCTTTAATGCTTATTTAGGCACTAGTTAATACAGGCAGCTTCTAGCATCACCAGAAAAACCAAGATCTTGCAAGCTGTGCATAATTTTGTCATTTAACTTTCTTTTCAGGCTACTGTTAATTATTGTTAGGGTTTTTACACCATGTCACTACTAAAAAGCTTACCAACTCAGGTGCTCATTTGTTTTAAATCGGTGGAAATATAACATTTATCTGAACGAGGCTTTAAATGTAAAAGCCTCTTATAAAATAAAAGTACTGAGGGCACAAAGAAATGTTGTTTTAATGATAGCTCATGTTCACTTAAAATAGAATAGCAAAAAGTGCAGATAAAGATTAAATAAATTACATGTTTTCCAAAAGTGTTATGGGATTTAATAAAGCATCTTATCGGGTCTACTCTGAAAACTCTTAATAAATGAATATAGAAACAAATCCTGTGTATTGTTTACAAAATTGGATAATTTGACAGCTAGAAAATCTGAATTACCATGTGAAATCCCTTGTAACTGTTATTTTTTCAGACAGGGTTCCTGTCCTGGCTGAGGTTTATATTCTTGTTTTTTTTGTATTTTTGTTCACTTTTGGATTGTTGCTTTATGTTAAAGTTACTTTGTTCTTATTATGCTCTTTGTGTACTATACCTTGGTGATGTCCCATGTGTTTTGTGTTTGGTCTACCCATGAGTCAGGGCCACCTGCCAATCACTGACAGGAAAAGTCCTCTGCCCAATAATTCTCAAGGGTCTCCCATAGCTCCAGGTGGCTCATTGTGAATGTACTCAGAGAGTTCGGTAACTTTCTGTGCTTTGGAATTTTTTTGTGATTTTCTTTCTGCGCTTGGGATTTATTGGATATTTGACATTTTGCTTTTATTTTGACAATTATTTGAATTTGTGTTTTCGGACTTGTTTGACTTTCTTGTTATAGGCAATTCCATTTTGTCTTTGTGCTCCATGAGGCTTCAATGCTATAGAAATACTGGCTTGTGAAGAATCCATTTTTTATTTTATAAAAATTCAATGAGGTCCTTTTTGGGTCTACCAGGAGATTTTGACAGAGTCCCGGGGGGGATCATTGGAAGTGTTTTTCAAACTTTTGAGACGTTTTGGAACTTCTAGTTCATAACAGTAACATTTATGTGCATTAACTTCTTTAATGATAAACAACATAATATTTAAGATCTATTCTAATATGCATTTGTTGTGTCTAAAGAGAAGAAGAAGGAGTTTGAAAAAGCAAATGTTCATTCAGTTTGAATGATGAAGGGGTAGGGGTCACAACCATATTTCATTTAGAGCTCTTCGGAAGAGTAGTCAAATTGTAAGCAAAGTTTGGTAGAGTAAACTCAAGAACAAAATCAAAGTCATTACCAGAATAATATTATAAATTGGTACTCATCTCTTGCAGAGTCTTTACTTTCTAAAAAATGGGGATGTTGTTAAATCTCTTATATCCTTTATAGTATGACCGTCATAATGTCAATATCCACACAGCATGCCTTAAATGCCAAGCAAAATAAAGCATCCAAAGCTCATGAAATACCATGTACAAAAAAATAACAATAAGATGGCATCCCCAAAATAATATTAAAAATATAAACAACTTTCAATAATGAGTTATAAAACTTGGACAAATGCTACAAACAAAATATCTGAATGTATTGATTCTAAAAGGAGCATTTAAATAATTAACCAGGATCAAAGCCAAAAAACAAGATAAAAACAAAAACAAAATGCCAGAGCCAATTCTAGAAACTAAAATCTTAGTTAAAAACAAAATCTGGAAAGGCTGTTCTCTAAATAAACACAATGCTGAAACATAAAGGAATCTAAAAAAGTTGAGACTAAAAGTAGCATCCCATTGATGTTCTGCCACCATTTCAGAGGGGCAGTAGAAATGGTAGAGCATAGTACTGGGAAATTAAATCTTATTCAAGGCTAAGTATGGATTGAAACTGGAGAATCAAAGCCATCAGTCATCGCTAACAAAAGGAGAATTAAGAAGTTGAAAGTTGCCAGTAATCATTACAAGAATAAGAATTCCACTGTTGTAGAATTTAATATGAAGTTTTTGTGCCATTTATGGGGACTTTTGGAGACATATACTGTATATGGCTAAATGTTTGTTTTAACCCAAGGAATCTGATTTTGAGGTTTATTTTTAGCTAATTGTTGCCCTGAAAGATTTTTAATGTTCTCCTGTGACACCATTTCATTTGTTAATGTGTGCCTCTATTTTTGTAGCAGTCACATCAACTTTTGTCATGACAATCAATCCCATAATGTGGGACGTAATTGGTGCGACTGTACAAAGGTTTATATTAGAGTTGTTAAAGTCTGAGAAATTTGCTCAACATTTATTATGAAGATCAGATGTGTTTAAACCTTTACATGGAAGTCGGAACTTAATATCAAATTACAGCAGCTCATAATTGTCACATTTAATTTTTAGAGTAAATGTACTTATTGTGGTGAATCTTTTAATGTCATTATGGACTGTACTGTACATGTTGATATATTTTAATATTATTTTTTCTGCAAAGTACATAATGATGGGAGGTGCAGAAAGGGTTAGGGCTGTTAGACGTTTTTTTATCTCAAATGTTTTTTTTCTCAAATTGGTGTAAATTTTTTAATGGATTTTGTTCATATATCCTAGGTTATATACAGTATACTGTCATATCAATGGAGTAATTTAACACGACTTCCAAGAGAATAACAAAACAGTAAAAATAAAACTTTGTCAAAAAGATGTTTTGTAAAAAATAAAAAAAGATTTTGATGTTGGAAACCCAATGAGAAATTCAAAAGAAGATCCAGAAAAAGAATAAAGATCCCCAAAAATATGTCACATGATCTCTTTATGACATGTCTGACAACAGGCATAGCTACCAGAAACAGTATGGTGATGGCTGTGCAAAAATCATAGAAAGTGATGATGACCACCATCCAACTCATGATCTATAATGTAGGTTCATAAATGTCATAAACATCATAAAAATGCCTTTAATACAAATATAATAATTCATTACAACTGCAAATATAAATTATTTGCATCCAAAAACATTTATTCATAACACTAATACATCTACTAAATAATTTAATCTCTTTAACAGAAAAGGAAAGTTTAACTTTTATTTGCATAATTAAACTTTGCAGCATACTTATATTTACATTTTTTCACTTAGCAAATGCTTTTATCCAAAGCGACTTAAAAAAGAAGTCAATATAATCAAGTAAATATCAGATTTGAAACAAGTATTCCAGGACAAGGTTAGTACTAGGGTGTTGTAATGTGTTAGCCATTATGAATGTAGTGAGAAGTAATGTGACACCTTTTATTGGTTATAAAATATCATTAAAAATAAATTCCTCTAAATTAAACAGAGCAACACAAGACTAGTTACTATTCCATAGCTACAATGAAACTAGCATCAAAACCATTACAATTAGAAGGATATACAGTACACAGAACAATAGCCTTCACATTCAATTCAATTCAGTTGATTTCTGTATAGTGTTCTTCACTTAGTGCAGGTGCTGAGTGCAAACATGTCTTAGAGATAGTGAGGGAGTCAGAAGCTTGTATAGACATACAATACATATGAGAAGAGTCTGAATATAGATTTAATGCCATGCAAAAGTTGTATCACAAAATGCCATTAACTAGCAGACCTGAAGGTTGAAGAAAGAGAATAGGAACTTATTAGTGCTTTCATATTCATGAGTGTTCATCTACACTATAGGCAAGCAACAAACATTTAAACTCAATGCATGCTGCCAAAGAGAGGTAATGGAGTGACCACAGTGGCTTGATAGCAAATGCAGGCACTCCTACCAGTAAGGAGCTGAAGTAGTCCAGGCATTGGTGATATAACCAATGCCTAAACTATAATTTGTGCTGTATAGCGTTTCAGATATGGCCTGGTCTTGTGGATATTATACAGAGAATATCTGCATGAACTAGGCTTGGGCGGTAAAACAGTAATATGGTATCCCACGGGATCTAAAAATAGCAACGGTGTCAGTTTCAATACCGTTATACCTTCATAAAAACAATGCACTTATATAGGAGCCAAGGATTAAATATTAAATATAATTTATTTAATGCCTAAAAATGCGTATGCGATGCGTGGTTGTCATCACGTGACAGCGTCTAGGAGAAAGAGAGAGGTGGGGAAAGATGGCGAGTCGCGCACCAAGTGACCTGGTCTCGAAAAAGAACACAACTTCTGCAGTTTGGCAGTATTTCGGGTTTCGACCAAATGAGAAGGGAGAGGCGGTAAATACGGACAAGGCAATTTGCAAATTGTGCAACAAAAAGGTGACCGCGAAACCACCATCCACTCACTGCTGCGAGGATGGACCCGAGTTCACTCAGTGCAACAGTTTCAACGCCTCCCGATGCAGGACCAACAACATTTAGGTCCACCGCCAGTACGCAGCCGACGATAATGGGGGCCTTCGGGAAAGCAACAAAGTACAAAAGGGACAGTGTCCGTTGGAAAACCTGTACTGATGCAGTGACAAAATACTTGGCGAAGGAAATGGTCTCTTTCCGCACAGTGGAAAAAAAGTCCTTTACGGACATGGTAAAGGTCCTAGATGCCCAGTACGAGCTGCCTGGACGGAAATATTTCTCACAAATAGCCGTCCTATATTTATATAGTAAAGTTAGAGACGTTCAATGTTCAAGTGCGGCAGACAGTTATTTCTTAACAACTGACATGTGGTCGTCAGTTAACATGACACCATATATGTCTCTGACTGTCCATACTATTACACCTGACTGGAAACTTGAATCCAAATGCCTCCAAACTACGTATTTTCCTGAGAGTCATACAGCGGACAGTCTTGCTGCTGCGCTCAGAGCTGCACTTCAGGAATGGCAACTTGACGAGAAAAAACTTTCAGCCATAACCACTGACAACGCTGCCAACATCCATGCTGCAATCAGGTCCCTGCATTGGCCGTGGCTATACTGCTTCAGTCACAATCTAAACTTGGCTGTCACAAATGGATTGCATGACCAGAGGCAAAAACCGAGCGCGCCCTCGGACTATGCCGTAATATTGTCGGGGCCTTTTCACACAGCTGGCAACGTAAGCATGAACTTCACAAGAAGCATGTGGACTTGGGACTCCCAAAACATAGTCTCACAACGGTAAGCATAAAACGTGCAGAGAGTTCCTCAGGGGCAGGGGCTCAAATATAAAAAAAGGGGCATATATATATATATATATATATATATATATATATATATATATATGCTTTGCATCACGTAAATAAATTATATTGAAAAGTAGGCTATATTAAAATAGAAAACCATTTTTTAAATTGTAATTGTAAATTGCTTGATGCGCATAAGGGACTTATTTAGCCTAAAATAAATTTGCATGCAAATTTGACCAAATGGAATAATATACATTAATGGACTTATTTATTTATGCATTCATTCATTTATTTAGGCCTATTTATTCATTCATTCGTTTATTTATGCCTATTTATTCATTCATTCGTTTATTTATGCCTATTTATTCATTTAATCGTGTATTCATCATTCATTAATAATTCATCCATCCATCCGTTGGCAGGACTGCGCAACTCGCTGGGGCTCCAAACTGGCAATGGTGGAGCGAATCCTCGAGCAGGCCCAAACGATCAGACATGTCCTGTCTGATTACAGAAGGAGCAGCCTGTCCCTGACCTGGCAGGACATGGATGTCTTAAAAGCTGTTCACAAAGCACTGAAACCAGTCGGTGACTTCACTGATATTTTGTCAGGAGAAAATTATGTGACCAGTTCCTGTATCTTCCCCATACTACAGCTCTGCAGGGACAATGTGTTGGCTAAGTCAGAAAATGACCTCCAGCTAACAAAGCCAATCAAAACTGGAATTCTAACAAAGCTGGAGGCCAAGTATGAATCCAATTCAGTGCGCAAAATATTGCGAAAATGCACTTTCCTCGACCCTCGTTACCGTGGAGGATATGAGACGGATGACAACGCATTGGTTGAGACCAAGGCTGAATTACAGGCTGAGATCGTGAGCTTTGAGGCAGCAGGTCTAGTGGCCATCAGAGTGGAAGAGGAAGAGGAGCAATCTGCACCCTCACAAAAAAAGATGACTCTGGGGAGTATGCTGCAAAAAAAATCTGATGCAATGGCAGGTCCCGTCGGCATCGGCACAGTAGAGGACCGAGTCGGAGCTGAAATAACAGCCTACTGTTTGGAGCCAATTACTCAAGGAGATGAAGACCCACTTCTCTGGTGGAAAAATGCTGCCGGGCGTTTTCCCCAGATGTCGCGAGTGGCACGAAAGTACCTGTGCGTCTGTGCCCCAAGCACACCATCGGAGCAGGTTTTCAGCACCGCAGGTAAAGTTGTCGGTCCACAACGTGCCCTGTTAAAGCCGGACAAAGTAAACATGCTGGTTTTTCTAGCAAGAAATCTTGAATAGATTGATGCCACTTGCCATTCGTTCCTATTCGCACTGTGTTTATTTTTATTTATTTAATTGATTCAGGTATTTTTATTTGGTTTACGTTAAAAACGATATTGGAAAGAAGACTGGAAAGAAGTTTTTGTTTAGGACTATTGCTTTGCAATACTTTTTATAATATGGAAGATGTTTATGTTAATTCAACTCTGGTTGACTGTTGTGGGTCTATTTGCACTTTTTTATAAGCTGCTCTTCTTTGTTATTAAAAGTTGTTCAGGCGGTGTGATTTAATTTAATTGATTTGTGTGCGCGTCTCCGCGCAAAACTGTTCTGGATGTTTATGTTAATTTAATTCTGTTTGACTGTTGTATTTGCACTCTTTTATAAACTGCTATTTGTTGCTAATAAAAGTTGTTAATATTGTTTTGCATGTTACTCTGTTATTGTTTCGGTATTAGTGTTTGATATTCAGGTTCTGAATGGTTTAGGCACAAGCCAACAGTTTGGTGACGCTGTCTGAGCCTTACGTCACAATTTTTTTATTATTCATGGTAATACCGTATACCGAGGTAAAATAGGGAGGAGGTTTGACAGTATCAAAATTTGGATACCGCCCAACCCTAGCATGAACAAAAGAAGGTTGCAATGTGATCAATGCTGGTCATTTGATCATCACCCCAAATTTACATATTGACTTAGAAGCAATAGTAATAATGTGCTAAGTTGGCAGAGACGGGGTATTGTATTAATTGATTGAAATGGAGATATCTTCTTTTATCTATGTTGAGATATCCATGAGACAAGCCAAAATTTTCGTGGACAATGAGCATGACAGATACAGCTGAGTATCACCAGCACAGCACTGATATGAGAATCCATGGGCCTGGATAGCAGAGACTAATGAGGTAGTTTAAAAGGGGAAGAGGAGAAAAGCTAGCACCGATCTACCGGAGAGATAGGATTCAAACAATCTGATGAACAAAGTAGGATGAGGACAAATGACATGATGGTAGCCATAGCATTTCAATGACAGTCAGTAGAGCCATCTCTGTGGAATGGAACTCTCGAAGTTGTTTAGTATCAAGCAAGCTGTTCTATATGAGAAATGAAGAGAATTGCCTAAAGAAATTATATTGAAGAGTTTTGGATAAAAGTGAGTGAACTGAAACTAGTTTATAATTACCTACTTCAAA
This sequence comes from Polypterus senegalus, assembly GCF_016835505.1. Taxonomy (NCBI): domain Eukaryota; kingdom Metazoa; phylum Chordata; class Cladistia; order Polypteriformes; family Polypteridae; genus Polypterus; species Polypterus senegalus. Next base: position 51,468,752 of record NC_053161.1, read on the forward strand.
TGGGTGGAATTTGGGCTTTTTGAGAAGAGTTATTATGACCAGTTTGAACATCGTAAGATAGGAAAGGTGCAACTGTTGAGAGAGGTATTGATGATGTATGTGTATAACAGCAGAAATGAATTAGATAAAAATAACCTGAAGGAGGGGGAAGGAATAGGGTCAAGTGAACAGGTAGTAGGGCAAATAGAGAGAAGGCTGGAAACATTAGTGGTAGAGACTATTCATTTTATTAATAGACAATATTCTTGCCATACTGAAAGTGAAATCTAGAAGACTTATTCATTTGTAATGAGTAGATTGAAATGTATGTTTTCCCAAACCCCAAACGCAACCTCATAGACACTGTCCCAGGTTGAAACATGTGCTTTTATTTTACAAAGTTAATTTAACAGGTTTCTTCTTGCTCAGCACAGCTCAACAAAGTAAACCCTTTCACTTCTTTTTCCTCAACTCCTCCCCAGAGAGAGTTGTCCAACTTGTCTTCCTGACTCTAACTCGCCATGTGAAGTCGAGGACCTCCTTTTCAACCCAACTCAGAATTACTTCCGGTGTCAAAACCTTGTTTTCAGGAAGCACTTGCTGGTCAGCAGAAACTCAAACCTCACCTCACAATAGCTACCCATGGAACCCAACAAGGCAGTTCTATGGGACCACAACTCCTAAGTTGCCCTGTAAACAACCATACCGTAACTCATTATAAGGGATGCTACCATCCAGTGTATGGATGTACAACATGCATATTGGAGGTCTTCCCTTTCCTCATATGTGTGGCCACCTGACCAGTAAAGGGACTAATACTTATCCTGGTCAGGTGACTCCTTCCATTTTGTCCACTTTGCATGTTGGTATTCAAACAAGACAAATAAGGAAAATGAGTTAGTTTTGGCTGGGGGTGCCAGTCCATTACAGGTGCTTCATAACTAATTAGAATTTCAGCTTCAAACATACCTTAATGACTGTAGGGCAGAGACTGGAAGTGTTGTGCCTTCATGAGTGAAGAAAGTGACCTCATTGGACTTCTGTTTTTTTTTCCTCCACCATTCTAAGAAATCAGACAAAGCAAATGTTAGTGGTGGTGCCTCATTAAATGGTGTCAGCCTAGCTTTGTTTATTGTCATAGTAAAGAAACAATAACTAGTACAGTAAACAATACTATACAAACCTCTGATGGAAGAAATACTGTTCGATTTAGACACACCTTTTTGACACTGTTGACCACTCTATTGTCTTATCTAGTTATACTCAAGCTCTTTATACATTTATTTTAACTTTCATCAGATTGATTTCAGTTGATGATAATATTCCATTTTGTTCTACATCTAAATTCATATAAATACCATTTGGAATTTTATAAAAAATATTCCTCTAAATTATCACCTTGAACATTATTAACATTAGAAGCTAAGGTTAACAATTCCTTCCTAAAAGTGTTTATAAAGCAGCGATATCTGTCTACAAAACCAGTTTTAAAACATGAATCCTAGAGAACACAAATGCAGTAAGTAAAATAAAAACAAAAACAAAGAAATTGGGGGTTGGGTTCGATGAGAATGCCCTGTTCAATTTTGTTGTCAGAAGGATGATGAAGGCAAAGCACAAATGTACTCAACAAAACAATTGGCATACTGTCTGTGAATACAATAAAACTTCAGAAGTTTGGAGCTCTTTTATCCTCAGAAGCTGGTCCATGTCAAGTTTAGGTAAGCCCTGTGTAAATGAATGTTAAGTTTTGGGATGTGTTGTACTAGCACTCTACTAAAGCTGTAATCCTGAGAGGGACTGAAATGGTTCAAAAATGAATCAATGGTTTATTATAAAGATTTACCTAAGCTTCAAATGAAAACATTACTTTAGAGTTTTAGGTATAAGCCAAACAAGTAACAAGTAAGTGGAACTACTAAATATTAGAAAGGTGAAGCTGGCAAAATTTGGTGAAATTAGCTAGAGCACATTTATTCTTTAAACAAATAAATGAGTTAGTCATTTCAACTCCTGATGTTGATATTCCAATATATTATTAACTGACTAAATTACAGCTGTGGATTTATAGACTGTTCCATAATTCTTTCCAAGAGGGTATTACAGATAAAAGCCTAGCATGGCTATAATCTCACAACATTTTTTGCAGTGTCTCCTTTTGGTGGTGCCTATACCAGATACCCTTTTGTTCACTTTCTTACTGTATCACTATCTTTTCTAGATTTTCTTTTTACTTACCTAATATTTTCAGTTTGGCTTTACCAATTACAATCACCATTTCCTTGCAACCAATGCTGAAGGGAAGAAAAGCAGCAGAGTTACATTCTGTTTCATATGCACGGTTGGATCATTTTCATGTATCATGACCTTTTTTGTTTGCAGCACTTCAGCTAGAGTAACAGAAACAATTTTGCAGACCAGCATTTTGTTATTGTACTCACAGTGTGGATGAATATGATCTCTCCCTAGCTAAAACTACTGGATCCAGGGATAATATCTCTGAAAATCAGTAATTCGCTTCAGAGCAAAGATGTTTCTCTTAAGTCTCTAGGGTGCAATTTCCTCCTTAAATACAGTAAAGAATGTCTGCCCTTTTCTGCCAGACTCACGGGAGCTTTTTTGGATGTTTCAGTCTGCATTATGAATGTTCTGTTAAACTCTTCCATGAATAGCATCATGGTTGGCAAAATCTCAGATAAAACATCTGTAACAGCCAGAAACAAAATAAAACGTATATGTGTATTTCACTGTAAAATGTAAATGCTAACATAGTGTAGAAATGTATTATTTTATAATGTTGGTATGTATGTCATATTCTTGTTGCATCACTTAATGCATTCCATAAAAAAGAAGCCTTAAGGGTGTTTCAGCCAAAGACAGTTTTTGTTTCTATATTTCTGAAATCCATTGGAGCTGTACAGACTATTTAGTACTGAAGAGCCTTTGATAGAAGACCTTGACTTGACAGATGGAGACCGTTGGCATAGAGAGTGTGGGCTGTGGGCTAACGTGATTTTAATGCTGTGTATGCTATAAGAGTGCTTTCAACCTCTGTGTACTGGCTTTAATTTAAAATAGCTTTGGTTGTTACCATTAAGGAACTATGCAGTGCATATTTTCTTGTGCAGTGTTTTTTTGCTGTTTTTCTTCATCCATATTTTTTGAATATGCTTGAAGCTGTTAGTATTTGTGTTATGTGCATACCATGGACCCACAAGTGAGTGATAATAGAAAGAGCAAGAGTAAGAAATTGTGTACTTTGTGAAAATTAGAAAAAAAGGAAAAAATTGGAGAAATTCAAGACAGTGCAAGTATTTGGTCACAAAAGAAAGTGCTGGGCAGGAAAGGTTGGGCTTTCATTGACCTTAGATTAATTCTCTGCGGATTTATACTTACTGGTCATTTTCTTAACCTTGAAGAGCAAATTTGTCAAACAGTAATTTGTTAGATCTCTTCGATGTGTACCAGCCAGCAAACTGCTGCTTTCTGGCAGTTTTTATAATACATATCTGTGCAGCCACGGTTGGAGGGAAGTTTGAAACGTCTGGTTAATTCTTCAACTAACAACTGTGTAACTCAGCTTTCACTTTTCCTTTCACTTTTTGTATTTTGTTTTAACGCTTTAGTATTTCTTTTATAAAAGAAATTTGTGTAAATATGTCTAAAATGTGTACATTTTAAATTATTTACCAGTGTCAGAATGTGTACAATAACTCCTAACATTAATTTTTTTCTAGACATTTTTGATTTGTCTAACTATTGTCAGGTTACTTTCATTCTTGGTTCTTATGGTTGTTAACTGGTGTATTATCGTGGTATTTCCCTCCACTTGCCCTTTTACCTGTTTCCTCAAGGGTAAGGGTTCTCGTCAAGTTCGTTATCGGGTTGGTCTATTGTTGCACTTTAGGATGAACACACACACAGATAAATACACACACAGACCCTAACCACAACAGTGCCCCATGAATGACACACACACGCTGATTAACCCTTAGCACTTTAAACCACACAAGTGCTATAGGAATAACAGCCTGTCATTCAGCACTTCAAGAGACTTACTTATTTTTGGCACAAACAACAATACAATGTTTTATTGATATCTCAGACCTAAATATTACTTTTGGTCTACAAGAATACATTTAAACATACAAAGACTCAGCACTCTTGACTATAGGCCATTCATCAGCCAAGAATACCTTCTTTCTCATATTTGTTCCTTCTATTGAGTATAGCGCTCTTCACTCGCAGCCATATAAACCTCGCAGCACAGAAATAATGGCAAAAATCCGGCTGTCACCAGGTGCTCAAAGAAATCTAACTTATTACTTCAATCACTCTAGACATTAAGACAAAGCATTGAAAGTTAAAAGCAGCATGGTATTTATTACAAGAATAATAATAATACCACAAGAACAAAGAATACTAGAAAATAGGTAGTGATAGGAAAGTCTGAATATATATAGTCTTTAGAAAAAGCTTACGAAAAAGTTACAGATGACAAGGATGAATGTCCCAGGGAGGCGTTTGATTTAGCAATCAATGTTCATGATGCCTTTCTGACGACCAGGGCCGTCTTTGTCCGTTCCTCTTCTTCTTTCTTCTTCTCCCTTTGCTTCTCTTTCTTCTTCTTTTGCTTCTCTCTCTTCTTTCCAAACCAAGGCATATTTATTATGAAATGTCAAGCCTTGGTTTCAAAACACATGCACCTGATTGGCTGGCTGTCCAAATGATTGATGAATTAATTCACTGTCCGTTTTCCCACACAACAAAACCTTTGATGTGCTCTGAGGTAGCAGTAGTTCTTCCTGTCCCAGGCTATAAAACAAATTGTGGTTCCAGATGTCCATCCATAAAGTGATCAATAGCCTGAGGTATCAACTCAGCATCCTTTCCCAGGCTATAAAACCAAATTAGCACAAAGCTATGAACAAGTGTTATAAAAGTAAGGTGTAGGGGAAGAAAACCTGCTTTAATTTGTTAATTTCATCTGTTGTCTTGTCTTGAACAAAATATAATGGAAACCAAAATGTACAGATTTTATACACCATAACAACTGGGTTGCGTGGTTCCTCATCGAACAATTGCTTGGCAAAGCACCATTTTAACCTGGGAATGTTTCTCTGCATATGCAGTTGGTTCCTTGTGCTTTGAAAAACTTTCTAATACATGGAAAAAATCTAAAATCTTTAATGTGTGGTAGGCTACTTCCTAATACGTATAAAAAATTTGAAATCTTTAATGTATGGTAGGCTACCTAGCAGGAAACTAACAAATTAAGAAAATCTGGACTTTTTGTTAAGATGTTATTTTTCTCCCCACTTTTGTATTTTTGCTACATCTATGTACCTGGCAGCTACAATGCTCCCTGTATCAGTCTTCCTCAATAGTCAAATTTAAACCCTCCAATGACAAAAATTTTTTGTTATCTATACTAATAAAAGGCAAAGCCCTCACTCACTCACTCACTCACTCATTCACTCACTCACTCACTCACTCACTCACTCACTCACTCATCACTAATTCTCCAACTTCCCGTGTAGGTAGAAGGCTGAAATTTGGCAGGCTCATTCCTTACAGCTTACTTACAAAAGTTGGGCAGGTTTCATTTCGAAATTCTACGCCTAATGGTCATAACTGGAAGGTATTTTTCTCCATTAACTGTAATGGAGTTGAGCTGGAATGACGTGGGGGGAGGAGTTTTGTGTGACATCATCACGCCTCCCACGTAATCCTGTGAACTGACTGTCAACGCAGTGCGTAGAAAACCAGGAAGACCTCCAGAAAGCGCTTAAGAAAACATGCATTTTATAATTGAGAAGGCAGCAAAACAATAAGAAGTGAGCGAATGACATATACTACCATATTCATGAGTGTTGCCAGCTCGGAAAGAAAGCAAGGTGTAAACCTAAACTTTAAATTAAGTTCATAGACAGGCTACCGCTGGCGTTTCACATACCCACAGGTAATGCGGGATACAAGTTTAATGAGAGGACGCAGGATATAAATGAGAGTTTTGATCACTTTGTAACTAAGTTAAAATTGTAGGTGAAAGGGGGTGTTTATGCAAATTCGAGAGACTGTGTTTGTGGGGATTGACAGTTAAGGCGGGTGGGGAGTCACGTCATCATCTCCCTCCCATTCATCTATTTGCTCTGAGCTGAGCTCAGCTAACGCCGTCTTCCAAGCAACTTGTCAGACTGCCACCAAATACTCACAGAAAAATCCACAAGTTAATACACACGCTGTCTCTAGAGTTTCTCCACACTGAATCCTCCAGGCACTACTTACAAAAGGTTACATTGACAATCGTGTTACGTTATTTTTAAAATCTTTCCTTTTCTTAGCACAAGCACAGCTGAGAAGCTTCGATGCATGTGCTCCATAACGCGTTAAAAAATAATGCATTTAATCACACTTTGCATTACAAGCAAAGGGGAGCTTTTGTCAATGCATGATTTCCTGGTACATGGATTACATTGATCAGCGATCCGATTCATTTTACCCTCGCACCACCTTAGTTTGAGAAGAAGTATGAAAAATATGAGGTTAACACAGAAAAACAGATCACCAATTCAAGCTTTATGAATAATCGATTCGCCATCAATAATTGTTTTGGTAAAGCCATCCTCCTTCCATTTTATAATTTTTCCGCCACTAGCCATGATTAAATGAACGGTAAAAAAGTAAGAGCAAAGCGAGGGTGACTTATTTAGGCAGGCATATATATGACAGCAACACTCATGACAATGTCAATCATGTTACGTTATTATTAAAATGTTTCCTTTTCTTTTTCATTACTTCTTTAACACACTACTTCTCCGCTGTGAGGCGCGGGTATTTTGCTATATATATATATATATGAATGACCTCCAAAGAGCGCTGAGACTTTTGATATCATGAACGTGTCTGCAAACTGGGGTCTCCTGCCCAGCAAAAGTCGAGCAGCCAGCAGCGTCCATAGCTGTGCCGGCCTTTGAGACGCTGACTGCGCTTCTGCCTTAAGTCAAAGTGAGCACTTTTAATTTTTTTCATCCTCCCCCTGCGCTATAGCCCAGACAAGTGCAAACACGGGACCCCTTTTCTACACCACGGCAAAATAATATTAAGGCGATTCACACTTTCTTTTGCACGAATACGATTATCAGGTCCTCACCTCGATTATGAAGACACGCACACGAGTGCAGGACTGACAGTGCCATCACAGCCGATTAATGGCGGGGACGTCTCACCAGTCTACACAAGACCCACGCGACTGTCCCCAAAAGGCGATCATAACGTCAGCGAACACATCTCTCTATACTATATAAAAGAAAAAGGCAACTTTCCTTTCTTTACACCTTTTTCCTTTTATCCCAAACCAAAGCCTTTCTCTCTTAACACTGCAGAGGACACAAAACTAATTTTCTTTAAATGCGGTAAGGCACATTACCAGAGGCACAAATTTGAGCGTTCACATAGAAAATGTAATTTCAATGTACCTGTACTTCTTAAAACGTTAATGTTTTACTGTTTAATAACTTATAGACTATAATTTATTATTTTTCCCTTGCACTCAGTGACCAAACCTATACACACACATATAGACACATACAAACATACACACAAGTATATGTATGTGTATATATATACACACACATACATACATACATACACACATATATATAATTTGTGTGTGTGTATGTATGTATGTGTGTGTATATATGATGTAGATAGGTATGTATGTATATATATATATATATATATATGTGTATATGTAGATATGTATATAGATATATGTATATATATATATATATATATATATGTATGTATGTATGTATGTATGTATGTATGTATGTGTGTGTGTGTGTGTGTGTGTGTGTATATATATATGACAGCAGCAATCCAAGCTGTCAGAAAACAGTAAAAGGAGGCGTGTCAGCGTCGTGGTACATTTTCTGATGCAGCTGCGAAAACAACTTGTGACGCTGCCTCCAAATACACAAAACAATTACTTTGACAATCATGTTACATTATTTTTAAAATGTTTCCTTTTCTTTTCATAACTTCTTTAACACATGACATCGCTGTGAAGCTGGTATTTTGCTATATATATATATATCACAGCGACACTCATAACAGTGACAAAACAATTACATTGACAATCATGTTACGTTATTTTCAAAATGTTTCCTTTTCTTTCTCTTTTCTTCTTTAACACACTACTTCTCCGCTGCCAAGAGAGGGTATATATATATATATATATATATATATATAGATAGATATGAGAACAACACTCATATCAATGACAAAACAATTACATTAACAACCATGTTACGTTATTTTTAAAATTTTTCTTTTTCTTTTTCGTACCTTCTTTAACACACTACTTCTCCGCTGCGAAGCGCGGGTATTCTGCTAGTAAACAATAATTGGATTTTTATGAGCTCCATGACTCTATTTTACTGCAATATGACTCCCACGTTGGTTCTGTTGAATTTTGGGAGATTATCTGGAGAATAGAATGAGAGACAGACACAAGCATGACCCTCAAGAATTATATCAAGAAAAATAATGCAGATGTTCATGAAAAGGAAGTCTGAAGGAGCATGACATAGTGATGCTCAGCTCAGAAAGGCTGCAATTTTGTCATTAAAATAGAGTTGAAAAATACTTTAGTCTGTACTTGTAGGCAGAAAATGTATATCTGCTTTTTTTCACTCGAGTAACAAAGAAAAAATTCCAGATAAATTACTTGTACTTGAGTTGTATACAATCATTGTACTTGGAGAATAAAACTGAGAGTACATGTAGATGACGTAGAGAGGGAGGAGAAGGAGGACAAGGAATGTTGTTGGAATACTGAACCAACTTCTAATACAAATAGGCTGCCACTCAAAATAAAATCAAAACACTCAAGTATTGTTTCTTAAAACTGTTAGAAGCAATTAAGAGTAGGATGCTTAAGTTATGTCTGAAGTTGTCAAAATCTTTATCTTGTTTCTGAAACCAGTGTGCATCACAGTTTAATGTATTGTTTAAAAGAAATAAATCAATGCAAAATTATTTGCCAGTCAATTTGTAATTATACATAAAAGGCTACATCATCATATTAATGTCTGTGTTTACTTTATTTCTTTTTAGGTGGTCAGTTGTTATTTTGTCTCTTACTTTTAATATATGTACAGATTAACCTTTACCTTATGACATTTTACACTTGAAAAGAGGATCATATGAGTACAGATATCTAAAAATATATAGTGATTTTTATCCACTAGCTTACATTATTCCTCATTTGTCTTTCTCACAAATCTTTTCCCACAGATACCTAAGGTAATTTCTTTTAGCTAGAAGCTGTGTACATCTGTGGCTTCGGCATTTCCTAGGGACCAAGCAAAATGATTTAAAAATCCGTAATCTTTCTGTACCCTAGGTATGTATACTTTATAATCCAATGGTCTAATTTTTTTCCCTATATATTATCCCTAGTCTTTACAAGGTCACCATAGGACAGACTTTTATGTCTAAATCTAAAATTGGATAGTGCCCATATAATCTGTAAAGAATTTAGATATCTGTAAAAAATAAAGTGCCATTTGAAGAATTTTCAATACCAAATCTTCTGTCAAATGTTCCAATTTAAACAATAAAAAGGACAGTAATGAGTACACAAAATAATTATGACCCTAAAATAAATACTGTATACTCAAATTCTAATAACAAATGCAAAAGAAAATATTTCTTGCCCAGTTCATTTAAAATATTTTGAAAATGTTTTGCCTGTTTATCACAGTTTTAGAAAATATGACTAGCTCTTTCTAATGTTAACAATGTTAACAACATCTTCAATATTACTGAAATAATATAATTTTTGCTTTGAAGTTTTGAAATTATATATTATTCCAATTTATTGTAATTTACAAGAGTGCATTTTGGTATTATCAAAATGTGAACATTTTGTAGTTTTAATTGGTAGGAATTAGAATATATTGCACCTAATCTAAATAAAAAACACTAAATTGTGCTGGCATCATGTTAGATTACAAAATATTTACTTCGAGTGGCCTTCTGATCATCTAAAAGACAAAGATCACTTTACAGAAGATTAGGTAAAACAGCTGCTCAATTTGAGAATTTACCAAGGAATACAATAAATTATCAGCAGGTACAGACTTGGATGAGGAGGCCTTAGTTCTAGAGCAGACACTTATTGGCCTTTTGGAGTAATTTCGGGAAGAGTTGAAGTGAACTGGCCCTGGAGTTAAGAGAAAGCATAGGTGCACTCTCATCTTTTCAGCTAGTGGTTGTCAGACAAATAGCCTTAGAATGTGTTAGGTCAAACTGTACAGAAGTGCAGTGTATTCTGTGAAAGCTGGAACATGGAGCAGGACTCACAGTGTTTTCCATAGTTAGATTGTGTAGCTTTTGGTTACCATGGGAGAAATACTGTAACCTTGCGCGTGTGATAATGATTTTGTAACATTTTCTGCTAATGGAGATAAAAATAAGTAAGCCAGGTGTTTCATGTGTGTGATCATTTTGGGGAAGAAGGAAAGGGGATGAGGAAAAGAAGACACTTTCCAAAAAGAGGTCTTAGTTTTCGCTCAGTATGCAGTCCTAAGTTACCATATTGTAACAACTGGTAGTTGAGTATTGAAGTTCTCGGAGCTGAACTTTGCTGCGCACTTCCCCCAAGCTATCGGCTAGCGGAATGCCAGTGCCATACACGCAGCTGTACCTAGCTCATTAAGCAGGCGAACACTCGTGTCCCATACACCGCACGACCCCGAGTGTCTCTGTAAATAATTGCATAGATGGAATATCTAGTAAGACACAGCTCTGTCCTTTATAACCTCTTTTATAGAGCAGAGAGTCAAAAACAAAGCTTAACACATTGCAAGGCCATTGCCAAGGTCATTCATAAAGACATCTTTCTCCATGATGGTAACTGTTACACTTTTATATAACTGGGCTGCAAATGAACCAAACCCACCCAAACTAACTTGACATAAACACATAACATCTCTAATACAAAAGAAATCGACTGCCTTGCTTAATTAACATAAAAAGTAAACTTTAAAGAAATACCCATAATGCACCAGGCTGTTAGCGCTGACTGCCAGGTCATTACATAATAAAACATTTTTCTTGGCCTCTGTTTCAGCTAGCAGGACCTCTATTTCACATTCGCTGAAGTTTTTTTTTTTTTTTTTTAGTTTTTCCCGCGCTTTCGCCATTGTCTTTCTGAAGCGCTGCAGGTAAGGGGCTATTTAATATTGATTTGTATATTCAAAGAGGCGTAATTCTGGGAGGAGTTGTGGTGGGGCAGTAGGCGTGTGCACATGTATTCATTTCCATGCTGAGTGGGATTTATGTAGCGGAAGAATGTGTAAGTTTCCTGCATCTGGATTTTTCTGTGCGTAAGCACATTTCAGCTTTTGTGCTTACGTAATGTTATAGTATGAATTCTACGCATGGCGTTATGCATGAGGCCCTAGTTCCTCAGAAATTAACGTGACATGTGTGCAAGTTGCAGTACCAGCAAAAAGTCGGGGGGCACAGTGTGCTAAAAGTTGGAACGTGATGTCAGAATCTCTGTTTACTATCTATGCGGAGCCTACGGGATCGATCTGCGTGCTTCGATGTTTGATGAATTGTTCGATGTGGTGAAGCAAAATGCCGACATACAGATGCTTTCATGGTGCTTTTATATTCAAGTGTCACATATTCACCATCATAATGACACAATACATTTTAAAAGTCTCACATGCCATCTTTTGTGCCGTCTTTTTTTTGCAACTTCACAACAGCAACATAATGCACAGTGTTGTATTTGAGCCACAGAGTAAAAAATTAAGGACATGGTGAAAACATGTATTTTGTGATTAAAGTGAAAATTTCAGCTTTAATCTTGAAATGTCCACTTTAACCTCGTAGTTTACTTTATTATTAAAGCAGACCGTTGCAAATGTCATTCCAGTTTTTAATTGCTACGAGCATCTTGGACCTGACTGCAGCGGCAAGCAGCAATAGATCACCACACAGAACACATTAAATGTATGATATTCCAACTCTCTGCAAATTTAGAATCTTTAGATTTATACTTGATATCATGTTCATGATGAAATGCAATAAAGTATGTATGTTACATTTTACAGATAAATTGTTAATTTTGTTTAAATAACGAATACTTTTAATAATTACACACATGGGGGTGACACAGTGGCGGAGCAGTAGCACTGCTGTCTCTCAGGGAGTCATGTCGCTGGTATTCCCTGCTTGGAGTTTACATGTTTTCTTGCTGGGTTTCCACACTGTGCTCCGGTTTCCTTCCAAAGACATGCAGATTTGGGGATTTGGTGCCGCTAAAATGATTCCAGTGAATGTGTGTGCTTGTATTCACCTTGCCATAACCCATACAGGGATTGTTTCTGCCTCGTGCCCAGTGCTTGCTGCAATGGACACATCCCTGGATTGATGGATTTAATTATTAAACATCCTTTTCAGAGATGTTGCGGTAAGGTGTCATCTGAATTTAATGGGTGTTCCAGGCAATTCACAACACAGAGAAGCCGAACCTGTTCTCACCGTGATAATATTTCGCAGCGCCACCTGGTGGATTCCTCCAGATTTACGTAAAGTACTCACGCAAGTATAAACAGTAAAGCGTTAGCGTAGCGTAGCGTCCGCTGAGGCATGCGTCGCGTGAAGTATAACATTTAAATAAAAAGTGTGTCCCATAATACACCATACATCACAAAAGTGTCATGCTTAAAGTCACAAGTACTCAATCTTTCTTGCCTTTTTTCCCCAGTTATTCAGTTTGGCCAAAGGGTAACTCTAAGAAGAGTCCTGAGTGTTCCAAACTTCTTCAGTTTCATGCTTATTGAGGCCTCTGTGCACTTTGGAACACTGAAAGCTTTAGAAATGGTTTTATATCCTTGTCTTGATCTACGCTTCACCATAATTTGCAGAAGTATGCAGAGCACTCCTTGGATTTCATGCTTTGGTTTCTTGCCTGGCATGTAGTGTGTATTCTGGGAAGTTATATGCACAGGTATGTCCCTTTCTAAACAATGTCCAATCAATTCAGTTTGCAACAAGTTGACTCACGTTCTAGACACATCTCAAGGACAACTAAAGTAAACAGGATGCATCTAACCATAATTTGGTGTGCCACAGCAGTGGGCCAGAATGCTTTTATGCATAAGAGATTTTAGGTTTTGATTTTTAATTAATTTAACTTTGTCATTATGGGTTATTAAGTATAGATTGATGGGCAGAAATGGCACATTTATCCAATTAAAATTAAAACTACAACAAAGCATGCAGAAAGTGAAGGGGTTCTGAATAGTTTCTGAATCCATAGTATATTTCTAAATGTCTGCATGGATGTACCTTTTTCAATATCAAAGCATGGAATTCAACTGTATATAATATTTTTTCAAGTGTTCTGCACAATTATCTTAAATGTCAACATTATAACAACATTTTGCAGGCTTCTAAACCAATTCAAAAAATAATACCATAAATATCAATTCTGTTAGTTTTCACACTTATTTAGAGTAGATTTTCAAAATATTGTGTAAGGTCTCCAAGGTGCTGCTTTCAGCTACACTACTTAGAAACCTAATTACTTGTTTCATGTATTTATAGTTCTCTGCTAAAAGAGTACTGCATAATAGTTGTGAAAATGCACCTTTAACCTTCTTCCTTCTTTGCCCTCTATTTTTGTTGTAGAATTCATTTTAAAGAAAAACCTGACCATTAGACATGTTATCAGTCACATCGTCATGTTACCATTTCATTTCCATTTTTCCATTTTCTAAAAAATTTTTAGATTCAGAACCTTCCTGTAAACATTTTTTCATTTTTGTCATTAAGGGCTATTAAGTGTAGATTGATGCACAAAAATGGCAAATGTATCCATTTAAAATTAAATCTACAGCGCAAAAAAAAATGTAGAAAGTAATGGAGTTTGAATACTTCTGAATCCACTCTAGATATAATCATTCGGCCAATCAATGAGAACAGAAAATGTTAAATGTTGTGGGACAAGTTGGGTACCCTGTTTAATTTGAAGGAGTGAAAATTAGACAAAAGGTTTAAAAGAAATGGACGCCTCACATCCTGAGTGCGTTCCATCAGGAAATATGCTACTCTATCAAAGAGTTCCATTCAATTAGCAAGCATGGTCTGATTGGTCTGTTTAAACAGCTCTCGAGTCAGAAGACGTGGAATCTCCAAGGTTATACTGGAAGTGACATTATGGCTCGTACTAGGATTCATCTTCTGGGGCCTCATGTATAAACGGTGCGAATGCACAGAAATGTTGCGTGCGAACGTTTCCACGTTCAAATCGCATTGTATAAAACCTAAACTTTACATAAAGTGACACACATTTCCATGGTACCTCATACCCTGTCATACGCAAGTTCTCCGCTCGGTTTTGCAGACTGGCAGCACCAGCGTCAACACAATGCTACTGTTCCTGTGTGGTTTAACTTTCTTTGTAAGATCCACATCCCTGATGCGGCTTTATAAATACACTGAAATTAACGCATATTGTTTATTAGTTTAATGCATCTGATTGTAATTAACCTGTAACAATATAATGATCCACAGAATAGTCAAACTATTCTAAATACCATAGCTGCTTTAGCGTTGTTACTCTCACCTTCTTTTTTTTCTTTCAGCTGCTCCCATTAGAGGTTACCACAACAGATCATCTTTTCCATATTACTCTCACTGCACCACTTGGAGCAGCTGATCGGAAAGAGAATTATCGGTATACAGCATGAACCACATGTTAACTCAGCCATGCTTCCTATTTGAACTGCTTCTCACACGGCAAATGCTTCAAAACCTTTACTGTACGGACCTTGCGGTTCAGAAACAGTTTTATCCCAAGAGCTCTAAACGCAATCAATCAGTCCATCAACCACTCCTTGTAGAACTGTTTGTACTTAAAAGTACAATTACCTCACTGTAAACTTGCGATATAGTTATAATATTGCACAACCTGAGCCACTTTATAAAGCATGTATTTACATATGATGGCGATATCATTTTTAAGATGAAATGCAGCCAAATATGTTTATTATATTAATACAGATAAAACTTTAACTTTATTTAAATAATCTATATTGTTAATAATTAAAGGACACGGTGTCACTACGCTAGCAAGGATCTGGCGCTCCGTTCACAGATTGTTCCTGCCTCGCACTGGCATGAAGGATAGAATAATTAAACATGTACTACAAAGATATTTCAATGTTCCTTAAAAGTTTTGAAGAATCGGCGTTATAAGCTTACAGATGGCTTAACGTCTATTACAGAGCTGGTTGTGTGGCGATTGGGTATTTGGAGAAAGAAAAGGAAGGACAGGAATTGGAGTTTAGTACGTTTGAAATAGACAGCACTGATGCAATAAATTATTTTATCGAAGGTCACGCACAATCACTGCGCCACCGTGTTCCCAAGTTTAATAACATGCTTTAACTCCTATCATCATGAAAATGATATCACGTATACATCTCAGTATTTTAGTTATTCAGAGAGCTATGAATGTATGGATTCTGTGTCCTGTCGGAGGTAGAGAGAGCCGGTTTAAGAAGCACATAGTGATTCACACACATAGAGCACATAGAAGATCAAATACAAAACAAAGCATTTAATGTAATACTTTAGTTACGATGGGATTTGAGAAGCTAGTAAATGAAATAATTTTAAGATTAAGTTTATGATGTTCTACTTTAATGACAAAATAAACTACGTTAAAGTGGAAATTTCGAGATTAAAGTTGACATTTCGTGCTTTTTCCCCATTGTGTGCCTATTTTTCTTTCTCTGTACCCTAATAAGCTTTCATATGACACTCAGATGGTGGGCTACGACTCGTCTTTTCACAGCAACTTTGATATACAACTTCTTTTTTATTTCGGGCACTGTACAACTTTGTGAACTTGAGCTTTCGAGTTTCTCTGACACGCTATGTCACTTGATCAGCTTCCTTTTCTTGTTTGTCAGGCGGAATGGTGGCTCTGAGGCTAGGAATCTGCACTGGCAATCGGAAAGTTGCCGGTTCAAATCCTGTAAATGCTAAAAAATGTGACTCTGCTCTGTTGGGCCCTTGAGCAAGGCCCTTAACCTGCAATTGCTGAGCATTTCGAGTAGTGAGAAAAGCGCTATATAAATGCAAAGAATTATTATTTATACCACTGTTTAAAACATCAAATAGTACATTTTTCCTTGCCTTCACTTGGTACTCGCTGAAATTGTTTTATTTTTTCTTGTGGTTTTGCAATTGTCTTTTCACAGAACTTTGAGCTTAAGGGCTATTAATATTGATTTACATATTCAAAGAAGCGTAATTCTGGGAGGAGTTGGGGTGGGACAGCAGGCGCGTGCATGTGCGTTACTTTTCACGCTGATTGGGATTTATGTAGCAGAAGAACATGGAAGTTTGCATACACACAGATTCCTACACACTCCCGCTTTTGTGCTTACATCATGTTATAGTGTGAGTTCTATGCACGGTGTTATACATGAGGCCCCTGGTCTGTAAGGAAAAGAATAATGGTGGTTAGTGATTGCTTTTGCACTGTTACTGTTGTTGGTTGTCTTACCTTGAGAAAGCCATCCAGATGTTTCCTAAACATATATATATATATATATATATATATATATATATATATATATATATATATATATATATATATATATATATACAGTGTATATATACACACACTGATTAGTTGTTTTACCAGTAATGAAAGTTAATTATTTAGGCAATCATAGTGAAGAAAGCAAATGGAACATTGTGATTAATACTTGTGATAAAAAGTTTTTTTTATTACATGAACAATCCAAATTTGTACTTAATTTAATAAATTGTTAAAACCAAAAAGTTAGTAATGTCTGGGTGAAAGGGCAAAACAGCTGTCTCCTAATGCTTTGGGGATTCTGGACATAGCACTTGTGCCATTTGCCATTTATTCTGCTACTATGTTTTCTCTGTTTAGGGCAATACATTGGTCTTTTTGATTCATTTGTATATTGGTGACCATGCTTTAAAACACTGATGATATCATTGGTCACACCATTAATGGTATATTGCTGTGCTTCAGGCTTTAGTGATAGAAACATCAACTCATTGAATGTTTGGGTAACAGGAGTTTTGTATAAATACCTCGTTGTGCTCAGCATTCTGAATATTAGAAATCCTTCTGCCATATGATGGCATTTTTTGCACAGGTTGGTATATTTTGTGTCACTTGTTTTTACAGTTTTGATTTTTTTCCTTTCAATTTTGCCTGAGTATTTGGCATATGGGGTCAGGTCAATTGGGCATGGTCACTTGCTTTTGGGAGACTATTAAAGGAGAACCGGATGCATGTCATCCATTTAACATTCCAATACTTAAATATTCTTTTAAAGAGAATGTCTGTCTCTGTTTTTGTACATTATTTGTATGTTTTAAGTATGTATGTTAGGCTATTTATTTTTCTTTGTTTTTAGCACTGTAATGTGTTAATGCTTATATAGGAGCTAGTTAAGTAGGCTGGTGCTTACAATTAAGTTTTGAATAAATTTAGAATTTTCTTGTGAATTCTACATTGTACTATTAATAACTTTTTGCTTTCCTAGCAAGCAATAAAGACTTATTAGGGTTTCAAACCTCCATTTTTTTCCCTTATCGTTCACAGAATTTAGGTGACAAAGCAGAATGTTTATTCCATATTTTTATGTGTCAGATAGTGGTGACAGTGGAAACTTGAATTGAAGGAGGAGATGGTACAGTTCAAAAATGATGAAATAAAAGAAAATAGACAGTTTTGCTTCTATTTTCTTCCTTTTATAACAGTTCAAAACTAAATATTTTAATTTGGTTTAGAGAAAATCATAGATGATAAATAAAAATAGTTCTTAGCCAGAGATGATTAAGCAGCTTATTCCCAGTTAAAAAAGACTTTTTTTTTTCAGGAAGAAGCCTAGAGATCCTTAAGGACAGATCATATTAGGAATCTGGGAAACTGCTGTTGCTGCAGTGACACTACTGGCTTCTTCCCTAGTATAGACCTTTGGTTTCTGTCACAGTGGCCAATGTTCTCTCCAGGGCCTGTAGTGTCCCTCAACAGTCTGCTGATCTGCTTTTGCAGCATCTGCCTTATTCCTGTCCAGCCAGCTGACCAGCCTGGCAGCAGCCTATACTTTATTATCCTCTCCAGCCAACTGACTTATTTGTGTCCTGCTGGCCATACCATGGATGTCAGCAGCTGTCTGTTCTGTCCAAGTTTGTTTGCAGCTAAATTAAAAATAATAGTATAACCTATTTATTATTTCTGGATTGACACTGTATAAAAACACAACCTGCAACAAAGCAGACTGCAAGATTAACTTATAAGTGCAATTAAAAGAAGAAACTGGTTGGGATAAAAACGTGCAGCCACACTGGGCCTCCAGGACTGAACTCAAAAACCACTGCTCTGACACAGAGTTCAAAACAGGACCTTTCAATTGGATGATCTGACATATTAAATGAAGTCTGTAGTAGATGAAATACACTATTCCTCAATAAGTGAAACTAATTCATGTTACAATTATACACTACACATATCTCTTTTTCTCCAAGATGCATTCAGGTCTACACACTACTTGTGAGAGATGTCCTAGGCAACAGCTTCACTGTGTCACATTTTAAGTCTGCTGCTTAGATCTTACTGGAGCAAAATTTTGATCACACTATGTAGGGATTATGCTATTCCTTTATCCTTTAAATTCTCTTCTGCTTCTTCTTCCTCATATTTTCCTATTTCTGTGTGGAGTCAGTGTGCTTTATCACTCTTCTCCATACAAAACAGTCCTGCACCTCCTTGACAATCTTTTTGTTTCAGATCTTCTTTTACGTTATCCATCCACCTCCCCTTTGGCCTACTTCACCTTTTCTTCCCCCATACTTCCATTCCCATCAGTTTTTTGCTCACAAATTCATTGTTACTGCTCACCACATGCCCGTACCACTCCAACATACTTTCCTGTACTTTCTTAGATATCTCTCCCTCTTTTGTTGTACTTCTGATTATCTCATTTCTTATTCTGTCCTTTTTTCGTAACTCCACAAATTCATCTGAACATTATCATTTGAGAAACATTTAACCTCTTCTCCTGCATTCCCTTTTACTGCCCGTGTCTCAGCTCCATTCTGGTCTTGCCACTGTCTTAAAAAACTTACCTTTAATCCTCACCTTAATTCTTTGATCACACAATAGTCCAGATACTTTCTTCCAATTTTTCCATCCTCCCTGTAGCCTATGGGTTATCTTTCTGTCTAGGTTTCCATCTCCGGCTACCACTGATCCTAGATATTTAAATTTACTCACTCTTCTCAATGGATCTCCCTGCAGGCTAACTTATGAATCCTGATCATTATTAAACCTCATATATTCTGTCTAATTCCTATTTATCTTCATAATCTTTTTTTCCAAAGCTCTTTTCCATTCTTCCATCTTTCTCCACTACCTTTCTGGTGCTACACAACACAATGTCATCAGCAAAAACCATGCACTAGGTGGATTAGTCATTTATCCCATGAGTTAACAAATCCATAACCAGATCATCCTTTAAACTGTCTGTTTTGGTTAATACCCAGTGAAACATTATTGCTTAATTGATAATATGGTGTAATTTATGCAATATTACAAAAATGCCAACTTCTGTTAATGAACTGGAATAGTTCTAAGACATTTAAACAATAAGAAAAATAAGTAGTATGGTACTTAAAATTAGAAAAAATGAAATAAAATTAACTTATAAGGAACAGTTCAAACCTTATTTTAGAATTTGCCAGGCATTTATCAATATTGTCCTCATTTTATTCACAATGTTGAACTATTACCAACATAAATATTTCAGTATATTTAAATGATTATTTTGTGTTAAATCTATATCTTTCTCCAATCTCTAGGGTGATAGAGGGATTATATGATTTGATTTGAATAAGATATATTACTGTATATCTTGCTGATATGTAATTTCCTCAGTGTAACGTTATCCTTCAAATCAATTTAATTAAAAAAAAAAAAAAAAGACTGCAGCTAATTAAACTGGGGACTGGCTGGCTGAGCAGTTACTGTTTATCTGAGGGCTACCAGACTATGCCGACACAATGTAGACTGTACATGAATTCAGAAAAAACAGCAACCGTTTATGGACAATGATCCACTTTAATAAAAGAACAAGAGTACGTCTGTCTGTCTGTGTCCGTCGGGTTGCTATGCCGCTGTCATTCCAAAAGATGGTGCATCACAAGCATTTTAGTAATAAAATGCATTGAATTTGTCATTCCAATAGATGGCGCATCATAACATTAACACTGCTTTTACAAATTCCAAACCAAACAGGGATATAGTCAAATGTTATTGCTAAGGTCTGCATTGATTACTTACCCATCTTAGATTAGTGGCACAGCTTGATTCTAATAAATGTGTATGTCTGGAGTTGTAATTTTAAGAAGACAGGGAACTTTATAAGGAGTTTAAAAATTTTGAGACATTTTCAAAACAGATCAAACCTATTTAGCAAGTAGTATAAATAATCAGTAATACATTTGTCAATATGTTAGTTTCACTGTGCAAACTGATATTTTACTATATTTACAGATTTACATGATGATTTTGTGGGATATTTTAACTCTTTTGAGACCCTCCCTAATGGTGCTGCACGCTGAAAAGCAATTGACACATACATCAATGTCAATGTCAATTGATTTATATAGCACATTTAAAACAACATAGTAATGCTGCGGCCAAAGTGCTTTACAATAATAGAATAAAAGACCTCAACGGTTGCTGGTCTGTTTCAGAGGCAACCACAGGTTCACTGCACCACCGAGGCAATTACAAGTTCAAAGCCTCCCTAGTCTGTCGCCTAATGGGTGATACAGGGAACATTATAACCTGGCCACTGACCTGGGGCCTCATGTATAACGGCGTGCGTAGAACTCGCACTATAACATGGCGTAAGCACAAAAGCCGAAATGTGCTTACGCACAGAAAAATTCAGATGCAGGAATCTGTGCGTACTCCAACTTCCACGTTCTTCCGTTACATAAATCCCGATCAGAGTGAAAACTAACGCTCGTGCATGCGCATTATGTAACGCCCCAAATCCTCCCAGAATTACGCCTATTTGAATATGCAAATCAAATAAATCGCCCTTAAGCGCAGCCTTCTGTGAAAAGACAATGGGAAAAGCACGGGGAAAATATAAGAATTTCAGTGAATACCAAGTGGAGGCAAAGGAAAAACATACTATTTGTTCAAATAAACCGTGGTATAATCAACAAAATGAAGTTGATCGAGTGACATAGCGTGTTGGAGAAACTTGAAGGCTCACATTCACAAAATCGCACAGTGCCGGAAATAAAAAAGAAGTCACATATCAAAGTTGCTGTGAAAAGAAGAGTTGTAAGCCCACTGTCTGAGTGTCATATGAAAGTTTATTAGGGTACAGAGAAAAAGCACGGTGGGGAAAAAGCACGAAATGTCAACTTCAATCTCGACATTTCCACTTTAATCACGTAGTTTATTTTGTCATTTAGTAGAACATTATAAACTTCATCTTAAAATCGTTTAATTAACCAGTTTCTCAAATCACATCATAATTAAAGTAGCACGTTAAATGCTTTGTTTTGTATTTGATCTTCTATTCGTATGTGCTCTATGTGTGTGAATCACTACTTGCTTCTTAAACCGGCTCTCTTCCTCCAACTGGACACAGAGTCCATTACATTCGTGATATTACAGCTCTCTGAATAACTAAAATACTGAGATGTATACGTGATGTCATTTTCATGATGATAGGAGTTAAAGCACGTTATTAAACATGGGTTTCACTTCGATGAAATAATTTATTATCGAAATTTGTCGCTGCGTTTTTAGCTGTGTTGTTATTTTCTCTTTCTGTGTTATATTCAGTATATATTGGCGTAGCCGTCACTGCAGTCAGTGCTTTTCTTTCCCCAAGTAACGATCGCCATACAATCAGCTCTGTAATAGGCGTTAAGTCATCTGTAAGCTTAAGCGCAGATTCTTCAAAACGTTTAAAGAACATTGAAATATGTTCGTAGTACATGTTTAATTATTCTATCCTTCACGACACTCCCAGTGAAGAATATAGATTATTTAAATGAAGTTAAAGTTTTATGTGTATAATTTAACAAACATATTTTGCTGCATTTCACCTTAAAAATGATATAGTCATCATATGTAAATACGCGCTTTATAAAGTGGCCCAGGTTGTGAGATATTATAACTGTAGTGCAAGTTTACAGTGGGGTGATTGTACTTATAAGTACAGACAGTTCTACAAGGAGCAATTGATTAAGTGCATTTAAAGTTCTTGGGATGAAACTGTTTCTGAACCGCGAGGTCCGTACAGGAAAGGCTTTAAAACGTTTTGCAGTGGCTGAGACAGCGTGTGCTTAATGCCGTATACTGATAATTCTCTTTCCGATCAGCTGCTGCTGTGATTCACACTCAGATACAGTGATATAAATACTCTGAGTCGTGCAGTGAGAGTAATATGGAAAAAGATGATCCGCTGTGGCAACTCCTAACGGGAGGAGCTGAAAGAAGAAGAAGAAGAAGAAGGAGATGTGAGAGTAACAAAGTTATGGTATTTGGAATACTATGGCTGTTCCCTGAACCATTATATTGTTACGAGTTAATTACAATCAGATGCATTACACTAATAAACAATATGCGGTTAGTTTCTGTGTATTTATAAAGCCGCGTCATGAAAATAATGAGTAATCACACAAGAACAGTACCATTGCTTTGACGCTGGGTGCGCCAGTTTGCAAAACCGAGCAGAGAACTGCGTCACGACAAGGCATGAGGTACCGTGGAAAAGTGCGTGGCTTTACGCCAAGTGTAGGTTTTATACATCGCGATTTGAACGTGGAAAAGTTCTTACGCAACATTTCTGTGCGTACGCACCGTTTATACATGAGGCCCCTGGGCCCGTCCCTGCTCGTTTGCTGTGTCTGTGTGTATTAAAGTGGTAGCTTCCATTTGAATAAATAACCTGACTGTTCCTGTTTTGATGGAAATAAAGTTGGTCTTCTCGAAGCCTTTGGACTCCGCATCTTCTCTCGGGTGCAGGACAGTGACTCACACGTCACAACTTGTTTTACTTTTATTTACACATATAAAACAGTTTACTTTTAGAGGCCATATCAGATGATATAACACGATTTTCTTAAGCTTTAAGATGGAGTTTAAGGTGGAGTATAATTTGCAAGTGTAAAAACCAAGCTGAAGGTACAGTAAAAAATGTTTCTATACAACCAAGAACTGTCAAGAATTTTCCAGGCACGGACAAAAGCAGCAACGTTTTGGGGTAATTTGTTTAATCAACTCATTGCTACATCTGACTGCAATTCAGAACACTATTCAGTGTCTATAGGTGTTTTCTGTGAATGTGTCACTGAAGAGCTAAGGATATGTAAAAGAAAACATATTTCCCAATGTTTTTGCTTCAGTGTTGGATCAAAAATTATAGCTGTGATAATAATAATATGTATCTTGTCTTTAGCAATATATGTTAAAAAGTGATCTTTTCAAGTATTTTGTGCCATTATCTGTTTTAAGGAGTGGGTGCATGGACTGTTGTGGAAAGTATGACAAAAAATAGTTAAGAATTATGTGCTCCTTGTCAAAGACAGACAATTGTTAGACAAAGAAATAATACAATATTTTAACACAACTTACTATACTTAGAGTACACTTCAAGGCATACTCGTAATTCGAGTTGAGCTTCAGATTGGCACTGTCATTTACACCTTTCCCTCTTTAGCATCAGATCTAATAACACTGACATCACCCCAGCTTCCACCAGAAGTCTTACCTCTTTTGTTCTAAGGTGATTTGAGACCTGACCCTACCAAAAGTCAGCCGTCATTGACTACTACTAACATAACATCCTCCATAAGACACTGCTGAAAGACCATTGCACTGGCCATAACACTTAAACAAATGTCAGAGACAATATTAGAAAAAGTATGTACAAAGTAGTATTGATGGTCAAATGTTATTTTTCTACCAAATGTATACTAATCAAATAAGGTCTGCTCTAAAGCTTCATCTATTCAGACAATATTACTAACAGAGGTCAATATGAAAGCATACTATTTACACTGTAAATATGACATTAGTTACAAACATTTTAGTTTTGCCGTAAGAAAAGCTATACCTACATTAAAAGCTTTTATAGTCAAAACAAAACAGGCATACTCTTGAAGTCCACGGCTTCCAAATAATGATTCTAAAAAGTTACTCAAATTATGTATTACAAAATTAAAGATATGTTATACTTTTCCAGGTTTATTTTGGTGTCTTCACAAATATTGATATGATAATAGATTGTTGTTATTTACAATTAAATTGTGATCTACATAAACATCTGTTTAAAATAACTAATACCTCTCTCTCTACATAAAATACGTGATGTGGTTGCACTGAGACTGAAGCATCTACTCAGGGGTACATCAGACTGTATATAAACAAAAACAGACAAGCTTAGGTAAAAAGCTGCCCAAGGGAAAGGATGGAAGAAACAGCTTCTCCTCTGGGAAAAGTAACAGATTTATCACTATATCATTTCCCCAAAAGGGTGTTAAACAAGACAATCACAAACATAAGCATGTTAACAGTCTATGACTAGCTGCAATAGCTAGAAAAATTACTTTTCTGAAATACAGTAGCCAGCTTGCAGCACTGTCATCATTACTAAACAGTGTTCTTTGCCCACTTCATTTCCCATGAAAGGCAAAACATTATATACAGTAGCTAAAAGTACCATCCATCCATCCATCCCTCCATTATCCAACCTGCTATATCCTAACTACAGGGTCACAGGGGTCTGCTGGAGCCAATCTCAGCCAACACAGGGCGCAAGGCAGGAAACAAACCCTGGGCAGGGCACCAGCCCACAGCAGTAAAAGTACCATGTTTCTGCAATATGGTAAATTCTGAACTACCATATTCTGTTTCAAACATTATTTTGTAATAATTTCAATGTGATTGTTCATGCCTTACACAAGATGCTTGCTGCGCCATGCGCGACCTTCAATTAAATAATTTATTGCAGCAGTACTATCTCTTTCAAACATACTAACCCCCAATTCCTGTCCTTACTTTTCTTTCTCCAAATACCCAATCGCCACACAATCAGCTCTGTAATATTCGTTAAGCCATCTATAAGCTTAGAACGCCGATTCTTCAAAACTTTTAAGAAACATCTTCATAGTACGTGTTTAATTATTCTATCCCTCCAGTGTCACGCCAGTCCCAGCAAGCATACAGTGCAAGGCAGGAACAATCTGTGAATGGAGCGCCAGATCCTTGCTAGCGCAGCGACACCGTGTCCTCACATGTTTAATTATTAACAATATAGATTATTTAAATGAAGTTAAAGTTTTATCTGTATAATATAATAAACATTTTCCTGCATTTCATCTTAAAAATGATATTGTCATCATATGTAAATACGCGCTTTATAAAGTGGCTCAGGTTGTGCAATATTATAACTGTATCGCAAGTTTACAGTGAGTTGATTGTACTAATAAGTACAAGCAGTTCTACAAGGAGCACTTGATGGACTGATTGAGTGCGTTTATAGTTCTTGGGATGAAACTGCTTCTGAACCACAAGGTCCATAAAGGAAAGGCTCTAAAGCATTTGCCGTGTCAGAGCAGTTCAAATAGGCAGCATGGCTGAGGCAGCGTGTGCTTGATGCTGTTGTGAACGCTGAAGTCGGAAAACAACGGAAGAATTTAAACCCAATTTAAGTAAAAATAATTTCTTTATTCTTAATTTTTGGTGAGTTAGAGAGCATGTGAAACTGCCTCCTCCCAACTCAGTCAACTAATTTGGATTTTGGCAGAATACCTAAAGTAAAAACGTTCTCTCTTTTATATCCTAGAAAAGAAAAAAACCTTAGCTGTTCATTTCGAGGTTATACATAGCTTAAGGTTAAATCTTAATTTATGACATACTGGAATGTCCTAAAACATAAAACAAACAGCCATTTGCATTCCTAAGGACTACACCCTTCTAATTATACACACTTAGAATAAATTAAAACATTCTTACAGTCCATTACATTAGTTATAAAAATCTTACATTCTTCACATAGTCTTCTGATAGTATCAGAGGTCAGCCTTTTCTCATAAAGGAATGCAAGCTAATAATGTTTTAATTTTTTTCTTTCTCACTGTATACCGATAATTCTCTTTCCAATCAGCTGCTCTGAGTGGTGCAGTGAGAGTAATATGGAAAAAGATGTTCCGCTGTGGCAACCCCTAACGGGAGCAGCTAAAAGAAGAAAAAGAAGGTGCAGTGAGAGTAACAATGCTAAAGCAGCTTTGTTATTTGGAATAGTTTGTCCATTCCGTGGACCATTATATTGTTACAGGTTAATTACAGTCAGATGTAGTACTAATAAACAATATGCGGTTAATTTCAGTGTACTTATAAAGCCGCGTCAGGGATGTGGATCTAAAAAAGAAAGGATATCCACACAGGAACAGTAGCACTGTTTTGACGCTGGGTGCCACCAGTCTGCAAAATCGAGCACATAACTTGCGTACACCAGGGTATGAGCTACGTTGGAAATTTGTGTGGCTTTACGCCAAGTTTAGGTTTTATATATCGCGAGTTTGAACATGGAAACAGGCTTACGCAACATTTTTGTGTGTATGAACCGTTGATACATGAGGCCTCTGGTCTGGAAACCAGCCTACAACACCCTAAAGGATTTTCAAACTGTGGAAAACAAGTTTCTCTGCCCTGATGAAGCCAAGATTAGCTGCACATCTGGTGTAAACCAGGCACTGTTCATCGCCTGTGCAATACCATTCCAACAGTGAAGTACTTTGGTGGCCGCATCATGCTGAGGTGTTGTTTTTCAACATCAGGTAATGAGAGACTTGTCAAGGTTGAGGGAAAGCTGAAAGGAGCAAAGTACATAGATATCCTTAGAGAAAACATTAATGAAAGCCTGCCATAGGGCTCTTTGGACCTCAGACTGGCCAAAAAGGTTCACCTTCCAACAGATCAATGACCCTATGAACAAAGTAAAGACAACTCTAGGAATGTCCTTGCATTGCCCAGCTAGAGCCCAAACCTGAACCAGAATCTAACATCTCTGGAGAAACCTGAAAATAGCTATCTACCGACAGTCTTCATTCAATGTGACATACTACTTGTCAGCAACCTGACAGAGCAGACAGAGCTTGAGAGGATTTGCAGAGAAGAACAGACGAAAATCCCCAAATCCAATTGTCCAAAGTTTGCTGTGTCAAACCCAAGAAGAGTCCAGCCTGTAATCATTGTCAAAGGTGTTTCAGCTAAGTATTGAATAAAGGGTCTGAATAGGGTCAATGTGAAATTTCAGTGTTTTTTTTTAATAAATTTGCAAAACGTTCTTCATGTGGGGGAAAATGAGTTGAAATGGTTTTAGCATAAGGTTGCAACAATAAAAAAGTAAAGGAGTCTAACAGGAGTGGATATAAAGAATTGTAGAGGGTGGCAGGAAGATTTTTAAGAGGATTGCAACACAAAAACATTACTCTTTCAGATGCACATACTGTATGTGACATACAGTCTAAATACTTTCTGAATGAACTGTACAGATTTACCATCCGAAAAGAAGCCTTTGAACAATATAATTATCTTACAGTTTTTCAGTGGGGTCTTTTGGTTATATGACCCTCTTTGGAAGAGTAAGAGGCATTTTTCTTAGGCACATGCCAGATGGGATATCTTTTGTCTATTAGTTTCAAAAGATTTATCTTAAATGTGACACTCTTTTATATAGTAATTACAGTGGTTGACTGTAAAAGTAGCTATACACACTTTTTCCTGATTATTACAATATTTAGAATGAGGGTCAGTGCTTACTAATTTTGTATACTTAATGTGCCTTTCACACTTTCTTCTGAACAATGCTATATTTGGCTAAGGCTTTCTTCCTATCAGTTTAGCCCATTATTTGATCATCTGCTTGACTAACTACATGCTTTAAACATCCTCTACCATTACTAAAAGTGGGACAATACAAATGCTATAATGTTCATATTGTTCCAGCTACCTGGAAAGACCCGTCTGTTGTAGCCTTGTAGTCTTTTTTATGTACAGTGTCACAAAAGCCACAAAGAGCCATAGCAAGTTTTGGGGCAGCCACCCATATATTTGGTTTCCTGGCTGCAAATTGTAGTTTAAATGATAGCACTGCTGTGCACCCAAACTGAGTCCAAAACAGAACTGAAGGAATAAGGAAAATGTGGAGGCTTTTAAAGGGGAAGACAGGAAGTGAGATCAAAGGGGTTGGGCTCATGAAGGTCTTCAGCCATTGGTGCAAGCCCGGACGGACATCACAGGGGCCGGAGCCGGCAAGGTCTCCTTCCATAGGCTCGGTCCCAGAAATGACGTCAAGAGGGCCAGGTGGAATCTCCTGTGAATGGTCTACAGGAAAGGGAGAAAAAGAGTCAGTGCACTCTGCCACATCCCGGTATGACTCTGAACTGCCCTTACTCAAGCCTTTTAGCTGCCTCCCATGTGCACGTGTGTGACAACAGGAATGAAGTACATTGCTGAGATGTATATATTAAAAGTAAACAGGTTCCTACGTAACAGTGTAGCTTTTTGTTCACTACATATTTTCAACTTTGGTTGCAGTTTGTTTCTTAAAGTGGCACTGATTGGATTGTTAAATGCTGATGACAAATCCGAATGATACATTTTATTCTACATTGGATTAAAGCTCTTTATAAGATGGTTGACAGAAATGAGATTGTCTTTAGAACTATACTTACTACCTATTTACACCTATTTGTTATTTATTATAAGCCAGTAAAGTATGTCTTATTATTAAAGGAGAATGAAATAATAATGTTAATCCTGAACTCTGCCTTATGGGCAATGTGAAAGTAAGCTAAACTACACTAGCAGGAATGGCAGAAGTGATGTATTATGCATCGCTGCAAACATGGCAGTTTGTTTATGTACTGTGTGCCTAGATAGGTCTTTGTATCTATGTCATTATGTGTTACGTTTTCAGTATATACTGCAGGTGTAATGAGTAGCTGAATGCTGGTGAAATATAACAATAATAATAGCTTACATTTATATACACACATCTACTTTGCTAAAACAATGTAAATATCTTCAAAAATGTCTGTGTTGCCTCCTTCCACCCAAGGATGTACTAATAAATTTCATTTTTATAATTACCACGAAGACCATTTCACTTCCTCTGAACACTTCTCTCATTATAAGAGATGTGCTTTCCAAGTATTCATGGCATGCTCTTAACAACAGTTGCCTCTTTAAATAGACTTCTTCTTATTTCCCTTTTGGCTGCACCCGCAAGGAGTCACCACAGCGGATCTTTTCCATATCCAACTCACTCTGCATCTTACTCTATTACACCCACCACCTGCATGTCCTCTTTCACCACATCCATAAACTCCTCTCAGGCCTTCCTCTTTTACTCTTACATGCCAGCTAAATCCTTATCATCCTATTCCCAATATAGGGTGGTCCAGATCTAATTATGCAATTTTCATTACGCTATAACTTATTAAGTTTATTACACAGAAAATCACCCGAAGAATCCCGGACCATCGAGAAGTGTGCGAAGTGAAGACATGAAGAATCGTATAAATCAAAGTCATCCAGACGATCTGGATCTGCATAATTAGATTTGGACCATCCTGTATACTGTATATAGCATCTCTCCTCTGCACATATCCAAACCAACGCAATCTCGCCTCTTTGACTTTGTCTCCAAACTGTCCAACCTGAGCTGACCCTCTAATGTACTAATTTCTAATCTTGTTCATCCTCGTCACACCCAATGCAAATCTTAGTATCTTTAACTCTGTCACCTCCAGTTCTGTCTCCTCTTTTTTGTTCAGTGCCCCCATCTCCAAACCATATAACATAGCTTGTCTCACTATCATCTTGTAAACCTTCTTTTACTCTTGTTGATATCTGTCTGTCACAAACCACTCCTGACACCTGACATTCTTCTGCACCCACTCCACCCTGCCTGCACTCTCTTCTTCACCTCTCTTCTACACTCCCTGTTACTTGTTACTGTTCATCCCAGATATTTAAACTCATCCACCTTCACCAGCTCTACTCCCTGCATCCTCACCACTCCTCTGCCCTCTCATTTACACACATGTATTCTGTCTTGTTTCTACTGACCTTCATTCCCTTCCCCCCCTAGAGCATATCTCCACCTCTCCAGGGTCTCCTCGACATGCTCTCTACTCTTGCTACAGATCACAATGTCATCAGCAAACATCATGTCTAATCTCATCTGTCAACCTGTTCATCACCTTTGCAAATAAGAAAGAGCTCAGAGCCAATCCCTGATATAATCCCACCTCCACCTTGAATGCATCTGTCACTTTTACTGCAGACCTCACCACTGTCACACTTACCTCGTATATATATCCTGTACAACTCTTACATACTTCTCTGCCACTCCCGACATCCACATACAATGCCACAACTCTTCTCTTGGCACCCTGTCATATGCTTTCCCCTGGTCCACAAAGACGTAATGCAACTCTTTCTGGCCTTCTCTATACTTCTCCATCAACACCCTCAGAGCAAACCTGATCTGTGGTGCTCTTCCCTGGCTTTAAACCATACTGCTGCTCGCTAATTATCACCTCCCTTCTTAACCTAGCTTTCACTACACTTTCCCATAATGACATAGTGTGGCTCATCAATTGTATCCCTCTGTAGTTACTACAGCTCTGCGTATCCCCTTTATTCTTAAAAATCATATACCAGTACCCTTCTTCTCCAATCCTCCAAGAATCTGTTAAACAATCTGGTTAAACACTTCAATGCCATCTCTTCTAAACACCTCCATCCTTCCACAGGTATGTCATCTGGACCAACGGCCTTTACATTTTTCATCCTCTTCATAGCTGTCCTTATTTCCTCCTTGCTAATCTGATTCACTAACGCCACATCAGCCAACCTTCTCACTCTCTCATTCTCTTTATTCATCAGCCTCTCAAAGTACTCTTTCCATCTGCTCAACACTCTCCTCACTTGTGAGTATGTTTCCATCTTTATCCTTTATCACCCTAACTTGTTACACATCTTTCCCAGCTCGGTCCCTCTGTCTAGCCAATCGGTACAGGTCCTTTTCTCCCACCTTAGTGTCCAACCTCTCATAGACTATCCCATTTCTACTTCACCAACCTCTTCCTCTATATACTCTCATGTACTTCCCAATTCCATTTCCTTTTCCTCCTTTCTCTTTCCAGATGTCACACCAAGCACCCTTCTTGGTATCATCCTTACTACTTCTGCTGTAGTTGTCCAGCTGCCTGGTAACAGTAGCCCAATTTCCACCTTGTTGGCTAACAGTACTGGTAGCGGCCATTGTTAACCAGGGCATTGACCGATCCAGTATTGTTCTATTGTTGTCTACAGATTGATCTGGGAAAATTTTACACCAGATGCCATTCCTGATGTAACCCTTCCCATTTATCCGGGCTTGGGGCCAGCATGAAGAAACACACTGGTTTGTGCATCCCCTGTGGCTGGGTTCTTTTCTTTAAACAGACACCATGCAGCCCATAGTTAAATGACAGAAGTATTCAAGGTGTTTTACAACAACAACAACATTTATTTATATAGCACATTTTCATACAAACAGTAGCTCAAAGTGCTTTACATATTAAAGAATAGATAAATGAAAGACATAATTATAAAAAATAAATCAACATTAACATCGAATAAGAGTAAGGTTCAATGGCCAGGGTGGACAGAAAAAACAAAAAAACTCCAGACGGCTGGAGAAAAAATAAAATCTGTAGGGATTCCAGACCATGATACCGCCCAGTCCCCTCTGGGCATTCTACCTAACATAAATGAAACAGTCCTCTTACTGTGTTTTCTTAATTAAAATAAAATATTTTAGTCTTTATTTTGCTGATCTTGTTTATTCTAAGGTTCCCCAAGGTCACTATGGTATAGTAACGTCCTAGCTGAATGGTTTTCTTTGATGTTAATGGAAAAAAATTGCCAAAGTATTTTTTACAGTGAATTTACTCTTTGCAGTGCTATGGCAAAACAAACATTTTTCCCAGCATCCCATGAAGCTTTGTGAGGTTAGCATGACATCACAGAGCTGTTATAGCCATGTGCAGAACTTTTGGGCATGTCTACTGTAACATTTGTTCCCAATTTGCTGCTCATAAGTGAAGTCATGATCCTGACAAATTTGATCCCCACATTCATTAAAAAAAAAAAAAACCTTGCAGTATTTTCATTTAATGAATATATTAGCTGACCATAATAAAAATGTTTTGAGTACTGGCACTGAATATATAACACTGATCCCAAGGTGCTTGCTCAGTCTCTGGCTGCCGTGCACCTCTACATAATTATGCATCGGATATTAAGGGCCAGTTTGCAAACTCTAGTGACTTTTTTGTCAAGCTATAAGTAAACTATACCTGTAGTTCAGTAGAGATACTGTCAATTTAGTAACTGTATGAGGTTTGTATCATTTTGTTGTCAAACAATCTTTTAAAAGCATAACTGATTAGTCAACAACATTCTTCTCAGGTATGAAGACCTAGTGAATCACTCTAAAAGTGTGAAAAACTTATGCTTATGCCACCCAAATTGTAAAGGCCAATATTCAGACTGTCAATTGAAAGATATGTTCCACCCACCCTATCCTCCAGACCTGTCCCACCATGATTACTACCCATTTTCCAATCTGTAGAGCTGCTATGGAGGAATGCCCTACATCAGGGGTGTTGAACTTCGGTCCTGGTGGGCCACAATGGCTACATGTTTTCATTCTAACCATTTTCTTAATTAGTAACCAGTTTTTGTTGTTAATTAACTTCTTTTGCCTTAGTTTTAATTAACTTGACTCAGGCCCCTTAGTTCTTTATTTTTCCATAATTAGCAGCCAAACAATAATGAAAACAAAACAAGCTGCCACATGACGAACTCACCTGTGCCCATCATACAATATCTGAAAATAAAGAAAGGTGATGGTCTCGGTAAGGTTGATCTATTAGGTCACCAAAACATTTTGACAGTGTTCTTAGAAAAAACAAAAAAATCAACAGTTTTGGAAATGTCTGCTGTGGCAGAATGAGAGCACCAACAAGCCATAGAATTAAATGATGGGTTTAATTAACAGCAAGAACAGAGTTCTCATTAAGAAACTGGTTGGAGTGAAATTGCTTGGAGTTTAAAGCCCCAATTTAACAGGTCATCTTTTGTCTCAATTCTCATCTCATTTCTGTTTGGCTGTCATTTACTGAAGAAAAGAATCAATTCCGAGGACTGAATCTTTAAAAACAGTGTTATTAAAACGAAGGGAAAGCTAGTCACTGATTAGGAAAAGGGTTGAATGAATGAAAACCTGCAGCTACTGCTGCCCTGTAGGCCTGGAGTTCAGCACCTCAAGTGGTTACACAAAAACAAAACATTTTATTTGTGTGTGACAGAAAAGCTCTCAGAGTATTATAAGTATGTTAGTGCTCAAAGTAGTTACATTGAAAAATACATTTTGTTTGATTTTAGTGTTGTTTCTTTTAGAAGGTCAGGTTTAAACCCTATATATTATGTTTAACTTCAGCCAGTTTGATAAGCTAATGTTTTTCTCAAATTCTCGCTTCAAGAATTTGGCATTTATATTGTCATTAACAATCTGCTTTATTGCATAAAATAATAACAGAATATTCATTCTTCTTTGGCATAAATAACAGTAGCCTCTTTTTCCTGCAAGGTATTAGTAAACATAATATGAGGGCTTTCACTTTTAACTTGGTGGTTAAGTTTCTAATGTTAATATTCCAAAAAGCAATAAAAACAAAAAACAGGAAATTCAGCATTCAGTTCCTGACATTTTAATATTGTTAAAGGCTTTGTTTATTAAAAATTAGCATATAATGCATTTTTATTAAGTGATGATGTAAACATAATGTTGAAAGTAGAAACTGCAAGACTCTTATGCTGTACTCTTCCAACTGGTTTGAATATGTTAATGTCTAAACCTGCTGTAAGCTTTAAATTATTCAGAAATTCATAAATTCCTATTATGCTAGCTTGCCCAAAGGTACATTGAGAAGAAAAAAGAAACACAGCTAAGCTCCTGTGAGCAATTTCATGTACTGAAGGCTAATGTGAAAAGACTTGAAACAATGAAGAGGCTATGTAGACCTAATATCTGTCAGCAAGTAGTTGCACAAAAAATTGACTTTGATAAAGTTGTTGAAAAAAAACACCTCTGGCCAGTAATAAAGCCAGTACTTCAATAAGCACAGAGGATTTAAAGAGGTGAGTGATTTAATTATACTATTTTAAGTAAGTCTTTTGAGTATTTCATACATTGTTGGAAATTGTATTCAAACCTCACAAATGTAAGGTCTTTACTGAGTCAAAGAAAGTTATAAAATTATTAGTTTTGCACACTTCAACAACATATTGTATAGTTTATACATATTTACCAAAATATAAACATTTAATCCCCAAAAAATATGTAAATCAATACAATGGCATGCTGCATATAAAACCCCATGCTTGTGATGATAACCAAAATCAACATGCATCATCTACTGTAATTTAAAGAAGAGAGAACTGATTGAAGTGACTCCATGGAATTGATTTTTTTTTATAATTTAGGAAAATCTTTTAAATGTATGCATGTCCATTCATATATCCACTTTTTAAACCCTCTTATTTGAGTTAGATAAAAGGCAGGAACCAGCCCTGGACTGTGTACCAACCCTTTGCTGCGCATGCTCACACATACATTTATTTAGAAAATGTTTTATAATTGGGAGTAGTTTAATATGGTGGACATAGTACACTGCAAAAAATGCATATACAAAAACTAGGGAAAAAAATCAATGGGAGTTGTTTTGTTTTTATTTAGAAAAAATATCTGCCAATGGGGTAAGAAAAACTTATTTGTAAGCTAAAAAATCGTAAATACAAATTTTTTGATTAGATTTTTTTAAGTCAATTTTTACAGTAAGGATAACGATTTAATAGCTCTTATCCTATAGGAAATGCTTAAGGACATTTTTTATGTTTATGGACATACTTCTAAGAGACCCTTGACAACTATGACCAAGTCCCTTTTGCAGCTTGGCTGACAACCACTAGATGTGGTGGATGTAACAAGATGCATGTTGAAAAGAGGAGACACAGGTGACACAAGATGTGTACATAATTGAAAATCTACAGATAGCATTCCTTGGTAGACCAGCTATCTACAACTTTAGAACTGATAGCACAGGTTCACAGTGTTAGTGTGGTAACTATAAAGAACAACTATCCAAAGTTATGTAGCAGCTTAAGAGTTTCAAGGAGGAGGTATGTTATGAAACTCAGACCGGATAAAGTGCCAAGGCCCCAAGGCAGATTTCCCTAGCCCTCATGTACAAAGCCAAAGAGGAATTCCAGAACATTGAGAATACTGGTGTAATTAGTAGAGTGGAGGAGCCAACTGAATGGTGGTCAGGAATACTGGTTGTTCCAAAAAGGAGACCTCTTGTCAGAACAAAACCTCCAGGTCTTGGGTTCAGACCTGGTTCCATCCTTTAAGATGCTGCAGGACTGCTTTGCCTCAGCCCCTGTGTTAGCTGTATATGACCCCAGCAAAGATACCAACATACCAGCTGATACCTCCTCCTTTAGAATGATAAGGTCTTTTTGCAATGGCATGGAAACTGATGGCATATGCTTCATGTGCTCTAACTTTAACTGCACAGGTAAAAGAGGAAGTAC
The DNA here is from genome assembly GCF_016835505.1 of Polypterus senegalus. Taxonomy (NCBI): domain Eukaryota; kingdom Metazoa; phylum Chordata; class Cladistia; order Polypteriformes; family Polypteridae; genus Polypterus; species Polypterus senegalus. Next base: position 51,504,564 of record NC_053161.1, read on the forward strand.
TAAGCCTGGCATGGGCTTGAGTGAGATTCTCTGACTTTCTGCAGTGAAAACATTTCCTTATGGAGCACAAACTATTTCTCAGTCTTTTCAGAGTGCAAGCATTGGATACTCTACCACTCATAATTCAAAGCTTCACAATGAGGCGTCATACTCAATAGTGAATTTTCCAGGGAAGAAAAGAAAGAACCTATACACTGCAGACACGCTGTCTTTCACATCTGTCAAAACAAAGCTTGATACTGAGCACACAAATACATAAGGTACCAGTATCTGTGCTGGTAGCCACTATCTCCTGGTGCATGATTGCTGTTATAATAAATAGTATAGGCCATATGAAACATTGAAGGTTCACCCAGTTACCAGTCATCACATACAGCGCCATCAGCAAGTTGTCTGTCAACACCTGTTTGTGTTGAAAGAAAATGAATCATGGGTTGACCAAAGCCACTGAGCCACAACATTTTTTTTATTTTTTTTATTTTTATTAATTTTATTACAATCCATACAAAGCAATCAAGATTTTACAAAAAAAGTGTTAAGAACAGATCGATCCCCACCCCTGAGAGAGAGCAAGCCAAATAACGTTAAATTTAAGGCTTGTAAACATACCTAAATTAAAAATTCTCTGTGCTTTATGAACTTATTTTAAAATATTACTGATTAGATCCTGCCATGTTTTGAAAAAAGTCTGTACAGATCCTCTAACTGAGTATTTGATTTTTCCAATTTCAAATAATATAACACATCAGTTTCCCACTGACTTAAAGAGGAGAGTTTGGATTCTTCCAGTTTATCAGAATAAGTCTGCGTGCCAACAGTGTAGTGAATGCAATCACAATTTGTTTGTCCTTCTCCACTTTAAACCCTCTGGAAGAACCCCAAACACAGCTGTTAATGGGTTAGGAGGGATTGTGAGTCCAAGGCTGTCTGACAGGTAATTAAAAATTTTTGTCCAGAATAATGTTAATTTGGTGCAGGCCCAGAACATGTGACCTAGTGAGGCTGGGACTTGGTTGCAACGTTCGCAGGTTGGATCATGCCCTGGAAACATTTTGGAGAGTTTTAGTCGAGACAGATGTGCTCGATATATAATTTTGAGTTGTATAATTGTATGCTTTGCGCATATGGAGCTTGAGTGAATTCTCTGCATTGCTACTTTCCACTCCTTTTCTGATATATTAATTGAGAGATCTTTTCCCAGTGTCCTCTTGGATCTTTGAAAGGAGGGATTGTAAAATGATTTTATATATTGTAGAGATGGAGTCTAACTCCTTGAAATTGAGCAATATTTTTCCAGCATGGATGAGGGTGCAAGATGAGGAAAATCTGGAAGGTTCTGTTTAACAAAGTTCCTGATTTGAAGATAGTGAAAGAAATGTGTAGCTGGAATGTTAAATTTGGAATGTAATTGTTCATAGGATGCAAAGACGTTGTCTATATAAAGATCTCTAAGCAAGTTAATTCCAAATTTTTCCAGATATTAAAACTGCATATGTTTGTGAAGGTTGAAAGAGGTGGTTCTCTTGCAGAGGTGCCACAGATAGAAGCTTCTCCGTCTTAAAATGCTTTCTACATTGGTTCCAGATTCTAAGTGAGTGGAGCACAATTGGGTTATTAGTGTATTGCCGATAGAGTGTGTTTATTGGAGCACAGAGCAAGGAATACAAAGAAGTACTGCAGGATTTTACTTCTATTGCGGTCCAAGCCTGTGTATGTTCTTCTATTTGTGTCCAGGTTCTTATGCCTGTATATTTGCTGCCCAGTAATAAAACTGGAAGTTAGGTAGAGCCATGCCACCTTCTGCCTTTTGTCTTTGTAGGGTCGCTCTTTTGATGCGTGGATGTTTTGAATTCCAAATAAATGAGGTTATTGTTGAATCTAATTGCTTAAAGAATGATTTATTAATGTATATTGGGATGTTTTGAAATAAAAAGGAGCTTAGGAAGAATATTCATCTTAACAGTGTTAATTCTTCCAGCTAGTGTGAGATGAAGGGTTGACCATCTATGCAAGTCTTGTTTAATTTTTTCCATGCAGACGTGAAATTTTGTTGATAAAGAGCTTTATGTTTACTTGTGATGTTTACCCGAGGTATTTAAACTGTTCTGCAATGATAAAAGGTAGGGTGTCTAATCTAATATTATATGCTTGAGAATTCACTGGAAAGAGTACACTTTTATTCAGATTAATTCTGAGACCAGAGATCTTTTGAAATTCTGTGAGTGCTGCTAAGACTGCAGGCACAGAATTTTCTGGGTCCGATATATACAGTACCATGTCATCTGCATATAATGAGATTTTCTGTTCCAGTCCTTCTCTGCTAATCCCCTTTATCTGATCAGTATTTCGACAATGTATTGCCAGTGGTTCAATGGCAATGCAAACAGCAGTGGTGACAAGGGCATCCTTGTCTAGTGCCACGTTCTAGTTTAAAGTAGTCTGAGCAAATGTTATTGATGCAAACTGAAGCTTCTGGGTTAGTATACAGTAATTTAATCCATGCACAAATGTTGGGCCAAACCCAAACTTCTCCAATGTAGTAAGAAGGTATTTCCATTCAATCATGTCGAATGCTTTTTCTGCATCCAATGATAATAATATTTCTGGGGTGTTTGATTTAGTTGGTGAGTATATTACATTAAACAGGCGTCGAAGATTTGAAGATAAGTGTCGGCCCCTAATAAATCCAGTTTGGTCTTGTGATATTACGAGGGAGCACTTTCTCCATCCTTCTAGCTATGATTTTAGAGAGTATTTTAACGTCGTTATTCAGAAGTGAAATTGGTCTGTATGATGCACATTGTAATAAGTCCTTATTTTGTTTTGGAAAGACAGTGATTAGTGCTTGGCGAAAGGTTTGTGGAAGAGATTGGTTACCTCTGGCTTCTGTAAATGTTGCTAATAGGAGGGAGCTAGCTGAGCGGAGAATTTCTTGTAAAACTCTGCAGGGTAGCCATCAGGGCCTGCTGCTTTTCCACCTTGGAGTGACTTTATAGCATCTAGTAATTCTGATAATGCCAGAGGTTTATCAAGTTCCTCCACACTAAAAGCGTCTATTTGTGGTATCTGTAATGTATCCAGAAATGCATTAGATTGTGTATTGTCTTCTTTAAACTCAGTAGTATATAGGGATTTATAGTAGTCTCTGAAAGTGTGCATTATATTTTTGTGTTCGATGATTTTATCTCCATTCGTGTTAGTAATTACCAAGATTGCATTGCATACTTCTTGCTTGTGAATTTGTTGAGCTAAAAGCTTATTAGCTTTCTCTCCATGTTCATAGTAATGATGTCTGGATTTGTAAATTAGTTGTTCAGTTTCTTTAGTTGTCAAGAGGTTTAATTCTGAATGTAGAGCCTGCCTCCTCCTATGTAGAGTCTCGCTTGGTAGTCTGGCATGTTCTTCATCTATTTTAGTAATTTGCTTTTTATCTCTGCTACTTTCTTGGCTTCGGATTTATTTCTGTGGGAAAGATATGAGATAATCTGTCCTCTTAAGAGTTTCCCAGAGAATCCTGCAGAGATCTCGGGGGATGTATTTGTCTCTAGAAAGAATTTGATTTGTTTGGATATAAATTCAGTACAATTCTCGTCAGCTAATAGAAGCGGGTTGAGGCCATCTGCGGGTGAGTGTATGGGGCTTAGTAATTTTAGCTCCAAGATCATAGGTGCATGGTCAGAAATAACAATAGCATCGTATTTGCAAGATTTAATCTTAGGCAAGAAGTTATTGTCTATAAAGAAGTAATCAATCCTTGAGTAGCAATGATGTACTGGTGAGTAGAAAGAATATGTTCTTGAATTTGGGTTTAAAAACCTCCAGGGATCTGATAAGTTGTGATCAGTTATAAACTTTGTAATTATCTTTGCAGTGTTAGATACTGTTCCCCCTGTGGAGGAAGTCCTATCTAAAAGTGGATTTAAAACACAATTAAAGTCCCCAGCCATTATAACTTTATGAGTGTTCAGATTGGGAATGGATGCAAATAAATTTTGTATAAATTCCTTATCATCAACATTAGGTGCATAAACATTTATCAAAATCATTTTACAGTTAGATAAGTCTCCCATGACCATTACATATCTCCCTTCAGGATCCAATACTACATCTGATGCTACAAATGGTACTGTTCTATGTATGAGAATTCCCACCCTCTAGTTTTCTTTGTAAAACTAGAATGGAACATTTGGCCAGTCCAGTCTTTTGCAGCGGAACTGATCCTTGCTTAGTAAGTGGGTTTCCTGTAAAAATACTATTTTAGCATTTAGACCTGTTAGGTGAGAGAGTACTTTCTTTCTCTTTAATTCGTGATTCAGGCCTTTAACATTCCAGCTTACGAAGTTAACTGTCCCATCATGGAGACACTGATTCTGAGTTTTTGATGTCATTTTATAGTCTTAACTGGGAGTGAGACATCTTTGGTCTTAATTTCCTATTTCCCCAGAGTTGTTGCCATGCAGCTTATTATTACGTTGGTAGTTATAATTATAAAGATTGAGAGGATAGATTAGGTATAGATCAAGCCTGCTCTCTTTCTCTCCCCTTAACCCCCACCCTCCCTTTTGCCTCCCCAAGTGAGGCTAAAACCCACTTCATAGTCCCAGTCCTCTGACATACCCAGAGACAGAGCGTCCAAAGCAAAACAAGCCCCAATGCAGCGGTTTCTTTAGGGTTAAAAGATAGAGATATCTGTTACCAATATAGTCTTAAAAAAAAAAAAAAAAATTTTGCACTTAAATATATATATATAGTCTTCAGCAATTTTAGTGCATTAAGATGATACACCCAGATAATAAACCCGGGATGGTGTTAAAATGTGTCCAGAATAAGCATAACAAGTCTTAATGCAGTAATAGCAATAACAATAAACCAAGGGTATGATATTGAACAGTCTCGTTTAGGGTAAGATAAAATAATTAGAAAAGAAAAAAAAAAAAGATAATTAAGCACAATAAAACATAAACAGATAGCCCTAGTAATACTAAGTAATAATGAGAATATATTGCTGATAAAACCCGTATTTTAAAACAAACAGATCAGACAGTAGATTATTAATCATTGCTATATCATTAACGCCATGACTCACTATTATGTATCAGAATAGTCCGGGATCAGCTTTCTTAATTCTTTTCTGCTTCTTCCTTGCTAGCGAAGACATAGAATTGACCCTGCCATTCCACTTTCAGTTTTGCGGATACAAGAGGCTGTATTTGACGCTGGCTTGCCGTAACCGCTGTTTAATGTTATAGAAGGCTGCGCGTTTAGTAGCTGTTGCTGGAGAGAAGTCAGGGAAGATACGAATGTGGTTATTTTCATATGTAATATCTTCCTTTTTCTGAGGAGTGCCATCACCTCTAGCTTAAATGATAATCGTTCAAAACGAACTATAAAAGATCTTGGTGGGTCTAACGGTGTTTGATCCGCGTACGCGGTAAGCCGCTGCTATCTCAGATTCTGCTTTAAAGTCCTCCCGATTATTTTAGAAAAAGTTCAGCTGTGAATTTCACAGGGTTTGAACTTTCTCGATTCTCAGGCAGACCTTCAATTCTGACATTATACCTTCTACTCCCATCTTCCAAAGCAGCCAGTCTGTCTCCGAGTTTTTTGCATTCGGAGCTGACATTAACTGCTTTTTCCTCGGCACTGGCAGCTGCCTTTTCGGCCATTTCAATCCGATACGTGAATGTCTCCTTGAGATCCTCCAATTGATCAGTAAGTGCTCAGTTTAACCGAGTTTTCCTGAATGCGCTCTTCAATTTTACCCAGCACCTGTCGAAGCTCAAGTTGCACCTCTTGACGCAGCCTTTCCATCGCCTGTTTCAAATCCTGTTTCAGTCTCTCATGTGCCTTTGCCGTTGCTTTCTCATTAGCCTTCTCGCTGTTCTTTATATCTTGCGTGAGCTCAGCGAGCAGCACCTTCAGTTCAGATAGTTCAATTGTGCTTTTTTGTACTGAAGATGAAGCAGCAGGCTCTGCTGAAGCCGGTGTCCCTGCTGCTCCCGGCTCGCGTAGTTGCGTAATTGAAGCCGGGACTTCAAGGCCCTTTCCAGCTTCAGGTGATCTTCTCCGATCGGCGAGCTATCCAGATCTGCACTCACGATTGCACCTCGCTCCCTTTTCGCTCTCAGCCGGCGGCGATGTAGCGGACCGTGGTCCCGAGGAGTCTGTACTTTCGCCCATCTGATCCAGGTCTGTCTCTGAGAGGCCGTATCTCGAGCTAGGGCTTGCTGATCGTAGCTTGGATGTAGCTTTAGTCTTCGATTCTTTCGGACCCCCCTTCTTGTTGGCCATGTTTATATGTGCTTACATATACTGTAGCAGTCCCTCTCAGGTTGAATAAATACAAGATATCTCAGGATAATAAGCAAATAATATGAAAAATAACACCGCTGCTAGCGGAGCTCCACTTCAGACGTCCATCTCTCGCATCGGAGGAGACAAAATCCTCGAGCCACAACATTTGACAGGCTCATCTTGGCATTGCAGCTGACTTGTGTGTTAATAGTATGTAACTACTTACTGTGTGAACAAAACCGTCCAAGGAGGTTATGCTCAACCTTTATAATGCACTGGTGAGGCCTCATCTTGAGTACTGTGTGCAGTTTTGGTCTCCAGGCTACAAAAAGGACATAGCAGCACTAGAAAAGGTCCAGAGAAGAGCGACTAGGCTGATTCCAGGTCTACAGGGGTTGAATTATGAGGAAAGGTTAAAAGAGCTGAGCCTTTACAGTTTAAGCAAAAGAAGATTAAGAGGTGACATGATTGAAGTGTTTAAAATTATGAAGGGAATTAGTACAGTGGATCGAGACTTGTATTTTAAAATGAGTTCATCAAGAACACGGGGACACAGTTGGAAACCTGTTTAGGCTAAATTTCGCACTAACATTAGGAAGTTTTTCTTTACACAAAGAACGATAGACACTTGGAATAAGCTACCAAATAGTGTGGTAAACAGTAAGACATTAGGGACTTTCAAAACTCGACTTGATGTTTTATGGAGGAAATAAGTGGATAGGAGTGGCGAGCTTTGTTGGGCTGAATGGCCTGTTCTAGTCTAGATTGTTCTAATGTTCTAAAAAGTAGTGTCATTCTAATAGGTACCTTTACTGTTATGAGTGCTGTCAATTGCCCTAATTACATTAGGAAAACAAAATGACTCATGGGAACCTAAATTGGATCATAAGCTGGGGCCTCATGTATAACGCAGTGCGTAGAACTCGCATTATAACATGGCGTAAGCACAAAAGCTGAAATTTACTTACGCATAGAAAAATCCAGATGCAGGAATCTGTGCGTACTCCAACTTCCACGTTCTTCCGCTACATAAATCCCGATCAGCGTGAAAACTAACGCTCGTGCACGCGCTTTATGTAACACCCCAACTCCTCCCAGAATTACGCCTCTTTGAATATGCAAATCACTATAAATCGCCCTTAAACTCAGCCTTCTGTGAAAAGTCAATGGGAAAAGCACGTGGGAAAATATAAGAATTTTAGCGAATACCAAGTGGAGGCAAAGGAAAAACATACTATTTGTTCAAATAAACCGTGGTATAATCAACAAAAGGAAGCTGATCGAGTGACATAGCGTGTTGGAGAAACTTGAAAGCTCACGTTCACAAAATCGCACAGTGCCGGAAAAAAAAGAAGTCATATATCAAAATCGCAGTGAAAAGCCGAGTTGTAGCCCACTGTCTGAGTGTTATATGAAAGCTTATTAGGGTACAGAGAAAAAAGGCACACTGTTGGGAAAAAGCACGAAATGTCAACTTCAATCTCGACATTTCCACTTTAATCACGTAGTTTATTTTGTCATTAAAATAGAACATCATAAACTTCATCTTAAAATAGTTTAATTAACCAGTTTCTCAAATCACATCGTAAATAAAGTAGCACATTAAATGCTTTGTTTTGTATTTGATCTTCTATGTGCTCTGTGTGTGAGTCACTACTTGCTTCTTAAACCGGCTCTCTTCCTCCAACTGGACACAGAATCCATTACATTCGTGATATTACAGCTCTCTGAATAACTAAAATACTGAGATGAATACGTGATATCATTTTTATGATGATAAGAGTTAAAGCACGTTATTAAACAGGTGTTTCACTTCGATGAAATAATTTATTGCAGCAGTACTCAGGGGCGGCTCTAGGCTTGTGGTGGCACTGGGCAGAGGAAGAATCGGTGACTCCTTCGCCCGCCAATGTCAGTAAGGTATCTTATGCCCGGTGGATGGCCTCGTCCGTTGTGGACACTGCATAGCCGCCTCGTGCTCATGACACAAGCATTTAACTTTTGCCGAAATTTGCCCTGTGTTTTTAGCTGTGTTGATATTTTCTCTTTCTGTGTTATATTCAATATATATTGGCGTAGCCGTCACTGCAGTCAGTGCTTTTCTTTCCCAAGTAACCGATCGCCACACAATCAGCTCTGTAATAGAAGTTAACGTTTAAGGAACATTGAAATATCTTCGTAGTACATGTTTAATTATTCTATCCTTAACGACACTCCCAGTGAAGAATATAGATTATTTAAATTAAGTTAAAGTTTTATCTGTATAATTTAATAAACATATTTTGCTGCATTTCACCTTAAAAATGATATTGTCATCATATGTAAATACGCACTTTATAAAGTGGCTCAGGTTGTACGATATTATAACTGTAGTGCAAGTTTACAGTGGGGTGATTGTACTTATAAGTATTAACAGTTCTAAAAGGAGCAATTGATTAAGTGCGTTTAGAGTTCTTGGGATGAAACTGTTTCTGAACCGCGAGGTCTGTACAGGAAAGGCTTTAAAACGTTTTGTAGTGGCTGAGACACTAATAAACAATATGCGGTTAGTTTCGGTGTACTGTATTTATAAAGCCGCTTCATGAAAATAATGAGTAATCACACAGGAACAGTACCATTGCTTTGACGCTGGGTGCCGCCAGTCTGCAAAACCGAGCGGAGAACTTGCGTACGACAAGGCATGAGGTACCGTGGAAAAGTGTGTGGCTTTACGCCAAGTGTAGGTTTTATACATCGCGATTTGAACGTGGAAAAGTTCTTACGCAACATTTCTGTGCGTACGCACCATTTATACATGAGGCCCCTGGTCACCATCATGGGCAAAAAATCCTGTAGGCCCCTAAAAGCCTGCTTCCTTCATATATGACCATTTGAATAGTTTTTAAGCAGTGCCAAGCAAGCCATATTTTGTCAAACCATTAAGCTTGGAATAGGCATGGTATTAATAGCTTTCTTTAAGCAAGACGTAAATCATGTCTGTGTTTTTACTACGCTTTGATTTCTGTTCCTGAGAAGTGACAACAGGTTCTCTATATAAAGTGACAAACAAACAAAAAACTTCTATGGTGCAAATATTTAGCATTGCATCCCTCTTAAAAGGGAGCTAAAGTAAAGTTTATACATGCTATTCATCACATTTAAAATTTAATATGTTTTTCTCATCAATCCACAATATAATAATGGCCCAGTGATATCAATTATATAAGTTAGTCAGTATTTAGTTGGTTTGGGTGCATTTTCCAACTTCATCAAGGGTGTCATCATTTCCCACTTTCTCCAAAACATTGTGTGTGGGTCATAGTTGTAAACATACACAGGTTTAGCGATCAAAGATGCATTTTTGTGAATATCTGATCTATGGTTTTTACCAGCAACTAAATGAGATTGTGCAGAACTACTCATGCATGGAGTATCCAGGAAGACCATCGCAATGACACTGCAAAAGTGAAAAACTTTCTAAATCAAATCATTAAATCGTATTTTCAATATTGTCAGATTTATTGACTTACCATTGTGGTATATGGCTGGCTTGTCATCCTGGCCAATACCCCCAGGCCGCCAGATGGAGCCCTCCCTGCAGTATGGAGGTGCCCCGAAGACCAGCAGAGAATCATGGACTATGTAGTTTTTATACACGACCCTTCTGGATACCATAGGGGCCACAAGAGGGAGCTGCAGGGAGGACCGAAGAATCATTTGTGCCCTATAACCCGAAAGTGCGTCATAGGAAGAGCGACAACAGAAGTGATGTACTTCTGAGATGAAGAAAAGGACTTGTACCTGACCCGGAAGTGATAAAGAATAACATTTACTGTGGATTGGGAACACTTCTGGGTCAGGTTGTATAAAAGGACTGTGGGAGCTCCCAGACAGCGAGTTGAGCTGGGTGGAAGGGTGGCAACGCGTCTGGGAGTGGTGGATTGATTTATTGTGTTTATTATTGTGATTTATGAGTATAGTGGAGGAGAGGGTGCTTTGTGCACTGTGGCATTTAAATAAAGTCGATTAATGGACTTTTACCTGGTGTCTAACGTCTTGGCCAAGGGTTCAAGGGAGCGATAGCGCCCCCTATCTGTCACACCATGAAATTTGTATTTAAGATTATTTACCCTATTTTAAGAAAACTTGTCAAGTCAACTTTGCTTACACCATTGGCATATTGTATTGAAAGTTTTATACGTATTTACAATGAAAGGTAGGAACTCATTATTCCAGATATGTGGAAATTGATCACCAGTTTCTTACCAAGTCTTCTGATGTGATTTTTACCTCAATGACATCCCAGAGATATTGACAATTGACAATAGGCCACAATTTTCTGCACAGTATTTTGTCAGATTCACAGCACCCTATAGATTTTATCATGTGACGTGCAGCCCTGAAATTTCTCAAAGCAATGGGTAAGCAGAACATTCAATTCCAAAACTTGTTAAAGAAAACATCTTTTCTTTATCTGGTATTATTGACATACAGTTCCAAGCAGGTACATAATGGGTATAGCCCTGCCTAACCTCTCATGGAATGATGCCTGCAGCCCAGAGTACCAGTTCTTCCATTGCTGTTGCACCCCTCTACACCTGATGGAGTCTGTGCTTGTGCTAAGGAGAAGGAGAAAAGGTTGAAATACAAAATAAGCCATAATCGTTGCCATAGAGTCAGGAATCGATGCCACCACCAGCCTGGAAGTAAGATCTGAGTGACTAATTCCAAAATGCCAGACACTGCTGTAAAGGAACATTACATCCCACATTCCTATATCATGGATGTACCTCATGGAACTGTACTGCATAATCATTACAACTTGATCCCTATAAAAACACCTGAAAATGAAAGCTGTAACAGACAGAAACAGCATCAGGAGCCTGTTTTACATCCTCACTTGCATCTTTTGTACCTACAATGTCTCCTGTACACCAGAAACACATTTAACGTAGAACAAAGCTGAGGATAGCTGTGATTAAACCAAATAAACTACACCTATAGATTGAAACAAAAGAACCACTGGTAATGGTAACAGGAAGTGTTAAATAAACAATATTTACTAATGTTACAATATATTATGTGAAATAGAGAGATGTTCTTTTACAGTTACAACACTTAATAAGCCTTTCCCTAAAGAAGAACAAAAAAAGGAATGTGCCTTTTTGTTGTTTTATTCTTGGACATTACGTAAGCTTACCTGAAAAAGACTATAGCTATAGAGTGGATTATTTAAAAGGGGAGATGTGGGATAATCTGTATTATGATTTATATGATAAGCATTAGAGAATAGGGTTATGGGTAATGTATGCTGGAGGGGGAAGATGCTACCTACCAAGTGGTTACATGGGTTGTTTGAATGAAGGTCGACAGCTTGAATCACAGTGCCAGATTCATGTCTGTTTTGTTGTTGCTGAATATAACAGTAAATACTCATCCATCCATCCATTATCCAACCCGCTATATCCTAATTACAGGGTCACGGGGGTCTGCTGGAGCCAATCCCAGCCAACAGTGGGCGCAAGGCCGGAAACAAACCCTGGGCAGGGCACCAGCCCACAGCAGGTAAATACTCATATACAAGCAATGTTCCTTTTTTATTAGACAGCTTTTAGACAAACTAAATATGGAGGCTATTGTATATCATTGTACAGTACAGATTATATGAACATTAGTGTTGCTGTTCTTTTAAAGGAAATAATAATCAGTCACCAATTAAGAATTTATGCAAATGTTAGAATACTGTGAAAAAGACTGCAGTTTGGCTCTTGTACGTGTTATGATGGAAAGGCTGAAGAACATGTATTTTAATATTTCTTCGTCTGCAATTTTTTTAGATTAAAAGAACAAAAAATTCAAACTGAATTTGAATTGTATTGAAATTTTATGTTTCAATATTTTGTTTGAAAATCAAAATCAGATTACCAAAATGCACACAGAACTCTTAAGAAGTAACATCCTCACACCTATTTCTCAAGTGCAACATTGGACTTTTATAATAATGTAAAAGGCACTGAAGAATAAAGGATTGGAAATTTTAGGGCAGACATTTGTACATATAACCTTCAAGAGAAACGTTAATAAAATATATTAGACAGTAGTAACTGAATTATTTAGAAGAGCTGTGTTGAGCAAGTCTAAATTCTTTCATAAGCTAAATTCCTTTTGAAATTGATGCAATTTGGGCATTTTAAGTGAATAATTTATTTATAAGATTTACATGCTAACATTGGTAGGGTGTATTATTTTTTATAGCTTATTTCTTATTATTTACCAGCATAATAATCTTACTGTTATAACATGCCGGAAAAGATGATGTGGATCTGTATGGTACCTTAAAAATAAATGTGATTTAGAGTACTATATGAAAATGTAAAATGTCAGTTCTTGTTAATTATATTTTTACTTCAATAGAGTGTGGGTGAAAAGACGTATTTTAAATAAATTGTTCTAATTTGATTTTACACTGCATTTTCAAAGCACTTGTTTAAGCCTTAGTCCAAAAGGAACAAGTCAACACTGAAGCTCAAACCTAACACTAGGACCTACTTAGAAAAGAAACTAATTGTACTAAGAAAACTTGTGTATCCTCTGAGGCATAATGCAAGTTGTGATCATTGCAAATTTATAGCATTACCCTCATGACATCATCAATATAACAAATAACGCCATGTGACCCTTTGAACTTGTGTTGTGTAAACAAAGAAAAACAAAATGTTAGCTAAACCAAATCTTGCACAACTAAATGAAAATGAAAAATAGGACTTATAAAAGGAAGAAGAAGGAGAAGAAGAAGGACAGCGTAAGAACCAGGTACATGGCTAAAGGTGGGCAGAGAGTGGGCAGTGTCCACCAAAAAGAGCCACCTGCCCAGCCTTTTTTCTGTGGTGGCACACTTTTTGTAGCCCAAAACATCCCAAGGCTTACCACTGTTCTACTGACTACAAAAACATTATATCTCATACACATCCTCAACTGTCCAAGAAGCTGATACAGGAGAAGCTGGTAAAAAAAGCAACTCCGCAATCAGCGTTTGAAGAAATGGCACATTGGGTACATCTCCCAGCTGCTTTGTCCCTTTGGCCACTCCTCTCTGCAACTCATATGTTAACTATCCACCTACCCTGGCAGACTTGCTGGAGACTAAAGACACAGCCAGATGGACTCTAGCAGCCAGGAGATGTGTTCAAAGTACTCAAAGTGCTGTGTTTGCAACATAGTGATCGTGGAGATACTTTCATGCCAGCTTCTCCAGGTATTTCTGTTCTACTCTGACAGGTCTCAGCCACCTGAGGAGCTAGTCCCTCTCAGGTTTAGACCTGGGTGTGCAACTCAAATATTTCAATGGCACACCTGCGGATCTCTAATGGCACACTAGCTGAAAAACACTGTTTTAACTTATTTTGCCATTTAGTTGTCTTTCATTCATATCCACATGTCAACCTCAGGATGACATCCTAGAAATACCACTGGCAGAAATCTGCAAAAATAATAAGAACTGTAGTCTTGTTATACATATTCAGGGTAAACCCTTAAACACAATCTCACCTGTCATGTTGAATTACATAACTCATTGCTGAAAGAATGTTATATAAAATTCATGTTCTATATTTATCATTAATATATTTCTTCAGGTGCAGTTAATGGATTCTATAAGTGAATCACCTGTTCTATATGAAAACATTCATGCTTATGGCAACATTCATGTTTATGGCATACCATATTTCATAAAATTATAAACAGGGTGGTATAATTTATTAGTTAAATAATTTCTTACAGAATTCAGGAAATATTTGTGTTTGTACACAGAAAAAATCTGTAACACACGAAAGATACCTTGTCACACACATGTGCATGGAAGGCAGCTAAAGGGCCTGAATAAGGGTAATTCCATGCCAGACCAGGGGGTGGCAGAGTGTACTGACCCTTCCTCTCTTTCCACTGCAGACTGATTACGGAAAATTCCACCTGGTCCCAATGACATCACTTCCGGTTCCCGGGCCAATGACTTAACTCCCGGTTCTGGGCTCAATGACTTCACTTCTGGTTCCGACCCTGATGACACCACTTCCAGTTCCGGGCCTGATGAGGTCACTTTCTATCCTCTACTTTAAAACTGCCATTTTTGCCTTATCAAGGCAGATGTGTTTTGGACTGGAATCTGTACACAAATGTACTCTCAATTGAACTTTTTTGCAGCCATGAATAATTATATGGGTGGCTGCCCCAAATCATTTTGTGACTCTTTTGTGACTTTTTTGACTCATCTTTAACAGCATATATACTGTACATAGATATATATATATATAATAAATATACACAGATACACACTATGGTCTGAACACAAACCAGAGTGCCTAAAAGTAAGAACATTTTAAAAGAAGGAAAACTTCTGACTTAGCTATCCCAGTCACAGTGAGGCATTATGCATTATTGCTGTTGGTGTAAAGGAGCACCAGCAGTGTTTCTTGAAACAGTTTTGCTAAATAATTGATTAATTGAAAGTGCTTAGTGAAAAGATGTGTAGAATTGTTCGTAATGGCACAGTTTTAATTCTCTCCTTTACTACTACCTCCAGGGGTGTCCAGAGTGCATCCCATAATTGAGTCTGCCCTTTTAATTAGTGTGATAATTCAGTAATCCTCTTTTAGAATGATGTTACCAGCTCAGCACACCACAGCGTAGAAAATTGCACTGGCCATCACAGAGTTGTAGATGAGGTTCAGTGCTGATTCAGATTTACTGCCCTACATTATTAATATCTGAGACCAATAAAATTACAAATGTTCTTGAATCTACATGCTGATATATACTGTAGTTAGCAATACAACATGTTCACTACTGTTGCCAGATACAACTCCAAGTCCATCATTAAATTTGCTGATGACACCATCATCATAGACTTGATCTCCAACAATGGTGAAACAGCTTACAGAGGAGGTGGCATTTACGTGTTGACTCAGTGGTGCCAGGAAAATAATCCAATTCTTTATATCAGCAAAACTAGTGACTTCAGAAAAAAGTGCTCTCTGCATTATAGGGGATGCCATTGAAAGGGTGAGCAGCTTCATGTTTGTTGGAATGATCAATTGCTATGAACTGAAGTGGACACAATATATTTTGGCTCTCGTCAAAAGGGCTTATAAGTGCCTCAACTTCCTCAGATGTCTGAGGACAACTCACATTACTCTGTCTGTTCTCATGAACCTCTGCAGATGCACAGTGGGGTCCATTTTCACTGGCTGCATCTCATCTATGATATGACACCTGCTTGGTTTAAGGGTGTAAATCACTGCATAGGGTGGTGAAGGTAGAACTGACTACTGCTGGCACCAATCTGTCTTCGGCTTATGACATACATAATACTCACTGCTTTAGAAAGGCAAACAGCATAATGAAAGACCTCAGTTGTCTGCACAGGTGTTTACTCACACTAGTAGTTTTAAGTAAAATTTCTGCCTAAAAGCTGTACACCTCTTGACCATTCAGTCATAACAAATTTTGTAAGAAATAATAAAACTTTTAAAAATTTGTATACACAGTATGTATATTCTATACCTATTTTTTAAAAGTTCAGAAATTTGAATATGAGCAGAAGAAGCGGTCAAACCAAACAGTATTAAGAAAGATTCCATTATAAAGCTGTGAAATTTCTGAAAATGCTTATAGCCATTGGCAGTAAATACACAACTTAATTGGCTCCATAGCTACTTAATGGACGTATTAGACATCTGGGAGAGGAAATCTAGATTTGTACCTCGTATTCCACAGTGAATTGAAGGAACTCTAAAAAATATTCAGATTTATTTTCCACTTCATACTTATAGTAGAGCTTCAGCTATGTTTTTTTTCTATTCTTCCTCATTTTAATGTTGTCCTTTTCTAGGTGAACAGACTTGTGTGGCAGATTGTTTGTTTCTATTAAATGGAACTAGTGGGGGTGGGAAAAGAAGTAATTGGCAAAACGTTTCTGAAAACAAAGTACATTAAAATCATGTGTGTTCTTCACAGATGCAGTTTCTGAGTTAATTAAACAATTAACATTCAAGTTTTAGTCAAGGTCATATATAAAAGTGCTGGGGAGGGATATAATTGCGGATTACAAGGCTAGAAGTCAAGATGTCATGACTTTGAAAGAAAGGCTGGAATGTGTTTGGAAGGCTTTTCAGTTAATTTACTTTCAGCGTTTTGTCTCTTTATTGATTTATAATAGGCAGAACAATAAAATAATAGCTTACCATTACATGATTTAAGCAGTACATTCCATTTTTCTTTGTAGATATTACTTTTAATCATTCCCTTTTGCCTTTCCTCCAACAAGTGATAAGCTAGGAAAGAAACAGCAGAAAAAATTGTGTAAGACTTAAATTATATTGTAGATCAGAAAGAAGAAGCCTGCCATAATAACAGAAACAATTTTATTGATCTCAGTTTAATGAATTGTGTTGACAAACTGAGGAATACAACCTTGATTGCTGAATTAGATATTTCCTACAGGATCTGCTCAATCAAGGCATTCAGGTCCTTCTCATACTAGTAAAAATGTGGTAATGTGGTGCAGGGGTTAGTGGTCCATATTCATAGTTCCAGGGACTTCCAGTATTTTAAATCCCCACGTGAGTTACTTTCTATGTGAAGTTTCCAGATTCTCTCTGTGGGTTTTATACTGTACACAAACTCCAGGCTCACCCTAAATTCCAAAGATATTTCATGTTACGTTCCTTATGATTAAATGGAAGTGTTTATAGTATCTTGCAATTGAATGGCATCCTATACAGAACTGATACCTGCCTTGTACTGAGTTTGCAGCTTCATCTCCCTATCCCTCTGTAGTTGAACAAGCCGGTTAAGAAATTAAAAAAATCAAAGTGCATAATTTTTAAAACTTACAATAAAGGTGTGCTGAAATATTCTAACATAGCAGCCAGGGTTGGTTCCCACCACTCACCAGATGCTGCTAAAATAGGGTCCAGGCCCCTAAAACTGATTAAGCAAATTAGATAATAGAAGAATGGATTAATTATTTTTTGTTAATTTTTTATTCATTACTTTTTTCAGTTTGAGAAGAATAATAGATCAGTGAACAATTTTGAAACTGAATGTACTATAGGATTCCTCTACCTGAAGAAAATTAAGTGGCATTCTAGCTGCCATGTTTCGGTCACTGTTTCTCCATTAGTAGGGGAACAAAATCTTGTTTCATGTCTTTTTGTGCCATTTATTTATGTTAATGTTGCTTTTGATGGTTATGTGCATTGTACTTTGCTTTTTATCTCGTCTTTAAGCTGTCTGTGTTATGTCCCATGTGTTTTGTGGGTGGTCGCCAAGGAAGTTGGTAACCATCCACCAATCATTGCCAAGAACAGTCTTCCACTCTATAAATCCAGAGGGTCTTCCACAGTTCCTAGTGGTTCATTTCGAATGTGCCAGGGAGCTGGTGAGAGTACATGTACTTATTTTTAGTCAGATTAATTAGGCTTCCAGATATTTCAATGTTTTGCTCTTTTTCTGACGATTCTTTAATTTTTTATTGGGACTTGTTTACTTTAGATTGCCTTGAGTCTCAGGCAATTTAATTTTACTTTTCTGCTCCACAGAACTTCATCGTGATTGGAATGCTTATTATGAAGATTTTTTTTTTTTATTATTCTATAAAAATTTAAGTGCTTGACCTTATTACTAGCTGGGGTTTGATGGTTATATACCTCTCTTGTGAGTATTTTTGGAGCTTACTGGGATTTACTGTATGTGCTTTGGGACTCCTATACTACGACACCAATAAGTACAATAGTATAATAAATGAAGGTGGGTCTATTGTCCAAGAATATTCTGAAGATGGCACTGAGGAGGGTGTATTGAAATTGCAAGGGAGCCTGATTGAAAAAAATAGATTTAAAAAAAAATGGTCTGACTCAGGGTTATATCAAAAACCACATAGGCAATGGAGGCTGTTGCTTGGTTGAATCTCACACAAGTAGGATGGATCCAAAGGTGCACATAAAAAAGAATGAAATAAAATCAAAACAGAAAATCACATGGTATTGTAATTAGGTACAACCAGAATTGTGATCACTGATGGCAATTTGAAAAACAAAACTTTTTTTCCTCTAAATTGAGCAACAACTTACACTGTACCCATTGCAGACTTAAGATTTATATATTTATCTTCCTTTATCCATTTAAAAATTTCCTTTTCAAGTCAGTGGAGATCAGGGTTTAGTCCAATACAACAGAATTAAGGTAGGAACCATCCATGGCTAGGACATCAGAACACAGGAGGTGTCGAGAAGGAGTTAACAGCAGACCTTTGTGGAAACTGCAGCATATGCTTTAACTCCACGGAACCTGAGTAATGTATATTGTTGTAGAATTCTTGTTTGGAAGAGACAAATGAATCATTTTAGCAGAAAACTGGAAATGTTTTTCAGCTCTGCTTTTAAAATGTATGAATGTTATTATAAGTAGTCTTATGAGGCATTGTTTACCCCAAGCATATTTATTCACACTCTAATGCCTTGAAAGCTTGTTTGAGAAATCGATTCTGTCTGACCCTGTTTTTATAGATTTGGGTATTTTTAGTCTTTTGCAGAGATGTATTGTTTTTCTGACACTGCAACTGATTTATGAGAAGAGACATGTTTCCTTCAAGTTCTGATATCTTAGCTTCCTAGCCACACACAGTACTGTACATCACATCAAGTAGCATTTTATATCTGACAGGTTATAGGGTTAATTTGTATTGCCAGCATGTTTCCACAGTTTATCTTATAAAGCACTTAGTAAAACTCGGAATCTCATACTGTTATACCCAAAGCTACTGATAAATATTTTCTTTATAGACAAGCAGTTGTAAGTGTGCACTGAAACTTAAATTCAGGATTTGATCACTGGTCATTTTTGCTTGTTGTATGTAATTTTAAAGTCACATTGATTTAGAGAGATTACACATTTGCTTTCAATGAAAGCATTAATTCAAACATAGCATAAAAAGTACATTTTATACTGAACCATAGACCTGTTATCTTGCAGAAAACAACTGTTAATGAAGCTAATACAATATTATATAATATTGTAATACAATATTCTGCTTTATTTTAAATGAATTAATACGTGAAAAGGTTTTAGCTCTAATTACAATAATATCTGAGTGATGCTGTAAAATTCATTCGGCCTGCGTGAGAAGATTGAGTAGTCTGTTTCTTCAGCTAGAAGACAGAAATGTTTTTTTTTGCAAAACAAGACCAAAACTAAACCTTTTATACTTTATACTTTTATACTATCACATCTCAGTCAAGGTTCCCCCTCTGTTCATGTACAGTATAATGATTCTTTTGTTCATTTATTTCAAGTTATGTACATTGTGTTTGTTCTTTATTTTTGGCTTTGTCTATGTTTATATGTATGTCTATGTTTATATGGACTGTTATATGTACTAAGTGTTTTAGGGGTGGTCCCCCAAGACACGGGGCCACATGCCAATCACCACCAGGAACAGCCCTCCATCCTATAAATTGGAAGGCCTCCATTGTTCCTTGTGGTTCATTTCGAATGTGCTAGGTGTTTACCAGTGTTTACTTGGGTTTCTGTTGTGCTTATTGTGATTTCTTGGATTTTTGAAACTGTGCTCTGTTTTTGACTTCAACGGGATTCTGTATTTGGACTGCATTTGCTGTGGATTGTCTTGTCTTCTCAGGCAATTCCTTTTGTGATCTGAGGAGCTTCTTATGCTCCAGAGCAATGCTGTTGAAATAAATCTTTTATTTAATAAAGGCCCTTTTTGTTTCTAGTTGGGGTTTTGACAGTAATATGCCATAGTGGGTGATTTTGGAAGTATTTATAGGACTTGTGTGATTTTGGGACTCACAGTTTTGGACAGTGACAAAATTTGCAACTTCCTGGTGTTACACGATAGCAGTGAAATACAATACTGCAATCAACAATATGACTCCACGAAATGGAGGGAACCACATGAGCCAAAATGGTGGCAAAAACCAATAGCAAAATAATTAAAAAGATGCAGAACAAAAAATAATATTTACATTGATTTTGCTATACAAAATAAATTACAAAATCTTTTAAAGTCATTAAACAAAGTCATTACATATGAGAGGCTGCACAATGCACTAAAAGTTTTTTTCCTATAAAACCATTAAAAAGTGACTTTGGACCTGGAAGACTGCAGGTGGTTAATTTTCATTGTCCCCAATCTGTTAATCTGATTCAGGAGCTTTTAAATTAATTGCGCTGATTTGTTTTAGTATTTGTACCTTTCTGTGTCTCAAAAAATTATGAGTAGTAAACCTGAAATATGATAAAGAATTTCATATTTCATATTCATGTACCCTTGAATGCTGTCCTGTCCTATTCTAAACATTACTTAGAAAAGGTAGGTAATTCTAGTGAAGTTGTGCAGTGCAAATATCACCAGCATGAGCATGCTACTTTTAATTGATAATTCATTTTTGGCACTGCTTAACCTTCTTTCCTGCACTGGTATAATCAAATTATATATCTTACATCTATTTTTTCACTTAGATACATTTTAGAGTGGAACTGTATTATAGCGCTTGATTCTTTTCTTTGATAATTTCTCAGTCCATGGACACACCATAAAGAAGTGAACAATCTGATATTGTTAGGATACCTTTTGTTCCGGGAACATCAGAATTGTTGTTCTAGAACCTTCATTCCCATTCAACTAATCACCTTTAAAATCTGGCTCTGACAAAGTATGCAAAAAGGCAGGCAGAATGTTCGGCAATAAATTAAAAATAACATTTCATTCTCACTCATAAAAATGTACATAACATCTTCTGACCTTGCATGGAAAATATGTCATCATTTAAAATGTTATTGAAATAAGATTTTTTTTTAACATTATTTAAAAAAAACAAGAAAAAAACATGAGCCTTTAATTATGCAGTTCCTCCTTTGTAATGTCAAAGTTTAAATCTTCCTGTTGCATCAGTTGTAGATTTGTGTAGTAAGCTATCCAAACTACCCCATTCTTCTAAAGCAGCAGAGCTTTCATCAAAAGCTACACATGAGATCAAATTGCCAAGTAAGAGTCCAACTTAATGCCATAAAACTGAAGACTGATATGTTTGCAGAATTTGAAAATAATATACCAGTCATGTTACTGGCAATGCTGGTGTCAATACAGTTCTGATCCATCACCATTCAAGACAGGCTTTACACCAACTTTAACTGCACGTTCAATGTCTCTAGCTAATTCTCCGTGTAAATAAGAAAGCTGAAAACTGCGATGTGATCTGTTCACATTTCTGTGACCAATGCCTTCCAAAAGCATAATACTGATGTTAAATTAAGGGAGAATAGCAAATCTGTATGAATAATAAGTATGCCATTTTTCAGCTTAACGTTTATGTTTCATATGGACCTTTTTACTGTTAAACTTGCTGATTTAAAAATTAGACCTGACTTTTAACATCTGGTAATGTGTATACACCTTTAGTTACTACATTTACAGTGAGTTGTACAGTAATCCCTCCTTGATCGCGGGGGTTGCGTTCCAGAACCCCCCGCGATGGATGAAAATCCGCAAAGTAGAAACCATATGTTTGTATGGTTATTTTTATATATTTTAAGCCCTTATAAACTCTCCCACACTGTTAACATTATTAGAGCCCTCTAGACATGAAATAACAAGCTTTAGTCAAAAGTTTAAACTGTGCTCCATGACAAGACAGAGATGACAGTTCTTTCTCACAATTAAAAGAATGCAAACATATCTTATCTTCAAAGGAGCGCGTCAGGAGCAGAGAATGTCAGAGAGAGAGAGCGAGAGAAAAGCAAACAATCAAAAAATCAATACGTGCTTTTGGGCTTTTAAGTATGCCGAAGCACTGCGATAAAGCGGCATTTTGTAGAGGAGCGTCCGTATCCTCTAGGCAAACAGCCCCTCTGCTAACACCCCCTCCGTCAGGCAGAGAGAGTGAGAGAGACAGAAAAAAGCAAACAATCAAGCACCGCATGGGAAGCACATCGTATATCATTGAGGAGTTTTATTTAATATGTAATGCATGCTCTGATTGGGTAGCTTCTAAGCCATCCTCCAATAGCGTCCCTTGTATGAAATCAACTGGGCAAACAAACTGAGGAAGCATGTATCATGAATTAAAAGACACATTGTCCGCAGAAATCCACAAACCAGCGAAAACTCCGTGATATATATTTAGATATGCTTACATTTAAAATCCGCGATGGAGTGACGCCGCGAAAGTCGAAGCGCGATATAGCGAGGGATCACTGTACACCTTGTATTTGTTATTTCTTTAGGACATAAGCCCCAGACAGCTCATAATTTCCATTTAACATGGCTATTTAAAGTGAGACATCTGCCATACAAGCTGGATATCTGACATTTAAACTGGGGATCTGATACAGTTTAACACTAGAATTACCAGAGCCTACGAAAAAACTTGTAAATCCGTCCCACCTTAAATCGCTTCTTAAAATCGTTCACAGCTCCCCATCAGCGTCTTTTGTCATCTAAATGTGCTGATAAAAATCAGGCTTCAAGCAGCCGGCTATTCCATCCCCCACCGATTTAGAACGTGCACAAACTTCTCCCAGCTCATGCCTTGATTGATTTTCTGGGAGTGAAGTGGAGATTTAGAGTGGAAATAATAGATCGTTGTTTGGAACACACGCCTTTCATGTCTGTTCCGTTTCTACAGTAATCTGTGTAAACACATTGTTAAAACAGAAACGTTTTTAATATTCTACTAGTAGATGACAAAATGTAGGCATAAACTATATAATGTATGAAGCCTGAAGTATCACAGAAATACTTTCACAAAAGGTACAAATCTAACACAACAATATAACTGCAGAAACAAAAAGCCGCCTTAACATGCGACATTGACGCCTATTTACTATGATTGCCTCCGTGGCGCAATAGAATCAGCTGCCGCCTTGGAATCAAAAGGTCGAGAGTTCGATCCTCCGTTTTGAGGCTCTGGTAATTCTAGTGTTAAGTGGGACACTTAGTATATAGACTGGGTATTTGTCATATAATTGAGACATTGGCCTTAAAAGCTGAATATTTGCAAATTACAATGAACATTTGCCGTATTTATTTCATATCTGCTATTTTGCAGTCAAACAACACACATATTTGAAAAAAGAGCGCTTTTTACTTTCAGAATCCTCTAAATGTAGAGAAAAAAATTAAAAATGCAATTTTACAAATGCTATGCCATGTTTAAAACATTTTTCTACTTTGATATTCTTGTGACAAGCTTAATATACTTTATCCAGCACCACTTGGTATATGTCCCTTTTGGCTACAGGATCACTGATTGGATTTTTTATGCAAAATCACACTCAAATTCTGTTTGAAAGACATCAGAGTTCTCATTTTAGAAGTGACTGCATTAGTTTTTTGTGATTACTTTTAGCACAATACAGCAACACTGGGTCAGTTATGTGGTTAAACAGGATTACAGGAAAACATCACCACGGACCTCGTGTATAAACGGTGCATACGCCTACTTTCATACATATTTTGAGATATATAGAAACTAAAGCCACACACATTTTCACTGCAGCTTCACACCGTGCATACGCAAGTTTCTGCTTGGTTTTGCAAATGGACGGCACCCAGTGTTGAAGCAGTGCTACTGTTTCTGTGTGATGTCTCTTTTTTTCAGTTATGCATCAATGATGCAGGATTAATCAAATACACCGAAATTAACTGCATATTGTTTACAAATTTAATTCACTTTATTGTAATCATTCTATAATAATATAATGGTGCATGGAATGGCCAAAATATTCCAACTATCTGCTCCTTTGCAAATTCTGTCCACTCTTGGGTTTTTAGCCACAGGAATGTTTCAACATGAACTTGATGACTGATCGGGTATTTCACAAATGTCACTGAGTTGAATCATGTCAACTTTACAGGATGGTATTATTATACGCTTGTCATCCAGGTATTTAAATTTCTTTACACTGTGGTTAAACTGGGAAAAATCAAAGCACAATTTGAAGTAACGTTCATTTTTCTAAATGTAATCAGAGTGGTCAACTGCACACACACTGCTATTGCAACAGTGCTGGACAAGTTATATCAACCAGGGATGAATCACCAAAAGAATGAATGGGATGAAAACTGGCATTACATCATCAGAGAATAAATTTGATTATGTAAATAGAAAGCATTTCCACTCTATTAATGTGCTGCTGTATAGTCCACCAAAAGTGTGTCGCATTGTGGAAGCATGTAGCGTGCTGCATAATGTGGCACACAATCATGGCTTGCCTGTTCCAGGAGAAATGCAGTATGAAGAACCAGACCCTGACCCACTAAATGATTAGCCAAATCAGACAGCATTTTAATGTAATTATCAGAATGTAAGAACTGGTAGTCAGATATAGCATTTATTTTTTAATCGATTCATTTAATTTGTAGTCAATATCACATAGTACAGCACTTATATTCCCTCGTTCATTGGCCACATCTCTTACAGTATCCACTATTGCATTTTGTGACTTTAGCGTAGAACAGCATTTGTCAGAACACAGCCAGATGGTCACCCAGTGGTTTCTGAGGCAGAGGTGTATGTGTAGCCTGTGCCTGAAGCCAGTGCTGGGCATAGCAGCACCATCACCATCTGGATTTACGTCCTTGGCATGAGGATCATCTTTTGTAATATTGTCTGAAACTGAATAAACAGAGAATGGGTTGCGACTCGCCTTTTCACGTGGATTTTGATATCTGTCCGCCTCTTTTTTATTTTGGGCATCGTGCAACTCTCTGAACTTGAACTTTCGAGTGTCTCCAACACACTTTTGTTCCTTATACCACTGCTTAAGCCAACAAATACTGTAATTTTCCTTGCCTACACTTCGCATTCACTGAAATTTTTCTCTTTTCCACGATTTAGCCATTATCTTATATGGATTTACATATTCAAATTCTGGGAGAAGTTGGGATTGGGCTGTAGGTGTGTGCACATGCATTTAATCATCATTGTGATTTATTTATTTATTTTATTTTTTTATTATTAATTTTATTACAATCAATACATAGCAATCAAGTTTTTACAAAAAAAGAATTATGTTAAGAACAGATCGATCCCCACCCCTGAGAGAGAGAGCAAGCCAAACGGTGTAAAATTTAAGGCTTGTAAAAATACCTAAATTAATAAATTCTCTGTGCTTTATAAACTTATTTTAAAATATTACTGATTAGATCCTGCCATGTTTTGAAATAAGTCTGTACAGATCCTCTAACTGAGTATTTGATTTTTCCAATTTCAAATAATATAACACATCAGTTTCCCACTGACTTAAAAGAGGAGAGTTTGGGTTCTTCCAGTTTATCAGAATAAGTCTGCGTGCCAACAGTGTAGTGAATGCAATCACAATTTGTTTGTCCTTCTCCACTTTAAGCCCCTCTGGAAGAACCCCAAACACAGCTGTTAATGGGTTAGGAGGGATTGTGAGTCCAAGGCTGTCTGAGAGGTAATTAAAAATTTTTGTCCAGAATAATGTTAATTTGGTGCAGGCCCAGAACATGTGACCCAGTGAGGCTGGGGCTTGGTTGCAACGTTCGCAGGTTGGATCATGCCCTGGAAACATTTTGGAGAGTTTTAGTCGAGACAGATGTGCTCGATATATAATTTTGAGTTGTATAATTGTATGCTTTGCGCATATGGAGCTCGAGTGAATTCTCTGCATTGCTACTTTCCACTCCTTTTCTGATATATTAATTGAGAGGTCTTTTCCCAGTGTCCTCTTGGATCTTTGAAAGGAAGGGATTGTAAAATGATTTTATATATTGTAGAGATGGAGTCTAATTCCTTGAAATTGAGCAATATTTTTCCAGCGTGGATGAGGGTGCAAGATGAGGAAAATCTGGAAGGTTCTGTTTAACAAAGTTCCTGATTTGAAGATAGTGAAAGAAATGTGTAGCTGGAATGTTAAATTTGGAATGTAATTGTTCATAGGATGCAAAGACGTTGTCTATATAAAGATCTCTAAGCAAGTTAATTCCAAATTTTTCCAGATATTAAAACTGCATATGTTTGTGAAGGTTGAAAGAGGTGGTTCTCTTGCAGGGTGCCACAGATAGAAGCTTCTCCGTCTTAAAATGCTTTCTACATTGGTTCCAGATTCTAAGTGAGTGGAGCACAATTGGGTTATTAGTGTATTGCCGATAACGTGTGTTTATTGGAGCACAGAGCAAGGAATACAAAGAAGTACTGCAGGATTTTACTTCTATTGCGGTCCATGCCTGTGTATGTTCTTCTATTTGTGTCCAGGTTCTTATCGCCTGTATATTTGCGCCCAGTAATAAAACTGGAAGTTAGGTAGAGCCATGCCGCCTTCTGCCTTTTGTCTTTGTAGGGTCGCTCTTTTGATGCGTGGATGTTTTGAATTCCAAATAAATGAGGTTATTGTTGAATCTAATTGCTTAAAGAATGATTTATTAATGTATATTGGGATGTTTTGAAATAAAAAGGAGCTTAGGAAGAATATTCATCTTAACAGTGTTAATTCTTCCAGCTAGTGTGAGATGAAGGGTTGACCATCTATGCAAGTCTTGTTTAATTTTTTCCATGCAGACGAAATTTTGTTGATATAGAGCTTTATGTTTACTTGTGATGTTTACCCTAGGTATTTAAACTGTTCTGCAATGATAAAAGGTAGGGTGTCTAATCTAATATTATATGCTTGAGAATTCACTGGAAAGAGTACACTTTTATTCAGATTAATTCTGAGACCAGAGAGCTTTTGAAATTCTGTGAGTGCTGCTAAGACTGCAGGCACAGAATTTTCTGGGTCCGATATATACAGTACCATGTCATCTGCATATAATGAGATTTTCTGTTCCAGTCCTTCTCTGCTAATCCCCTTTATCTGATCAGTATTTCGACAATGTATTGCCAGTGGTTCAATGGCAATGCAAACAGCAGCGGTGACAAAGGGCATCCTTGTCTTGTGCCACGTTCTAGTTTAAAGTAGTCTGAGCAAATGTTATTGATGCAAACTGAAGCTTCTGGGTTAGTATACAGTAATTTAATCCATGCACAAATGTTCGGGCCAAACCCAAACTTCTCCAAAATAGTAAAAAGGTATTTCCATTCAATCATGTCGAATGCTTTTTCTGCATCCAATGATAATAATATTTCTGGGGTGTTTGATTTAGTTGGTGAGTATATTACATTAAACAGGGTCGAAGATTTGAAGATAAGTGTCGGCCCCTAATAAATCCAGTTTGGTCTTGTGATATTACGAGGGAGCACTTTCTCCATCCTTCTAGCTATGATTTTAGAGAGTATTTTAACGTCGTTATTCAGAAGTGAAATTGGTCTGTATGATGCACATTGTAATAAGTCCTTATTTTGTTTTGGAAAGACAGTGATTAGTGCTTGGCGAAAGGTTTGTGGAAGAATTGGTTATCTCTGGCTTCTGTAAATGTTGCTAATAGGAGGGGAGCTAGCTGAGCGGAGAATTTCTTGTAAAACTCTGCAGGGTAGCCTGCTGCTTTTCCACCTTGGAGTGACTTTATAGCATCTAGTAATTCTGATAATGCCAGAGGTTTATCAAGTTCCTCCACACTAAAAGCGTCAATTTGTGGTATCTGTAATGTATCCAGAAATGCATTAGATTGTATATTGTCTTCTTTAAACTCAGTAGTATATAGGGATTTATAGTAGTCTCTAAAAGTGTACATTATATTTTTGTGTTCGATGATTTTATCTCCGTTAGTGTTAGTGATTACGAGATTTGTTGCGTACATCTTGCTTGTGAATTTGTTGGCTAAAAGCTTATTAGCTTTCTCTCCATGTTCATAATAATGATGTCTGGATTTGTAAATTAGTTGTTCAGTTTCTTTAGTTGTCAAGAGGTTTAATTCTGAATGTAGAGCCTGCCTCCTCTTATGTAGAGTCTCGCTTGGTAGTCTGGCATGTTCTTCATCTATTTTAGTAATTTCGCTTTTTATCTCTGCTACTTTCTTCGGATTTATTTCTGTGGGAAAGATATGAGATAATCTGTCCTCTTAAGAAGGCCTTAAGAGTTTCCCAGAGTATTCCTGCAGAGATCTCAGGGGATGTATTTGTCTCTAGAAAGAATTTGATTTGTTTGGATATAAATTCAGTACAATTCTCGTCAGCTAATAGAAGCAGGTTGAGGCCATCTGCGGGGTGAGTGTATGGGGCTTAGTAATTTCAGCTCCAAGATCATGGAGCATGGTCTGAAATAACAATAGCATCGTATTTACAAGATTTAATCTTAGGCAAGAAGTTATTATCTATAAAGAAGTAATCAATCCTTGAGTAGCAATGATGTACTGGTGAGTAGAAAGAATATGTTCTTGAATTTGGGTTTAAAACCTCCAGGGATCTGATAAGTTGTGATCAGTTATAAACTTTGTAATTATCTTTGCGGTGTTAGTTGCCGTTCCCCCTGTGGAGGAAGTCTTATCTAAAAGTGGATTTAAACACAATTAAAGTCCCCAGCCATTATAACTTTATGAGTGTTCAGATTGGGAATGGATGCAAATAAATTTTGTATAAATTCCTTATCATCAACATTAGGTGCATAAACATTTATCAAAATCATTTTACAGTTAGATAAGTCTCCCATGACCATTACATATCTCCCTTCAGGATCCAATACTACATCTGATGCTACAAATGGTACTGTTCTATGTATGAGAATTCCCACCCTCTAGTTTTCTTTGTAAAACTAGAATGGAACATTTGGCCAGTCCAGTCTTTTGCAGCGGAACTGATCCTTGCTTAGTAAGTGGGTTTCCTGTAAAAATACTATTTTAGCATTTAGACCTGTTAGGTGAGAAAGTACTTTCTTTCTCTTTAATTCGTGATTCAGGCCTTTAACATTCCAGCTTACGAAGTTAACTGTCCCATCATGGAGACACTGATTCTGAGTTTTTGATGTCATTTTATAGTCTTAACTGGAAGTGAAATAGTTTAGGTCTTAATTTCCTATTTCCCCAAGAGTTGTTGCCATGCAGCTTATTATTACGTTGATAGTTATAATTATAAAGATTGAGATGATAGATTAGGTATAGATCAAGCCTGCTCTCTTTCTCTTCCCCTTAACCCCCACCTCCCTTTTTGCCTCCCCAAGTGAGGCTAAAACCCACTTCACGCAGTCCCAGTCCTCTGACATACCCAGAGACAGAGCACGTCCAAAGCACAACAAGCCCCATGCAGTGGCGCTTTAGGTTAAAAGATAGAGATATCTGTTACCAATATAGTCTTTAAAAGAAAAAAAAAAAGAATTTTGCACTTAATATATATATATATATAATCTTCAGCAATTTTAGTGCATTAAGATGATACCCCCAGATAATAAACCCAGGTGATGGTGTTAAAGATGTGTCCAAAATAAGCATAACAAGTCTTAATGCAGTAATAGCAATAACAGTAAACCAAGGGTATGATATTGAACAGTCTCATTTAGGGTACACATGAAATAATTAGAAAAGAAAAAGAGAAAAAAAAAGGAGGAAAAAGTAATTAAGCACAATAAAACATAAACATATAGCGCCCTAGTAATACTAAGTAATAATAAGAATATATGCGGATAAAAACCCGTATTTTAAAACAATAGATCAGACAGTAGATTATTAATCCTAGCTTTATCATTTACCGCCATGACTCACAATTATGTATCAGAATAGTCCCGGGATCAGCTTTCTTAATTCATTTTCTGCTTCTTCCTTGCTAGCGAAAACATAGAAATGACCTGCCATTCCACTTTCAGTTTTGCGGATACAGGAGGCTGTATTTGACACTGGCTTGCCGTAGCGCTGTTTAATATTATAGAAGGCTGCGTTTAATAGCTGTTGCTGGAGAGAAGTCAGGGAAGATACGAATGTGGTTATTTTCATATATAATATCTTCCTTGTTTCTGAGGAGTGCCATCACCTCTAGCTTAAATGATAATCGTTCAAAACGAACTATAAAAGATCTTGGTCGGGGTCTGACGGTGTTTGATCCGTGTGAGTAAGCGCTGCTATCTCAGATTCTGCTTTAAAGTCGCCCCGATTATTTTAGAAAAAGTTCAGCTGCGAATTTCACAGGGTTTGAACTTTCTCGATTCTCCGGCAGACCTTCAATTCTGACATTATACCTTCTACTCCCATCTTCTAAAGCAGCCAGTCTGTCTCCAAGTTTTTCTCCGAGTTTTTTACATTCGGAACTGACATTTACTGCTCTTTCCTCGGCACTGGCAGCTGAATGTTCGGCCATTTCGATCCGATTCGTGAAAGTCTCCTTAAGATGCTCCAATTGATCAGCAAGCGTGCTCAGTTTAACCGAGTTTTCTGAATGCGCTCTTCAATTTTACCCAGCACCTGTCGAAGTTCAAGTTGTACCTCTTGACGCAGCCTTTCATTTGCCTGTTGGATTTCCTGTTGGAATTCCTGTCGCAGCCATTCATTGGCCTGTTTCATCTCCTGTTTCAATTCCTGTTTCAGTCTCTCAAGTGCCTTTGCCGTTGCTTTCTCATTAGCCTTCTCGCTTTTCTTTATATCTTGCGTGAGCTCAGCGAGCAACACTTTCAGTTCAGATAGCTCAATTGTGCCTTCTTGTACCGTAGATGAAGCAGCAGACTTTGCTGAAGCCGGTGTCTCCGCTGCTCCAGTCCCGCGTAATTGCATAACTGAAACCGCAGACTTCCCGGCCCTTTCCAGTTTCAGGTAATCTTCTCCAATCGGCGAGCTATCCACATCTGCACACACGATTGCACCTTCGCTCCCCTTTTCGCTCTCAGCCGGCGACGATGTAGCGGACTGTGGTCCCGAGGAGTCTGTGCTTTCGCCCATCTGATCCAGGTCTGTCTCTGATAGGCCGTATCTTGAACTGGGGCTTGCTGATCGCAGCTTGGATGTAGCTTTAGTTTTCGATTCTTTCGAACCCCCCTTCTTGTTGGCCATGTTTATATGTGCTTACATATACTGTAGCAGTCCCTCTCGGGTTGAATAAATACAGGATATCTCAGAATAATAAGCAAATAATATGAATAATAGCACCACTGCTAGCGGAGCTCCACTTCAGACGTCCATCTCTCGCATCGGATGAGACCAACTCCCATCATTGGGATTTATAAAGGCAAAGTGCGTGGAACGTAGCATACGCACAGTTTTATGCATCTGGATTTTTTTTTGTGTATACGCGCATTTCCATGTTTTAGTGAGAGTTCTACAATACAGCATTATACATGAATTCCCAGGAGTATTAAAAATATTCCAGTACTCTTTATTTCTCAGTCCTTGTAAAGACCACAAAAAAATTAAAAAATAAATAAATCATCTGATATTGTTAGGTTATCTTTTGCTCTTGGAACAACATCAAAAGTGTTGTTCCAGAACCTTTATTCACATTTAACTAATACTGAAGTATTTTAATACTCCTGGTGGTTTCTTCCAAGCAGAGAGCTACAAATGCTACAATAAAATTCCACTGTATAATTTATCTAACTGATCAACTATTGTATTTATGTCAGATATAAATAGGAATTACTAGCAATGGTCTATGCAAAAAAAAAAAGCAAGCAAGCAGCATCTATGGCCTTTCCCTTTATACAGAAAGCAGTCAAAAACAGTTGAAAAGCAATACTTGATTAATCAAGTTCCACTTACAAGTAAGTAGCAACCTGGAATAGTGTGAGGCTATAATTAAAGAACACTATCTGAATTACATAGAAAATGCAAAGTCTTGCAAACTTTATTTATATAGGACATAATGACAAACATCATCCAAAAATGACAGAAAGATACAAACTTATATTCCATATAAAAAAAATTATATTATAATTTGCTAAAAATAAATTTTTTGACAGACCCCATGCATTAAATACTCATCAGAGAGTTGGAAAGTTAGCCAGTAAACTTTCTCAGCTTCTTGGCCACACAGACATAAAAAATGCATTAAAAAGCAGGCATCTAAGCCTGCTGCCTTTGGTAATCCCTTTCTGGTGGTGGTACATGGATGTCCACCTTATAACAACCTCAGGCTAACTGTCAGGAATAATAAAAATGGCAGGTGTTCTCAGAAGAGGTGAGCAGGTCCTCATTGTGAGGACAGAACCTAGAATAGACCATTAGCTGCCAATCTGGCCAGTGCGGAAGAGTAGGAAGTAAAAGGCTAAGGGAGCACATAATGAGAAGAAGGAAATCATTGGTGGCAAACAAAAGACAGTTTTCTGAAAGAAAGGCATCCTCCTTTGTCTGTGAGCTGATGTTTATTCTGGATTCCTGTCATGCCACAAGAGTTTAAGTGCTGTCAGTGCAATGAGACTCCCATATTTCCTTAAATAATGTCAGAATGCAATAGATAGCTATTATTCCTTTATGAGTTCATTCTCAACAATAGATTGTCTAAAAAAAAGTTTTATTTTCTTTTAAAAACGGAAACATGCTCTTATTACTGCTAAAAGTGAAAGTACTGTATGTTGAAAGTTTTAACTGTATATTTAGTCCAGATCAAAGTTCCAAAGTCCAGCATTCCATGTGTTTTAATGATTAAATCTAAATATGCTTTGAATTTCAGTTTTTTTAATGAAAGTAGGCTGATTCATTTGTAGAAAATCAGTGTATTCCTTTAGTAAGCAGAGGTTCCTAAATGAAATATACACCATACTCAGGGTATTTTGTTAATAGATTAAACAGTCCAAAGAAGTAACAACTGAAAATCCAAGTTGTGTCACATTCAAAGATGCTAGTTGTTCATTAGTGCATTGCACACCAAGTCACTCTTTACAAAGGACACTTATCAGCTGCTAGAACTATGACTTAGTCCACACTACCACAGAAAAATCTGAAAACAGTATTTTCATTTTAAACGTTTTCTGTCCACACTAGTATTCACAGATCAGTTTTAAAAAGTTTATCATCTACACTGAAATGCCAAAAAATATATACAAATCTTTCTTATTGGGCGTGCACGTTTTACCAGCCAAAAGTGCAATTTGTTTACAGAACAAACGTAAAGTAAATTAGAATGCAGAGAGAACAAGGCAAAAATACTTCTATGTAAGGACAGACAATGAAGTTTACAAACATCTATTAGGTCCCAAGACCTTGGGAAATACAAACTGGGAGTAATTCAAAATTGAATACAACAAAATATTACATTTTTTCAAGACATGGTACCCATCAGTTGCTGTAGACCACTTAGGAAAGAACAAAATCCACAGTAAAAATGAGATTGCAGGGTACAGAATTAAAGTCAGTGCCTGATCACATGACAATCCTATGTCAACACCCTCATGTTTTCAAATTTACACACTTTGGAGACCATTTTTGAAACAATGCATGTTCAGTGGTTGAAAATATTGTTTCAATGTAGAGAAAAGGGCAAGACGAATAAAAAAGATGTGTTTTCAAAATGATCTATGTTAGTGTGGACTAGGTTTATGACTTTCTTTCTGTCCTGCAGGAGATTATATTTACATCATCAGAACTGGGTGTTATAGATGAGCAGAATTTATTTGGTTTTTATCAAACAATTGTATATATTCAGGTTATAAATTAGTAAAATCCTGAATTAAATCTTAAAGAAAATACAGAAAAAATATGGAAAATCTGGAAAACGTTCTACTAGCTTTCTTTAGGTAGATTTTTTTTATTCCAGAGGCAAATCTCTTTTGCAGCAGGAAAGTACAAAAACGGAAGACTTTTTTACAGAGATCCAACAGGTAAACCGAGACACAACATTTGACAACTAATATTATTGCATAAACACACACTCAAGATCAATGCAAAAAAGCATAGTTTCCATTAACAGTATAAAACAAAATTTAGCAGCATCCCTACAAGTAACAGAAAAGAGTTCTTATACCCAATGTTCTTTACTTTTGGAAACCTAAATCTGCAGTCTGATGGCAACAGTTATTTGGCAACAATATTCACTTGGCTTTCTTTCTAACCTGCTTGCAATACATTGCCGTGATAGAGGTAGATAGATAGATAGATAGATAGATAGATAGATAGATAGATAGATAGATACTTTATTAATCCCAAGGGGAAATTCACAGTCTGCTGTGAACCAATAATTTTACTGCAAATTTTTATAATGTTGTTAAGTTGGTTTACATTCATATTGCTAAGATTGCCAAATCAACAGATAAAAGCAAATGTAACAATGGATTCAAAAAAGGACTTACAAAAAAGTGTCATTTGAGTTTCCTAGGAAAGCAAAGACGTGACTGCACTTTTTTTTACAAATTTGTTCTGCGTTAAGATCAAAGTTTGTTGTCAATTATTGTTCCCAGATATCGGTATTGCTCTACCATCTCAACTATCTCTCCTTTTATTAAATTTGAGAAAGTCGATGGTGGAGAGCACCTGAAATCTACCACCATAACTTTGTTTTAGAAATATTATGTTGTAAATTACTGTGATCACACCATTGTACAAATTCGTTGAGTCCATTGCTGTTCTCTTTAAGAAGACTAACAATGACAGAGTTGTCTGCAAATTACAGGATATGTCCATCCTTGTGTAAAGTTCTGTAGTCACTAATACTACAGGTATATCTTTCTATGTATAAAATCTAATGTTTGTCTGTCTGTCTGTATGTCTGTCTACTTTTCACGGGAGAACTACTTAACAGATTTAGATCAGGTTTTTTTCTATAATTTGCTTGAACATTCCAGTTGATTTTACGACTGCTGTCATCGCCCTAAGTATCATAGCTCACTTGCAGAAGTGATATATTAGTCTAATCCGAGACAAGGACTGGCAGAGGTTGCATGGCATCAGGAGTGAGGAGTCAGGGCCCTCCTCACTCATGCAGCAGCCTCTGATTCGAATTGGCAAACCTCTGGCCACATTTTGGAGCGTACCTTGCCTCCGCTTAGCTAGTGACACCTGTTACCATTGACGTTCACTCTTTGTGTTCTGTTTGTTAAACACTCCAGAATCCACCCCGCCAAGTTAGGATCCAAACAGAACTCATTAATCAGTTTGTCAACCAAAATATGGGGCTGGATCATGTTTAAAGCTGATGACAAGACTATAAACAGCAGTCTTGTATGGTTTTCTGATTCTTCCAAGTGCTCATATGATACATTCAAAAGTGTTGCTGTGGTGTCCTCCACACCCCTCTTTACTCTGTTTGCAAACTGATGAGGGTCCAGAAAAGCCTCAGTTTTCTTGTGCAGTCATTTCTTGATTATATTCTCAAAGGATTTCACAATATGAAAAGTTAATGCCACTGGTCTAATGTCAATTAATGCTTTGGGTGTGTAGTTTGTGCCAACAAATCCAAGGATATTTCAAATATAGAGTGGAATATTGGAAAGAGCTCCTCTGCACAGTAATAAAGCAGACAGCTGCTTACAAAGGGTTTTTTTTTTTTTTTGTTTAAGGACCTTTCTGACATCATTCTTGTCAAAGAAGGGCTGACTCCTGGCTCTAGTACTCATTCTGCTCTTTTACTGACTTTCAGAAGTTCTAAAGCAAAATCTTGTGTTTCAAATCTTGAATAGAACTCATTCAAGTTTTGCACCAGCTTATAGTCAGTTTTGACCCCTGCTAGTTCAACTCGATTATTGTTTTTTGCATGAATGCCATCCATCATCTTCATGCCATTCCCTAATGAGCCTAGGTTATCAGTCCTCAGTTCGTTCTCTATTCTGTGCTTATACTTCATCTTTGTCTGCTTTATTTCATGTTTCACCTCCTTCTGTAATTCTTCTATTCAGTTAATGTTCCATGTTAAAATTCCAAATATTTTCAGGTTATCAATTGTTTTAGATCTCTGGTAATCTGCTTGCTGTTAGGGTGTATTTTGACTGATTTTATGGGTATTTTGGTGCCCTTGCAGAATTGTATGTAACAGCTTACAGTGTCTGTCAGTTCATTAATGTCAGCACAGAATCTTTCAAACACTGACCAGTCCGTGCATTTAAACCAGCTGTGCAGGCACTCTACAGAGTCCTTGTCCCAGAATTTAATCTGTTTGTTTTAAGGTAGACCTGAAAATAGTGATATGAAGTAGACAATAATTACAGAAAAATGTGTTTTGAATAAAAAAAGACCTAGTGGTCATTAATATTAGTATTTTGGCCTTTGCTGGTTAATGATTTTGTGCATCTCCTGGTTATTTAATTCCTCATATTGCCAAATAAATAAAGATTTAACATAGAAGGAAAAAGGATAACTATTGTAATATCCCTTAGTTACACTTTGGTGCATATCACAGGGCTCATACCATGACATTCATGCCACATACCTAGATTATTGGACTTTATCAGCAAAGAAGCATTTCTCTATGCTCTTCCACACTTAGTACAACCATCTTTCATTGTACTAACTGCAATGATGGTTCTGCTATCTTTTTCTCCCACTTCTACCCTCTTTATAATCTGCATTTTAATTTCTAAATATATTGCTGAAAGTTTTCATGAAATACCAGGCAAATTATATTTATTACCACTCTCCTGCACCATGATAAGGGAGTTTAACAACATTTTCTCAAAGATGTCTTTCTTACTGTACCTGAAAAAACTCAACACAATAAGAGAGTTTCAATTAAAATGATTAAGTGAGTTAGAAAGCTTTTTTGATTACATCTTAACCTTTTTTTTTTACTATAGTTGCAAACTCTATAAATTATCAGGAATAGCTACTAAACAATAATTCAAATTAAATATAATAATGAAACTTAATATAGTTTTACTTTTATTCAAAAGCCTTAATTTAAGGTCCTATCAGAATTAAATTTCCCATTGTCCCCTCTAAAATTCCCTTTAATTAGGTAAGGTACTGTATAGAATGCTGTGAAAATGTATTTGCCGTCTTTCTGATTTCCTCTGTTATTGTAAAATTTTAATACTGAATGTTTCCAGGTTTTGAAAAAGCACACTTCTGTGTGAATTATTTTATTTACCTAATGATCAAAAGTATCCAATAAACAACAGTACATGTAAAGTAACTAAGCTCTCCTGTATAACATTGCATACAGCACACAAAATTAATACCAGACAATGACGGTTCTGTGTAAGGAAGTTGCTCAATGATTAGCTCAGCACTCTAGCAGAAGGGAATGCATCATAGCCCGTTATATATGGACTTTTTTGAAAAGAAACTTAATCCCCAGGGGATTCATTAACCAATGTTTTTTGTACTTGAAGGAACACTGCATAGTTTAATTAAGTTCTGTATTTAGAAATATCCATTTGTTGGTCTTATGTGGTACTGCACTTCCTTTTACTTTTCACCATGAAATGATGTAATCAGAAGTAACTAGTAGGAAGACACATAGTTGTGTTTATGCAATTACCGTATTTTTCGGACCATAAGACGCACCGGACCATAAGACGCACCAGTTTTTAGAGAAGGGAAATGAAGAAAAAAAAGATTTATGTGCATTAAAACCCAACATCACAGTCATAAACACATGTAATCAACCCTGTAAAGTGAACAGCAGCATTTAGAACCATTATTAACAAATACAGTCAGCAAAAGACAAAATTACTGTAAAACACAATAACGAGAGACTTCAGTAATAAAATAGAATAAAGTTGAACAGTTATGCTCTTTTAGGTTCTGCTTGTTTTATGAGAACCCCAAGAACTCCTCATCGCTAGAGTCAGAATCTAGAAAGCTCAGATCCTCACAATCACAAACAGGACTTTCATCACTACTGGTGCTGGTACCGGTATTTTCATATAACATATCATCTTCAGTCCCATCTAAGGCATTGATGATGCCACATTTTTTGAAGGAATGTACAATGATCTCATCCTTAACTGAGTCCCATGAGGTTTTCACCCACTCACAAACTTGGGTAATAGTGGGCCTTTTCATTCTTCCAGTAGGTGTAAGATCATGATTACCAGCAGCCATCCATTTGTTCCACTCTTCCCTCATAAACACTTTAAATGGTTTGTTGATGGACACATCCAGAGGTTGCAGCTGGCTGGTAAGACCACCGGGAATTACAGCTAAATGAGTTTTGACTTCTTTAAAGTTCTTTTTTGTAGTGTCGGCGATATGTGCTCTGAACTGGTCAAGCACTAACAAGGATGGTTTTTTTAAAAGCCCACCAGGACGTTTGGACCATACTTTTTCAATCCAGAGCCTCATTCCCTTTTCGTCCATCCATCCTTTGTCATGGACATGCACCACGACTCGAGGAATTGCTTCTTTTGGAAAAGTTTTCCTTTTGAAGATGAGCATTGGTGGCAATTTAGTACCATCTGCACATCAGGACAACACAAGAGTGTAATGGGTTTTCTCATGCCCTGAGGTTTTAACGGTTATAGTTTTTGCTCCTTTGTGGTCTACTGTTCTATTGGATGGTACATCAAAAGTAAGCGGGACTTCATCCATATTTCCAATCTGGCTTAGTTCAAATTGATTCTTCTTTCTGGCATCAATGACGAATTTGTGAAAAGACAAAATCTTTTCTTCGTATTCGTTGGGCATTTTTTGAGCAATTTTTGTTTTGTGCGCATAGCAAGGCCAGATCGCTTCATGAATCTGTAGCACCATGATGGTGAGCCAGTGAAATCTTGAATTCCTTTTTCTACAGCAATGAGTCTGGCTTTATTCATGATCAGTTTTGTGGAGACTGAGAAGCCATTTTCACGGTGATGTGTGATCCACTCCTTTATGTCCACCTCCAACTCTGGCCACTTTGCAGCATGCCCACGTAAAGTTTGCTTATTTTTGTCCAACTTTTGCAGCTGATCCTCCTGTTTCCGCCACTCTCTAATCATCTTTTCAGAGGGAGGTGGTCCAAAGTGTCTCTCTGCTGCTCTGTTGCCATGTTCCTTGGCATATTTTATAACTTCCAGTTTGAAACCAACTTTATATGTGCATCTCTTCTGCTTGGACATCTTAGTGAGGAGGTGGTACTGGTACAGTATTTCTGCAAAACCTTCAAAATCGTAATTAAAGAACTGTCAGTAATACCAATACGGTGTCTTTTTAATTCCCCCCCCCCCATATTCCATCAGGTGCTCTCATATCCCCCCTCATTCCATCCAGTGCTCTCATATCTCCCCCCCCCACACACACATTTTATTACTATCAGGCCTAAACACTGTTACCAGTATAGTGGGGGGCAAGCTGTACCGTAGTTCACAATATTGCCCGTATACTGTATGCAGAGACTTTCTGTGATTTACCATAGCGGTAACATTTACGGTACTGTCCCACAGTGTAAAACACTTTCCAGCCTCTCACAAGGCTAAAAGCTGTCAGCAAAGTTCAGTGTTATTTGCCATGATATGTATGGTCATTTTGTTCCAGGCTCAGGCTGACTGAGACTGTGACAGTCTGTCACTACTAGTTCTGAATTTGTCTCAGTTGTATTTTTAATTGTATTAGGGTTTCTATTTATGCATATTCAGTTGTATTTTTAATTGTATTAGGGTTTCTATTTGTATGCATATTCTTGCGCTTTTACCTTCACTCAGTCATTTCACTTGTCATTTACCTCTATTCGTATTTCACTGGTGTGTGCGGTGGTGGCGCCGACTGCAACTCCTGTCCTGCCTCAGCTGGTGTCCGCCCGCTTCCGGGATTGGAACCAGCGTGAGGCGCACACGTGTTCTCACAGGAGGGAGGTCACATGTGCGCCTCACGCTGGTTCCGATCCCGGAAGCGGACGGACACCAGCTGAGGCGGATGGGAATCGATGAATGATGATGCATGCAGACTGCAGGATCAAGGAAGGGACCGTCACCGTACACTACACTGTACCAGTTAGAGTCCAGTCCCCTGACTCCAGTGAGCGGTGCGGGCGGGGGCGGGAATGGAGCATTGCAGCCAGCAGGAATGATCATGGAAGCAGGTACGGTACTACTACTACCACAGGGCAGCAGCAGCGCCTGACTCCAGTGAGCAGGGCGGGCGACCGCGGCGGGAATGGAGCACAGAGCCGGGCAAGTTGAAAATTTTTTTTTTACAGCACATGTTTAGGCTATATTCGGACCATAAGACGCAGGGACTTTTCCCCCCCAATTCTGGGGGGAAAAAAGTGCGTCTTATGGTCCGAAAAATACGGTAATCTTCATCCCTCTGTTTTCAGTTCAAGTCTCTCAGAGAACTATTGGCACGTTTAATATCTATGGCTGTAATTTGAATATGATCTAACATGTACTTTATGCTAGCTAACAGTAAGAGGTACCATCAGAAGCAGTGATAATCATCTGTTTTATGTATTATGTGTGATTTTGCTAAGTTAATACTTACATATTGTTTTCCGTTTCAGTTTTACCTTTTCCCAATTGCTACAATAACCAAGTTAACCAAAAGTCTCAGATGTGGTAAAAGGGGAAGCTGCCTGTACAGAGCATAAGGAGGACAGAACAAACACAATTTCACATATTTTAATTGAAGGAATAAAACTACTTTCTTGTCTTAGAAATTAAATTTTTTATTGCAGAAATGTTTGTGCAAGCTCTCAGGATTTTGCACACATTTTTACTGAATGAAAAGGGGAGGACATTCTTTTAAATCAAACGGGAGAGGGTTTTGTTTTTACTTCGAAGTAAATGGAAGTTTTGTGATGGGGTCAACAATTCACTATTGGTTTAAGTTCAGATTCTGATACTGCAATGTTCAAAATACAGAGAAAACCTGATTTTAGCATGATGTTTGTATCTATGTGTATGTCTGTGGAAGATCAAAACTGATCTTAAAATTACAATATTTGTCAGAAAATTATGTAATTGTGGATGGCTATATCCTTGAATGTGGAGAGATCGGTAAAAAGCACACTTTAGAAAAAAACTGACCTATCTTCTTCTTGTTTGCCTTGTTACAGGCTTTGTTTTTGGTG
Source organism: Polypterus senegalus (assembly GCF_016835505.1). Lineage (NCBI taxonomy): Eukaryota > Metazoa > Chordata > Cladistia > Polypteriformes > Polypteridae > Polypterus > Polypterus senegalus. The sequence continues at coordinate 51,545,642 of NC_053161.1, forward strand.
CAATTTGGTCCAGAACTTATCCCATATCCTTTAAAGTTTGACATGTGTCCAAAAATAACTCCTTTAGAAATTGTTTAATTTAATCAAGATTTTTGCAGTCTCTTACATTTAGTCTTGCAACCACACATATTGATTTGCAATACTGGTGTTTTTTGAGATGCATAATTTATATATATTTATATACCATGTACTGTACACACCATGGAGGCACATGCAAGTGTGTGCACAAACACTCACACACCACAACCTGAAAAGGTTGACGTGGACAGAGGCATTAAACCTGTCAATCTGTCTATCTGTGTAGCTTGTTAACTTCATTTCACCTAATGTGTGTAGTTTCAAATCATATATTATGTGAGTCTTCATTGGATTCAATTTTCTTGTTAAGTTACTCTACATTTATTTTGTACCAGCTAGTGTTCTTGAGTTTATATAATTATCCAGTACAATTGATTGTGTTATATTGTATAATCTCTTTTTGAGTGATTACCGATAGAATCACTAAAGTATATATTACATGGAAGTACTGTATATTTTGATGCTCTTCATCTTTTATGATGAAGTGAATTTAAAGCTGATTAATAAAAGGTGAATCACTATCCTAGAACAACAACTGTTAATTTTGTGCTAGGAAGAATAGAAACATGATGATATCAAAGTCACCATTTTTCCAGACCTACTCTAATTGATGGCTGTGTTAGTGAGGAGTTTCAGATCAAATACAAAACTTGAGATGTCTATTTAATAACAGGGAGTAGAAGGAGGTAATGTTGTAAAATCAGAAATAAATAAGGCTGGTGAGTTCTATTTATGTTGGAAGTTTTACCTTTTTTTATTGTTTTTTAACATTTATTGTAGTTTATAAAAAGCTTATGTTTTTTTTCCCTTTCCAATCCAGTTTATTTCAGATTTTTCATTAAGGAAGCCTGGCACTTTTATGTTTTAATTTATAAAACATACATGATATCTCATTATAGCTAAATTTACTGTCAGACTTTTCTTCTATTCCTTTCTATTCAAAGTATAGTACGCTGTTTGAGATGTGAACCACCCTGGATTCATTTTTCTCTTAAAGTATGGATGCTGTTATTGTGTTTCATTTATTATAAAAGACCACATGAATCATAAGTGAATTAACAACAATGCCTTTCTCAGTTGAATACAGTATGTTTAATAGTATCTTATTTTATATTTGAATGAATTCCAAGGTGAACAGTCACCATCAGCCTACAATTAAAGTAAATGAATGAATAATAAACAAATAAATATAGAGTTTACATCTTAAAATATGCCTGCAGCAAATGGATGTATTGCAGGTGACACTCAACCTTTAAGCCAACATCAAAAATCTTGCAAAGGGAAGGAAGTCTTTTGTATGTCTAACTTCTTGTTTAAAAAGTGGCAGACATTTTTGTAAATTTTTAATGTTTTTCTTTCCATACCTGGCAATAGTATTGATTTTTGAGAGAGATGCCTACAAATAAATTTTAAAACATTCTGACCTTCTTTGAAACCACCTGCAGTTACAATTATATTTTACAGTGCCATGATTTTTATATAAAGAGAATTAAAAATAAATATATATATATATATATATATATATATATATATATATATATATATATATATATATATATAGTCATTATGATGCAAGTATTTAAAGATGAAAATGTTAAAAGTAATTTAATCTGACTGTGTAGTCATGGTTGCTGGTTGCTAAGGAACAAACACATTGTTTCTAGAACTAATGTAAAAGGAAAAGTGAAGCTATTTTCTGGATAAATTCTTAAGCCAATGCTGTAATTTTGAAATGAAAGTTTATACAAATTATCCTTAGTTACTGTACTTTCATTGCCATCGGGATCTGAAAAAATCAAAAATGTATCCCCCACCATTATGGGACGAATGTCTTCTGTTTGGTACGGCTCTGTTTTTTACCCTTTCTTATTATTATCTTCGATGTTACATACCTTAAATACACTCAGGCCTCAAAGTATTTTTTTCTATGTTTGTCAGTTATTTTATGCCATATCTGTTTTGCTAATGTTGTCTAAAAAATGTCAAAGATTTTGCATGAGCACTAAACATTGACCATGATAACAATGCATTATGACTATTTAATAATTAATTCTGCCTAACATATCTCTTCATTTTGGCTTTGCTGTGAACCATGATTAAAATCTTTCACTATTGTATTAATTTGCTCTTTTTGGTGTTCTTCTGAATAAGAAGATTTCTAATCTAATCATCTCAGTATTACAGTTTATACAAAACACCTCTGTTTTAAAGGAGAAGTGCCTGGACAAAAACAAAACACACTTCTAAGTGATAAAAAAAAAAAACAATATTGGAACAAATGAATGGGTGTCCTTCAAAAATAAAAATGCATCTCAGGAGACACTGTAGCAGCTGTGAAGAGAAAACCGCTAATCAGGAAAATCAGGAAGAAAGGCAGAGACAAAAAATACGCTAAGGTGTATTTTAATATAGGGTGGTCCAGATCTAATTATGCAATTTTCATTACGCTATAACTTATTAAGTTTATTACATAGAAAATCACCCAAAAGATCCTGAACCATCGAGAAGTATGTGAACTGATGACATGAAGAATCGTCTTTACGCCGAACTGGAATCATCCCTGCATAAATCAAAGTCATCCAGACGATCAGGATCTGCATAATTAGATCTGGACCACCCTGTACAGGACCCCATACTCCATTGTTAATAATACTTTATTTTGGAAAAAAGTTTTTTCTACTTTTTATTAAGTTCCTCTAAAAAAGTAGAAGTCTGTATTTCCTGTTTGAATACTAGTCTTTATCCCTAATTTTAACAAACAGGTACAAAAACAATGTGGCTGTCACATGATTTTTTTTTAATTCAAACTGTTTCCCATGATGTTATATACACAAATGGCTCCCTTAGCTACACCCACATATCATTGCATTGCAAAAGCCATTTCTAACAAACATGTTCACATATAATCAGGGATATGTTCCAGAAAGAGAAATTAGACAATCCTGCATCATCATTCTGACTTGCTACAGCACAATTTCACATCAACAGATTAGCCAATTCAAGGATACCAGATTTCAGACAGATCGCGCAAATCCTGGATCAGTTGGTCCAGATTAATATACATTCATGGCAAAAGCACTGAACAGCTGATCAACCATGGACTACAAGTCTAAGATTCACACAGCAACATTCTTCAATCTAGTAGAGCAACAGGGAAACAGTGCATGAAGATTATTAGCTGTCATGCATGTCAGTCCACCAAAGTGGGAGGGGACAAAGAGAGGAATTGAGAGAGCTTAACCTCGCCTATTCCACGGTCCATCCAGATAACAAGACTAGCTGCCCAGAGAGGTGTCAGCATTTGACCCAGAAGTTCTTTGTGAGATGGACCTCCTGATTGTTCTTTGTGAGAACACGTGTTACGCAGAAATAGCTTTGAATAGTGCTGGACAGGCGAACCTTTATGTTAATGTTTGCAAACATTTTTTGTTGTTTGTACATAAGAACTGCTACTAAATGAGATGACCCGGTTGGCATCTCTGCTACTCGTTTGTTGTTTATCCTGCCTTACCCGGCCATATAGAATATTCTCCAAAAGAGGAGCAACACAGCAGGAGGAACAACCAAGGAAAGAGAAATGGCATAGAAGAATATCACTGAAAGAATATGTAAAATATCACATCGCTTGTAAATGTGAAGTAAATTGTTCCATTATACAAAATGTATCCCTGGCGATATTAATGTACTGGTAATGTTATATGCTCTGAAGTAAGCATTTAAGCATGTTGTTTTATTTTTGCAATATTAATGTGATCAAAAAAGTCTAAGACTCATGACATTAAGTGTTCAGCATATACAAAGTTGTTCTAATTGTTACTGGGAGAGATGGCATGCGTTATTCTGCCTGCACGAACCCTGTTCTGTCTGGTAATTACATGCCAAAATGAAAGTACAGTAAAACTTAATTACTTACATGTACAAATCTTCAACAAAAGACTTAAAAAGGCCACTCTTTGAATGGTAACGTACCCTGTTCAAATGTGCGATCCTAGATTATTTGCCTCATACTTCGTACAGTAATTATGTATGCAGCATTTTGTATTACTTTAAGAATCAATAGCAGGCCACATTGATATTTGATACTTCAGTATGTGATATACAGTCTTGAGCCATCAGCGAATGATTTATATTGTTGCCTTATTCCATTACAGAACCCTCAAATCAAAACTGTACTAATAAGGATACTGGGTATAAGTAATCGCCAAAGAGGAGAGTCTTCAGAAATGTTTCTTTAAAAGTGACAGACTCTACCACCCAGTCTGTTATAAGTTATCATTTCTCAGAAATGCACCAGTTGTTTAAATGTAATTGCCCTACCTGCGATTTTGTGGAATTTCTCTTTGACAGTGTTTTTTTATTTCTGTCTTGGGAAGACAGATCTGTATTGTGTGTAAGTATGTGTGTGTGTGATACTGTGATGACACACTTTTGCAATGAATTTGCCGATATGTGTGTGATATCTCCAATATTATGAAGAAACCTGCCCTTTACAAAAAAGAAGAAGAAAAAAAAGGCGAGAAATATCCATGATTTGCATCATATTTATGGCTCGAGAAAGGGTATGGCATTTTCAACACTTTGTTGGCTTTTTCCTGCTTCTTAAATACTGTAGCTGGCATCAGCATTTCAGAAAGAATATTTATAATCTTTACTTTTATTACTGGGTACACTGTTCTTTAATTATTGGAACCTCAAAGCATTAATCCTTCTTTTTGAATATGCCATTTTCCAAATTAGTTTCATGTCATTGGTTGCCCCAGTAGCTGAGAAAGATTTTGTCAAATCTTCCTTTCTCTAACTGGCAAACCCTGATCCCATTCAAAAAAGCTGGACTACAGAGGTATCCTTATCTTTTGCCTCATGGATCATGTAATTCTTGCTTAATATTTTCCAGAAACACAGCTTTAGCTAAGTCCAGGTTTTTTGGAATAGAATTAGCCTAACTTTCGTGAATCCTGAAATACTTTAATCAGATTTCACACTAATCCTGCTTTCTGGAAAAAGAAAGCAAATACAAAAACTAGATAAATGTGAACACAGAGAGTATTTTACATTCAGTAACAGTGAAAATGCATATTATAGATATGTAAATACCAATCTATTGATGTAATAATTTCATTATGCTGTGATTTTCCTTTACAAAAATAATGTTCTTAAGTAGCAAATTCTGTTCAAAATGAATAATAATTAAAACACATTATATCAAATAATGCTTTCTTCAGATTTAGCAGAAACTAATTAGTCACAGTGATTTCAATAAAACTATAAATGTCATTATGCACCTTGACAGAAAAGTAAAAACACACATGAGCACACACACATACATATACCTGTACACTATGTTATTTATATTTACATACAGTACATATATCATTATAAATATACATTATCAATTATATTTTTAGGTAGTATTGCCTAAAATGTTTTCATGTAGCCAAAACTGTGACCAATTAAATATTAGAACATATCTAATAATTGTCCCTTTGTCCATGAAATACAGAGTTTTGTGAGTGCGATCAGATCTCTGGAATAGAAGAATCAGTTAGCATATAAATCAGAGTCTTATACAAGAGGGAGATCTAGAACTTTAACTTGAAAGGCTTGCCAAAGAGAAAATTGAGACCTGGAAATTGAAAAAGATGTTTTGCAGGTCAGTCTGTAAGGCAGGCACGACAGTTGTCACTTACTGTATTGATGAGAAAGCTGACAAGACAGAAACAAGACTGCCACCACATTGAAACTAGATAGGAGAATGAACAGAAAGAAGACACTTGTTTTAGCTTGTTAATAGATTGGACTGCTGTTGAATTTTGACAGGCTGGCAACAAACAGGACAATTTCTGCGAACAAAGAGAAGAAGGTCTAACTATTTTAAACAGTGCTCAACCGATGCCCAAAATGATACAATCTTCACAGCACACTGATAATTGCAATAACTACCACCAGTTTTCAAGAGTAAAAACAACAAGAAACCTCAATCATGTCCTGAGAACTCCTACTCATTCTCCACTATTCCTACTTAATACCTATAATAATGTACCAAATAAAGCCCTTTAGTCCCAAAAAGAAAAAAAAAATATATTTCTATTTAAACTTTTTTATTTGCTTTCTATAGGACCCAAGTTACCTGTTCAACTCGCCAAACAAAACGTCATCTGGAATGCCAGCAGTGTCATTTCTACACATATGCACAGTAGTAAATGTGTCAAAATGGGACATCATGGGAAACATTTTGTAAAATGAAAGAAGAGCATGTTTTGAGATCTTTGTGGCAAAATTTCAAAAGACAAATGTGTGTATATATATATATATATATATATATATATATATACACTAGGGGCTCTGCCCCTGCTCGCTTTGCTCACCCACCCCCGGGTTTGTTTTACAAATTGTAAAATTTAAAGAGAGTGGTATTTTCATGGGAATTTTTACATATGCATTATTTTCACTTTAAAACTTTTGTAAAAACAATACTTGTCCTTTATTTCCGGCCCTGGGCATGGTTATATCTCTTTCTTGCTGGATGTACAACGCTGCTTGCGTTGTTGGAGGGGGAGGGGGTGGTTTTTTAGGCTGAACACATGCTAAGGAGATGCCGTCGGATCATGTTGTCTTGCTGCTGTTGCTGGCGAGCTGCGTGTTCTGTTTGTCACGCTGTGTGTCGATTATTTAAAAGCCTGTACAGCAGCTGTCCTTTTGCCACTTTGTGTCTCTGCTGCTCGCATTGTAAGGGGACGATGCTAAGTAAAAGCGGTCGAATCATCTGCTGGCTTGCTGCTGCTGCTCCTGGTGAGCTGCATGTTCTGCTTGTCATTGTTGTAAGAGCTGGGAGCACATGAAGTGTGTCTGCCAAAAGAATTCCAACAACTGCTAGGTTAGATGTCTGTGAACTTGTTTTAAATGTTGTCTCACTGCCTTGTCTCGCATGACGTTTTAGTGTCTCTCGCAGGATGTCAAATTGTCTTCCCAGAAGATCATGTCTCATCTCCCTAGACTCCCTCCCAAAATTTTTTTATAATAGAGTTTGTCACGTACGCACGAATAGGAGACCGCAGACGGACCTTAAAACGCTTCGGAAGACGTTCGCCGGCAGGGAGTGGCGGGGTACTAACCTTTCTCCTTTGCTTTCTTCCAGGAAAAAAGACACTCCGCCACCATAAGCCTTCCCGCAGTACGTTACTTCCGCCCTTCCTCCGCCATCTTTCCTGACGTCAGCAGTCCCATCCTCCCTCACGGTTCCTTCCCAGCATTCCTCCACTCCTGGCTTCTCCCTTATAAAATGGCCGCCAACGCCTAGTATGGCGTCGTGCATATGAACCTATTTGTGTTTGTATTTTGACATGAGTTTTTTCTTTAATTGTGGATTGTCTACAATATACGGGGCTGGATAACTCCAAACCTTTATGCTGCTTATTGTTGCATCTTTTACAGTGGCGTAGTCCGCAGGATAGAAGTCCGGAAAAAATGACAGAAGGACAGAACCTCAACACCGTGCTGCAGGGGATGAATGCCCAGATCCTGTCCCTGCAGCAAGCGCAAGCCGCTACCACCCGGGAGTTGGAGGAAACAAAGGCCAGGTTGGCAGAAGCCCGGAGGGTAAGGCCCGACCCGCCTCGTCCAACGCCTCCGCCTCTGGTGCCTATGACAGAGGCTGACGACATCGAGTCGTACCTATGCATATTTGAACAGACGGCCACCCGGAACGAGTGGCAGTGGTCCGAGTGGGCGTCCATTCTGGCGCCCTACCTGAAGCGACCCGCGCAGCGGGCTTATTACGATCTCCCCAAGGAGGAGGCCGCGAGTTACGACCTCCTAAAACAGGAGATCCTGGCATGCTACGGCATCACGCCGGACCAGCAGGCGAGCGAATGGCGGAGCTGGCAGTTCGACCCTGAGAAGCTGGCCCGAGCACAGGCCTTCGACTTCTGGGGGAAGATGGGACGCTGGCTACGGCCCGAGGGTCCCCAAGCCTGGAAGGTCGTTGAACAGGTGGCCTGTGAGGGCCTGGTGAATGCCATGCCAAGCTCCCTCGCCCAGCAGGTCCGGCGCCACCCCTATTAAGACATGCCAGGACTCTTGGAAGTCCTGGAGTGTCAGCTCGCGGTCTTCCAAGCTGGGGGGTCGGAAAGGCAAGCTCGTGGGAACTGACAGGGACGGGCGGCCACCGCCGAGCCCTCTCGATGTACTGCGGAAGCGCCGTAGAGATCCAAAGAATCCGCGCTGTTACAAGTGCGGTGAGACCGGCCACCTACTGCCGACCTGTCCCCTCAACACCACCTCGGAGCCGATGGACTGCACCTGGGCCACCGCAGAAAGGTACTGTACTCCATCGCACCCGCTGGCAAGTCCAAACACGGGAGTGGTGTTATTGAACGGGCACTCAGTGGTGGCTTTATTTGACTCCGGCAGCAACATTACCATTGTCGCTCGCCATTATGTATTACCGCGACAGTGGCTTAAGCAGCATTTGCAAGTCACTTGTGTGCATGGGGAGACCAAGTCTTACCATTCCGCTCGCTGTTACATCACCTGGGGCCTCATGTATAACGCCGTGCGTAGAACTCGCACTATAACATGGCGTAAGCACAAAAGCCGAAATGTGCTTACGCACAGAAAAATCCAGATGCAGGAATCTGTGCGTACTCCAACTTCCACGTTCTTCCGCTACATAAATCCCGATCAGCGTGAAAACTAACGCTCGTGCACGCGCATTTTGTAACGCCCCAAATCCTCCCAGAATTACGCCTATTTGAATATGCAAATCAATATAAATCGCCCTTAAGCGCAGCCTTCTGTGAAAAGACAATGGGAAAAGCACGGGGAAAATATAAGAATTTCAGCGAATACCAAGTGGAGGCAAAGGAAAAACATACTATTTGTTCAAATAAACCGTGGTATAATCAACAAAATGAAGTTGATCGAGTGACATAGCGTGTTGGAGAAACTTGAAAGCTCACATTAAAAAAATCGCACAATGCCGGAAATAAAAAAGAAGTCACATATCAAAGTTGCCGTGAAAAGAAGAGTTGTAAGCCCACTGTCTGAGTGTCATATGAAAGCTTATTAGGGTACAGAGAAAAAAGGCACACGGTGGGGAAAAAGCACGAAATGTCAACTTTAATCTCGAATTTTCCACTTTAATCACGTAGCTTATTTTGTCATTTAGTAGAACATTATAAACTTCATCTTAAAATCGTTTAATTAACCAGTTTCTCAAAATTACATCGTAATTAAAGTAGCACGTTAAATGCTTTGTTTTGTATTTGATCTTCTATGTGCTCTGTGTGTGTGAATCACTACTTGCTTCTTAAACCGGCTCTCTTCCTCCAACTGGACACAGAGTCCATTACATTAGTGATATTACATCTCTCTGAATAACTAAAATACTGAGATGTATACGTGATGTCATTTTCATGATGATAGGAGCTAAAGCATGTGTTTCATGAGCCTCGTGCTCATGACAAGCATTTATCTTTTGTCGAAATTTGTCGCATGCTTTTAGCTGTGTTGTTATTTTCTCTTTCTGTTTTATATTCAATATATATTGGCGTGGCCCCCAAGAGTCCTTGCTTTTCTTTCCCCAAGTAACCGATCGCCATACAATCAGCTCTGTAATAGAAGTTAAGCCATCTGTAAGCTTAGCGCCGATTCTTCAAAACGTTTAAGGAACATTGAAATATCTTCGTAGTACATGTTAAATTACTATCCTTCACGACACTCCCAGTGAAGAATATAGATTATTTAAATATTTAAATGAAGTTAAAGTTTTATCTGTATAATTTAACAAACATATTTTGCTGCATTTCACCTTAAAATGATATCGTCATCATATGTAAATACGCGCTTTATAAAGTGGCTCAGGTTGTGAGATATTATAACTGTAGTGCAAGTTTACAGTGGGGTTGATTGTACTTATAAGTACAAACCGTTCTACAAGGAGCAATTGATTGAATGCATTTAAAGTTCTTGGGATTAAACTGTTTCTGAACCGCGAGGTCCGTACAGGAAAGGCTTTAAAACGTTTTGCAGTGGCTGAGGTAGCGTGTCCTTAAAGCTGTATACCGATAATTCTCTTTCCGATCAGCTGCTGCTGTGATTCACACTCAGATACAGTGATATAAATACTCCGAGTCGTGCAGTGAGAGAAATATGGAAAAAGATGATCCGCTGTGGCAACTCCTAACGGGAGGAGCTGAAAGAAGAAGAAGAAGTGAGAGTAACAACGCTAAAGCAGTTATGGTATTTGGAATACTATGGCTGTTCCCTGGACCATTATATTGTTACGAGTTAATTACAATCAGATGTATTACACTAATAAACAATATGCGGTTAGTTTCTGTGTATTTATAAAGCCGCGTCATGAAAATAAAGAGTAACCACACAGGAACAGTAGCACTGCTTTGACGCTGGGTGCCGCCAGTCTGCAAAACCGAGCAGAGAACTTGCGTACGACAAGACATGAGGTACCGTGGAAAAGTGCGTGGCTTTACGCCAAGTGTAGGTTTTATACATCGCGATTTGAACGTGGAAAAGTTCTTACGCAACATTTCTTTGCGTACGCACCGTTTATACATGAGGCCCCTGGAAAGGGCAGTTATCCAACTTGATGGTTGCGGTGTTGCCCGAACCCCCCTATCCAGTGATTTTGGGACAAGACTGGTCACACAGAAAACGCCGTAAGACAAACACCGCTCCCGGGGCCTCACTAGGTCTGGTTATGAGGGGGCGAGGCACCCTTCCCGTGGTCTCCATGCCGTGCTCTGGGGCAGGCCCTAATGGCGCAGGCACATCAGGGGACGCTTCTCTGGCGACGGACCCTGACCCGGAAGTATCCGCCGGAGACCCCCTGAGCAACTTGGACCATCAATTTCGGTGCACGCCTGCCTCATTTAAAAGGGAGCAGTGGAATGACGATTCCCTGCGGTTTGCCCGGAATGCAATTGTTCTTCCAGGCAGCTCACAAGCTGACGGATCCATGTCACGCGAGCCTTTCTTTGTTCTGGAGAATGATCTGTTGTTTTCGGGTGGCAACCCACAAGAGCGAGGTGTATAAATTGTTGCTAGTGCCGCGTACCTTCCGGCGGGAGGTATGTAAACTAGCTCACGCTCACCACCTGGGCGCCCACCTCGGGGCCGAAAAAACTTTGGAGAGAATCAAACTCCGCTTTTACTGGCCCAGGATCAACAAGGAGGTCCGGGGTTTCTGTCAATCCTGTCCGGAATGTCAGAATCGCCAGATTCCTAGGAGGGACCGCGCTCCTCTCGTCCCAATACCCCTGATAGATATCCCTTTTGACAGAATAGGGGTGGACTTAGTAGGACCCCTGGAACCCTCAAACCGTGGCCATAAGTACATATTGGTCATGGTGGATTACGCAACCCGATACCCAGAGGCGGTTCCCCTGTGTTCCGCTAACACCAAAAATATCGCACGGGAATTTGTTAACTTATTTTGTAGAGTGGGTATCCCCAAAGAAGTCCTCACAGACCAGGGTACTCCCTTCACCTCAGATACGTTCAGGGAGGTTGCCAGATTACTGCGAATAAAGAACTTGAAGACGTCTGTCTACCACCCTTTAACCAGACGCTAAAACAGATGCTCCGCAAAGTAGTCAACGCCGATGGCAGGAATTGGGACCAGCTCCTACCGCTCGTGCTTTTTTCTTACCAGGAAGTGCCCCAGGCCTCTACGGGCTTCTCCCCTTTTGAATTATTGTACGGGCAACAACCCCGAGGACTTTTAGACATACTAAAAGAGGGCTGGGAGGCTGAGGCCCTTCCCTCCTCCAATATATTGGAGTATGTGGCGCAACTGCGCGACAGACTCACTAAAATCAGGCCACTCCTAAAGGACCACGTGACTCCCACTCCACATTGCTAGCTCACTGGCAGGGGCCATACGAGGTTAAGGAAAGAAAGGGGCTCGTCTACTATTTAGTTAAACAACCGAATCGTCGGCCGAGTGAGAGGATCTACCATGTTAATTTGTTAAAACCTTGGAAGGACAGGGAGGAGTCTCCCGACACTCGTAGATCCCTCTCCCTATTCGCTAGCACGTCTGCCCTCAACCTCGGTGACGAGCTGACACCCTTACAGCGGCAGGAGATAATCCAGGCAATCCGGGCCATCCCCGAAGTAGTGAGCGAGTCACCGGGCCGGACCTCGCTGATTGCACACGATATAGTCACGGACCCCAGAGTAATCGTCTGGGAGGGAGAGGCCCTATAGACTCCCGGAGGCAAAACGTGCCGAAGTGGAACTGGAGGTGCAACGGATGTTGGATATGGACATTATTGAGGAAAGCCATAGTCCTTGGTCCAGTTCTATCGTCCTCGTTTCCAAGCCGGACGGCTCCTGGAGGTTCTGTAATGACTTTAGACATCTGAATCAGGTCTCCAAGTTCGATGCCTACCCGATGCCCTGCATTGATGACCTACTTGATCGGCTGGGTGCGGTTCGATACTTGACTACTCTTGACATGACAAAAGGGTATTGGAAAATTCCCTTAACGGCATCTGCAAAAGAAAAAACGGCCTTTAGCACCCCTAGTGGACATTGGCAATACAAGGTCCTCCCATTTGGGCTGCATGGGGCCCCTGCGACATTTCAATATCTGGTGGATAGAGTGCTGAAGCCCCACCAGTCCTATAGTGCAGCCTACCTGGATGACGTCGTCATCTATTCCGGCACCTGGGAGGAGCATCTATTGCAGGTCTCTGCTGTCCTCGCGACACTGGCTAAAGCCGGCCTCCGCATTAACCCCCGTAAATGTTTTTTTGGCTTAAAGGAGGCCAAATATTTATTTATTTTACAAGATATATATATAGTGTGGTGGGCTGGCGCCCTGCCTGGGATTTGTTCCTGCCTTGCACCCTGTGTTGCTGGGATTGGCTCTGGGAGACTCCTGTGACCCTGTGTTAGGATATAGTGGGTTGGAAAATGACTGACTGACTGTTATATATTTTGTCAGAAAAGCAGTCCATAGACATAAAAAGGTTTTGGGCAGCCACCCATATATTGTGCCTTGGCTGCAAATGGGTTTTATATTGATTGAGATGATGACAGGTTCAAATAAACAACAGAGCTAAATATAACAGGAAAAGATGGCGGCTTTAAAGCTCGGGACAGGAGTGATGTCATCACTGGCACTGGGACCAGGCGAGATTTCACGTGGATGGTCTGCGCAAGATTAAAAAAGAAAGTTAGTGCAGCTCACCACCCCCTAGTCTGGCATGGTAGTACTATACTTAAGGCCTTTCAGATGTCTCCCAATCGCACTTGTGCGAGAATATATATATACTAGGGTGTTTGCACCCTGCTCGTTTCGCTCGGCAACCTCCCTCGGCAGCCAGCCATTTCGCATCTCTGCCACTCACGTTTTGAAGAGGGAGGCTGAACACACCCCAAGGAAACACAGTCGCTCCTCCAAAACCCTGTCTTAAATGGTGATACAATGGGAAAAAATAGTTGTTTTTGATCTGCATCTCACGCGGTACTTCAAACTTTTAAAAGCCTGTACAGCAGCTATCCTACTTTTTGTCTTTTATTTCTGGCCCTGGGCATGGTTAAATCGCTTGGCACAAAGTCTTGTCTCGCAAGATGTGAGTTCTTGATATTTTTTAGTTTATAATTTAAGAATCTGAAAATCTAACAACATCATATTGAAATTCGATAAATTCTGAAAAGAATGATATCAAAAATATGCAGTGCATCAGGAAAGTATTCACAGCGCATCACTTTTTCCACATTTTGTTATGTTACAGCCTTATTCCAAAATGGATTAAATTCATTTTTTTCCTCAGAATTCTACACACAACACCCCATAATGACAACGCGAAAAAAGTTTACTTGAGGTTTTTGCAAATTTATTAAAAAGAAAAAAACTGAGAAATCACATGTACCTAAGTATTCACAGCCTTTGCTATGAAGCTCAAAATTGAGCTCAGGTGCATCCTGTTTCCCCTGATCATCCTTAAGATGTTTCTGCAGCTTAATTGGAGTCCACCTGTGGTAAATTCAGTTGATTGGACATGATTTGGAAAGGCACACATCTGTCTATATAAGGTCCCACAGTTGACAGTTCATGTCAGAGCACAAACCAAACATGAAGTCAAAGGAATTGTCTGTAGATCTCCGAGACAGGATTATCTCGAGGCACAAATCTGGGGAAGGTTACAGAAACATTTCTGCTGCTTTGAAGGTCCCAATGAGCATAGTGGCCTCCATCGTCCATAAGTGGTAGAAGTTCTAAACCACCAGGACTCTTCCTAGAGCTGGCCGACCATCTAAACTGAGCAATCGGGGGAGAAGGGCCTTAGTCAGGGAGGTGACCATGATCCCGATGGTCACTTTGTCAGAACTGCAGAGGTCCTCTGTGAAGAGAGGAGAGCCTTCCAGAAGCACAACCATCTCTGCAGCAATCCACCAATCAGGCCTGTATGGTAGAGTGGCCAGATGGAAGTCACTCCTTAGTAAAAGGCACATGGCAGCCCACCTGGAGTTTGCCAAAAGGCACCTGAAGGACTCTCAGACCATGAGAAACAAAATTCTCTGGTCTAATGAGACAAAGATTGAACTCATTGGTGTGAATGCCAGGCGTCACGTTTGAAGGAAACCAGGCACCGTTCCTCACCAGGCCAATACCATCCCTACAGTGAAGCATGGTGGTGGCAGCATCATGCTGTGGGGATGTTTTTCAGCAGCAGGAACTGGGAGACTAGTCAGAATAAAGGGGAAGATGACTGCAGCAATGTACAGGGACATCCTGGATGAAAATCTGCTCCAGAGCGCTCTTGACCTCAGACTGGGGTGATGGTTCATCTTTCAGCAGAACAATGACCCTAAGCACACAGCCAAGATATCAAAGGAGTGGCTTCAGGACAACTCTGTGAATGTCCTTGAGTGGCCCAGCCAGAGTCCAGACTTGAATCTGATTGAACATCTCTGGAGAGATCTTAAAATGGCTGTGCACCGACGCTTCCCATCCAACCTGATGGAGCTTGAGAGGTGCTGCAAAGAGGAATGGGCGAAACTGGCCAAGGATAGGTGTGCCAAGCTTGTGGCATCATATTAAAAAAGACTTGAGGTGCATCGACAAAGTATTCAGCAAAGGCTGTGAATACTTATGTACATGTGATTTCTCAGTTTTTTTATTTTTAATAAATTTGCTAAAACCTCAAGTAAACTTTTTTCACGTTGTCATTATGGGGTGTTGTGTGTAGAATTCTCAGGAAAAAAATGATTTTAATCCATTTTGGAATAAGGCTGTAACATAACAAAATGTGCAAAAAGTGATGCGCTGTGAATACTTTACAGGTGCACTGGATATGTAGGTTTTAAAATAAGCCGATTTAAAGTTAGACAAAAAATGTCACATAAAATCGTTGCAGAAAATCATTGCACTTTTAGGCTTAGGATTTTATATAGAGTAGATAAATACATATATGTGGGTAAGTTAATAATTATCCTGACTTCAGTGATGTTTTTGTTTATGTTGGTTGTACAGCTTTTTCTATGCATATATGGAAATATGGTGTGCTTGTGATCACAATGTACGAGGTGCCCATGACTTTGACAAACCAATGAGGATTTTGGCCCTGGTATATCTTCAACCCATAAAAACCGGATCACTGCTTGCTACTCTAAACTCATGAAAATAGAGAGAGAGAGATGCAGCCATGATTACTCCAAGAAAACAATAGGTGAAACTGACTGATCATGGTCAAAAATTTACCACAATGGCCAAAGACACGTTTCCACATGTGTTTGGAGAAGGATGTTCAGCCAACCCAAATAAAATTACATTGAAAGTACAGATAATTATTGACTTACTCCTTATATGCATGTACTTAGTTTTTCTGTTTAACAAAACACATATTATATTGATTACACCTGGAAGCAGTGATGGAAGAAAAACTTCCAGAAGATGAGAGGTGTGTTTGTGTTTTTCTGAATGGCTTTGTAGGTGATTCATTACAAGTTACAGAGAAGCTAAATTTTAAGTATGTTTATCTACAATTTGCAGAACCATGTCCCCTGTGCCATGAACCAAATTTTAAGCGTACTTTATTTTTATTATTTATTTAGCCATTAGATTTTCATAGATTTTTTTTTTTTGAATTCCAGTCAATTAAAATTGTAAAAAGAATATTTCATTAGCAGCGGTGGGTTGGCACCCTGCCCATGATTGGTTCCTGCCTTGTGCCCTGTGTTGGCTGGGATTGGCTCCAGCAGACCCCCGTGACCCTGTATTCGGATTCAGCGGGTTGGAAAATGGATGGATGGATATTTCATTAGGCATTAAACGGACATGTGAAACCCAAATTGGGCACTTTCTAGATACAGTTACAACTTTCTCTTTTAAGTGTTATAGATAATGTTCCAAGGAGGCCCAAACTGATGAAAAATGAGTCTTAATTAACAAATTAAAGACAGTAAACCATGAACAATGGGAGAAGTACAGAGAGAAAAAAGAATTGAAAAATGTAATCTGCCTTTTGTTAATTTAATTTTTAAATGGTTTCATTGTTTCTAAAAACCATTAAAACATTGCCTTGGGATTTTTAGATGTCAAGGTGGTTTATTTTAGAGGCCAAGAAATCCAAGTTTATTTTTTGTGTGAACGTGTTTTTAACAGAATTGTGTGGTATCATCTTATTTTTCTTATGTGTGCTGCCATTTTCAGCCCTTTCTGCTTATGGTTGGCATGCTATAAGGTAAGGTCAGCCATAAGTGTGCAGTGCGTGACATCACCTGATTGAAAGTGTAAAAGTTAGTGTCATACACTTCCTGGTCGTCCAAGTTTTACACACAACCTAAAACTAAAAACATCATTTAGTTTACATCTTGACTCTGTTTTCTAAACACTTTACTGATTTTTGACTATTACTGTGAACCTTAACTACAGTTTTTCTTTCTCATTCTACACTTGTCTCTTCAATTCTTGTTTTTCTGGTGTTGTCCTTTGCTAGTTTATATTACTTTCTCCTCTCTCATGCCGTCATTACAAAAACAATCCTTTATACTCGGTGGTTTTACCTTCATAAGTGTTGATGCTATCTGACAGACTAAGTGCCTTACTTACCTACCAAGTACATTAAAGCACTCTCTTTCTCCTTATTCATTTGTATCTCCCATTCTCAACTCCTCTTCTTATGCCAGTTGGGTATTCTCCCCAAACTCTCCTTACAACTCTTAGCTCGATATACCTTTGAGCATGAGTAAGTTTTAAACTCCTTTGTATGGGTTAGAATCATAGAATCATTTCTGAGTTAAGGGCAGCCCAAAGTTTGCTCCAGGATTGTCCCTTAGTGTCTCCGCACTCAAGTCTTAGTTGTCCTCAATAAGCCTAGTCTCTATGGCAATCTCTTAGCTGCCCACACATAACATACGCAAAGTGGTCCTTGATTTCTGAGTCAGGGATTATGTGCTTCCCCTTAGCAAACAGGTGCAAGACAAATAATATTCTGCCAGTCTTTTTACCTTAAATGAACAGTCTGGCATCTTCCTTCCTAACTAAAAACAACATGCTGTCATCTGTCTGCCAGTAAGTCATTGTTCATTGAAACACCACTTGGGCAGAATTAACATGAACCAGGAGATGAACATGTGGGTCAAAATAACAAGCAAGGTCAAAACTAGCAGTCATGCAATCAAAAGAAGAAAGCCCAAAACCATAGTCAATAATGCAGAGTACAAGTACAAGAAGTATTTCAGAAAATCCACAATCCTAGACAGTGTCCTGTCATGCAGTGCCAACCTAAATACCATTGTAATGATGATATGATTGACCTTGAACTTTCAAGTTGATGTCTCCTAGCAAAGCACTGCCATGTCTTAGTAACAGCTTCACGAGATGGCTGCATCCTTGATAAAACAAAATAGCATTGGGAAAATTTTAAAAATAAATAGTAAAATAATTTAATATTACTAAATACAAAGTAAATGTGCAAAATAAATGTGACTGTACATTTCCTATAGTGCAAAACCTTTAAAAGTTTCCTTTAGCTCTTAGAATTTTTTTCTAAGAATTGATAATAATTTTACAAACAAAACAGTACAAACACTATAACAGTCATATAACCGCATGTCATTCTTCATTGGTCCTATTTTAAGAGAGTGTTATCCCCCGCTGCAATCTGCTGGGTAGCATGTTCTCTAGTGTCCCAATGGAACAAGGCTGCATTAGACTCCTTTATGTACTAGAAGGGTTTGTCCATTTCATTTTTTTGAGACACCCAGAACAAATTAGCAGACAATGTGATCTGACACTGGCATATGCATGCTATCTCTCTGGTAAGACTTCTGAACAATTACATTCTAAATTTAACTTTCCAGCAACACATTTCTTTCACTACCTTCAAATCAGAAACTTTGTTAAACAGAACCTGCCCAAGTTTCCCCACCTATCTTGATGCTGGAAAAAATATTGATCAGTCTTGAGGACTCAGGCAGCATTTCTGCAATATATAAAACCATTTTACAGACCCTCCCTTTCAAAGATCCAAGAGGACAGTGGAAAATGGATCTCTCACTTAATATCTCAGAAAAGTAGTGGAAGGTAGCAATGCAGAGAATCCACTTGAGCTCCATATGCACAAAGCATACAATTATTCAACTCAAAATTATATATCGAGCACATCTGTCTCACTTAAAATTGTCCAAAATGTTTCCAGGGCAAAATCCAACCTGCGAACGTTGCAATCAAGTTCCAGCCTCACTATGCCACATGTTATGGGCCTGCACCAAATTAACATCATTCTGGACCAAAATCTTTAAATGCCTTTCAGACAGCCTTGGTGTCACAGTCCCTCCTAATCTACTAACAGTTGTGTTTGGTGTACTCTCAGATGGATTTAAAGTGGAGAAGGATAAACAAACTGTGATTGCCTTTACTACACTATTGGCACGTAGACTTATCTTGCTTAATTGGAAGAATCCTAATTCTCCTCTTTTAAGTCAATGGGTAACTGATGTTATGTACTAATTTGAAATTGGAAAAAATCTAATTCTCACTTAGAGGATCTGTGCAGAACCTTTTTCATTTTAGAGTAAGCTTTTAAAGCACTGAGGAAGCAGATTTTCTCCCCTTTTTTCCCCATTTATGTTTATTCACTTATTAATTCTTCTATTTACTTATTTTTACTAGCTTTAAGTTTTACTTTGCTGGCTTAGCTCTCTTTCTTAGGAGAGGGGGTTGATTTGTTTTCGGTCCTATTTTTATAAATATTGATTCATTTGTATGGAATGTTATGTGATTTCAGTAAAATAAAAAAAAAAGACTTCTGACTCCCTTTATTATCCTGTTTAATGTCCCCTGCCAACTTCTTGCCAAAGGAATCGCAGTCACACAAGCCTCTCTGAAAGGCATCTGCTGACTCACTCACTATACTAATCACTTGCAAACATGTTAAGCACAACATACCCATTTACGTTGATTGTAACCTACATTTCCTCAGTATTTTTTTAACATCAGGCATTTCATTAATTAAAGATATTCCTGCCTGTAAATCAGTCGATTACTCGATTCATTCCATTTTTCCATCTTGGATTTTAAATGTCAAAATAGTCATTTTGTTTTTGATAATTATCTTTGTTTAAAATAATAATATTTCTTCTTTTAATGACTGTCGGAAGCCTGATTTAGAAGTTAATGTTTTTTTTTCTTGACAAGAGACATTCTTGTTTTTTTGTTATATTCTTCAAGTTATGCAAAGGCCTGGAATACTAATTTTGCAACAAAGGGAAAAACATCTCCAATTCTAAAGAAGTTATAAAGCTTTTAAAACATAAACTTAGAAACTATTGTTAACTGGCAGTGACTTGTCCTTCGACTTACATACCTTGGCTGAAAATAAACATCCTTGTATTATCTATGTCTATATTTCTACATTCTGATCTTACCAATAGATTTCTGAAATATACTAACCTTTCATTAAACTTTGACTATATTACTGTAACTGTTTTTTATTTGACTTTTTTTGAAAACGTACTGATGTAGGCTTGATGAGAAAACATTTTTTTCAAAGTTACCTTATAATGTTAAGATTAGGTTTGAAGTTCTGTATCTTGCAGGAAATGGTTGTGAATGACACACACCACAAGCAGGCAAGTGGAACACTGATAGTGACTCTTCTCCATCAGATTAAATTATGCTCTTCATAAAGTAAATAGCACTATGATGATGCAGCTGTGTGCTTGAATTTTAGGTCCCAATTATGATCTGTGTAAAATTCACACATTTGCCTTATTTCTGTGTAGAATATTTTCTAAAGGTATTCCATCCAAATCCTAAGGATGTGCATGTTAAATAAATTAATGAGTTAAAGTTGGCCTCCACTCTCGAGTATTGATATGTGCTTATATGGACTGGTATCCAGTCTAGGGTTAATCAGTAACTGTGAACCAAATGCTGAGAGCATATGCTCCATTTCTCTGCTCAATGAATTGGATGAAGCGGGTTTCAAAATAGGTGGATTGAGTATGTAAAGACAATTGCTTTTTTCTACCAACCAGCTATATATACTCTGTTAAATGCTTTAAAATATATTTGTTAAAAGGTGTTAACTATGGGTTCAATCTTGTTAAGAATTCAGTCATTCATTAAAGTACCTTAATAAAAGGATACATGTCCGTGTGTCTGTATGTGTGTCTGCCTGGATGCTGTGTCTCCATTGTTCCAATAGATGGCCCATCATGAATATTAACAATGTTTTTATGAATCTCATACCAGATGCCATAAAAGTCATATGCATTCCACGGTGCACTGCAAACATTAACGCTGAGGTCTACGTTGATTTCAACTCATCTTAGATAGGTAGCACAGCTAGTCAGATAATAAAACAGCAATAACATTTATTTCTTTAGCACATGTCATACAAAGGATATAGCTCAAAGTGATTTTAAAAGATGTCAAAGAAATAGATACAAGCAAAGAAAAATAAATTAAGTAAGAATAATAATGAACATGTAATAAAAAATGAATCAATATGACTTATTAGAAGTCTCTAAAGATAAGTCCAATGATAAGGTCAGATGGCTGGGGACCCAGGGTGCTGGTGAGAAGTGGATTTCTGGGCGAAGAAAAAAATTGTGTCCTGTGGAAGTCATTGGAAATGTAATACCTGCCACCAAATGTCATCATACTCCTCCAATCAACGTACAATTTAAAATGAACTCTCCGAGGAGTTTACAATTCAGACTGGAGACCGCCAAAGGGACGTAACCTCTCCACTGCTTTTCAACATCGGAATCAACAGCATCATGAGAAAAGCATTACAGACAGACGTGGAGTACAGTATGACGAGGACCACTTTGTGACTGACCTCATGCTTGCCGACAACACTGCCTTTTTCACAGACAATGCCAAGACCACAAACATCCTCTACGACATAGCCTGCATCGCTTAGTCGTACGGCTTTAAAATCAATATGGACAAGACCAAGATAGTGACAGTGGCTGGCTCGCAGACCATTGTCCATCTCAAAAAATGTCTAAATTGAGCAGGTCCATGACTTCAAATATCTAGGGTTTCTGGTCCAGGAGAAGAAAATGGCATCCACAGCAGAATTGGACAGGCGGCTGTGGCATTCGCCTCCCTGAAATGGTACCTGTGGATGAGGACAATCTCCATGAAGAACAAACTTCGCCTTTTCCAGGCATTGATTTTTCCAGTGCTCTTTAATAGATCAGAAACACCTTGCTTAAACTGAATCTAAAAAAACATGAGGTATTCCAAATGCGCAATCATATCACCTACAAAACATTCGGGCATGATGTCAACAGCAACAAACCATTGATGAACAAATCCAACAGCAAAGACTGAGATGGTTTGACCATGTGTGTAGAATGGGCACAAATAGACTACCACAAAGACTCCTCTGAAGACAGTGGAGGATACAATGGACTGGACCCAAGGAAGCATGGACCAAACAAGTAGAGGAAGATCTGAAGATCTAATAACTTGACACGTGGCCAACCTCCTCTTCTACTTGCTAGGTAGGGATCAGAGAGAGAAAGAGAGATCCTACTTGTACATATCCTTATTGGATCATGGCAAGTATAAATATGGCATTGAATTTCTTGCAGAGCTAATGTTTGAAAATGGCTTTTGGTTTAAAACTTTCATTTTAAAAGTGAAGCTGCACTGCACATTTTATAGGGCAGGTCTTCTTTGCTAATTGCTGCCACTGACGTCTTGTATAATATGCTATAAAGATGTTATTGTCTGTTCATGAAAATTAACCCCCACAGAAGTTAATATGTGTTTTCTATAGAGCTGATGAACACATATTTATGGAATATATTTTGGTATCACTATCTATAGGTTTGAATTTTTATTCTGAATTACCTTACATGTGTAAATTTATCAATTTCACATGTACTTTTTTGGTCTTTTTTTCTGTTTGTCCCTTATATCTGTTTTAAAGGCCAGTACACATTAGGTCACATTATGGCAATGACAGGATGATAATGGAGGACTACCCCCTTGTTTCCTTTCGCCAGTTTTGTATGAACCCTTAATCAAGGGTCTAACTAATGTTAGAGTTCACATTGATCATGTTTTTGAAAAAGAAGTAAATGCACAACTGAAAGCAGTAAGTGTCCTCTGCTGTTTTATCTCCATTTAATGGCAAACACTGACAGCATTTATGCAAAAATCAACCTAGGCTGTGTTATTGCATAACTTAACTGATTATTATAGTAACAAATGTTGAGCTAAAAATTGTTTAATTTACTGGTTTGGGAGAATAATGAATCCTGTATGTCACTGATATGTGTGTTTTTCCATCTGCTATAAAGCTTAAAAAGGACAGCATGCTTCCAATTTGCTCAGTCTTGCTTAGTGGTAAACAGCAGTGTAAGAGACTGAGTAAAACTGTTCGGGATGAATCAAGCAAGAACCTATACTGAATAAAGAATGATTTCACTTTTCAAATTGATATTATTTACCAAATAAAGATGCTCCAAGAACACTCAACAGAAATTTAGAAGTGACTTAAGAATCTTCTAATTACCTGCCAGCTGTAAAAGGCCTCGGTACAGTTAAGCCTTAAGAATTATTGTAGAAATTCAGAGTTGAAAGGTATCTAATCTAAAACTGCCTGATAGAGACTGTCTTTCACTATCTCATGTTTTATAAATATGTGTACTAGGAGCACAGTTCATGATGAAACTCTTATCATCTTTCTCAGTTGCTCATTTTACAATTGCAGTACAAAATGCTGGAATGTAAGATTGTGTGGGGTACTCTAAACCTGGGCACTTTCTAAATTGTGTTAGAGAACCTGTCCAGGGAACCATTTGTTACAAATGTATGGTGATACTATGGAAACATATTACTTCTACTATCAACTGTTTGACTAATCAAAGTTTTAACATACCAGCCGAAATAAAATTGTATACTTTGTTCAAATGATAACAAACCATAGCCTTTAGTTAGTGCATTTATTACACATTTTATATTGAACAGTTAAATTATAGCTACTAATAACATTATGGATTACTACTTGTTTACTTGAACCAAAGTTCTATTGAAAAATGATTTGAAGAAGGTAAAAGGATATTATAATGAAGCATGTCGGGGTGCGTGGTGATGCAAGATTTTTAAAAACAGAGGAGCCAATTCAGAACTCATGAGCTTAGGTGTGCTGGTGGAAAGCAGAGCAGCCACAGAGAGCATAATGAGAAAATTGGCTGATTTAACATTATGTGAAAAAGTGCAGTTAGCACAACATCCCTCATTGTTGCTCCGCGGATCGTTTGCTCCACCTGCACTCACTGGGTATAAAAAGGATCTGAGTTTTAAGGAGTGGAAGAAAGAGAGAGCAAGAAAGAAGTAAGCAAAGACTTAGAATGAGTGCACAAAAAAATCAATGTAGCAATGAGGTGAGAGAAATAGCAGCAGAATTGTGGATCAAGCCGATGTAGAGAAAAGCAGGCGAGCCCTGTGGGGATGCAAGAAAAATGGCATCCCAGGAATGGGAGTCTCTCCTTTTGAGAATTAGAAGAATAGAAGCAGGCAATTGCGCCCAAAATAGTCCTATACTATATATGCTGAAGGAAGGTGGTGAGGACAAGAGCCAAAGATGATTGACTGTACAGTGGAACTTCGGTTCACGAACGTCTCGGTTCACGACCAAAAAGTTCGCCAAACTTTTGCCTCGGTTCACAACCACACACTTGGTATACGAACAAGCCAGTTTCCCTTTTGGTTTGTGCGCGCTGATGATTTCCGCACGTGTTGCATTGTTCTCGGTCAGACTGCCTGCCTGCTAGTGAGAGAGAGAGAGAGAGAGAGAAATATAGGTAGCCAAGTGCCTACTGGGGAGGGGGAGGAGGAGATTGCTGCACGTGTTTGCCTGCCTATCTGCCTGTGCTGGGGGGTGGAGTTGGTGGGATGGTTCGCGTGCACATACTGCCTGCCTTCTGCATAGGGGGAGGGGGGTACAGCTGAGACTCTCTCTCTGAGAAGCAGGCAGTACGTGCACGCGAACCATCCCCCCAACTCCACCCCCTGGCACAGGAAGGCAGGCTGAGAGAGAAAGAGAGAGAGAGAAAGCGAGCAAGCCGCGTGCCTGCCTGGCTTTTTCATTTAAGCAGAGCCGCTCCCTGTTCATTGTTCTGAGTCAGACGTGCACTCTCTTTGTCCTCTACAGTATTTCGTGTGCTTTTGCAGTTAACTATGGCTTCTAAGCAAGTGAAGAGTGGTGAGAAGAAAGTTTTGAAGAAAATTGAAATCGAAGTAAAGAAAGAAATTACAAGAGGTGGAAAAACTGTTTACCAGTTTACTCATTTACCAATCTGAGAACCCTCGTGCTTTCAAGCAGCATAAATGTAAACAAAGCCAGACTGTCAGTAATGTGGAGGGCAAACACAAAGGGTTGGGTCACAAGGACTTTCTTTTTGGAATGGCTGCATGAGGCTTTTGCTCCCACCAGCTTAACAGCTAAAAACACCAGAAACCCAAGAAATCACAAGAGAGAAAACACCTGAAGGAAAACAGGTGATTTTTGTATTACGAATTTTTCAAAAGTTAATTTTTCTGTTCGTAGCGTGAATTGTTGCAATGTTACTTTTCTCTTTTTTCAAATGTTCGCTTTTTTCCCTTAGCTTAAAACTCATAAAAGTGTTTACAGATGGAGTTGTTCATAGCATGATTAGTTGCAATGTTACTTTTCACTTTTTTCAAATGTTCCTTTTTTTCCGCTGTGCTTAAAACTCATTTTAAAAAAAGTGTTTACAGCTATCGGGCTGTAAGGCTAAAATAGCGTGATCTTGTTACTTTTTTGGTTGCTTGTGGTTGGTTTTTAAATTAAAGTTCAGATTTGTTCTAATGTTCCTTTTTTTCCGTTGTGGTTGGTTTTTAAATTAAAGTTCAGATTTGTTCAAATGTTCCCCTCTGTTCAGAGAGAGATAGAGAGAGCGTGAGCGAGCGAGCTCAGAGAGAGAGCGAAGGCGTGCTGTTGACAGAGGGGGGAAGGGGGTGTGTGCTACAGAGAAAGAGAAAGCGCAAGCGTGCTGCTGACGGGGGTGTTTGTGTGCTACAGAGAAAGAGACAGCGCGAGCAAGCGCGTGCTGCTGACAAAGGGGGGGGGGCTGACAGTGGGGGGGTGTGCTACAGAGAGAGAGAGAGAGCGCGAGCGAGCCTGCTCATGTAGCTGAGCAGGGAGCCTGGGTGTTTTGTGTCAGTGTTATTCAATGTTTTTACATTACTTTACTATTACACTGTGCATTCTATGGTGTAATTAACTATACAGTAATTGTGCTTAATCTTTACATATATTTACATATTTACATACAGTCCGTATGCTCTGGAACGGATTAATTGTATTTACATACAATCCTATGGGGGAAATTGCTTCGGTTCACGACCAACTTGGTTTACAACCAGAGTTTTGGAACGAATTATGGTCGTGAACCGAGGTTCCACTGTACTAAGAAAATAAGGATAATAAGCAGGGGAGACGGTAAAGAGAGATGCACTGGGGCAAAAAGAGAATGAAAAGTTGATTCTGACTTTGCTTTTATGCTTGATATTAACATATTTATTGGATTTATTGATTGATTGAGTTTTAACCTCCATTAACGCATTGCTTTTATGAAGAAATGTATTTGGTTAATTTGGAACTGTACTGCATTTTTTGAAAATATTTTGACTTTTTATTGTTGCAAAAGCAGTAAATGCTCTTTGCACCAGATGTTACTTGTGCTGTCATTGTCCCACTAATTCTCAATTATGACTATCAATGTCATAGGCTTTAGAAGATGCCATGGCTTTGGGCGCCTGGGACCTCACAGATATTAATCATGTTTGCTAGTTGGGTGATTTTATAGTGGGTGAGAAGGGTTTTAGAAATGTATGTTATCATTTTAAACGGTGTGCAACTAACATGTTATCTACTCATCTGATTGTTAATTGAGATGACATATTTTGTTTTATGTTTAGATTAATGAGGTCGCCACAAATACAGACTTGTCTAATGCTGTTGAGTTAGCTGCACACATTCTAAGTCTCTCTAACTGGTTCAAAAATGTTTACCACCACAACAAGAGAGATACGGTTTTAGATAATGAACATAGGTCTGTTTTCCAAAGGACATGAAGCCATTTTGAAAGGTAAGGTCTTGGCTTTCTTTTGTTTAGATGGATATTCATTGTCTTCATTTGATATAATCAGTGATTAACACTGATTGATTTGTTGTATAACTTAGTTTTAAAGAATGGCTGAAAGCACTGGGATTTTTAGAGACCATAAAGCAGATTTTAGAAGCAATAAAGTCTGTTTTCAGAAATACTGGGAGAAAACGAACTGCATTCGATGTAGAAAAACTTTTTACTGTCTCTATATTTAAAATAGAAGTAATCCTTTTCAACAAGAAAGTTGTGTACTTGGTTTCTGGAGAGTTTATATTCAAGATGCTGAATGTAAGTGATTTTCCATTGTGTTTCAGTTGACCAGTCATTGTTAACCACTGTTGAACTCCTCTAGGAATATGTTTTAGGAATGTTATAAATTAAATATATTTAGATGGAATGATTTCTTATTCTTTATGGATATTTTTTTTTCCTGGTGTTTTTTTATATTTTCTAATATACAGTTGTATTTGGAAGACTTGCTGGTTTTCATCAACTGCAGTGACAAAATCCCATCATTTGGATTTTTTCCTACATTGTTTCTGGAATTCTTGCAGATAGGCTCAAGGAATCCATTGGCCAACACAAAGAAATGTTATAAGGATACCTGTCAAGCAATGTTACTCAGAATTTAAGAGAGATACAGATTTTGTCATAAACAATTCTCCTGGCTTTAGAACATCATGATTGGACTCTACTGTAAGCAGATACTTCTTTTTAGGATTTTATCAGTTATCAAAGTGATATATTTAAGTATTCTGGAGTTGATTTTTCTTAAATTCACCTCAAGTTCAAAAGCTGTTTGCAACGCCTGAATAAATAGTAAGAGTTGGAAAACGTCTCCAATTGACAAAGCATTTTTCACTTCCTTATATCTTTTACACATGTTACACACACACCGTTTGCCCATGAAACATTATTAACAATACAGAGAAGTCCATTTAAACTTCTGCAAAGTAGTTCTATGCAATCCCAGAATATACTGCAAAAGCTAAATTCACCACTTTCAGAAAGCAAAAATGGTCTGTTTTCTAATTATAGCAAATATTGTATTGGTTACATTTAAAAAAAAATAATCAATTCTAATTTTAAGGAGCAAAAAGTTTATTTAATGCCCACATTATGATGTTTCCAACAAAACGTTGCATATGTTATTTTATATAATATCCAGACAATTTACCTTTACTACAGTTCTGAAGTACTCAGATATCAGAAACATGATGGCATACACTAAGAGTGATATGGTGTCTGCTTAAAGAGTTGGACTTGGGAAAAATATACATAGTACATATCTACTGCACTGTTATATTTACCTCTTTGAGAAACCTTGGCAAGTTGTACACAACTAAAAATTAGAAAAATACAACCACAAGCATCACATGTCTGTCATTTTGACTGTAAAAAGTTAGATAATGTACACTTTGATTTGAATGTTTTAACTACACTATTCTATGTATATGTGTAACACATTGCAGTACAGTGATCCCTCGCTATATCGCGCTTCGACTTTTGCGGCTTCACTCCATCGCGGATATTAAATGTAAGCATATCTAAATATATATCACGGATTTTTCACTGGTTCGCGGATTTCTGCGGACAATGGGTCTTTTAATTTAAAGTACATGCTTCCTCAGTTTGTTTGCCCAGTTGATTTCATACAAGGGACGCTATTGGCGGATGGCTTAGAAGCTACCCAATCAGAGCATGTATTACATATTAACTAAAACTCCTCAATGATATACGATGTGCTTCCCGAGCGGATTGTTTTCTTTTCTCGGTCTTTCTCTGACATTCTCTGCGCCTGACGGAGGGGCTGTTTGCACAGAGACTGTTTGCCTAGAGGATATGGACGCTACTCTAAGAAATGCCGCTTTATCGGGGTGGCCCAAAAGCACGTATTGATTTTTTGATTGTTTGCTTTAATCTCGCGCGCTCTCTCTCTCTGACGTTCTCTGCTCCTGACGGAGGGGCTGTTTGCACAGAAGCTGTTTGTTTAGAAGATACGGAGGCTACTGTAAAAAATGCGGAAAGACTGCCTTCACATTGCTCCCTTCTTTGAGGCTGCTTGCCCAACAGCACGTGTTGATTTTTTTATTATTTGTTTTTCTGTCACGCTCTATCTCTCTGACATTCTCTGCTCCTGACGGCGCTCGTTTGAAGAGAAGATATGTTTGCATTCTTTTAATTGTGAGAAAGAACTGTCATCTCTGTCTTGTCTTGGAGCGCAGTTTAAACTTTTGACTAAAGGGTGTTATTTCATGTCTAGAGGGCTCTAATAATGTTAACAATGTGGGAGAGTTTATAAGGGCTTAAAATATATAAAAATAACCATACAAACATATGGTTTCTACTTCGCGGATTTTCATCTATTGCGGGGGGTTCTGGAATGCAACCCCCGCGATCGAGGAGGGATTACTGTACAGAAGTTTGACAGGCAGTTACAAGAATGTTTTACAATTACAGAAATATACAGTTTTACAGAAGTAGATTCATTACTCTGTGTTGTGGTAAAATTCCTGTTATCCACCAATTAAAGCACCTATAAACCTCCAGATAATTCAAGATCCCATGGTTTCCATCATCTAATAATGGCTGCTCAATTTCTTGGTTTAGATTTAGTGGAAATGACATTTGTTCTAGGAATAAATCTTCATTGTTAAGTTTAGCAGATGTATTACGATAAATGTTTCTTGTGTGACTACTATATATTTTATGAAGAGCTGTGTGGTCTTGTCTCAACATACCTCCAGTCCACAATTCCACTGGAGACATGCTGTGTTCTGTACTAATTCTGTGGTGCTCCCATTTGTTAACAAACACTTGTAGAGCTTGACTTTTTCTCAGCAAATAAAATCAATATTAAGAGCAGGTACATGTTACCAGTACATTCGCCTAGTACTGTCTTTACATGAACTGGATCTCTGGAGTATTATAAAATGGCAAATACTGAAATGTAAACAACTTTCAAAGAATCCTAAACAGAACAGGATTATACCAATTGTATAGCATGGCAGCATGAATGTAAAAGTCTGAAACATCAATTAACTCAATATTTGTTATGCTTTGTAAGGTTATTTGCCTTGCCAAAGAAGACTGGGCACTTTAGAACATTATAAATTCTACACTAGATGTAATGACGTTTTCTAACAGCTCATCCCATTGAATCTAGTATTTTAAGTCATCCTCTTAACTCTCCACCTCTAACTATTGTGGAACTGGACCCGGACACAGACAGACGGACATTGTTTGGTCACCCATCACATTCATTTATTTACAATTATATTTACAAACAGTTCAGTGCACTACCCAGTGCCTCCAGCACCGATCCCCCAAAGTCCAGACCTCACAGTCACTGATGCCTTCCTTCTGGCCGCCTCCACTCCTCTCTACAGCTCCGTCCCCTTCCACCCGACTCTTGCTCATGAATGAAGGGAGGCGGCCCCTTAAATACCAGCCCGGATGGGCTCCAGCTGCTTTCCCGGCAATAACCCGCGGACACACCCCTGTGTGGCGGAAGTGCCAGCTGCGCACCCGGAAGCCCTCTGGGTGTCCCCAGTCCTCTTCCCCCCAGCACTTCCTGGTGTGGCGGAAGTGCTGAGGTCCAGGGTTCTTCAGGCACTGGGGTGCTGCCTGGCGGTGGCCACAGGCCCGTACAGGGTTGGGCTTCCAAGCCCTCTACCCGTGGCCCCCAACACAAGCCCTCCTCTGGTCCTCCTGGGCATCCCGGCTGGGCTCCACCCCCAGCCGCATGTGACAGTACCTAATCCTGTTATGACTTGATCTCATAGAACTGGTCAATGACATTAACTCAGTTAAAAATATAAGGCTTTCATTTGACAAAAAAATGGAATTCAGTTCATATTTATTGTCCTATGTACAGTGAAGACTGTGAAATTTATATATTATGCATGGCAAACATGCAGTATATAGCATTTTCCAGCACTGCAAATCATGCCATATAAAAATCTAAAATAGGCCAATGGTATAGAACACATATAATTACAATTACTATTTATGAACCTATGATTTCATCCCTGGCAAAACAATAAAGTACATATCAAACTCTCTTAAAACAAACTAATGAACTCCTCATTTTAAAAAATATTTTTTTGATCCTGACCAACTTCCTATAGAACTGATATTGAAAAAACCTCATTGCAGCAAAGTTGATTTAATCTGCAAAATTCACTACAAGGAAGTGATTTTTCAAAAAAAAAAATGCAAAAAATAGGTGCATATTTCTTCTGTATTTGGCCCAAAATCGTGATTCAGGAGCTCCACTGAATAACCAGTTAGACTGCATGTTTTATGTCACTTGGTTTAATCAACAGTTGTCACACTCTTGTACCTGCAGACCAGAGGCATTGTGGGCATGTCTAAAATAATTGTCAATCAAATTTGGCTTAAGCTCTACTAGTGGAGCTCTTGAAGTTCATCATAGCTATCCTGTGTTGCTTATTTCCTGGTTTCTCGAGGTATGGTTTGACTTCTCTAAGCACATTAATTAGATTGAGGATTAATTTTTGGCTTGCCCTTCAGCAAAAAAGAGCGACTGCTGAGGTTGCCTTTTATTTATGCTACTCAACTAGTCTTCAAAGTGTTTAATAAATTCATGGAGATTTTACCCTATGAACACCTGCACACCATAATCTTAAAAAGAACAAATGTTTTATTTAAGTGCATGTTTGAATTTTGTGCTGCAAATTTTTACATCCAATGCTTCTTCTTTATGAAAGTGACCTTCATCTCCTCAAACATTTTCTGGATGAAAAAAAGGTTGACTCACTAAAACACAGACGGCAGCCAGAGAGAGCCGGTCAATCCATTAGGTGACATCACCCAAGGAGCACTGTTTATGAAAGTTAAGGGTGGCTGTTTGATTAAAAAAATTCAATCGTGATTAATTGCCGATTAAAAGTTTTAATTGAAATGAACTGTGTATAATCACAGTTTTCTTATTTCTCCAAGCATATTAATATTTTTCTATAAAGCAGAAACAATTCAGAGATTAATTTATAATACAGTTTTAATAATCACTTGCCTATTCATATTAAATTATTCCAGTTAATTTATTGAACAGTTTTATGTTACAGAAATTACCACCCACAAACAACAAACACCCCACACACCCCCTGCCCCCAGCAGCACCCAGCTATAATATTTGACAAAACTGATACGTATGATCTGGACTGCTGTTTTACAAGATAACATATCAACAGCACTAACAATTACACAATTAAATATTAAAAAAACAGAAACATAAAATCATGGCTCAGCTTTTGTGCACAAGCAGCACTATTGTGCTTAACTGGTTGATACACTCGAGTCAATTCCACAGCTGTTACCTGGAGAGGAGGAGTCATTAATTAGATTGAAAATACTGTATATATAGATCAGGCTTTTAAACAGCAAAGGATACACCAAAAAAATCTTTAAAACATGTTTCTGAAAGAATAATTTATTTGTTGTGGAATGTATCATTTATGAATCATACAATAAATCTAACTAAATCTAAGTATCTTAACCTTCAGCCTAGATGGATGGAACTACTAGCATGATCAATTTGCATTAATTGTTGCCTAGTTTTATTTGTTTTTGTATAATATAGGCTAATGTAGGCTACAGTATATAGCATACAAATAATTTGCCACAACATACCATGTCCACTCAGGGTCATCTGCTCTTTAGCTGCTTTGACATGGGTAGCACCTGCACCGTGCTGTTTAGGATCAGGTATTCTCGATGGGTGCTGAAAAAGCATATTCACTGCTAGAGACAGGGCTGACCCACCGACATTCTGTTTCCCACTCAGACTTATACCTTGACAGCTTGTTATATAACATGGGTGGACTTCCATTAGCAAAACATCACTGTGTGTAATGCATTTTTCTGGATGTTCCGCTATACTGCACAATGTGAGTGTTAGTTGTTTTTCTTTCTTACCAACTCCCATCAATGTCTCAATGCATTGTAATGGCAAGGATGAAGCTGATGCATAATATCACTTGGCATGCTTTTGGTGTCTGTCTGTAACATCAGCGTTACACAATATGAAACTATTTGCTCCACTTGTGTAACTGGTTTGATTCTCTTCACTTTGAACAGCTAGTGTATATATGAAATGATGTGTATGAAAATATGGGACGAATTGCATCCATTATTGATTCAATATGGTATGCCTCTGTATTATAAGGGATGAGTGGCAACATTACTGGTGTGTGTGGATGAAGACCATTATCAAGAAATAAGCTAAATGAATTCATCTAACTGTTTACTAACATGTGAAGTGT
Organism: Polypterus senegalus; assembly: GCF_016835505.1. NCBI lineage: Eukaryota > Metazoa > Chordata > Cladistia > Polypteriformes > Polypteridae > Polypterus > Polypterus senegalus. Next base: position 51,578,644 of record NC_053161.1, read on the forward strand.
TGCCAAATTAAACAGATTAAATTAATGCTTTTAGTGATTTTGCTAAAAAATGTAATCACAGAACTATTTAATGCTTTAATCACACCTTTTAAAGGCAGCTCTAATATTAAATGCTAGAGCCGCACTTACTTTTATTTAGACATCTCTAGCTCTGGAGGGATATCATTCATTAGCTCTTCAAAAGTAGTAGAAATATGAAGATGGTGTAAAACTTAACATTTAAACTTGCAAAGGAAAGTTTTCATAAATTTTGTAAGAGAACATTAAATTAAATTCCTGTTTACTGTTCTAGGCGACTATCCAAGGGGGAAAGAGTAACCTCTTTGTGAAAATTTTTCCACTGTGCATTTGTCTCCCCTTATTAGTCGGTGTGTATTTTTTCTGTGTGATTTTATCTGTGTTGTTATTAAAAATGAACATATAGTCGGTATTCATATTTTTAAAGGTTGCAATACCGAGTGTATTTGCTATATTAAATAATGTATATTTTAAGAATAGCATAAATATATAATTATCTAATAAAGATGCAAATGACAGTAAAATCTCAGTCTACAAGTAGCTCCTGCACTGGAGCAATATACTGAGTTGAGTTCAAAATCACCAGATTTGTGGAAGATTTCTTCTCTATGGATTATCAAGCACATGCAAGAATGATGATTTCAATTGAGTTTGTTTCAATTTTCTTTACACTGTTGAGTTAGTGTAAATCCAGCCAGTTTTTTCATATTTGTTGGGAGAGCACTTTGTTAACCTTTTCTCCATATTTAAAAAAACTGGAATGATTAATAAAATAATAATAAATACATCAAGTTACATGCATCTTCACTGTCAATCCATTTTGTAAATGTAACTATTTCTGTAGATGCACTGGCTTACAATATAACAAATTCAGTTAACGGTCTCTGTTGGTGGTTACAAAATTGGCTCAAACATAGGAAGAAACCTGTTATGGTGAGGGGAACTTTTTATGAATTTCGTGATGTTAAAAGTGGTGTTCCTCAGAGATCCGATTTTGCACAAATGTTAGAACGTTTTTCTTCATGCAAAGAACCATAGACACATGGAATAAACTACAAAGTAATGTGGTGGAGAATAGGACTTTTAGGGATCTTCAAATCTTGACTTGATATTATTTTGGACAATCTGGATAAATAGGATTGGCAAGCTTATTGGGTTAGAGGGCCTGTTCTTGTTACAATTTTTCTAATGTTCTAAAATGATCTGCTCCTCAGGTATACATTTATGTTTTTATGGAGAGAAATTTAATGTCACCTATTAACATTAAAGGATTAAATCCGCAATTGCTAGTTTAACTAGTAATTCTTGATGGAGACGTTCCAAGATTCAACCATGGTTTTAATGCATAAAGGTGCTGAGAAGAGCTGCCAAGTTATTATCAACAAAGAAGTAATTAGTTTGTAAATATTTATGATTCCCAAATGGAAAAGAACACAATTTTCATGAATAAGGGTGGAGATGATGAATATTCAGCACCCATTTTAATGTTGTGATTGTACATATTTAAGTCTAAAGAAAAAAAATCTGACTACCACTTCTTTATCCAGCATCACCCTGTCGTGTCACTATTGATAAAATTAAGCACAAAGAATTCCAGTTGAAAACAGCAGCAGCTTCCTCCCACAACATTTAAAACAGCCTCTCATTTAAAGAGACACAGTAAAGGCAAAATCTATAACAAAACCTGATGATTCAGAGGCCTGTGTAGTTGCAGAGACTTAGGATTTCAGTGCATGATTTAAAAACCTGAGCCACATTATCATATGTTCTTTTGCCATCAGTTTGTCAAAAAGTAATTTCCAATCTTTATGAGAATGTATAACCGAGAATTGTTAACATATTACCATAAACACCCTATACAGTAGCTCTTCTAACAGACATGGACCTCCACCTCCACCGAGAATTTCATGAATGTGAGTATTCAAGTTCCTCCAGAGTGGGAATTAGAAAAGTCAGTGTTGCAGACTTGTCCCCTGTATTAGTGCAACACAATTCAATACCTGGTTAATGCACTGATGAAAGCTGTGAAAGAATGGGAACTGGAGAAATACGCAATCCCAGTCATGACAGTTAACACACAAAATATGGTGAATGCAGTCTAGGGAGCACCTGAACTGTGGTCACAGTATTCCCACTCAGTTCTAGAAAATAAGTCAGAACATATTAGATATCCCAAATTACAACCTAATACATGATGTTACAACCTAAAAGTTGGATCACTACACATAGCAGGAGCATGGCCTTTACCTTTCTTAGAATTGTTAAACACACTGAGGGATGTTGGCATCTTAACTGAAAACTCCATTTAATTCCATAATTCCATTATACATATTGTTTTTTTAAAACAAATACTGAATAGAATTCTAGAATAGAATTATTTTATTTTAGAATGACAAAATAGTGCTTTCACATACAAAAGAAGAATTAAGTTAAAATATTCCAGGAATTTTAATTTTAGTATTATTAAGTGTGGCAGTTTAATTTAAAGTGGAAAAGAAATATAATTTATTGAAGACCTTGGATTGAACTGAATTTGAGTTTAATGTTGTTACTGTTATATCCTGTATATATTTTGTTTTTTGTTTTTTTGTCATAACATTAGTAGTTTATTTTTAAATAGAAAATGGACTTTAGTGAGGTTTGTTTTTATCAAATGTTGCACATTACATTTAACTGAAAATATTTTTATTCTTTTAAGGTTTCACCCTATTCCTGATAACATCAAAATCGTGTTATGTTTTCTTAAATAAAAAATACAATAGTAGTAGTAGTAGTAGTAGTAGTAGTAGTAGTAGTAGTAGTAGTAGCAGTAGCAGTAGTATTATCACTTTTTACTTATTCATTTCCTTTGACACCAACTACAATGTTTTTTTTCCTGTTTTACAATAATTGAACAGAACTGAATGGAAATCTAAATTAGAACTCTGACCCCAAACAGTGATGCAAACTGGTTTTGAGAAACACTCCACCCCTAAAATAACAGGTATTGAATCATCAACTTTCTAATAATTTAAACTGCTCCAAATTTTAATCACAGTGAATGCATCTTTGGCAGACCATTGATGGTGTATATTCATGGTAACTTAAGGCAAATTATAAAAACAGGAGATGATCTGGTTTTTGATTAAGTGACTACTGGAACTACTACATTTCATTATATGGAATATACAGTATATACAAACATCATTTAATTTCCACTAGCACTAGTACAGGACATACTTCATATGCTTTTCAGCTTTTTGGTTTGACATTTTAAAATATTGTTCTGCAAGCAGAGAATTTTAAATTTAGAGTCAGGAGATGAAGCAAAGTCAGATATACGTGCCAGGGTCAGAATCACAGAAAGAGGCGTTGAACAAAATTTAAAGTTGTAAAATAGTCAGGACACAGTTAAAATGGTCAATAATTTGAGAATGCACAAAAACTATAAATGAATCCAAACATGAATAAGCACCTTGGGCCTAATGAGGATTCTTTTTAGGGTCGTGCCATATTGACACATGCTGTACATTCCTGGAGCATTCAGAGAAGGAAGCCATAGTAGCACAAATGTCTCTCAATAACTACGTCCATCAACATTCAAAAAGGTGTTTTGCAATAAGTTGAAACTTTTTCAGGATGTGAAATAGTGCAAAATAAACCTCAAAACTAATCATCTGTGGTCCAAAAACCTAGACATTGGAAAACATCTCAGTAAAGCCACAAAAAAATTCTAAAATACACTAATCATAACTAGTATACACACAAGTCTATGACTACACTGGATATGCACACACTTGCAGAAAAATACTTAAAGGCCTCCGAAGGGGAAGCTGCAGTTGACCTTCTACTACTCAACCATTGAGAGTTTTTTAGCATACTTTATTTTAACTTGGTATGCTGGCTTTACAGCAGCAAGACAGGAAATATATCCACTGTAGAGAAAATCATTGGCTGCTCTGTGCCCTCTCTGGAAGATATTGCCAGTGCCCAATCCCTCTGCAGAGCCAGGAAAATCATTAAAGACCCTTCTCATCCTGATCACTCATTGTTCACACTACTGCCCTCCGGCAGGCGGTACAAGAGACATAAAAAAAGGAAAAAAAAGATTTGCAAATGGTTTTTATCCTTAGTCTTTCAGAATTTTAAATTTTACAAACTCATAGTACTGGTATAATTTTTATTTCCAGTATGTAGATTGATTAGTTCAGTGTATAATAATTTCCACCCCTTAGTTAGTTATCCATGGTATATTATTTGATTATTGTTGTTGTACCATTTATAGATGTGTTTTTTACAATTTCATTGTACTTGTACACTAACAATAAAGGCTTTCTAACTTCTAATTCTAATAATTTACCATAACCTGGTTGTTACTTGTTATTTGCACATGTATGCAGCATTCAAACTGTACAAAATGCAATTTATATGCATACAGGTAACAACACAGTTGGGGTATGGTTTTCTTTCAAGAAGGGTGACTGGGGGCAGCATTTCAGGCATAGCAGCATTGGATTCTCATTTGCGAGGTAAAGAAATACAATTTTATTTACTGCCATTTTTGCATTGTTAGCACCTACAGTTTTATCAGTATTTGCTTCACCGCAGGAATTTGTGTTACATTCTTCACTTGCAATATTTACCATCATAGTGTAAAAGATAATAACTAGTTGTGCAGAGCTGTTATTGCTTTATTAAGCTACTACACAGAAGCAAAGGTACTTTGTCGTTTGAAGCTTTATTGAAGAGTAAAGAAAAACAGTTAATTTAAGATTTCACACATTGTCAGTACCAGCTGCGGTTGGAAATTCGGGGCACTGGGGTGCTGCCACACCCCCAAATATTTTAAAAACTCTACATAAATTAATTAGGTCATGCGAAATAATAATTAAATAAATTTGTTTAATTGCACAATGCGCCTGGTGTCAGCACATGTCAACATCCGTTAAAAATTGGTTCATTATTTGTTAATTTCTGTGTGAATGAAAAAAAAAATCTTTGTACCTATGTTTTTGGAGTGAAGGATGCTAGCCAAATGAGAGTCTATGTAAGTCTGAGGCTCCCCTTTAATTGATTTTTCCAGGAACAAAGCTCTGTGAGCCCTGAACACTCCCACATTTACTGGCAGCAAATTGGTGTTGTTTTAGGTTTTTTTAATCTAATGTGATTGGACAATTATCAATGCACTATTTCATGTTTAAGTACATAGTTCATAGTTCACACCTGCCATTAACGTAACTACAGATGTGTGAGGGTGATTTTAGAGAGATGGCAACTTTAAGTGGATCTTCAGAAATCAAAGAAAATTTGGTTATTTCTTTAAAGAAACACCCATTCATTAATCGTTCACTTGAAGAAAAAAAGGTGAGCTTACACACTGACTTTTTCTTGCTCTTGTTATGACAAATGGAATTGGTTACCTGGATGTGGATTTTGCTGTTTTCAAAGTGTCAGTACTAAAGTGTTCTGGACAACGACGGGGGTATGAGACTTGAAACATTCTACTAAAAAGTACATGAAAGTAGCTGCAGTCATCTACACCAGAGTTTTTCAACTGTGGTGCACCATGAGAGCTACCAAGGTGTGCCATGCTGCGCAAATAATAGTGTTGCTCACTTGGGTCTGAACCTGAGAGGGAACAAGCTCAAGGAAATATCGGCATGCTGACCATAAAGAAAGAATAAGGTTTAGGATGGTGTGACAGGCAGCTGGCCTCCATACCCAATTGGGACGCCCCTGCACGCGATATTCAGGGGGAGCTGCCCTGGGGCCTCATGTATAAACAGTGCGTACACACAGAAATGTTGCGTAAGAACTTTTCCACATTCAAATCGCGGTGTATAAAACCTACACTTGGCATAAAGCCACGCACTTTTCCACGGTACCTCATACCTTGTCGTACGCAAGGTCTCCGCTCGGTTTTGCAGACTGCCAGCACCCAGCGTCAAAGCAATGCTATTGTTCCTGTGTGGTTACTCCTTATTTTCCTGACGCGGCTTTATAAATACACTGAAACTAACCGCATATTGTTTATTAGTGTAATGCATTTGACTGTAATTAACTTGTAACAATATAATGGTCCAGGGAATAGCCATAGTATTCCAAATACCATAACTGCTTTAGTGTTGTTACTCTCACTGTACCTTCTTCTTCTTTCAGCTGCTCCCGTTAGGAGTTGCCACAGTGGATCATCTTTTTCCATATTACTCTCACTGCACCACTCGGAGTATTTATATCACTGTATCTGAGTTTGAATCACAGCAGCAGCTGATCGGAAAGAGAATTATCGGTATACAGCTTCAAGCACATGCTACCTCAGCCACGGCAAAAGTTTTCAAAGCCTTTCCTATACGGACCTTGCGGTTCAGAAACAGAGTCATCCCAAGAACTTTAAACGCACTCAATCAAGTGCTCCTTGTAGAACTGTTTGTACTTATAAGTACAATTACCTCACTTTAAACTTGCACAACAGTTATAATATTATACAACCTGCGCCACTTTATAAAGCGCGTATTTACATATGATGACGATATTATTTTTAAGATGAAATGCAGCAAAATATGTTTATTATATTATACATGTAAAACTTTAACTTCATTTAAATAATCTATATTCTTCACTGGGACTGGCGTGAAAGATAGAATAATTAAATATGTACTACGAAGATATTTCAATGTTCCTTAAACGTTTTGAAGAATTGGCGCTCTAAGCTTACAGATGGCTTAACGTCTATTACAGAGCTGATTGTGCGGTGATCGGTTACTTGGAGAAAGAAAAGCAAGGACTGCAGGGGCGGCCACTCCAATATATATCTATACTAATAAAAGGCAAAGCCTTCACTGACTCAGTGACTGGCTGACTGACCCATCACTAATTCTCCAACTTCCCATGTAGGTAGAAGGCTGAAATTTGGCAGGCTCATTCCTTACAGCTTACTTACAAAAGTTGGGCGGGTTTCATTTTGAAATTCTACGTGTAATGGTCATAACTGGAACCTATTTTTCTCCATATAATGTAATGGAGTTGAGCTCGATGGCCGTGGGGGGCGGAGTTTCATGTGACATCATCACGCCTCCCACGTAATCACGTGAACTGACTGTCAAAGCAATATGTAGAAACAAGATATACCTCCAAAAAGCGCAGAAGAAAACATGTATTACACAATTGAGAAGGCAGCGAAACAATAAGAAGCGACCGAGTCACACATACAACCATATTCATGAGTACAGCAACTTCGGAAACAAAGCACGGTGTAAACCTAAAGTTTAAATTAAGTTCATAGACAGGCTGCCGCTGGCATTTGTCATGCCCACGGCTAATGCGGGATACAAGTTTAATGAGAGGACGCAGGATATAAACGAGTTGTGATCACTTTGTAACTAAGTTAAAATTACTGGTGAAGGGCTGTGCTTATGCAAATTCTGAGAGACTGTCTTTGGGGGGGGATTGACAGTTAAGGTGGGTGGGAGAGTCACGTCATCATCTCCCCTCCCATTCACCTCATTTCGCTGTGAGCTGAGCTCCGCAGCTAACGCAGTCTTGAGGAACCAACTTTGTGACGCTGCCACCAAATACTCACAGAAAAATCCACAAGTTAATACACACGCTGTCTCTACAGTTTCTCCACACTCTAAATCCTCCAGGCACTACTTACAAAAGGTTACATTGACAATCGTGTTACGTTATTTTTAAAATGTTTCCTTTTCTTTTTCATTACTTCTTTAACACACTACTTCTCCGCTGCGAAGCGCGGGTATTTTGCTATATATATATATATGAATGACCTTCAAAGAGCGCTGAGACTTTTGATCACATGAACGTGTCTGCAAAAAGTGGCGTCTCCTGCCCAGCAAAAGTCGAGCAGCCAGCGCGTGCGCATAGCTGTGCCGGCCTTTAAGACGCTGACTGCGCTTCTGCCTTAAGTCAAAGTGAGCACTTTTAATTTTTTTCATCCTCCCCCTGAGCTATAGCCCAGACAAGTGCAAACACGGGATCCCTTGTCTACACCGCGGGAAACTAATATTAAGGTGCTTCGCACTTTCTTTTGCAAGTATAGATTATGAGGTCATCAACTTGGATTATGAAGACACGCACAGGAGTGGAGGACCGACAGTGCCATCACAGCTGATTAATGGCAGGGACGTCTCACCAGTGTACACAAGACCCACTGCGACTGTCCCCAAAAGGCGCTCATATCGTCAGTGAAGACTACACGTCTCTCTACACTATGTAAAAGAAAAAGGCAACTTTCCTTTCTTTACACCTTTTTTCCTTTTATCCCAAACCAATGCCTTTCTCTCTTAACACTGCAGAGGACACAAAACTAATTTTCTTTAATTGCTCGTAATGCCGGTAAGGCACATTACCAGAGGCAGAAATTTGGACGTTCACATAGAAAATGTAATTTCTATACCACAGCCGTCGTGTAGCACCTTTCAAAAGGAATCTACTACCGACAGATGATCCATATACGTTTTAGCTGCTGTTAGTACTATTTACCTGTTGTCTTACACCGTATTTAAAATGTAGTTTACCCAAAACCACTCCAGTAGTGCTCAATGTAGCTTTACTTCTTAAAACAATGTTTTACTGTTTAATAACTTATAGACTACATTTTATTATTTTTCCCTTGCACTCAGAGACCAAAGCTATACACACACATATAGACACATGCATATATATATACACATATATATACGTGTGTGTATGTTTGTATGTATGTGTATATACAGTATATATATATATATATATATATATATATATATATATATATATATATATATATACACACACACCTATCTACATTATATATATACATACACACACACACATACATACATACATACACACACACACACACACATATATATAATTTGTGTGTGTGTATGTATGTATGTGTGTGTATATATGATGTACATAGGTATGTATATATATATATATGTATATATGTATGTATATATATATGTATATATGTATGTATGTATATATATATATATGTAGACTCAAACCGATTATGACAGCAGCAATCCAAGCTGTGAGAAAACAGTAAAAAGGAGGTGTGTCAGATGTCGTGGTACATTTTCTGATGCAGCTAACGAAAACAACTTCGTGACGCTGCCGCCAAATACACAAAACAATGACTTTGACAATCATGTTACGTTATTTTTAAAATGTTTCCTTTTCTTTTTCATAACTTCTTTAACACACGACTTCGCTGCGAAGCGCGGGTATTTTGCTATCTATATATATGTATATATATATATATATATATGACAGCAACACTCATAACAGTGACAAAACAATTACATTGACAATCATGTTACGTTATTTTCAAAATGTTTCCTTTTCTTTTTCTTTACTTCTTTAACACAATACTTCGCTGCGAAGCGCGGGTATTTTGCTAGTTGAATATAAAACAGAAAGAGAAAATAACGACACAGCTAAAAACGCAGCGGCAAATTTTGACAAAAGTTAAACGCTTGTGTCATGAGCATGAGGTGGCTATGCAGTGTCCGCAACAGACGTGGCCAACCATCCGTGCATAAGATACCATATTGACATTGGCAGGCGAAGTGGCCACCGATTCTTTCTCTGCCTAGAGCTCCCATGAGTACTGCTGCAATAAATAATTTCATCGAAGGTCACACACAATCAATGTGCCTTGAAACCCATGTTTAATAACGTGTTTTAACTCCTATCATCATGAAAATGATATTACGTATACATCTCAGTATTTTAGTTATTCAGAGAGCTGTAATATAATGAATGTAATGGATTCTGTGTCCTGTCGGAGGAAGACAGCCGGTTTAAGAAGCAAGTAGTGATTTACACACATAGAGCACATAGAAGATTACATACAAAACAAAGCATTTAACGTGCTATACTTTAATTATGATGTAATTTGAGAAACTGGTTAATTAAACGATTTTAAGATGAAGTTTATGATGTTCTACTTCAATGACAAAATAAACTACATGATTAAAGTGGAAATTTTGAGATTGAAGTTGACATTTCGTGCTTTTTCCCCACTGTGTGCCTTTTTTTTCTCTGTACCCTAATAAGCTTTCATATGACACTCAGACAGTGGGCTACAATTTGCCTTTTCACGGCGACTTTGATATGTGACTTCTTTTTTATTTCCAGCACTGTGCGACTTTGTGAACGTGAACTTTCAAGTTTCTCCAACACGCTATGTCACTCGATCAACTTCCTTTTGTTGATTATACTATGGTTTAATTAAACAAATAGTATGTTTTTCCTTTGCCTCCACTTGGTATTTGCTGAAATTCTTATATTTTCCCCTGTGCTTTTCCCATTGTCTTTTCACAGAAGGCTGAGCTTAAGGGCGATTTATATTGATTTGCATATTCAAAGAGCCATAATTCTGGGAGGAGTTGGGGCGTTACATGAAGAGTGTGCACGAGCGTTACTTTTCACACTGACCGGGATTTATGTAGCGAAAGAACGTGGAAGTTGGAGTACACACAGATTCCTCCATCTGGATTTTTCTGTGCTTAAGCACATTTCGGCTTTTGTGCTTACGCCATGTTATAGCGCAAATTCTATGCACGGTGTTATACATGAGGCCCCTGGACACTGCAATATCTCCCCCTGGACGCTAGACAGCCACCTCCCTGGGATGGAGCAGTGCCTCGGGTTCCCGTAGGGCATCCTGGGAATTGGAGTTGGGTGTAGCCCTGTTAGGTCCCACAGGCACCACCAGGGGGTGCTGTGTTTGGGACTCCTGAGCCCGTATGGGCAACATATTCCTCACACCCGGAAGTGCAGCCGGAACTCTGGGATCAAGCACCTGGAGCACTTCTGGGTGAACTATAAAAGGTGCCAGCAACCACCACTCTGTGGCCAGAGTCGGGCAAAGGAGGACAAAGTTGCCTGGGAGAAGTGGTGGTGCCAAGGACGATGAGAAAGTGCTTGTGTTACTTGTGTGCTTGGGACTGTGTTGTGTCTGTGGGTATGGGGGCTGTGTTTTATTTTACATGTGCCTCCCGTGTCTAATCTGTGCCGGGTCAGGTGCTATATAGTGTCAATCTTACAATGGATTTGACCTGTGGATGAAGTACAAGACAAGTTGTGGGGTGAGTTATGTTTTAAGATGTGAGGGTCTGTAGATCTTACAATGTGAATTTATGCCCAGGTGAGGTAAGCCTGGCAAACTTGCATAGGACTGGGCAGACTGGCAGCAAGTGTAGAATAAAATTAGGGAGGGAATTACTCTGTGGGTGTGGTTCTAGGTTTTTGTTCCAACCAGCTTTTTTTTTTAATTTTAGAAATTATTTTGGTAAAAAAAAAAATAATTAAAATGTACCAAGCAGTTATATATTCCCATATAATGTATTTTTTTTCTTTTTAACAATATTTTCAACTTGATTTTCATTCTTCTTTTCCAGGTGTTCTAATTGTTTAAGTAATCCATTATTTACTAATTAGTGGGTCTGATGCTAAAGTAGTTGCAGCCTTTCATGATTCAATGTTGCATGCCAGCGTGTCTGCTCTGCTCATTTTTAATTGTCATTAATATGACAAGGGGAAAAACTGCACAGAGAAAGGGCAAAATATAATGAAATCAACAAACGAGAGTTAAGCATTCAAATCTATAGCAAAAGCAGAGATATTTCGAAATGTCTTATAAATGTAAAAATCATGCTGCTGTGCTTTTCTGAATCTAGAATAAGAGAAAAAAACAGCTAATTAAATGAGATCAATGTTATCAGGTGTTGTCACTAATTGTGAATTTGGTTGTAACAAAAAACCTGCAGCTACAGGGGGTCCCCAGGACCGAGTTTGTGAAACACTGATCTAGCTACTCCAGGTGCTTAGTTTGAAACAGATAAAAAGAAGTAATCTGTATGTATTAATAATTCTGTTGTTTTTTGTCTATACTATCCAGTCACCTTTTCTGAACTACATTTTTCTGGTATACTGCATTTAGATGAGTACAAGAAAGAACTTAGACAATGTTAATATAGCAGAGTGTATGTCAAAAAATATTTCCATTTTCAGAATTTACAGAACAGGCTAACAACAATGGGAAAATAAAATAATAATGAATGATAATAAATAATAATGATGTAAAAGTTCAACAAAACTGTAAAGCCAGTAACAAAATTAATTTAGCTCATATATTTGCCAAAAATGAAGACTTAAATTAATATAATTTACAACAGTTACATTTAATATGTGAAAATCCAATTTGTATTCAAGCCAATCTTTTTGACTGTTATTTTATGTTAAAATAGGTTTATTAGGAAGGAGAAAAATAGATCATTATACAAGAGTGTTTAATACATGTTTATCCAAATCAATCACGTTAGCTCTTGGTTTATGTGTAATGCTTTTAAAGAACTTCTGCATAATTGATGTACTAGTGAGTGGTATTATTGGGACAGGACAGCACTTATTTTAATCAAAAACCTTCTCATTCAAATTTTACATTTTAGTTAACAACCACAATGTAAGAGCCAAAAAAATGTCAAATATGAATAAGCAGAAACCGGAAAAAGAAGACAAATTCTCTTATGAAATTAGAATATTTGTATACCCTTCATAAGGTTTTAATAATTAAGAGAAGAACAATATATTTTAATGATTTTTTTACTCCATGGAAAGGTTATGCTGTTGTACTTAGCATTTAAACAACTAAAGGAATTTTAACTGAACATATCAATGAAAAACGAAAAATGGTATTTTTTATTTATCTTAGATCTGTCCTTAAGACTTTTTTTTCCTTTCCACAACTTTGCCAGTTTAACATTCCTCTTCCTAGGAAGCCAGTGGCGCCAACATACACTTTTAAGCAAGGTTTCTTACAGACCGTTACCTATTCAGTATGTTTGGCATTATGACCTCCTTCCTGTAACTCCCCTTTCCTGAGAATCACTTTTCAAGAGCATTTGAGTCTCTTCCAGAAACCCCAGCCTTCAAAAAATATTCCATTTAAATTTGTTCTGTGCCTTATTCTTACATCCTGAAAATGCTTTACCATGAGTGTGGTATTAGATCCAAGCTGCCGTTTTTGTTAACATTTCTGGTATATTTGTATATATGTTTTAGGGAATGATTCCCAGTTTCTATATTTTGGTGTTATGTTTATTTTTTTTCAGCTGCCCTTTCTGTCAACATCCCTTTTCACATTCACATCTACCTACTATTAAACCTCTCATCTCAATTTTTTTCCACCAAAGTAGAAGTTTGTTGGATACAATTGTTTCCACTCACTAGAATAGTATATCCTCCTTCTTCTCCCCACTGGAAAGCATTTCTACTCAAGCTCATTCTTCTCATACAGTCTACAACAGTAAAGAATGAGTTATTCATTCAGTTCAAACATTAGATGATTAGTACTCTTTTGGAGAGAACAGGCTATTCAGCCCCACAAATCATATCCTTACCAATTATATCAACCTAATTTCTTCAAAATAACATCAACTTGAGTTATGAAAGAGTTGAGTTATGAGGTATTCCATGTATGTACGGTTCTCTGTAACAAGAAGACATTTCTAATGTTTAAGTGAGATTTACTGTGTGAAGAAGGCGCTATATAGCGCCCTTGAACCCTCAGGGATGACTCCAAACAACGGGTAAAAGTCCAATACTTTTTATTGTGACTCACAGTGCACCTGGGGGTGCGGACCGGCATGGAAAGCCGGCAATCCTCCACATTTCCCCCCACTCAGCGACGACAACTGGGGCGGAGCGTCTGGCCCCGCGAGGGACGTCCTCCTCCAAGAGGACACGTCAGCCGGACCCTGGCTGTGTTGTCCATGTCTCCCGGCGAACCTTGGGGGAACGGTGTATCCTTTATGCGCCCGCTCCCCTGTCCTTCGGGAACAGTCTCGCCACTCGTGGCCCAGCCGACGGCAGTTGTAACACCGACGATGTCCCCCTGGGTGTCTCCCTCTGCGAGACCAGAAACACCTCGGGAATTCCGTCAGCATCACCTCCGCCCCTTTCTCCGCCAAGGAAGGGTTTATGGCCACTTTGCTGCCCTTTAGCCCTCTCTCCGATATGTCAGGAGACCCACGCTTTGGTTTGGGGACCTCCTGTTTCATCTGGGGCTTATGCTCAGCTTGAGGCTCTCTATGGAAAGAAGAGAGCCTCTTTGCTGTCTGCACACCCATTGTCCTACGCTTATTAGGTTCCGGCGTCATTAGTACCGACTCGCCCCGATGTACAGCACCATCCAGCTGCACCGGCACGAGCGGCGATTCCCCCGGCACTCCTATCACCGGCGCTACCCCGCACGCCAGACCGGAGAGTTGCACAGCCCCGGAAAGCCACGTCAAACGCATGCCCCGGGCTGTTGGCTCCGTTCCCCAACCATTCGGTTATCGTGCTCCCGTCCTTTGTCGGGCACACAGTGCTTTGACACGCGCTACTTATTGTGTGCGGTGCCGGTTCGCTCTGTGTCCCTTTATACTCTACGACACGGGAGGGACTCACCTGTACTCCCGCATCGATCATCTCTGGAGCTTCTCGGCCCAGCCGCTGCATGAAGTCGATTAGTGTCTTCACTGGTGCTTCTGCCGTTGCTCCCAGTTCCTCCACTCGTTCCTTCAGCAGTTGTAAGTCCTGTAAGAAACGGCGTAGGGGCGCGAGGTACTCCTCGAGCCCCCCTAAGTCCAAACAGTTAATGTTTACAGCCGGAGTTGTTTGCGCTTCCGCGTTTCGCTTACCCTCCGGCCGGGAACCAATGAGCACATCGCCTACTGGCACGTGTTCAGCTGGGTTGCGCAAAGGCTCCTGAAACTTTGAGTCCTCAGAGGGACGGCTGGCTACTACAAGCCGGCTGAGATCTGCCTTTTCCTTTTCCCCGGCAGATCCTTCAGCCACAACCCGTCCCTCTTTGTTGGTGGCGGCTTGTATCGGCGGCGATTCGCTCGTCTTCCCCTCCCCTTCCAGGAGGCTCGGACCCGTCAGGGGACAACAGGCCTCGTTACCTCCACCGTGACGACATCCACGCGGTTGACCAATCTGTTGTCGTTGACGCGGCTGTCTCTAGCCGTCTTGCGCCACGGCTTGCCTTCTGGGAACCGGCCATTTTGCCAAGGCATGAGGCCGTCATCCGAGACGCCGCTGCGATTCTCTCGGCGGACGTCTGAAAAACAGGACAAAAATAAAGTCGGAACGTCGGGCGTTTTACCTGCCGCCGCCTCCGTAGCAGATGGCGGCACCCCCGTACCATCTAGGGAGTACGATGCGCTCAACAGTTGTCCGTGTCTCGAGTCTTTCGCTGCCGCCGCTCCCGGTCAGGTAGGTCCAGGTCAACTCGGCGTCCGTCAGGCCCTGCAATCCGCTGGGACAGACCTTCTTTTTTCCAGTCTTCTTGCCCATCACGGTCCGAAGTAGGAAGACGCTCACCGCCGTCGCGTTTTCAGTAGCTGGGTGTTTGTTGCCTCCGTATACAGATGGGGAATCCACCGAGGGTTGTCTGCCCACACAAAATTTGTTTTGTATGCAGGTCCTCTGCCAACAGACGACCAGAGAATCCTGCCGACTACGCCAGCGTGAAGAAGGAGCTATATAGCCCTTGAACCCTCAGGGATGACTCCAAACAACGGGTAAAAGTCCAATACTTTTTATTGTGACTCACAGTGCACCAAGCACCTTCCACACTACTCATCCAATACTCGATACTATAATAAACACTCTTCCTCGCCCAGACACTTGCTCCTCTACCTCCCAGTTCAGCTCAGTGTCTGGACTGAGGCACCGTCCTTTTATAGCCCCTGACAGGAGGTATTCCTGTCCTGACAGTCCATAGTTCCTTACTCCTTCCGGGTCAGGGCAATCAGTCCTTTTCTTTAACCCGGGAGCACGTTGTTCATTCCTGTCACATGACCATGACGTACTCCCGGGTCATAGGGCATAAAAGAGCCCATAAGCCCCCCCACAGCGACTCCTGGTGGCCCCCAAGGTATCCAGCAGGGTTGTGTAAAAATACTACAAGGTCCATAATGCCCTGCTGGACCTCGGGGCATGATCCTGCTGTCGGGAGAGCTCCTCCTGGCGGCCTGGGGGTGCGGACCGGCATGGAAAGCCGGCAATCCTCCACAACTGGTAATAAGAGTTTTATTTTTATTTTTATGAGTTTATTTTTTAAGTCTTCCTGAAGGACTTAATTTAAAGTAACTGCTAGGATCCACTGCACTTATTCCTTAGATAATTTAAAAAACAACATTTGATTTTCATTTATTTAAATCAATAAGAGTAAACTTCTTCAGTTCTTCCTCATAACTCTCGTGCTACAGTTCTGAAATGAGCTTAGCCACTCTTCCCTGGAGTGTTGCTAGCGCTACTTTCTTCTTTTTCGTAGCCTGGAGACCAAAATTATATGCAGTATTCCAGGTGAGGCCTCTTTAGTGTTTTTTTATAGTATAAGAATAACTGTCTTTGAATTGTTTGTTCTCTACACATTGTGCTATGTAACCTAAGATTCTTTTAGCATTCTTCATGGCTTCTGAACACTGTGTAGATGTAGATAGTGATGATCCAGTATGGTTTCCAGTATGAAACTTTGAGTCCTCAGAGGGACGGCTGGCTACTACAAGCCGGCGCTACCCCGCACGCCAGACCGGAGAGTTGCACAGCCCCGGAAAGCCACGTCAAACGCATGCCCCGGGCTGTTGGCTCCGTTCCCCAACCATTCGGTTATCGTGCTCCCGTCCTTTGTCGGGCACACAGTGCTTTGACACGCGCTACTTATTGTGTGCGGTGCCGGTTCGCTCTGTGTCCCTTTATACTCTACGACACGGGAGGGACTCACCTGTACTCCCGCATCGATCATCTCTGGAGCTTCTCGGCCCAGCCGCTGCATGAAGTCGATTAGTGTCTTCACTGGTGCTTCTGCCGTTGCTCCCAGTTCCTCCACTCGTTCCTTCAGCAGTTGTAAGTCCTGTAAGAAACGGCGTAGGGGCGCGAGGTACTCCTCGAGCCCCCCTAAGTCCAAACAGTTAATGTTTACAGCCGGAGTTGTTTGCGCTTCCGCGTTTCGCTTACCCTCCGGCCGGGAACCAATGAGCACATCGCCTACTGGCACGTGTTCAGCTGGGTTGCGCAAAGGCTCCTGAAACTTTGAGTCCTCAGAGGGACGGCTGGCTACTACAAGCCGGCTGAGATCTGCCTTTTCCTTTTCCCCGGCAGATCCTTCAGCCACAACCCGTCCCTCTTTGTTGGTGGCGGCTTGTATCGGGCGGCGATTCGCTCGTCTTCCCCTCCCCTTCCAGGAGGCTCGGACCCGTCAGGGGACAACAGGCCTCGTTACCTCCACCGTCCCGACATCCACCGCGGTTGACCAATCTGTTGTCGTTGACCGCGGCTGTCTCTAGCCGTCTTGCGTCACGGCTTGCCTTCTGGGAACCGCGGCCATTTTGCCAAGGCATGAGGCCGTCATCCGAGACGCCGCTGCGATTCTCTCGGCGGACGTCTGAAAAACAGGACAAAAATAAAGTCGGCGTCGGGCGTTTTACCTGCGCCGCCTCCGTAGCAGATGGCGGCACCCCGCTACCATCTAGGAGATGCGATGCGCTCAACAGTTGTCCGTGTCTCGAGTCTTTCGCTGCCGCCGCCCGGTCAGGTAGGTCCAGGTCAACTCGGCGTCCGTCAGGCCCTGCAATCCGCTGGGACAGACCTTCTTTTTTCCAGTCTTCTTGCCCATCACGGTCCGAAGTAGGAAGACGCTCACCGCCGTCGCGTTTTCAGTAGCTGGGTGTTTGTTGCCTCCGTATACAGATGGGGAATCCACCGAGGGTTGTCTGCCCACACAAAATTTGTTTTGTATGCAGGTCCTCTGCCAACAGACGACCAGAGAATCCTGCCGACTACGCCAGTGTGAAGAAGGCGCTATATAGCGCCCTTGAACCCTCAGGGATGACTCCAAACAACGGGTAAAAGTCCAATACTTTTTATTGTGACTCACAGTGCACCAAGCACCTTCCACACTACTCATCCAATACTCGATACTATAATAAACACTCTTCCTCGCCCAGACACTTGCTCCTCTACCTCCCAGTTCAGCTCAGTGTCTGGACTGAGGCACGCCTTTATAGCCCCTGACAGGAGGTATTCCTGTCCTGACAGTCCATAGTTCCTTACTCCTTCCGGGTCAGGGCAATCAGTCCTTTTCTTTAACCCGGGAGCACGTTGTTCGTTCCTGTCACATGACCATGACGTACTCCCGGGTCATAGGGCATAAAAGAGCCCATAAGCCCCCCCACAGCGACTCCTGGTGGCCCCCAAGGTATCCAGCAGGGTTGTGTAAAAATACTACAAGGTCCATAATGCCCTGCTGGACCTCGGGCATGATCCTGCTGTCGGAGAGCTCCTCCTGGCGGCCTGGGGTCGGACCGGCATGGAAAGCCGGCAATCCTCCACAACTGGTAATAAGAGTTTTATTTTTATTTTTATGAGTTTATTTTTTAAGTCTTCCTGAAGGACTTAATTTAAAGTAACTGCTAGGATCCACTGCACTTATTCCTTAGATAATTTAAAAAACAACATTTGATTTTCATTTATTTAAATCAATAAGAGTAAACTTCTTCAGTTCTTCCTCATAACTCTCGTGCTACAGTTCTGAAATGAGCTTAGCCACTCTTCCCTGGAGTGTTGCTAGCGCTACTTTCTTCTTTTTCGTAGCCTGGAGACCAAAATTATATGCAGTATTCCAGGTGAGGCCTCTTTAGTGTTTTTATAGTATAAGAATAACTGTCTTTGAATTGTTTGTTCTCTACACATTGTGCTATGTAACCTAAGATTCTTTTAGCATTCTTCATGGCTTCTGAACACTGTGTAGATGTAGATAGTGATGATCCAGTATGGTTTCCAGTATGAAACTTTGAGTCCTCAGAGGGACGGCTGGCTACTACAAGCCGGCGCTACCCCGCACGCCAGACCGGAGAGTTGCACAGCCCCGGAAAGCCACGTCAAACGCATGCCCCGGGCTGTTGGCTCCGTTCCCCAACCATTCGGTTATCGTGCTCCCGTCCTTTGTCGGGCACACAGTGCTTTGACACGCGCTACTTATTGTGTGCGGTGCCGGTTCGCTCTGTGTCCCTTTATACTCTACGACACGGGAGGGACTCACCTGTACTCCCGCATCGATCATCTCTGGAGCTTCTCGGCCCAGCCGCTGCATGAAGTCGATTAGTGTCTTCACTGGTGCTTCTGCCGTTGCTCCCAGTTCCTCCACTCGTTCCTTCAGCAGTTGTAAGTCCTGTAAGAAACGGCGTAGGGGCGCGAGGTACTCCTCGAGCCCCCCTAAGTCCAAACAGTTAATGTTTACAGCCGGAGTTGTTTGCGCTTCCGCGTTTGCTTACCCTCCGGCCGGGAACCAATGAGCACATCGCCTACTGGCACGTGTTCAGCTGGGTTGCGCAAAGGCTCCTGAAACTTTGAGTCCTCAGAGGGACGGCTGGCTACTACAAGCCGGCTGAGATCTGCCTTTTCCTTTTCCCCGGCAGATCCTTCAGCCACAACCCGTCCCTCTTTGTTGGTGGCGGCTTGTATCGGCGGCGATTCGCTCGTCTTCCCCTCCCCTTCCAGGAGGCTCGGACCCATCAGGGGACAACAGGCCTCGTTACCTCCACCGCCCCGACATCCACCGCGGTTGACCAATCTGTTGTCGTTGACCGCGGCTGTCTCTAGCCGTCTTGCGTCACGGCTTGCCTTCTGGGAACCGCGGCCATTTTGCCAAGGCATGAGGCCGTCATCCGAGACGCCGCTGCGATTCTCTCGGCGGACGTCTGAAAACAGGACAAAAATAAAGTCGGAACGTCGGGCGTTTTACCTGCCGCCGCCTCCGTAGCAGATGGCGGCACCCCCGTACCATCTAGGGAGTACGATGCGCTCAACAGTTGTCCGTGTCTCGAGTCTTTCGCTGCCGCTCGCTCCCGGTCAGGTAGGTCCAGGTCAACTCGGCGTCCGTCAGGCCCTGCAATCCGCTGGGACAGACCTTCTTTTTTCCAGTCTTCTTGCCCATCACGGTCCGAAGTAGGAAGACGCTCACCGCCGTCGCGCTTTCAGTAGCTGGGTGTTTGTTGCCTCCGTATACAGATGGGGAATCCACCGAGGGTTGTCTGCCCACACAAAATTTGTTTTGTATGCAGGTCCTCTGCCAACAGACGACCAGAGAATCCTGCCGACTACGCCAGTGTGAAGAAGGCGCTATATAGCGCCCTTGAACCCTCAGGGATGACTCCAAACAACGGGTAAAAGTCCAATACTTTTATTGTGACTCACAGTGCACCAAGCACCTTCCACACTACTCATCCAATACTCGATGCTATAATAAACACTCTTCCTCGCCCAGACACTTGCTCCTCTACCTCCCAGTTCAGCTCAGTGTCTGGACTGAGGCACCGTCCTTTTATAGCCCCTGACAGGAGGTATTCCTGTCCTGACAGTCCATAGTTCCTTACTCCTTCCGGTCAGGGCAATCAGTCCTTTTCTTTAACCCGGAGCACGTTGTTCATTCCTGTCACATGACCATGACGTACTCCCGGGTCATAGGGCATAAAAGAGCCCATAAGCCCCCCCACAGCGACTCCTGGTGGCCCCCAAGGTATCCAGCAGGGTTGTGTAAAAATACTACAAGGTCCATAATGCCCTGCTGGACCTCGGGGCATGATCCTGCTGTCGGGAGAGCTCCTCCTGGCGGCCTGGGGGTGCGGACCGGCATGGAAAGCCGGCAATCCTCCACAACTGGTAATAAGAGTTTTATTTTTATTTTTATGAGTTTATTTTTTAAGTCTTCCTGAAGGACTTAATTTAAAGTAACTGCTAGGATCCACTGCACTTATTCCTTAGATAATTTAAAAAACAACATTTGATTTTCATTTATTTAAATCAATAAGAGTAAACTTCTTCAGTTCTTCCTCATAACTCTCGTGCTACAGTTCTGAAATGAGCTTAGCCACTCTTCCCTGGAGTGTTGCTAGCGCTACTTTCTTCTTTTTCGTAGCCTGGAGACCAAAATTATATGCAGTATTCCAGGTGAGGCCTCTTTAGTGTTTTTTTATAGTATAAGAATAACTGTCTTTGAATTGTTTGTTCTCTACACATTGTGCTATGTAACCTAAGATTCTTTTAGCATTCTTCATGGCTTCTGAACACTGTGTAGATGTAGATAGTGATGATCCAGTATGGTTCCTGGGTCCTTATCATAAGATGTATTTGCAAGTTTCAGAAATCTTTTTCCGCATTCAAATTGAACATTTATACTTCTTATACATAATAGTTCATATTCACTTGCATTACAATAACTTATTCTTTTGTATAGCGCTCTTCACTGAGCGCAGTCAAAGAGCTCTGTGAACGATTCTCAGTTAAAATATAATTACAGATTTTACTAATTACTAAATATTGAACTGGCACACATATAATTGCAGCTAATCAGCAGATCTAGGCAGGGTATGCTAGACTGAAGTAGTGAGTCTTCGGCTTGGATTTAAAAGCTGAGACTGTACAAACATTTCTTATATGAGCAGGCAGATCATTCCACAGCTTCATGGACCTGTAACTAAAAGCACAGCCTCCTACTGTTATTTTATTAATCCTTGGAAACATACTGTAAGTAAACCAGAATCTTGAGATCTCAATGTTTGCTCTGGTTTGTAAGTAATGATAATTTCAGAAAAGTAAGCAGGCTTTGAGCATTTTAAGGCATTATAAATTTAATTGAAGATTTTGAAATCAGCCCTTAGCTTAACTGGAAGCCAGTAAAAGGATTTGAGAACTGGAGTTATATATTTGTATTTTTTGGCTCATGTAATAATTATTGCAGCAGCATTTTGAATTAACTGAAAGCTGCATAAAGAATGATTTTAACAACCAGTGAATAATGCATTGTAATAGGCAATCCTACTAGAAATAAATGCATGACTTAATTTCTCAGTATCTTGTTTGTTTAGAAAACATCTTAATCTTCCAACATTTTTGAGTTGGAAAAATATGTTTGGGATAGTTTAATAATGTTTGCTGTAAAATGATTTACTAATGTCAAAAATAACACTTAAATTGCATGCTGATTCAGTAAAACTAATAGTGATTTCAACTGAGTTAAAGAGTAACAGAATGTTGTTACAGCCAGCATCATTCCCTCTAATAAATAACATCTTCTGTATTCAGGGACAAATTGTTCTCATCCATCCACTCCTTTAACTCTCTGACATAATTAATTACAGACAGCATCGGAGAAACATCATTTTGTCCAATAGAAAGGTATAACTGGGTGTCATCTCCATGAGTGAAAATGGAGGTAATGTTTTCTAATGATAGTTTCCAATGGAAGCACATAAAGTGAAAACATTAAAGGTACCAATACTGAGCCAGGTGAAACACCATATTTAACTTCTGAGTATAATAATGGAGTGCTGTCAGCACATTTCTGGACATACTGGTAACCATTTGATAAATAAGAACTAAACCAGGCATGCATTAAACATTAAAACTTCATCTGCCACAAATCTACCCAAGCCAGTATTAGCTTGAAGTCCCTCTGTTATTATTCATCTGACTCAACATAACCTGCTATTCGACCTAAATAGCTTATCAATTATATTCCCATCAAAATTGTTTATATATATTGTGAGCTGGAGGGCTGATCGCACCCCAAATAGATACAGACGCCCCTGGGAAAACCACAAACCCTGAAACACTGACTACCCTCACATTGCTCCTTATCCTTGCACTATAACGCGTAATACAAGCCTCGCGCGGTACTCCGCCGACTTATAAGCCTTGCGCACCTGTCAGTTTGGGAATTGATTGTTTGCTTTTATCTCTCTCTGCTCCTAGCGGAACTGTCATCTCTGACTTGTCATGGAGCACGTTTAAGCTCATGTGTTTGCAGTGTTTGAATAAAAATCCTTCTTGTTTCTACGACCTCCTGTGTCTCTGTGCAAATCTGTGTCCCAAGCGTGACAATATATATGTATATATATATTGTCACGCACGCGCGAATAGGAGACCGTGGACGGACCTTAACACGCAGGCGGGGTACTAACCTTTCTCCTTTGCTTTCTTCCAGGAAAAAAGATGCTCCGCCACCATAAGCCTCATTCCCGCAGCACGTTATTTCCGCCCTTCCTCCGCCATTGTTCCTGACATCATCAGTCCCATCCTCCCTCACGGTTCCTTCCCAGCATTCCTCCACTTCCGGCTCCTCCCTTATAAAATGGTCGCCGACACCATTTTCAGTGTCGCACATATGAACAATTTCTGTTTATATATTTTGACCTTGTTTTGTTTATTATTGTGGATATTTCTACAGTATACGGGCCGGAAACCCCAAACCTTTATGCTGTCTCCTCTTGTCTCTTTTACAGTGGCGTAGCCGGCAGGATACTGCTCCGAAAAAAAGGACAGGACCTCAACACAGTGCTGCAGGGGATAAATGCCCAGATCCTGTCCCTGCAGCAAGCGCAAGCCGCTACCACCCGGGAGTTGAAGGCAATGAAGGCCAGGTTGGCAGAAGCCCAGAGGGTAAGGCCCGACCCACCTCGACCAACGCCTCAGCCTCTAGTACCAATGACGGAAGCGGATGACATAGAGTCATACTTGGGCATATTTGAAAAGACGACCACCCGGAACGAGTAACAGCGTTCCGAGTGGGCATCCATTCTGGCGCCCTACCTGAAGGGACCCGCGCAGCGGGCTTACTACGATCTCTCCGAGGAGGAGGCCGCGAGTTACGACCTCCTAAAGTTACGACCTCCTAAAACAGGAGATCCTGGCACGCTACGGCATCACACCGGGCCAACAGGCGAGTGAATGGCGGAGCTGACAGTTCGACCCAGAGAAGCCGGCCCGAGCACAGGCCTTCGACTTCTGGGGGAAAATGGGGTCCAAGGATCCCCAAGCCCGGAAGGTCGTCGAGCAGGTGGCCTGTGAGGGCCTGGTAAATGTCATGCCTAGCTCCCTCGCCCAGCAGGTCCGGCGCCACCCTTATAAGGACATGCCAGGACTCCTGGAAGTTCTGTAACGTCAGCTCACGGTCTTCCGAGCCAGGGCGTCGGAAAGGCAAGCTTGTAGGAACCGACAGGGACGGGCGGCCACCCCCGAGCCCTCTTGATGCGCTGCGGAAGCGCCGCAGAAACCCAAAGAAAAGCCGGCCTCCCTGCGCTGTTACAAGTGCAGTGAGACCAGCCACCTACTGCTGACCTGTCCCCTGAACACAACCACGGAGCCGATGGACTGCACCTGGGCCACTGCAGAGAGGTACTGTACTCCGTCACACCCCCTGGCGAGTCCGAACATGGGAGTGGTGTTATTGAATGGACATTCGGTGGTGGCTCTGTTTGACTCTGGCAGCAACATAACCATTGTCGCTCGCCATTATGTATTACCGCGACAGTGGCTTAAGCATCATTTGCAAGTCACTTGCGTGCATGGGGAGACCAAGTCATACCGTTCCGCACAGTGCTACATCACCTGGAAGGGGCAATTATCTAAGTTGATGATAGCGGTGTTGCCCGACCCCCCCTATCCAGTGATTTTGGGACAAGACTGGTCACATAAAAAATGCGGTAAGACACACACCGCTCCCGGAGCCTCACTGGGTCTGGTTATGAGGGGGCGAGGCACCCTTCCTGCGGTCTCCACGCCATGCTCTGGGGCATGCCCTAATGACGCAGGCACATTGGGGGACGCTTTCCCGGCGACGGACCCCGACCCGGAAGTATCCGCCGGAGAAGGGAGGAGCCAGGGAACACTTCCGCTGACCAGCTCACAAGACCCTCTGAGCAACTTGGACCATCAATTTCGGTCCACGCCTGCCTCATTTAAAAGGGAGCAGTGGAATGACGATTCCCTGTGGTTTTCCCGGAATGCCGTTGTTCTTCCAGGCAGCTCATAAGCTGACGGATCCATACCACGCAAGCCCTTCTTTGTGCTTGAGAATGATCTGTTGTATCGGGTGGCGACACACGAAGGGCGAGGTGCGGAATTTGCTGCTAGTTCTGTGTACCTTCCGGCGGGAGGTATGTGAACTAGCTCACGCTCACCTCCTAGGCGCCCACCTTGGGGCCGAAAAAACTTTGGAGAGGATAAAACTCTGCTTTTACTGGCCCAGGATCAACGAGGGGGTCCGGCGTTTCTGCCAATCCTGTCAGATTCGCCAGATTCCTAGGAGGGGCCGCGCTCCTCTCGTCCCTATACCCCTGATAGATATTCCCATTGACAGAATAGGGGTGGACTTAGTAGGACCCCTGGAACCCTCAAACCGCGGCCATAAATATATATTAGTCATGGTGGATTACGCTACCCAGTACCCAGAGGCAGTTCCCCTGCGCTCCGCTAACACAAAAAATATCGCATGGGAATTAGTCAACTTATTTTCTAGTGTGGGTATTCCCAAAGAAGTCTTTACGGACCAGGGTACACCCTTCACCTCAGATACGTTCAGGGAGTCGCCAAATTACTCCGGATAAAGCACCTGAAGACGTCTATCTATCACCCTCAAACAGACGGGCTGGTAGAGCATTTTAATCAGACGCTTAAACAGATGCTCCGCAAAGTAGTCAAAGCCGATGGCATTAACTGGGACCAGCTCCTACCGCTCGTGCTTTTTGCTTACCGGGAAGTGCCCCAGGCCTCTACGGGCTTCTCCACTTTTGAGTTATTGTACGGGCGACAACCCCGAGGACTTTTGGACATACTAAAAGAGGGCTGGGAGGCTGAGGCCCTTCCCTCCTCCAATATATTGGAGTATGTCGCGCAACTGTGCAACAGGCTCGCTAAAATCAGGCAACTCCTAAAGGACCACGTGACTCGTGCGCAGGCCCGGTGTTAAAACCGCAACTCCGTCCTCCGGGAGTTCCACCCGGGGGATCGAGTGATGGTGCTCGTCCCTACCTCCCATTCAAAGTTGCTAGCTCACTGGCAGGTCCCATACTAGGTTAAGGAAAGAAAGGTGCTTGTCGACTATTTAGTTAAACAACCTAATCATCGACTGAGTGAGAGGATCTACCATGTTAATTTATTAAAACCCTGGAAGGACAGGGAGGAGTCTCCCGACACTCGTAGATCCCTCTCCCTATTCACAAGCACGTCTGCCCTTAACCTCGGTGACGAGCTGACACCCCTACAGCGGCAGGAGATAACCCAGGCAATCCAAACCGTCCCCGAAGTAGTGAGCGAGTCACCGGGCTGGACCTCGCTGATTGCGCACGACATAGTCACGGACCCCGGAGTAATCGTCCGGGAGAGACCCTTGTCTCTTTTACTATATATATATATATATATATATTGTAAAAGAGACAAGGGTCTCTCCCAGATGATTACGGACGAATACACAGTATATATATATATACATTAAAAAAGCAGATGCTCCAGCATTTTTAACATCTAATTCTAAAAATCTTTACTTCTTATATTTTAAGCACTTTTGTACATATCTCAACACTGCCAATAATTTCTACTTCTTTTAGATTAATACTTGCCATTCATTTGATATCTTATTAAAAGCATTCTGATATTCAAGATAAATAATATCATATGCTCCTCCCTGATCTTATCATTTTCTTGCTTTCATTTTATATAACCAGGTAATTTTTTAGAACTTTTAGTCCTTAGGAATTTCACCAGTGCACAATGATTTTCGAAGAATACACAAGAAGGGTTTATATATTTCCTCACTAACCTTCTTAACCACTCTAGGATAAGTGTTGTCTGATCTCAATGATTTGTTTGATTTTACCCTTCATAATCCAAGCAGCACTTTTCCCTTCTCAGATAACTAAGTGCCTCCTTGGCAGTGTTTTTAATTACTGGAAGTGTCATTGATGACTTCACAAAAAGTAAGTTTTAGTGTCTGTGTATTTTAATTCACACTTTGTGTTCCTATTGCAATTTACCTCATCCTAGACTGTTATTTTGCTACTAAAATGCTGAAAGAGTCTGTTGTGACATTTAGTATTTAATAAATTTAAAATGTAATACATTTTCTGCAGTACTTCTCTCCAACTGCCATTTAGCTTTCCTACTGCAATATCATTTTTAACCATTACTCTTATAAGCCCAACCGTTTGTGATGAAATTCTATGCCTGGTAAATTATAATTGTACAGCTTATACAGCTCTTTTTTATTTGTAGCTTCTTTTTTCATCTCGTTATTTATCCACCATAAAGTTTTTTTTTTCTAACTACTTCTGACTTTCAGGATGGACTTTTCCTGCAACAGATGTAAAACATTTTTAAACACCCATCACTGCTCTATAACAGTCTCTACGCCTAAAAGCTTATCCAAATTAATTCTTTTTAGATTTTGATACATCTGCTCAAAATTTGCCCAGCTTAAATGAAACTTTTTTAGCTTTTGAATATGTGTTTTGTGGTATTTTTTGCCATTTTCCCCATGTATCTGCAAAGTATTTCCTTTGTATTTTAAAAATATTTTGTGAGCTAGTTTTTTCTATTTTTAAACGTTTTACCAGTACCTAGGCTTGTTTTCTTCGTAGCAGTGTGGTGAGTGTATTCATTAGAGGTTAGCTAAAGTAGGCATACACTTAAACAAACTGCACATAGTTAGGGAACAGAGCAAAATTCTTTCAAGCAGTACCTATAGCTGTGTAGGAAAGGTGGACAATGAAGATGTACAAAAAGAAAAAAGATTATTCATCAGAGCTCATTTCCTACTACTATGTTACCCTGTCAATTTTTAGTTGTGAATTTAGAGCTTTAAAATCAGTAGTAGCTTTTTCATGGGTATAAATGACATTCTGTACAGTATTGACCTGGAAAACATATTTTGAGGTTGATTAATTTATAAAGCAAATTGGAAAGAAAGAAAATATACTGTACTTATTCTGGGGCAGTTCATCGGGGGCCAACATAATTTAACAATAATGGTGCCCAGTGAGAAAATATCTTTAGTTGGTAAGAGTTCAGTATGAGAGTAGATACATCAAACTATATAATGACATAAGGGGACTTGCCACCTATTAGGGAATCAACAGAGGCTTTTAATAGAAGATGTGGAGAGCAAATGAGATCATAAGAGAATGAGTTGGCAAAGGCAATTCAAGGAAACCGCACATGATTTAAGCACAGAACACAGGTGAAAGTGGTAATAAAAGCAATGGGGGCATCCCATGACACACAAAGATCTGATACAAATTCATTCTAAATGCACCAAAAATAATCCCTAATCATCTGTACTTCAAGAGAAAGCTAATATAAGAAATGACAGTTGTGACCTTCTGTTAAAACATAGAAGCACAGATTTGTGCACTTTTGATCTGAGAAGCAGAGGGCTAGCCAGTTGCAAATCTTACAGCAGCTTATGTCCATCTATATACAATTTTAAACTGGAAAAGGTGAGGCCTGGTTTGTGCTTTTCACAAATGAAAACATTTAGTTTATTTTAGGTCTCTTGTTGCTCCCATTGAGTTTACTTATAATGGTTATGGGTCAGTAGTTCTCTCCTCATTTGCAGAAGAATTCTTTGGTGGAGGGTATCACACATACTAAGCATTTCCAAGATAACTGCTGGTGCAGTGCTATCTTGATGAAGCATCATGTATCATGTATGTTAAAGCAATATTTCTTGATTTGTCTTAAAGCTGTTAATATTATTCTCCTTGGCATGCTCTTTGAATATTTTTTGTGATCAACTTTTTATTTAATATAATTTGCAAAAATAGATTTCATATATTATGTAATACTGCATATATTTTACAATACGTTTCCTAATCTTTGAAAGTATACCAGATATATGAATATTATTTCCAAAAACACATACCCCTACCTAACCCTAACCCACTCTGACTCCAGAGAGAGATCTTCAAAACAGAGAGATTAAGCTGGCCTGGAATATATCAGGAAACAACCTATAAAAAATAAATAAATAAACACAAGCACATGCATACACATACTCCCAACTAATTCATAATATGTATTAATGTAAGGTCTTTCAATGTGATTGGATATATTGAAGATTTGTTAATTTGGAACCATGATAGGCATGAATAGCTATGCCGTAAAATGGAGAACAAAAGCCCAATGATATAATCTGAGGGCAGGTAAAGGACACTAGTTTCCTGGCCACAAATTAGGACTCTTATATCTAGGTTTCGGTCTCTTGCTGTTCCACATGAACTGTGATTAAACATTTAGTCTTCCTGATGAGTAGAATAGGGGGGTGGGGCATCACAGAGTTAAAGAATATGCAGAACCGCAAATATTGAGTTTTTTTCAGACATATCACCTGCTGGCAACTTAACATTTGTCCTTAAGTACAACAAGCAAACCACAGTCATTCAGTCCGATATGTTTACTGTTTACTATCTATTAGGTCTCTCATCAAACTCCACTTCTGAACATAACTTACACAGAAGAACCCCAGAACCTCTTGTGAATAGACCGGGTTTGCTATGCTGTCACAAAATCCTTGGACCCAGAAATGTTAGTAGTCATAACTGAGATGAACTGGACCAAGAGGACTTAATAGAGTATAGGCAAGAGTTGGTGCAACAGTGCAAGCAAAAAGTGCACAATAACACAGTGCAAATTGTTCTGTAAATAAAAAAAAATCTGTCCAATAAAAACAGGTGATAAGTTGAGGTTTAAAACAAAACTATAAATAGATCCATAAAAATGATTTTAAAATCCTACAGACAGAATATGACCTTTAAAAGTAAACTTAAGCCATAATGTTTTCATCTTAAAACTAATGACTCCTCTGCTCACCCATATAGGTTTCCTCAGTGCGAGTAGACATCTCTTTACAGGCACAGTCAAACCTATAAATTCCAGGCTCAGATCCTTGTCGGTAGTTCTTTGCCATCTGAGATGCACTGTGCGAAGCCTTGTTCCTTGCTAACACAAGCTGCAGTCCACTCGGGCTTCTCTGAAAGATCATTCCTGCTGCCGGTATGCTCAACCCTCATGCGACCCTTCAGCCCCCACTTTGAGTTGTCGGCCATACACTCAACTTACTTCCATAAATGTCTGCCTCCACTAAACATCACAGTGGCTCCTTTCTGGCCCTGCCTTCCCCTTTAATTGCACCTCATTTTAACCTCTAATTTCTTAATTTCTCTTCCTTCATTGTTCTCCTTGTTGTCCCCCCCTTTTCTGTAGTAAGGCTCCTTCTATACTATTAGGGATACAGATGCACTGGAGCTGATTACAGACCCCAGAGCACTAATGAGGCAATTGACTGGAACCGCAAACATCTGTACAAAAATAAACAAAATAAATCAGTTGATTGCCCCATCAACACTGCAAAGTTGATCTGCCACATATCCCTACACCCCTATGAAGTCTGATGACTTCTTTATTTAAAATCGTGCACCATCACTGTCAGAAAGTCCATTGTCAGGTTGAATTGCGACCTCTAATGGCAATATATTAGAAACACTTGTAAAACTTTTCTTACATATTTCCGGGTGAAAGTTCAGGCTTCGCACGTCTTTTGTTCCTTTGTTTACTTGCTGCACGTTGGGAGAATAGTTTGTCCTTTTTCACAGCCATTAATGCTGTGCGTCCTTGCGGAAATATCACAGCAACAGGAATTAAAGTACTTTCAGAGTTCAGATTGTGTTTGAGATTAATCCTTATCTCGATATTGAAAGAGGGGAGTTTACAAACAAAGTTGTATCACCGTGGAGTCAATAGCGGCACCTCCCGTGGCCAGACATCTGATCGTGTCTACAGTCGTTTGGACTTTATCTCACCTGCATTTCTTACACCAGCCTGTCGTACCGAGACCAGCTCTCATTTTTATGGTCCTTCGAGCCGGAATTTCTTTTACAAGGATAAAGTTCAAAGGCAAATGAATAAGGAGCAAAGCGCTGATGAGCTGAGCCCTGCTCTTCAAAGTAACACTTCAGATAAGGCGGACCTAATCAATACGGCAGGAAATGTTAACCCTTCAGTAGCTGGTCAAATCAGTCTTTCTGTTTTATGTACTGAGACGAGTTACCCTCCTGAATGCACAGTGAGCACAACTTGCCAAACAAGTTCTGCCGCAGATGCACGCAGTCAGCAGTCAGTTCGCCTCCGCATCCACCGGGAGACTCGCGTTCCACCCCAGCTAGGAGCCTATGAGGTGGGATATTACCCATCAAGACAAAAGGCACGCTCTGTTACAAGCTGCTCAATATCCCAACAGAATATTCCTCAGACAGGTTTGGGTTCCCATGTAGGTCACAGTGAGTGGTCACAGCGCACTGTAAATTCACAGTGTAGTAATGTCACGCATTTGTCATTGAGTGATTCACAGTCTGCCTTTCTTAGAGAAAAAAGGAAATATGTGGAACTGCAAGAACTCAGAAAACAAATAGAGGAAGACCTTAAAATAGATGAGCGATGTAGATTACTAGACACTCAGGCTAGAGAAGCATTGAAGGAAAGAGAGGCTATAGCCCAGCAGTTGTCCCAGCAGCGACGTCTCCGAAGGGCTGAACAGGACTTAGAAGAAGCACAAATGATTTCTTCATTTGTTATGGAAAATGAACGCAAAGGGATTGTGACCCCTACTGTTCCCCAGATCCCCAAGCACTTCTCAAATCTGTCAGCACCAACTAAAGATTTGCTTAATGTAAATGCAGAGCCCTTCACCATGTCCTATCCATTAGACCTGAGTGGCAGAAATAAGGATGGCAGTCCCAGGGTCCCTACTGCAACAATAATGTCCCAAGACCACCAGGATTTTAGTTTTCCTATAATTAATACATCAATCCAACATGTAACAAACAATATGCAGAGTGGAAACTCCAGGCACCAACTGACTGGGGGTCCACGACTTGTACATCAGCCTTTCCAGCTGGTGGATGTCCCTCCTACGATTTCTGACATGCCTACAGAATCACCCTTCCTGTCAAAGCCATCTGCCAATGCACCTTCAGTACAAGTCGCACCCAATATGATGGACTTGCTTATTGCTTCATCATGTGGGATTCCTAAGCCGAAACTGCCATGCTTTGAGAGTGGCAAAGAGAGTGTGATTTTGCTCTTTTCAAAATGGGATTAGACAGTCTTTTAAATGGCCATCCCTATCTAACTGAACAGTACAAATTCCAAATGCTGCTTGGATGTTTGAAATTTCCTGGTGCACACAAATTGGCCAAAGCGTATATGCATTGCCCAAATCCATATTCGATTTCCCTGCAAGCGTTGAAAGAGAAATATGGTCAACCAAGGCAGCTAGTTCAGAGTGAAATAGGAACAATACTTAATGCTTCACCTATAAAATTTGGGGATGCTGAAGCATTTGAGGACTTTGCCCTTTCAGTATATTCATTGGTTGGTATGCTTCAGGCTTTGGAAGGAGAAGGTGGTTACGAATTGAGGTGTGGATCACATGTGGATCGGCTTTTGAGCAAATTGCCCCCTAGTTATCGTGATGGATTTGTGGAATATTGCTTTTCTCAAGGAATATTACAGTCCAATGCAGACTGTACCTACACACTGCAGGACCTTTCAGTCTGGCTACAAACCAAGTCCCGTGCTAAACGCATTTCGGAACAAGCTGCTGCCCTGTATCGGGGGGAGACATTGAAGCATGGCAGAAAGGAGAATACACTCTCAGTCCGGAGAACAGAGCCTACCAACACAATTTATTATAATGCTGAGCCAGTTGCATTTCCACCGAATCCTCAGTCCTCTCCTTCACTTAAAACGTCCAATGAAAAGCTCAAACCTTATTGCCCATTCTGCAATAACAAGGAGCACTATTTGAATGCCTGCACAGACTTCAAGAAATTAAGTGCTGAACAGGTTGCCAACTGGATAAGAGATGACGAGTGTTGTTGGAAATGTGGCTGTACACATACCCCTGACATCCTTGTGCAATGATGGCATACCTGGGTAGAGGAGCTAGGCGGTATAAAGCATGTAATCTTGCCTCGCTGCTACATCCCACCATGTGCTGATACTCCCGGGGCTAAGAGAGACTTACATGTATTCTGTGATGCCTCTGAGCGATTATATGGGTCTGTTGCTTATCTACGTACTGAAGATGAAAAGGGGGGAATACATGTTAGCTTTGTGATGGCTAGGTCCAGGGTAGCCCCCAAACGGCAAATCTCAATGCCTCGTCTAGAGCTTTGTGCTGCTTTAACTGGTGCTCAGTTAGCACATCTACTTACCACAGAGCTGAGCTTGCCTATAGGGCAGGTACTCTTGTGGAGTGATTCCACTACAGTATTGACTTGGCTGAAATCCGAATCCTGTCAGTATAAAGTGTTTGTAGGCACCAGAGTAGCGGAAATACAGAACTTAACCAATTTAGACAACTGGAATTACATAACAACCAAAGATAATCCAGCTGATGACATTACCCGGGTAATGACCCTAAAGGAGCTTAGTGAGTTAAACAGATGGAGGAATGGACCTTCCTTTCTCAAACAGAATATTAACGAATGGCCATGTTCCTTGATTACCGGCCCACCTGAGGACTCCACCGAAATGAGGAATGCCACCTTTTGTGGAAGTCTTGTAATGGAGCAGCACACTAGACTTCCAGATCCCAGTTTTTTCCAGTCTTGGAATGATTTAGTTAAGGCTACCATCCAGGATCTTCATGGGGCGGCTGATGGGAATTCAAGTGCTTATTCCTCAGCAGAAACCTGGAGGGAGACGGAAGTTGAACTCCTAAGAAGAGCTCAACAGAGCAATTTCCCTGTAGAAGTCAAGAATCTTCAATCAGGAGTGGAAATACCTCTAAGCAGTCGCTTGAGGACATTATCACCAGAATTCGACCATACATTGGGTCTCATTCGAGTTGGTGGCCGACTAAGAAGAATAGAGGGTTTTAATGAGGAAGGCATCCATCCTATTGTACTGGACCCAAGTCACCCAATAACTAAACTGCTCATTCAGAACTATGATGAAAAACTTTTGCACCCAGGCCCAGAGCGGGTGTTTGCGGAGGTAAGACGAAAATATTGGATATTAAGGGGTTGCGAGGCTATCAGACGACATCAGCACCAATGTAGGGAATGCCAGCGTTGGCGTGCCACCACTCAGGCTCCAAAGATGGCGGATCTACCTCCAGCACGACTACGGCTATTTAAGCCACCCTTTTGGTCCACAGGGGTTGATTGCTTTGGTCCCTTTACGGTGAAAATTGGGCGGAGGACGGAAAAACGTTGGGGAATTATATTCAAATGTATGACTACTCGTTGTGTTCATTTAGATTTAATTGAAAATTTAGACACTGATGCATTTCTCATGGCTTTCCGTCGGTTTGTGTCAAGAAGAGGCCAGCCTGCTGAACTTCTGTCTGACAGAGGTACAAATTTTCGAGGAGGAGAAGCTGAGTTAAAGGAAGCTATTACTGCCATGGCACCTTCCTTGCAGGAGCAACTTGCTAAGCAACAAGTGAAATTTCAGTTCAACCCACCAAGTAGTCCACATTTTGGAGGGACCTGGGAACGGGAAATCAGGTCAGTGAAGAGTGCCTTACGAGTAGTTCTTGGAACCAATGTTGTGACTGAAGCCGTATAGCTACCGTTCTTATAGAAGTTGAGGTATTTTGAACTCCAAACCCCTGGGTTATGTATCCTCAGATGTGGCAGATCCTGACCCAATAACACCGAATCTGTTGCTCATGGGGCGGCGAGATGCTTCACTACCACAGGTAGTTTACCCTCCAGATGATTTGCTGGGACGACGGCGATGGCGTCACAGTCAGATTTTAGCTGATCACTTCTGGAGTAATTTTGTCAAGAATTACTTACCTGGTCTACAGCTCCGTCAGAAATGGCAGACTGAATGTGATGAGTTGAAGGTTGGAGAGGTAGTCATGATTATTGACGCGCAACTCCCAAGAGCGTCATGGCCAAGCGGTAAAATCATTGAAACCTACCCAGGACCTGATGGTCGCATACGTACAGTGAAGATTCAGGTGAAGGATCGAGTGTATGTCCGACCCACAGTAAAATTAGTCAGGCTTCCAGCTGTTGAAGACTGTGATGGATATAGACCAGATGGGTGATGGTGACTTTCTTCTTGAAGTACAAATTTGTGCTAACAAATTTGGGGGCGGCTATGTCAGAAAGTCCATTGTCAGGTTGAATTGCGACCTCTAATGGCAATATATTAGAAACACTTGTAAAACTTTTCTTACATATTTCCGGGTGAAAGTTCAGGCTTCGCACGTCTTTTGTTCCTTTGTTTACTTGCTGCACGTTGGGAGAATAGTTTGTCCTTTTCTCTTATCATTTGAGCCATTAATGCTGTGCGTCCTTGCGGAAATATCACAGCAACAGGAATTAAAGTACTTTCAGAGTTCAGATTGTGTTTGAGATTAATCCTTATCTCGATATTGGAAAGGGGAGTTTACAAACAAAGTTGTATCACTGTGGAGTCAATAGCGGCACCTCCCGTGGCCAGACATCTGATCGTGTCTACAGTCGTTTGGACTTTATCTCACCTGCATTTCTTACACCAGCCTGTCGTACCGAGACCAGCTCTCATTTTTAATCACAAATTTTACTTGCTATGCCGCTCCTCCCTACCAATATTCCACTTGTCCCCATGTCTCTTTCCTACTTCTCAACAAATAAAAGACACAGTAAAATAGCCTCAGCATGTGAACACCTAGAGGTGTTGAAAAATTGCAAATACATTACAACTATGTAATGACCCAGGGAGAGACGTGACCACATGGGAACACAGCCTCACCATTTGCAACTTAGTCCATCTAAACCACCTCACACATTCTTTTGCATATACAGAATGCACAATGAAATGCTAGTAATATGTTTCCCATTATCAACTATAAATGTAACTTGAATCAAGTAAAAACTGGCACCTTAGACATATATTATCTAGTCGTGATCTGTCTTCTTGACTGGATAATACAATTTTCAGCAATATGATTTCTGTTTTAATTCCTTTAATAATGAAAGCATAATGTGATGTTGTTTGGTCAGCATTCCAGCTTTGATATTAGCAAGGTTACCTTAATGATGGATATTTTGGAGATTTCCAAAGAATTAAAAACCTAAGAGTGACTTCTGCATCTTGAAGTTTCCATTAGGTAATGCAATTTATTTTTGCAAATTGGTGTAATGTTAAAAGAGGAAACAGAAATGGTTAGCAATTAACTAGTGCAGAAGCGGAGCAATAGCAGAACTAAGCAACCATCTTCATCCATGCTGTAATGGAAATCACCATTTTTGAGCCCTGTGAATGGATTTCACACAACACAGAGGAAGGTTTGTGGACAGCCACCAATATACATGAGATAGCCTGCCAAAATGGAGGTTTGTGGTTCAAAATGGTACAGGTCTTAAAAGACTTCAGTTCCAAAACAGAACAGTACAGACAGACAAACATGCGGTTTTAATACCAGGCAGGGGAAGTGATGTCATTGGGGCCGGAACTGGAAGTGGAATCCTCAGGGCTGGAACCAGAAGTGATGTCTTTGAGTCCAGACGAAATTTCCCATCGTTGGTCTGGCTATGAAAAAAGGAAAGATCAGTGCACTCTGCCAGCCCCTGGTGTGCATTGGAATTGAGCCTTTTTGAGCCCTTCAAGTGCCTCCCATGCGCACGTGTATAACAGCCCTCATTGTGATTATTATTGTTTGATCTATTTTACTTACACTGCACAACAAAGTTGTTGCTTCTTGAACACTGTTGGGTGTTTCTTATAGATTTTTGGGTGCTGATTATGAATATCACATCAAAATTTACCCATCATGTACCGTTTCAGTTTTGTAATGATTTTTTCCTATATTTGTATCCAAACATTTTTGCTCCCATAAGTGACATATCAACAACGGTTTGTGCAGCCTGGGCATGTCAAGGCATGGAATCAGGCCAGGTTGGAGGCTGTTCTGTGGAAGTTGACATCCTGGGCATGTCTGAACGAGCTTGACACTGTCTCAGCATTCTATAAAGGTGGCTTGCATACACCGCTCCTGCTCATTTGGTTTATAGTAATCCCTCCTCGATCGCGGGGGTTGCGTTCCAGAACCCCCCTCGATAGGTGAAAAGCCGCGAAGTAGAAACCATATGTTTGTGTAGTTATTTTTATATATTTTAAGCCCTTATAAACTCTCCCACACTGTTAACATTATTAGAGCCCTCTAGACATGAAATAACACCCTTTAGTCAAAAGTTTAAACTGTGCTCCATGACAAGACAGAGATGACAGTTCTGTCTCACAATTAAAAGAATGCAAACATATCTTCTCTTAAAAGGAGCGCCGTCAGGAGCAGAGAATGTCAGAGAGAGCGCTCGCTAAGAAAAGCAAACAAACAAAAAATCAATACGTGCTTTTAAGAATACCGAAGCACCGCGATAAAACGGCATTTTGTAGAAAAGCGTCCGTATCTTCTAAGCAAACAGCCTCTGTGCAAACAGCCCCTCTGCTCACACCCCCTCCGTCAGGCACAGAGAATGTCAGAGAGGGTGAGAGAGAGAGGAAAGCAAACAATCAAGCACCGCGCGGGAAGCATATGTTATATCATTGAGGAGTTTTAGTTAATATGTAATACATGCTCTGATTGGGGAGCTTCTAAGCCATCCGCCAATAGCGTCCTTTGTATGAAATCAACTGGGCAAACAAACTGAGGAAGCATGTACCATAAATTAAAAGACCCATTGTCCGCAGAAATCCGCGAACCAGCGAAAAATTACATTCACGATAGAGTGAAGCCGCGAAAGTTGAAGCGTGATATAGCGAGGGATTACTGTATATACAGTAGATAGTCAGTGTGTATGTATAGTATCAGTATAGTAAAGTATAGTATCTGTAGCAATATAACAGTAAGTATGCTTAATGCTATAGATGTTTTGGTGTCGGGTGATATGTCTCGTCAATGTTGTAACAGCCATGATACATTCTGCTATATCTGTGGCGAATATACACTTGTGCCTCAGAGACGTTGGATGACTGCTCTTGTGAAGAAAGCTTATCATCTGTATTTCGGCTGCAAAATTGGTGATCAAGACAAGGAATGGGCGGCTCATATTTGCTGTGTGACATGTGCTGTCAGTCTGAGAGCCTTGCTCAGAGGCACTCGAAAGATGATGCTGTTTGCTGTTCTGATGATAGGAGAACAGAAAGACAATGTGACAGACTGTTACTTCTCCATAGGATTATGGTCACCATTGGATACCCACAGGATATCATGGGAATTGGAGTTCCTGAAAACAGTTCTGTTGGGTTCCATGGGGGCCACCAGAGGGTGCTGCACGGGGATAGGGCCCAACATACTTTGGTGGAGTCCTGTGTGACCTGGAAGTGCTTCCTACATACCTTGTCCTAGCCATGGAAATGCTGCTGGGTCAAAGATAAAAGGAGCTGCATCATCTTAACCGAAAGGCAAAGTCGGAAAGTGGTAGATGAAGCTTGATGGCATGAGTGTGAAGAAAGAGGATTGTTTTCTGGGATGTTTCCTTTGGTTGTTCTTATTATGACCTGCAGAGTTAATGTTGTAGACAGGAGGGGTTGAGGGCGAATGTCGACTAAAGTCGAC
Source organism: Polypterus senegalus (assembly GCF_016835505.1). Taxonomy (NCBI): domain Eukaryota; kingdom Metazoa; phylum Chordata; class Cladistia; order Polypteriformes; family Polypteridae; genus Polypterus; species Polypterus senegalus. The sequence goes on from NC_053161.1 coordinate 51,617,090, forward strand.
ATCCAGGGATAGAGGGCGATAATCAGCTGTTAATGGCGACAAATCTCACTGTCACGTCACAGGCATTCCCTCTGTGCTTGGAGGAATGCTAGACTCGTTGACTCGGCAACTAATCCTAGCGTGTGCATGAGTTGCGAAATGTAAACAATGGCAAGATGGCATCGACATGTGACAAGGGAGCGAAGTGAGTGCAGAAAAGAAAACACTCAGCAGACAATGTTTTGCACATTATCGCAGAGCCGGACTCTGATTTTTCAGAATCAGATTATATTGACAGTGATCAGGAGATCGAGCAAGAGAGTGAGAAGCCAGCATCAGCAGATCAAACACCAGCCGATGCCACGGCAGCGGATCTGCTGCCAGTTGAGTGCTTCGCGCAGCCAATGCATCTATGGCAAGGTTCGCGTGGGATAAATACACAGACATTGATCCGTTGAGAGCCGATCTAGCTGCTGGACTTCACAAGACGGCATGGCTTGCTGTTGGACACGACAGAACACCAGCTGCTGTACTTCAGGCTGCTCTCTGCTGATGCTGCTTTTCAGCTACCGTCAGACGAGACAAACAGGTAGGCAGAGAAATTGTTTTAATCGCGGGCTGCGTTTCCATTGCATTTTCGTTTTTCAAAGTGTAAACCCACAACAAAAGACGAGATGAAGCGTGCTGTGGTATTACAAATAGAAAAATAGAGATGGGACAGAACTGGTGATATAACTTCAGGGAGCATTGGTCCAAACGTGCCTTGTCCCCAGTTGGCTTTGGACAGGTTATGCAGCATGGTGATAGGTACGTGCTGCTGCAAAGTTTTATTCACTTCTGTAATAAACAGAAGCAAATCCCTTGGGGTGAGCCAGGCTATAATACCACGCATAAAGTTCATAAAGTTTCAGAAGATGAAAAGAGGTGACAATACGGTTTTTAATGCAGGCAGAAAACTTGGTGGCAGTGGAATGGCACGATGGCAAAAGGGTGACTTGTCTCTCTACTGTACACACTAACAATATATGTGAGAAAGTGCAGCAACAGACAATTGAAAAGTAGGCACCAAAGCAACACGTATTGTAAGCAGTGCAATGTGGCAATGACTGAAATTGGCTGCTTTGAGTGAGATCTGACTTTCTAGGATTTTGCTGTGTAAAATTTATGTGATATGCATGTGAAATCATAGAGTATGCAGGCTCATACAACATGCAAGACAGTAATATTTGTCAAAAGTAAATATTTTTTGTTGATTTGATATGTTACACAATTGCTTTGTGTTCTTTTTTAAAAAATGTTAGTTTTTGGAAAAATATTCAGCCCTGGGAGATAAGAAACAAAAAAAAATTAGCCCTAAAAGAGTTAATAAAAACTTCTTTGGGTGGGATTCTGTCTGGGGTTTTTTCAGGTTCAGTGGTGCCCCCTACTGGTTACAACCTACACAAGAAAAAAGTTTAAGTTGTTTAAGGTCAAAGATGCTCCAACATAGGCTCAACAGGCTGGCGATATTACCCATACAATGTGATGAAGCAAAACACTTTAATTTCAACATAGTATTGAAAGAGTTAGTAAAATAAAATTCAAGAAATATTTCTTTGTAAGTACATTTTTTATTTTGAATTTTCAATACTGTTCATTAATATTTAGTTTAATTTTACTTTTCCACTCTATTCTATCCAGTATATGTGTTTTTCTGCCTTTAAATGAAAGGTTTTATGTTGCTTGTCGCCCCCACCTCTGAATGACGTATCGCCTGTCAGTACTCCTACTGCCAGCTTATAAGCAGAGACTGGGACATGTTTAGACACTCCTCGTCAGATATGGATGAGTATGCAAACATTGTAACAGGATTCATTAAAAAAATGTGTGGAAAACTGTGTGTCTGCAAAAACAATATTCTTAACATGAAACTGTGAAATGGTGACACCAGGAATTTACTGAAGGCACATAGTACAGCAATAAAGAAATAGATAAGAAATGCAGATACAACTTCAGAAAAGCAATCAAAGAGGCTAAATGTCATTATGGAAGTACAGTCAGCCCTCTCTGTCTGTGGTGGAATGGTCCCAGGACCCCTTGCGGACACCAAAATCCAGATTCTCAAGTCCCTTACTTAAAGTGGCACAGTATTTTTATATAACACACGCACATATTTGCATATACTTTAAATAAACTAAAGATTACTTATAATGCATAATACAATGTAAATGCTATGTAAATATTAAATATCTGTATTTAAACTAAGATGTCTTCATAGTTTTACCCCTGAACTTTATTTAAAGTAGTACAGTCTTATATTTTTTACATTGCCATGGAAACACTATACGTCTACCTGTACTCTTTCAGCTTAATTTTTGCAGTCATTCTCCCTGGATCATACACAGATCACTTCCAGAGTCAAATAAATTGTGCCCTTCCTGTCCTGCACAACCCATCATCCTTCTCTATATTGATGGCAATGGCAGAACAACAAAGCTCTGCCATGCTGCCCTCCATAGACTGTTTCTGTCAAAGACAATATTCTCGATTGACATAACCAGGCTGACCACAACAAAAACAAGCATGTTCATTCCAAGCCAAAATATTACCCTGCCAACGTCCTGTAACTGGATTATTTATCTGATTAAAGATAAAAAGCTTAAAGACAGGAACCCTGTAGTCAAGGAAATGCTGTTGTTAGTGAAAGAGACACTTTTAATATGTTTATTACCATGAGCTACAAGTAGGGAAAGGTATGTTAAGGCAGTTGATCCCATATCTTCCTAATTACTGCTTACGCTTGTATATATTATGGGGTGCCAAACAGGCAAATACATTGATTTTCTGAATATATAAAGTCGGAGTCAGAATATATAAAGTCAAAACTTGAATATATAAAATCATTCCCGAATATATAAAGTCAAAACCTGAGTATATAAAGTCAGCGTTGGAATATTTAAAATCAAAACTTGAATATATAAAGTCAGCGCCAGAATATATAGTGAGAATATATCAGTGAGAATCTACCAATGTAAATGGTCATGAAAATAAAGAAAACACACTGAATGAGGAGGTGTGTCCAAACTTTTGGCCTGTACTGTATATATATATATATATATTTATAGGGCACTTAGCCCAACCCCTTTCAACTAACCAGCTATAAGAAACCCGTTTGCCCAAAAGGATGTGTCTTTTAACTTAATGAGAACCGAATGCTTCCCAGCTCTGCTTCCATGGCCCCCTTGCAAACCAGGGAGGCTGCCCTCTCATAGTCCTGGGGTGGTATTGTCGCTCTCCTGGTCCTTTCAGGTGTCCTGGCTGGGTAGGGACCCCAGCTGTTTGCCACAACATAATACATGTAAATACTACACCATTTTATATAAAGGACTGGAGCATTCATGAGTTTTGGTACAAGGATAATTGTATGTATATATTGTCACACACGTGCATTTAGGAGACGGCTAAAGGGCCAGGAGAACTGTAATACTACACCAGACCTGGGGGTGGCAGGGTGTGCTGACTGTCTCTCTTAGTTTCTTGCAGACAATTCCCGGGAAATCTCACCAGATGGCGTCACTTCCAGCTCCAGCGCCTCTGATGACGTCACCTCCGGTTCCGGACTAGATGACATAATTTCCTTCCCAAGCCCTTAAAACCTCCATCTTAGTTCTGAATGATCAGTTCTGTTTTGGACTGTTTTGTGAAAATCTCTTCAAATATCTAAAATCTTTTTGCAGTTTATACGGGTGGCTGCCCCAAACCTTTATGATGTCTGGAGACTCGTTCTTATTACTATATATATATATATATATATATATATATTGTCAGGGATGCCAGGGGCAACGACCTGGCCGGGACGCCTTGAGGGACCGGAAGAGGGTCAATGCCCACCCTGGGTCACGTGGGGGCTGCCTTCCTGGTTGCTTTGGAGGGACCCGTGGTCACCACCAGGGGGCGCCCCAATGCCTTGGGGACCCTGGACCTCAGCACTTCCGCCACACCAGGAAGTGCTGGGGGGAAGATGAAAAGGGACACCCGGAGAGCTTCCCGGAGAACAGCCGGCATTTCCGCCACACTGGGGCGTGGCCAGGGAGGAATGCTGGGACACACCTGGAGCTCGTCCGGGATGATATAAAAGGGGCCGTCTCCCTGCATTCGAGGCTGGAGTCGGGTGGAAGCAGGACAATGCAGGCGAGAGAGAGAGTGGAGGCGGCCCGAAGTAGAAGGCATTGTGTGGCCAGGACTGTGTTGGGGTTTGTTTGTGTGCACTTGATCTTATTGTAAATATTGTAAATAAACGTGTGGTGGTGGATTACAACATGTCTGCCTGTCTGTGTCCGGGCCGCGTTCACATCTGGCGTAGCCAGCAGGATGCTCCGCCTGTTTCAAGGCTGGGACCTGCACAAAAATATCTTGTTGTGGACGGCCCGGCGCAGCGGGGATCCCACCCACGTGCCGCGGGAGTGGCGTGCACACAGCCCCGCGGGGTAAAAGTACCCCACGGACCGCCAGGGGTCCGCAGGAGAGCCGTTTTTCCCTACGACAGATCGACGGTGTGTGGAGCCGGGCTGCAGCAGGCTCCTGTGGGTACACCGGTGCTAGAGGCGCCCAGGACGGAATCGCGTCTATGGAGGCCACGCAGAGGACGTTTCCTCGGTCGGACGGGACCCGGGAGGTGAGTTCCCTGCCGGTAAGCAGCCGGCCCTGGGGGGCCAGGCATGTGCTTTATTTCGTAGGCAGGGACAACCCGCAGACCGGACGTCCCTCCCCCTGACAGGCATGCGGTTGGATGGTGTGTCTTGCATGCCCGTCGATGACTGGAGAGAGGCGGGACGAAGGAATGTCCATCACGTGCCGGGGGAGACCCGATTGGGCCGGAGAAAGAGGCCCACAGGAAGTTGCCGGCGTTTGGGGCTGACAGACAGGTAGGCTCTGCGTCGGTTAACTTCCTGTCTTTGCCAGCTGCTCTTTCGGAGCTGGAGGCGTGCCTTCAGCCCGCAGAGCAATGTGTGTCGCAGGTGCTATGTGCCCTCTGGGCAGAGTTGTGGGTACTGGAGATGAAGGCGGTCGTGTCTATGGAGGAGCTGCTAACGGCGATCAGACGGCGCAACGCTGGATTCTTCAGCCGGAGGTGTATGGCGGGGAAGGTGAGTTCAGCCGTCCCCATACAGCATGAAGGAGGGTCTGCTGAAAACGGCTGAAGCTAACGATCAGTTTCAAATAAGCAGTCCTCCGACAGTGGATGCGGCGCAGGGAGCTGCGCACGCGGTGAGGGGAGAGACAGCAAGGGTGCTAGCAGGACATGGGCTGTTGAGTGCCCCAGGTCCTAGCTCTCTCCTCCCCAAGTCGGCGGCAGTCTCGCACCGCACTACAGGGACGCAGACAGGAAGGAGTCTCTTTCTTTTCCATAAGGAGACTCAGACCGTCAGGGCGTCCCAGAGCGACAAGAGGAATTGGAGGCTGAGTGCTGGTTCCTCCGATAGGATGGGACGTGGTACTGAGTGCCGCCACGGCTGGTGCGAAAACCTCGGAGGGGGTGCTGAAGGAGTGGGCACCGGTAAGAGGGGGGAGCGCAGCCTGTGCGAGGCACAGGAGAGCACCAACTGGAAGTTTGGAGAACAGGGCTGGACCAGGAGTAGGACCCGCTTTGGGGGTAAGCTGCCCTCACGGGACGGGTTGCTCCTCCCGAGTGGTCTTCGCTGGCTGTGGGGCACTGTCAGGGATGCCAGGGGCAAGGACCCGGCAGGGACGCCTTGAGGGACCGGATGAGGGTCAATGCCCACCCTGGATCACATGGGGGGCTGCCTTCCTGGCTGCTTTGGAGGCAACGGGTAGAGGGCTTGGAAGCCCAACCCTGTAGGGACCCGTGGTCACCGCCAGGGGGAGCCCCAATGCCTTGGGGACCCTGGACCTCAGCACTTCCGCCACACCAGGAAGTGCAGGGGGGAAGAAGAAAAGGGACACCCGGAGAGCTGCCGGGAGAACAGCCGGCATTTCCGCCACACTGGGGCGTGGCCAGGGAGGAATGCTGGGACACACCTGGAGCTCGTCCGGGCTGATATAAAAGGGGCCGTCTCCCTGCATTCGAGGCTGGAGTCAGGTGGAAGCAGGACAAAGCAGGAGAGAGATATATAAAAGGGCTATAAAAGGAGCCAGCAGTCACCACTCCGGGAGCCAGAGTCGGGAGGAGAGGGACTAAGCTTGCCGGAGAGGAGTGGAGCAGAAATGAAAGAGAAGTATTGGGATTGTGATTAATAGTGCTTATTGAACTGTGTTGTGGACTCATGGGGACGGGAAAGACGTTCCACACGAGAGAAGAAAAATAAAATCACTTTGTTTTTATTAGTGTGCCTCCCGTGTCTGTCTGTGTTGGGTCAAGAGCTGGTATAGCGCCATCTATTGTACTCTCACACACACACACACACACACACACACACACACACACACACATATATATATATATATAAAAATATACAATCAATTTATGTTATATACAGTACGCAATAAATTTAAAATCATATATATAGGATGCTTCAAATATATTTATGAAAGAGAATTATATGGAAAATTTTATTTTTGTTGTTTAGAGGTTTCTAGTCCTGCATTAACTGATCAGAACAAGTGGCGACTCAATGACTTTTTGAATCCAGTGTCGCAGTAGAGGTTCTGATCCACCTCTTAAACCCTCAGGTACCACTCCACCAAGTAAAAGTCCAAGACTCTTTTATTTTCTTATAATGCAATGCACTAACCACCCTCCACTCCACACTACTCATAAATAACAATACTCCAATAATACACTCAATCCTCCTCTCCCAGACAATTAGCCACCCTTCCTCCCAGCTCAGCTTGCTATCTGGGAGCTCCCACAGTCCTTTATACTCCCTGACCCGGAGGTGTTCCTACCCAACAGTCCACAAGTCCTTATTCCTTCCGGGTCAGGGTAAATAGTCCTTATCTTTACCCCGGAAGCACGTCGTTTCTTCCTGTCATTGGATTATGACGCACTTCCGGGTTATAGGGCATATATGAGTCCACGGGCCTCCCGACAGCGACTCCCAGTGGTCCCCAAGGTATCCAGCAGGGCTGTTCAATAAAACTACATTGTCCATGAGGCCCTGCTGGAATTCAGGGCCTGTCCATGCTGTCAGGAGAGCTCCTCCTGGCGGCCTGGGGGTGAGGGCCGGAATATGCAGCCGGTCATCCACCACAATTCCCCCCCCTTAGCGTCGACAACTGGGGCGGAGCGTCCAGCGCCGCGAGAGACACCTCCTCCAGGAGGACGCATCAGTCGGGCCTCGGCCATGTTGTCTAGGTCCCCCAGAGAACCTAGGGGGAACGGTGTAGCGGTTATCCCTCCATTCCCCTGTCCTCCGAGGGCAGCTTCGCCAAACGTGGCCTGACTGATGACAGTTGTAACAACGCTGTCATCCTCCCGGTTGTCTTTCTCCCCGAGACCGGAAACATCTCGGGAATTCTGTTAACTCCACCCTTTCCTCCTCCAAGGGAGGTTTTACGGCCGCCTCGCAGCTCACCACCTGTTTCTCCATCTTGTCAGGAGACCCACATTTTACTTTGGGGATCTCCTGCTTACTCTGGGGCTTGGACACAGCCGGGGACTCTCTACTGGAAAAAGAGAGCCCCTTTGCTGTCTGCACGCCCATTGACTTATGTTTCTTAGGAGGTGGCGTCATCAGCACCGCATCACTCCGGGTAACAGCACTGTTCAGCTGTACCAGTACGATCGGCGCTTCCCCCGCTCCTTCCCGTTACCAGTGACAACCCGCTCCAAACACTGGTCGGGGTCTTGAGGTCCGAACTGCTCCGGGAGGCCGCGTCACACGCATGCCCCAGCTTGATCGTTCCTCCCCCCGACCACCACTCAATTATCGTGCCACACTCCACTGTCAGGTACACGGTGCTTTGACACCCGCTACTTATTAACCGCAGTGCCGGCTCGCACTGTGTCCCTTTATTCTGTACGATACGGGCCGGACTCACCTATATTCCCGTATCGATCACCACCGGAGCTTCTTGACCCAGCTGCCGTAAATATTTCATTAGGCCAGTCAGCGGTGCCTCGGCCGTCGCTCCTATCTCTTCCACTCTTTCCTTCAGCTCCTTTAAGTCCTGGAAGAAACGGTATACGGGCTCGAGGTATTTCTCAAGATCTTGTAAGTTCACAGAGTTATTTGATTCGGCCAGAGGTAATTTTGCTTCCGCCTTTTCCTTACCTGCCGGCCGGGAGCCAATGAGCACGTCCTCTCCTGGCACGTGTTCTGCTGGGTCGCACAAAGGCTCTTGGTACTTGGAGTCCATAGAGGATCGGGTGGCCGTCACCGGCCGACTGCAGTCTTCCTTTTCTACTTTAACAGAGGACCGTTCAGTCACCTCCCGCTCCTCTTTACCTTTTTGTAGTGTCGGCGCTGCTTCGTTTGCCTTCCCCTTCCCTTTCAGGAAGCACGGATCCGTCGGGAAATGTATGACCTCACCGATGGACCCAAAGTGACCTTCTCCATCCTGGCATCCATTGCGCGAAGTCACGTGGTTGTTGTCCTAGAATGGGCTTCTCCGCTGCAAACTTCTAGAATGGCCCGACATCTCCATACCGTGGCCATCTTGCCTAGGGGTGAGGTGGGTATCCGATCCGATCGTCTGTTCTTTGTAGACAGGCCTTTGCAAAATATGAAAAAAATGCCCCTGGCGCTTCGGATGTTTTTTCAGCACATACCTCGGAACGTAAGCGATCCAGTCTCAGTTCATTATAATAGTCCTCTGGAGTTGCAATTCTAGCGCATTCCGGTTACCGCCCCGGTTGGGTTTGCTCGGCTTTAAACCGTGCCCGGTCTTCTCACCGCCCGTCAGGTAAGTTCACACCGTCTCAGCACCGGTTTGGACCGAAGTCTTCTGGATAGACCCAGTCTTTTTCCCTGCTTTCTTCCCCATCATGGTCTGAAATTGACTAAGGCTCATCAACGCAGCACTCTCTGTAGTGGGTGGTGTTTGCACCTCCATGTGTTGAAGCACAACCTTCCTAGGGTTGTCTGCCCACACAATATTTGTTTATAATGCAGGTCCCCTGCCAACAGATGGCCAGAGTATCCTGCCGACTACGCCAGTGTCGCAGTAGAGGTTCTGATCCACCTCTTGAACCCTCAGGGACCACTCCAAACACCAAGTAAAAGTCCAAGACTCTTTTATTTTCTTATATATGCAATGCACTAAGCACCCTCCACTCCACACTACTCATAAATAACAATTCTCCAATAATACACTCAATCCTCCTCTCCCAGACACTTAGCCACCCTTCCTCCCAGCTCAGCGCGCCGTCTGGGAGCTCCTACAATCCTTTATACTCCCTGACCTGGAGGTGTTCCTGCCCAACAGTCCACAAGTCCTTATTCCTTCCGGGTCAGGGTAAATAGTCCTTATCTTTACCCCGGAAGTACGTTGTTTCTTCCTTTCATGGGATTATGACGCACTTCCGTGTTATAGGGCATATATGAGTCCACGGGCCTCCCAACAGCGACTCCCAGTGGTCCCCAAGGTATCCAGCAGGGCTGTTCAATAAAACTACATTGTCCATGAGGCCCTGCTGGGATTCGGGGCCTGTCCATGCTGTCAGGAGAGCTCCTCCTGGCGGCCTGGGGGTGAGGGCCGGAATATGAAGCGTCGACAACTGGGGCGGAGCGTCCAGCCCTGCGAGAGACACCTCCTCCAGGAGGACACGTCAGTCGGGCCTCGGCCATGTTGTCTAGGTCCCCCAGAGAACCTAGGGGGAACGATGTAGCAGTTATCCCTCCATTCCCCTGTCCTTCGAGGACAGCTTCGCCAAACTTGGCCTGACTGATGACAACGCCGTCGTCATTCCGGTTGTCTTTCTCCCCGAGACCGGGAGGTGAGGGCCGGAATATGAAGCCGGCCATCCACCACACCAGTTATATACATTTGTTACCACATTTAATTGTACTGTGCAATCTGCTTCTATAAAAAACAGTAGTTCCATGTAAGTGTTAATATTTAAAGCAACCAGTAAGTAAGTTTAAAACACTTCATTCATGTCATATGAGGGAGAAAACGTAAATGCAGTACATTCTTGATATTAAAAGTTACATTCTCAGGAAAGGGCATGTCAATCCTGCACAGAAAACTTCTAATTTAATTTTTTAATTAATCACAGAGTCAGTTGGAGTCAGACTGAACTGTATTTTTTTCAGATATGTCCCTTTTTAAGCTTAAGAAAGGTTAGAGCTGACTCAAATTAGTAATAATACTCTGATTGGTAACAATAAACATCATAACACACACTTTATTTACTTTTTAAGTAATTTGAACAAAGCTATAGCAGTAGAAATAAATGAAAATAATTCATATTCTATTTCCTAACAGTAATGTTATATGGTTTTCTTCTAAAAAGTGTTTTGTGATACCCAAAAAATGCATCAGTCACATGCAAGGGAATAATTTCTGTACCTGCTTTTCTCAATAGATTCACATTAAAATTAATGTTCATTCCAGAAATTGCCCTTGCTTAAAAAGAAGCAGAAAGCAAGTTCATGCAAATGGTATATCGTATAACATTTTTAATTTATACCAAGCCTTTTTCAATCATATACTGCATTTTTCCCACCCATTAGAAGATACTGTACTGAGTTCCAAGCTCTTTTTAACATGATGACAGTGTTGCTTCATCTTCCCTGAAACCTTGGAGGATATGCATGGTTTGTCATTACCATATAGTAATACAGTACCAGAAATTTAGCAAACATATTCATTTTACTCTGAGCCCAGCATGGTTTAAAGTTAACATATTTAAATTCTACATTTGACCCTGCAAGCACAAATTATTATTGGCCGCTGTCTTCCCATTTACAACATGACTTCTTAAACATCTGGCTACTGGAACAATACTACAAAAAAAAAAAGATTTTTTTTGCTAGTGAACTGCTTCTCTCAGGGCAGTGTACTTAAGAGTGTTGAATATGCAGTGCTTTTTTAATCATTCAAGATCAACACACTTTATACTTTACACTTCAGTAACAAAACACCTTTAAGGATATAGTCCTGTATTTTATATCTTTCTTAACGAGAGTGATTGCTTTCGGGAGGACCTAATGTTGTGAGAGAGACAAAACTGAGAAAAAATTATAGTAAAAGGATTTCTGGATAGAGCTTTCAAAGCCACTTGTGCAAATGAATGTACAATACAGTGCTCAGTGTAACTACCTCGCTAATTGCAGGAGCCGTATTAAATTTGTGCAGAGCTGTCTGGCTGTCTGGAGTTCACAGTTTCGCCATATATCCATGTGGGTTTTCTCTGGGCACTGCAGTTTCCTCCTACCTAAAATGGCCTGGTAAGTGTGACTGTGGGTGTATAATGTAATGTCCAAACATGACACCTAATGAAAGTATGGGGGGGGGAATGCTTCATAATCGTAACATCTGTGAAGTCGTGTTTAAATGGTTTGAGTTTTTCTTATGTATGTATACTAGTTTAAAGTAAGTAACATATAAGAGCACTCTGAGATTCAATAAATGTAAAAAAAAAAAAACAGTTTATTTAAAAAAAAAATGTTGCCGTTGTTTTGCCTTGTGAAGATTGATCTCTTATCCAACATTAAAGTCAGTGCATACATTAATTTGTACAAATAAATATATAATAAATCAAAAGTGTAATGTATGTTTAAATAATTGATTGTGGTTAAAGGGACACAGGTGGAAAAAATAAATGCTCCTGTATAAAGATCTCTGTGAAAATAGAATACGGCTCTTTTCCCAGGAGTATGATCATCTGTTCAGAAGATAACAGAAACACAGAAGTAAGAAATTATGGTGGGGCTAAATGAAGTGAACAGAAAAAGGACTGGCAATGATGCTCATTTTCTGCATCACCATAACAACGTTGCAAGGTCTCATTCAACTTTCTAATCCTTGTTAAAATTATCCTACCACCATATAATGAATGTTGTATTATGTTTTAGTTAGTAATTATACTTTGAAAGATGTGTATTACAATAGTAATGTAGGTATATGTATTCTTTCTACATGCATGTTTACTTTTCAGTATGAATTTTATTTGTTTCAGAATGTTCAGTGAATGCTAACGTTTTTTTATAGCTTTCAAACTCAAGTAATATAGAACATGAGGCCCACCATTTTAAATGTTGGAGTTATAAATGTAGCTACCTAAAAGACCATCATGATTTATTTTAACTTTCCTTACTCAAGGCTTTATTAATGAATTATCCACAAGTTAAATAATTTTGTCATACACAATCAATAGTAAATGTCTAATCGTTTTCCTTGAACTGACAGCCATGTTAAACATTTTTAGTATACTGTTCAGTATATTATAAAGAGCATAGTTAATCAGATATAGTTCTAGCTCAGAAAACTGAATACACAGCAAAAATCTCGAATGTACTTATTAATCAGAGTCTGTTCCCGTCATCCGATAAATGCAGAGCACATTGTAATTATGTGCTATCTAGCAACTACTCATTTTCAAATGAATCTTATGATAAAAATTCACTGAAACTCATTTGTATTTCTCTGCAATATTAATTCATTAACTGTAGCACATTTATTTCAGCACATGTCCAGGAAAAATTGCTTTACAATTCACAAAGCTTTTAGAAATCATACTAATGAGGATACATGAACTTTTAGGAAATATGAACAAAGCAAACAATAAGACATATGTGAAACCATTAAAATATAATTTCCATTTTATTTGCACTTTGGCTTAAGTGGACAAAGTCTTTGTAAATATACCCTAGCCTCGGTATGATTGCTCCTATGTATATGTCCATGATTTTACCACAAGTGAAGATTACAAGGGAGTCGTAATAGGGAAAGGAAAATCATTTATTTATAAAGAAAAACTAATATATATTTAGAAGAAAAAAGGTCACATTAACATGTTCGTTTTAGAATTTCTTAAATATAACCTTCTTACAGACTGCATGAGTAAATACTGCATTATAGTGCTATTTTTAAAATGCTTCTACACAAACTATATTACTTGAAATGTATATTAATCAGTTACAAACTACAGCCATCTGTAATGAGTTGCTTTAGTAAATCCAAGATTATTTATTGAGTAAGCATATAAATCCATCCATCCATCCATTATCCAACCCGCTATATCCTAACTACAGGGTCACAGGGGTCGGCTGGAGCCAATCCCAACCAACACAGGGCACAAGGCAGGAAACAAACCCTGGGCAAGGTGCCAGCTCACTGCAGTAACCATATAAAAAAAGTACTATATCCTGGTTTGTCAATACATTTTACTTTTATTCCCTTGGTGCTCACAGCAGCTTCTAGTTGCTGCCTTTTCCTGTTTTTGGTCTGAGTAGCCAGCCTTTGCTCATCTTTGGTGGCTGTGGTTCTTGTGTCTGTTTTTCTGATCAGCTGGCCAATCCCACATAACCATCAGGTGTGTTGTGCCTTTACTATGTCTACCCAATTCATGTGCTTACAAGGAACTGTTTTTGAATTTCTTGATTTGACTTTCACTTGAGAACGGAACACAACCTTGAGGAGGCACTCTCTGGAAAAAGTACTCTGTATCCCAATTGTCTGAATAAATACAAAATCTATTAATAAAAACTATGTTTTTTATTCAAGGCAAAAATTATAAAGAAGGAATATCATCTTCATTGAGGTTTCTTGCATGGTATTATTTATATTTGTATATGGCATAAAGCCTATATTGTAACCTCTTTATTTTCCAAAAATATCATCTCAATTATTTTAAATGAAATATACTGTATGCCTTAAGTAACAGAACTATATATTTCAATACACTTCTACAAAGCGCTACCACTTTGACTATAAAGGTCACGTTCGGTCTTATTTGACTACAAGATCTTTTCAGTAACTTAGTTTGCTCAGATCCATGCTTTCTTGCAAACTCCAGACAACTGGCGGAACGCAATAAACTGACTTTTTTAAGTAAGCAGAGCTCTTGATATAGCTGACTGATGCACCTTTACTCCTTTCTCAGTCACAAACTCCATAGATATTTCAAGATGATTAATTACCTTTCAGTAGCTTCCTTGAAAATTCTCCTTCTTGATTTGATTCTGAGTTATGAATGATGTTCTTTTCTAGGTATTGTCTAAGCAATGTGATGCAGCTTCCATTTCATGATTATTGAGTGAACAGTGCTCAGCATTTTCATACAGTTTTGTACTTTCTGAATCCATTCATTTCATTCTGATGTCACCAATGATTCCTAAACAGCTTTAAGTTTTTAACTAGGAAATGTGAGCATGGCTGCAGTGGTGAACAAAAAGTGGGAAATTTTATCAAATGTAGAACTAGCAGAGCACAAAGAACTGAATCCTCATGCAGATTCTTTTAGATACATGTCAATATTGACTTTAAAATATTTTAAGACAAACTACACATTTTTTTAATCTTGGGCATTCTAATTCATTATTAAAACACATATTAGATACAAGATGTACAAGTAACAACTTATAATGCATCAACATTTGAGGACTTGTAAGTGGTGTGAACTGGGATGACATTAAATAATTCTGCTTGAGGCAAGGCATATTTTTGCTGCCTCACAACTGCACCATACTCATATATATCCTTAATATTCAGGAGTTAACAAACTTGGTCCAGATACAATACATATTGAAATAGAGGGTTCATAATACAATACTCCCACAATACAGAACATCTTCGGAACAATTGTTAATATATTTTATTAATTATATTTAATTAATTGTTACTGATAAATAAATATAACTTTTGGAAAAAATATGATGCAAAATTGAAAGTGTTAGCTTAAAATCAATAAAACATACAAAATAAGCATTAGAAAGAATATAACTGTATAAATTCTTCACCAGTTCTGTTTGATTCACACACACACACACACACACACACACACACACACACACATATATATATATATACATATATATATATATATATATATATATATATATATATATATATATATATATATATATAGTAAACCCCGAAATCCGTGGGGGTTATGTTCCTAGAGCACCCGCAAATTGTGAAAACTCGCAAATTTTGGATGTGGTTAAACAAATACCTGTTTTTATAGTTTAAACCCTAAATATGCCTCAAAAACAATTTCATTTCATTTCAAACTCAGCTTAATACATTACCTAAAAAAAGAATGTAAAGGTAAACCCGTATACTGTACAGTACTGTACTGCTATGTCTCCTGCAGTGCTAGAATGTAAAATAACAATATTACCGCTATATGTATTGTAATTTATGCAAGCGTGTTTTCATTGCCAGAAGCCTTAGAAGGTGCAGGGTGTTTTAGCGGCATCTTAGGGCTTTAAGAAGAACAAAACATTAAACAGAACACTCAGCTGGAGATGTGTCACAGGGCAGCAGTCAATCAGCATTAAGGAGAAATGAATAAAGCTGTAGTGGTCCAGTGCCACTAAGATTCACACCACCAAGAAGACAGTGATTTATTTAATTTTACAGTGGAGATTCCAGGGACACACCCAACCTTGGCCCGACCCGCACACACTCACAAACAGAGACAAAAACAAAGCAAAAAGGTAATCAAACAGCAAATAAGGAATATAATGAAAACAAATGAAAACAACGATACCACCCCTGTTCCCCTTACGGCGATTACACATTAAATACAACAAAGCACAAACAAACACACACAGTAAAGTCCAGAAAAAACGGCAACAGATGAAATGTAATGATGAAAATAGATAGTCCAGAGATCTGCACATTGAATGGGAATGTAAAGATAGTCCTACTGGTAGTTCCTGAAATGGTGAAGACAGGTGGACGGGTTCAGGAGCGCTCCTTTCTTTGCAGGATGGCCATGAATCCACTTACAGTCCTCATGTACACAGGCAGACGGCAGACAATCTAGACCCCAACTACGAAACGATCCAAGACAAAATGAATAAGTACAGGTAACCCAACAGAAGGCAGACAGACAGGAACTTGTAACACAAATTACAAAAACCTTTTTTTTCTTTTGGTCACCGGCCCCCTTTTAAAAAGCAGTGCTGACATCCTTTGATCCCAACAGCCCCTGCACCCTCAGCAGAAGACCAATCAGAGCCACTGCAGGGACTGCTGGGACTTGCAATTTCAAATTCTAGTAGCACCGCTACAACGCTCTTGGATTGGCTACTTTCACCATCCCAAGCCATGTTTTCCTCTATGGTTGCTTCATGTTCTCATGTTCTCTCTACAGTACAGTATTGCCATGAACAATTGCGAAGGATATTTGCAGTTTCCACTAACAATTATTAGTTATGATCTAAGGAAAAATCTGTAAACGAGTCTACTATATATATATATATATATATATATATATATATATATATATATATATATATATATATATATTGTCTTATTAATTGACTTTTGCAAATGCAAAATTGAATCTGCTTGGCAGTTTCAAAACTCTCTTCTACACGTAAAAAGGTGTCGCTCTTTGTAAATAAACATGCATATTGCAAACTTAAGGGATATTCAGCACACATTGCACCTAAGGGTAACACCTTAATAATCTCCCAGAAATTAACAAGATTTTGATGCCAAGATGCTTGCAAGTGCAGAGAAGTGGTGCAAATTCCAGGTATGAGATCTTTGAAACATTTCAATTGAAATTATCTCTTGCAATTTTTAAGACAGTATATAAAATTAGGCACTTGGTTTGTTTGTAACTTTTAAAGTTTATAATTAATTCTCAATTGCTGTAGTATTATTTCATAAGGTAAAAACAAAATGCTGCCATAACCAAAGTGCTGCCTGAGGCAATACCCTTTGCACTGGCCCTGGGTGTAAATACTTTGTTCATTTGAGTAAGATTTTGTTTCAAAAACTATCATTCCATTTTTTTCATATCCAGAGAAGAATGTGTCTATATCATTTAAAAAAAATCAAATATCTGCTGTAGTTTAGTTGTCATGTTAATAACATTCCACAAGTGTGGTTGGGAATTTTACATTAATCAGCACCTGCATCACTTATAACATACCTACACATCTAAAGTTCTCTTAGCAAATACTACTCCTTGAACAATTACTTTGTTGCTGTAAAGTTGCTCTTCTATGTATGGCAACTGATAAATTGCTTGCTTTTTTGGTGGAGAAAGTGCACACATTATTAAAATATTTTGCTGGTTTAATGGTATTTGATTAACAAATTTATATACATGTTACATTGTTTTGCTTGTTGAGTTTCTTTAGAAAAAGGATATATATATATATATATATATATATATATATATATATATATATATATATATATATATATATATATATATATATTGTGATGGACAGCAGGGTCCCATGCACGGTCGGGACACCCCTGCTGCATATGTTCCGGGGGGGCCATCATGGACAGCTCATTACCTCCCCCAGGACGCTAGGTGGCAGCCTCCCTGGCCAATGTTCATTTCCCACTCTCCCACGTGGCTCCATGGAGGCCTCTACAGCCTGGTTGGGAGAGGGGGTGGCCGCTAGGGGGCGCTGCCACGACTCAAGAGCCTGGCTGGACGAATCTTCAGCCCCACCCGGAGGTGCAATTAGGACCAGGTGGTCAAGCACCTGGAACACTTCCAGGTGGGGTATAAAGCGAGCCAGCCTCCACCACTGGGTAGCCAGAATCGGGAGGAAGAGGTTGCCTGGGAGGAGTGGTGGTGCCAGAAAGGGTTGTTTATAGTTTGTGTTTTGTGCTTTTGGGACTGTGTTGGGCCTGTGGGACACGGGGAAGACGTGCCCAATGGCTGAAGAGAGAAATAAAAAATCCTATTTGTTTTACATGTGCCTCCACGTAAGTCTGTGCCAGGTCGGGAGCTATATAGCGCCTTTTACTATATATATATATATATATATATATATATATATATATCCTCTTTACTGAAAGGAGAGAATAAAATTGAGGACTCTTTAAATTTTAAATAATACAAGCTATACATTACAGGAATTATGCTAAGAAAAAAAATAATAATTTTCACAATTTCCTTTTCAAATCTTACTAACTTTTACAATTACTCTACACCAAAATGTATAAATTATTTATGATTTTCATTAAATTGTAATTGAATCAGAGTTTTTAATAAGTTGGCAGTATTGTATAAGCAGACTGCACAATGAAGAAGTGAGTTACACCTTGATATGTCAGTCAGTGACTAACAATCTTGAATTGTATTCCCATCAAAAGGAGTAACTGAGATGGCATAAAAATCCATTCTTCAAGACTAAATATCAATAGTCGCCACACTTGAGACAACCTACAGTCTTCTAAGTATTAACATTACAGATTTTAAACCTCCTAATATATTCTGTGCATACATTCTGCTTGTGTGAGTCCTGCTTTCTTATTTTATTATGCCCCATCCAACACCACTATTGAGAGTACATTGTGCTGTGAAATAAGCAGCAATGCATTGGGTTATGGGATTATTACTAACATAGTGAAGTGAACTCATTTTGCATCTCTTAAATCAATTAATTTTGCCAAAGATTGAGACTAGAGAATTTTCTGGATTTACAGTTAGAGTCATTCACTCATTACTTTGCAGGCCTGCTCATTCCAATACAGTGCTGCAGCAGCTTATAGTTAGATGAAGCATTTAAACAATTAGCTATATGGCGCATGGTACTTATAGTCTAACAACTCTTAATCATCCTGTTTAATTAAAGAACCTTCATTTTAAAGTGCATCATTTTGAATCAGTGCATAATAAAATTTAATTGGAAATGAAATATGCAGAGGTTTTTTTCTGTGGTGGCTGCTTGTAGGTTACATCAGATAATTCAAGAATTATGTTTATTGAGAAGTACAATGGCTGTTCCAAACTCACACCTATTTTAATCTTACGTAGGCTTTGTGGTCAAAAGACCTTGATAGAGGATTTCTTTTATTAATAGAGTGTTCGCTTCACCCTCATGCTATGGCATCAACTGTGAGGACTAGGACCCTTCAAAGGTATAGTTTTTTTCTCAATGTTTCTCCCACAAAAAAAAAAAAAAGCTACCTACATGTTTTGCTTCATTTTATTGTTTGATTTCGGGGTAAGTGGAAAAGTCCTCCTTCTAGGTCAAGCTTACCTTCTTACTGTGTTGTTGAGCTGCTAGTCTGGTAGCCTGCTTGAGGCATCTGTTGGGCTGGTGATATAACACAGCAGTATTAATCACCTAATTAATATTTTCTCGTTATATGCCCTACTAGCTATCCCCCACGGCTCCGCCCGCGTAGTAGTGAAACAGGTCATTGAAGAGGGCCCTGCCCGGCTCCCCACTCCTGACATTATGCTTTCCTCTCCCCTCGGCCCGCAGCCTCTGTCTTGGATTTGCGTGAATAAATCGCTCCTGCAAGTGAACTACTGTATGATTCTTAGCACAATGAGAGAAATTGCAAAATGAACTGGAATGTTCAAGCAAATTATAGATAAAAAACCTGGTCTAAATCCGTTAAGTAGTTCTCTCATTCGCTAGCTAAGTGGAGGTAAGATACGGCCCGAGGCTGGCACATGAGTGTAGAGGGTACCTCCCCACTCCCCCCGGCCTGCTGTGTGTCTCTTGGATTCGCACAAATAAATCGGTACCGCAAACGAACTATGATACATAGCGCAATGAGAGAAGTCACAAAATCAACCAGAATGTTCAAGCAAATTATAGAAAAAAACCTGATCTAAATCTGTTAAGTAGTTCTCTTGTGAAAAGAGGACAGACAGATGTTGGATTTCATATATGTAGAGATTATATTAAAAAATGCTTGTCCAAACAGAACATAATTTCTCTTGTATATACAGTGGAAGTATTGCAACCCCTTCACATTCTGCATACTTTATGTTGTAGATTTAATTTTAAAATGGATATTTTTGCCCGTCAATCTATACTCAATACCCCATAATGACAAAGTGAAAACATGTTTTCAGAAAGTTTTGCAAATTCATTAAAAATCAAAAGCTGAAATCTTTCATTTATGTAAGTATTCAGATCCTTTGCTGTGGTGCTTCAGATTATGGTCATGTGCATCCTGTTTGCTTTAATAATAATTTGTATAGAACTATAAATTTGTTTTGAATGGAATTCACCTGTGACAAACTGAATTGATTACACATAGTTAAGAAAGGCACACACCTGTGTATATAAGGTCCCACAATTCACAATGCATGCCAGGAGAAAAACCAAGGCATAAAGTTAAAGGAACACAGTAAAGTTCTGGTGAAGTATAGATTAGAGCCAAGGTTAAAAAACGTTTCTAAAGTTCTGAATGTTCTAAGGAACACAGTGGTCTCAGTAATTTTTGGAATTGAAGAAGTTTGGAACCACCAGGTTTGGCCTTCTGGCCAAACTGGGTAAACAGTCAAAAAGGTCCTTGGACAGGGACGTGATCAAGAAACCAATTGTCCATCTAATAGAGCTTTAGAAATTCTCTGCTGAGATGGGAGAACCTGTCGGAAGGACAACCATTTCAGCAGCACTCCATCAATTAGGCATTTATGGTAGAGTGGCTAGATGGAAACCACACTTGAGTATAAGGCATATGACCCTTTAAAGGACTCTGACAGCATGAGGAAAATGATTCTCTGGTCTAATGAGATAAACATTGAACTCTTTCCAAGCACTATGTCTGGTGAAGACCAGGCACTGCTCATCACTTGCCTAATACCACCCCTATGGAGAAGCATAGTGGTGGCAGCATCTCAGTGGCATGGATGGGAAGACTGGTCAGAATCAGATCAGAAAAGATGACTGCAGCCAAACCCAGAGATTTCCTTGAAGAAAAGCTGCTCCAGACTGCTGACAACCTCAGTCTGGGGCGACAGTTCACCTTTCAGCATAAAAATGACTCAGGGCATACGGCCAAGACAATGCTTGAGAGGCTTCTGGATAAGTCTCTGACTGTCCTAGAGTGGTCCAGTCAAAGCCCACACTTAAACTCCATGGAACATCTGTGGAGAGACCTCAAGATAGCAGTTACACTGGATGGCAAGCGTCTGTTAAAGATCTGCCAGGAAGAGTGGGATAAACTGTCTAAATCCAAGATGTGCAAATCTTGTAGAGACTTACCCAAGAAGACACAAGCTGTAACTGCTACCCAAGAGTCTTCTACAAAGTATTAAATTAAAGGTCTGAATTCTTATATGAATGAAAATTTTCAGTTTTTAATTTTTAATAAATTTGCTAAACTTTCTGAAAACATGTTTTCACTTTGTCATCATGGGCTATTGACTGAGGATTGATGGCCAAAAATGGCAAATTTATCAATTTAAAATTAAATCTACAACATAATAAGTGTGTAGAAAGTGAAAGGGTCTGAATACTTTCTGAGTCCACTGTATTTTAAACAAACCATTCACATCGCATGATGAGAAAATGACTGACATTAAATTTTCAATAGTTTTACATTTGTTTTGTCAAAGCATATCAATTTTGTTATATGGCTGATTTTACAATGCACATCAGGTTGGCAGTGAGGCATGATTTTGGTGACAGGAGATGCTACATAACCCCAATACTGTGTAAAAGTCATTTGAAATTTCCCTGACGCACATGATGGAATGAAATCTGATATATTTATATTTCTGAACAATAAATTAGTTAATTTTTTACGTAATGCCATTATAAACGTGCTCCATCACACATTATTTTATGTAGTTAAGAGTATTATAATAAATTTACCACTGGCAGATACTGGAACATCATGGAAGTATAACTGACAGATTTAAAATTAGAAATATAAAAAGACAATATATTAATTCTGAACTGTATGAACCTAAGAAGTACATTACACAGCATATGAACTTTTATAGTAGCAAAAAACATACAGGTCAATTATCGCTCCAGTATAAGACAATGAAAAATAACAGAAGAGAATTAATTAATATTTTCTGAATACTGCTTTCAAGCCTAGTAAACTAAATTAATATTGCACAATGTACTAGTTACAAACCATTATACTTGATTTTAAAGATGGTGAGAACAGGGGGTCTTTAAGTTTAGATATGAATGGTGAGGCATGTAGAGCTTCAGGAAATAAAGAGGAAGAGAGGTTTAACGCTAAATAAGCGCTTTTCAAAGATTCATAATTGGGCTTTTGGGACCGGGAGAACTTCAGCGTCATAAGGTTTTTAACATTTAATACTGTAGGCTTAAATGCTGTAAGCATTTTAGATACATATTGTGGAGACATAGAACAGTAGGTTAGCATATTATATGTTACTTTGACTTGGCTTTAAAAAAGTCAGCAAGAATATTTTAAAGAAGACTCTCTATTTGACATTGTCAGTAAGTCACTGTCAGTAGTGATGCAGTCACTGTGTTTGCTTCAGGTTAAAACTCTGTCTGCAGCATCTTGAACCTGTTCTTATTTGGCAAAAGAGAACTGCTGTAGCCCAGCTAAAAACTGATAAACGAATTGCATTGTGTTGCATTTTAAGACTTTGTGCTACATCAACTGCAAGCCTCTTTACTGCTAGTCTCAATCTTATGACCTAACAGTGACTAACAGTACCATTTTGGCCATTATAGATGCAATGAGAAGTCAAGCAAAATGTCACCTTTTATTGGCCATCTGAACAGATTACAATATGAGAGCTTTTGAGGCAACTCAGGCCCATTCTTCCGGGAAGATGTAATACAGAAACTGGAGTTCTCTGTGTTTATATAGACACTAGGACAGATACAACATTGGAAAACCTTTATGTGGGACATCTTCAATGTAAAAAATTAATAGACCCCTACAGACTAAGATTCATTTAGTTGCTGAATTTTAGAAAGAGAGTAGAACATTGTAAAGTCAAGTCTTTTGAAGATTTAGATGAGTTTTCCATACATTGTGGGTCTGTAGTCAAACTGTCTGGGTCAGTCAGAGAGATGTAAACAATCCTCATATCTGGTCATGATATTGTTGCCTTTATTTAAACCATTTTGTACTGTGTTAAATTTTAGCATCATTTTTACTTCCCATCCTTTCTCTCTTGTTGTGTCTTGAAGTTGCCCATAAGCACTGTGACTTTAAAGTTCCTCTCACAGTATCCATGGCTGCTGAAGTGAGCTACTGTAGATTTATTGGTGAGGTTGTTGTAACAGCTTGTTGTTGGTTCCCATGTGTTGCCGTCTTTATTGTGGAAAAATATTCTTTAAGTCTGTGTTTTCTGAATAATTCTTCTGTATCAGTGCAGAGTCTGATTTTGTCAGTGAGATTTGCATGGCAGAATGAGAGTCCCTTTGTAAGTACTGAAGTCTCTGGTTCATTTGGTGTATATGAGGAGAGATTAACAGTACAGGTCTGTCGTTCTTTGTTTTTTGCTATCGAGTGCTCAACTTTCTCTTGCCGCCCATGCAGCTTTATCTTTGTGTTAACAATGAGGAGTTTCTGGAGTCCTTTGTAATATAGATGTAGCTCCTTTATCATCTCCTGACTGTCATTTCGAAGGAGCAGCATAAAGTCTCGGATCTCTTCTTGTGTGTTCATTTTAATGTTATAGAAAATTTTGATAAGGTGGTTTCTTAGACTTGCAGATTTCCTAGTACAAAGTCATTCTGCAAACCCTGTATTAAAAAACTCATCAAAATCTTTAAAAGACTTTGTTGGACAGTTATCTTATCAAATGATCTTGATTATACATTGTTCTCTGCCCCTTCTAAAATTAGGCAGCTAAATGAATCAGCCTGGAGAGATCTGTTAATGACTAACAGCAAAACATTAAAAAGAGTGGGTTTCC
Organism: Polypterus senegalus; assembly: GCF_016835505.1. Classification (NCBI taxonomy): domain Eukaryota; kingdom Metazoa; phylum Chordata; class Cladistia; order Polypteriformes; family Polypteridae; genus Polypterus; species Polypterus senegalus. The sequence goes on from NC_053161.1 coordinate 51,640,770, forward strand.
CTGCTGGAGCAGAATGTGAAGGTAGACTTTGATAAAATAGGCACAACCACAGTACACATGTTACAGTGTTAATGACAGAATAGGTAATCTCCTTTATGTAATATATACAGTACATATAATCACATTTTAAAAGTTTTACATAGTAAGCTAAGCAGCTTGTTCATGCTGTTATTCTGCTGTTATTTATTTATAGAGCTTCTGTAAAAAGCCAAATTTCCCCCTGGACAAATAAAGTTCTATCTATCTATCTATCTATCTATCTATCTATCTATCTATCTATCTATCTATCTATCTATCTAGTTCAACATAATCTTCAAAATGTGATATGTAGCTTCAAAATAAGTGTTTCCAATGAAAACAAAACTAAACATGTACGCAGCTAGACAAGTTAAAAATTATGAAATATTTTCAGAAAATATGATATACTACAGCTGTTGTCTTTACTAAAATGGAGATCTACCAAAATGAAGGTAACAGCACTGAATTATTGTACTAAACTTCAAATATCAAATCACCCTTATAATGCTACATTTAACTTTTTGCATATTACATTCATATTTTGTAAAAATGTTGATATTATTATTTGTACAAATATATTTAATTAACAATGTCTTAATAATAAAATGATAACACCAACAATATGTTTAACAGTTAATGTGTAATTGCTGATACTGCTACTGCATTTTCCAAGTTAGGAAAAATAATCACATATTAAATTAAGATGAAATATTTAAATAATCTTTAATTTTTTTTAAATCAAACACTTGATTTTGTTTATATTTATATTTAAAACACTTTAACTGTGTTCAATTTACAGTTTACAAGTAAGTATTAATTATTTTGCTTTTAAGTTGTCTTGAATGTCTGTTATTTTCTTGTAAGATCAAATTATTTTAAAAATACCCCACTAATCGTTTTTTATCTTTATATTATGGAAGGAAAAGATAGTTATGGGAACTCATTCAACTATGAAGAAACCACACACAGAAAGTACTTTTTTCTGTGATAGAACAGGTGGATATGCAGCCTGACATCACATGTGATAAAGACCATGGAGCGGCTGCTGCTTCACCACCTGAGGCCACAGGTCCGCCATGCCCTCGATCCTCTGCAGTTCGCATACCAGGAGAAGGTGGGAGCGGAGGATGCCATCATATACATGCTACACTGATTCCTCTCCTACTTGGACAGAGGCAGTGGTGCACTAAGAATTATGTTTGTGGACTTCTCTAGCGCCTTCAACACCATCTAACCTCTGCTCCTTAAGGACAAGCTGACAGAGATGGGAGTAGATTCATACCTGGTGGCTTGGATCGTGGACTATCTTACAGACAGACCTCAGTATGTGCGTCTCTGGAACTTCAGGTCTGAAATTCTGGTCAGCAGCACAGAGCCAACTATACTTATTTAGAAGGCTGGCGTCCCTCAACATCTGTAATAAGATGCTGTAGATGTTCTATCAGACAGTTGTGGCAAGCGCCCTCTTCTACGTGGTGGTGTGCTGGGGAGGCAGCATAAAGAAGAGGGATGCTTCATGCTTGGACAAACTGGTGAGGAAGGCAGGTTCTATTGTAGGCATGGAGCTGGACAGTTTAACATCTGTGGCAGAGCGACGGGTGCTGAGCAGGCTCCTGTCAATCATGGAAAATCCATTGCATCCACTGAAAAGTATCATCTCCAGACAGAGGAGCAGCTTCAGCGACAGACTGCTATCACTGTCCTGCTCCACTAACAGATTGAGGAAATCGTTCCACCCCCGACACTTTGTGACTCCTCAATTCCATCCGGCGGGGTAAATGTTAACACTACACAAGATTATAGAGTGTTATACCTACCTTGCATTGTCCACCTTGCATTTTTTAACTTCCACTGCATTTTTATTTAATTAATATTGTTTTTATTAGTATGCTGCTGCTGGAGTATGTGAATTTCCTCTCGGGGATTAATAAAGTATCTATCTATCTATCTATCTATCTATCTATCTATCTATCTATCTATCTATCTATCTATCTATCTAATGCAACAACACGGTGTGTTTCCCATTATAACTAATTCAAATAACCAATTTATGATTTCGCTGACAATGAGGATTACTTAAATGCAACATGTTTCAACTAGAGTGAGCAGTATTTCACAGTATTTTTACCCTTCTTCACAAATAATTCTGCTGATTTTTATTTTTTGGCACATATAATGTGCTTTCAATGGGGGGTGCAAGTTATGCTATTTAGATTAACAGTACAGAAGAACACTGATTCACTGTTCATCCAAAGCCATGTCTACATTTCCACTTTCAGTCATACCTTCTGCAAGTCTTGATCACTGTAGCCAAAGGTTTTAAGTGTACCACTGTGATCTGAGAGTTTAATTCTGCTTTACATTATTTTACCTGAAGACTGGTAGCTGAAGCCATGAATAGACACAGCTGACGCATTTAAGCAATTAAAGAGAGACAAATAGATCAGATCAGAAAGACTATTAAAAGAGTGCTGGTGTGCCCCTTGTTTGGTGATGGTCAATTTATGAGTCATAACTTACTGTGGTCTGTTTAAAACTGAACTGTGTTAGCAAAGATTGAAACCCATGTTTGGAAATTTTATGTTCCTATTTTGGAGCCAAAGACTGAAAAAAGTATAAAAGCTATGCAACTGCTCTGAAAGGTCATCTATGAATAAATGGAAGACATCACTCCTGCCTGTGCCTAGGACCATGCCTCCCACACCTTTGAAGTGGACAGAGCCAACTGCCAGCAACCCCACTACTGCATCCTGCTTTGCCGGGAGTTTCCTACAACTAGTCAATTTTTGGAGTGTAAACTGATATTAAATGAAGCTAAGTGTCTTCTTTCTTTAGTGTTATTTTTCTTTCATCATCTACTGTAGTATTACCGCTGTACCACTACTGAGAGATGTACTATTTTATTTCATACTATAGTATGCGTTATGTATATATTAATATATACATAATATAGTACATATTATTATACTATATACTGTATATATTTTATATATATAATATATTATTAGTATATAGCCACTACAGGCACAGCCAGTTTGTTGCCAGGATTTGATGCCATGTCTCAATTATCTAGTTTAGTGCTGCAATCAGGTACATAGCCATAGAATTTAAATTTTTTTAGACTCAATAGCTTGCAGAAAACAGTGTTATAAATAGTCTGTGGTTATGTTGTCACGAGAAAGGTATAAAGCTGCTGATATTTTGAAACTAGATTTGTTGTGAGATGAATATTTTGATGGGAATGACAGTGATCAAGATGGTGACAATTAATTGGATGATGTGAAACCTGAAGGCTCTGGAACTAATGTGGATTGCTGCCCCTAAGGGGTTTCTTCATCACAAGGTGTCCACTGTTAGGACAGCACTAAATGGACATTCTGCCACCCAATGAGCAGAAACAGTCACAAACTACCAAATATTGTTGTGAGCAAAAAGTGTGCACAGAGTAAAGAAACTTGTTATGTTTATGGCATGTATTCTTCTAAGTCTGCACTTTGCAAGGGGGCATGCTTCTAGGACTCTCAGTCAAATGGAGAGTTTTAGCCGTGTTGCTGGTCAAAATAAAGTAAGTTTCTTTACATTTTTGACAGAGTTACTGTTGATGATAAAACCATTGCTTTCTAAACTTTTATTTACATTTTTTTACGAATTTTGATAATGTTCACTATTTATCATTTAGTCAATGTATTAATTTAAGATGGGCATGTTTGTTTTTTCTGGGGTAAGCTGCAGCATAAAGGAACTAATTTAACAGGAAATGTGCATCAGCAAATTACAATTTTTAATAGAAATGGATGGAATAATGGTTTGCTTTTTAATGTGGCTTTTGATTGGGCACACTGTAAAAGATGCTATCTATATATATAATTCACTAAGTCCATGGTAAGCAAGACGCACGCAAGACATGGCAAGCAAGACGCATGCAAGACAGAGCCACACCTGCCAACTCACAGAGCCACGGCCACCAACTCTAAGACCATGGGATACGACGACAACTCACAGAGCCCCGCCCACCAACAATTCACTAAGCAGCCGACCATGGCACACACACGACAGAGCCACGCCCGCCAACAATTTGAACGAGAGCGAAAGCATTTGCCAAGAATGTTTTCATTAATCAAGAACAAAAGTCGGAGGTTCGAAGACGGTCACATACCGTCGTAGTTCCGACCATAAACGATGCCGACTGGTGACTGGCAGCCAACCGGGTAACCAAAGTCTTTGGGTTCAGGGTGGAGTGTGGTTGCAAAGCTGAAACTTAAAGGAATTGACTGAAGGGCACCACCAGGTGTGTAGCCTTTCGCTTAATTTGACTCAACACGGGAAATGTTACCCGGCCCGGACACGGAGAGGATTTACAGATTGATAGCTGTTTCTCGATTCTGTGGGTGGTAGTGCATGGCCATTCTTAGTTGGTTGAGCAATTTGGCTGGTTAATTCCAAAAACGAACGAGACTCCCGCCTGCTAAATAGTTACGCGACCCAAGATCTGGGCATCATGGGCATCCAAATTCTTAGAGGGAGAAGTGGCTTTCAGCCACGTGAGATTAAGCATTAACAGGTATGTGATGCCCTTGTATGTCCAGTACTGCATGCGCGCTACACTGAATGGATCAACGTGTGTCTACCTGGTGCCGAGAAGCGTGGGTAAGCCATTGAACCCAATTCGTGATGAAGACTGGGGCTTGCAATTGTTCCCCACGAACGAGGAATTCCCAGTATGTGCAGGTTTTACGTTCGCACTGATTATGTCCCTGCGCTTTGTACACAACTACTCTTCTGGTTGGGTGACTTGGTGGATTATACAGTATATAGAAAAGCAGCTGGAACCGCAAAGAACAATGAAAAGTCAACGTGGCTCAGAGGTGCATGTGGACTGTACCAAAGACAAAAGCGACTGAGGCGGTGTTTGGAAAATGAACAGTCAATGTGACTCACAGGTGCATGTGGAATGTACACAGACGAAAGCGACTCAGGTAAGTCGTTGGGGCAGGCACATGAGCAGTCAGTGCGTACTGAACGAGCGCCATCCAGCCCTGTCCCTTGCTCTGGGACAGCGCTTCCCGATTCATTTTACCCTCACACCCCCTGTGACGGACGAGGCTGATTTCGCACCCCTTGGTTTGAGAAGAAGTATGAAAAAATATGAGGTTAACGCAGAAAAACAGATTACCAATTGAAGTTTTATGAATAATGGATACTTTATTCTTCATCAATAATTGTTTTGGTAAAGCCATTCTCAGTGTAATCCTCCTTCCATTTTCTAATTTTTTCGCGACTAGCCATGACTAGCCATTAACGGTAAAAAAGTAAGAGCGAAGCGACGGTGACTTATTGAGGCAGGCAGGCGAGAGCACAATAGCACGCGGGCTCGATGTAGTGCGCGTCAAGTCGATCTAAAATGCGCAATCAGATTCGAAAAAATATATCTTTTCAAGTTCTATTTGGATATAAGTAGGTTCTATTTAGTCGACAGAAATATCTTTGGTAGGAATGTAAGTTGAATTTAGTCTTTAAATTTCTATGGTGAAGAAAAATTTATGCAATGATGACTAAATTTAACTTGCATTCCTACCAAAGATATTTCTGTCGACTAAATAAAAATGACTTATATTTAAAATTTAAAAAGAACTTGAACAGATACGATAGTTCATAATACCCACGCAGCACTAAGTGCGAGTAAGAGCGGAAGTCATCCGTTTTAACAACCAGCGTATTGCACTGATACAAAATAGCCTGTCCATTTAATTATTTAGGAATGGATAGATAAATTAAGATTTTGTACAAATAATGTTTTTCATGTTGGTTCGTAGCATGCATTGTTGCAATGTTACTTTTCTTGGTGGTTTATTAAATTACGGATTTTTCAAATGTTCACTTTTTCCCCTGTGCTTAAAAATCATTAAAAAAGCAGCATGATTATGCGGTGTATGCTACGCCGCGGGTTGGCTAGTTTCAAATAAATAGTGACGGTTTATGTCACTGTATTTATTGAAATTGTATAATAGTAAGCTGTGGTGGGCTGGTGCCATGCCCAGGGTTTGTTTCCTGCCTTGCACCCTGTGTTGCCCGGGATTGGCTCCAGCAGACCCTGAACCCTGTGTTAGGATATAACGGGTTGGATAATGGATGGATGGATGGATAATAGTAAGGTCATTTCTGGTTTATATAAAGACAGAGTAGGGAAAACAAAATGATTCAAAACCAGCATGCAAGTATTAGGGTACAGTCAGAGCTTGATGAACTGAGTTTATTTCTTGTTTATGTAATCTTTTATTTAAATACTATTTTTCGTATTACTGTATGCGGTTAGTTATTTGTTTGGTTTTGTCTATTCATGCAATATTTTTAAAATGGTGTTATCTATATTAATTTTTCAATTATAAATTAGATTTTTGTGTTATTTGACCTGCCTCATATATGAAGAGCTCAAGAAAGCAGAGCCACCTAATGATGCAGCTGGAGGACTGCCTGTGACGATGCAGGTTCTGCTCCACGCTCCCATCTGGCTTCTGGGGAGCCGTCGAATCTGACACCGTCAATAATGTAACCGGATAAGCTGGACAGTGAGGCCACAATGAAAGAAGGGGATGGTGCAAAAAGGTGAAAAGGTGCTTTCATTTAAAATGTCAAAACCAGAAACAAAAGTGTTCAAATAAATAGTGTAGTGTTCACAACGTTATTAAATAAATAATCCATAAAAACAAGTAAAAATTGTGTTAAAACAAGGCTAAAACAAAATTAAAATCCTGCTGCAGACATTGGGATCACACCAGCCAAGCTCTGCTCCTTCCCAGTCTCTCCAACTCTTTTAAGGTATACTCTGCGGGAGAGACTTCAGCCACCGTGGTCCTCATACTAATGACCCCCGTTCTGGTTGCTTCTTCCGGCGTCTGCCTGACCACCCGGGGTCGGTTGTCCTCCAGTCTTCCTTCTCACACTCAAAATCGTCCTTTGGATCCCTAGGGCGGACTTTTCCCCAATTGTACCCACTCTTCTGACTCGGTAGGCACCATCCTGTCCCACGAGCGCCAATCACTCACTCCATCTGGGACCCCTGACCGCACTGACCTTACTCTTTCTAGAGAGTACTGAAGCCAGTTCTTCCATCTGTTGCAGTGCAGTTTCATCCACCATGGGTACTAGAGCACCAACCCACTTGTTTTTATCAGCAAAAAATAAAACCATAAACTTACATGTTTATTTTTGTTAAATAAATACATTTTGATTTTTTATATTTGTTTAATGAAATTAGCCTGTTTTTGAAAAAAAACTCAGCATTTATAAATTACTGACAGGGAGAATCTGTACTAGGTTATCTGTTTTCTAACAGTGCCTTTAGAGTTTTCAATTTAATGTACTTTTCATTATTGAATCACAACCACAGAAAAATATTATGTTAGGGTGGTGAAGAGAACACCATTATCCAGTTGAGTGACAACGTTTATTTGAAAATGTTCCCACTGTAAGAGAAGAAGCCTGTTGTAGTGATGAACCTGTGGCAGAGTTTACTCTTCGGACTTCATTTCCCAGCAGGAATGTGCAAGAGTCAGTGGGAGTAAGCATTAGGTGGCATTGAGCAGGAGGAAACGACTAGAGCAGGACTGCTGTGCTCTTCACGCATAAGGTATAAATGTGTTTGTGTCATGAAAAGTGAATGCTCCACTTGATTATCACAAGTGTAAGGTGGAGTGTCTTTTGTTTGCAGACAGCATACCTGTATATGATACAGTTCATATATTTAATATATGTATATTCTAATAACATTTTTAATTGCTGATTTATTTTATACTTCGAATTACCAGAGTAAGGTTTTAGTGTTCAGCCAACAATGAACAGCAATGGGACTCCAAATTACCATGGGGTATTTCACTCACTGCTTGAAATCCAATCGTTTTAGGTACAATATTGAAGATCATCAGCTACACATTGCATTACTGGCATGTTTGGCTACACAGACTCCACCACACTTGAGCAGGGAAATGACACAACAAAATCTGCTGTGAGGCCATGTCACATAGGCAAGAGCTGAAATGTTAAAAACAGACAGAAAGGAAAAATATGGCAAAACCAAAAGTTGTGATAGCGATAACAATAATGATTATATAAACTTTTAAAAGCATAAAAATATACTGATTTCAGCTCTAGAAGACACAGACTCTACTATAATATTTGATGTTTGGCCATATTTTAAATACTAAGATCAGTGGGGCATTTCTATCATCAACTGATGCATCATTAAAAACTTTAGGAACCCTGTAAGGAGGGTGTTCTATCTGTGATGAATGTTATCCACAGAATTATTTACCTTGTGAACAGATTGCAAGTTATGGTATATGAGTATACATAATTTCAGCTGTTGAAAAAGAGAAAAACAAATTAGAAATATGGTTTAAAATTTAACTGCCAGCCTGTGAACACACTTAAATAATATTTTATAGTTATTATCCTTACTGCTGCTTTTTGAATTAGTGTGGCAAGAACTGCATGAAAGTAAAGCATTACAGTAATCAATTCAGTTCAATACTAATGGATGACACACTATTTCTGTTTGTTACGCTGTAAGAAATCACCATAATTTTGTAAATTTCCAAAGCTTTAAAAAGCAAATTGATGACTGCAAATTAATGTGCATGTTAAAATAATGCCCAATTGAAAAACTTAATAAGAATTAATGTTTATATCATTTGGCTTTTACAGTTCACACAAATACATTTTTGTATTCCCTTTCACTAAAGTACTGTTAATTTTCTCAAAGTTTAAAGACAAATAGTTTTCAACAGTCCTATAAATGAAGCAATTCTCACAACAGATAAAATAGGACAAGTAAGATTACACCATATATATCAGGAACTCAATGACTTCTGTGCGAGGTTAAGAGGGACCACATAAAAACGTAAAGTGAACAGACTACATTGCTCTTTAATGGTCACTGTTCCCTCTGAATTCTAAATCTGGACTTCATATGTTTTCTCAGATTCTTTGTCATAATTAATCACGGAAAAAGAAAGGTAGAGATGCTCTGCAGAGGCATGGCAGTTTGGCATCCTGGCATCAGACCAAACACATTTAAGGCATGTGCCAGTCAGGTCTTTTAGGACCTGGCAGCTATCATAGACACATTAGCATAGAGACAATATTGCTTTAAATTATTATATTGTTACATTACACAAATAGTCCTGGGTCTTGCACAATTTTTTAACTTTTTTTACATCATATTTTTATATGATCTTTTATTCTGCTAGAGCAAATTAATTTCCCTTCTGGGATTAATAAAGTAATATCTACTCCACTAAGATGGCTTTCTTTAAAGTGTCCAAAGGTCTACTTATGCCTGATGATACTGGAGATTTTTCAGTAATAATTTTATCAGATCCCAGTGCAGCCTTTGACACTGTCAACCATGCTGTCCTCCTGAACAGATTGCATAACCTTGTGGGCATTTCGAGTTAAGTCTTGGCCTGATTGTCATCATACCTAACTGACAGACGTTTTTCCAACTCTGTGGGTGAGTACACTTCTGCCAGTTCCTTGTTATCCTGTGGCATGCCTCAAGGATCTTTACTTTTATTATACATTTCAGCCTTGGCTCAAAGAATTAGTTTAATTTAATGAGGTCTCCTATCACTTTTATGCTGATGACATTCAGCTTTACTGGTCTTTTAAGTGTCATCAATTATACAAGCCAGCAACCCTAGTTGATTGTCTGCAGGATGTTAATAATTGGTTATCTGCTAATTATTACAATTAAATCCAGAGAAAACTGAGATCTTGATCTTTGTTCCTCCTGACTTGCGTCCTGTCTTTTGTCAAAGGATTATGAAGATACAGTATATATACTACTAGCGACTGGCTACAAATTCTACATTTGTGAAATCCATACTTTCTCTGCAAAGAATTATTTGTTTTTTAAGTCCTTGAAATGATTTTGTTATAATGGCACTGATTTGTGATTAAAATAGACCTTTTCAGCCGATGTAATGAAGAGCTTTCTGTTTAAACAGGGCTGCGAGACGTGAACTCAGCTCTTCGGCGCACCTCATTTGATTTTTTCCGGCAAACAATTTTTCAAAACAAACTGTATTTTACAACTCCAATCAGAGTCGGAATAATAATTATGTTGGCATGGTCATTTTAGATCTGAGATCGGCTAAAATGTAAACAATGACCGTTGTTAATACCCAGCCTTCATCACTCAGTTTGCCAACAGATGTCAGAAGGATGGATGCCAAAACCGAACTGCCCAAAGATAGATTTCGACGTACCAAGCAAATGGCAAATACGTTCTTAATTACTTACGGTTCCGGAGCTGTAGAAGGGTTTGAGTCAGTCGACAATGTTAGTCCTGGAAAGTACACCCTACCAAACCAACGTTCCAAAAGCCAACTGAACTTACTGTTATCTGCTCGAACCAACATCGAATTACTGTACTCGGCCATCCAGCAGCGTCACTGAAGCATTCGAACATTCTTAGTCAATCATGCAATACTGCATCCGTGTTATGTTCCAACTAGAGGCAGAGTCCCATTACATAGTTCTAACTTGTATTGAGTCGAGATATTGACGCGAACACCATACAAACGGGGTATTGACGTGAACACCATACATACGGATAGTATCAAATTATATATAAAGATATTGCCAAAAGTATTGGGACACCCCTCCAAATCATTGAATTCAGGTGTTCCAATCACGTCCATGGCCCTAGGTGTATACAATCAAGCACCTAGGCATGCAGACTGCTTCTACAAACATTTGTTAAAGAATGAGTCGCTCTCAGGAGTTCAGTGAAATCAAGAGTGGTACCATGATAGGATGCCACCAGTGCAATAAGTCCATTCGTGAAATTTCCTCACTACTAAATATTCCATGGGCAACTGTTTGTGGTATTATAACAAAGTGGAAGCAATTGGAAACAACAGCAACTCAGCCATGAAGTTGCAGGTCACATAAAATCACAGAGTGGGGACAGCACATGCTGAGGTGCACAGTGTGCAGAAGTTGCCAACTTTCTGCAGAGTCAATAGGTACTGACCTCCAAAAGTTCAAGAACAGTGTGTAGAGAGCTTCATGGAATGGGTTTCCTTGGCCAAGCATCTGCATCCAAGCCTTACATCACCAAGTGCAATGCAAACCATCGGATGCAGTGTTGTAAAGCACACCGCCAATGGACTCTAGAGCAGTGGAGATGTGTCCTCTCGAATGATGAATCACAAATTCTCTATCTGGCAATCCGATGGGTGAGACTGGGTTTGGTGGGTGCCAGGAGAACGGTACTTGTCTGACTGCATTGTGCCAAGTGTAAATTTTGGTGGAGGGGGGAATTATGGTGTGGGGTTGTTTGTCAGGGGTTGGGCTTGGCCCCTTAGTTTCAGTGAAAGGAACTCTTAATGCTTCAGCATACAAAGCCATTTAGGACAATTTCATGCTCCCAACTTTGTGGAAACATTTTGGGGATGGCCCCTTCCTCTTCCAACAAGACTATGCACCTGTGCACAAAGCAAGGTCTATAAAAAATGGATGAGAGAGTTTGGTGTGAAGAAACCTGACTGGCCTGCACAGAGCCCTGACAGAACACCTTTGGGATGAATTAGAGCAGAGACTGCGAGCCAGGTCTTATCCAACATCAGTGCCTGACCTCACAAATGCTCTCCCGGAAGAATGGTAAAAAATTCCCATAACCACAATTGTAAACCTTGTGGAAAGCCTTCCCAGAAGGGTGGGTCAAGTCCATATTAAAGCCTATGTATTAAGAATGGGATGTCGTTAAAGTTCATGTGTATGTAAAGGCAGGCGTCCCAATACTTTTGGTTCTATTTAAACATGCCTTCATAATATGAGTTTTATTTTTTGATCAGTCCCTCACATCTCATGCATATGTCAGAATCCTCAATCATTACTGTTTCTTCCACCTGAGAAACCCCTGTAAAACTATGGTTACTAAGACAGAGAAAGAAATGCTTGTCCACACTCATCTAATCTAAATTATTGTAATTCCTTAGTTACCTGTTTCAGTAAATCTGCTTTGATCAATCTGCAAAGTATACAAAAAGAACCTACTGGATTTTAACTAGATCCAGCCTCATATGACATAAATTATATCATCCCTCCATTGGTGACCAGTAGAATTTAGAATTTAATTTAAAATCTTGATTCTCACTTACAAAGGCCTCTACAGACAGGCCCCAATTGCTGTTCCATCTCTTAGACATAGCAAACAGGGCCTCCTTTTAATACTGTGCACCATAGTAAACTGGTGTACATGATTGTGCTATTCAGTCTGCTTCCCCTAGTCCTGCATCAGGCTCATTCCATTCAAACACTTAAAGGTCATCTTAAACCTTTGGGTAGTGTTCCCCAGAGTCATGTTGTCTGTTTTGTTTATCTGTGTAATTTTACTATCAAAGTTTCTGAATGTATCTTTCTTTTTCTCTGTGTATGTATTTGTGAATATAACTGCACAGTGTGTTGTGGTCTTTGCCTATCTAAGGCACTTTATAAATAAATGATGACTTACTTATGTACTTACTTATCTATCTTTCTTGTATTAAAAATGTATAAACCCCAAATACTAAATGATTTGTATGCTTACTACCAAAGGAACAGGACCCTAATATCACAACATCTAGTGCCCTTGGAAAATCCAGCTTGTATCCCAGTGTTTTTGCCATCCATATTTTAACCAGCGAATTTCTATAAAGAAATAATAATGAAAAAAAGTTATTTTACATTCTCTCAAATGTGAGCAACAAAGCAAAACTTTTGTATATCTGTGTAAAGGCTTCTTTAAACTTTGTCACATAACAATAATAGATGCTTGTCATTTGTAAAATTTATGAGGGGTGCCTAACAACATGTCTGTTTTATGTTTTAGGAGAGGGTTAGGCATGGACAGCAAGGAAAAACACAAAGCTGTGATCTCTGTGGAAGCATGTGAAGTTACCTAAGAACACTGGGGGCAGATGACTCTTCAAATCATAGGTAACCTGATGTTTTCCTTGTAAAATGACTGAAAACAAGAAGAGGACATTTCCTTGCTACACTAGAAAAAAATATAGGTTATTGTGTAGATATAGTTCTATAAGGCACTTCAATGAGTACAGGCTAAGAACACTCTAACAAGTTCACAGGTAAATGCAATTACAAAACATTATAAAATGCTAATTACATAACTTTTTTTAAACACACTGGAAGAAGAAACAGTTCCATAAATATTAACATAAATGAAAATTAATGATCACGTGACATCTAGGAGTGGACGGCTGCCTAGTGCTGTTGTTCCTCTTGATTTAGGTCTAACCCTTCTCCATCTTGGCCGTTCAATTATTTTTGTCAAGTAAATTTAGCTTCTTTGCTTTTTGTATACTATAAGTACTTTTCAGATGGTGAACTTGTCACGTAGAAGCACTCTCATGCTTTTGACTCACCAAAGAAGACACAGTGGCCCAGGACCTCAAACACAGACATTAATTCAGATGCTGTCAAGAGCTGGCATGAGTTGATACTTCATTGGAGACTTTGGCTACTGAATGTCACACAGAGATTAAAATATGAACAAATTAAAATCCAAGGCAAGGTCTCATCCCTTCTTAGATAAGTATCACAATATGGTTAATATGACGGGGAACAACCTAAAAGTCTTTCTAGAGCTGCACCTTCCAAAACGGTTGCCTATTTATCCAAATGGAAATCATGCTGGCTCATCACATCTACTCAGCCACCTCTGAGTGATCCTGTAGACTTTGCATTCAAATTGCTTGTTTCTCAAGGTTCATGGATCAGCAAAATAGTGCTAAAGACAGTGCAACAAAACCCGGACATATGTTTCAATGGATCCATTTTACTCCCGACTTCTGCATTGAGACAAACCATACAAGGGAGACTTTTAGTCTAATTATAATGAAGGCAAAAATGGCAAGACTACTTTCTCAAGTTCCCTGCTCATTACAAGATTACATTAGGTTAATCATTTCAAATGTTCAACTTCCCTTTCGCAGCGCTCATCTGTGTGAATGGTTTCTGCAGTACAAATTTCTATTAATATTTTTGTTATATCTTCTGGCACATTGTTTTTGTATTCACAAAAATGTCATATTTTGTATAATAGGATATTTGTATTCTTTTTAACAACTATTAATTATCTGGGTTTGAGAGATGAAAGTACTTTCGTTGTAGTTGCATATATCATGATGTTAGGGTGTAATAAATGGGTTGTGTTACCCCTTGCTTGGGGTACTCCTATTTCAGGGTCTCCATTTGGTCCTATTTTGTTATTATTGAGGAAGATGGGGGGACCAGAGTGACTGTGATCTTATGGATCTGCAGTTTGGTGTGGAGTGACATGGCATTTTATTTGTATTACTCTTTATTTTTCCTTTTGGACATTCTTTTCATTGTCTAGCTGCTTTTATATAACTGATAATAATGGCACATATTAACTTGTTTTCCTGGAAAGTGCACATTGTTAGTTCACACCATCATCACATCCTGCTATTTAGACTTGCTATGGTACCAGAAAGTGTATTTTGCTTGTCTAAAGGAGATTCATCTTAGGGGACATACCCTGAATGTACAATTATTATTATCAAGTGATCGCCTCATGCTGTGCTCTTAAAAAATCATGTGGCAAGTTTATCCGGATTCATCTTGCAATTTGCCTGCTAACATTTTGAAGCAGGAGTGATGGGATAGGTTGTATATTGTATTTACTGATCATTTTTCCCATCTTTGGCATATCAACTGCTAGATTTTCCAAATGTTATTATTTTCCATCTCCCACCTAATTCCTCCATCTTTCGTGCTGTGTAAGTTTTGTTCCACTCTAAATATTGCAGACCCCTACTGAGTAATGTATACTATGACAAAAGGAAATCAATTCAGAATCTGCAGCTTTTTATGCTGGACAGCATGCAGCAGAAGAAAATGTAACTCACTGTTATAACATCCAGATGCTGCCTTGATAGATGTCTCTCTATTTGAGAAAGAACTGAAAGATGTTAGTTATTCATTTAGAAAAATGTAAAGACCCAAGACTAGATGACGTCCCTATGAAACTGGTGCTGTCCTTTAGGGAACAGCTGTCCCCTTATGTATAAGATATGCTTAATAAGGTAGTTACTGATTGCTAACTAATATCTCACATTAATATGGCAGTGATTTCATTCCACTAAAGCCAGATAAAGATATTATATTATGTTAAAGTTTCAAACTATTGTCCATGGTAAATTTCGATTTTAAAGTTTATGCTCAGATAGTAGCTAAAAGATTGGAGATTGTACTGTCTAAATTACTACACCTTAACCAAACTGGTTTTATTCACGCCAGATTACCTTTTGACAATCTTTGAAGATTGTTACATATAATTGATGAAGCTTCTAATCAAAATCAAAAGTCAAAGCAAAGTTTATTGTCATCTCAACCATATACAAGTATACAGATAGATGAAATTGTGAAGCTCAGGGTCCACAACGTAACAACATTAAGTGCAAATAAAAAATTAAAATGAAATTAAAAATAGAATTAAAATTTAAATTTAAATGTAAAATTAAAATTAAAACAAACAAGACAAGACATTGTGCAAAGACAAGATTGATGCAATGTATGGTATTATGTAATCTAGATACATACATATAGTCAATAAATATGTAATCTATACTAATAAAAGGCAAAGCCCTCACTCACTCACTCACTCACTCACTCACTCACTCACTCACTGACTCACTCACTCACTGACTCATCACTAATTCTCCAACTTCCCGTGTGGGTGGAAGGCTGAAATTTGGCAGGTTCATTCCTTACAGCTTCCTTACAAAAGTTGGGCAGGTTTTATATCGAAATTCTACGTGTAATGGTCATAACTGGAAGCAGTTTTTCTCCATTTACTGTAATGGAGATGAGCTTCAACGCCGTGGGGGCGGAGTTTCGTGTGACATCATCACGCCTCCCACGTAATCACGCAGTACATAGAAAACCAGGAAGACCTGAAAAAAGCGCTAAAGAAAACATGCATTATATAATTGAGAAGGCAGCGAAACAATAAGAAGCGAGCGAGTGACATATACAACCATATTCATGAGTTCTGCTACTTCGGAAACAAAGCACGATGTAAACCTACACTTTAAAGTAAGTTCATAGACAGGCTGGCGCTGGCGTTTGTAATTTAGTGCCTGCCCATATAAGGCCGTCCGTCAGCGGAAATCAATAGCAAACTGCCACGGGTAAATATTCACGGGTGAAGGACTGTGCTTATGGAGAGGAAGATGAGATGGCCAGGGTGGTGTTTGACACAAACTCAGCGAAACTGCGAGAGAAAGTTTTAAGTGCCAGGACTAAGGTAACATTAAATACAGCCATGGACATAGCAGGAGATGGCACCAGCACAGCTGGGAACCTTCGATGCATGTACACCGAGTGGCTCACGTGAACTGACGCAGTGCACAGATAAAAGGCAACAGTTCCAAAGAGTGCTGAACAAAAACCGAATTACACAATTGAAAAGGCAGCAAAAAATATGAAGCGTCTCATACATACAAGCATATTCATAAATCCAACTACTGCGGAAACAAAGCAGACGTTGGAAAAAGTCAATGTCCCGCTAAAGGAAGACAGTGTAAAAAAAACCCGTGCATGCAGTGTGTCAGGTCTCAGATAAAGAAGAAGACGAGCTGTTTATTGATGCAGTAAGAAACGAATCGATGAATGAAACCTGTCATCTTTACAACGATTGACAAACACGGAATGTAACATGAACACAACACATCCTACAAATACGAACCTGATTGAAAGAAATAATGATAATCAAATCCTTGATGACAGCAACACCGGTAACACTCACAAAACAAATACTGTATATTGACAGTCATGTTACGTTATTTTTAAAATGTTCCCTTTTCTTTTCTAGCTTTTTAACACACTACTTCTCGCTGCATGCGCGGGCACCACCTTAGTTTGAGAAGAAGTCTGAAAAATATGAGGTTAACACAGAAAAACATCACCAATTCAAGCTTTATGAATAATCGATTCGCCATCAATAATTGTTTTGGTAAAGCCATCCTCCTTCCATTTTATAATTTTTCCGCCACTAGCCATGATTAAATGAACGGTAAAAAGTAAGAGCAAAGCGAGGGTGACTTATTTAGGCAGGCATATATATGACAGCAACACTCATGACAATGTCAATCATGTTACGTTATTATTAAAATGTTTCCTTTTCTTTTTCATTACTTCTTTAACACACTACTTCTCACGCTCAGGGCGGGTATTTTGCTATATATAAAATATGAATGACCTCCAAAGAGCGCTGAGACTTTTGATATCATGAATGTGTCTGCAAAAACGGGGGTCTCCTGCCCAGCAAAAGTCGAGCAGCCATCGCGCGTGCATTGCTGTGCCGGCCTTTGAGACGTTGATTGCGCTTCTGCCTTAAGTCAAAGTGAGCACTTTTAATTTTTTTCATCCTCCCCCTGCGCTATAGCCCAGACAAGTGCAAACACGGGACCCCTTTTCTACACCACGGAAAAATAATATTAAGGCGATTCACACTTTCTTTTGCACGTATACGATTATGAGATCCTCACCTCGGATTATGAAGACACGCACACGCAGTGGAGGACTGACAGTGCCATCACAGCCGATTAATGGCGAGGACGTCTCACCAGTCTACACAAGACCCAAGCGAACTGTCCCAAAAGGCGATCATAGCGTCAGCGAACACATCTCTCTATACTATATAAAAGAAAAAGGCAACTTTCGTTTCTTTACACCTTTTATCCCAAACCAAAGCCTTTCTCTCTTAACAGTGCAGAGGACACAAAACTAATTTTCTTTAAATGCCGGTAAGGCACATTACCAGAGGCACAAATTTGAACGTTCACATAGAAAATGTAATTTCTATACCACAGCCGTCGTGTAGCGCCTTTCAAAAGGGATCTACTACCGAGATGATCCATATACATTTTAGCTGCTGTTAGTTACTTACCTGTTGTGTTACACAGTCTTTAAAATGTAGTTTACCCATAACCACTCCAGTAGTGCTCAATGTACCTGTACTTCTTAAAACGTTAATGTTTTACTGTTTAATAACTTATAGACTATAATTTATTATTTTTCCCTTGCACACACAGTGACCAAAGCTATACACACACATATAGACACATACAAACATACACACAAGTATATGTGTGTGTATATATATGACAGCAGCAATCCAAGCTGTGAGAAAACACTAAAAAGGAGGCGTGTCAGGCGTGTGGTACATTTTCTGATGCAGGTAGAGCGAAAAAAACTTTGTGACGCTGCGCCAAATACACAAAACAATTACTTTGACAATCATGTTACATTATTTTTAAAATGTTTCCTTTTCTTTTCATAACTTCTTTAACACATGACATCGCTCAGAAGCGGTATTTTACTATATATATATATCACATGCGACACTCATAACAGTGACAAAACAATTACATTGACAATCATGTTACGTTATTTTCAAAATGTTTCCTTTTCTTTCTCTTTCCTTTTTTAACACACTACTTCTCCGCTGCCAAGCGCGGGTATGTATGTGTATATATATATATATATATATATATATAGATATATATAGATATCTATCTATCTATCTATCTATCTCGATAGATAGATAGATAGATAGATAGATATATAACAATATATATATATATAGATAGATAGATAGATAGATAGATATATATATATATATATATTGTAAAGGACCGAGGAGACAGCAATAAGGGTTGGGGTTTCCGGCCCGTGATATTGTACAGAAACTTTGTACAGAAAAAAACAGGTCAAAACATAAACTAAACAGTTCATACGCGACGCCGACTCCTGGCGTCGCGGCCATTTTATTGGGGAGGAGCCGGAAGTGGAGGAATGGGAAGGACCGCAAGGGAGGATGGGAAGGATGACGCCAGGGCAAGATGGCGGAGGAAGGAAGTACCTCACTGCGGTCAATCCAGCCTATGGTGCAGGAAGGTCTTTCTTTCTATGAGGAAGCAGAGGGAGAAAGATGTTAAATTGACTCTTTAGCTCGAGAAAACCACATACTTCTATGTCAGTGCTGATTGAACAATCGACACCGAAGTATCTTGAAACCCGCAACTTAGAAAGTTAAAGTAGAAGATCTGGAAAACCGACACTCAGAGCTCTAAATGATAATAAAGTGAGCTGAACCAAGTCAATATCAGAAGAACTCAAATGCAATGTTAAAAGTCTTTTTGTAAACATCAATGAACGTTAAAATCGTAACTGATCAAAAGACAACTACTTAGCACCCCAATCATGGTGAAGTAATTTATAGGAGGTCCCTTTATTTTCAGGAGACCCATTAGCTTATGCAGATTTTATCAGAGCCTTTGATAATGCTATTGAGATATGTTACAAAATCCTCAAGATAAATTAGATTATTTAATCCAATTCACAAGAGGATCCTGCTCAGGATCTAGTTAAGGTGTGTCTGCCACTCAACTCTAGGTATGAAAAGGCCAAAACAACTGGAAATTATTTGGAAGTATCATAGCTGATGCATACATGGAAAAGGCATTGAAGTGCTCAAATAAAAAAATGATAGCGAAGCTCTGAGAGAATATGCATCTTTCTTGAATGTTGTAGAAATGACAGTAAATGGGGTAATGCGTAAACTAACTTTGGATAACATCTCTAAGCCCATACTTAAAGTGGGAAGCTGGGCTTGTTGAAATAAAAAGGAAGGAAGGTATGATTTAAAATTTTCCGCCAGGGGAGAGATGATGGTCCCTTTGGAGAAGTTAGGAAATGGGAAAAAACTGACAAGAGCTAGAAGTAATCAAATCATTTTCCCACCAATTTCTGAGGCCAGGATCAAGAAAGGCCTTTTCAAAAAGTATGAACTTGTGCTTTCAGGACCAACATATTCTCAATGAAAAAAATCAAAGGGTTGCATAAAAGAGCATCAGCTTTGCAAAAAAGGTTCAGTTTGTGTTCAAACCGGGTCATAGTAGAAGATGGTGACAGAGATACCTGTCTTTACATCACGAGTCCTGACATTAAACACAGGGGCATTTAAGCTACGGAAAACGGAAATTTCTAACCATAAGGCCAGTGACTCACTTACTCTTTAGGGCTGAAGATCCATAGTTTCCTGTAAGTAAAGTCCAAAATAAGGTTTGAAAACACTCCAGGCCTTGCGAGTGCATTTACTGAAAGGTCCAAAACTGGCTTCAGGAAAATGGACAAGTATCCTAAACGTAGTAATGTGTTCAAAGCTACCAATTGTTTATCGTTAAAATCTGTGGTCCAAGGTGATTTATATTGTAAAGGTCTAACCCGGTTCCATCCGGAAAAAGCAAGTATTCCCTACAAGTTTGATAAGTGGGCAACTTCTAAAGAGGTTAATTGCTTCTCTGAGTTGATCTTAATGACAACTAAACTCTAAATACAGCCCTCAATACCTAACCAAGAGGGGCTATGCCTGGGGCTCTGCACTTGGTCGGTGGAAGGACCTCAAAGAGAAGACCCCAGTCGAAACAAAGTGGAAATGCCACATTAAGTCGCTTCAGGATAGGGATTGTCCAGCTGAACAGTATAACCGTTTCCAGAGCCCAATTGTGAAGATTGAGGAAGCCAAGAGAGTGCAATGCTGGTTTCCTCTCGACTTGGTGCATTTTTAATATTGCTGAGGATGAATCCTAAATGTTTAACACCGCGCCATTGTAGCTAACGGCATGGACTAAAGAAAGGAGCAAAATTAGGTTTCAAAAGCTATAAAGCCTCAAAGATCTTAGACAATGGCTATGCTGAAAGTACCCAAAAAAGTGCTTCATGAAGGAGGGATCCACTAGTTATATCCAATAAACATCCGTATGGGAGTCTTAGCCCTCCCCGGGGTTTCTTAAGCTAACAATTCTAAAGGCCTGACAACAAACACGTCGGCGCCTACAGTTTAAAGGAGCCAGGTGGCCGTTTGGCAACTCTGCTGTTAGTTAAATCCCAGTCAAAGCGTTTTCTTTCTAGGATGGCCTGAGGTAACTGAAGACAACCAAGATTAAATGCAAAATCTTTGTGCTCTTTCACCCAGGATGTTCCTTAGCCTCGAAACTTCCTAACGCCAGGAACCTTTCGAGGAAGTGTTAACACCTTCCACAAGTCGGTGGGAGACATTTGTCATGACGAGAAGAACAAGCAAGAGTGGCGAGGCCTCAAGGCCCTGCCTCAAAGGACGGATTCCTGACTAAGTGGGGACACAGAGCAGTTTTATTATCCAGTCCGAGGACGCTATGACCAAATGAAGGGAAAACCCGCTCCCAGCGTCTTAGGAATGGGTTCACGGGAATATAGTTCAAATTAGTTGCAAAAAGCCGGGAAATCGGAAACCACGCTTTTTAGGCAGTTTGGTCCGTTGGCTTCTAGCACCGTTATTTGCGGAAACTCTGCTTAAAACTTAGTAAAGAGACAAGGGTGGAAAAAAGAGTCAAACACTTCGAAATGGAAAGGTGAAGATTTACCTCCCTTTAAAACTTAAGGACAGATGCTTAAACCTAGGTTTGGACCATAAAACGCAAAAGACCATTTCAGATTGGGGTAGGTATGGCACGGAACCGTTTTAACAAGTGAGGGCAAAGGCATTGTTTATCCTGTGGGAAGGTGGCTCCAAAAGGGTACAATTCCAAGAATGGACACAGCAGCATTTGGAATTAAAGCGACAGAATTTAGGTAGCTTCAAATGCCCGTCAGAATTTCATTTGGACTGACAACGCCGGTCTAAAATACATCTAGAAGCACCGTTAGACCTTTTCAACGAATCTCTTGATCGAGATTTCACAACTCGGGAGGGTATGTCACTCTGTCCTTAATCCCGCTGCAAGTTTGGAGAACTAGCAGAAACTTTCTCAGAACACCACATGGTAAGGCCAAGTTTCATGACATCGAATGTGAGTGGAGCCAGACCTGAACGAGTCATGTTGAAGCATCCGAACTGAATTTGGGAATAGCGCAGAGGTACAGGGAAACCACCCTCAACAAGCCTTCGTTACTGATTTATTGGCATCGCTGGAGGAAAGCGTAGCTTGGTTTTCAAGGTTTAGTTGCTCTAGAAATAAAGAAAACATTTCAACTAGAACCCAGATAAAGGAATCCAAAGAACAAGAATCTAATCGCTAAACATGAAAAGAAGCGGACTTCAAAACCAAGAATTCTTAGAGCTATGAAGGTAACCGACTTTCCGTCCAGTGTCCAAAGCAAATTGGAGGAAAAAAAACTGCAAGAAAATTGCTGGTTAGCAGAGACTAAAACCTGCATCTGACTAGGATATCAACAGTTGAGAAAACTCTGTAAAGCTGCTGGTAAGAGCTAAACATCTGCAAATATTAGCATTCAATCCCCATATTGCAGCCCTTCTAAACCGTCGTCATTGTGGATACACTGTCGAACGCCAAAATACCCCGGATCCCCAGGCATAGTAGGAAAAATAATTTGCAAAGTGCAAATGGAGAAGACTGCCAAGCAGGTGAGCAAAAATAGCAGGCCTTCTCTATAGATCCAACCAGCCACCGTCCAAGTGAGTGGTGATTTTGTGCCTTCCCAGAAAAGGAAAGCTAGTCAAGAGATCAGTAATTTCTCAATTCCCGACCAGAGCCTTTTTTCACAAAGCTTAGACCTGATTCTGTATTAAATATCATTAGATGAGAGACGAAATCATGCGCTGCCAATGGAACATTCTTCAGAAAGAGAACTAGGCGGAAAAATTAAAATTGAAACAAAAATCCATGCGCTAGATGCAGCAAATGATTTTAATCCCTGGCCGTCTCACCAAGGGGGTGGGAAAGACAAATCAGAACTAGAAGTTTTAATTCACCAACCAAAACTGTGAAAACTCCCGATGATGTGTAAGTAAAATCTAACAGCCCTTTCCTCGATACCCATTAAGCCCTCACACCCAATCACTTGGCTTTGGACAAAACGAAAGCGCACCTAACTCTGAATCGACCATGGCTTTACTAAAGACGCGTAATCATGGCTTGGTTGTGGAAAAGATGGACAAAAGCTGCCGTATTCAATTGACAATGTGAGGTCTTCCCAAGAAGAAACTCTTGAACAGGGCTTTTCTTTTGATAAATAGACCACGAATTCGGGTAATGGGTGGTCTCAAGACAACAATCTAAGGTGCATGAAGATTTGTGAGAAAAACGCACAAACAGACGTTGAAAACGGCTGCTCCTGGCAGCCAATGTTTAATTAAATTAAAGAAAAATGATGTGGTATGTAAAGTTATGAAAGTAATATAAAGAAATTGGCCTTGATAGAATAATTCGCAGGAAGTCATTATAGGAAATGTAAGTTCCCTCTTAAGGGTTAAGTTTTATTAACTCACATTGATGTGTCTTAATTAATAAATTTAATACTTAATAGTCTACATTATATTTTCCTATGAAAAAGATAACCTTCTTTTGCTAAACAATAACAGTGATAATAATTAGTTTTTTGGAACAAGTCCTAGTAAAGAAGGACTGAAAGACCACATAGCTTAGAAATGGTAAGCTATTTCTAGTAATTTTAAATAGTTAAATATTGTAATAATAGTTTGAGATGTAACAAGTTAATATAGTAAATTTTCTTAACTTAATTTTTTCTATTTTAATCCTTTTGTAAACCTTTTCTTTAAGAATAACAATTTTAAACCAAATACTTCTAGGAATTTGCGTGTAATTTGTTGGAATTTGAGTGAAGCAGAACTTTAATATTTAGGGAAAAACGCTCACTCCATTTTATAATTTTTCGCTCAGCCATGCTTAAATGAATGGTAAAAAGTAAAAAAAGCGAGGGTGACTTATTTAGGCAGGTATATATGACAGCAACACTCATGACAGTCATCTGTCGTTATTAAAAATTCTTGGAAACCCAAATTCTTTCTGCTCATGCTTTTTCGCTTATATAAATTTGAATGTCAAAAAGGAAAGGGGGCCCTAAAAAATTCCCCTTTTTTGGGGTTGAGGCAAAGTGGAATTCAGGGCAGCAGTTTGTGGAGACCAAACAGCACACTAACAGACCTATAAACCTGGCAGAGCTCTCAAGAGCAGCATGTTTAAAATTTAGAAGTGTGAAAAATAATGTTTGTTTGCAGTTATTGCTAATGATTTTGACATAGTTTATAAAAAATTGCTTATTGAAGAGAACAATTTGTTTCTTGTTGCTTATAGCATGCAAGGCTTGCGTCGGATTAAGTTTTAGTAAGCTCATATCGAAACAGTGATGCAGCTGGTATAGATTCTAATGGTCCTCTGTAGAACATGGTGTTTCCGATAGGAAAAGGAGATGCTCTCGCCTTAACGAAAAGTGTATAATTTGTTTTTTGGAATCGTAAAGAAGATGAAAGTTCCTCAGTTAAGTGACAAGAGGAAATTGAATTCTAACAATTTCCACTTCTAAACCATTGATGCAGTGGGATTTGAGGAATAGTTATTTCTTGAAGTCCACATTATTCTTTTCCTTTTCGCATTTGATTTCTTTGGTGTGTAAACGTGCTTGTGCAAACAGAGTACAAGGGTGAAGAACGCAGTGGACTCAGTCATGCAGCCCTGCGGACTCTAGTGCCATGTGTGATGTGAAGTGTTGCAGCCCTAAATTCTACTGGGGCCTATAAGTCAAGGTCCGATTCCATTTAGAGTTGGTTCTAGCAACCTGCTTCAGTTTACTGTAAACAGCTTTTGAGGAAAGTGAGGATGATGATGATCTAATAGAGTAGTCATGCAACTCTCTCTTCATGATGTTTATGTGAAAATGCTTTTCTATGTATAACTGATTATCTGGAGTTTTCCAGTCTCAGTTTGGTATTTTTATTCAATTGGTTAAAGACTCCAAACCTTTCATTTTCATCCTGAAACTCATTAAAATCAGCTGCTTTCTTCAAAAAGTTTCGGAAGAGCCTTATCTCCTCTGCATTTGCCTGTCACTTGAACCATTGGCTTACTAATCCAATCAAAATGCATTACTCCTTAGGTCCCCGATATACTCCATCATATTTCATAGGGACCATTATACTTTCATGTTAGAAAATGCTAGGATCTGACACTGCATATTAGTTAATAATTATAGTCGGCAACTGGAGCACATCAGTTCTGATCCCTTTGTTTCCCCATCAGCTAACTTTCAGTTAATATTCTACGTTCTCCCAATTGCACCTGGAGGTTGAAATTTTCTAATAGCCATTCATATTTCAACATTTATCTATTGAAAAGTATCAAAGCTATCAAATTAGGCTTTAAACAGTGGTCTTATCCAAACTCCCTTCCTAGGCTGAATAGCAAAGTGAATTTTTAATGTGGTTCCACAATAAATTTTATCAGCTCAATGATTCCCTACCTTCCATTTGAATTAATTTCTCCAGCATCGTCTTGTCTTTCAAAATTTATCTGAATGGCAAAAGAAAGTGGATTAAAACTAATTTGTTATTTGTCAGAATAAAGTTAGTCCAGCTTTAAGACATTAGAACTTTATCCATAGTGTGGTAATGCGAGTTTTGTCCATGGCTTTATTGAGACTTTGATATCATGAATGTGTCTGCAAAAACGGGGGTCTCCTGCCCAGCAAAAGTCGAGCAGCCATCGCGCGTGCATTGCTGTGCCGGCCTTTGAGACGTTGATTGCGCTTCTGCCTTAAGTCAAAGTGAGCACTTTTAATTTTTTTCATC
Source organism: Polypterus senegalus (assembly GCF_016835505.1). Classification (NCBI taxonomy): domain Eukaryota; kingdom Metazoa; phylum Chordata; class Cladistia; order Polypteriformes; family Polypteridae; genus Polypterus; species Polypterus senegalus. The sequence goes on from NC_053161.1 coordinate 51,666,463, forward strand.
CTCCCCCTGCGCTATAGCCCAGACAAGTGCAAACACGGGACCCCTTTTCTACACCACGGAAAAATAATATTAAGGCGATTCACACTTTCTTTGCACGTATACGATTATGAGATCCTCACCCTCGGATTATGAAGACACGCACACGAGTGGAGGACTGACAGTGCCATCACAGCCGATTAATGGCGAGGACGTCTCACCAGTCTACACAAGACCCAACGCAACTGTCCCCAAAGGCGATCATAACGTCAGCGAACACATCTCTATACTATATAAAAGAAAAAGGCAACTTTCGTTTCTTTACACCTTTATCCCAAACCAAAGCCTTTCTCTTAACAGTGCAGAGGACACAAACTAATTTTCTTTAAATGCCGTAAGGCACATTACCAGAGGCACAAATTTGAACGTTCACATAGAAAATGTAATTTCTATACCACAGCCGTCGTGTAGCGCCTTTCAAAAGGGATCTACTACCGAGAGATGATCCATATACATTTTAGCTGCTGTTAGTTACTTACCTGTTTGTTACACAGTCTTTAAAATGTAGTTTACCCGCAACCACTCCAGTAGTGCTCAATGTACCTGTACTTCTTAAAACGTTAATGTTTTACTGTTTAATAACTTATAGACTATAATTTATTATTTTTACCTTGCACACAGTGACCAAAGCTATACACACACATATAGACACATACAAACATACACACAAGTATATGTATGTGTATATATATGTAATATGTATATATATATATATATATATATATATATATATATATATATATATAAACACACACACACCCTATCTACATTATATATATATATATATATATATATATATATATATATACACACACACACACACATGCATACATACATACATACACACATATATATAATTTGTGTGTATGTATGTATGTGTGTGTATATATGATGTAGAAGGGTATGTATATATATATGTGTATATGTAGATATGTATATAGATATGTAGATATGAAGATATGTATGTGTATATGTGTGTGTGTGTGTGTGTGTGTGTGTGTGTGTGTATATATATGACAGCAGCAATCCAAGCTGTGAGAAAACACTAAAAAGGAGGCGTGTCAGACGTTGTGGTACATTTTCTGATGCAGGTAGACGAAAAAAACTTTGTGACGCTGCCGCCAAATACACAAAACAATTACTTTGACAATCATGTTACATTATTTTTAAAATGTTTCCTTTTCCTTTCATAACTTCTTTAAACATGACATCGCTAAGGCTGGGTATTTTGCTATATATATATATCACAGCGACACTCATAACAGTGACAAAACAATTACATTGACAATCATGTTACGTTATTTTCAAAATGTTTCCTTTTCTTTCTCTTTCCTTCTTTAACACACTACTTCTCCGCTGCCAAGCACGGTATGTATGTGTATATATATATATATATATATATATAGATAGATCTATCTATCTATCAATCTATCTATATCTATCTATCTATCTCGATAGATAGATAGATAGATATGAGAACAACATATATATATAGATAGATAGATAGATATGAGAACAACACTCATATCAATGACAAAACAATTACATTAACAATCAAGTTACGTTATTTTTCAAATTTTTCCTTTTCTTTTTCGTACCTTCTTTAACACACTACTTCTCCGCTGCGAAGCGCGGGTATTCTGCTAGTATAATAAATAAATAATAGATATATTATGTATGATAATAGTTGTTTAAGACATGTGTAAACAATGACAGGTCAGAAGGTTTCACAGCAGAAGGATATCAAAGAATGTCAAAGTGCAGTGTGCAAAACACTTAAAGGTCAGTATGAGATTTCAGTTTTTTATACATGCCCACTCATCTTCGTAGGAAAGTGGCTTGCATGTATAAAAATTCTGTTTTTGGAGGTGGTTGAGGCAAAGTGGAATATCCCAGGGGGCAGCATGATGTTAAGGTGTCTGACAGCTTTGGTGGCAAAAACTATCCAAAGCCTGGCAGAGCTGGCTCTGATGCTGCAGTATCTTCTCTTGGATGGCAGAAGTGTGAAAAGTTCATGTGAGGGGTGTAATGGGTCCTGCACAATGCTGCAGGCTTTGCGGACACTGCGTTTGTAAAATATGCTCGGTAGTGAAGGGAGAAGCACCCCAATATTGTTCTTTGCTGTCTTCACTATCCTTTGCAGGCGCTTGCGGTCGGATATGTTGTAGTTGCCATATCAAACAGTGATGCAGCTGGTCAGAAGACTCTCAATGGTGCCTCTGTAGAACATGGTGAGGATGGAAAGGGGAAGACTTGCTCGCTTCAGCCGCCTCAGGAAGTGTAGTCTCTGCTGGGCTTTCTTGATTATTGATGAGGTGTTATGCGTCCATGTAAGTTCCTCAGTTATGTGCACACAGAGGAAATTGGAATTCCTAACAATCTCCACTTCTAAACCATTGATGCTGAGTGGGATGTAGGCAGGATGTGATTTTCTGAAGTCCACAATTATCTCTTTTGTCTTGTCGACATGATGATTTGGTTGGTGTTGTGCGTGGCTGTGCAGTCGTGAGTCAGCAGGGTGAAGAGCAGTGGACTAAGCATGCAGCCCTGTGGCACTCTAGTGCTCAGTGTGATGATGCTGGAAGTGTTGCAGCCCATCCGAACTGACTGGGGCCTCTTTGTCAAGAGGTCCAGGATTCAATTGCAGAGGGTGGTGTTCAGGCAAACCTGCTCAGTTTTACAACCAGCTTTTGAGGGATGATGCAGGATGATGATGAATCTAATGCAGGTAGTCATGCAACTCTCTTCTCATTGGATGCTTTGGATGCTGAAAAAGCATTTGACCATGTAAACTGGGATTATCTGTGGAGTTTTCCAGATCATCTAGTATTGGAGATTATTTTATTCAATTGGTTAAAGCATCACATACAAACCCTTTCATTTTCATCCTGACAAACTCATTAATATCACCTGCTTTTCTTTTCAAAACAGTTTTCAGGAAGGGATGCCTTATGTCTCCTCTGCATTTTGCACTGTCACTTGAACCATTGGCCATAACAATTCACAACTCAAAATGCATTACTCCCATTAGAGTCCATGATACTTCTCATCATATTTCTTTATATGCAGATAATGCTGTTTCATTTTTAGAAAATGCTGGATCTGACTTACTGCATATTAGTTAATAAATATTTATCAGAGCAACTGGAGCACATCAGTTCTGATCCCTCTTTTTGTTTCCCCATTCTTAGCTAACTTTCCAGTTAATATTCTAACGGTTTCTCCCCCAATTGACACCTGGAGGTTGAAATTTTCTATTCGCTCATTCATATTTCAACATTTAATTATTGAGGCATGTTATCAGCTATCAAAAAAGGCTTAAAACAGTGGTCTTTATTCAACCTCCCATTCCTAGGCTGAATAGCAGTGGTGAAAATTAATGTGGTTCCACAATTAAATTTTATCAGCTCAATGATTCCCTCCCTTCCATTTTGGATTAATAGCCCAGTATCTGATCTTGTCTTTCAAAATTTATCTGGAATGGCAAAAGAAAGGTGGTTAAAACATAATTTGGTTATTTGTCAGGGGAATAAAGTTAGTCCAGCTGCACCAGACATAGAACTTTATCACTAAGTGTGTGTACGGAGTTTGTGCCATGGCCTATTAAACTCTGGTGCAACTCCAACCCCTAGCCCTCCTGGCTAGCATTAGAGATGTCTTTGGGCTCTCCTTCCCTTTTCAATGAGAAGCATTTTGTTAAAATGAACTTGAAAAATTGTAAAATTCACTTTGGTGTTGCTTTATCATATGCTCTGCAGATCTGGCATACCACAGAAAGAAGGATTGAATAGGAATATTTTACTTTTATCTGTCTCTCCTGGTTAAATAATGGTATTTGCAAAATGGAGCAATCTGTCTGATAACGGTGAAGCGCTCTACATATTCCAGGAGATAACAAATTTTTATAATATCCCTGACACCGCCTTTTTCTTTTTCCTGCAATTAGGATCTGTTCCAAAATCATGTGGTATACAGTCTAATTCCCCACAACATGCTCATCCTCTATTTTTTTTTTCAATTGCATTCCTCAAAGGCAAAAGGATTTCTTCCTTTCCATATTCAATGCTCCATGACTCTTATTGTAAAGATTTACAAATGGCTCAAATTTGGCCATGTGATCTTTAAAATGAAAATACTTGTCACCATTACTGCTGGAATGTCTACCAATATACACTACTTCATTGGTTACATAAGCTATATTTTACTCCTCGGAAATATTAAGCTCTTCCCTGATCCTACTTGTCAGCTTTGTTCCCAAAGACCCCTTTGCATATGATCTGATTTAGGCCTTTAGTACTCCTCTTTTAGAAACACATTTCCAAGGCTCTATCTAATATAATTAGTCATGATCTTCTTTTCATCGACAAATGTTTATCTTGTTAGATACTTCTCTTGACATTCTCCAAGTGCAAATGGTTTTAATGTTGCTGCCAAACTACTTATTGCTTCTCAATGGAAGTCCCCAGATAATCTGTTCGTCAGGTAGCAGTATGCCCAATTTTATGTATTACTTTATTTAAAGTTAACTTCAGCCAAGATTAATACTGCTTCCATCAGATGTCTTGAAAGGTAGCTTTCTGTGAAAATCTTTTTTTAGTGCTGTTAATCTGACATCATTTAACTTGTATACTTCCTCTTTCTATCTTTTTCTCTTCAGTAGGACTGTGGGTGGGCGTGTGGGTGGTAAGGTAGTCATGATAGATTGGGTTAAAATCTCTTTCTTTGATTGATATAAGATGTTTTAAAAAATATTATAAAACTAGCCGACACCCGCCGTAGCATACGTTCCATAAGAATAGGAACGGAAAATGGGGAGAAAGGAATTCAGAAATCAAGTAGAAATAAATACTTCTTGAAAGACGCAGTTGTGAATAGGTGTTTTGGTGGAGATGACAGATAGAGTCGAAAAATCTAACCCTATAAAAAGCCACGTACAACTGACTGTGGCTGAAGACTGGTTGTTAGAATTATTGTGAAGAGTAAACAGCATGTGGGCATGAGGAGGGCCACGCTTCTGAAATTCGATTATGTAAATATAATCAATAACAACCCCAAAAATATGTTGTTGTAGAATGTCTCTAATTCCTGCAGCTAAATCCAAAAGACTCGTGCTACAATATCAGGTCTGTGCTCTGGTCTTTGGGTATCGGACAGTGCATGTAGAATTTCCAGCCAAGCAGGATGACAGGTGAAACTGATAAATAAATCAGGCTCTCCGAATTTACGTACTGTGACCATAGCATCATGATAGTTTTGTTGCATGTATTTTGGACTTCCTGGAAATGTGGATGGTAATATGATCACTTTGCCTACACGTACATTGTTATTTTCAGCGTTTGCTTGCAGTGCGTCTGCCAGTCCTTTGTATTGTTCCACGCGCAGATCTTGTTGATGTAATCTGAGATAGTTGAGATGCGCGCCCTTTTAACATATGCATATACGATGTACTATTGGAATAGTTTGCCGCTGGAGTGCAAAATACTAAATGTATTCCTCATTGCTAATATGTACGCGTAAAATTGGCATTGAGTAAGCCTTATTCGCTTGGCAGTTCTTTTATTAGGAACATGTTGTAAATCTTTGTGCCAGCCAATGTCTCTGTAAGGGATTAAAAGTGGGTAAACCATAGGATCGTAATTCATATTGAACATGGAAATCTGTTTACAGGAGTTGCCTATGGAATATATGCAAATGTCCCTTTTGGCAGGCAGTTCGCCATTTTCTCCGACGAAAATCGATGCAACATTGGTGTGACATGTCAGGGCATTGTATCGTCGTAAATCATGCCCAGGGTTTTCCTTGAAAACCATTCGTACAGATGCTGTTGGCTTAGACTGAGCGATTTCATGCATGTGTTTGTATGATTTAGCGAAGGGGTTGATGGTTCTGAGCATGGAATCTAGCTGGAGAAGTAAATTTTCGCTGCATGCAGAGTTTGCTTTATTTTGTAAGCGTACTTGAGAAGTTTGGCGAGAAATGGCGTGTCGGCTGCATGTGGGCGGGACTGGTTTTGAAGAGGAGCCACTGGCAGCGTGGGGAAGGCTTTGCAAGAGGATGAATAGGAATCAAGAAATGCCATGTTGGCTGTGTGTGGGCAGGACCGGTTTTGAGGTGGAAGCAGGACGAACCAGATGAGAAATATATATAAGAGATAATGTCGAGGTTCTCATTTGTTTGTACTGTAATTTAGTTATAAATAAAAACAAAAACAATACAAACTGATCACAACAAAATAAATAAATAAATAAAACCTAAGAATATCTGTCTATTAACATTACTGTTGAATTATGGTCAGTTGATGATGGAGAAAGGAAAATAAAACTACAGACAGCATCATACCAGGAGAAAATAACCCTCTTGGGGGTCCATAGTCTTTTATAACAGATACATTTGGACAAAGTAGGCCACCTACTCCATCCTCAGCACTGAACAGTAAAGTCTGTGCTGGGCTGTCTAATAAGATGAAAAATGACAGACAGGAGGCTTGGACCATTGAAAGCAAATGAAGCCTCAAGGGTGTAGAGTCTATGGGAGGTGGTGGAAGGAGTTCTAGCCTGGTGGCCCTGGGATACAACTGGAACGTATACCTATTTCGAACCCCAGAAGTGACACTGGTACGTGTCTAGAAGTAAGAATTGAATGGGGTTTAAAGCCACCTCTATGCCAAAGGCTGACTGAATTAGGAATTGGGGGAGAGTTAGGCATACAGTCAGACACAGGAAGAAGAAATTCTGTGGAGAGAAAGAGGGAGCACTTTAATGTAATATTGTGGTGGGCAAGCCCCCTACCACAAAGACTGGGAATCCAACCTGGAAAGCTAGGCCTAGACAGGAAACTGTTTTTTTTATTTTATCTCACAAATAATTTGGGAAAATTATATAGAAATAGCCGGGCTGAACAACTATAGTTCTCAACAGGCTGGAAAATGACAGTGATAGGAATTATTCTGTTACAGGCAATTGTGTTATTAGGACACGCAGTGGTTGCTATGGGCATGTCCTGGAGGTCATGACCTGAATATTACGACACAGCTGATATAACAGGTTTTTTCCCTATTTGAGCTGTAAATTAACACTAGAATTAATAGAGCCTACAAAAAACTCAAAAATCCATTCCACCTTAAATCGCTTCTCACCTCTCCATCAGCGTCCTTTGTCCTGTAGATATGTGGATAAGCAGCTAACAGCAAGCAGCCTACTATCACATCCCCCCACCCCGCACAAATTTCCCAGCTCAAGTCTGTTTACCTGCGTGTCAGTTGCTTAGAGTTGTACAGAGTGAGAAGTCAAGCAAAATGACACCTTTTATAAATACTATATCGTTATTTGGAACACTTGCATTTCATGTGTGTTCTGTGTCTACAACGATCTATGCACAGGAAACACATTGTTAAAACAGAAACATTTTTCATGTTTTAGTAATAATTGACAAAATGTAGACATAAAGTGTATAATGTGTGAAGCCTGAAGTCCAAATATCAAAGAAACACTTTCACAAACGGTACAAATATAACAGAACAAGTGCGCTTTTATTCAAAAATATAACTGCAGAAAAAAAAGGCACGTTAGCGTGAGACGTTCACACACATTCACTATGATTGCCTCCGTGGTGTATCAATAGGATTGTTAAGCCTTAAGATAATGTTCCCACACGGAGGGTTTAGAGAGACGCACCAGGAGAAGCATAGAATAGGGAAGCCCGTGTGACTGTTCTGGCTTTAACTACTGTGAAATAAACAGACATAAACTGGAAGTGTGAGTCTGTGCCTTTTAATAATCTCGAGAGAGAAACATGGTGTCAGCATTGGTGACGGAACTGCGCAGAAAGTCATACCAGTTTGCTGTGGAAAGTTCGGGACGCGGAGACGCTAACACGACAGGAAAATGGAGGGTCTGAGACATTAAGCCTCGATGCTAAACACCAGGCGAAGTCATGGAGAACATGGAACGAGAAGTTCAGATTATGCACGGAACTTGCTATGCCAGAGGCAGAGGAAAACACTAAGGTCAGATTATTCTGTTATCTTAGAGAGTGGCAGAGAATTGTGTCAAGTGCTGACCGGTGATGTAAGACCTGATGAGTTAACCATGAGCTTGATGATATGTAAATTTGATGAAAATTGCAACCCGAAAATAAACGAAATTGTAGAGAGGTACAGATTTTTTTCAAGAAATCAGGCAAGGGGAGAAAATATAGACAACCACGTCACAGATCTAAGAGTGTTAGCAGGCACATGCAATTTCGGGGAGATTAAAAGACCCCTCATACGTGACCGAATTGTGTGCGGAACCAGTGATGTAAGTCTGCAACAAAGATTACTGAGAGAAGACAAATTGACTTTAGAGAGGTGCATACAAATATGCAGAGCCAAAGAACTGTCGAAGGAGAACAGCATAACAACTGAGGGCAATACAGAAGTAATACACACAGTGAAACAGGCATCAAAAGAAAGAGGACAGCGAATCACTTATAAGTTTTGTGGGAAAACAGATGAGAGGAGCAAAAAGAACTGCCCAACCTTAGGAAAAATCTGTAAAAAGTGCGGAAAAGCCAATCACATTGCAAAAGTGTTCAAAACAGGGATTAACACTGGAAAAAGACACGGTGCATGTGGTGGATGAACAGAGAAATGACGACTGTGAGGATATTCTGAGCATCACGGCAATACGGAAACCTACTGAAAACATAAACCAGATACAAGAAGAAGAAACACAGAGCGACAAACAGCTTTATGCAGGCATGCTACTAGGCGAGAACCTGGTAAAATTTCAGATAGACTGTGGTGCAACCTGCAACATCGTCCCAATAAATAGATTAAATCCAGATACACAGATTGAAGACTCAGACAAGATTTTACTAATGTATAATAAAACAAAATTGAAGCCAGAGGGGAAATGCAGACTCAAAATTAGAAATCCAAGGAACTAGAAACTATATAGATTAGAGTTTGAAGTAGCAGATGAGACAGCTAAAACACCACTATTGGGCAGAAAGGCAAGCAAAGCCATGAAACTCATCCGGGTTGAATATGGAAACATTTATGCTGTAGACAGTATAGTGATGAGTGAGAGACCAGAAGAGAACAAATGGTCACTGGACAAAATTAAGAAAGAATATCAAGATGTGTTTACAGGAGTTGGCGAGCTAGAAGGAAACTACAAATTAGAGGTTGACGAAACAGTGAAGCTGGTGAAACTACCGACGCGACGAGTACCAGTCGCCATGATGGCACCCCTCAAGGAGGAATTGCAGAACCTGGAAAAAAGTAAGATCATTGCACCAGTGCAACACAGCACAGACTGGATAAGCAGCATGGTCATAGTGAAAAAACCAAATGGTAAATTAAGAACGTGTATTGATCCAAAGCCATTGAATAAAGCCCTGAAACAAAGTCACTTCCTACTTACCACAATTGAAGACATCCTCCCAGATTTATGAAAAGCAAAAGTGTTTACTGTCTGTGATGTCAAGCATGGGTTTTGGCACTTAAAACTGGATGAAAACTCAAGCTACCTCACCACATTTTCAATTCCTTTTGGGAGATACTGATGGCTGCGAATGCCAATGGAGATAAGTCCAGCACCAGAAGTTTTTCAGAGAAAACTGATGCAGGCCCAAGAGGGTCTACAAGGTGTGTACCTGATAGCAGATGATGTGCTAATCACAGGTGAGGGGGAGACAATAGACCAGGCAGTAGGGGACCATGATAGAAAATTCAAAAAGTTCTTAGATAGATGCCAGGAGAGAAATATCAAACTGAATGCTGACAAGTTCAGACTCAGGAGGCAGGAAGTTGCCTTTATGGGACATCTGTTAACAGCAGGACTGAAATTTGACCCAAGAAAAGTCAAGGCAATCACAGAAATGCCACAACCAACAGATGTGAATGGAGTACAACGGTTAGTGGGCATGGTGAATGACCTATCAAAATTCTATCATCATCTGTCAGATGACTGTGAAGTTTTACGGCAACTGACACACAAAGACACAGTATTTGAATGGACTGCAGTTCACAAAGATGCATACAGACGGCTGAGAGAGAACATTGCCAGAGCACCAGAGCTCAAGTATTATGACCCAGTAAAAGAACTGACACTTCAGTGTGACGCAATAGAAACTGGTTTAGGTGCTGCTTTGACACAAGAGGGCAGGCCAGTTGCATACGCCAGCAGAGCACTAACACAGACAGAGAGGGGCTATGGACAAATAGAGGAGTGCCTGGCCATAGTTTTCAGCAAGGAAAAATTCCATCAGTATACATACACTCACCTAAAGGATTATTAGGAACACCTGTTCAATTTCTCATTAATGCAATTATCTAATCAACCAATCACATGGCAGTTACTTCAATGCATTTAGGGGTGTGGTCCTGGTCAAGACAATCTCCTGAACTCCAAACTGAATGTCAGAATGGGAAAGAAAGGTGATTTAAGCAATTTTGAGCGTGGCATGGTTGTTGGTGCCAGACGGGCTGGTCTGAGTATTTCACAATCTGCTCAGTTACTGGGATTTTCACGCACAACCATTTCTAGGGTTTACAAAGAATGGTGTGAAAAGGGAAAAACATCCAGTATGCGACAGTCCTGTGAGCGAAAATGCCTTGTTGATGAGGAGAATGGGCCGACTGATTCCAGCTGATAGAAGAGCAACTTTGACTGAAATAACCACTCGTTACAACCGAGGTATGCAGCAAAGCATTTGTGAACCCACAACACGCACAACCTTGAGGCGGATGGGCTACAACAGCAAAAGACCCCACCGGGTGGTGGAATGAGAGCTTCGTGCCCTGGATGTGCATCCCACAAATCTCCATCAACTGCAAGATGCTATCCTATCAATATGGGCCAACATTTCTAAAGAATGCTTTCAACACCTTGTTGAATCAATGCCACGCAGAATTAAGGCAGTTCTGAAGGTGAAAGGGGGTCAAACACCGTATTAGTATGATGTTCCTAATAATCCTTTAGGTGAGTATATGGCCGACAGGTAACTGTGCAGAATGACCACAAGCCACTGGAGAATATTCTTAAGAAACCTTTACTTAGTGCTCCAAAACGTCTGCAAAGAATACTACTACGGCTCCAGTATTATTGCATAACAGTTACTTATGTTCCAGGCAGAGAGATGCTGTTGGCAGACACATTAAGTAGAGCATACCTACCAGAGGGCACCCAGGGAATGTTGGAAAAGGATGTCGAACATATGAACATTATCAACTTTGCACCCATTTCAGGGGAACCAATGGAGACAATTAGGCAGGCTACAAAAGGCGATGGTTGTCTACAGATGCTGATAAGAACTATGCAAACAGGCTGGCCACAGACGAAGAAAGACACACCAAACAAAATCAGGCAGTACTACTCAATGCAGGATGAGCTCAGTGAGCAAGATGGAATAGTATTCCAGGGAGAACGAGTGGTAATTCCACGTGACATCAGAGGAGAGATTGTTTGCAGAATTCACTTATCTCATCTTGGCACGGATGGACACCTCAGACGGGCAAGGAAATGTGTTAATTGGCAAGATATGACAGAACAGATAAAAAACTATATTGGAAAATGTGAGACATGCAAGTCGTTGGACACAAAACAACAAAAAGAGACACTACACTCACATGAAATACCAGATAGGCCATGGTCAAAAGTTGGGACAGACATTTTTACATGCAACGACAGAGAGTATCTGATAACAGTAGACTACTACTCCAACTTCTGGGAAATCGATTATTTGCCAGACACCAAGACAGGCACAGTTATCAGGAAGCTGAAGGCACACTTTGCGAGACAAGGCATACCCAACACAGTAATTTCAGATAATGGCCCACAATATTCATCTCAAGAATTCAAAAGATTTAGCCAGTTATGGGAATTTAATCACATAACCTCTTCCCCAGGCTACCCACAGAGTACTGGCAAGGTAGAGTCAGCAGTCAAAACAGCGAAACGGCTGATGGAGAAGGCCAAAGCAGCAGGTGAGGATACTTACTTAGCTATGTTGGATCACAGAAACACACCAAGACAAGGCCTATAGGCCAGTCCTTCTCAAATGCTTCTGAGCAGGAGGACAAGAACACTACTTCCGACAAAACAGAGCCTTCTACATCCAAGAGTGCCACAGACAGCATAATGACTGAAAAACAACCAAGAACGACATGCCAGATACTACAACAGAACAGCAAAGGACATGGACAAGCTGAAGCCATGTGACAGGGTCAGAGTTCTGCCATTCGAACCATACAGGGTGTGGAGGCAAGCGAGAGTCATTCAGCCAGTCGATCAGAGATCTTACAGGGTGGAGCTGGATGTGGGAGGTGTGCTGAGGAGAAACAGACGACACCTGAGGAAAGACAAGGAACTGCCACTAGATGTCACTAGAGCACAAAGCTTAAAAACACACATATCACCAGACACAACCTCAAAGACAGCAGGAATCAAACCTGTAATCACAGAGACTGCTCAAGGAGTGCCTCAAGGAAACACAGGACTAAATGACACTATCTTTACTAGAACAGGCCGGAGAGTGATTAAACCATTTTACTTAAGAGACTATACTCAGTAAGCCAATGAAATTGAGTATATAGTGGTTGAAGATCTGTACAGATGTACAGTATATGATGTTCTGGGTTTGCAATATATGTAGTAATGTGTAAATGTTTAACTGTAGGTTACCCGTGTTATTATAGTCATAAAAAAAAAGGAAAAGGGATGTAAAAATAGGATTGTTAAGCCTTAAGATAATGTTCCCATACAGAGGGTTAAGAGAGACACACCGGGAGAAGCATAAAACAGGGAAGCCCGTGTGACTGTTCTGGCTTTAACTACTTTGAAATAAACTGACATAAACTGGAAGTGTGAGTCTGTGCCTTTTAATAATCTTGAGAGAGAAACACGTGGCACAACGGTATCAGCTGCTGACTGATAATTAAAAGGTCACGAGTTCGATCCTGCACGACTCCGTTTTGAGAAGTAAACTGCTCTTATGCTTATTATTTTAGAATAAACACATACATTTGATTCCAATCTGTAACAGCTGGTGTAATTTATGATACTTGAAAGGTTAGCTTTTTTTTCTCTCAGCTGCGTTCACGATCCCCACCCCCCTGCATTTGACACTGCTGTTTACATATAGACGCGCTATAACAGAGGTAAACTGAAACCATGACGATGATTTGATTTCCAGTCAGCAGTTGATACCGTTGCGCCACGGAGGCAGTCATGGTAAATGCGTGTCAATGTCACATGCTAATGCGGCTTTTTTTCTTACCGCTACGCCACAGAAGCTGTTGTCTATTCCTTGTACCTTTTGTGAAAGTGTTTATTTGATCTTTGGACTTCAGGCTTCATAGATTATACAGTTTATGCCTACATTTTGTCATTTACTTCTAAAATATGAAAAACTTTTCTGTTTTAAAAATGTGTTTACACATATTACTGTAGAAAGGGAACACACATGAAATGCGTGTATTGCAAATAATGATCTATTATTTCCACTCTAAAATTCAAGGCATGAGCTGGGAGAAGTTCGTGCACGTTCTAAGTCAGTCGGGGGATGGAATAGCCGGCTGCTTGCAGCTTGTCTTTATCGGCACATTTAGAGGACAAAAGACGCTGGCAGAGAGGTGCGAATAGATTTAAGGTGGGCTGGATCTACAAATTTTTTCGTAGGCTCTGGTAATTCTAGTGTTAAAAGAAGAAAAAAAAAATAATTCTATAACTTAATAAAAATCTCCCAGCTTCATTTTTTTTTTGCTTACATCCTTGACATTATTTCTTGCTCTTTGTTTCATTTTGATTTCCGATCATTCTCCTGGTTATTCCAAATCTTGCCTTCCCTTCAGATATAACAAACAGTAACAATTCTTATGGATAATGATGGAAAGTGCAATTCAGAACTAATCAAGACAATTGTTATTTTTAATGTCTGTTATTTAGAAATAATTTTGTTTCCTGACCTGTCCCCTATGCTGTCAGTGGACTATAGTCATACCATGACCTAAGAGTGGGTTGAACTAGTTTAGAAATGAATACATTAACATATTCTTAAATATATTTAATTTTGTTCTAACATCTGAATGCATTTTAAATATATATACTGTATAATGGTTTTTACTTGGCTATACACTAAATGCTATGCTTTTTAAGGGCCTTATTAAATCTTCAACTCGACTATTCTTCATTTTTAGTACATGCAGTCCTAGATATTTATTTAGACACCTGCTTACTGACTTGAATCCCTCCTGGGAAATGTTTCTAATGTTCTTTGTATTCTTTGACAGTTGACACAGTGTTGTTACAGGAAATTCTGTCTGTCAAGTATGAAATAAAGCATGACTGTGTGTTTGGTAAGTGCTAACTGCCTTAACGGTATGGAACAACAGAAAATGGATTGGCTTCAAAAATCCATCTGTTCAGTAGCACTTATCGGGCCAAATACCCTAGAGGAATTCATTTTATTCATAATACAGTAAAACTATTTTTGAAAACATGTAACAATATCTTTTGAAAAATAATTATTTAAATCTTCTTTTATAATTGGCTTGTTTAAGCATTACTGTCTTCATTGCATATTATTAAAATTCAATTCATACCAAACAATAGGTAGATAGATAGATAGATAGATAGATAGATAGATAGATACTTTATTAATCCCCAAGGGGAAATTCACATGCTTCAGCAGCAGCATACTGATAAAAAAACAATATTAAATTAAAGAGTGATAAAAATGCAGGTATAACAGACAGTAAGTTAAATGTTAACGTTTACCCCTCCCGGGTGGAATTGAAGAGTCGCACAGTGTGGGGGAGGAACAATCTCCTCAGTCTGTCAGTGGAGCAGGATGGTGACAGCAGTCTGTCGCTGAAGCTGCTCCTCTGTCTGGAGATGACACTGTTCAGTGGATGCAGTGGATTCTCCATGATTGACAGGAACCTGCTCAGCGCCTGTCGCTCTGCCACAGATGTCAAACTGTCCAGCTCCGTGCCTACAATAGAACCTGCCTTCCTCACCAGTTTGTCCAGGTGTGAGGCGTCCCTCTTCTTTATGCTGCCTCCCCAGCACACCACTGCGTAGAAGAGGGTGCTTACCACAACCGTCTAATAGAACATCTGCAGCATCTTATTGCAGATGTTGAAAGATGCCAGCCTTCTAAGAAAGTAGTCAGCTCTGTCCTTTCTTGCACAGAGCATCAGTATCAGCAGTCCAGTCCAATTTATTATCTAGCTGCAATCCCAGGTATTTATAGGTCTGCACCCTCTGCAAACAGTCACCTCTGATGATCACATGGTCCATGTGGGGGCTGGACCTCCTAAAATCCAATACAGCATAGTCTGTTCATTAAAGCCATTTGCAAAATAATCAAAATAATGTCTATAGCTATCATGCAGATGTTTTTGAAGTAGCTTCTTTATTAATGTAGCTTAGTGATCTCTATGCTACGGTCTTTTGGTTTCACTGTGACATGTCATGACAACAACATACAATAGGTAAATCACAGAACCAAAATTAAACATTTTCCTTTAAGTACATTTTTGCCGTATTTCTGTCAGTCATATTGCAAACATAAAACACTGTGTAATCAGATCAGGTGTCAAGAATTATTTCTGATAGAATTAGATCAGACAATAGTGAAAATGTATAATTATAAATATTACAAAGATTCAGGATGTTGTTAAATTGTTCAGATTTCCCTAGTGATCTCTTATATGACAAATGGACAGGACAACACTGATTGAAATTCTTTGTTTCTTTTGCAAATCTACCTGTTAACCCCCTAATTAACACTAGAATTACCGCAGCCAACGAAAAAAACTCAAGTAATTCCAGATCAGCTGTAAATTATGTAAAGCACTTTGAGCTATTGTTTGTATGAAAATGTGCTAAATAAATAAATGTTGTTATTGTTGTAAATATATGCCATTTCAAAAAGTTAGCTTTTTTCAGATTTATTATACAAAACAATACAATACAATTTATTTTTGTATTGCCCAAAATCACACATGGAGTGCCGCAATGGGCTTTAACAAGCCCTGCCTCTTGACAGCCCCCCAGCCTTGACTCTCTAAGACGACAAGGAACAACTCCCAAAAAAAACCCCAGTAGGGAAAAAATGGAAGAAACCTCGGGAAAGGCAGTTCAAAGAGAGACCCCTTTCCAGGTAGGTTGGGCGTGCAGTGGGTGTCAAAAGGAAGGGGGTCAATACAATACAATACACAGAACAGAACAAAACAAATCCTCAATACAGTATAAAAATAAAGTTTTTTTTTAGAAATACGTAGCAGAATTTAACAATGGATGACATCACATAATATGATTTGGATTGTTTATAGTCCTGAAGACTTTAACCAACAAGCTGCCTCCCCCATTTGGCTATTCCACAGCTGAAACAGAGATGGGCCAGCCAATCCAAAAGGACCTCTCTTTCACATGATTCCAGCGATCCTCCATCAGGGATGACTTTACCATAAGCAGGCAAACAACTTGGCAGGTGGGCCATGGCACCAAGTGCCACATTTGAGTACCGAGAAGAGAAACAAAATAGGTGAGGGTTAGTATCAAATTATAACTATCATGTTACTTATGTTTTAGTGCTAATGACTGACAACAGAGATGCAGTATGTACAGTTAATCAGCAGCTCTAGTCAGGATATGCTAAACTAAAGTAGTGAGTCTTCAGTCGGGATTTAAAAGCTGAGACTGAAGCGGCATCTCTTAATGTGGCAGGCAGACCACTCCACAGTTTAGGGGCCCTGTAACTAAAAGTTCGAACTCCCACTGTTATTTTATTAATCCCAAGCAGACCGGCATCTTGAGATCTTAATGTGCGCTCTGGTTTGTAAGTCATGGTAAGTTCAGACAAGTAAGCCGGACCTTGGCCATTTAATGCTTTATATGTTAAGAGGAGGATTTTGAAATCTGCCCTAAACTTAACCGGGAGTCAGTGTAAGGATTTAAGAACTGGAGTTATATGTTCATATTTTCTTGTTCTTGTGATAATTCTTGCAGCAGCATTTTGGATTAACTGGAGGCTGTATAAAGAACAGTTTGAACAGCCAGTGAACACCACATTGCAGTAGTCAATCCTACTAGAGATAAATGCATGAATTAATTTCTCAGAATACTGTTTATTTAGAAAGCTCCTTAATTTCCTAACGTTTTTAAGATGGAAGAAACATGATTTGTTTGTAATATGTGCTTTAATGACTATTCTTTTGTCATAACTTGTTCTGCTTATGGAATGGGTTTGGAGTTGCTTGTACTGCTTGACAACCCAGAGGCATGAAAGTTGCTATTTACCTCCACAAGAGATTGAAATTGGAAATTTTTTGGACTGATGGCTCTAAACACTATGTACACACGCTGTATGTCTAAAGGGGACCCATTTGTCTTGAGCTCTCCAAATGGGAGTAATTTTCTATTATAGTTTTTGAGTAACACACTGCCTGAGTTATGTGTAGGACATTTTCTCAAATTCTCTGTTGCTGTGCAAGGTAGTGGTCTCCTCCTCTGAGACTTTGATTTCATATTGCTAGAGAGGAGCTGTCTTCTTGGAAAAAGTACTTTTTCAAATATACAAACCCGACACAGCATTGGTCTCATTAGTATTATTTTAAGAAGGAAGCCACTTTTTTAATAAAAATGAAAGAATATTACTATGTTACTCTAAGCTGCACCAAACTAGCCACTCGCCATACAGTTATATTTATAGCTACCTTAATTTCATATGCCTCTAGCTCCATCTGACATTTGGGTTAAAACTTTTACTAGTTTGTTTTCTCAGCTTTACTATAGAATTGCCTACTATGTATTTCTGTCTAGTATAAATTCACATTTTGAAAACCTTTAAGCTCATGGACAGCTTTTTCAAACAAGCATCTCTGTCTTTCACTCAATCAATCAATCAATCAATCAATCAATCAATCAATCAACATTTATTTATATAGCATATATTCATACAAAAAAATGTAGCTCAAAGTGCTTTACAAAATGAATAGAAAAAAAAAAAATAAACATAAGTCAACATTAATTAACATAGAATAAGTAAGGTCCGATGGCCAGGGTGGACAGAAAAAACAAAAAAACTCCAAAAGCTGGAGAAAAAAAATAAAATCTGTGGGGTTCCAGACCACGAGACCGCCCAGTCCCCTCTGGGCAATCTACCTAACAGTCCTCTTTGTATTTAGGGTTTTCATGGAAGGACCTGATGATGATGGTCACGTAGACTTCTGGCTTTCAGTCCATCAATGTTGGTGCATCATGATGCTTTGAGTAGGTGCCCATGTACATTCCTTGTATTGATAAAAGATCCACATCCTCTAGTCAACAGCTTTTATTTGAAAATGGTATAATATGCATATTAATTTCCATCATGAAGCTCAAAGGAAGACATTTCTAAAACACATGGTAATTAGCTACTTAATTAATATGTACAGTATTTTAACAATAAATAACCCATTGAATAACTGTTGCACAAATGCTGCAAATGAAAAGACTGCTATATTCCAAACTGCATGAGATCTGATGTATCTTAAAATCCTGAGAACCTTCAAAATGTTTGTACTAAATGGGTACCACCCAGTAGTGTGGTTTACATGTAGGGAGACTCAACTTTTAATTATATGGCTGCTGGTGCTGTTTCCACTTTCAACCTCCTTTGTGTCTTTTAACCCGCCTGTTCTACAAATATAAGCATCAGCCCAGTATATATAATTTTAATGTTATTAAGACCATCTCCCACTTATTGTCATAAGTTATGAACATGTGGAATATTGTGGACATATATAGTACATAGTCGATTTTTTATGAAAATATATTTTGAAAAATATATGACAAAACTTGACTATTTTTTGTTAGTGTGAGAGGTCTGGTCTATCACTTCTTCATTACTCATATGAACCATCATTTTTATAAAAAAAAATAAAAATCTTAAAATAAGTTAAAGGAAAACATTAAATTCCACAAAAATAATACTTAACGCATTCAAAAATTTTCATTTTGTATCCAGACAAGAGATTGACATCTTTAGCTTTGATGATTAATGCTATAGATTATTGGAGAAGGCATAGCTAGTACAGAAGCCCTAATTTCAAAATTATGCTAGTAATGTACCTTAGAGTTTAAGCTTGCAGCTGCAGTAATTCAAGTGTGAACAGTTAAGGATCCAAGGTACCACACAGCTCTCAGTCTCTTACCCTGGAAACACTACGTGTCACGCACTATCAAATTTATCAAATCACTGAAAAGGGAGTTTTGTTAGCCTTTGGAAACTATGTCTTTTGATTGTCTTGTATACGAGAATGCTGTTTATTATGGAAATGTGCATTGTATATAGAAATAAATAAAAGATAGAGATAACCACTTTGTAAACCAGTCGGATTTACAATTATGATAACATGAAGAACTACCTTTTAAAAAATATTTATTCTGAGCTTGTAGCCTTTGCTCTATGATCCAAATTTCCAGGGAGGTCTCTGATGTGGCACAGGGTAGGCAAACAGTGTATGAAATTGTCTCTGGTGTGAATACAGTATATTTACTGTAATTTTGTGAATACACTTTTTGTGCTCAAATATCATCTGGTACTGCATGTATGATTTTATAATGCTTCCATTTCATAAAAAGAATAAAACAGTAAATATAGTTGATCACAAAAACAAGTTATTTTACAATCAATTCCATGGCTAACATGCATTTCTAGCCCTAAATTTCATTACTAATACTCTTAGATACATTGCATAATAAGTGTTAAATCAAATTTCTTCAGTATATCTAAAAAGAATTGTTAAAAAAAAAGGAAATAATCCCACCTCTGCAAGAAAATTGCTTGCTACACTACACATTTTGAATGCCATACAACTAGAATGACAGCAATTATGAAGCGCTGTATGAATTAATATAATTACTTTTATATTAAAAAAATGTATGTCTTTCTTTATATAATATATATATATTGTGAACGCTGGCCCGGACACACACAGACGGACAACATAGTTCCACCCAACACACGTTCAGTGCACTCACAAACCCCAGTGCCTCCAGCACCGATTCCCCCAATGTCTCTTTCTCCTGGCCGCCTCCAGTCCTCACTCCAGCTCCGTCCTCTTCCACCCGACTTCCGCTAATGACTGGAGGGAGGCGGCCCCTTTTATAGGAACCCGGATGGGCTCCAGCTGCTTCCCGGCAATCTCCCGCGGACACACCCCGCCACTTCCGCCACACCGGGATAATCAGGCACTGGGGCGCCGCTTGGCGGTGGCCACGAGTCCCTACAGGGCTGGGCTTTCAAGCCCTCTACCCGAGGCCTCCAGCATAACCAGGACGGATGCCCCCTCTCGGTCTGGAGGAGGCATAAGCCCTCCTCTGGTCCTCCTGGGCGTCCCGGCCGGGACCACACGGGATATACCGGCATCGGCGCCGCCTGGCGGTGCCACGGGTCCCTACAGGGCTGGGCTTCCAAGCCCTTTACCCGAGGCCCCCAACATAACCAGGACGGACAACCCCTCGTGGTCTGGAGGAGGCACAAGCCCTCCTCTGGTTCTCCTGGGCGTCCCGGCTCCAGCCCCGGCCGGGGACCACTATATATATATATATGTATATATATATATATGTGTGTGTGTGTGTAGGTATGCTCTTCCATCCAGTCTTTCCTATTGCTGAAATGTAACTGTGTTAGAGAGCTAATGCATCATGAACATAAGTTGTCAGTGTCAGTTTATGCCAGTCACTCTCAACTTGATTTTCAAATCCTTTTATGCTAAATTCTCACATGTTGTGTTTCAGTTAGAGTAATTTGAAGGAGCAGGTGAAGGTCTGTCTGAGTCACTAAAGGGAAAAGCCACATTGGAGACTGCTGTTGTTCTGGAGGACCAAACTAAAAGAAGCAGCTAAATGAAAAACACCCAAGGACCAAAGAGTGTCTTTTTTATCTTAGTAAAGGAACTGTACCATGAATAATTCCAGATTACGTAGTACAGTATGTCTTTAAAGCTAAATACACTGTTGTGAAATGTATTTACTTTCATTTTTTTTAAAAATTTGTTTTGCATGTTGTGACTAAAATTTTGCATCTCATTTTGCTGGTTATTATAAGTAGACAGTTGCGATCCGACCTAAGACTCTAGATGGATAGTCTTCACAAACACATTTTTATTTATTTTTTTTGTAGGATTAGAGGGAGTATAACTACGGTGGCCCTGAAGAGTAAGTGACAAAAAAATTGAAAGGTGTGCTGCGCACAGTTAAACAAAAAAGACGCGCACACTTAAGATGTAAGTACATTCAAACGAGGTGACACGCAGAATTAAATGTGGAGCCGCACAATTAAAAGAGGTCACACACACAATAAAATGTGGTGTGCACAATTAAACAAGTAAAAAACAGGGAGCACCCCAGTTTAGTTTAGGATCTTTTTTTTTTATAACTCTTGCATGGGAAACAAAAGAAATGGATGTCTCCCTGTTACTGTACACCATCATGTACATACATCAGGAACTGTGATTGCCAACAATTTAATTGAAAAAAGAATGCTATATTAACTTTCCCTCACTTAGCACACCATTTAAACGGAAACTTCCCTGTGGACTGACAGGCAAACCTTGCCACCAATCAGTGTTTTCCTTTTGTTTTGCCAAGGTATCTACCCTTTCTGTACCCTTTTGCTTGTCGTCACCCCTCTGATTGTGAGCGCGTCGTCTCTAATTTTGTACGGCACGACATTTCATTTTGCATGTTGCCTTGTTTAATTGTGTGGCACCACATTTAATTCTACACATCACCTCATTTGAATATGTGCGTCACCTTAAGTGTACATGTCACCTAGTTTAATTGTGCACATCACCTTGTTTAATTGCGCGCATCGCACTTTTACATTTTTTGTCACTTGCCCGTCGGTGCCACCATATATAACAGTACATCACAAAACAATATATACTCCAGTGATCCAGTCTTGGGGCGGCATGGTGGCGCAGTGGGTAGCGCTGCAGCCTCGCAGTTAGGAGACCTGGGTTCGCTTCCCAAGTCCTCCCTGCATGGAGTTTGTATGTTCTCCTCGTGTCTGCGTGGGTTTCCTCACACAGTCCAAAGACATACAGGTTAGGTGCATTGGCGATTCTAAATTGTGCTTGGTGTGTGGATATGTGTGTGTGCCCTGCAGTGGGCTGGCGCCCTGCCCGGGGTTTGTTTCCTGCCTTGCGCCCTGTGTTGGCAGGGATGGCCTCCAGCAGACCCCCGTGACCCTGTTGTTAGGATATATAGTGGGCTGGATAATAGATGGATGGATGGATGATCCAGTCTTCTGTAGGAGTGAGTTTTACCCTGTACTACTACTCCAGGAAGCCCTAATACATGCCTTCAACAACATCTAGCTAGTTAACCTTATAGAAGAGGTGGTATCTTACACATCTCCTGATCTGCATTTCAAGGTGATCAGGTGTCAATTCAGTTTGTACTGTTATCTCATTTGCTCTTAAACTGTAAATGACACATGATGGATATAATCAGGGGTACAGCTGTTCTAATAGGGAAAATATGACAGAGGTCTCAGTTGGGTATTTCTGTAACAACACCTTCTAATTGCAAGGTAAGTAAGAGAGTGCAACTTAGATAGACATGCTGAACAGATATGTTCCTTAAATTCAGAAAGTAGTACTATTTTCTTCAGGAAAATCCAAGCAACAGGACTGCACCTTGGCATTTTTCTTAGTAAAATGTGGTGTACAGCGTAAATAGAGATTAGAGTGAGGATCAGGATGAGCTGACATGGCATGATAAAACTGTACAAAAGTATTTTTATTAATATGTGCATGATTCAAAGGTTTGTCAGGCTGATGGTCATAAACAAAAGTAGAAAATAATAGAAAAAAAAGAAAATCCCAAAAAAAGCAAAACCTGTCGTAAGCATAAACTAATCTACACCCAAATACAGTATGTATACAATTTAAAGGAATGAAACAGGCATTTAGTGACGACCTTTCTGGAGTAAGGTCAGTTGCAATGATTTCCGTGGTCACAGATACCAACTTATCCTCCTTAGACCTCACCTATGTATTCATGTCTCATGTAGTGGATATTTTGTTTTTGAGTCTGTTGCTCAATTAGTTTGAAATCCCTTACTAATTCCCAATAATACCACATTTGTATGGGTGCAATCATGACAACTTCCTGCTTCATCCTGCTAAACATGGCATCTCTTTCAACAATCACATTTTATGAAAGGGGTATGGTAAATAAAAAAGTAAATGGTGGATTATTTTTCAACTGTAAAATCTATGTATTTTCTTGTTTATGAACAGGTAAGGAATCATAATGTGAGTTCTCAGGTTCATTTAGATATTTGTTATTGAAAATAACACCAAATTTGTAAATGCCCAGTCTAGTGGACAGGACAATTATCTTAATGTTTGACGATTACACTGATGACTTTTATCTGGATGTAGTAGCCTTGACAGAAACAGGGAGGATTCTGTTAAGAATTATTGATGTAGGCTGAGACTTTGAATTTTTTAGGAAACTGCTGATGATGAGTTCAGAACTAATGAAGAAGAGGAAGACAGTTTTAAAGAAAAGACAGAAAGATCCTCAGATGAGCCAACAGGCACAACTGAACATGAAAGGTGTCCTTCACTTTGGGCCAGGATTAGCAAGTATGGACATGATTGTTGTGGAAATAGATGCATGTTTTGCACATGCAAATAAATTATAATATTTCATTTATATTCATAGCAGAATTACCTTGTTCTAAATAAAAATATGCAAAGAAACATAGGTTAATTATGATATGTATAATTATAGATGTACTTCATTGATGTCATTAAATATTCCATTCCATTTAATAACAGTTTCACACTTTTACTACCTAAGCCATCTGGTTACCAAGATGACCTTACAACCTGTGCAAACTGGAGTCCAGTTCAATACATTTCCCAGTACATCGACCACAACATTTTTGAAGACTTGGCAACATTTACAAATCAACAGGAGCTGCAGATTAGAGGAGTGTCTTTGAATTCCACAGTTCAGGAAATTAATATGTTTTTTGGTATCTCAATCTATATGGCCTGCTTGGGGTATCCCGGAATAAAGATGTTTAGGGCCAAAAAAATAAAGGTACCTGTAATAAGCTTCAGAAAGCCTAGAGAGGGGTCATTCAAACTCAGGAATTCAACTGAAAATTGTCAGTGACGTGGATGTGACAGAAGAAACAAATAAAATAGACATTTTGTAAGTCATGCCATTCTTGAATAGAGAAAAGAAGCTCTGCATCAATGAGCAAATCATTCCTTTTATAGGTTGTTGTCCTGTAAGACAGCACATTCCAAGCAGTCCACACTAAGCAGGCTTAAAGGTGTTTGTCCTTGCACCACCAGGTGGTTTAATGCTAGATTTCAAAGTGTAACTAAGAAAGGGCACATTTAATTGCAAACAAATGGGAATTGAAGTAGCAGCAGTATTACGCATGGTAGAATCCATCCCGACAGGAAGGCAGCTTTTCTTCAAGCGATACTTAACAGTGGTCACTCTCTTGGATGCATTGCTAGAAAAGAGCCTTTCAGCAACTGGCAACATAATGGACAATTGGGTCCCATAGCCATGTCAAGTCACCAGTGACAAAAAATTGCAGCAGAAATGAAAATCAGCATCCATGATTGTGAACAGAAAGAGTCCTGAACTGGCTATCACAAAATGGTATGACAACAAGTGGGTGCTAATGGCCTCTGCCATACATGGGAAAGAGCCTGAAGATGTCTGCACGAGACATACAGTATAGGTCCAGTAAAGACAAAGCATGAGTCCAGCATAGAAGACCTGTGGTCATCAAAAAATATATCAGCATGGGTGTTGTGGAATTATATGACCACAAACTGATCTTTTACCACTCAATCAGGACCAACAAATGGAATACATGTGTGATTTGTCAGTTCTCTGACATTTCTAATAGTATAGTGCAAGTATGACAGTGTAGCCCTGAACCTATTTGCAAAGAATACTCAACAGTACCTGGATTTCAAATTGCATCTGGCTGCAGAACTGCTGAGAAATGTAGAACTTGACACCAGTGCCAATGCAGAAATGGATGATGGCTATAAACCACCAACAGAAATAAAATTCCACAGTTAGATTCATCTTAGCATGAATATGGAGCAATGTGCATGCCAGAGATTGCAAAAATGCTGAAAGATCCAAAAATACAGTAGGTGGTGTAAAAAGAAGACCAACATGAAATGCACCACATGCCGGATGTTCCTTTGTCATTTTCTAACCTGCTTAATCAAGGCCAGAGTCATAGGGGCTGACTGGAGCCTATCCCAGCTAACATAGGGCACAAAGCAGAAACAAACCCTGGACAGGCTGCCAGTCCACTGCAAACACACACCAAACACAAACTAGGGCCAATCTGCATCATCAATTCACCTAACCTGTATGTCTTTAGACAGTGGGAGGGAAGCGGAGCACCCGGAGGAATACAGACATGGAGAGAGCATGCAAACTCCACACAGGGAAGACCTGGGATGGGAACCCTAGTGTTCTTACTGTGAATCAGAAGCACTACCACTGCGCCACCTTGCCTCCAATTGCATTATTAAAAAAAGAAATTGCTTCCTGGATTGTCTTTGCTGAAAACAAAAACTGAAAAGTAACATAAAAAACAATGAGAAAATAAACTTTTGTTTTGAAGGTCTTTGGTTGTTCTGTGTAGTCTAAATAAGCAAACTCAAAAACACTTCAATTATTCTAAGCAAAGAAATAATAAAGTAGCACAAGATTTTAGTTCTACCACGGCAATGGTTAAAGGAAATGTAAAATGCAAATACTGTACGTTTTGAGTTTAACACAAAATGTAATATAAATTAACATTTTATTCTGTATTGTAAACTAGCATCCACTGAAGATTTTATATTAAGCTTGAGTATTTCTTTTTACACTAAAGGTACCAAATTGTCCACTGTAGTAAACGTTGTAAAAATTAAACTAAATGTAATTTTGAAAAATTGCTTTATTTATCAAAACTGGTAAAAAAATAAGAAAAAAACTACATTCAAATATATTTTTTCCTTGGTTCTCAGGAGGCTACAGTTAAAGGAGCAGTGCAAAAAATAAAGAAAGAGTGAGAGGGAGCAAAACAAAACACAAACCTTTGCTGTGGATGTAACAGGCACAGACAATCAAGGACCAGATTTCTCACACGGATATTGGATCACCTTTTGTTTTAGAGTGGGCCACCTTAGTTCAGCCACAGCAGCCAACATAGTCAAATATTTTCATTCTTGGAGGTATATTGTACCTAGGGGTGTGGAGATTTTATTTTGTCAAAAGCACATGAGGAGCTTTGGGGAGCTTCCCTTTGATTCCGTGAGGTGGAGAACAAGAACCCCCAGATATAAGGGCCCATTAAGCATCCTGGAGCAACCTGAGGAAGTAAGACCTTTACTGCATTGGTAGCCATAGGTGTGGACGGCATACATACAACATTTATTTATATAGCACATTTTCATACAATAAGATGTCTCAAAATGCTTTACAAAACAGATATTAGTAATAATGCACAACATCCACATCATTGATGAAGTGCTTGTCCGTTACCACACATACCGTGTTTCTCTTCAGAAGAAGCAGATAATAAAGAAAAGATAAACAAGATATTTGCTGAAGTGAGTATAGAGCCTTCAATACCTTATAGACACTTGGGCTGTCCTGGTTTTCTTAGTAAAGCCTGATGGATTCTTGTTGTGTGGACTTCAAAGGATTGAATGCTAACCCCCCCCCCAGGATGCCTATCCCATGCCTCAGTTGCATCAAATACCAGAATCATTGAACAGCACTGCCATCTTCAGCACACTGCACAGTAGATATTTGATGTATGCATGACAGAAAACAGTACGCACAAGAAAGCAGTTACGACTCCTGAGGGCTTGTTCCAGTTTTGCTTTGTGCCTTTGCCCTGAAAAACACTGGTGTCAGTTTTCAGCGCCTAATGGAGTGTAAAAGGCGCTATATAGCGCCTGACCCGGCACAGACTACGCAGAGGCACATGTAAAACAAACAGGCTTTTTTATTTCTCTTCATCCATGGGTGCACGTCTTCCCCGTGTCCCACAGGCCCAACACAGTCCCAAAGCACTTTAACACAGAGCTCTAACAACCATTCCTGGCACCACCACTCCTCCCAGGCAACCTTATCCTCTTCCTCCCGATTCTGGCCTCGAATAAAGGGAGGCTGGCCCTTTTATAGCCCACCTGGAAGTGTTCCAGGTGCTTGACCAGCTGGTCCTGATTGCACCTCCGGGTGGGGCTGATAACTCGTCCATCCGGGTTGTTGGCTCTCGGCAGCACCCCCTAGCGGCCACCCCATCTCCCAACCAGGCTGTGGAGGACTCCATGAATGAAAAACGGCCAGGGAGGCTGCCCCCAAGCGTCCCGGGAGAGGTATTGAGCTGTCCTTGGTGGCTCCCCCGGAACATATGCAGCAGGGATGTCCCGGCCGGGCATGGGACCCGGCTGTCCGTCACAGTGCCCCTCCCTCAGATGGGGCTTGTGGGGCTCATCGCTCTCCCCCCTTTACCTGCTTCGCCCCTCGGCGTCTAGGAGGTAGGATGACCCACATGCGGAAAGACAGACCCGCGGCCCATCAACCTTGGGCCCGTCACCTACCTCCAGCTGCAACTAGTGCGGCGGACTAGCGTGGCGGCGTCTGCCAGTTGGCCTCTGTGTCCGCTCGGCTTTTTTCTTTCCCATGTACACCGTGCCTGCAGCAGCTCCTTGGTGGCCTCGGTTGCGCTCTCTTGCGCTGTGCGGCGCGTGCTGGCTTGCGGCTCCTGCCACGTGTGCGCGCTTTGCCTTCCTCGCGCTGTGCTGCGCGTGCCGGCTACCGGCCCCTGCCGTGTGTGCACGCTTCAGTGCGCTGTGCTGTGCTTGCCTGCGGCTGCAGCGGGAGCACAATCTCCACGCAGGTGAGTCAAGCACGTCCCTCGCGCTGTTGCGCTTCGCTATGCCGGGTCTTTTCACCAATTTTATTGCAGGTTCTGGCCCAAATGGACAGACCGGGATCCTGCCGGCTACGCCAGTTGTAAAAGGTGCTATATAGCGCCCGACCCAGCACAGACTATGCAGAGGCACGTGTAAAAGAAACAGGCTTTTTTATTTCTCCCCATCTCCCAACCATGCTGTGGAGGACTCCATGTCCCATGGAGCCACTTGGGAGACTGGGAAATGAACAACGGCCAGGGAGGCTGCCCCCAAGCGTCCCGGGGGAAGTATTGAGCTGTCCATGGTGGCTTCCCCGGAACATATGAAGCAGGGGCGTCCCGGCCGGGCATGGGACCCGGCTGTCCTTCACAGGAGCACATTTTCAGGAAGTTGATAGGAAAACTCTTTTTTGTGTACATTGACAACAACATTGTTTTCTCCTCTACTCTGGAACAATACCTACAGTACTTGGAGATTGTCTTTCAGTGGATCTAATTGGCTCAGTTCATGCTTAAAGTGAAGAAATATCACCTCATTCAATTTCAAGTCAACTTCTTGGGGCACAGAGTGTCAATGGTAGGAGTTAAAGTGGACCAAAAAAAAGAAAACAATGCCATGGAGAACTACCTCACACATTTAGACCTCAGGAGCCTGCAGTGGTTCCTTGCAATGGCAGGGTGATATCACAAGTTTATTTCTAAATTAGTTGAACCTAGCTGTGCCTCTTAACCACCTAAAGGAAAAGGATGTGCCCTGGAATGGGACTGCTAAGTGCTAGGATACTGTGGACCAACTTAATGTAGTTCTTTAATCTCCGCCCATCCTAGCTCAACCAGACTCCACACTGCCCTTTCAAGTTCAAACTGATGCCAAAACTTGGGACACAGTCACATTCTATCTCAGAGGCAGGATGGATTGGAGTGATCACCTTTGCTTCACAAGTCTGCATGGAGTCAAGATGAATTACACTTCTGAGGAGTGCTTAGCAGTGGTTTTGGGCAGTGAGAGGGCTGAGTTTGAGGAATATGCCAACTATGCCCTAACCTGGTGTCACACACGTGTGCATGGGAAGCAGCTGAAGGGCTTAGACAATACTGTTTATACATCTGCCCGGGGGGGGCGGGGTACGCTGACGCTCTTTCTGAGTTCTCTGCAGGTCTTACCGGAAATCCCACCAGGAGCCGCCATTTCCAGGAAGGACACATCACTCGGTTCCGGCCCCAAGAATGAGGTCACTTCGGTTCCGGCCCCAAGGATGATGTCACTTCCAGTTCCGCCCAGAGGGCGACATCATTTCCGCCCTCTGTGCTATAAAGCTCACTGCCTTTGCTTAGGCAGGCAGTTCTGTTTTGGACTCTGTTGTGTAACAACTGTTTAAAATGCCTCAAAGACTTTTCCAGCCGGGAAACCGCATTAAACGGGTGGCTGCCCCAAACCTTTCCACGCCTCTGGTCTCCAGTTCTTACAGTGGCGTAGCCGGCAGGATGGTGTCCCCGAAGAACCCGGGACACGAACTTCAAGGAACCAGGTGGGTGAGTACGGGGCGAGTTTGGGGCAGGGAGTGCGCGGAGGGTCAGGAAGGACGCGGTGCAGACTCTGCTCCACGAGCATAACCCGGGGCTACCAACCCATCTCGTGGAGAAGGTAGAGGGGACCCACAGGCGTGGGCTGGCTTCTGGGGAAAACACACGAGTGGCTCAGTATGCTCTTCTGGGTAGGAAAGCCAACCGCCCATGGGACCAAGGTCCCTGTTAGCGATGGGCTGTCCCCAGGCCGGCAGGGGAAGAATATAATAGACTGGGAGTTTAACCCAACAAAGGGCTGTCAGAGCAGGCTATGGCTCTCTGGCAACAGGTGGGTGAGTGGCTACGCCATTTGATTTGACCCCTTGCAAATAGTGCAGCAAGTGGCCTGTTTTTGCTGCTACAGCGATACCCCAGGAATTTGCCCAGCCGGCCTGGGGGAATTCCATTCTATGGACGAGCTGCTACAGCTCTTGCAACCCAGAGGCCGGCTGTGAAACCTGGGAGGCAGAACAGCCGCTCTGTGGACTACCGGGAGTTATGTCCTACAAAGCAGTCCCTTCCACGCAATCCAGAGCCTGTTCGAAGTCGCGGGCCGTCTGGCTTGCGACCTGTCGGGAACAAGGCGGACCGTAGGGGACAATGGCGGGGTTGTTTGTGTGCCCTTAGCAATCCCTGGCGGATAAACATACGGGAGAGCTTCTTATTAATGGACATATGATAACAGCGCTGTTTGATTCCGGCAGTAGCGTGTCTGTCGTTGCTCGCCGTTTTGTTCTACCGCAACAATGGATTAAGAAAAGACCAGTCTAAAATGTATACGGAGATATCCGCTCGTACAATACCGCCCGATGTTACGTATGTCTCGGAGGAACCCTTCGGCAGCTTACCGTAGCGGTACACCCGGATCCTCCGTTTCCCGTAATCCTCGGGCGGGACTGGTCTGACAGTAACCGCGGTAGTTTAGAAAGCATTCCCCGAAAAGCTTTTGGCCTCGTTATAGATGATAAAGATTCATCTCAAGCTGCTTCCACACCGTGTAATCAGCCGACAGGGAGTGGGGCGGTAGGCCAAGAGAGTGACGAAGACTCCCGGACCGTCGCGGGCTACTACGTCATCCACTAGCGCCCGGCAGCGAGGAGGATTCTCCGCCCCTTGAGGTCAGACCGGACCCTCTCTGAGTTGCACGTTCAGTTTAGAGCAACACCGGCTTCTTTCAAGAGAGAACAGTGGAATGACGACTCTCTGAAGCACATAAAGAATGCAGTGGTTCTCGTTAATGGCCAACGCACGCATTTGCCCATGCCACAGGGACCTCACTTTGTCATGATAATGATTATTGTATCGGGTTGCTGAACATGAGGGAAGGTCCGGAAGTTGTTGCTAGTCCCGCGGACCTACGGCGGCAGGTTTGCGAGTTAGCACACTCCACCTTCTTGGAGGCCATCTCGGCTCCGATAAAACATTAGAGCGCATTAAGCTCCGTTTTTTGGCCGGGATTAATGAGGAGGTTCGCGCTTTTGCATTTCCTGTCCGAGTGTCAACTGCGGCAAATTCCTAGGAAGGACCGTGCTCCTCTGATTCCCCTTCCCCTTATTGGCGTTCCTTTGACAGGATTGGGGTGGATATAGTAGGACCCTGAGCCCTCAGCCGAGGATATAAATATATACTCGTCCTCGTGGATTATGCAACCCGATTCCCTGAAGCCGTTCCATTGCTCGGCTACCACTAAAAATATTGCACGGGAACTAGTAGGAGTCTTTTCACGGTGGGCATTCCTAGAAGTCCTGACGGACCAAGGGCGCCTTTCACCTCGGAAACGTTCAAGGAGACTGCCAAGTTACTGAAAATAAAGCATTTAAAAACCTCGGTGTATCATCCTCAAACCGATGGGCTAGTGGAGAGATTTAACCAAACTCTCAAGCAAA
Source organism: Polypterus senegalus (assembly GCF_016835505.1). NCBI lineage: Eukaryota > Metazoa > Chordata > Cladistia > Polypteriformes > Polypteridae > Polypterus > Polypterus senegalus. Next base: position 51,697,905 of record NC_053161.1, read on the forward strand.
TGCTACGTAAGGTAGTCAGCAAGGATGGGAGGAATTGGGACCAACTCCTCCCCCTTGTCCTCTTTGCCTACGGGAAGTTCCTCAAGCCTCTACGGGTTCTCTCCCTTTGAATTACTATACGGAAGACAGCCCGGGGCTTATTAGATATTTTAAAGAGGGCTGGGAAGGGGAGGCACAGCCCTCCACTAATATTTTGGAGTATATCGCCCAATTGCGCGATAGATTTGATGCAATAAGACCTATTCTAAAAGTCATATCGAGGAGGCACAATCAGCACAGGCCGCCTGTATGACCGTGGTACGACTCTCCGGGAGTTCCAACCGGGGGATCGCGTCATGGTATTGGTTCCTACTTCACACTCTAAACTGCTCGCACATTGGCTAGGCCCCTACGAAATTAAGGAGAGGAAGGGATTGGTCGACTATTTGGTGAAACAGCCCAATCGCCGACCAGCTGAGCGAATATATCATGTAAACCTGCTGAAACCGTGGAAGGAGAGGGATCCCGATCCCTCCTCGGACAGCCCTGCTCTCTCTTGCGGAAGTAAGTTCCCTTAATTTCGTGAACAGCTATCTCCCAGACAGAGACAGGAGCTCGAAGCAGCTATCCGCTCGTCCCAGAGGTGGTAAGTGAACAGCCAGGTCGGACCTCTCTGATTGCGCACGACATATTGACTGACCGGGGTGATCGTCCGTGGCGACCCTACAGACTCCGGAGGCAAAGAAAGTAGAAGTGGAACTGGAAATCAAGCGAATGCTGGCACTAGGAGTGATCGAGGAAAGTAGTAGTCCCTGGTCCAGTCCCATCGTCTTGATTGCTAAGCCTGGCGGCAGTTGGAGGTTTTGCAATGACTTCCGTCGGCTCAACCAAGTTTCCGATTTGATGCTTATCCCATGCCTCGCGTGGGCGACCTCCTCGAGACTGGGACCAGCCAAATTCTTGACTACACTTGACATGACAAAGGGGTACTGGCAGGGTCCTTTAGCGGAGTCCGCGAAGGAAAAAAACGCGTTTAGCACTCCTAGCGGACACTGGCAGTATCGTGTCCTTCCATTCGGGTTACACGGGGCGCCTGCGACTTTTCAGCGTCTGGTGGACAAAGTGCTCCGGCCCCATAACTCGTTCTGTGCTGCCTATCTGGATGGCGTTGTCATCTATTCCAGCACCTGGAAGGAGCACATACAGCAGGTCACAGCAGTATTACGGACATTGGGAGAGGCGGGCTCGCATCAACCCCAAGAAATGTTTCTTGGATTGAGAGAAGCCAAATATTTGGGCTACCTAGTGGGCGGGGTACTGTGAGGCCACAGTGTTCCAAGTTGCAAGCCATAATGGCCTGGCCCGTCCAAACCAAGCGGCAAGTCCAATCCTTTCTCGGTTTGGCGGGTACTACCGCCGGTTTGTGCCTCGCTTCTCCGAGAGCGGCGCCCTTGACCGACTTGACAAAGAAAAGAGCTCCTAATACGGTGGTATGGTCTGATAAAGCGGGGCTGCATTCAGTGACTTAAAAGGGCTCTGACTTCAGCACCTATCTTAATCTCCCCTAACTTCTCTCTCCCTTTTGTCCTCCAGGCGGACGCCGGACACAGGCTTGGGAGCCGTGTTGAGCCAAAGCGTCGGCGGTGTTGAACACCCGTTATGTACCTGAGCGGAAACTGTTGGACGGGAGACCAGGTAGCGGCGGTGGAGAAAGAGGCTCTGGCGATCAAATGGGCGGTGACTCAGCTGCGGTACTACCTCTTGGGTCGCGTGTTCACTCTGGTGACGGATCATGCGCCTCTGAAGTGGATGGCCCTTCACAGGGAGTGAATCCACGGGTCACGAGGTGGTTTCTTGACCTGCAGCAGTACAAATATACGCTCGTTCATCGACAGGGGTCCCTTCATGCCAAGCGCCGATGCCCTCTCCGGCCCACGACCTCTCGGTGCAGGTCGCCCGACCCACGGGTCTGGGCTGAGGGGGGAGTCTTGTCACACACGTGTGCATGGGAAGCAGCTGAAGGGCTTAGACAATACTGTTTATACATCTGCCCAGGGGGGGGCGGGGTACGCTGACGCTCTTTCTGAGTTCTCTGCAGGTCCCACCCGGGAAATCCCACCAGGAGCCGCCATTTCCAGGAAGGACACATCACTTCGGTTCCGGCCCCAAGAATGAGGTCACTTCGGTTCCGGCCCCAAGGATGATGTCACTTCCAGTTCCGCCCAGAGGACGACATCATTTCCGCCCTCTGTGCTATAAAGCTCACTGCCTTTGCTTGGCAGGCAGTTCTGTTTTGGACTCTGTTGTGATACAACTGTTTAAAATGCCTCAAAGACTTTTGCAGCCGGGAAACCGCATTAAACGGGTGGCTGCCCCAAACCTTTCCACGCCTCTGGTCTCCAGTTCTTACACTGGATATTAAGCCAACTCAAGGGATCATCCTGGCTGACCAGGTACATCTCCAGGGCTTTACCTTTAGGGTGTTCTACAGGGAAGGGTGTGATAATATGGTCCCAGACACATTGTCATGGATTCTTCAGTCATCAGTCTTGGTGTGTGTGGTTATGACTCAAAGTCAGTGAACCCATTTGGGCCTGAAGGACGTGGTTGAAGCGCAACATGCCTCTCCTGTGTGCCAAAGCTGTAGAGAGGACTCTGGCAAATACAAGTCTGGCTGCATACACTTTGAGGAACTGCAGATTTTAGTATTTTGATTAAAACTTGTGGAATCTAAACTCCAGCTAGTGTTCCCTGAAAGGTATGTCCCTGAAATCCTCCAATATTACCATGACAGCCCTTTCAGTGGACACCTTGGTAGGCTGAAGACTCTGTTGAGTGTATCGGAAGTGGCACAGTGGCTCTCTCTGTGAGAGGATGTGTGGGATCATGGGAGAGGTACCAGATGTACCAGATAATAAATGTCTCACCTAAAAAACCACTGAAAGAGGTACAATTAACTATAGCATCTGAACTAGAAGAAATGTTGGGAGTGGATTTGATGGGACCCTTGCCTTCAACTCACACCAAGAAGACAGTCTTCATGGTTCTCGAGGATTATTTTTCAAAGTGGATTTACCATAACAGATGTCAAAGCCTAGAAGATCTGCTCTACCCTGAAGAATGAAGTGTTCACCCACTGGAGAATCCCAAAGTATTTGGTGTCTAATAGAGGTACACAGTTCACCAGTGACTTAACAGAGAAAGTTGGGCTGTAAAGCAGACATTGACCACAGTCTATCATCCACTGACCAATCTGACAGAAAGGATTAACTGGATTTTAAAGACTATGCTTGCCTCTTATATTTGAGAATGCCATCAAGACTGGGACAAGTTGCTCCCACAACTGTGGTTTGCCATCAATACAGTGGTACAAGAGGCTATTGGTGCAACAAGTGCCTTGATAGTGCAGTGTTGTCAGCTTAAAGGAGCAATCAACCATTTGATAACAGCAGCTCCTTTAACAGATAACACTCCATTACCATACATTCACTACCCAGGAACAATTAGGAGGAATGATGAGTGTAATAGCCAGACATACCAGATACTTCAATGCCTTCCATTTAAACTGTACTATTTTGTGTGCGATGTTGTCTGGGTTAGGACTCACCTTCTCACTGATGCAACTAATAAAAGATATATTTCAAAGTCTGCTCTTAAATGGACAGGACCAGTGATAATTTTAAAGCTTCTAGGAACAAACTACTACTGAATGCAAGGTAAGGAGCTTGATACTAAAATAGATACTATGATGTGATCAACCTTAAGCCTTACTCAGACCCTCTCTGAGAGAGGCTAAGGATGAGGGATTATGCAGTGTTGACACAATATTTTTCACTGGTTTGACCTCTGTTTCTGTTGTGTCATCCAAAATGTGAACTCTGTCTCCACCCAAGCATATATAAAATTGGAATGAATAGAACAAGCTTTTTGGGCAGACTACAATAATGAGCCCAATTTGTGTAGTAAGGCCAGTTGCGATTATATCTGGTGTTGTCATGGTAGTAGATGCCAGCTTATAGTTATATGAGGAGTGTGAAAAAGAAAGAGAAGGAGCAAAACAAAACACACAAGATTGTTGTGGATGTAACAGACAGACTATCTAGGGCCACAGAGATGATTTCTCACTTTGATACTGGATCACCTTTCATTTTGAAGGTACCCAGAACAGCTATTTGTGGGCTGAAGAATTACAGCAAGAAATGAATGGGATGGATTGGTGGATTGAGTGATTGTATAAGCTGTATGAAATCATTTTACTAGGGGATAGCATCTGGAGACTAAAATAGACTATGACTCCACATAACAAGTGACAAACTTTGTGTACATTGTGTGTTGTTTATTGTCTAGGTTTCATTTGCATACTGTATGTGTTGAGGGAGTGGGACTACATATTTGACTGATATCATTTGTTTCTTATGACTTGGATATAATGTTTTATTACATTTTTGTCCTACTGTATGTTCTGTCTGTTTCACTAGGTCATTTTCTTTATATTGAATTATTCTTTTATTTATTCTGTTCAGGGCTGTGGGAAGGGTCCATGTTTAAGGTTGACTAGCAATCTGAACAGAATACATCACCTAAATAGTGGTGGATTATAAGGGCAGTATGCAGGACAGGGCAGAGTGTTATATTTTTGCTGTCAAAATAGAGGTCATGCAGTCTTTTACTATTTCTGCACCAGGAAAGGGTGTCATATGTTTACTTAAAACTCGAGTAATTCTGTTGCACAGTCTTGTCGATTAATTATTTTACAAGGGCTTTTCAATGCATATTTAATATGGTTAGTCTTTATTCTGATCTCTATATTTAGGGATACATAAAATTATATGTTTATCGAAAGCTACCATAGCACTGTATATCAAACACTTTGGCTTAGAACTCTTTCAAAAAAAGACTGAAGGCATCATTTTTGATCCAGACATGTTATTTTACACCTTTGAACCAGAAACATAGCATAGGATAGATTAGTCTATTGATTGTTTGATGGCATTGGTGCTGACTGATGTCAAATTCTCATAAGGACAATACAACAGAGTCTCACAAAAACCTAGAACTATCAATATTTTACCAATGCCAGTGGCTTGAATAAAAACACATACTCGCTAGATGAGAGCCACCAACCCATTAGGTTTGTGAAGTAGATGAGTTTATGTAACATTGTTCAAATTTCTTGATGTTTCTTCTGTCTGGGGCACTTTATGAGATATTCCTGCACTGTGGTGTAATGTAAACACTTTAAGCAGTGACATTTATATAATGTGTGATTTTAGAAATTGAATATGGACAACACAGACAAATTTAATTTAATCATTCCAGGGAAAGAAGCAGGAATGTAATTTCAAGGGTAAAGATAAATAAAGATAAAATAAAAAAAATATACTAAGGGATTGTGTGTGATTGATCCTAATGCTAAAAGTCCAAATCAAAACAGCAACCAAAATAAGTATAAGAAACTGTCGGAGGCACGATTTATTAAAAACAGATGGGCAGGTGTGTCAGACTCCAAATGACATTGTGAAGGGAGAAGAACACTGCTGCCTAAAATTAGTGTGCGAAGAACCAGCATTAACACTAGAATCCCTGAAGCCTACAAAAATATTCATAATACCGGGCCACCTTCAATTCCCTTGCACCTACTCACCAGCGTCTTTGTTTTGCAAATATGTCAATGAGCATAAGCAGCAAGTAGCCTGCTATCCCATCACCCACCGAGGTAGCTGCAAAATTGTTGGGAGTTAGGTGTCTGGAATTGTATAGGGTAAATAATATATTGTTATTTGAAATACATACATTTCATGTATATTCTGTGTCTACAACGATCTGTATAAATATATGATGACAGGAAATGTTATGCAAGAAATGTTGAACACATAACTAAAACAGAAACTTTTTTCATGTTATAGGAATAATGACAAATGCTGATGTGAAGTATATAATGTGTGAAAACTGAAGTCCAAATATCAAATAAATACTTTCACAAAAGGTATAACAAAACAAGTGTGCTTTTAATATTATTATTCCATACAGTCAAGACAAATTTAACAAATCAAAGCAAAATTTGACTCCCACCCAAGAGTAAGAGAAGGGAGCCAGCAACTGAAGCATCTCTATAAAAGGAGTGAGAAAAGAAGTGTATCCTTTTCTCTGAAATGGAAGCTTTTTCTAAAATGTTATTGATTATATCCTGCCATATTTAAAAAAAAATTTGAACAGATTCTCTAAGTGAGAATTAGATTTTTTTCCAATTTCAAGTAGTATAGAACATCAGTTAACCATTGACTTAAGAGTGGTGGGGTGTCTATGTGCTAGTAGCGTAGTAAAGGGAATCATAGTTTGTTTGTCCTTCTCCACTTTAAGGCTGTTTGGGAGAACACCAAACACAGCTGTTAATAGGTTAGGAGGGATTGTGACACCATAGGCATGCAAAGATTTTTGTCCAAAATGTTGTTAATTTGGTGCACACCCACAACATGTGTCTCCATGAGGATGGAGCTAGACTGAAACATTTACAGGTTAATGTTGCCCTGGAAACATTTTGGACAATTTTAAATGAGATAAATGTCCTTGATAAAAGATTTTAAGTTGAATGACTGAATGCTTTGCACATAGGGAGCTAGAGTGTATACTTCAAAATAATATTACTCAAGTAGAAGTAAAAAGTAGTCATCCAAAAAACTACTCAAGTAAGAGTAAAAAAGTATTTGGTGAAAAGACAACTCAAGTACTGAGTAACTGTTTGATCATAATAAATGATTTATTTTTTAGAAATGTAGTAATAAGACAGACAAAAATATAAAATAATATGCATATTCTGCTATTTCCAAATAATAAAATAAAAAATGAGTAAAAATAAATTACATGTTTACAAAATAAAGATACACAAATAACACAAAGTTCCAAATCTCAGTTTTTCACAACAAAGCTTTTGAAGCCAATACCTACAATAATAGGTAATATTACTCTTAGAAGTACAATTTTTTAAAAAGTTACTCAAGTAAATATAACGGAGTAAATGTAACTCGTTACTACCCACCTCTGATTATCGGTATACAGCATCAAGCACATGCTGCCTCAGCCATGCTGTCTGTTGAACTGCTCTCATACAGCAAATGCTTCAGAGCCTTTCCTGTACTGACCTCGCGGCTCAGAAACAGTTTCATCCCAAGAACTATAAACACACTGAATCAGTCCATCAAGTGCTCCTTGTAGAACTGTTTGTACTTATAAGTACAATTACCTCACTGTAAACTTGCGATACAGTTATAATATTGCACAACCTGAGCCACTTTATAAAGCACGTATATATTTACATATGATGACGATATCATTTTTAAGATTAAATGCAGCAAAATAAAATTTTAACTTAATTTATATAATCTATATTCTTAATAAATAAACATGTGGGGACACAGTGTTGCAGCACCATTCACGGATTGTTCCTGCCTTGTGCTGTATTCTTGCTGGGACTGGCGCGACACTGGATGGACAGAATAATTTAACATGTACTACAAAGATATTTCAATGTTCCTTAAAAGTTTTGAAGAATCTGCATTCTAAGCTTACAGATGGCTTAACGTCTATTACAGAGCTGATTGTGTGGCAATTGGGTATTTGGAGAAAGAAAAGTAAGGACAGGAATTGGGGGTTAGTATGTTTGAAAGAGACAGTACAGCTGCAATAAATAATTTAATCGAAGGTAGCACATGGCACAGCAAGCATCTTGCATGAGGCATGAACAATCACTGCACCACCGTGTTCCCATGTTTAATAACATGCTCTAACTCCTATCATCTTGAAAATTATATCACGTATACATCTCAGTAATTTAATTATTCAGAGAGCTGTTATATCACAAATGTAATGGATTCCGTGTCCTGTCAGAGGAAGGGAAAGCCAGTTTAAGAAGCACGTAGTTATTCACACACTTAGAGCATAAGAAGATCAAATACAAAACAAAGCATTTAACGTGCTACTTTAGTTACGATGGGATTTGAGAAAGCGGCTGAAATGAGTTTCCTCCACAGGGTGTCTGGGCTTTCCCTTAAAGATAGGGTGAGAAGCTCTTTCATCCGGGAGGGGCTCAGAGTAGAGCTGCTGCTCCTCCGCATCGAGAGGAATCAGATGAGGTGGCTCGGGCATCTGATCAGGATGCCTCCTGAATGCCTCCCTTCCAACCGGGAGGAGGCCCCGGGGAAGACCCAGGACATGCTGGAGGGACTATGTCCCCGGCTGGCCTGGGAACGCCTTGGGATTCTCCCGGAAGAGCTGGAAGAAGTGGCCGGGGAGAGGAAAGTCTGGGCCTCTCTGCTTAAGCTACTAGCCCCGCGACCTGATCCCGGATAAGCGGAAGAGGATGGATGGATGGATGGGATTTGAGAAACTAGTACATTAAACGATTTTAAGATGAAGTTTATGATGTTCTGCTTTAATGACAAAATAAACTACATGATTAAAGTGGAAATTTAGAGATTAAAGTTGACATTTCATGCTTTTTTTCCACTGTGTGTCTATTTTTTTTCTCTGTACCCTAATAAGCTTTCATATGACACTCAGACGGTGGGCTACGACTCGCCTTTTCACGGCGACTTTGATATCTGACAACTTCTTTTTTATTTTGGGCACTGTGTGACTTTGTGAACTTGAGTTTTTGAGTTTCTCCAACACTCTATGTCACTCGATCAATTTCCTTTTGTTGTTTATACCACTGTTTAAACCAACAAATAGTATGTTTTTCCTTGCCTCCACTTGGTATTCGCTGAAATTCTTCTATTTCCCCCCGTGCTTTTGTCATTGCCTTTTCACAAAACGCTGAGCTTAAGGGCTATTTATATTGATTTGCATATTCAAGGAGGCATAATTCTTGTAGGAGATGGGGCGGGACAGCAGGCTCGTGCACATGCGTTTCTTTTCACACAGACCGGGATTTATGTAGTGGAAGAATATGGAAGTTGCCTTTTGCACAGATTTATGTATCTGGAAATTTTTGTGCGTAAGCACATTTACGTTTTTGTCAGTACGCCATGTTAGAGTGTGAATTCTACGCATAGCGTTATGCATGAGGCCCCAGGTCTTTATAGCTTGTATACTTGTCACCCCCTAATAAAATTGAAAGTTAGGTAGTACCATGTCCTCTTCTGTTTTAGGTCATTGTAGAGTTGCCCTTTGGATGCATGGATGTTTTGAATTCCAAATAAATGAAGTTATGATTGAGTCTAATTTCTTAAAAAATGATTTGTTAATGTATATGGGGATGCTCTGAAATAGGAAGAGCAGCTTGGGAATGTTGATTCTCTCTGCTAACATAAAGTGGAGGGTAGACCATCTAGTCACATCTTGTTTAATAATTTCCATGCAGACAGCAAACTTTTGTTGAAAAACAGCTTTATATTTACTTGTAACATTTACCCATAGATATTTAAATTGATCTGCTAAGATAAATGGGAAGGTGTCCAGTATGATATTATGTGCTAGATAATTCACTGGAAAGAGCACACTTTTATTCAAATTGATTTTAAGTCGAGATATCTTTTGAAAATCTGCTAATATCTTAAAATTTTGAGGGGTGACAAAGTCACTAATAGTACAGTCTAATGATCATGACACTGTTCTTTAGAAAACAGATGAAGTTAGTCCAACATTAGACACCTACTGTATTTTATGAAGATAATTGCACCAGGAAATTTGGCAAAATTGTAATGCCTTACAAAAAAAACAGCAGAATATATTAAACTATTTACAAACAGTCCTTCTGAGGTGCCTCTCTTCTTTGAACATCGCTGTGAATTAAGTATGGGCCAAAAGCTCACAGCTTTGAGTTAAAGTTTACAAAAGGAGTCTTCATTTTTAGGATATTTCAGAATGCCTGTGCTTTATCCACCACTTCCAGTTTAACTCTTTGAGGGCTGAATATTTTTTCAAAAACTTTCTTAATTTTCTTAAAAACACACAAAGCAATGGTTTCATACATAAATCAACATAAAACGTCTTTTGTTATGTGCTGTGGCTGCTGTTGACGCATGTTCGGCATCTCTGGCAGCAGTGGCTACGCAGGGGTGCCTTGATGGTCAGCAGAAATACACAGTGGGTCGGTTGCCTGGCTGTCTTTGCAAAGCAGGTGGGCAGCAGTGTGGCACAATATGGTTTGTACATCTTGTCATCATATGTGGTGGTCCTCCCAGGTGAATGCTGCTGTAGGCGCATCAGCTACACAAAAGTGTTAATCACCAAGATCATCTGGGGGCCGATCAGATGATGCTGGTACCTCACTTTTGTTTTTGAACTCCATCTCCAGGTCACTTGCATTAAACTGAAAATCCGAAAAGTCATAGTCCTATTCAACAAAATTACATAAAACGTCCATGGAGTATTTTGCTTTGCACATTCGCTTTGGTCTCTTGCCAGATGTCGATGCCATTTTAGAGGTTGTTTGCTCTTCACTGCTCACACATGCATAGGGAATCGAGGTTAAATCAGCAAAGCTATGTAACTTTCCTTCTAGCAAAGAGAGTCGAACAGTCAAGTTTTGTCGCAGTTTACAGCCAATTACTGTCCTCTAGCCCTGAATTTTGACAAAAGTTGACATCAGCCCTGAAAGAGTTAAACTATGTGTTGAGGTGTCTTTTGGGTTTGTGCAGGGTTGTGACTCACCACCATATTCAATAGGAAAGGGTTGAGTGCTGTTTGTAAAGTGTCTCGTGATGGTTGGCCATGGGACAGTTTAAGCAATCGACAGTGATCCTCTATGACTTTCAGAGCCAATTGTCCATGAGAAAACCCCCCATGACTTTCAGTAGCAGTAATTCTAAAAGAAGGATCTGAGGGGTCATCATGGATTGGGTCTCGAAGACACCAAGAAGGGCAAGTTTGGGTTGCAAGAAATAACAAATTTTAAAAACACTGATACAGTGTAAGATAAAAACAAACAGATAAAGACTACACTACCCCTAAGACCCTGTTCTCCCCTAAAAGCCAAACATAATGGGCCAGACCCCAATATTATCTCTACAATCCACATTATACAACATTACACTGAACAGGACATGTGGCAAACACTTTGTTGCTACCTTTGTATGCTGTAAACTATACATTTTTGATATACTTTCAGCTGATTTTTTCAACCAGTCATTCTGGATCATTGTGATGTTGATAAAAAGTGTACAATCATCATTTTGGGCCTGCAGTCACTGCATTTAAAATGAGTCTGAAATCTTCCTAATCTACAGGATGCTTAGATATCCTGCAATAAACTATATATGAACTTGAACTTTTATTTACCTATTGAGATACACAGAATGTTTACTCATTAAGTATAGCTCAGACTATTTTTTTGATTTATTCATGTATTGTGTCAAAGTATTCTTTGTCAAACTGAACAATGTAATCTATACTCATTAACCTGAGAGGACAAATTTATGGTTCAAGGGACTTCAAAGGACATTAATTGATTTTTTGACAAACATTAGACTCAAAATGCTAAATAAAGGGTGTTTTTTTGGGGGGAGGAGGCAAAGCTATCAATCATTAGAAGAATTAACTAATTATTTATGAATATTTGTATCAAGGACAGATTGCCTGAGGTTGAGAAAGAGACTTCATCCAACTGGACCTGAGAGACATTTTTTATGCATCAACTTGACTTGGATTTTAACTGCCTTCAAGGGCATTCCCTCACAGAGATTCTATTCCTCATATTTCTCAGATTTCATATCTTTATTGAAAGTTTCTTCATTATTATTTGACTGGTGTGATATCTTTGGATGACCACAGGGGCTTTTTCATCCAGAATTTGCAACTCCTTTACTATTATTCATTTATTTTTTATATTATTCATTGCCTTTTGCTATTATTTATAAATATTAAAACTTTTGCACAGTTTTAAAACCTTGTCTGCACATCTTGGGTGATTGAGGTAATAACGTAAATACAGGGCATCTGGTTTGGGTGGATTTCCACTTTTCTCCTAAAGAGTTAGCAGCCGAGGAGTGACACCTTCAATAATTAATAGCATCTAAGGGAGTAACACAACTTCATAAATTTACATAAGTAAGGTGTTAGCCTCTACTGCCAAACGGACACCAATCTGGTTTGCTTAGTCCAAAGCTAATGACTCCCTTTTGGGAATGATAGGATGTGTATACATCACTCATAATTAGTGCTTCAGTAGAGAATGTGTGCTTACGTTAAATAAAGGGTGCACAAGAGTAGGCCAGTCCATAACGAAACTGGTAAGTTACACTTATTCCAAAACAGAACAGATGTCTAGATCTGGTTTTATCTGTCCAAACTTGCTCTATTTTGTCATCCTTAAAGCTATGAGGGTACCCAAGCTGGGGTGCTCTATGTGATTATGAAGAACTGTCTATTATTCTATTTTAGAAAAAGAAATTCTACTGCAGGAATTCTTATTTTTGATCTGCCCTCTAGCACAAGTACACTTTCTTTCTGATGATGAAACTTTCCAAACTCTAGTAGTAAGTTAAAAGTATTAAATTGAGGCAATACAAAAAAAACCTGCTATTTCTGGGTACCCTAGGTCAACCTGTAAAACAAATAAGATCTATTATCAACAGTTTTGGATATAGGAATACTTTAGTTACTGCAATGCTTTGCAACTCTCTTTAAAGGTTTGTCCATAACAGTGTGTTGAATTTGCATGAAATCCCTCAGTTTTTTTGGTTATATTTTAGGTCTGTTAATTCTGTATTTTAAAACTGACATTTTTGTACCTGTCATGTTCTCACAATGATTCATATACTCAGTTATCCCTGATAAATATTCAGTTCAATGGATATTATTTTTATATTATTAAAAGTTGGTGGGCATCTGCAGAAGAAAGAGTAAAGCATACAGAGGCTGCTGGCTTTTACTCCAATCAATATCTGAATATCAACTTGTTTTTAATTGAATTTCTTGTTTAATCGTATAGTTTACTCTAGCGCTGGTTACAGTCTCAGAAGAATTGCATGAATTATGCCTCTCTTTCAAAATCAGACTGAGGACTATTACTGGTGTGCGTTTTAGTGCACAAGATCCTCTTAATGGTTTACTTTTTTGTTAATTTTAATTCACTTGCTTGTCAACATTCTTAAGTTCTTTATTGTTGCTTTTTATTAACCAGAAGGCAATTAATCATGAGTCACAAATAAAAAGGGAGACAACAGTTAATAAGCAAAAGTGTTTCCCTTTTTCATCTGCTTTTATGTGTTTATCATTAATTAATGTCTTCCAAAACTCATTTGAAAAGTAGAAAGAAAACAGATAGAAAGAAAATACTGCACAAAGAAATAGCTGAGCGTTATGATTGTTTCTTTGAGGGGAAGGAAAAATTGTTGAAAAACCTAGCCACATAAAAATAAATCTTATTAAATTTCATGAAAAGAAAATTAAAAAATGATTGTTCAAAATGCAAACTTTAAAAGTATTGCATTACCAATAACTAAATTCAAAAGAAACCACAAATCATTTTCCCTAAGCAACATTGGAAAACAAAGGCAACATCGAAGGATCCAGCAAGTTCAAATAAAACGGATCAAAGAGATAAGGACACGAAATGAAACTAATACCATCCACCTTTGGTGAGGCTGATCAGGCTTATTATGGCACCTTGGAGCATACAATCAATTACAGCACATACATTTTACAAGTTAAGGAAATGAGGAGGAAAATTAATTACACTAATTGAAAAGACTAGCATTAAGTATAATCAACAAGACAATTAACTTATAAGAGAGGCAAATTAACCAAATTCAAACTAAAACATAATGACATGAAAAATGCAAGGGTAGAGTACTAAAGAAACAAAAACCTATCCAGGGCATGGTCATGGGGTATCTGGAGCCTATCCTACCATAGTATGAAAGGCAAGAGCAATCCTTGGACAGGGTGCTAGACCATCACTGCATACACACACACACACGCGCACATATGCATGCACACACACACACAATTACACACTAGGATCCATTTAACAACAAAAATTGTCTTTGGACTGTGAAAGGAAATCACAGCACCCATGCAGATACAGGGAGAATATGCCTCTAGTCTTCCTACTGTAAGGCAGCGGCACTACCTATGCATCATTGTGCTACCACTCATTATGATCATTTTCTCAAAAATGTTGAGTCTAGTAAAAATTTTTCGGTAGATTTTCAATTTTTAAAAATGGCTAAATCAAAATGCCTGTAGCCACTGCAGATATTCTGGATCAGGATTACCCACTCTTGATCTAGGGCAGTGGTGTCAACCTAAGATCTAGGAGGTCTGTAGTGGCCGCATGTTCTTATTCTAGCCACATTCTTAATTAGTAACCAATTACTGCTGGTAATGGAAAGACATCTATTGCCTTAATTTTAATTGACTTACCTTTTAAGATTAAAAACCCTTAATTGCTTTTTTTCCCTTAACTGGCAGCCAAATAATACTGAGATGTAAAGTGAACCTAACTCGATCCTATGTGTCCCTCTATAAAAGAAATATTTGAAAAGAAAACTGTGAATCTGTTCTAGTCCACAAAACATTCTGAACAAATAAAATCAAATGTTTTGAGAAATATATTGCTTATTAATTTAGAAAGTGCAGATACAGCAGCCCTTCCAGATCGGACTTTGAGTCTCAGTATGTCCAAGTGATCGGTTTTAGACTCGGATGATTACAGAACATTTTATTCTTATCTTGTGTGTTTTGTGTAAAATTCTCTACACTAATACTATGCTCACAATGAGAAAATCTGTACAAAATAAAGGCTGAGTAATAATTATTTAAAACAACTTACTGTAGGTGAATACTTCTGAAATACCAACATAGCACAGTCAAATATTACCCAGTCACAGATGAAGTTGACAGTCTTTGTTTTCTTTAACCATCACAATGAGATTCCTATTTTTACCTGTCACACTCCTCAATGAGCCATATAATTATACAAAATGAAAAGGCTAGTGCATAGCAACATCAAAATTAGTGCACATGTAGAGTGGCTAATACAGAACTGGAGACAAAGTTGGACAATAATTTATTTGGATAAAAAAGGAAACAAATGTCCAGAGACGTGCACTGTTACATGGAAGTGTATAAAAAAGGGTCAAAATGCTAATCAAGGGAATAAGCCATAAACAAAAATGCAACAGAAAAATCACAGACAAGGACAAAGTGTCACAAATACTAAAGGATAAAGGAATCACTCTAGATTAAGACTCTCAATAACAAATTACTACTTGTTAGTAAAGTCTAATAAATACAAACACAGTAAAGACTTTATGGGCATCACATGACTGCAGAATGGTTTAAGTTGTTTTGTAAATACAAACAAGAAGTATGAATTTGATGAATAGTAAGTAGAAGATGTGTCCAAATGCATGAGAAATATGAGGTGTGGCAGATAGACTGAAGATTCTACAACTGAAGCAAAAATTCATAACATACAGTAATTGATTGAAAAGCTCTTTTCCTTTTGTACATGGCAACCAGGAGGAGGCTGGGGCTTGTGTGTATTCTGTTCTGTTCTGTTAAGCAGTTGAATATTTTTTACAATAAAATCCAAAATATTTTATCTGAAAAGGCATTTACCTACATGTACACGTGTTGCTTATGTACAACTAAAAGTAAGCTGGACTGCATATTACTATCCCAGATCTCAGTCATATCATTTTCATACAAACCTGTATTGATTTAAACAGACACAGCAGCAAATGTAAGCTATCTAGGTGCCTAATTATTTTAAATAAGTGCAAAATTTAATATGTTTAAACAAGTTCCATGAATTCAGTAAAACCATTATGTAAAACCTCTTGTGACTGCACTCTCTGTGAAGAGACCTATTTAAAGTTTGCTGATTTTTATAGTCCACTTAGTTTTTTTGCCTTTAAAGTGCTAAAATAAAGAGTACATACAGTAGACCTTTTTACATGCAGAATATATGACCTATTGGTGGATTACTTACATCCCACTCCATTGGCACTAATTTGTCATAAACACTGGGGGTGGCAAAAAATTGTAGTCTACAACATAAATAATAAAAATTCAAATAATAATTAGCTGCATTTGACTCATTCTTTAAATTCAGAGATTGACATGGAACGATTCTGTAGCAGAGGCCTGGTCTTTATAC
The DNA here is from genome assembly GCF_016835505.1 of Polypterus senegalus. Classification (NCBI taxonomy): domain Eukaryota; kingdom Metazoa; phylum Chordata; class Cladistia; order Polypteriformes; family Polypteridae; genus Polypterus; species Polypterus senegalus. The sequence continues at coordinate 51,713,989 of NC_053161.1, forward strand.
ACAATGGACCAAAGGCTGAAACACATTGTAGGCTACTTAGGAGATTTTTGTTCCTTTCATTTTTAATGTATAGAAAATACAAGTATGCTATATGAAATAACTAGGTAAATAAAAATTCTTCACTTGAGACCTGTATTTGTAGTGCTTCAATTTTCATAAAAAATAACAAAACAAACAATAAAATAAAACCATCTAAGAACTGTAGTTAAAACTGATTTAAATCAAAGTAAAATCATCTCCCTAACAGGTTTACATTAAAAGTTTTGTTAAAACCTGGCAAATATCATCCTCCATTGTTCAGTACCATCTGTGAATTGATCTATGACACTCATATTCACTTCTTGCATACTAAAAGTGTCTGAAGTCAGACCCTCATCTGAAAAACTCTTTGACGTTGGACATTGAGCAGATGGTGTTCTTTCCATATGCTGATATTGACACAGTAAACAGGAATTGTGGATCAATGTTTAAGTATGATTATTATATTTCAGTCACATTGGACTATTTACTTCAGGGACATAAATTAAAAGGATATGTTTATGTTTAAAATAATTTGGTGAAATTGTGATTTTGCTATTGTAATCTTAGAATTTTTAATGTTAATATTAGAATTGCTTAATTTCAATAACACGATATCAGTTTCTTATACCTATTTAGAATATGGTATAGTCTTTTGCCCTGTGTTAAGTTAATATGAAATAGAACTTTCTTAACTGTATTAGTATACAGAGTGTTAATTAAGACAGTTAGGAAACAGTCTCACTGCTAGCATGGATTGTTAGATAAGTTTGGAGTCTGCAAACAGGAGGTGGCATATAGTTTTCCTGTTTTCTGTCTGTGCGTATCATGCTTAATGTGCCTAAAGTACAACTGTATGACCAAACAGAGAAATAAAACAACACAAATTAGCCTTAAACAGAACATTTCTTAAACAAGAATTTTTCTCTATTTTTTGTGTTAATTGTCCTGCTTTAAATTTTACTAAAACTTTTAAAACGAAGATATTTGGCCTGTGGAATTATTTGGAACACATGTGACACTATTGCCTAAATCATCCTATGAAGCAATCTAAAACCTGCAGAACTTTGGTAATTTCGGACGAACATGTTGTGAAAAATACTTAGTAAATAAAGAAAAAGTCTTGAGCCATTGTAATCTATGATTATATATAATTCCATTTTTTTACACCAACAGATAGAGCCCCAAAATACTTTGTTCAGTGCATCACTGCAGACTGAAGAAATATAATAGGAAGCTTCCTTTTATCAGTTAGGTCCATTTACATATAAAGACTACAAAACATTTCAAACACACCAATCAGCATACAGATAAATGGTACATTCCAAAAACAAACCTCTGCATTAAAAACTATGTAAAGTCCCAAAACAGTTAATCATTAAATGTCATGGGTGAAAACGTGGATAAACAAAACAAGACTTTTTATATGTGAACTGTCATCACATATCAGAACAAAATATGAAGTTAAATGTTATATATGATCTCATTTTGTAATTTAAATGTACTTGTACAAATATCAGAATACTCTAGTTATATAGCCAGGAAGTTCCAAATACATTTTCTCTTAAAGCTGTCATTTTCACCTTAGGCTGCCAGTGTTATGCCTGGTACAGAGTAGGCAGAAATGATTTTTGATGTAGGATCAGAAGATAAAATTGTACACAAAAGAACAGAAGATCAAAGAACTGAGAAATCAAATCCAAATGTTATATTAAAGTTGTTGTCAAAAGAGATAAAAGACAATATACATTGAAGAACCAGAAAATTAAAATATAAGCACATGCAAGTGGTTTTAAGTTTTTATCCACAAACTTGGACAAAGTGGATACAGACCTTCCAATCCTTAAAGATTTGCCACTAGCAACCAACCAATGCATCCATGATGGTGGAAACCACAAAATGGAAACAAACTCCAAAAACAAAATGTCACTGTGATGTAAATAAATCATTATGTTATTAAAAATTAACATAGTTCAAAACTAATAAGGAGTAAAAATAATAATGCATTCCGAATCTACATAACTCATAACCCTTACAAAGTACCTTATAGCATGGCAAAAAAATGCATGTCTAGGATATAATATATTCAAATGGGGATATTGCCTATCTAACTTTAGAGTTGTGATGTTAGTTAACTCAGTGACCCCTAAGACAACACTAACAGCCCATTACCTGAAATATTAGAACTTGAATAGGCACAAGATGGCCATATAATGCCCTACTCTAATCAGAGGTTTGTATAATATTGAAGTTGCAATGCACTATTCCTTTTATATGTGAGGGCTGAGAATGCAATTAACTTTTAGCTTAATTCTAAGATTTTAATTAAAAAGATGTTAAATCCAATGTAATTTAGAATTAGTGATAGCTAAATGCCTCTGCTAAACTCTCCTAGGAGTGAAAATACAAAGCCAGTATAAGTAGGCTAGTTGGTCATTTAAAAGTAGAGAAGGTAAGGACAGGAGTATCAATGTAAGCAAAAGGTGATAACGTAGAAACCTTTATTCTAAAGTGACAACAGTTTGACTAATCAGGTAATCCTTCTGTTAAACTGTAGGAAAATGAGAGTAAAAATGGAAGGCCAGTATACGTAGGTTAGTTGGTTAAATAAAGTGTAGAATACCATTAGGTAAGATTAGACAGAGGTATTCAGACAAGAGCATCAATGTAAACTAAAGAAGACAAGGTAGAAACTTTCATTCTAAAGCAACAAGTAGTTGACTATTCATTAAATCCTTCTGTTAGACTGTAGGGAATTCGAGTGTGTCAGATAAGATCATTTTAGTTATATCAACAATTCACTCCTGTTTAATAATTGACAGGGAATCCTGCTTTAATCTGGCCAGAACACAGCTATCCTCATGACATAAATACAGTATCTGCTCCCACTCAAGCGAACAGACATTCGGCTTGAACTATCAAAGATCACTGGAATTAATTTAAGAATTTCCACAACATATGAAATATTTTCATGGACATATTTGATCATAAACAGATGTCAGTGTTATGGTGAATCTTTTGGGGTCATATTCAGAAAGGTCTGCTACAACTATAAAATTCCTTAAAAGCAATGATGGAAAGTAATGAAGTACAATTATTTTGCTACTATATTAAGCACATTTTTCATGTATCTGTTCTGTACTTAAGAAGAATTAGCTGTGAATACTTTTACTTTTACTCCATTTACTCCTTTTACAGTACATATCTCAAGTTTTTACTCCATTACATTTCTACATGGCAATACATAACATTTTAAAGTCACTTGAATGGTTTGTTGTTTTTGAATAACTCTTTTCAGTCAATCATGGGAATCAATTCACAAGCACTGACAATTTGATCCAGTAGACCTCTATAGGAGTGCTAAAACGCATGCCATCAGCCTCTTTCATTTAGAGCATATTTTCTTAAATATGGGTCACTGACGTGTCTGTGATGGGTCACTGCATAATTGTGTGGTAAAATTAACAAAGTTTATCCAATCACAAATTGTATAACGAGTGATAAACCACCCACTATCTAACATAGTATGTGAAACAATGCTGTTGATGCATCATGGACAGCTTTTCTTTCTCTGGCACTAAAATATAAGAAATATTCCTACGATCCCATTTCACAACCAGTGAAGCAGTCAAACTGAGAAGACTGACAGCAAAGGTACATATAAGAAAGGGGGAGAGAGAAGGAAATGACAGCACACGGATGTGATGACCTTCTGAGTTTTGTGAGGGGTGAGTCATTAGAGTGAGGATATATATAGTGCCATGGCAGTGGTTTATGCTAAATGAAGTTTTAATGGTCACAGAAAAATGGTTGGTCCCAGATTATGTGTTCGCCTTTATGGCATACATTGAATCTAATATCTGCAACTGAGGTGCAAAGATGACTGTATTAAGTTTAACATGCTGTGCTGAGGAAGAATTCCTTCTTGTCACACTATTTTAAAGTAGTTTGATAATTATCAACCTACAGGTAGTATAAAATACATGTTTGTTAAACCACTGAGAACTGCAAGAACACCAGAAAATATCAAAATAGTGAGACATTCAGAAGACATTCAACACAACGTTAGTCAGTGGACTGAACAGAATGAATTATTGAGCAAGATTTATCCTGTCACTTGTATAAAGTACACATAATGTATATATTTTTGAGAATACTTTCTTTTTATTTCAGTGAATTAACTCGGGGTATATTAAAGTATTTGCAAACCAATATAGAAAAATAAATTGTTAATGGTGGAGTTCATTTGAAAAACAGATTTTTTTTATGTCTTTAAGAAAATGGAAATAAGCTGTATTGATTAATTATTTTTATAACTTATTTATTCTTTAACTGATGCCATTAGTCGAATGACAAAGTTTAGTCACATTTCTTAGTATGCTTCAAAAATCATCATATTCTCGCACCACACCCAAAGAAATTCTTTTTCTCAGCTTTACTAAATCTTCAACTAAGCATTTCCACTGGCAGTAACATAGCTCCAAAATGTATCCCTTTTCTGAATGATAATAGCTGTTTTAGGTTTAAGCCCCAGATGCTTTCTGTGTGAAATTTGTATTCTCCCCGTATACGTGATAGATTCTTCCTGGTTCTCTGGTTTCCTCACACAGTCCTAATATAGGCAAGTTAGATGGATTGGCAATAATGAATTACCATGTGTGTGTGTGTGTGTGAGTGTAAGAGACTGTGGAGACTGTGTTGGGAGACTGATCTGTTCATGTTGGTAGTGACACCCTTTACAAGCTCTACGACACTGTGATAGCCAGTGCAAGTTTTTACACAGTTGTGGGCTGGGCTGGTAACATTACTTCAAGTAATGCAGCAGTGGAGAACAGAATGAAGACAATACCAATTACAATTATGCACAATGCTGCACATTGTCTCTTTGAAACACTATAAGTAAGTACTTTAGCAATGATGAACAAATTATTCACAAGTATTGTGTAAAGAAACTGTATTGGGGCTCCATCATATCTCTGAAAATATGCCTTTATCCTCAGCCAAGTCAGAAGCATTTCATTTTTTTGTAATTCTTATGTGTATTTGTGGGGGGCTGTAGTTGTTTTTTTGTTGTAATATTTCTTGAGCTTTTGTAAAAAGCAAAATTTTTACCTTGGGACAGATGAAGTGTTATGTATCTATCTGTTAAAGTGGGAAAATAAAGCCGATTTATTTGCTAAAACAGTGAGGGTTACATTTCTGTTGCACGCATTGAAATGGTTCATGTCTTCTCAAGAAAACTCCAATTAGCCTTAATACACTTTCCTGTTTTGTAAGGATGTAGTATTAACATTTCTTCTATGGTGGCAAAGCACTTTTCATTCATAAGTTTTCCTTTAGTTATTTCAAAATAATGTAGTACTTTCTTCCCTTGCTCGCTTCATTCTAAATGTAATTCTGGCAGAATGGCTCTAAAGTGAAAAGTAAGTTCAAATCTATTCATCTTTGCTGAAAGATCAAACAATCAAGATCAGTATTATAAGATCAATATCTCCTCTGTACCTTTGTGCTGTTGTCTGCACCGGAGCCTTTTATACTCCTAAAGGATTTTCTGATCCTCAAAGACTGTCACATCATATTACTTTTTCTTGGTGATCAAAAGTACAGAACTGAACTGCATTTACAGATACAAGAAAGAGGAGGTCATCTTCATAATACACCTCTTCAGTTTAAGTACTCAAAGATAGTGGATTTATAATGGAGTAGCAGTACAAAAGCCGTAAATTCTTGTGAAGAAGCATTAAAATGTGATTATCGAGAAGATGCCGTATCCCAAATATTAATTACATGAAATGGTTCAAAATATCTCTACTGCTACTTAAGTGCCTCACAATTTTCTATGACCTTTGAATAAATTATAAAATGTTTTGTAAAGCCTGTGCTTTTCCAACTATTCATTAATATTTTTCTTTCCAAGAGTGCTGATGTTCATGACAATGAAAAAGAAGGCACAATTAAATCTTAGCAACCTATATGGCATTTAATATTCCTGTAACACCTTATCAATGTAACACATATTAAAAGGGGTCTGATATTCATTAATATATTAATTAATATTTTATTATGCATGAATACACAATTTAGCTCTCTTCTGTAGTTTACCAGGCATTGTGATCTGACTATTTCAAATAAAAGCCATTGTTTTCCTGATATTAGAATGTGTAGCATGTGATTTTTATAATTGTATTAACTCCACCTTTGACATCTAATTGGTTTCAAAAAAATCTTGCAGCCATTTATTTTTAAAATATTGTTTTACAGTGTAAAAACCTGAAATGCTAGTGAGATACAAAAAAAGAGCAGTACTCTTATAGATTTGGAAGGAAACAAAATTGAAGGTAAATCTTTTAGCAAACAGGGTGCGAAGGAATAACTCCCAGTAAATAGTAACACAATAAGTGTATTTTAGAAGAGGTAAAAATACAGAATATTTTACAACTTTTTCCCAAACTATTGTTGAAAGTTAAAAAGTATTTTTTGATTAATAAAATTACAATTTTAAACCAAATAATTATGTTCCTGTTCAAAATTCTGTATTATTTATAATCCAAACATATTTAAAACTAATCATAATACATAACACAGGTTAGTTAATGCATATTATATTTTAAAAACCATAACTTAAAAGAAATTTATGAAAATTGTAGTGCTACCTGACAGGTGTTCCAAAAGACACATTATTTTTGAAAATCCTACTTCGGGTAGAAGTGCTTCTGTGAAAATGCATGATTTATTACATCCTTGACATATTATGATATTTATGACTGATAAATGGCTTTATCACTTCTACTGATTTAAACTATATTTTGATTTTAAATCTCCTGGGGGCCATCTTAATATCTGGTAACCGTTTATTACTTTGTGTGATGTCCTTATTTGCACTGCAATTTAACAATGTTAACTATGAACTGGATGACATAGAATATAAATTACTTTATAGTGAGTTTGTCTGAAGTGTCTCAACAGAAATTCTTGTGAAATGCACTATATATTTATTTCTTTGTATAGTATAGATTTGCTTTTAAAATATCAGTGTTCACTATGGTTGAAGTGGCTGGTGACAGAACTTGTGGCAAAAAGTGCTGATGTGTGTATGTATAATATAGGGGTTGTCTGAGGAAATGACAGATTAAACAAAATAAATGTTTAGGCGCCAACCTGGTCACCTCTGTTTACTTTAACAGAAAAACAAAAAAACAGACAATTGAGGGCATCACAATGGAACAAAAACAACAGCTTCCAATTATTGCAAGGTATAATAATATACAGGTTTATTTAAGTTATGGAGGAGCGACATCTATCTGTTCACTTGGTTGTGAAGTGACGGTCCTTCTGTGTGGTCATGTATTATGGCCAGGGAACTGGAAGGGACAGAGTCAGTTGCCTTCACTGGGTGGTTTCTTAGTACTGTGGAGGAAAAGGAAGACAACACAGTTAGTTGGCAGTGCCTCCTCTTGGTCCAGGGTGGATCAACATACCTGGGAGGAACTGGGAAGGTGACCATCTAACTCACATGCGTGAGTATATATTGTGGCCACTAGGGGGTGCACCAGCTACCCAAACCTGACACAGACAGTCGTGGACACAAGTTCATGAACTCATCACATGCTTTATTACATGGGAAACACTTCCCTCATTTCCCACCTGCACAGCACAACACAATAAAGTACCAAGCACGTGTTATGAAGTACTATTAAACAACACTCTTCTTTCTTTCTTTTCTCTTTCTTTCTTTCTTCTCTTTCTGCCTTCACTCCTCTTCCAACAAGCTTTGTTTTCAACCTCCTGGTTTCTGGAGCAGTGCTAGCAAGCTCCTTTTATCTTTCACATGGGAGCACTTCCGGTGGCCCATTATCATGGTCCAGAAGCCCGACAAAGTAGCGCTTCACAGTTGCTGTAGCAACCTCTGGTAGCACCCACAGAGGTCAGCAGGGTTGTGCCAAACTCAAACTCCAATGGAGCACTGTGGGAGTCTGAGGCAACCCTGCAAACCAGTGTGGCTGCCATTTACCTCTGTGGGGAAGACAATGCCATCTGTGTTCTCTCCCCCATTCCTTCCATTAAACATATACAGTATATATATATATATATATAAACTGACAACGTCGGGGTGTGCTCCTAATGAGACGACAGATGGTGTCCTGGGGGATCTCCTCCTAGATCTGGACCAGGGCATCACTGAGCTCCTGAACAGTCTGAGGTGCAACCTGGCGACATTGGATGGACCAAAACATCATGTCCCAGAGGAGTTCTACTGGATTTAAGTCAGGCGAGCAAGGAGGCCAGTCAATGGTATCAAATCCTTCATCCCCCAGGAACTGCCTGCATACTCTCGGCACATGAGGCCGGGCATTGTCATGCACCAGGAGGAACCCAGGACCCACTGCATCAGCATAGGGTCTGACAATGGGTCCAAGGATTTCATCCCGATACCTAATGGCAGTCAAGGTGCCGTTGTCTAGCCTGTAGAGGTCTGTGTGTCCTTCCATAAATATGCCTCCCCAGACCACCACTGACCCACCACCAATCCGGTTATGCTGAACGATGTTACAGGCTGCATAATGTTCTCCACGGATTCTCCATACCTTTTCACGTCTGTCACATGTGCTCAGGGTGAACCTTCTCTCATCTGTGAAAATCACAGGGTGCCAGTGGTGAACCTATTCTGGTATTCTATTGCAAATGTCAATCACGCTACATGGTGCCGGGCATTGAGCGCAGGGCCCATTAGAGGACATCGGGCCCTCAGACCACCCTCATGAAGTCTGTTTCGAATTTTTTAGTTAGAGACATTCACACCAGAGGCCTGCTGGAGGTCATTTTGTAGGGCTCTGGCAGTGATCATCCTGTTTCTCCTATCCCAAAGGAGCAGATACCAGTCTTGTTGATGGGTTAAGGACCTTCTACAGCCCTGTCCAGCTCTCCTAGAGTAACTGCCTGTCTCCTAGAATCTCCTCCATGCTCTTGAGACTATGCTGGGAGACACAGCAAACCTTCTGACAATGGCATGTATTGATGTGCCATCCTGGAGAAGTTGGACTACCTGTGCAACCACTCTAGGTTCCAGGTATTGCCTCATGCTACCAGAAGTGACACTGACCATAGCCAAATACAAAACTAGTAAAAAAAAATGTCAGAAAAAATCAGGAGGGAAAAATGTCAGTGGACTCCACCTGTTAAACCATTCCTGTTTTGGGGTTGTCTCGTTGTTGCCCCTCTAGTGCACCTGTTGTTAATTTCATTAACACCAAAGCAGCTGAAACTGATGACCAAAAACTCTGCTACTTAACTGATCAGATCAATATACCAGAAGTTTCATTGACTTTATTCTATACTCTGATTAAAAAGTGTTCCTTTAATTTTTTTGACAACAAACAAATAAAAAAAAAGACAAAAAGATAAAAGACAGAGTTTATAGGCTATGCTCAGCTTTCTCACTGAAATAGTAAAAATAATTTATATAATGTCAAAAATAGAAGTTTGTGGTATTTTTTCTTGTTAAGCAGCAAAAAGCAGTATAGTACCATTAGCCTTCCTGTTTTATAATGGTGTCCATGACTATAAAACCCACATCACAGTACAAAATACAACACAAACAGCTTTGAGCATACTTACTCTACCCAAATACTTGAAGTTTAGTTAATTAAAGGTCCCAAACTTTAAACTATTTTAATCATATTTTATAGCATTTTCTAAGGTTGTAGTTTTGCAAAATAGCGCTGCCTCTTATGGTTTTAATAAAAAGTACTCACTTAATAATTTGATTAGGGTTTTTCTACCAGGCAGCTTTTAATGTTTTAGTCACACTAAGGGTTTATATGTATAAATTCTGTTTTTTTTTTTTTATTTTCCATATGGATGAGTTTGAAAATATAATGGAAGCAGAGATGTTGAAGATGGCAGAGGAAGATTACCAGAGTGCTTAACTGGCTGTTGAATGACAATCATGCATAGAAAAATAGGATCCGGAGCAACTCAGGTATAGGGAGTAAATTTACAGCTGAAGAAATTTTTACAGGTGAATTTGAAGGCCACTAATAAAAAGACCACTTCCAAGGTGACAACATGATTGTCAAAACTCTGCAAACTTTCGAATATATGTTACACTGGGGAAGTTACTAGCACATCAGTGTTGGCACAAAATTATTTTTCATTCCTTGGCCCTACATAAAGGTATGACTTTGTCTTTTTTTAGATGTTCATCAATCCACAGAAAGGCAAATTGTCTATAGTTGGAGTAAATTCAGTACTGTTGATGCTTTCCTTAAAGATGCAAGTCCTGCAAAGATCTTGGCAACAGCATGACATGCAACATGGGACAAAGTCTCTGTTCATGTGTCCCCTATAAGAAAAATATTGAACAAGAATGGTTTTCACAGAAGGAACCACTGCTCTGTGAAAGAAACATTGCTGCACCTGTGAAGTTTGCAAAACAACACAATTCTGGGACATTGCAAAATGCTCATCTCAGCTGAAGGTATAGTTTGGGGCTGCTTTTCTCAATTAGGGCCTAGACAGCTTGCTGTCATACAGGAGTCAAAACATTTAAAAATATAATTAAGGAATTTTAAAGGAAAATGTTAGTTTTGTGCTTGATCTCCTGAAGTTTAACAAAAGTCATATGATGCAACAAGACAATGATCCATAACATAGAAGTAAACTACCAACAGAAGGGTTTCAACAGAAGAACATTCTGTTCTGGAATGGCCATATTAGATTCAAGATCGCATTCTAGAAAGCAGCTTATGCAAGAAAAGATAAAAATATCATGAGCTAAAACAATTTTGTAGGGAATACCTCCTAACCATTGTAGGTTAAGTCTAGTCAGCAGCCACATATTTTTGTCTAGTCTGTAAGTTTATTTAATGTGTTCATGTTGATAAGTACATTTGTTTGTAAGTGATTGGTTTAAGCAAATGTCTATTCTAGTGACCTAGCTGAAGATCAAATATTTTTTATGAGTATTTAATCCAGAAATGTAGGTAATTCCAAAAGGTATACAAATTTGAATCCCTGCATTCACTTAACAGAAAGAGCTACGTAGGTTACAGATCTTCTTACTTTAATCACAACATGTTGGATGTGAAGTGCAGTACGGCCCTGGAGGCCCACTGTGGCTGTAGGTTTTTTTCCAACCAGCTTCTGTTTTTAATTGGACTCTGGGGCTAATTAAGTGCTGTGTTATTTTCCAAGTTCTTTGTTTTGGGAACAATATAGAAATTAGAAAACTACGTTTATATTTTACCAAGCAGTTATATGGCAATAATGTATTTTTTTCTTTTTACCAATATTTTCATCTTGATTTTCATTCTACTTTTCTAGGTGTCCTAATTGTTTAATTAATCCATTACTCACTAATTAGTGGGTCTGATGCTAAAGTAGTTGCAGCCTTTCATGATTCAGTGTTGTTTGCCAGCGTGTCTGCTCTGCTCATTTTTAATTGTCACTAACAAGATACAACGAAGGAAAAAAACTGCACGGAGAAAGGGCAAAATATAATGAAATCAACAAATGAGAGTTAAGCATTTAAATCTATAGCAAAAGCAGAAATATTTTTAAATGTCTTATAAATGTAAAAGTCATGCTGCTGTGCTTTTCTGAATGTACAATAAAAGAAAAATAATACCAGCTAATTAAATGAGATCAGAGTTATCAGGTGTTGTCACTGATTAGGAATCTGGTTGGAACAAAAACCTGCAGCCACAGTGGGCCCCCAGAGGGCTGTTCCACGAAGCGAGCTAACCTCAAAATCCAGGTTTATTTCGATAATCCCGGTTTAATTTCTCGAAATTCGGTTCCACGAACGAGGCTAACCTGAAGCCCCGCTTAATTACTATGCCAACATATGCTCTTGGACAAGCCTGCTCCGTGGCAGGTTAGTTGTGAAGCTTAGCTTAGCTTGATGAATATGATTGGACAAGCCATGTGATGTCACAGCACGACATTCTGCGGGGCTGGGATTATTCTGCTGCTGTTCATTCCCTCTTTCGCACACATTGACCCTCCAATATAAAATTATTACAGATTACATGCAGGCGATTCTAATTACTTAGAAAGTATAAAATGACAAGGAGTGCATTGAAGGCTTTTACATGAATAACCATGGCGTGCCCATTTATTCATAATCCAGTTGATGAGGGAGCGAGGCTCATTCGTAGAGCTTTAAGGCAACAGGTTCCACAATTACTTTGGCCCAGGATAGATCCGTTGCATTGTGCGGATGATTATTTATATGAGCGCTATAGATTTAGTAGACACAGTATTGCATATTTGTGTCAGTTATTGGAACCTTACATTTCTAAAAACACACGTCGCTCTAAAGCCCTTACGGTTGCACAGTCTTTGTGTATCGCTTTGCGTTATTTTGCCAGTGGTTCATTTCTGTAAGGTGTGGGGGATGCTGAACATTTAAGCAAAGCTACAGTGTGCCGTGAAATCAGGAAGGTTTGCGTTGCATTAAAGTCCTTTTTAAATATATTCATTACCTTTCCTGGCCACCGAGGAATTCTTGCCATTAAGGAAAACTTTCTTTGGAATTAATGGTGCTTAATCTTTAAACATCTACTCATTTACAGCACATAAATCATTACCTGATAAGTAACTGAATTTAATTTGTCAGGCTTTCCTAACATCATTGGAGCCATTGACTGTACACACGTGAGGATAAAGGCTCCAGCAGGTCCAACAGAGCCTGATTACATAAACCGCAAATCATATCACAGTATTAATGTACAGGTAAGTACTGATAATATCTCACATTTATATACAAGAGGTGAAAGTGTAGTTGTCCAACATTAGCAATGTATGTCATTACCATTTCCTAAAATGTTTCAGATGGTATGCACTGCTGAACATCTAATTTCAAACATTGTGGCAAAATGGCCAGGATCAGTACATGATGCCAGAATTTTTCACGAGTCTTCACTGGCTCAAAGCCTCAGACAAGGCAAGTCAACTAAAATTCACAAATATACTATAGTTTATTATACTACAGTCTAATGTGTCTACTTTCCATTATAGGAATTTTTCCTGGTGTGCTGCTTGGTGACAGAGGATACCCATGTCTACCGTTTCTTCTCACACCATATACAGATCCTGCAACACAAGCAGAAAGACATTTCAACCATGCCCATTGTAAGACAAGGGCACGCATTGAAATGACATTTGGACAGTTAAAATCCAGGTTTAACTGCCTGCGGCATCTCAGAGTTACACTAGACAGAGCGTGTGACATTGTAGTAGCCTGTGCAGTTTAAAGTACCTTACAACTGGTAACAAAATGCATATGTAAAAGGAAATTTTAATGACTATACATTTTGAAGGCTTGAAACTGTTCTCATTTAGTTGTTAAATAGTTTGACATCCTTAACACAAAAGTTACTAAAATCATGTTCTTACGCATTTAACTTGTCAGCTATTTTCTGCCATGCAGCCTCACGAGCTTTGATAATACAGCTCGTGTTCCCCTTTCTAGTTATTATAGCTTTGTAGTCCTCATAGGCTTGTAATAATAATTCTTGCTCCGCCTGCGAAAAAACCGCAGCTCTTTCCTTAGTTTCTATTCTTACTTATCCAGCATCGATTAACAAGGCTGCCTTTTATATCGCGTGGACGCGCACGAGCCTCGCTTATCAAGCTTGGCTTGAATTAGCAGAGATTAAATACACCTGAATTTTGTTCGTGGAACTCAATGAGCCTGAAGTGAACTGTTAGGCTAACTCAAGCGAGGCTATTACAAATAATCCTCGATTTTATAAGCTCGCTTCGTGGAACAGCCCTCAGGACTGAGGTTGGGAAACACTGGTCTACCCATTGGATGGCCACAATACTACCAAGTCTCTGCAAAGTGATAGTGGAACAGATAAGAGAACATTTCTGAAAAATCATAATAATAATAAAATAATAAGCCATATCCATTTTAGAATAGAGTAACAAAAAGGTAACTGTTCAATTAATATATATTTTATTTCAATGCAATGTCAACATATTTACTGTAGCCGCCAAAGTGTTAGGCAAGGCCAAACCCGGGTAAAACACATGCCAAAAGAAATCTCTCAGTCCAAAAGCTTATTATTTTGTGAAAGTTAAAAGCAAATAATCCACACAAGAATAAAAGAAAAAATAGTTACACACGTAGAATAAAAGGCAAAAAAGGGAAAAATGTATCTTCTCTAAACAGCTTTTCTTGAGAAACTTTAGTTATTTCTGTACTTAAAAGTTCTTTACTTCTTCTCCTTTATTTAAATATTTTTAACTTCTTATATACTTAAAGATTCTTAGCTTTTTCTTCTGTACGCTTTAAACATACGGCACAGCACATAAATTAAGTGCTGTTTTCTTACATATTTACTTCACCCACTCAAAAGGCCAGTAGGCCGCTTGGCACGGTTTAAAACCGTATGCCTTCCACACCTTACCCATGGCAAGGCTGGTCACTAACTGAAGAATAATGTTTACTCAAAGCTGTTAGAAATGGTAAGAATATACCAATACAATTCTGCTTATGGGGGTTATAGGAACCTACCATAGATTATGCATTGTCATCCAGTAAAATATTCATGAATCTTATAGAACTAGGAAAATGGCTCTTACACATCCGTCCCCTAATTCTTTTATGCTAGGACAGAAATCAATTACTTTAACTTTACTTACTAAGAGCCTTCACTACTTTACAGAACTTAAACCAAACTAGAAACTTAAACCTTAAATTCTACTATACTAAACTTAAACTTAAGAAACGTAGAACTTAAACTCTACTGTAAAAACACAAACACAATTAAAATTAGGCATTCAAAAAGAAACATTCATCATTTCAATCATTGTTGCTTCCTGGAATAAGCACAGTTTGTTTACAGGTCTGTCCAGTGTGTTGGTTTTGGTTTGCACACAAACTCTTCTGACTGCCCTTTTTGCATCTGGCATTGTCTTTACCCAGGAGTTTCAGGGTGTAGCATCTTGTAATTTTGTCCACAATGTCCAATTTCTTTATGAACTTGTTGCATAATGAGAGTAGCAATATGTGAATTCCTCTGAATTATTGTAGGGTGTTTTGCCTTTTCTGGCATAGCTGATTTGCTGAATCTTTCTCCAATTCTCAATATTCCTTCTTGCAGTACTGGGTCCAGTTTGTTGATTTTACTACCTTTTTTTTACAAGCTGATCTTTGTGCTAGGCTTTAACCTCCTCTGAGTAAGTTTGTAGTTGACTGAGGTGAATAAGTTCATCTTCTGCTTTAGAAAAGTCATTTAGAGACAATAGCTTTTGCCTCATTGTTGATTTAAAATTACTCATATGTTCTCAGAGATTAATGTCTTTTGTTTCTCTGGGCTGTGTCCAAATTGACTGACTGTATATTGAATTGCCTTTTTCTCTCCTTTCAGACGCAGTAGCACTTCTTTGAACCTAAGGAACCAAGCTATTACTGTCTTTAAATTGAATCATTCTGAATAGTACTCTACAAGTCTTTTTACTGGTTCAGTTTTTTCTTCAACACTTGTAAAATTTACTACACACCTTTTGATTTCGGGATCATCGCTAGTAGACAGGTCCACTTCATCTGGTCTCTTAGGCCATTCATGCTCTGGCTGTAGCAGGAAGTTTGGGCTTTGTATCCAAGTCTTACTTTTGATGAAGCTTTCTATTGTCAATCCTCTTGATGCATGGTCCGCAGGATTTTGTGAAGATCCGACATACCTCCATTGTGAGGGTTGTGACTGCTCTCTTATCACTGTGATTCTGTTGGCAAAAAATGTTTTGTAGCGTGCACTTTCATTTGCAATGTTCCTTAGTACTGTAGTGCTGTCAATCCAAAAGATTGATTCTTGCAGGGGAATCTGAAGTTCTTGTTTTAATATGTTTTCCATTTTGACTGCGACCACTGCTGCTGTAAGTTCTAACCTTGGTATTGTGACAGGTTTTAGTGGTGCCACTCTTGATTTCCCCATTGGAAATTAACAATGTCTCTCATTTTCTTTGTTAGTCAGAAGGAGGTAGGAAACAGTGTCATACCCGTTTCCTGAGGCATCTCCATAATGATGCATTTGTACGGTCATTATTTGACCAAATCCAGGCGGTTTAATGCACCTGTGTACATTGTAATCCACAAGTAACTGTAATCGTCCATCCATTTTTCCAATGCTGAACATACTTAATTTCCACTTCTTGATCCCAAGCATATTTCTCTTTACACAGTTCTCTTAGAATAAGCTCGGCAGGCAGTATAACTGGCGCAAAAAAATTCCAAGTGGGTCAAATATTGAACTGATCACTGACAGAATACCACGTCTTGTAGCAGGCTTATCTTCCAGCTTTACCTAAAACTTGAAATTGTCAGTTTGCGTGCACCATTAAACACCCAAGGCTCTTTCAACTGGTAGCAAATCATGACTTAAGTCCCCAAGTCTTTTTGATCTATTGGCCTGTCTTCTTCAGGGATGGACAGCAGGATTGCTCTGCTGTTACTTATCCATTTGGTAAGATAAAATCCTCCCTTTAAGCACAGGGTTTGAAGATATTTGGCCAATTTTTTGGCTTGTTCTTCTGTAGCAACTGACTTTAAACAGTCATCAACATAGAAGTTATTTAACACAGTGTTAACTGCTTCCTCTGGAGCCGTGTCTTTTGCATCCTCTGCTGTTCTTCTTAAAGCATAAGACGCACAACTCGGTGACGAACTTGCACCAAAAAGACTGTCATTTTTTATTCCTCAAGTTCATTGCTTAGATTACTTTCAGGCCACCACAGAAAACAAAGAAGATCCATGTGCTTTTTCTGGAGCTTTCACTTGATAGAACATTGATTTAATGTCTGCCATGAGAGCGATTGGTTCCTCTCTGAATCGTGTAAAAAATCCAATGAGTGTATTAGTTAAATCAGGTCTTTTCAGTAACTGTTCATTTAGAGAAAAACCTTGGTAAGTGGCTGTACAGTCAAAGACAACTCTAATCTTATTTTTCTTTGGATGATATACTCCATGATAAGGAATGTACCACACACTCTCTTTTTCAAGGGTTAACTGTTCAGTGGGTACCTTGATGGCATATTCTTTGTCTAAAATGTCTTTCATGAAAATTTTGTAATCCTCATGGAATGTTGGATACTTTTTAAGTTTCCTTTTAAGTCCAATTGCACGTTGTTCTGCAACACGATTGTTTGGTACTTTAAGAGTTTCACCTCTAAAAGGCAGGTTAATACAATAGTATCCATCCATTAGTTTTGTAGCATCTGAGGCTATGCGCATGAATGTAATGTCTTCCTGTGACATTTCTTCCTTTTCCTCACAGCTGCATTCTGAAAAGTCTGTATTATATTGCTGGAGTAACATTTTCTCCACCTCCATTATTGTCACATACTTGACTGAACATCTTTTTAATTTTTCATTGTCTGAATCCTTTGTAAATCCATTAACAATCCACCCACGGAATGTTTTCACAGCATAAAATCTTTCATCTTCACCATGTGTGATTTGCCATGGCTCCATGACTTTATGGGCATTTGTACTTAACAACAACAATATTAATAATAGAATTGTAATTACAATATTATTGCTTTGGTCAGCATTTATCTGGGGTTGATGCACGTCTTTTAGATAAGACAATTTCTTGACATCTTTTTCTTGTATAGGGATATTCTCCCTTTTCACTGTACAGAGTTCAGTGTGAACACTTCTGAAACATTAAAAAATGTATTTTGCACTATCCCACAGACTTGTAACTTTGTTAAGACTGTAGACCATACTAATTTCTGTCTATTCACTTTGTCCATTTCTACAGTGCTGATGTAGATGTGAGACTTTCTTCCAGAAAGATTTAACTGTTCTTGCAAACTTTCTGTGCAAAATATAACTGAGCTGCCAGAGTATTTTAGAGCATATGTTTCTACACATTGTTTACTCGTTTCAGATTTAACTTTAACTGGTGTCACAGCTAAGGCACACTCTTTAATGGCCCCGGTATCAGTACACATCTCTAATGATTCCACAGAAATTTGGGCAGAAGAAATGTTCTTCTCTTCCGACAAAGCCTTCTCCTTTTTTAGGAGGTGTGGCTTTATCGTCAGTGCCTTTTTCCTTTTTCATATGTAGAATAACTGAGAACATATTTGGCATTTAATCTTTTCTTCACAGTCTTTACTAAGATGTCCTTGATTAAGGCACTTAAAGCATAAGTCTTTAGATTTCAAAAAGTCAATTTTACTTTCATAAGTTAATGTCTGAATTGCACTGCATTCGTTAAGATCTTGATTTTCAGTGAAAAAAGACAGAGCTTACCGCTTGTATGTCCAGCCGTCTCTGTCTTTTCGACTGAGGTGTCTGTATCCATTTTTCCGTCAGCAGCAGAAAAGTTTGTAGCAAAACTGCTTTCTCTCAGGACGCCTTTCAAAGGATACTTCTCTTAATCAGTGTTGTACTTTTCTTTTTTGAAGGTATGGCTTTGTATAGCTGAACCGCACACAGGGTTCAAGGCTGATGTTGTCTGTTCATCCAGAAAGTTCACTGAATCGGCGAGAGGGACTCGCCTGCTCTCCGTACATTCAATACTCTGAACTTTGCATTGCCACAGTGCTAGTAGGTCTTGAGGTAGTTTGGAGACTTTAGTATGAAGGTTATCATTACTTTCAAATTGTTGTCAGCTTTGTAAGTTAGGCATAATGTTTGGACATCCGCCAAGAAATTTTGCATAATCACTCTGACCTTCTCCATCGTTTGGCTTTATTTGCGGCCCCCCTTGTCTTTTCTCATATATGCATCTGCTTTTGGTAGCTGGTTTCCATAAAGACTTTCGAGTTTCATTCTGGCTTTTTGATAACCTTCTAACAGTGACAAGTATTTACAGTTTTTAACAATCTCATGAGGTGAACCTTTAGTAAGCTGTGCCAATAAGTCCAATTTATCTCGCGGATTCACTATCACCTCGTCGATATCTCGGTCAAATGCTCCAATAAAATCCACATATTTCAAGGGATCGAGGACACCTGCCCTTCATCTGCCAGGTGTCGGTGTCCTAAATCTTTTATAATGCTAAGCGCAAAATTTGACCTTATGACTTTAGTTGCACAAGAATTTCAAGACATTACATCTTTACAATAATTTTGTTTGGATCAGTAGTTACACAATTTTAAAGGTCATCAGTTGGGCACTTGTTAAAAAATTTTTTTTAAAAACCCGGGAAAGTTAAAGAATGGCCAGAGGCCCAGGTCCCCGGACACCTCCCTTTTTCTTTCCTGCGGGTTTTTAGGTGTCAAATTTTAAATTTTCTTTTTAAAAATTGGAAAGGGAAAATTTTGGCCCTTAAAAAATTTTGTTCCCCAAAAATTTCCCCAAGAATTTTTTTACCCTTTTTTTTCCAATAATTTTGTTTTGGTAGTTTTTAAAAAAATTTTAAGTTTCTTTCTTTTTTGGGAAACCTTTAACTTCTTTTCGTTTAAAAAACCAAAAGGTGCCCCTTGTCGGCCAAAAAGCCTTTTCTCTGGCCCTTTTCACCCAAAACCAAAGAAATTTGCCCCAAAAAAACCCTATTTTTTAATTTTTTTCCCCCCCTTTTTTTTTCTGGGATGAAAAAGGGGAAGAAAATTTTAAAGGGTTAAAAAATATTTTTTAAAAAAGGGGGGAAAGGTGAAAAAATGAAAAAGGCAATTTGGACATTGCCCCCTTCTTTTTGGTGCTTGCCTTCAAAAGAAGCAAGTTAAATTTTAATTTTGGATTTATTCCCAAATTAAAAAAATTTCAACTTTTTGGGACAAGAAAAAAGGAAAACATTCATTTAATTTTGCTTAAAGAAAAAAGGAAGTTTTGGCCCCTTCCCCAAAAAGGGGACAAAACCTCGATTTTTGGGGTAAAGAAAATTTGGATTGCCAAGTTTTTACCAAATTTTTACCTTTTTAAAAAGGGGCCGAGTAAGGAAAATCAGGGGGGGAAAAGGGGATAAGTAAAATAAAAATGGGGAAACTAAATTTCTAAGCAAGTCCTCGGGGGAAGCATTAGGGGGCCAAAGGCATAAAATACCTTTATTTATTTTAATAAAAAACAAACCGGAAAAAAAAAGGGAACCTTTAATTCTGGTCCCCTTTTAACCGGCCCTACGAAAAACTCCAAAGGGGTTTGGGATTAAACCTGGCCCCAAGGGTTTTTCCGAAATGGGGGATTTAGTAAAAACAATTGGAAAGGGGGAAAAGGGAGAAGGGCCCCCATGGGGGCCTTATTAATTTGAAAAAAGCCCCAAAAACATAAAAACCCCCCTTGCAAAAAACAGCTAAGCCTTTAAGGGGGTTTTAATCTGCAAAAAAACCCTTTAAAGAAGTAAAATTAAGGGAAACCCCTTTGGGGTTCTTAAACCTTTAACGGGTCCCAAAAAATTTTAGAGAACGAAGTTTTTGGGGGTTTAGTAAAGCCTGCCAGGGTTTTTCCCCCGCTTTGGTCCTGCCTGAAAAATAAGGGGAAAAATTTTGCCAATTTTAAAAGCCCCAAACCCTTTGGTTTTGAGAAAACAAACCGGGAAATAAAAGGGTTCAAGGAAGGGGTTTAAGGGGAAGAAAAAACCCCAAGGGGTATGTTTTAAAATGGGTCCACCTTTGGGGCCCAACTAAATGGGCCTCCTTCAAACCCCAGTTTTTTTGGGTTTTTGGCAAAAAAACCCCCAAAACCCGCCCCCAACCTGGTTGACCCAAGTTTCCCCGGGGGAAAAGGGCCCAGGTGCCCCAAGGGAAAAATGGCCGAGTTTTAAGGGGGGGCCTTTTTCCCTGTTAACCTGCCTTTGGAACCTTCCCTTTTTCGGGGCCCCGGGGTGTGGACAAAAAAGAAGGCCCTTTCCCCCCGGTATCCCAATTTTTCCTTTTCCGGTTCTCCAACCAGGGCCCGGGTCCGGGGCCTTTTTAAAAACCCTTTAAATGGGGGGCCCCAATTCCGGTGGGGTTCCCCTTTCCCCTTTAAAGCCGGGGGAAAGACTGGAGAAAATTTTGGGCCAAGTTCATTAAAATTTTTTAACCAGTTTTTAAGGGGGGGGTTCTTTCCTGAAAATTTTCCCAAACGGGGATGGTAATTTCCCTGTGTCCTTAACCCTTAAAAGCCGGGGAAAAGAAATTCAATTTTTTGGGTTCAAAATTTTTGAAGTTACTTTATTGCCTTGTAGGGGAAAATTCCCCCATACAAGGCAATATCGGTAACCTTTAGACGGGGTTAGTTCAATAAAATCCATTTGGAGGTGTACAAACGGACCCATAGGGTTAGGAGTAACGGCGGACTTACCTGAGTACCTTTTCCTACATTAAACCTTTCACATAATGCACAGCGTCTACAGAATTGCTCTGCATATGTAGAGAAGCCTACAGCTTCCCAATGTTTTTCAACATCTTGAACCATGGCATCTTTCCCAGCATGGTCAAGGCCATGGGCTATTTTTGCCATACCTGGAAAAGAAGCTTTTGGGAGAAAAGGTTTGTTAGTTTGCTGATGAGTCCAGACTCCATCAGAGAGGGATCCTTCTTTGGACCACTTTTTCTTTTCAATGTCCGTGGCTGCACTCTGTAAAGAAATAATTTGATTATCGGGGTCCTTGTCATTTCTCTGTTGGAATAAAGAGATTGGTGTGTTACTGTATGCGCCTCTTTAGCAAAGTAATCTGCCAATTCATTTCCTTTGCTGACAAGGTCCTGTTTTCCTGTGTGAGCTTGACATTTAACAATCGCTAGTTTTGATGGTTTAGTTATGGCTTCCAAGAGGGATTCGATTAACTTTTGATGTTGGATGGGCTTGCCAGTACTGGTCTTAAATCCCCTCAATTTCCATAATGCCCCATGATCATGGCAGACTCCAAAGGCATATCTGGAATCTGTATAAATTGTTATGATTTTTCCATCGGACAGCTGACATGCTCGGGTGAGCGCTATTAATTCAGCTGCTTGTGCACTTAAACTTGATGAAATTCGATTTGCTTCCAGCAGGCGGTCCCCAAAGAACATCCGTCTACAAAAATATTTTCTCCAATTTCTAAAGGTGTTTCTTGTAGATCTACTCGAGGCTTTACAACCTTTGTTATTTCTGTATGGCAATTAGTGTATTGCCCTAGCAGTAGTGAGATGGGAGGTCTTAGCCTGTACTAAAATGGAATGTACAGCGTGAGGCACCTTTACTGTTAGGGGGCTCATGAGCACTATATCTGTACTGGCTAGCACAGCTTCTGTTGTGGCAGCCACAGCCCTAAGGCAAGGCGGAAGTGCTGCGGCCACAGGATCCAATTTTTTCAAAAAATAAGCTATTGGCCTTTGTTTATCCCCATGTAATTGTGTTAAAACTGCATTCATATATCCCCCTTTTCGTCCCACGAACAGAGTAAAGGGACGAGAAAAGTCCGGAAGGCCCAAGGCTGGTGCCACCGAAAGTGCATTTTTTAAGTCACAGAGAGCCTTCTCAGCCTGCTCGGACCATTGCACCTGACCAGAAAGAGGAAGGCCAGGGGTGTTTGCTAAATTTTGTAACGGCTGTGCTCTTTCAGTGAAATTCAAAATCCATTGCGGCAGTAACCCAGAATGCCCAATACAGACATAACCTGTTGTTTTGTGACAGGTCTGGGAAGATTTTGAATGGTTTAATGCGATCGCTAGAGAGAGCTCTTATTCCATTTGTGATGTCATGACCTAAATATTGTACAGTTGTTTGAATTAATTGCAATTTAGCCTTTGAAACTTTATGTCCATTGTCCCCCAGAAACTGCAGTAGTTTTTAGTATCTTGCACAATCTTCTTCAGTAGCACTGCATAACATAATATCATCTACATACTGTATTAATGTACTACCTCGGTCCGGCCAGAACCCTTCTAAATTTTGAGCAAGCTTGTCCATACACACAAGGGGCTTCAGTATATCCCTGAGGCATGACAGTCCATGTCCAACGGCCGAAAAGTAAAAGCAAACCAGAATTGCGAGTCAGGGTGTACGGGATAGAGAAAAAGCATTGGCTAAATCAATTACTGAAAAATAACGAGCAGAGGGAGGGATTGCAGAAAGAATAGTGGAAGGATTAGGTACAATAGGAGCTCTAGGAAAGATTGCAGCATTCACTTGTCGTAAGTCTTGAACAAAACGCCATGAACCGTCAGCCTTTTTTACAGGTAAAATGGGAGAATTAACTGGAGAATATTTAATTGGAATAATCGCAGCGCTTCACAAGATCGGAATGTATGCGGAGATGCCAGCCTCTGCTTCAGGAGACAGAGGATACTGGGCACGTGCGGACGGAAAGAAGATTTAGGGTAGATCACCAGAGGCTCACAATGGGCTATCCTTCCATAATCATTTTACCCTGAGACCACAAAGAGTCAGGAAGCGCTAAGAGCCAAGAAGGGAAGTAGTTTGCAATGACAACGCAGAAAGGGAAGTGCAGCATAATGTACGATGTACTAAAAAATCAGTTTGAAGCACAACTTTAGTTATTAAATGGTCTGAGGTATCAAAAACACCTGAAGCAACATGTACCCAGTCTGTTCTATTAAGACATTGTTCTACCCATGATCCGATTTCCACCCAATGGACAGTGCTTGATTTAGCTAAAGAAATATGAGGTAAAAAATATTCTGTGAATATGTAAGATGTACAAATGCAGCAGCTTTTGTGGGGGAAATGAAAATGCAGGGGATGTGAAGGGTTTCGGGCAGGTACCTGATGAAAGAAAAGATTCTAGCCAGGGGGTGTCTACTTCTATAGGGAAATATTGGGCAGTGCAATAGGGTGTCAGGGGCTTGGAGATTGGGAAACAAGCAGGAGGGAAATGAGTGAAGGGCTTTAAGAAGGATGGTGTGTGGGGAAACATTTCATTGAAATGGAGAGAGAAAGTTTTGTCATGAGATCCCTTCCTAAGAGGTTAACTGGACAGAGCTGATTTAAAAGAGGTTAACTACAGAGCTGATTTAAAAGAAATCAGTGTGTTAAAGTGGAATCACTGGAATGCAGCTGAACTCGAAGAATCTCTTGAGGCAGGGACCTCCTTCAGCGAAAGGGCTGAGCGCGTGGCTCCTGTGTCCACGAGGAAAACAGTTTCAGTGCCATTCACCAGCCAGCAAAGTCAATAATGGATCAGTCTCTGAATTATGGGTGAGCAAAGGTAGTTGAAGAGAAGGGCTGGGGATCCCTGCGGATTCCTATGTCCATGAAACATCAAATTGTTCAGGTGGTGGAGGAGGGGGTGGGCACTTGTGAGGGCAATTGCGGCAGAAGTGTCCCATTTCACCACACCCGTAACAAGCATATGGTGTAGCGTTTGGATCTGGAGGGAGGCAGCTGAGTGGATGATCCACTTGGATTAGGTAACATATATCCGCTACCTTGTCCCCGTCCACACCCTTGTCCCCGGAAAAATCCTCCACGTCCACGACTTCTGCCGGGAGTGGCCCCACCAGTGTAATAGTTCATTTGTGCTGCAATCAGCTTTGTCTGGGTGTCTGACTCTTTCTGCTTGCTCTGTTGTTCAGCATGCGCTGCGTGACGTTTTACTTCCTCAAACGCGGCAGCCTCTCATCTAATACAGGATACCTTGTTTTGAATGTCGCTTCTAAGTCCGGAAACAAAAGAGGAACTGCAGTTTTAGTTCGGTTGTCTGGATTTTCAAGGCCGGAGTGTGTTGCCATTAACTCTTAAATTCAGTGTGCCCATTCATCTACTGTCTCTTTTTTTCTGTTTGGCAGCCGAGATAAGAGACCAGTCTCTGCCTTTCTTATACTTGTCCTTAATATTATTTTAACATGTTCCCATTGCGTAATAAAGGGACCTTCATCCCGGCCCCGAGGCAACGCCTCGTTCCACTGCCACGGGTTTCCGTTATGCTGTCCATGATTGACAGTCTCCCATGTGGTGCCAAGCTTTCTCCACAGCACCTGAGTCCATTCTGCGGCATTAGGCTTATACATATCATACAGCTGCTGTAATTGTTCTATGAATTTTTAAACACACCGATGACTTTGGGATCAGGCAATTGGACACAACGTCCTTCAGCTCTTGAATGTCTCAGTTACGATGTATCATTACAGTAGTGGGGTTATTAGCTCCTGCAGGTTGCATTGAATCATGTCGGGGGGGTTCTGGGATCTCAATCAGGGGGCATTCCAATAAGGGGCCTGTGGGTTTGGGGACTTTAAGGGGATTGAAAGGTGGTGTTTTGATTAGGGGGCTGAAGGAATAGGGTTTGACTTCTAGTGCGTTGTGAAATGGAGGTTCTAGGATCGTGAAACCCACCTGCCGAACCCATTACGTTACTTTTGTCATTCCCCGGATCAGTGTGTAATGAGGGATCATAATGATATTCTTCAAAGAAACCAGACCCCAAGGGATCATCTTTTAATTCTGGTGCGGTGGGCGCTGGAGGTGGTGGAGGAACAAGTGTGGGATATAACGGGTCTTTTTTTTTTCTAGTTCTAACTTTCTGCAGCCAATAATTCATTTCTGTACTGCCTTTAAATTACAATCTTTAATAACCAACTCCCATCTGTCATACATAACACATACCTCTATTACAACATCCTCATACACTTCTACATACAACACCCTTGTGCATTTCTACATAATATTTTTCTAATTTCCTGAATTTCACTTGCGTCTTCTGTCCCTTCTAATGTCCACCGCTCTGCTTATTCCATTTTTTACATGCCCTTTTAAAATCCAATCCTGTGTTTTTCTCTATTAACTTTCTAGGTGACCCTTTTTTGTGCGGCGTCTGCTGATCCTCCGAAAACAATCCTTCCAGCATAAAAGACTTGAACCCCGGGGCGCCGGTTGGCAGGCTTGCTGTTATGTATTCCCATTTTTTCCTTTGCTTTTCCCCCCCGAGCCCTGTGCCAGATTTATCTTTCTATCCTTGTCCTACTCGTCCCCTGTCCGATGAACTATTGGAATGCTGAGTGTGCCACTCACCCGCCCCAACGTTCCCTTTAATATTCCCAGGGGAAGTATACTACACTATTTCCTACGTTACTGTCACAGTGCACGGTGAAAGCAAATATTTATTTCTAGTACGTACTTTTATTACTCCCCTTGTTTTTTAACCTGTTATTCTTCTATTCTATGCTCTATCCTCTGTCCAATAGATTTGTCCGGGTTTATGGGTGTGCCACGCACCGGATCCCGTCCTAAATCCCCTTTTTAATTCCCAGAGGATAGTGTTCTATACTATCTTTCCCAACAGGAGTGACCTAAAACAAGGTATTTCTTTTCCATTTACCATTCCCGATCACTTTTACTACTCTACAGCAAGCCCGCCCCCAGCTTATCTTTTTACGGAAACCTCCGGGTTACTTACCCCAGCCTGGGTGTTAGTCAGCTCTGTCAGGAAAATCCTTCTCAGTCACCGTGGTTGTACCAGAAGGAGACCGGGACTCCTCACGCAGGAGTCGTCTCAGGACAGGGCAGTCCTAACTTTTATCGGAGCTGCTTACTCTGCTGCCGGTGTACACTGTAGCGGCAGTCTGCTTCAAGAAGACAGATCGCTGAGATCGTCCCGCTCGAGGAGTCAGCCGGCCGTCTCCTGCCCCACGTTGGGCGCCAGAAAACTGTGGACACTTTTTCTCTAGTGTCATTTCTTGTGACTGAAGACAGAGAGATATAATTAAAGTTAGTAAAAATATTTTATTAATACACACCAGGCAAAGGTAAAAATGACAGAGAAGCACAGTCCTAGGACACCTGCCCTTCATCTGCCCAGGTGTCGGTGTCCTAAATCTTTTATAATGCTAAGCAAAATTTGACCTTATGACTTTAGTTGCACAAATCGCCATCAAATACTGGGATCTTAATGTATGGCACATAAGGCATTTGAGTCCTATACTGTTGTTCTTTCTGTTGATCGTAACGTTTATCATAAAGCGGTTGCTGAGGATTGTTTTTATTTTAGTTGTTACATGGAAAGTCACGAATACTTGCTTCTTGTGGCTTTTTGCTTCTCACATCTGGTTTTGAAGGCACATTATAGGGATCCAGTCTATTTGGGCTGCGATTGTGCCTTTTAAGCGCTCTCAAATTTGTATCGGATTTTGCGATAGCTGTTTGCAATGCCAATTGTTCTCTTTTAGCCTTTAACTGTATTTCTTCAAGTTCTTTTTTAGCTTTCATCTGTATTTCCTCAGCTTTTCGCTGTGCTTCCCACTGTGCTGCTTCCATATCTAGAGCCTGTTGCTTTCTTTGGTTCTCTGCTTTAGCCAACAACATGGCATGTGCTGCTTCTTGAGATCTGATGACACTACTTGAAGTAGCCGCTAAACTTGTATGACTTTTAGTTTTTGCAGAAACTGCAGGGGAAATGTCTTTCGTTCTGTAATCCTTAAATTAGTGAGCAGAAAGGTCAGGTTGCTGGTTGAGACTTTTATTTGGACGTACTTCAAAAACCCAATTAATTGTATATCCCAAAAACGTACGTATAGTTTTCATTCTAGCATCAAAATCCCTTTGTAACATTTTCCGTGTATCTTCGTTACTCTGCAAGGATAAAAATGTATTGCTTAAGGTTTTATATTCCTTTCTCAGATTGAGGAACTGGTTTTTGATAATCATGTCTACTTTGTCGTACTTAAATTCTTTTTGTTGTAAATCCTTTATGTTCTTCATCAGACGATATAATTTTTATATTTGTAATCAATTTCTGACTGAAGTTTAGTTGTCACTAAATTGAACGGCTTTCTATCATCATGGAGATGGTCCTCCATTGAAGCCTCATGGTCAATACGACTCATTCACACCACGCCGACGTTCGTTCTGCGTATATTTATTCTTGCTTCCAAATTCAGACGCCATGACGATCCCACAAGGCACTGTACTCCTTTGTTATTTATACAGTCTCACGAGGAGCACAAGCAATTCTCAAATATGTCCCATTCCGATCAAAGACAAAGATTAAGACTACCTGTCGAGTCTTTTTCAAGTTGTCGTTGCTTTCTTTCGTCGCAGTACAATCTCAGGCGTAGAACACGCAAGCTTGCTTTCTTTTTATAATCCAAGGCAATTTTCAGGCTTTCACTGTTAGGTTTGGTTTCAAACTCTAGGCAGGTTTTAAACTTTAGGCTGGTTTTAAACTTTATGCCTTCCACACCTTACACATGGCAAGGCTGGTCACTAACTGAAGAATAACGTTTACTCAAAGCTGTTAGAAATGGCAAGAATATACCAATACAATTCTACTTACTGGGGTTATAGGAACCTCCCATAGATTATGCATTGAGATTATGCATTGTCATCTAGTAAAATATTCATGAATCTTATAGAACTAGAAAAATTACAATTACTCAGTGCAAATGTTAATCTCTTTTTTAATTAAACCACAAGCCATATACTGTACGCCCATGACACTAAATAATAAGACAAGTAAATTCTATGTTTTTGTTTAGAAAATACTATTAAACAAAAGTACTATGAACCAGCTTTGATATGAGCAGGTGTAAGCTGTACAATTCAAACTGACGCATGATATTTTTTAAATTGCCCAATTCAAATCAAACTATATTACAGTGAACAGTAATACCAGGTCTGGAGAGACATGTAGTTTAAATGCCATTAGTTGATTTGTCTTTTCATGCATAGCTCCATAGCCCAGATTACTTGCTGTGCAAAAAGAATGCTTTACATAAAGAGCTGGAAAGACTCTAGCCTTACTTCAATGACTGCAGCCACGTTTCAATGATTACTTATTTCATAAAGCAGGAATGTTGTTCATTGGGGTCAGTGAATTGTTTTTAGCTTATTTGATTGAGCAGTTCTTTAAATTCATCTATTAGCAGCAATTTTTCACGGTCTGTGGCATTGTTTAGCACAAGTCAAAAAGTGAGTCTAATAAGTTAATCAATCAAATTGACTAACTGAAATGAACTGAATCCAATGGATGATTCATTAATAAGAAACCAAAATACCAGTCACAAGTACTGAAACATGTTTTTGATTTAGGCTATCAGAACATCTGCTTCTTTGAAACTGAACTTAATAAATGAATAAACTGGTGTAGCATACTATCTCATTTTTTCAAGTTAATGTCCTAAAAAAACTATGTGAGTGCAATGCCTGCCAGTCAAACAGCTTGAGCCTCAAGTAATGCCTATCGAATAATAGTCATAAGAGGAAGAGATCTCAATAGACTAGATCTTGGCAACAGAATTTATCTCTGAATATACTGAAGGTCATTTTACTGACACAGCTCTGTGGACACTCTGATGCTGAAGCCAGATATTTTGATCAAGTGTGGTTTCTTGCCTAGTCTGGTGTTATGCCATGGGTGATACCCTTGACAAGTGTAAAGATACTGTAACATCCACCCAGGGAGTTGTGCAAGAGAAAAAAGTAACTGACTAAATTCTCACACTCTAATAGTTCAGTTTAAAGCCCAGCAGTCTTTCATTTGAAGGAAGTAGCTACAGTTAATTACAGTAATCCCTCGCTATATCGCGCTTCGACTTTCACGACTTCACTCTATCATGGATTTTATATGTAAGCATATCTAAATATA
Source organism: Polypterus senegalus (assembly GCF_016835505.1). NCBI lineage: Eukaryota > Metazoa > Chordata > Cladistia > Polypteriformes > Polypteridae > Polypterus > Polypterus senegalus. The sequence goes on from NC_053161.1 coordinate 51,743,472, forward strand.
TAACACAGATTTTTTGCTGCTTTGTGGGTTTCTGCGGACAATGGGTCTTTTTACTTCTGGAACATGCTTCCTCAGTTGGTTTGCCCAGTTGATTTCATACAAGGGATGAAGCTACCCAATCAGAGCATGCAGTTAACTTCCTGTGTGCTGATTGGCTCAGCGATGGAGCGCCAAATTCGATTCCACTGCGTTAACCAGGAAGTCTCGTCTCTTTCATTCAGCATCAATATGTTTTGCTGTGTAAACAATTAACTTTTGTGCTCTTTTGTGTTTATCTTAGCATAGTCAAGCCCTTAGTTATGGCTCCAAAATGATCTGCTCCTGCTACTGCTTCAGGGGTCGTGCCCAAGCGACAACAGAAGATGCTAACAATTGCCGAAAAGGTAAAAGTTTTGGATATGTTGAAGGAAGGGAACAGCTACACCGCTGTAGGACACCATTACGGCATCAATGAGTCCACGATTCTTTTTATTGAAAAAGGAGGAAAAGAATATAAGATCTACGGCCGCAGTGTCCTTTGACCTAGGTGCCAAACGAGTTGTAAGTGGATGTAATAGCACGGTAGTCTGGATGGAACCTGCTTTAGGGATTTGGATTGAAGACTGCCGGAAGAATTACAACAGCGGTGCTACACAGTCGCCTGAAGAGGCTCCTTTAGAAGAGCTGTAATGCTTGCCTTTGTTGTGCAGTAAAATTAAACTCATCGTTATCGGACAAGTCGTGGTGTTATTGTTGTTGAGTAACCATAATTAATTTTCTACATACAGTATTTATTACATGTACATACGTTTAGTGTCACTGTACACACATTTTACTGTATACATTTTTTCTTGCATTGTGCGTATTTATTGCTGGTGGCCTGTATGTCGTAATGGCTGTAACATATGTGATATCAGAGATGCTCGATATGTTTAAAATAATATTTAGATTTTACTGTATATAAACAGTGTGTTTGCATACATAATTTCAACGAATCTTACCTAATATCTAAGAGAATACAAAGGGTTTATTCTGTATAACTGTGTGGGAAATGTTTATAATAGTGTGGGAGAGTTTATAAGGGTCTTAAAATATATAAAAATAACCAAATGAACATATGGTTTTTACTTTGCGGATTTTCACCTTTTATGGGGGTTCTGGAACGCAACCCCCGCAATCGAGGAAGGATTACTGTATTTATACTCCCACTATTCGGACCATGGGAAACAACCTGTTGGTGCTGGCAGTCAAACAGTTTCTGCTTTAGGTATGTGTTCAGCAATTCTTGCCTCACATTCCTTTTATCCTACATTTAACCAGATCTTTGCAGACACGGAACACACATGAAATGAATGTATTTCAAATAATGATATACTGTATTATTTACCCCATACAACTCCAGGAACTTCACACACTGATAAGGAGCCTTGGATTGAGCTGGGAGAGTTGAGCTCTGTGACGGTGGGGGATTGGACAGCAGTCTGCTTGTGCTGATCAACACATTTACAAAACAAAAGAAGCTGATGGAGAGATGCAAAGGGATTTAATCTCATTTTTAATGGATTTACTATTTATTGAATTTTAACCTCCACTTGGACTTTGTTTTTATGGATTATTTATCTATACTAATAAAAGGCAAAGCCCTCACTCACTCACTCACTCACTCACTGACTCATCACTAATTCTCCAACTTCTCGTGTGGGTGGAAGGCTGAAATTTGGCAGGTTCATTCCTTACAGCTTCCTTACAAAAGTTGGGCAGGTTTTATATCGAAATTCTATGCGTAATGGTCATAACTGGAAGCAGTTTTTCTCCATTTACTGTAATGGAGATGAGCTTCAACGCCGTGGGGGCGGAGTTTCGTGTGACATCATCACGCCTCCCACGTAATCACGCAGTACATAGAAAACCAGGAAGACCTCAAAAAAGCGCTGAAGAAAACATGCATTATATAATTGAGAAGGCAGCGAAACAATAAGAAGCGAAGCGAAAGTGACATATACAACCATATTCATGAGTTCTGCTACTGAAACAAAGCACGATGTAAACCTACACTTTAAATTAAGTTCATAGACAGGCTGCGCTGGCGCTTGTAATTTAGTGCCTGCCCATATAAGGTCCGTCCGTCAGCGCAATCCAATAGCAAACTGCCACTAAATATTCACGGGTTAAGGACTGTGCTTATGGAGAGGAAGATGAGATGGTCAGGGTGGTGTTTGACACAAACTCAGCAAACTGCGAGAGAAAGTTTTAAGTGCCAGGACTAAGGTAACATTAAATACAGCCATGGACATAGCACGAGATGGCACCAGCACAGCTGGGAACCTTCGATGCATGTACACCGAGTGGCTCACGGAACTGACGAGTGCACAGATAAAAGCAACAGTTCCAAAGAGCGCTGAACAAAACCAATTACACAATTGAAAAGGCAGCAAAAATATGAAGCGCCCATACATACAAGCATATTCATAAATCCAACTACTGCGGAAACAAAGCACACGTTGGAAAAAGTCAATGTCCCGCTAAAGGAAGACAGTGTAAAAACCCGTGCATGCAGTGTGTCAGGTCTCAGATAAAGAAGAAGACGAGCTGTTTATTGATGCAGTAAGAAACGAATCGATGAATGAAACCTGTCATCTTTACAACGATTGACAAACACGGAATGTAACTTGAACACAACACATCCTACAAATACGAACCTGATTGAAAGAAATAATGATAATCAAATCCTTGATGACAGCAACACTCAGTAACACTCACAAAACAAATACTGTATATTGACAGTCATGTTACGCTATTTTTAAAATGTTCCCTTTTCTTTTCTAGCTTTTTAACACACTACTTCTCAGCTGATACGCTGGTATATATATATATGTATATATATATAACCCGATCTACATACTCAATAATGGATACTTTATTCGCCATCAATGATTGTTTTGGTAAAGCCATACTCAGTGTATTCATTAGATGAACGGTAAAAAGTAAGAGCGAGGGAGGATGACTTATTGAGGCATGCAGGCTGTAGTGCGCCAACTCTATCTGAATTGCGCGATCACATTTGAAAAATATATCTTTTCAAGTTCTATTTAGTCCATATGTGTCAAACTCAAGGGTCGGGCCACATCCGCCCGGCGTAATTATATCCGCCCGCGAGATCATTTTATATACTGTATTATTGTTATTAAAGCCCGGTATATGAAGCGCTGGTAACACAATAAACTACAGATCCCATAATGCAGCGCTTCAGCTGCCTTGCCTAACACTTACCGCGTTAATCAAGTCTACCTTATGATGCTGCAAGTTATTGCGAAGCTAGCTCACACGATGCTGAAGAGAAAAGTTGATTCTGAAAATAGAGCCTTTAAAACCGATGGGAGGCTGAGTATATGTTTACTGAACCCGTGTGTCTCATTTGTGGAGCTAATGTGGCTGTAATTACAGAATTTAATCTAAGACGGCACTATGAGACAAAACATCAGGGTAACCTGAAAGACCTGAATGCAATGCAGAAGATACAGAAAGCAGAAGAATTAAATAAGAATCTGACACTTCAGCGGACGCTTTACCCGTGCACAATCACAAAGTGATTTCAAGTGAAGCTGCTTTTATGGGAGACACAAAACCACTTGCCCCACTTTCCCTGTTGCCAAGTAATGTTAAACCAAGTCGTCACTACGGTGTTCCCAAATACGCACTTTGCTGATAAACTGAGCGCACTGAGTTTGCACGGCGCTTTGGTGACTTTGAAGAACAAAAAGTCCGTCTACATGCGGCTCGAACCTTGTGCATGTTTGGTAGCACATATCTGTGTGAGAAGCTCTTCTCAGTGATAAAGACTAACAAAACAGCACACAGGAGTCGCCTCACTGATGAGCACCTGCAATCCATCCTGAGAATCTCCACAACACAGAACCTCACACCAAACAGAAACGAACCTGTGCCAAAAAGATGCCAGGCGTCCAGCTCTAAAATGACATATGAGCAAAGACAACTGAATGATTTGATTTGTTATTGCTGAAAGGAACACATTTTATTTATATTTCCAGGTTTTGTTATGCAGCATGTTCATATTTGAATTTGTATAATTTTGACAGGATATATTTTTATGGAGAGCAAAATCTTTTGGGATATTTAAAATCTAAGTTTATTTTTATATATAAAATTACATAAGAGTAAAGAAATTTGAATGTTTGTTCTTTTAATGTTTACTTTATTTCTAACTTGTGTAATTTAGACAGGATATATTTTTATGGAGAGCAAAATATTATAAGTTGTTTAAGGTTTGAGTTGATTTATTCAGGAATAATATTCCTGTCTGTTTTACCATTCCTACCAAAGATATTTCTGTCGACTAAATAAAAATTCCTTCTATTTAAAATTTAAATAGAACTTGAACAAATACGATAGTTCATAATATCCACGCAGACTTGCACGTAAGAGCGGTGTCATCCGTTTTAACAAACAGCGTATTGCACTGATACGAAATAGCTGTGTGTGTATATATGTAGATATGTATGTATATGTTTATATATGTGTGTGTGTATGTATATATATATATATGTATAGATATGTATATATATATGTTTGTGTGTGTGTGTAAATATATATATATATATATATATATATATATATATGACAACAACACTCATCACTCACAACAGTGACAAAACAATTACATTGACAATCATGTTACGTTATTTTCAAAATGTTTCCTTTTCTTTTCATTGCTTCTTTAACACACTACTTCTCCGCTGCGAAGCGCGGGTATTTTGCTAGTATATTATATAAGGAACACTGAATTTTTGGACACTGTTTAGATTTAATAAATAAAAGAAGTGAAGCACTTTTCACCGTCCCCTTGCTTGGTGTAGTTGTCCTTATCTGCTTAGCTCATCTCAGTCTTGACTATCGTCAGTGTCAGGTTCAATGGAAGTTGTTTCATCATACATTTACAAAGATTGTTGTAGACACGGAGCACACATGAAATGTACAGTATTTTAAGCAACGATATATAATTACCTACTTTACAAGTCTTTGCTATATAAAATCTTCAACACAGACTTGAGCTGTAAGGGAGAGGTTTTGGGCCAGTAGTAATAAACCCAGAAGGGGCAAACAGCTGGCTGAAAGGGGGATGGGTGAGTGCCGACATTGACACATTTGCAAAACAAAAGTGGCTATCAGCAGGCAGTTGCTGCACTGATAAGAACATGTGGTTTTCCTTGTGTGTTTGGGTAAAGTAAGCTTTTCAGGAAGAACAAAAAAATTTATAGGCTTTGGGAATTCTAGTGTTAAGGAACATCGTGGTTAATGGCACACAGCACAAAATAGCGCCATCAATTAAACAAAATGGCAAAACATTGACATCACAAAAATAATGGTTATCCTTCTAGAGAAAATAAACTATTTCACAAAAAGTGCACTTGACTTTACAATTAACTTCCTAAAACAGTATGATTCTTAAATTGGGAGAGTGCAAGGGTGTAGCAAGTGAGGAGGTTTAAAGGAAATCTGTTAGTGCCATTGCCTCAAAACAAAATATAAAGAATTGTAAAGGATCTGTTTTCAGATGCAAAAACACGATTGATTAAAACAGGCATTTAAAAAATTTTTGGGCAACAATGCACCTAGAGAAAGATCAAGATGTTTAAATATGATATAAGAGACTTAAGGGCAATTCTTTATACAATGCCATCGAACAAAGACAGGGGTAGATTTACTTTTTGCATTTGTGAGAACTGAAGCTAACGCTACATAAGTGTAGTCTTCCTTCAAGCAAAATAGCAAAACCTGCGCTTAAGGAAAATCCACCCTTCAAGTTGTACTGATATAGGTAGCTACTGGAATGGAGGAGACGCCTGTACTGTTTGGTGAAAAGTGTAAGGAATTTGAAGTGCATTGCTTTTGTAATGGAATAGTCTCTGTGACTGGTCAGCTTAGGAGTTCTTTCTAACTTGAAGACTCACACATCGGTTTCATCAAATTTATCAGAATCAAACCTACAATGTCACTATGCCTAACGCTTTAAGAAAGGCAGTTTAAACTTTTTGGTCCATCAGTCCATTTATGAAGTGCTATGGTACCAATGAGTACAAGACAGAAAATAAGCCAGAAGGAGTTTCTGGGCACATCCTCTCACACCAGGCAAAATTTTTTACATCAGCAAGGTTATCTTAGGAACATCGTAGGAAAAAAAAATGATAAAAACTCACACAGGCTAATGTTCAAAACAACTTGAAGGTGATTAACCTCATTCATATATTGCATTTATTCATGTTGTGTTTTTTTTTTAAATATGAGCATTGATTAACAGGATTATATCAAGAAACTGAAATGATTCCCTTATCTTGTCATGTACTTCCTTTTGTCTTTTTGTAATACTCTGTATTGCACATAAAACAAGCCAGAATTAATGTGCTACAATTTCTAGTGACATTATATAACCTTTGGGCATCATTCATCCCTATGCTTCATAGTTTAAAAAATGGATAATGACAATCATGGTTAATGATCTCCAGCTTTGTAGTTTTAATCTTTTTTTCCTTTAGGGAATTTCACACATAATACTGATATTGGTACACTTGATTGTGCTTAGATTTTGAAGAATTTCAGAAAAGAAGAATTATATTCAGGCTGATGTGCTAGTGATTAACAAAAGCTATTTTACTTTACTATGATCAGCTGTGCTAGCTACTGAGCCAACATGCAACTAGCAAATTTTGCTATGATATTTAAATAAAGTAAGCAATACTTGAATTCTTTAGTAATACATGTACAACAAAGTAATTAGACATGTGTAAAAAGTAATGTGTAATGTGTTTTTTTTCAAGGATCAAGGACTTTTTATTGTCATTCCAGCATCCACATGCAGAAACGAAATTTGGTACTCAGGTAATTAAACAGTGCCTACGAAAATTCTGGTAGACTTCTTCTAAGAATTTTACTTATTTACAAGTTATAAGTCAGATAAGTCTTTAAAAAGACACTGCATGCTTAAATCATTTTTTTTTATTAATGTTGCATTTGTCAGTTTTTGCTATCTTTGTTAGTGACAGATATGCTTCATGATATCCCAGGTAATAATCAACTACAAATAAAAGTATAATAAAATAACTTATACTGTATTCATTACATTGAAGTTTTACTGTGCATTATTATTTTGTTGCTTTGCCGGACGTTCATATTTTCCAAAAAAAATCTACTTCAGAAAGATAAAGTAGAGTCACTCAAAGGTCCTGGGGCTTCATGTATAAATTGTGTGTATGTACAAAAATGTTGCATACACCCACTTCCACACTCACATCGTGATGAATAAAAACTAAACGTGGCGTAATGCCAAGCACAGTCTCACAGCAGCACCTCCCACTGTGTACGCATGTTTCTACTCGGTTTTGCAAACTGCATCAAAGCAGTAATACCGTTCCTGTGTGGTTTCCCCTTCTTTTTTAGATTCACATCCATGATGGGGTTTATCAAATACGCTGAAATTAACCACATATCATTTATAAATTTAAGGCACTTTATTGTAATCAACCTGTAACCATATAATGGTGCACAGAATGCCCAAGATATTCCAATTACCACAGCTCCTTTAGCATTGTTACTTTCAGTGCACCACTCAAGAGTATTTTAACCCATTCCATGTGACTCTGGAATCACAGCTCTACAGGAGCTGATTGGAAAGCTCTATACCCAATGGTGTCAAAACCACAGAGGATTATTGGGGATACCACTTCCAGCCCTGGAGGACATTTATAGCACACGTTGCCTCAGGAAAACTTCCAGCATCTGCATGGATTCCATTCAGCCATGTGCACAGTCTATTTGAACCTCTCCCATTCAGCAAACACTTCAGAACCTTTCCTGCACAGACCTTAAGCAGGACGGTTCTTAGGCATAGGCAAACTAGGCAACTGCCTAGGGCCCCCACTGCCAAGGGGGCCCCGCTAGGTACTTTTTTTTAACCAAATAGCCTACAACTTACAGATCCATATATTTCAGAAGTACAAATTTTCTCTGGTGGCGGAATTATCAATATGGTTACATGCGAGCAAAGAGGAAACAGTGACGACAACAGACAGAATTAAGGTGACGGAGTGGTGGGTGGGGCCCCAGTGGGAGGGCACTGATCATCCACCTCACCTGCCTCCAAGCGTCTGCGCAACAAATTGATCACACTATAAATAGCAGAAGCTGGGAAGATAAAATCCATTCCACAGAGTGACTCGACAGTGGGTGGTTTGCTCCGTACCTCCATCTGCTCTGCTATAATTATACATGTAGGCTATCTTTTCTGTCGAAAAAGGAAAAGAGGTAGTGGGACATAAATCTCTTGTCTAAAGTCCATTTTGCAACTTCACAATTCAGCTTTATCCTCAGCACCCGGGGGGATGGAACCCCCCTATCTGGGGCCCCCTAACTACACTCCATGCCTAGTTCCCCCAAAAACCTAAGAACGGCCCTGCCTTGAGGCTGAGAAACAGCTTCATCCCAAGAGCTATAAACACACTCAAATAGTTGATCAAGTGCTCCAGGTAGAACTGTTTATACTTATAATTACAATTACCTCACTGTAAACTTACACTACAGCTGTAATAATGCACAACCTGAGTCACTTCATGAACCATTTGCACTATCTGCATGATATGTACAGTACATGTCCTGATATAATTTTTAAGAAGAAATTCATTGAAGTATGTATATTACACTAAACAAGTAAAGTGGTAACTTTATTTAAATAATATACATTGGTAATAAATAGGTGGGGGAGCAATGGTGCAGCGGTAGTGATGAGCTGGCCCCCCATCGAGGGAATGGTACTGCCTATCCTGGGTGGATAGATGAATGGAATAATTAAACATGTATTACAAAGATTTTTCAATGTTTTTAAATGTTTTGGAAAATCTGTATTCTAAGCTTACAGTTGGTTTGACATTTATTATAGAGTTTATATTGTGGTGATTGGTTACATGGAGAGGGAAAATGACAGGCACAGTACTTCTGCAATAAATTATTTCATTGAGAATCACGTATGTTCCAGCAAACATCTTGTGGGAGGCAGGAATAATCCTTGGACAGGGTGCTAGCTCATCGCTACCACTGCACCACCGTGCCCCCATGTTTAATACATGCTTTAATGTATTTCTTCATGAAAATGATATCAAGTATACATCTTAGTATTCTAAAATGTTTAGAGAGCTGTAATATGAGTGTATTCTGCATGGAGATCAGTGCCTGTGAGCTCCTGTCTGGGAAAGCGAAAGCCTGTTAAAGAAACACATAGTGATTCACACACATAGAAGACATAGAATACGAAGCATTTAACATGCTACTTTAGTAACGATGGGATTTGAGTAACTAGTAAATGAAACTGATAAAGTTTACAACGTTCTACTTTAATAAAATAAAATATGCGATTAAAGTGGAAATTTTGAGATTAAAGTTGACGTTTAATTTTTTCTTCACTGTATCCCTATTTATTTTTTCTTTTTTTGTGTACTCTAATACGCTTCCTTATGACACTCAGACGGTGGGCTACAACTTGCCTTTTCAATGTGAATTTGATATCTGACCATTTCTTTATTATTTTGGACAGTGTGCAACTTCTGAACTTGACTACATGTCATTCTTTTAGCCTGAAATTTCAGGACCTTTCCTAAAGTGACTCAAAATACACATAAATTAAATATTTAAAAATTTTATATTGTTGTACAGGTGCGGTAAACTTTTGTACATTGAGAATGATCCGGGTCATATTTGACCCGTATCTATTGAGTTGGACAAATCAAGGGAAATGCTGGTTTGGGGAATCTTGAAACTGTAAAAGTGTACATGCCATGTCTGTTTTTTATGGTGGTGACATAGATCAAGGGGGGTCTTGGCAATGTCATCAAAACTGTTTGTGTTCCCACCACATTTGCCCAGGTTCCTGCAGAGACAGGTACCTGTTGGCCTTTGAAGGGTCATGGTATAGGAGTATAGGAGTGATTGTAAGGTGCACATAAGGAACAGAGGTCGTAAGAGTTCATATGACAGCACAGACAAGGAAAAGGTTCTTTTTGGAGGAGGTTGGAAAGGCATGCAATAGTGACACCACCATCTCGGCACAGCAGCTTCAGCAGCACTGACAAGGGCAGTGCAGCAATCTGAGCCTGGCCCTGATCAACAAGTCATATAAAAAGGCAACACAAGAGAACAGAAGAGAAGGAAATGCAGCTTTTACTCTGCAAAAAAGGACTGGAAAACAGGGTTAACTTGCCAGAAATGTGGGAAACACATGTGCAAGTACCACACACAGGTTTCCTACCCCTGCTTTGAATGCACAGACTCGTTTGGAATGAGCTGTTCTAAGTGTTAATTAATGTTGAATTAGTATGAATAATTGTAGGTGGTAGTTATGTGGATTTTTTATTATATAGCAGAGAGGACAATGTTTAATGGTTGTAATGGTTATACATGGTTACAATCAAATCTGATCAGTTGCAAAATGTCTTTCCATTTTCACTTTCAATAAAATATATTTAAATCATTATGGCTGTTATTTTTTCATGTCTTAGGTAAAACAGGACATGACATTGTGTGATAGTATATGTTGTTCTCCCAAAATGAATGTTGAAGAACCTAAAACATACACTCTCCCTGCTCTCTGAAACATTAATTAGGGATTAATCATCCATTTATTAATATCAGATATTCTTTTTATAGATTCTAAATAGATCTGTAGTTGAAAATTTGATATAGACACTTATTATGAGGGAATTCTTGACCTGACCATACTGTGAAGGCACGAAATATGAATGGTATATAAGGGTTAACTAAAATTTTCACTAAACTGCTTTTCAAATTGTGAGTACTTTCAGTAGATTTCACTGTCTCCCTATTTTTTCTTTCATAGCTTTATTTTCCTCCTTTTGCACCTTTACAAGTTTCTTGCTCTTTCAACTGCATTTTACAAAAATGTTCACTGTATCATGTAATTTCATTTTGTAACCCAGCTAATTAAGACCTAGAATTAGTGGGGTTGTGGATGGCTGTCAATATCCCAGATAGCATTGAGTGCGAGTGAGGAACAAAACCTGGGCAGAGCCCCATTGCAGAGTGAAGAAACACATGCCCGTGCATCAAAACACACACTGGCCAATTTAGTGAATTTCATTTTTTGCTTTTTATAAAAAAAAAAAACAATTAACAGCTAAATGTCAACAAAAAGAAATGAATGGATGGAGGTTTATTTCACTTAGTATGCAGTTATACAGATTTTATGAAAATGCAAATGTTACTGGAAAGGCTCCATTAAAACACCTTTTGGATTAGATGGATAGTATCAGTTAAATAATATTTGTTTTATGCATTATTCAGTGAATTGCACATTGACCACTATTAGTGGTCAATCTACCTCTGGTAAACATCATAAACACACAGAACTGTAACTCAATGAATACTCCCTAATTCAGTGCTTCCCAACCTCTCCCAAACCATGGCACATTTAGTGAAATCTTTTCAGCTAATGGCAACTCTTCACTCTGATATGTAAGCACTAAAATTAACAATTTAATCTTAACTCATCAGTTGAGTAGAATGAGATTCCTATTTTTATAAGGCGTACCAACTACACATTTTTGCATTTACAAAGGTAACAAAAATAAATTGCCAGTAAACCAGTCTCAAATAAAAAACTTGAACACAACACAAACATGAAAAGTGCAATAAGTCACAAGGCACAAAGCAGACTGTAACGTCATAATTAATGCGAAGGCTGGCTTCGAAGAGAATTTGAAAGTTTGTCAATACGAGCTCGAACTGCAGTTGACAAACACACTCGTAAGTCGTTTTCAACTGACAATAAACATCCTCTGTCTTTTGTCTTCAGTAGTGTCAATGCCGAGAATGCCTTTTCACACAGATAAGTGGTGCAGAATGGAATAAGTATGCCGACAGCCTTAGCACCTAACACAGGACGTTTCTTTTCAACCATAATCCAAAACTCTGTTAAATTCATGTCCGTAAACTTCAGCTGTAATGTTCGGTCACTCGCAATGTCAAGTAGCTGTTCTTTCTCTGTCTTCTGTAAGTTAGACAAGTCCAACTACTGATGGAATGGGTTCCTTATCCAGTCACTGCCAGGGATGTCTAAACTTGGAAAGTAATGTTGCAAATTGTCTCCCAACTGTGACAAATGCTTAACAATGACATCATGCAACACGACGGTGCCAGGATGAGCCCGTACTGCACGAGGAAACATGCAGATTAAATGGGTTGTTTCTATTTTACTTGTCCACATCAGAAGTTTACAACAGAAAGCTTGCAGCTTGTCAGTAATAGACAGTATGTTCGAATCATTGCCCTGCATGCCCGAATTCAATGCATTCAATACTTCAAAAATGTCAACGAGATATGCAAGTTTACTGCACCATGTTGGATCAGTCAACAGTGTTACGAACTCATTGTTTGCTTGTTCATTAAGAAAGAACTGGCGGAGTTCATCTCTCAGTTCATACACCTGTGACAGAACTTTACCTCTTGACAGCCATCTGACTTCTGTATGCATTAACAGAGTGTAATGTTCTGATCCCATGTCTTTGCACTGTTTCTCAAACAGTCTGCACTTGACTGGACGGACTTTGATGAAGTTAACAATTTTAACGACCTGATCTAAAACTGACTGCAGTTCAGTTCCCAGCGTCTTGCTCACAAGTGCTTCTCTATGTATGAAACAATGGTTGGTGATTATATTCAGATTTTCACGCTTAGCAAATGCCGTGAAACCACACATTTTGCCGGTCATAGAAGGAGTGCCATCTGTGCAAATAGCAACACACCATTCCCACAACAAATCATTCTCACTGAAAAACGTGCAAACATGTTTAAATATATCTTCTCCCTTCGTTTCAATAAGTTCCTTGCAAAACAGAAACTGTTCCAACATTTCTGTGCTGTTCAAAAACCTTACAAAGGCCAGCAACTGGGATTTTCCACTATCATCTGTAGACTCATTGATCTGCAGAGCAAATCGTTTACAGGTCTGAAGTAAAACGCACACGTTGCTATTGATGTCAGATGACATGGCTTCTGTCCTCCTAGAAACGGTGTTGTTTGACGATGGCATTTTGGATATCACTTTTTCTGCATCGTCACCAAGCATCGTTTTCACCATTATCTTGCATGTTGGCATAATCAAAGATTCGACTATGGTGTGTGGTTTCGTTGCCATGACAACCAGTTCTGTGACTTCAAAACTAGCCAGCTGGGCTTTGTCTGACACCGACACAGTTTTCATAAACAGCTGTGCTAGCTTCTGCTGGCTGTCCATTAAACGCCTAAAATATGCCGAGTTCTTGTTATTTGCATTCTGATGCTTGGTTTGAAAGTGACGTTGCAATTTGCTTGGAACCATGGCTTCATTTGCAAGGATATCACCACACAACAAACATCGCGGGTGCTGAATACCTTTTTTGTCAACAAATGTAAACCCATAATTCAAGTAACTGTCCTGATAGCATCGTGTTTTCGTTTTTGCAACTTTACTGCTTCCGGCATTATCATTTTCATTGAGGTCGTTGGTGCTGCTGTTGTTTTTACGTTTGCGACTTTCACTACAGTCGGCCATTTTCGGCATAAAAAAAACAAACAGACAACAGGAAGCAACAACTTCACTTACCCTGTGGCAAGTAAGTAAATTAGAGCTAATATTTATTAATTCGTCAGACTGCAGTTGAAATAGGATGCACGCTGGACTGTATTAAAGCACACAGGTAGCATGACTTTAGTCTTGAGGTGTAACTGGTATTATTATTATCAGTTCAAATCAATTTTTTTTTATGTTCTGACACCTGGCAACGGCACCCTTACTCCGTGCTCACGGCATACCAGGGTGCCGCGGCACACGGGTTGGGAAGCACTGCCCTAATTACTTTATCCTCAAGACAGTAGTTTTGATGAAACACTACCAAGTTACCAGGGTTATGCAGTTCATGAAAATCAAATAAGCTACAAGAATGTCAATACACACCAAAATATTTGTTTATAGAACTCAAATGTAATCTTGCTCTTGCTCAGACTTATACAGTGAATATTAGAAGGTGTAATTCAAAACCTGAATTATAAATATGATATGTTAATTCTAATAGTATAAATCTACTATACCAGATTATTTGGAAACATTAAACTAAAGAAATTCGTTCCAGATGTCAAAGTAACACATTTGTACTCCCTGATTTTCAAAAGCAGGAGTCAGAATGTACAGGTATGATGACCAAACACATACATTGTAAAAAATGAAAAAAAAAATGATAAAAATAAGAGTGTACATTTTATGGAGTTAATACCTGCTCTGAATCCATCTGCTTGTATTTTTTTTAGACTGTCACCTGTGTGATCTGCCACAGATAATTATTTCTGCTGGTTTAGCACACCCAGGAACTTCAACATTTCCTCTGTCGATTTGGTACATGCAGTATTTTTCTCATATTTTAGTATTTCTTGTTTCTTATTGCAAAATTTACAAATGAAGCTAAGAGTTAATAAATTCCAGTGAAAACTTAACATTAAATGTTGCTTTTTATCTCCCCTTAAACAATTTTGGTATAGATGATGATCAACTAGTTATAGACAAAATAAATTAATTAAAAAATGACTGTTTTGTTATCCAGATGTTGTTGTTTAGCAAACCTGGGAAGTTTTTTTTTATAGCTGGACCCATTTGTCAGGAATCTATATATATCTTAGATTTTACTTAAGTGAACACATATTTTGTGATGTTTTATAGACATGAGCAGTTTTCATTAATGATAATTTTTTCAGAATAGCCTTTTACTATTTTTAAAAATTTCTGACAAATGATATAAAAATGTGCAATGGTTTGAATGTGGGTATGAACCAAGGCATTTACTGCTTGAAAAATACTATTCAAAATGTATTACTTGATTAAAGTTTGAACGTCATCATCAGCAGGCAACAACATCTTTCTAAACAGTTTATTTGCAAATTGCAAAATGTCTCTTAAACGAAGCTCCAAAGTTATCTTCTTTATGCTGCCGAGTTAAGGACATTTACTGTGAGTTTACATTGTTACCACCGAAAGGCTGCTGTAAACAAAATACTATAACAGAATACAGGTCAGTGAAATAACAGCGCAAGTACCATATTATGCTCCAAAAACAATCCATGTAACTCAACATTTAACCCCCACATAAATAAATACATAATAAAAGAAGAGTTTTTCAGCTAGAAAGCCCCATTTAAATTAGTTCTTTGCATAGGATAAAAAAACATAAATTAAAAAAGGATGGGCACACATCTTTATGATTACAGTAGTGAATTACTGCTAAGATATATTAATAAATATTATTTTTTATTTTGAGATAAAACATCACTGCAGAATATTTATTATCATCATCATGATTTTCATGCTTGTTTAACCAAGGTGGACCCCTGCCTCCCACCAAGACATTGGCACTCATTTCACTAAAAGGACATCACCTTTTAGGTTGCAAGTACACTTGATGAGGAAAAACTAAAGGTTGAGAAACACGTGTGTATGGCTTTACAACTGCTTTTCCACAATTCAGGCATTACTAAAAATATTGCTGTTAAGGTATTATGAGTTATTTTAAATCCAAGGTTATCTGAAAGATATAGAATTTTTTTTTCACAAAATGGTTTAAGTTGTAGGACATCCCCAAATGGCAATGCAGGTACTTGATGACTTTGTTCATAAATTGACTTTAATCCTGGATACATTTAAGCTGAAATATATGTGATTGGTGTACAACTTTTATATGAATTAGAGTGAATTTATGAATGATGGAATGACATACCTTTTCTGAAATTTTATTTAAAATATCCCTTTTACATCATTCCTTAAGATCATTGTGGGAAACATTTTTACATTTTTTTAATGTTCTTTGGAGATACTGTCTGAATGTTCATTCACGCTAGACAGTATCATCTCAGGAACAGAAACCTGAGAAAGCTGGGCTGGTTGATTATAATTAAATTTGTAATTTGAATATGGAATAAAATATTGGAATGTTAAATTTGGAGCCTAATAGTTCAAAAGATGCAAATACCTTATTATAGAGATGGTTGATATATCACAATTCCTAACATCTTGCATAAATTGAATACACATAGGGTAATGAAGGTTGAAATAGGCGGTTATCATGTATAGGAACAACAGATAGGATCTTATGTGCCTTACAAAGTGTAGCGGGGCTACATAGTAATAGTATATTCTATGTGTGTGCTGAGTGCATGTTGTTTTCATCATCCCGTTTACTGTCCGTTATGTGTGCGTCAGTGAATATTGTCCCCGTGAGTGCAGAGGGGAAGGATGATTCAGAGTGACAGCAGCCCCAGAACGGAAATCACCTGTTTACACACCAGTTACATCCGGGACATTTTAAATTTAAAAAAGAGAAGCAAGAGATGACGAGAGAGAGGCGGAGAGAGAGAGAGGAAAAGATAAGAAAAGAAGACAATTTATCCATCCATCTACAAACTCATTGCTGCTATCATTGCCTTATTCCACTGCCTGCTTTTTCATCAACTTATCATTCATCACGACAGCCAGAGCCGAGAAACCCCGGGGTTGAAGTAATTCCAACCACTACCAGAACATTTACATTGAGGTTGTTTTGTTGTTGGGAGGAAGCACAATAACATGACAACCAGTTTCTATACTGCTGGATTTTGGGACACATTTTTTCACCACATTTTCAACTGCCATGTTTTTCAGATCTATGTTTGTATTTGTGTTATGTGCTTTTGTTAATTGGGGGCAAGGGACTTTTTTTGTAAATGTTTGTGTTATATATATTAAATAGTTCCTGGTGTTTTGGGAATTAAGTGGTAATTTGCACACTCATATATATATATTTATTATTGATTGTTTTTCTGTCTTTCATTTTACAATATGTGTTTAATTTGACATATCCGTTTACTGTCTCTGGTTATTTTGTCGTATCGGGAAAATATGACATCTTGTAAGAAGTACGGCTTGTTGTTAGAGCGAGAAACCTTGGGTATTCCAAGTTATAGTCTTGGTAGTGTAGTGGCCGGTCTGGGTAAGTGGTCGGCCATTACAAACGAACCTTCCATTGATTCCATACCGTTAATTAATTGTGAATCACTAGGATGCTGATATACTGTATTGTGCAGGCTAGATCATACAAAGATAATTTAGAACAGGTATTTCTTTCTATTGCTAACCAAGCAATGGGTTCATGGACTTCTAATAATTATCAATATTTTATTGTATGAATATTTCCAGGCCAGTAACAGACAGGTAATGCAGGGCCACCTTCTTCTTTATATCTTTGAAGAGTCACCTTTTTATTGTGTGGCCAGTTTGAGCTCCACAAAAAAATATGTTACAGCTAAGTCTAACTTGTCAAAGAAGAATGTATTGATGTATGTAGGGAGGCTCTGAAAGAGGTATTTGGAGCTTTGAGAGTATATTCATTTTGACAATATTGATTCACGAGGCTAAAGTAAGATGGAGGGAACACCATCTATTAACGTTAGATGATTTCTTTTGTACTACCAAAGTGGTGTTAACTCAAATTTGCATAATATGGTAAGTAATTCTGTGGAGAATAAATTCCATTAAACAAGCACCAAAGATTATTTGTCTTTAAATGTGGAAAGCACTTTCTCTATTCTTCTAGCTAACACTTTGATCAGTAACTTAGTATCATTGTTGAGAAGTGAAATTGGACTATGTAATGAACATTGCAACAATTTTTTATTCTTTGCAAAAACAGCAGTTGATGGTTATTGTAATGTTTTTGGTAAAATGTTATGCTCTCCAGCTTTAATTAACATTTCTAGCAATAACGGTGATAACTGTGTTAAAAACATTTTTGTTTAAAACTCCATTGAATAGTTACATAGAGCAAATAAGAAAGACATTTGCACAGGATTGCATTGTTCTTATCATCCTCTGTCAGCAAGAATGGTTGACAGAATGAACCAAACTATTAAAACCAAGCCGAATAAAGTTTTTGTATTAACAGGTTTGAACAACAAGTTTGCTCCCTCATGAAATTTTAAAGGACAGGCCTGGGCTTCAACCAAAATTAGCCCCATTGACTACCACACAGATGGATATTCACTTTTTGACTGAGGAAATGTATAACTATTCCATTGCAATAATCAAAGCATTAAGTTATTAACATCAAATAGTTAGTAGCCAATCCTCTTTCTACATCCTGCCACTCTTTTTCACTGGGTGACTTTGTGTATTTTAAAGAGTTTTCTGAGAAAGAGTGCCCTTACACCATGCTGGAAAGACCCACATCAGGTTCTTGTGACAACTAACACCACTAACACCACTCTTAAGCTCAAAGAGTTAATAGCATGGGTATATCTTTACACAGATATTCAGCTCTTGTTGGATAATAAAAACCTGTCTGACAGCCCCTTTATCTATTGTGGGCACAACTGGAGAGGTTATCTTGAGTTACAGTAATACATATTTAGCATTGTCACATTATTGGCCATTAGCAACTACCAATGAATCTTGTTGAGCTTGTATGTCTTTTCCACATTCAGTTGATAATAGGTATTCCAGTTTCTCCTATACTCTTTACTTTAGCATGTTATATGGAAGTTGCATTGTTATGTTGTGTTTTTCTGAGGCAACTGTTTGAGATAAGCACAATTGTCTATGCTATGATTAGAAATGATGGTAAGTGTTTGCTGATAAAACATGTTTACTAGAGTAAAGGCCTGTACCTTGCATATCTGATTTGCTTTTCACAGAAAACAGGCTATCAAATGCACCATCATATGTGTCTAAAATAACTGCATTATTTGCAGTTTTGTTTTTCCAGAACCTGTCGCCTAGTAACTTTGTAGAATGCCATGCTTATATCCACTCCAGTATAACAGAATGTTATTACTGCAGTTACCAAGATATTGCCCGCTGGTGATGGTCCCCCTTTCCCGCTTGCCACTGATAACATTAGGACTTTATGTATTCGTCTTAGCTGTAATAACCAGCATTCATGTTATATGGCACAAAGTACATGCTCAGCTACACTGAATTCTGTTACTCAATTGACAGAGCGGAATATGCTTTACATTCTTCTGAGTGTCACCTTAAACTGTACTGGTAGCCTGGATGAGGTATTTGATAAAATGAATAGACATATAATTCCTGGTGAACTTGTATGGTACTGAACTGTGTGCTGTTTACCTGGTCTCCTGTTCCAGTGGATCTAAATGGGGTGATTTCCTGATGGGTGGTGCGACACTTATTTCCTGGCTTGTTGTTTTCCACATGTGACTGTTCATTTTGACTATCCAAAGTCAGAAATAAAGAAAAAAAATAGGGATAATTTCAAATGGCTAGAAATATGTACCAAATCCAAAGTGGTTATCTGGCGTGGGAATTGCAATAGCTATGCAGTTTGGGTATCTATAAGTAAACTGGATGCAGCTCTTCAGTTTGTTGCTACACCTGCTTTGACTCAGATGTCAGCTGTAATAGCTGCTATTAGAACTATACCTATTCAAAAGTGAATGGGTCCTGATATGATTCTGGCATCAAAGGGAGGTTGTTGCCTGATACAAAGCTAACATTTCATCTTTAGCTGATCACATCCAGAAGCTGCAGCCGATGCAAATTCACCTATATTTGGACTTAATTATGATTTTGGTATAACACACTGGTTGTCATGGATTTCTACCTGAATGAGGAAAATGTTTCAAATAATACTTGCTATTGTTGGATACCTGTGTTTTCTTATGTTAATTATCATGTGTTTTCTTAAGTTTGTATTTTCATGTGGTTGAGAAATCTACTGAGTTAACTATGTCAGTTATTAATATGTTACAATTTCTTTCCCTTTTCAATCTTCCACTTCCACCCTTCCTCATTATACTGATATATTGCTACCTTCCCTTCTTTTTGATGATGATCCCTCCACCCTACTTTTACTCTGGATGATGAATATGTTACCTTTTTCCCTACAATTGACCTGTTTTTTAACCTATGAGCCAATCTATTTTTGTGTAGATTTTGGCTTCAAAAAAACAGAGGAATGTTAGACTTGTGAAATTTAAAATTTGAGTTCAAGTTCAAGTACTTTATTGTCATTGTGTAACACAATAAAATTACTTTTTGTGACAGCCCCAAGGTGCATTTAAAGAAAAGTAAAATAATTCCAAATATGTCATATACAGTGTAAAGTGATCAAGTAACCAGAGCAAACTATTATTCCTCAAAGTACAGCAGCATAAATTGTTATTGCATCTGTTAATGAATGGTACATTACATATTTTATATGTTTAGTACTAGGGTGTTTTACCATATTAGCCATTATGAATGTAGAGAAAAGCCAAGCAAAATTACACCTTTTATTGGCTAACTAAAAAGATTACAATATGCAAGCTTTCGAGGCAACTCAGGCCCCTTCTTCAGGCAAGACAAGTCCCCTGAGATGGTAACTCATAGAATCTTACAGCTGGAAACTATCTCCACAGCATCTGCATTGATTGTTATCGGACTGTGATTGGTCTTTTTAGTGGTCCTAAAGTCCAGAATAACTTCTTTGGTCTTTTTGGTATTTAAGACCAGGTTGTTGGTGTTGCACCATGCTGTCAGATTCTGAACCTCTTCCCTATATGCAGCTTCATTGTTATCTGTTACAAGCCCAATGACAGTCATATCATCAGCAAATTTAACAATAATGTTTGATTGGTGGATGGGATTGGTGGACAGTCATGGGTGAAGAGTGCATAGAGAAGGGGACCTAGTACACATCCTTGCGGCACACCAGTACTCAGGGTAAGGGTGGAGGATGTGTGTTTGCCCATCCTGACAGACTGGGGGCAGTTGGTGAGAAAATCCAGTAACCAGTTGCATATGGACAGAGCAAGTCCTAGTGCATAGAGTTTTTGGATCAGCTGGTTAGGCATGATGGTATTAAATGCATAGCTGTAGGTGTTGGGCTTTTCCAAGTGTGAGAGAGCAGCATGTAGAACCACACAGATGGTGTCCTCAGTTGATCTGTTTGACCGATAGGCAAACTAGTGTTGGTCTATATCAGCTGGGAGGGAGGCTTTGATGTGGGTGATTACCAGTCCTTTAAAGCACTTTGCGATGACAGGGGTGAGAGCAACTGGTCGATAGTCATTAAGACAGGTTATCCTTGGTTTATTGGGAACACGTACAATGGTTGTGGTTTCTCATTTAGATTCGATTGATTAAAATCTCCAGCAATGATAAAAACTGCATCAGGGTGCGAGTTCTGTTGTTTACTGATAATGTCAAGCAATTTTTCAAGCGCTGAATTAACATTAGCTTGAGGAGGTATGTATACTGCCGTAACAATAACGACGGTATGTTCTCTCGGTAGGTAAAATGGTCAGCATCTTACCATCAGATATTCCACATCCAGACAACAAAACTTGTTGATTGTATTTATATTAGTGCATCAAGCATTATTAATATAGACACACAGTCCTCCACCTGTTTTTTTACCGGAATCAGGGGTTCAATCGGCTCGATGGAGTGTGCAACCTGCAAGCTCAACTGCTGTGTCCGGTATGGTGGGATCCAGCCATGTCTCCGAAAAAATCAAAAGGCAACAATCCCTTGTTGTTTTATGTGTGGAAATATCCAGTCGGAGCTCTCCATTTTATTGATCTAGTATTCACAAGAAGAACGCTATGAAGAGATGTTTTATGCAGAGCAGCCTTTAGCCTAGTTAGTAATCCTGCTCGCTTGCCTCTTTTTTGTTTCCTCTCCCTGCGCTGTCTGCGTCGTCGTCTTCCAAGTGAAGCAGTCAACGTAAGTCCCAGTGATCTGAGAATCTCCTGCGGTATTGCTTCTGTGTTATAATAATTATCTTTGCTATTAGAGCCGATCTGTAGAAGCTTTTGATGACTGTAGTGGATGCTTGCTTCCGTGTGTAAAACGATGAAAGTCAATATTAAGAAAAATTATAGCAGAAAAGAGCACCTCTTCGAGGAGCACAAAGCCGCAGCGTCTGTGCGTGTCGCCATTGTTCCCATACAAGACTGTTGATGACTGATGCAGTAACCTTGGTTCATATATTGACTTTTAACATACAATGCAACAGGTGATAATTTCTGTAGTAAAAAAAAAAACCTGGTTGTGCTACCGTTTCCTAAATATTAAAAACATTAAATAATAATAATAAATTTTATTTATATAACACCTTATCCATGCTCAAGGCTTTTAAGTAGAAAAGACACTGCATGACTAATTAGGCTGACCATTTATTTTCTTTAGACTGTTTTTCTTCCTGAGAAATGGCAAATGAATAACGGATGTATGACATATGTGACATCTTATAAGTGAGACCTGCCTAATGCAGCTGGCGCACACACACTTTGGGCAGCTGCAGTGTGTGTCAGCAGTATGTCCTTCTTCAAGACTGTTCAATAATTAAAGTATCTTTGATTTATTTTTCATATATGTAATTTCTTAAAATACTTCGCACCTCTACCCCACTGACATCTGCTGCACAGCAGACACTGTGGCACACTGTAAAGAACTGAAAGGTCCTAGAAAAGAATGGAATTATTAACCTTATTGTCAGGAGTCATCCATGGAATCAGATGAATGGGAAATGAGTGGAGAAGGCTGGATTTCCAACACCAGAGATTTTCTTATTGTTGAGTGAAAAATGAAGCCACCTTGCTCTTTTCAGCCAAAATTGATTCTTACTTATTATCAGTATATTTGCTTTTAATAATGCAGAAAAATGTACAGTGAGAGCATTGTTTTTTCTCTTAAGATCATGATTAAGACCATCAGCATTCCACCTTACAAAGTGTATTGAATCATTACCAATACATTTTTTCTGTTTTTAATGAGACATTTTTGATTTTACATTAAAAAACAAAGATTTGTTTTAGATTTTAGTTTTACCATCATTGCAATGCTTTTCGTCTAGTAAACTAACTAATAAATTACAGAATATGACAGTGGGGGAAAAAAGCAAAGAATAACTTGCTCTCTTTCCCATAAGTCCAGCTCTCCAAACCAATTTCACCACCACGCCAAATGGGGCTAAGAATAAACACTTCAGATTCCCACCCCCTCACATTGCAAGAGATGTAACACCCAACACATGCAGAATTTTAGATAGCAACAATCTAAAAATAAAATGAGATAGGAAAACTTAGAAATTTTCATAATAATAAAATAAAGGTATAATAACCCTAGGGAAGAGATCATAAACAATCATAAAATAAATGCTGTCACAATTTCTTTCAAGCCCATATTATCTGAGAGCACAAAAAGATGGTTATGATTTTCTATTAATAACCTTTCTACTGGTGAACTTCTTACAGGAAAAAATATGTAACTACTTTCACCTCTATAAGAAGAGTTGCAGCATTATTTGTTTGTATTTCTTTTCCAAAGCAGATGTCCATGAAATTATTTGTTAAAGAAAAGCATTAAATCCTGACATTGCTATACATAAAGGTTATATCTGCTCATGCAGTTATTCTCTGTAACCAAGAAATTTAAGACATCTAGTTTATGGGTGACTGCCTGCAGCTTTTAGACTCTCCTAGGGTTTGGCATTTAAGAAAGTCTGGAAACACGTAATACGAAAATTGACTGGTCTAGACAAATTCAAAGCATACAAAAAAACATGCAGGTGGGATCTTCAGTTCACCTTTAGGGTCATATGACTGAAAGACTGAAGAATAAAGACAATTACAGGATTTATGTTGTGCCTGTTGAACAAGAAGGGTCTGCGAATATAATTTCCTTTTCAGGTGATAATTATTTATGTCAATCAATGATTGTGAACAGAATAAAGATCACTTGACATAGTCCTGCTTGCATGACTCACTTTCTGACTGTATAAATAAAAACATTCCATGCAGCCATTTTATGAGATTCTTTTGACCTTTCAAACAAGATTCAAGTTGACTTTATTTTCCTCAAACCTATTTGATCAGAACCCCCAGGACTCTCAGGGAAAATAAACACTAGAAAGTAAATACTGACAGTAAACCAACAGCATCCAGAAAAGCAATCTGTATGGGAATGAACTGAAGCTTACTAAATTGGCAAAAAGAGAGATAAAGCAAATGCATATTAAAATAAATTAAGTCTTATGCCGGCAGAATGTAACCCTTTATTAGTATAATCAATCAACTTCACATACTTGGGTAAATCATGCTATTGATGAATAAGGAAAGATACTTACTTCACAGCAAGATAAATCTCTATTGCTTTTTTTACCTGTTTAATTCAAAAAAATTAATTATGAAAAAGGGAATGTTCACATTACTCTGACATTTCAAATAAATAGCACTAAAGAAATATTTACCATTAACTCATGAAAACAGCTCTGTTTTACACATGAAAACTGGAACTATATAAAAGATAACATGTACTATAGCTTATTTTTCACTATACCAAACTGGCCCATTTCCAAGCTAATAAGGTACAGTACCATGTTTGGGAAATCTATGGTTGTTTTAGCATTTATTTACTGAGGCATAATTGAGTTTTAAATGTATTTTCAGATTAAAAAGTTTCACTGAGTTTATGCGTTTGCCTATACTATACTAATGAATGACCATTCAGATTTTTTTTTATATACTCTGTACATAAGCTCTCAGCTTGCATTCGAGTAGATGTTTGAATGTCTGGCAAAGACTTGAAATCAGTTAAATATTGGTCAATTAGTCAACCCACAGCTACTCCAGTGAAGAAGTAGGCTGCGATCAAATTTATGCAGAAGGGTTGTGGAAATTGGCTAGAAGCACCATAGAACTAAAGGTACCTACCTGTACATAACACATAACACAAGTGTTACTACTTACTTCTGATCTGTGCCTATTTTAGGTCAGCAATGGCGGCACCTCTGTCTTAGAGCAGAATGATCAGTTATCTGTGCAGTTTAAGGATATACTGCTCCTTACTTTCCCTTTAATTCAGTCACCAAGATGAAATGTTAAAATCACACTTCACTGTATGTGAAAGTTAGATAAATAGAAAAATAGATTAGCTACACCAAAGAGCCTGTATGTCCAGTCACTATTCAGGGAATGGATGTGGAGGGTGTGCATTCCTACAAGTACTTGGGTGTCCACATCGATGATAGATTTGACTGATCTCATAACACAGAGGAACTAAATAAGAAAGGGCAGAGCAGGCTCTCTTTCCATAGGAAACCATGTTTCTTTAATGTGAGAAGTGACATCCTTCACATCTTCTACAACACTGTGGAGGCCAGTGCAATCTTCTATGCTGTGGGGTACAGGGCTGGTAACATCACTTCAAGAGAGGCCCACCGCATCAACAAGCTGATTAAAAGAACAAGCTCAGTTATAAGATGCACGTCGGCTCCCCTGAAGGTAGTAACAAAGCAGAAAATTTACACAAAACTGTGTACCATTATGAACAGTGCTGCACATTCAATCTCTGACAAATTAACACTAAGCACTTTAAGCCAATGAATTATTCAGAGGTGAGTCAAGAAACGCTACTGGGGCTCATTTATACCAACAGCAATATACCTGCATAATGCTTTACTGTCACAGTTACTGACAAGTTAGAAGTTTTCTTTATTTTAAAATTTTTATTTCTGTTTAGTCATTCTGGTGTGTGTACAGACCATATCGTGTTTATATGTCCTTATTTATTACTCTATTTATGTATTATTTATTTAAAGAACTTCTGTAAAAAGCCACATTTTTGCATTTCTTACATATCAGTGGTATAAAACTTTGAGCAAATCTAGTGGTGTAAGACCAGGTAAAGTAATATTTCGAAAATTGTGTTGGAAAGTCTGGTTGTAAGAGGGTACTTAGTTAGTAGTAGGGAAATGAGTAATATTTGGTTACGTAACCTAGGTATTATGCAAGATAAATATGAATTAATGTAACAAAATGCATACAAGGACTCTGGTAAAACAAGGACAGATGGGTCAGTAGGAGCTTCTGGAATAATTTTACATCAAGTGTACAATCTAGTTATGTTTGTCAGTAGTCTGTTTAGAATGAATTTTAAAGAATGGTTGTACCTACCCACACAGAAATGCAAATTGCTCTCCCATAACAAATTTTTACACAACCTGATTGACATGTAGACCGCTATAATCATCTTAGCAAAAAGATGAGCACGGAGAAAGATGTTATCAAGTTTTACACAGTATGGAAATGTTATGTATGTGGATCCTTTACTACAGCACTATAGTGGTGTACAGTAATCCCTCCTCGATCTCGGGGGGTTGCGTTCCAGACCCCCGCGATAGGTGAAAATCCGCGAAGTAAAAACCATATGTTTCTATGGTTATTTTTATATATTTTAAGCCCTTATAAACTCTCCCACACTGTTTATAAATATTCCCCGCAGAGTTATACAGCATAATCCCTTTGTATTCTCTTAGATATTAGGTAAGATTCATTGAAATTATGTATATAAACACACTGTTTATATACAGTAAAACCTAAATATTATTTTAAAGATATTGAGTGTCTCCGATATCACATGTTACAGCTATTACGATAGACATGCCACCAGCAATAAATATGTACAATGCAACAAAAATAGTATACAGTAAATGTGTGTGTACAGTGACACTAAACGTACGTACATGTACTAAGTACTGTAAGTAGAAAATTAATTATGGTTACTCACCAACAATGACACGATGATAACAATGAGTTTTATTTTACTGCACAACAAAGGAGAGCGTTACAGCCCTTAAAGGAGCCACTTCAGGCGATTGTGTAGCACTGCCGTTGTTCTTCTTCTGGCAGTCTTCAATCCAAATCCCTAAAGCAGATTCCATCCAGACTACTGCCTTATTACATCCACTTACAATTTGTTTTGCACCCTGGTTAAAAGGACACTGCAGTCGTAGATCTAATATTCCTTTCCTACTTTTTAAATAAAAAGAATCGTAGCCTTCAACAAATCCAAAACGTTTACCTTTTCGGCAATCGTTAACATCTTCCGCTTTGCTTGGGCACGGCCCCTGAAGCAGTAGCAGATTGTTTTGGAGCCATAATGAAGGGCTTGACTATGCACAAAGATAAACACAAAAGAGTACAACTCTTTACACAGCGAAACACGTTGATGCTGAATGAGCGAGACGAGACTTCCTGGTTAACACTGCATTCAACAAGCAGGAACTTAACTGCGTGCTCTGATTGGTTAGCTTCTCAGTCAGGAGAACTTAACTGCGTGCTCTGATTGGTTAGCTTCTCAGTCATCTGCCAATAGCGTCCCTTGTATGAAATCAACTGGGCAAACCAACTGAGGAAGCATGTACAGGAAGTAAAAGACACATTGTCCGTAGAACCCATGGCAGCAGAAAAATCCGTGTTATATATTTAGTTATGCTTTCATATAAAATCCGCGATAGAGCGGAGGGATTACTGTACATCAATAGGTTTCCGTAGTCACAGACTATCATTGGGATGCAGAGTCTTGTGCAGCTATTTTAGCCACTGATAGAAGCAGAACAGTTAATAATCAGTCATGAGCATTCCGTGATCACACAATGATAAAACCTAACCAGAGAAGCCAAATATAAAAGAAGTAATTCAATAAAATCTATTTCTGTGAAGTGAAAAGAAGGTAATAGTTAAACTAAGATGAAAGGACAAAAAAAAATTGGATTAATGTCAATATTAAGAATAGGTAAACAACTATAGGTTGGGTAGGAATATTAGGCAGATGAGCTAAGGAAGGGGAAGATACAATGGGAAAAAAAGAGTGGTATAAGTGGTTTTTCAAATCTTGATCTTATTTTAAAATATTGTATATACTAAAATATAGCATGTCATACTCCTGATTTTTTAGGATGTGATGTTGAAATATCCAAAACCTGTTCATCATCACTATATCATGTATAGCTTCAATGGCGGCAGCTTTGGTTTTCGGAACTGCTACCAAGATGAGGTTACCAAAGAAAAAAGAATGGCTCAAGAGAGTGATTTTGAAATACAGACGAAAATTGGCTAAAACCAGGCTAGGGTCAGTATAATACTTCTAACAAAGAATTAAACCAATTCTCAAAAACAATATGCAAAACAATGTTGTAGTTAAACATTTACTACAAAAAGCTTTACACATTAACTTGTTTGTTTTCCCCTAACTAGGGTACTATTAAATCACTTTTGTATGTATGTTTGTCATGTTTGGAGTTTGTTATACAAAATGATTTCATTTCTGACATTAGTTTTTACTTTGATTTTCATGGTTTTGATTTTTGTTACTATTTTTTTTTGTTTATTTACTTGATGCCATGTTGGCCACACTTTGTCTTGTCGCTGTGGACCTTGAGATCAGTGCTGTCATAGGAATTTCTGGTATACATATGCCAGCATGTCAGGTTCAATATCCTTTGGAGAATACACTGTTCAGTAATAATGTTACCATTATTTCAAATAGCCCTAGTGTTAGGAATTTTCATTTTGGTTTTAACCTTGCATCTGTCTTCCAACTACAATTTTG
Source organism: Polypterus senegalus (assembly GCF_016835505.1). Taxonomy (NCBI): domain Eukaryota; kingdom Metazoa; phylum Chordata; class Cladistia; order Polypteriformes; family Polypteridae; genus Polypterus; species Polypterus senegalus. The sequence continues at coordinate 51,771,919 of NC_053161.1, forward strand.
TCTCATCCTTTTCATTTTCTAATCCACAATCTCTTTGACTTATCTCTTTTGAACTTTGGCTCACTGTGCCCCATTCTTTTGTTGAAATAGTCATCTTCTGATTTATTTCGTCCTCAGTATAATTTCAGTTATATTTATGTGCCCCTCAATAACTAAATGTGTAGATTGGATTGCTTCAAAAATAATGCTCCGAAAACATGATTTTAGTTGCCATCAGAAGCGTGACCACGTGGGGGCTGGGGTGGGCACTGCCCCCCCAGAGACAAGCCGTGCCCACCCTGCGAAATGCTTACTTCATTGTGTTTTAACCTCAGTTGTAAAGGAATGTTTTAAGGACCCCATGGGATACCCCTCGGTTTTGGCTGCGTTTCTATATATAATCCACCAAGATACGGTAGGAGGGGGGTGTGCACAAAGGGTAGGGATGTAATGAGTGGGAGCGTATGAGTCACACTTAGTGGGAATTCCACAGCTTGCAGCCCGAATGGGGTTCAACGGCTTACCCAACACAGTGAACCTGCGGCATAACAACCGCGGCGTGGCTCAGATGTGCATGTGGACTCTTACCACAGACGAAAGGGACTAACTGGGTGGTCGGTGAATTTTTGCGTCTGGGCAAATGGGCAGGCAGTGTGAATGCCTAGAGAGCGAAGGTAGACACCGGCCGGTGAAAAAGGAGTGTTGGTGGACAGGTAAACGTCTTCCGTGTTCCTGCAGGAGCATCTAAGAAGACGCATGTTTGTCGCGGATGCAAATAGCTGTATGTAGCGTGTAAAACAGTTTGCAATGGTGCACGCGGTCATGCGTCGTAACCGAAAAGTCGTTTTTTAAAGACTGCTTACTTCATTGTGCTTTAACCTTAGTTGTATTGTATTTTTTCTGTGTTGTCGCGTCCGAGTTGGTGGGTGTGGCCATGTGAGTTGTCGTCATATCCAATGGTCTTGGAGTTGGTGGGCGTGGCTCCTTCCTGCGTGCGCCATAGGTGTCTCACTTGTCGGCGGCTTAATGAATCCATGCCCCTTCTGGTGTGCTTTTCATGGTTGTCTTTCCTTTCCATGGGTGTCTTGCCTTAGTGAATTATATATATAGTTGTTGAAGGCTACAATGACCAAATAAAGTTGCTAAAACTGCCACTCCACTTGACTTATTGGCCTGTCTTCCTGCCAGTGGTCTAGCGATTAGTGGAGAGAGGAATGTGGGGTTGCTGTAGCATTTAGCTCTGGGTGAAGTCAGAGATTTAAGTTGTCTCCTTCCCAGTCAGATGAGAGCAAGGATAAGAGGTGGAGCACATATCTCTCATTCTATGTAAAAAGTGAGGATAGGGTCACCCCAGGACTCTTGCATGATTAAGCAAATTGTTAAAGGAATCAAACCATTACAATCTGTTGATCATAATATAATAAATATCACAGTGTATTGACAGAGCCTGTGTACAGAAAATGAAAACTACTAAATTTAATTTCAGTAAAGCACATTTTGACTAATGCAGTTAGTCTAAAACAGACTAACTTTTAATTTGGGTGACTACTGAGAAGTAGTGTGTAATGAAAATTGTTATATTAGTGTATATGAAAAAAAATCTTTGGAGACAGATAAACAGGGATTATTTCAAACAGTGGTCCTAATTTAAGCAGAGGTCATGGCATAAACACTAATTACTGTAAACATGCTCCTTAGGAAAATCATTACCAAACTCAAACTAATTAAATTTGATTTTGATGGAATCATATGATGCATACAGTTAATGGTTGTTTAGTTTTATTTCTAACTGCATACATTCCACTGTTTGCTTGATATTAACTGTCCTTGTTACTAAACTGCATCACAATAACATATTAACTCCTTGCATGTAAGTACATCTTTGACATCTTTAAAGCACTTTGAGCTACATTGTTTGTATGGAAATGGCCTATAGAAGTAAATGTTGTTGTTGTTGTTGAGATCCTACTTCACAAAGAAGACTTCATTACTCCTTTTCCAGCCTAGTAAAGATGAATATGCCATCTCTCAACTTATTCAACAGTTGAATTTCTTACATGGCATCAACCTATGCAAACACACAAGCTCTCTGCTGACTTGAATGCTCAGAGAACTGACTTCAGTGATGCTGCCAAAAGATGTCATCCCAGTGAAGGTTGTGAGTAACCTCCTTGCTAAGGAGGTTGTGAACAACAACACCAAAGTGGACTCACTAAAGGCACACCTCACAGAGATTCAGGACCACCAGCTAAGATGTGAAAGCACTTTTTCCTTTACACATCTTTATTAAGGCACTTACAACATTCCATCTTATAAAACTTGATGAATAATCAATATTGAATCTTTCTAATAGTTGGATTGAAAGTCTGGATAGAAAAACAAAAATGGCATGTTTTTAATTTTTTAACTTTCATTAAAAATTGTATGGTATTTTCCTTCTTGGAATTTTCCAACGATTCAACTGCTAAGCCCTGCAACCAAATACTAGCGGTATTATTAATTATTTATATTTCTGTGTAACCTTCAGCCAAGACTGTCAGCTTAGATGGCTATATAAACATAAAGCAAATGCCTAAGGTCTGCTTTTAACACGAGAATCCCTGAAGCCTACGATATAAGTTATGCCGGGCCACTTTAAATTGCTTCTCACCTCATCAACGGTGTCTTTGTTTTGCAAATGTGTCAATCAGCACAGGCAGCAAGCCGCCTGATATCACATCCCCACCAACGCAGCTGAAGTTCTCCCAGCTCAAGTCTGTTTATCTGGGTGTGAGGTGTCTGTAATTGTATAGGGTAAATATATCATTATTTGGAATATATGCATTTCATGTGTTTCCGTGTCTACAAAGATCTGGGTAAATGTAGGATGACAGAAAATGTGAGGGAAGAAATGTTGAACACATAACTAAAACAGAAACTTTTTTCATGTTATAGTAATAATTGACAAAATTTTGATGTGAAGTGTACATTGTGTGAAGACTGAAGTCCAAATATTAAATAAACACTTTCACATATTTACCACAGAAGAAAAACATTATTCACATTTATATTTACATGTTGCTGTCAATGTGTAAAAACTGAAGTCCAAATATCAATAGACACAACCTACACATGTCTGTTTGGCTGGTGTAGAGGTAAGAACTGCTGCCTCTAAATCAAGAGATCCCGGGTCTTCCCTGCATTTACCATTTTGAATAGTGAGCTGCAATATAATGAAAACATATTAGTAACATGCATGCTTTTGTTTATTCAGTTTTATTATCTAAGTCACATTCACATGGTACAAAAACTCTCTCTCTAAGTTGATGCCATTTATCTCCATTATTTTCACAAGAGCAGCAATGGCCACATTTGGTGTTGTGGTTAATTTGTTGTACAGGCAATCAAATATACAATGCCACGTGACAACTATCGGAGTATCATGCGTCATTTGTACTTTGACAACAAAGACACCTGTGCAGAATGTGACAGATGACAGATTTGCTGTGTTCTCAGACATCTGGCAACGTTTTGTTGAGGACTGTGTTTTGAGTTACAACACAGGACAACATATTACTGATGACGAGCAACTGTTTCCAACCACAGTCTGTTGTCCTTTCTTTGTAATGTTTTGGATTGTGGCGGATTGGGAGGCAAAGCACATGCACAATGCCACTGCTTATTTAGGAAAAGATCCCAGTCATCCCATGGGGAAAGACATTCTGAGAGTGTGGTCAAAAAGCTTATGGAGCCATTTCTTGACAAAGGCAGAACTGTAACAAGAAACAACTTCTTCATGTTTCTTTTACTGGGTAATAGACTGCTGCACCCCAACACAACTCTGCTTGGCACCATAAATAAAATTGGAACTTCCACCTGCAGCTAAAGGCACCTCTCCATGCTAGTGTTTAGATCTGGCAGTACCATGCATGACATGGAAATTAGGCAAGATCAGAAAAAAAATGTTCAAATGACAACTAATGTTCAATTGACATAGCGTTTTCAAATAATGATGTTTTCATGTATCGATGTGTGTGTGCAGAGAGGCAGAGACAGATTTGATGTCATTCAAGTGATTACTGGAACTTGGGATTATTATTACTGCGCTTGGGAAAGCAGATCATAACCTGGTTCTGCTTCAGCCTCAATACAAACCAAGAGTGAGGGTGCTGCCTACAACAACACGCTCATTCAGGAAGTGGTCCCCTGAGGCAGAGCAGGCTCTGAGAGACTGCTTTGGAACTACAGACTGGGATATATTGCTTGGGTCACATAGTGAGAACATTGAAGAGGCTGTTGAATGCACAACTGATTACATCAACTTCTGTATGGACATTGTAGTTCCAGTAAGAACAGTACGCTGCTATGCTAACAACAAGCTATGGGTTACAAGTGACATCAAGGGCCTTTTGAACCAGAAGAAAAGGGCTTTTAAAGGTGGTGATCAGCATAACCTCAAGCGCGTGCAGAAGGAACTCCGAATCCAGCTCAGGGCGGCGAAAGAGCAGTACAGGAGAAAGCTGGAGCAGAAGTTGCAGAACAACAGCATGAAAGAAGTGTGGGATGATATGAAGATTATCACTGGCTGGAGCTCGAAGCGGGGTGCCACCATCGAGACAGACGTGGAGAGAGCAAACCAAATGAACAACTACTTTAATAGGTTTGATCACAGTAACCCACTCTCACCTCAGAGTACTGCATCCTCCAACCATCCTTCTGCTGATACCAGCATAGGTGAGACATCCCCACCCACAATTACAGCAGCCCATGTGAGCAGAGAGCTGAGAAGACTTCGTGCCAGCAAAGCAGCGGGTCCAGATGATGTATCGCCACAACTGCAGAAGGCCTGTGCATTGGAACTGGGGAGTCCTCTACAGCGCATCTTCAACCTGAGCCTGGAACAGGGGAGAGTCCTGAGGCTTTGGAAAACATCTTGTATCACCTGTCCCAAAGGTATCACGTCCTAGTGAGTTAAACAACTTCCGGCCTGTCGCTCTGATGTCACATGTGATAAAGACCATGGAGCGGCTGCTGCTTCACCACCTGAGGCCACAGGTCCGCCACGCCCTCGACCCTCTGCAGTTCGCATACCAAGAGAAGGTGGGAGCAGAGGATGCCATCATCTATATGCTTCATCGATCCCTCTCCCACCTGGACAGAGGCAGTGGTGCTCTAAGAATTATGTTTTTGGACTTCTCTAGCGCCTTCAACACCATCCAACCTCTGCTCCTTAGGGATAAGCTGACTGAGATGGGAGTAGATTCACACCTAGTGGCATGGATTGTGGACTATCTTACAGACAGACCTCAATATGTGCGTCTTGGGAACTGCAGGTCTGACATTGTGTGCAGCAATACAGGGGGCCAGAGGGGACTGTACTTTCTCCTGTCCTGTTCAATCTATATACATCAGACTTCCAATATGACTCGGAGTCCTGCCATGTGCAAAAGTTCGCTGATGACACTGCTATTGTGGGCTGCATCAGGAGTGGGCAGGAGGAGGAGTACAGAAAGTTAATCAAAGACTTTGTTAAATGGTGCGACTCAAACCACTTACACCTTAACACCAGCAAGACCAAAGAGCTGGTGGTGGATTTTAGGAGGCCTAGGCCCCTCATGGACCCTGTGATCATCAGAGGTGACTGTGTGCAGAGGGTGCAGACCTTTTAATATCTGGGATTGCAGCTGGATGACAAATTGGACTGGACTGCCAATACTGATGCTCTATGTAAGAAAGGTCAAAGCAGACTATACTTTCTGAGAAGGTTGGCATCCTTCAACATCTGCAGTAAGATGCTGCAGATGTTCTACCAGACGATTGTGGCGAGTGCCCTCTTCTACGCGGTGGTGTGCTGGGGTGGCAGCATAAAGATGAAAGACGCCTCACGCCTGGACAAACTTGTTAAGAAGGCAGGCTCCATTGTAGGATTAAAGTTGGACAGTTTAACATCTGTGGCAGAGCGACGGGCACTAAGCAAACTCCTGTCAATCATGAATAATCCACTGCATCCACTTAACAGTGTCATCTCCAGGCAGAGAAGTAGCTTCAGTGACAGACTTTTGTCACTGTCCTGCTCCACTGACAGACTGAGGAAATCGTTCCTCCCCCACACTATGCGACTCTTCAATTCCACCCGGGGCAGTAAATGCGAACATTAATTTTATTTTAATTTTTTTTCATTTTTATTACTATTTAATTTAATATTGTTTCTTTGTATTAGTATACTGCTGCTGGATTATGTGAATTTCCCCTTGGGATTAATAAAGTATCTATCTATCTATCTATCTATCTATCTATCTATCTATCTTTTAACATTTATTTCACATCCTCAGGCTGGTCACAAAGCTTAATCACTTTGATCACTGTTTAACTCTGTAGTTTCTTCCATTTTCTAGTTATTTCATTTCATACTTTACTTTCTGCTTACCCCGGCTCAATTATAAACTACCTTAAATCCATACATTTAGAAACACTGCTCAAAAGGTGATGATAAATTAGCCTCTGATTTTGGTTTTACAGGGAGAATGCAAGGTGTTTTCACGGTCAGCCTTGTGGTGTCTGCTATACAAGTTAGAATCTTGACTACTTCCAGACACTTTGGCAACTGCAGCATCACGCACATCAAGACGTATGTTTGTCTCATCTTTATCTGCATCACCCTGCAGCAAGTTGTTTTGTGTCACTCTTTTTGGCTTTCAGGAGGTTGCTCTTTTGGGGTCATTCTCTGACATAGAAGCCCTCACTAGGGGCCTCTTGTACAAAGAGTGCGTATGTGCAAAAATGTTGTATGCGGCCATTTCCACACACACTTTGAGATGTATAAAAACTAAACTTTGCGTTAAGGCACATACACTTTTACAGCAGCCTCACACTATGCGTTTATCCTCAGTTTTGCAAACTGACAGCACCCAGCGTCAAAGCAGTGCTACTGTTTCTGTGTTGTTTCCTTTTCTTTTTAATAGTCGCATCCATAATGTGCTTGTTATCAAATACACTGAAATTAATTGCATATATTTACAATTTTAAGGCATTTGCCTGTAATCATTCTGTAACAATATAATGGTACACGGAACGGCCAAATTATTCAAATACCATAGTTGCTTTGGCATTGTTAGAAGACATCGCAAATGGAAGAAGTAGAAGAGCACACATATTTATTAGATGATGAGGATGGGCTTCTGAGTTTATTTTGATTTCCAAACAGCTATCCTCTTGGTGCTGTGTGCTGAACTAGTGCCAGCTTTACAAAGGCCAACTTTGAGGAATTGTGCTCTATCTGCTCCTTTGCAAGATTTTTTGCCACATGAGCTTTTCAACATAAACTTGCTGACCGACCAGGTATTTTACAAACATCACTAAGTTACGCCATGCCAGCTGTATAGAATGTTATTATACACTTGTCATACAGATAGATAACATTTCATTACACTGTAGTTGAACTGAGAAATATCAAAGCGCAATTCAAAGTAACGTCTGGTTTTGCAAATGTAATTGGTGCAGTCAACTGCACGCACATTGCTATTGCAACCATACTGGACAAGTTACATCAGCCCAGGGATGGATCACCAAAAGAATGAGCCTGCATTACATCATCTATAGAAGAACAGCCTATAAAAATGGAAACTCCACACAGTCGCAGGTACTTTTTCCAACTAGTGCAGTCCTTTTAAGGATAGCGAGTCACCTCAAAGAGCCATGTAAAGAGCAGAGAATCCATCTGTTGTGGCACTTGCTGAATGAAAGCATTTCCACTCTATTAATGTACTGCTCCATAGTCCACCAAAAGTGTGTTTGTTGCATTGTGCAAGCATGTAATGTGCTGCATAATGTGACACACAATCATGGCTTACCTGTACTTGAAGAAATGCAGTATGATGACGATGACCCTGACCCAGACCCACCAAATGATCAGCCAAATCAGACAGGGTTACAACTTTACATGAATGTAATTAGCAGAATGTAAAACTGGTAATCAAATGCAACATTTTTTTACCAATTCATTTAATTTGTGGCAATTGTCCTGCATTTTGTGACTCCAGAATAGCATCTGTCAGCACACAGTCAGATGGTTGCCTAGCGGTTTCCATTGCAAAGGTGTGTTTGGAGCCGGCACCTGAAGATGTGCTGGACACAGCAGCACCATCACTGGAATACCCAGAGAAAAAAACAATCATACACAGGGAGGAGATGCAAACACCATACAGCTTGTGTCTATTTTGGGATTCAAGCTTTGTGTTATGTTTTTTTTTTTCGGAAAAGATCACAGTTGATTGATGTATAAAGTAAATGAACCTATTTAATCAGAAACACATCAAAATGTTGTAGCTCTCAAAGTGAGCAATTATCAAGCTGTTCAATTGTCATAACTTGAGAAATTATATTTTGTGGGCTTTAAAAACTTGATAAAACCATGGAAGATAAATAAGTTCCAAAATATTTGTGAAACATACTGGCACCTATCAAAGACCACTTTTCAGGTGTTTCTATGAGGATGGTTTCATATTTTCTTATAAGCCTACTACCTCTTAAACTGAGTATCTAAGCTGTTGTTTAGCACCTGCTGCGATTAGTTCTCAATTAAAACCTGCCTAAAGCAAAGTCATTCCTAATAATAGATCCTCTTGTATGTAAGATTATTAGAAATATTTATTAGCCAAGTCATCTCAGGAAAAGCTGAACATTTTTATTTAAACAAGGTAATTATAGACCTCTTCTTGGACTGCCACTGGATAGACTGTTAAATCTGGTTTATATTTAAAATAAAAACTTTAGTAATAGATCTGAATATTAGAGCAAGACACAGTGAATCAACACATGAATATTAATTAGCATTTAAATAATCACCTTTTACACAGAATATAAGGTTAACATTTTGCCTTAGAAATACAAATATAAAAAATACTCACTTGAGTAGAGACCTGGGGCCTCATGTATAAACAGTGTGTATGCACATTACCACACTCACATCGCAATGTATAAAAACGAAACTTGGAGTAAAGCCGCCCACATTCTCATGCCAGCTCAATCCATTGCATACACAGGTTTTTGGCCTGGTTTTGCTAACTGGCAGCACTCAGCATCAAAGCAGTGCTACTGTTCCTTAGTTTGCATCTGATTGTAATCAACCTGTAACAATATAATGGTCCACAGAAGGGCCAAACTATTCCAAATACCATAGCTGCTTTAGTATTGTTACTCTCAGTGCACCACTCAAAGTATTTTAACCCTTTGTATCTGAGTGTGGAATCACAGCTCTACACCAGCTGATTAGAAAGAGGATTATCGGGATACAGCATCTAGCACACACTGCCTCAGCCATGCACATAGTCTATTTGAAGTTCAATATGGTAAACGCTTCAGAGCCTTTACTGTAGAGACCTCACGGTTCAGAAACAGTTTCATCCCAAGAGCTCTAAAAGCATTTAATCATTCCATTAAGTGCTCCTGGTAGAACTGCTTGTACTTATAAGTACAATTACCTCACTGTAAACTTGCACTACACTTGTAATATTGTAAAACCTGAGCCACTCTATGAACCATTGGCACAATCTGCACTATATGTACATGCTTTCATACTGTATATTTTTCATTGTTTTTTATTGTATTATTATTGTTACTTTTATCACTTTATAGGAAAATACGTTTATGGAGGATTTGCCTATTTAATCTAATTGTACCATACAATAACAATAAAGGAATTCAATTCAATTCAATAGAATAAAGCACATATTTACGTATGATGACGACTGGCTTCTAAGTCAATTTAGATTTCCAAGCGCTATCTTCTTGGAGCTCTTGATATCATTGTTAAGATGAAATGCAGTAAAGTATGTATATTACATTATACAGATAAATTTTTAACTTAATTTAAATAATGTACTGTATATTGTTAATAATTAAACATGTGAAGGCATGGTGATGCAGCAGTAGCAAATGAGCTAGCGCCTACGTTTCAGGGATTGTTCCTGCCTTGCACTGTGTGCTTGCTGGGACTGGCACAACCCTGGATGGATAGTTGGATGGAATAATTAAACAGGTACTACAAAGATATTTCAATGTTCCTTAAAAGTTTTGAAGCATTGGCTTACAAATGGCTTTACATTTATTACAGAGCTGATTATGTGGTGACTGGTTACATGGAGAAAGAAAAGGACAGTAATTGGGGGTTGGTATGTTTGAAAAAGACAGTACTGCAGCAATAAATTATTTCATCAAATGCTGGGCACAGCACAGAATGCATCTTACGGGAGGCAGGAACAATCTTTGGATGGGGCCTTCAGCTAATCGCTACTACTGCGCCACCTTGCCCCCATGTTCAATACATGCTTTAATGCCTATCATCATAAAAATGATATTAAGTATACATCTTAGTATTTAAATTGTTCAGAGAGCTGTAATATCATGAATGTAATGTATTCTGTGTCCTGTCAATGTAAGAGAAAGCCCGTTTAAGAAGCACATAGTGATTCACACACATATAGCACATAGAAAAACACATACAATAGGAAGCATTTAACCTGCCTCATTAGTTACGATGGGATTTGAGAAACTAGTAAATTTAACAACTTTTAGATGAAGTTTATGACGTTCTTCTTTAATGATAAAATAAACTATGTGATTAAAGTGGAAATTTCAAGATTATAAGTTGACATTTCGACATTTTTTTCCACTATGTCCCTATTTTGCTTTTCTTTTTTCTGTACCTTAATACTTTCCATATGACACTCAGACGATGAGCTACGACTCATCCTTTTTACAGTGACTTTGATATGTGACCACCATCAGCATGGCACTGGTTGATCTAAACACTAGCGTGTTGAATTGCTCATGTACTAAAGTGACTTTAACTGCAGATGGAAGTCCCATTTTACTTTAGGTGCCAAGCAGAGTTGTGCTGCAGTGTAGCAGTCTATTAGCCAGTATAAGCACTGCGAAGAAGCTGGTTGTTGTTATGGTCCTGCCTTTGTCCAGTCTGATAGCAGTCACAGGACATTGTATCTTTGATTGCCAGTACAACAAATAGTTCTAAGCAGGTATCAACCACAGTACCAACTGTGGCCATCACTGATCTTGAGAAAAGAATGGAGATAAACCTCATCAACTTAATTCTACCACGTGAATATGACTGACAGAATAAAACTGAATAATAAAAAAAGCTTTAACTTTGAGTGTTACAGGCTCAAATCAAATGTAAGTTTTTATTATATTATAGTAATAATAATAATAGAAGCTCACTACTCAAAATGCAGAGCGCCAAGACTCAAACCAGCAACCTTTTGGTTGTAAGGCAGTAGCTCAAGACTCTGCAACATCCAGGAATACATATTTGTTTCCTTTCAATTGACATTTGCAACTCATTGACAGTAACATGTAAACTGAATTTTTTTTTTTTTTTACTTTGGTTAAATTCTTGAATAAAAGTGCACGTGTTGATCTGATATTTGGACTAAACTCTTCACACATTATACACTTCATGTCATTATTAGTATAACATGGGAAAAGTTTCTGTTTGTTCATCTGCTTTTTTGGGATATCTACAGAATCCAAGAACACTAATCCTTAATGTAAGAAAACGTGTTATTAAATATACATATATATATATATATTTTTCTTTTAATTTTAATTGCCTCTTGATAATTAAAAAAAAAAAAAAACAGACAGTCTGGCATACCACTGCACTGATTAAAGCCTGACAGAACATAATGGCATAGGCTACTTTTATACAAAATGGTGCCTGTAATGTTATATGATGGTAGTCATGAATGGGTTACCCTGAGTAATAGGATACCACAGTGGGAAGCGCAAAAAGATATAATTAAACTTTAAAAATGTATTGCAGCATTCTAAACAGCATTTCAGTGATCTCAAATAATATGACACAGAAGAAAAAAGTATTCATTGAAAACAGCAGACAAATGAGGTTTTGTGTTTAGAGGGGAAAGGGAGATGGTTTTGTTTTTTTAGGAAAAAGTAAAATAAGAATAAGAATATTTCAAAATGTGTGTAAAATATCTGGTTTGCTGGGGTACATTGAGCAACTATGATATCTGGTAAGGGGCACTCTTGGTTTTTGATCTGGGGTTTGGCTGCACATAAGTAATTTGGCACCTTTAGCAACACCAGCAATTCAAATTACATATATATAGAATTATACATTATACATTATCCATATATAATGTAAAATTACTTGTGCATTATTTTCAGCAAGCAGTGGGTTTCAATCTACATTAAAACACATTTATGCCTTTTCTACTGCTTCCTGTATTCTGTCTAAAGGTATGCTGCCACCTCAATCAAAACTCTTTTTCCTAATAGCAAGGGTGAATATTTTTTTAACATCTTTTTTTTACTATGAAGCATTTCCATCTTATTTTCTTTATGTTGAATATAAAAAAATTCTGTCTCAATGAACCTTTTAAAAAAAAAACCTCAACTCATGTTTTAGCAGTTTTTCACTAGCATGTCTCCTCTTCAAGTGTGGATGAAGCATGAAAGAAAACCTAGCATAGTTTAATAAGAGGATAATCTTCTTAAGCTAATTAGGTTTTTTTTTTTTGCAAAATGCAACTAGAGTGCTTGATAAATGAAATGTGCCACATATGATAAAACAGTATTTTTAAAAATCCTTCCCATGGTTCCTAAAACTAGGATATGTTATGATAAGTACAAATTTATGAAGTTAACTTACAAAATGAAAATGCTCCATATAGTTGAGGTCAGGGATTTACTGTATGTGAAGCATTTGGCCTTTTTCTGACTTGTTTATGATATACCGCTAGGTTTGGGTACATTTTTCAAAGTATGCAGATAACATCTAAATTGACAGAAACAAAAACAGCCAGAAAGCCAATAACATTTAGAACTCAGTATACACTGGGAAAATATATTTTTGTGTAGAACATGGGAATCTGCTGCATCATGATAAAAGATGTTAATAATAAAGATGGGTATGCTGTCTTATAGTAGTTAACTCTGAGAAACACCTAAAGGTTTAAAAGTACACAAAATTCATTATACAGGAAAGGGGGCCATTAAATTAAATTTGGAAATAATTTACAAACTGTTGAAAAGTAATCAAAGCAAATATGCTCAAAATATACTGTGGAACTTCAGTACGGTTGATGGTTTGATTACAAGGCTACACAAGGCTGCACTAGAACATGTCCCATACCCAGAGAAAAACGATTACCTGGACTACCCTTACAGCCTAAAGAAATTAATTCTATTAGTTTTGAAGACAGGCTGTTTGACCTAATCCATGTTTTCAAAAAATTTTAAGCCATTATTCAAATACTGAATCAACCACTCAAAGCCACCAGAAGAAATTAAAGGCTACAGCATTTGAAACAGAAACTGTTCCAGATTTTCAAAAATCAGAGTTAATCTAATGCAGTTGTTTTTGACAATTTGAATCTCAAGATCTGTAAGATTCATTGAGGGTCATTTATAATATATTCTACCCACCTATGGTGTGAAACAGTTAGCATTTCTAAGTAGAAAAGAAAAAAAGAGATTGAAACTGTCTGCCTGTTGAACTAGGAAATCCTGACTTCATTTGTACCAGCTCACTTTAAATTAGGAAATGAGATCATATATAACATTTAATTTTGTGCTTTGTTATGTGATAACAGCTTAAATACAGGGAGTCATATTCTATAAATTTAATGTTTTGACAAGACTTTTAAAGATGAAATACTTTGAGACGTTTGGATGTTATTTAATGGCAGATGGGTATTGCTAGAATGTACCTTTTATCTGAGTGCTGACTGGTGGGATTGAAATGTTTACTATCTACTATATGTAAATGAACCTATGTGATAACAGGAGCTGTTCTTTTAAGACCAGCCACACTTGCGATGGACAGCCTTGCTACTCACATAGTAAACCTCCTTTACCTCATTTGCCCACCTTTTACTGTCTTCCTGGATGGGGTTTAGCATTAGCTGATTCGGGGAGTGTTGTCCTTGAATCATTCCTAAAACTTCAGAATCACTTCAGCATTCAGTGCTTTTCTTGTTATTTTCTGTCTGCTGATATGCTTACCTCAATGGCCATACAGAGACTCTCTTACATGCCATCTAATCAGCCATCTTCTATCCAATGCAAGCTCCATCCAACTAAAAGCCAGTTTTAGTTCTGTACTCCTCCTATAAACATCCTCTCCTTATTTCTTAGGTGGACTGGGATCTCAACCTTATTGTTACCATCACCAAAAATGTTATAGATTCCATGAGTGGGTTCTTAATCATTGTCTTTAATCCTCATAATTGCATTTAATCTCTAATTGTGTAGTTTAAATCTGTTCATTTAATTTATCTTACCTCTCACAAATTAAACTCAATAGGTCTCTGTCCTGATCGTGGCCTGTGCATTTCAATCTCCTGTTCTGGAATTTTGGCCCATAATTTCTAATTTCCTTTCTTTATTGTTGTCAGTTACCATTCTTCTTTTATCCCAAATTCTTACTCTCTTAAAATTCTCTAGGCTTTCTTCATCTCTATGCACTGAACTTTTTAACTTCATCAGTGTGGAACTGGCTGTACTTATTTTATAATTTGATTCACATGCATTACTAATTAACAAAGCATCTAGTGAGTCCATTCAAAACTCATACCTCTCTGCTTAAATCCTTAATTACTTGAAATGTATGGTATGTTATGTGTTTTGAGGGGAGCTGGCATCTGTATTGCTCCTGGTGGTATGGTGGAGGACTTAGGATAAGGTGGTATAGGTGTACTGTACATTGGGTACTGTTTACATGTGTTATATATTACAGTTATATTATTTGTAACAGTTGTGTGCTGTTTATTCACTAATCACATTAATAAAAAAAATCTGTCTTTAAGTGACACAATGTAGCCATTAACTTGGAATTTATTTTATTATGTGTTATTTTGTTATAAGTTAATAATCTAATCAGCACATTTTAGTCAGAGAATTAAAAACAAAAATAGAAAAAATTTACATATTCAGTAATTAACATTAGCAAAAAGTACTTTGTGGGAAACAAAAGAGAAAAGTGAAACATTTCAAGCCCTTTCTGGAATATTGGAATCCGCCTCCATTCATCTTGCCACCAAATGAGTCACTATTTGATGGGATAATTTCTGGGAAGCAGTTTCAAGCATTGACTTAATGTAAATAATCTGGTTAATTATGCGATTTTTTTTTCTGCTTACCATAATCAAGTAAACTTCATTAAGTTATTCTGTTATATAACATTTATACATGTGGGTTGTATTACATTTAAAAGATATTTATGCGATTTTCAGGGTGCAAAAGGTTGAGGAAACTTTTAATTTAATACACAATTTAACAAGATTTCTTTTATTAGATTTTTCATTTATTTTACTTGCTGTAGCAAATTTTGATTGACAAGCCAGACATATTTACAAATATACTGTAATAACAATAAGAGACGGCATGGTAATACAATGCTTAATGCTGCTGGCTCATGGTTCCTAAGCTAGAACACACTTTTGCTCATTGTCTTTGTGTAATTTGAAAAAGGTTTTCCTGTGGGTACTCCATTTTCCCCTAAGGTGTGTGGATTAGGTTTACCTGAGACTCTAAGGTGCAAGTGAGAGTGTGTGTATGAGGGGACCTTGTAATAGAGAGAGAGAGAGTTGCGCAGCTGAGTGAGAGAGTTGCGCAGCTGAGTTGAGGGTGCTCAGAGCTGAGAGTCACGTGTGCTTTGTGCTGATGTGTGCTTTGCAAACGCTAGTCTGTTGAGAGTGTTGGTTTGTTCTGTGGTGTGAGATTTACATTAAAAAAATACATTTTGCTCTTAAAAACTTGGGTTTTGGTTGCCTCTAAGGAACCGTGTGGGAATTTTAAAGTTTTTTCCCTTTAGAAGGGTTTTTTGCTTTTTTCGCCCGCACAAGAGCAAAAGTAGCTGGGTGTTTGGAAGTGCGCTTGGAAAAGTTATTTGTACTTGTTCTTTTTTTAACTGATATCGGCATTTGTAAATAAATAACCGCGTCGTCGTAACAGCGATTCCTTAGTTTAAAGGAAAAGAAAAAAGGCCGCGGCTGACTTCAAAGCAGTAAAAGGTGGAAACTCAGTAGTGCGCAGGTAAGCGGCCTGCGTTAAGACACCGTTCAGGCACAAGGAGCAGTAGGAGCAAATAAGGTAGTAAAGTTTTATTTATTTGTTTATTTTAGATTAAACAGTCCTTAGCCGTCCAGAGGCAGAACAGTTAAGTGGGCGACAGCTATTGGTTCATTAATACGGGGGAATACAAACAGTGCGAGTGAAGAGCTTATAAGTAAGAAGAGCGCAAAGCTAGAAGAGACAGAGAAAAGTAAAGTTAACCTCATAGAAAGGCAGGCAGCTGAGAGGGAGAACAGTACAGGAGCTTAAGGGGGAAAAGGTGTAAAATATCTGTAGCAGATCTTAGTGTTACCATTTAAGTTAAGGAGCAGCTGAAAGAAGAAGAAATTTAATTTTAAGAAAAAAAAAATATATAGTTAAGGCAGCTTAGTAATCCCAAATCAAATTTTAATAATGAGGCCAGTGCAATGCAAGTCCTGTTGGATGTTGGACTTTTTAGATGATGGTTTGGAAGAGCCAGTTGTCTATGAGGGCTACATCTGCAAGAGATGCCAGCTGATCCAGCACCTCGAGCTCAGGGTCGCTGAACTGGAGGAGGAGTTGGCTGACCTGCGTTGTAATAGAGAATTGGCGGACTTGGCCCAGGTGTCCTTTAGAGATAGTGTGCACCCCTAAGGTGGCGGAGGAGATTCCAGACCAGACAGGTAGGAATAGGTGGGTCACGGTCGCAAGGCGTAAGGTAAAGGGTGCACACTGTCCGGGGGCATCAACCCCAGAATTAGAAGTGTCTAACCGTTATCATGTCCTGGCGGAGCTGGACGGTGACTCTGATAATTCTGAGGTGGTAGGCAGGGTTGAGGAGCCCCAACGGGCCACCTCAAAACCAGTTCCCAAAAAGAGAGAGGTAGTGATAGTTGGGGACTCAATCATTAGGGGGATTGAAGCGCAGGTGTGCTCCAGAGAGAGAGAGTCTCAGACGGTGTGTTGCCTTCCGGGAGCACAGGTGGGAGACCTCCCTGGAAGGGTGAATAGGCTCTTGGCCAGAGCGGGGTGGATCCAGTTGTCATTGTCCACGTTGGAACAAATGACATACATAAGGGTAGTCTGTCAGTTCTGCGATCCAAATTCAAAGAGTTAGGTACCAAGCTGAGGAGCAGAACTGACAAGGTAGTCTTCTCCGAAGTTCTGCCTGTGCCACGCCAGTCCAGGTAAGATTGAGGAGATTAGAAGGCTTAACGCGTGGCTCAAATCTTGGTGCAGGGTAGAAGGGTATAGGTTTATGGGGCATTGGGACTCCTTTTGGAACAGATGGGACCTGTTCCGCCGTGACGGGTTACATCTGAACCGGAGGGGCACCAATGTATTGGGGAGGCGTATGTGTAGGCTAGTCGAGGATTGTTTAAACTAGGGAATGGGGGGGCAGGGAGTTTAGGACAGGCCAGATTTAGATCTATACATGGAAGAACAAACAATGGTGTAGAAATAAAAATGCATAGTAATGTAAATTTTAAGCAAACACGTAAAGATAGAAGGATTAACACATTAAAAATAGCTTGCCTTAATGCTAGAAGTATCAAAAATAAGGTAAGTGAGTTGGAGTTGTATGTAGCAGAGCACAATTATGATATTATAGCAATAACGGAAACCTGGCTAAATAACAAAGATGGGGATGAGTGTAACATAGAGGGATACACATTTTTTAGGAAGGATAGACAGAACAGAAAAGGAGGTGGGGTTGCTGTTTATGCCAAACAGGAATTAAATGTAAGTCATCTTCAGTTGGATGATGAGCCCCATCTTAGTGAGGACATGTGGCTTCGCCTGGAAAATATTAGGGAAAAGGTCTCATTTTAGGAGTGTGTTATAGACCACCCAATTCAGACAGTAATTTCAACACACATCTTTTAGTAATATCAAAAGGCAAGTTTACAGGGGATATTATAGTCATAGGGGACTTGAATTATCCAAATATTAACTGGGATAACCTTACAGATGGAGGAGCACAAGAGCAGGAGTTCTTAGAAGTAATCGCGACTGTTTTTAACACAGCATGTTAAAGCACCAACAAGGGGTGAAGCCTATCTGGATTTAGTATTCTGTAATAATCAGGATAGAATTGAGGGTGTAGAGGTGATTGAACCACTAGGGTCAAGTGACCATAATGTAATACAATTCTCAGTATTTTGTAAGAGTACAGATGCAAAGACTAAAATTGTTAAGTTGAACTTTAGTAGGGCTAATTTTGAGCAGATGCGACAAAGTCTAAGTAGGATAGACTGGGATAAGCTTTTAAATGTGGAGACAGTCGAGGAGCAGTGGAACAGGTTTAAAATGTTTTACATGTAATGCAGGACAGATACATACCTAAATTTGGAAGTAATAGGAAACTAAAAAATCTCCACGATGGATTAATAAAGATTTAAAAAGAAGTTGCAAAGGAAAAACTGCTGTATAAGGCATATAAGACTAATGACTGCAAAGAGAACCGTAGCGTATGAGAACATGAGGGCAACCATTAAGAAGGATATCAGAGAGGCTAAAAGACAGTTGGAGAGGAATATAGCAGATAAGGCGAAAGAAGACCCCAAGAGATTCTTTCAGTATTTTAGTAGTAAAAGAACAGTTAAGGAGGAGGTCAAGTTCATCAGGAATAGTAAAGGGAATTAAAAGATACAGACAATGAAATAGCAGATGCCCTAAACTTACATTTTTCTGAGGTGTTTACAAGTGAGCAAGTGGATAACCTGCCAGAGGTAAACACAACTACTAAGGAGGTACTGAGGGATTTGGAAATTGTAGAGGGAGAAGTGCTGCTCAGATTAAATAAGATGAAATCAAACAAATCACCAGGCCCAGATAATATTTATCCTCGTGTTCTTAAGGAGGCTAGTGAGTACATATATAAACCCTTGACACATATTTTTAGGAAGTCACTGTGCACTGGAGAGATTCCAAAGGACTGGAAAATGGCAAATATCATCCCATTATATAAAAAGGGTGACAGGGCAGATCCAAGCAACTATAGGCCAGTAAGCTTAACAAGCATCACAGGAAAATTAATGGAAGGAATTATTAAGGATAAGATTGAGCAACACATGACAAGGACAGGAGTTATTCTGAACAGTCAGCATGGGTTCAGAAGGGGAGGTCGTGTTTTACTAACATGTTGGAATTCTATGAGGAGGCAACAAAAGGATACGATCAAAGTGGAGCTTATGATATTATTTATCTGGACTTTCAGAAAGCATTTGATAAGGTGCCACATGAGAGGTTGGGCATCAAGTTAAAAGAAGTGGGAATTCAGGGTGATGTTTTTAGATGGGTGCAGAATTGGCTCAGACACAGGAAGCAGAGGGTGATGGTGCGAGGAACCTCATCAGAACTGGCGATGTTAAGAGTGGTGTTCCACAGGGGTCAGTGCTAGGGCCGCTGCTATTTTTAATATATATAAATGATTTAGATAGGAATATAAGTAACAAGCTGGTTAAGTTTGCAGATGATACCAAGATAGGTGGATTAGCAGATAATTTGGAATCCGTTATATCATTACAGAAGGACTTGGATAGCATACAGGCTTGGGCAGATTTGTGGCAGATGAAATTTAATGTCAGTAAATGTAAAGTATTACACATAGGAAGTAAAAATATTAGGTTTGAATACACAATGGGCGGTCGAAAAATCGAGAGTACACCTTATGAGAAGGATTTAGGAGTCATAGTGGACTCCAAGCTATCAACTTCCAAACAGTGTTCAGAAGCCATTAAGAAGGCTAACAGAATGTTAGGTTATATAGCACGATCTGTGGAGTACAAGTCCAAGGAGGTTATGCTCAACCTTTATAATGCACTGGTGAGGCCTCATCTTGAGTACTGTGTGCAGTTTTGGTCTCCAGGCTACAAAAAGGACATAGCAGCACTAGAAAAGGTCTAGAGAAGAGCGACTAGGCTGATTCCAGGTCTACAGGGGTTGAATTATGAGGAAAGATTAAAAGAGCTGAGCCTTTACAGTTTAAGCAAAAGAAGATTAAGAGGTGACATGATTGAAGTGTTTAAAATTATGAAGGGAATTAGTACAGTGGATCGAGACTTGTATTTTAAAATGAGCTCATCAAGAACACGGGGACACAGTTGGAAACTTGTTAAGGGTAAATTTCGCACAAACATTAGGAAGTTTTTCTTTACACAAAGAACGATAGACACTTGGAATAAGTTACCAAGTAGTGTGGTAGACAGTAAGACGTTAGGGACTTTCAAAACTCGACTTGATGTTTTCTTGGAGGAAGCAAGTGGATAGGACTGGCGAGCTTTGTTGGGCTGAATGGCCTGTTCTCGTCTAGATTGTTCTAATTGTTCTAATAGACTGTCTAAGACTGGTTAATGCCTGGCACCCAGTGCTGTTAGGATAAGCTACAGCTGTTGAACCTGAATTGGATTATGTTGGATGAGAATGACTGACATGATAAAATAGTATGCAATAAACACTAGACCAAAAATATGAACACAAAACCAATCAATTTTTATATAGATACTAGCTGAAGTACCTGGCCTTTCCCGGGTATATTTGTAGAATGGGTTAAGGAAAGAATTAAGCATTTTTTAAATGGTGACCCAATTACTACTGCCAGCTGCCCTATCCGTCTGCCTGTTGCCTGTCTATCAATGTCTCTACTATTGTAAGTCAAGAATTTGTTCTTTTCGCGTTCGACTGGATTCCGAAATTGCAGTAACTCCATGCTGGATTGTAACCATGAACCCATTCATGTCTGACTCGTCCCATTAGTTCAAGGTGGACAGTTCACAGTTCTTAAACTAGGAAGAAAAGCAGACAAAGCAGGAATTAAAATAAGAGCTCTTTGATTCTCCTTTGTGCTACTCTGCACTTTCTCGAGCAAGCATCACCCTGCAAAAGCAAACAATATTCCTTTTCATATTGCAGTAGATAGAAGCAGCATGTACCATTGTTCAGGTAAGTAATCTTAAACTCTGGTCATTTTGTCTGCTAGTCTGGCTTCAGTTTGTTTGGATATTTCACTTGCTCTGAGCAATCAGGTAGCACTGGTGTGCAAATTCTACCACACACACACACAAAAGGACTGGTTTCTCCAGATTTAAACATTCAGGTTCAAAAGAAGTTTATCTTGTCTGTATGGTCCTAGAGAGCAACTATACAAAAGTTGGTTGAGATTGCTCAAAGGGTTTGTATAGGGAACACACAGACAGACAGACATTTTATTTTATATACAACTAGCAGAATACCCGCGCTTCGCAGCGGAGAAGTAGTGTGTTAAAGAAGGTACGAAAAAGAAATGGAAAAATTTTAAAAATAACGTAACATGATTGTTAATGTAATTGTTTTGTCATTGATATGAGTGTTGTTCTCATATCTATCTATATATATATATATCTCTATCTATCTATATATATATATATATATATATACTCGCGCTTGGCAGCGGAGAAGTAGTGTGTTAAAGAAGGAAAGAGAAAGAAAAGGAAACATTTTAAAAATTACGTAACATGATTGTCAATGTAATTGTTTTGTCACTGTTATGAGTGTCGCTGTGATATATATATATATATATATATATAGCAAAATACCCAGCTTCATGCGATGTCATGTGTTTAAGAAGTTATGAAAAGAAAAGGAAACATTTTAAAATAATGTAACATGATTGTCAAAGTAATTGTTTTGTGTATTTGGCGGCAGCGTCACGAAGTTGTTTTCGTAGCTGCATCAGAAAATGTACCACGACGTCTGACACGCCTCCTTTTTACTGTTTTCTCAAAGCTTGGATTGCTGCTGTCATTTATATATATACACACACACACACACACATACATATATATATATACACATATATATACACATACATATCTTCATATCTACATATCTATATATACATATCTACATATACACATATATATATACATACCTATCTACATCATATATACACACATACATACATACACACACACAAATTATATATATGTGTATGTATGTATGTATATGTGTGTGTGTGTGTGTGTATATATATATATATATATATATATACACATACATACATATATATACACATATATATACTTGTGTGTATGTTTGTATGTGTCTATATGTGTGTGTATAGCTTTGGTCACTGAGTGCAAGGGAAAAATAATAAAATATAGTCTATAAGTTATTAAACAGTAAAACATTAACGTTTTAAGAAGTACAGGTACATTGAGCCCTACTGGAGTGGTAAACTACATTTTAAAGACTGTGTAACACAACAGGTAAGTAACTAACAGCAGCTAAAATATATATGGATCATCTCTCGGTAGTAGATCCCTTTTGAAAGGCGCTACACGACGGCTGTGGTATAGAAATTACATTTTCTATGTGAACGTTCAAATTTGTGCCTCTGGTAATGTGCCTTACTGGCATTTAAAGAAAATTAGTTTTGTGTCCTCTGCACTGTTAAGAGAGAAAGGCTTTGGTTTGGGATAAAAGGTGTAAAGAAAGGAAAGTTGCCTTTTTCTTTTATATAGTATAGAGAGATGTGTTCGCTGACGTTATGATCGCCTTTTGGGGACAGTTGCGGTGGGTCTTGTGTAGACTGGTGAGACGTCCCTGCCATTAATCAGCTGTGATGGCACTGTCAGTCCTCCACTCGTGTGCGTGTCTTCATAATCCGAGGTGATAACCTCATAATCGTATACGTGCAAAAGAAAGTGTGAATCGCCTTAATATTATTTTTCCGTGGTGTAGAAAAGGGGTCCAGTGTTTGCACTTGTCTGGGCTATAGCGCAGGGGGAGGATGAAAAAAATTAAAAGTGCTCACTTTGACTTAAGGCAGAAGCGCAGTCAGCGTCTCAAAGGCCGGCACAGCTATCTTGGCGCTGGCTGCTCGACTTTGCTGGGCAGGAGACCACAGTTTTGCAGACACGTTCATGATATCAAAAGTCTCAGCGCTCTTTGGAGGTCATTCATATATTATATATATAGCAAAATACCCGCGCCTCGCAGCGGAGAAGTAGTGTGTTAAAGAAGTAATGAAAAAGAAAAGGAAACATTTTAATAATAACGTAACATGATTGACATTGTCATGAGTGTTGCTGTCATATATATGCCTGCCTAAATAAGTCACCCTCGCTTTGCTCTTACTTTATTTACCGTTCATTTAATCATGGATATTGGCGGAAAAATCATAAAATGGAAGGAGGATGGCTTTACCAAAACAATTATTGATGGCGAAATGATTATTCATAAAGCTTGAATTGGTGATGTTTTTCTGTGTTAACCTCATATTTTTTCAGACTTCTTCTCAAACTAAGGTGGTGCGAGGGTAAAATGAATCGGGATGCGCTGATCAATGTAATCCGTGTACCAGGAAATCATGCATTGACAAAAGCTCCCCTTTGCTTGTAATGCAAAGTGTGATTAAATGCATTATTTTTAACGCGTAATGGAGCACATGCATCGAAGCTTCTCAGCTGTGCTTGTGCTAAGAAAAGGAAAAATTTTAAAAATAACGTAACACGATTGTCAATGTGACCTTTTGTAAGTAGTGCCTGGAGGATTCAGTGTGGAGAAACTCGAGAGATAGCGTGTGTATTAACTTGTGGATTTTTCTGTGAGTATTTGGTGGCAGTCTGACGAAGTTGCTTCGAAAGACGGCATTAGCCGCGGAGCTCAGCTCAGACCAAAATTAGATGAATGGGAGGGGAGATGATGACGTGACTCCCCCACCCGCCTTAACTGTCAATCCCCCACAAACACAGTCTCGGAATTTGCATAAGCACACCCCTTCACCTACAATTTTAACTTAGTTACAAAGTGATCAAAACTCTCGTTTATATCCTCGTCCTCTCATTAAACTTGTATCCCGCATTACCTGTGGGCATGTGAAACGCCAGCGGTAGCCTGTCTATGAACTTAATTTAAAGTTTAGGTTTACACCTTTCTTTCTTTCCGAGGCAGCAACACTCATGAATATGGTAGTATATGTCACTCGCTCGCTTCTTATTGTTTTCGCTGCCTTCTCAATTATATAATGCATGTTTTCTTAAGCGCTTTTTGGAGGTCTTCCAGGTTTTCTACGCACTGCGTTGACAATCAGTTCACGTGATTACGTGGGAGGCGTGATGATGTCACACGAAACTCCGCCCCCACGTCATTCCAGCTCAACTCCATTACAGTTAATGGAGAAAAATACCTTCCAGTTATGACCATTAGGCGTAGAATTTCGAAATGAAACCTGCCCAACTTTTGTAAGTAAGCTGTAAGGAATGAGCCTGCCAAATTTCAGCCTTCTACCTACAAGGGAAGTTGGAGAATTAGTGATGAGTCAGTGAGTGAGTGAGTGAGGGCTTTGCCTTTTATTAGTATAGATATATAGATACAGTATATACTGTACATATACTTACTTATCCTAATTATATGTATATTAAAGCTTTTAAATTAGACTTTTAAAGCATCCTAATTTGATAGGAATATTGTAAACACTGTGTTAAACTAAAGTTATTTGATAAAAGTTGATAAATTTAGTAGAGCCTCAACTATGAATGACTGTGTCTCATCTAAAAATAGATTCAATTGCCTTTTTTCTAGGTGTTTTTCTGATGTTAAATTGATGTCAAATAGAATACTTAATAATAGTTTATACCAAAAGACACTGTTACTTAAAAAAAGCACAACTTCACCATCAATACTAACGCTAACATTAATAAGCTCTCCAAAGGTGTGTTGAGCTTGGATTTAAATGGTAAATCCAACATTGTAACTGAAGACCATTCCATAGTCATGCTGGTGCTTCCTAGGAAAAAGCTCTAGGAAAAAGGGCTTGAATATCAGCCCTTCAACTGATTGTTAAGAATTTGCATGTTCTGTCTCTGCAGAGATCTGCGGTTTAACTTTTGCATCTCAAATAGGTGCATCTTAGGTTGATTACTGAATCTAAATTCCTCCTACTTGACTGAGTGCAGTTTTCACTGACCCAGTGCCCTCTTCAGGGTCGTTTACTGTTTTATGGCCTATGCTGCTGCCATGACCACTGGCTCCCTGCTACACTGAAATTCTATTAAATGGTTTTAATGAATGAATGAATGGAAAGAAGGATACATTAGTATAATAATTTTTCCTTATTGCTATTTGGTTAATTAGCTTTTTGACTCCTGTTTGCGGCTCCTGTTTTTATTCTACTCTGACAGATTTAACACTCGACTAAGCATGATTTCCTGTGTGATGAATGCAACATGTTAACAAGTCACTTGTGAACTGAAAACAATGTGTTAAAGCAGAGATACCTTTATCATCTCTAGAGCAAGGTGGCAGTTGTTAGGGTTGCTGCCCCTAGGTTGAATCTAATGTCCAGTCACTGTCTAGGTGGAATTTGCATGTTCTCTGTATCCCTGCATTATTCTGAATAACGTGGGTTTCTCCCACACTCTCATTTTATGAATGTGAATGAAGTTGTGTGTGTTAGCCCCTGTAATGAGCTGGTGCCCCATGTTTTTTTCTGTCTTTTCCCTTGTACCCTGACTTAAATTAAACAAGTTAAAGATTATATGTTATCTTTGGAATAACATTGGAAATACAGGAAAATATTACATTGTGATGTTTTACCAATCAAAGGAAAGTTAAAGAATATTATGCTATAATCTGAAAATGTAATGGATATAACTAACCAAATTTGGAAAAGTAATTCACTACAGAAACTACATTTAGTTGCTACATTTTGATAGCTACAATAAAATATTTGTACTTCTCTTAAACATTTAGGAAACTCGTTCTATTTGGCCTTAAAACTTAAAAATGTTTTTTGGAACTATTTCAAAATCTTCAAAACTGCTATGTCTTACTACTGGCTGAAATATTTGGATCAGATGGCAAAACTATATATGAACAGAACATTTTCTGGTCATTTGACAATTTTATAGGAATATTTAAGGTACAAATCAAAATCTTTCATTGTAATCTCTAAATTTGTCCTTAAATTGAAAAAGCTTACCAAAAAAGATACTTCTACAGAAATTGTACAAAAACTAGTAAAGTTTATTTCAAAATATTGCAATATACATTAATAAATCATTCTTTAAGCAATTAGGTTCAACAATAACCTCATTTATTTGGAATTCAAAACATCCACGCATTAAAAGAGCGATCCTACAAAGACAAAAGGCAGAAGGCGGCATGGCTCTACCTAACTTCCAGTTTTATTACTGGGCAGCAGACATACAGGCGATAAGAACCTGGACACAAATAGAAGAACAGACACAGGCTTGGACCACAATAGAAGTAAAACCCTGCAGTACTTCTTTGTATTCCTTGCTCTGTGCTCCAATAAACACACATTATCGGCAATATACTAATAACCCAATTGTGCTCCACTCACTTAGAATCTGGAACCAATGTTTAAAGCATTTTAAGACGGAGAAGCTTCTATCTGTGGCACCCCTGCAAGAGAACCACCTCTTTCAACCTTTGCAAACATATGCAGTTTTTAATATCTGGAAAAAATTTGGAATTAACTTGCTTAGAGATCTTTATATAGACAACGTCTTTGCATCCTATGAACAATTACATTCCAAATTTAACATTCCAGCTACACATTTCTTTTACTATCTTCAAATCAGGAACTTTGTTAAACAGAACCTTCCAGATTTTCCTCATCTTGCACCCTCATCCACGCCGGAAAAAATATTGCTCAAATTTAAGGAATTAGACTCCATCTCTACAATATATAAAATCATTTTACAATCCTTTCCTTTCAAAGATCCAAGAGGACACTGGAGAAAAGATCTTTCAATTAATATATCAGAAAAGGAGTGGAAAGTAGCTATGTACAGTATGGATTAATAAAATTAATAAAAAAAAAAAAAAACTAGTAAAGTGTTCTTATTTGGCAAGATGTTTTTTATTGTGTTCCGTGGTTATATCCTTTAAGCAATTAGCACTGCATATTACCTTTGTGACAAGTGGAAGATATGAAAATCACACCAAGCATTTGTTTACCTATAATAACTTAAAGTGATATTTTCTTCAAATCTCAATTAAAATAAAAATTTTGCTTTTTTTACACTTTATAGTGCTCAGGAACTAAAATCAATAGTTTAATCATCACTTTAATTCATTATTTAAATGGTTTTTCAGGCATATAATTTCCCTTGCATTTATATTTGTTTGTAAACCCTGTACCATGCACTGTCTCTATGGGGCTGTAGGGGCAGCTTCCCCCCCAATGCTAAAGATCAGAGAAGGAAACAAGGAGACAAGAGGACAGTGTTTAGGACAACTGCATTGTTTAAAAAGAGCTACTAACAATCCCAGCTGGTGGTGTGCCTGTCTATTACAAAGGTATAAAATCTTAGTGTTGTCTTACTGGAATTCATCAATTCTTCTAGTCTTTGAACCTTTTACATCCCCTTCTTTTGATCTCCTGGGGCCTAATGTATAAGCAGTGAATATGTACAAAAATGTTGCATATGCCCATTTCCACGCACACTTTGAGATGTATAAAAACTAAACTTAGCATAAAACCATGCAGTATCTGCAGCCCTCCCCCCTTGCATATGCAAGTTTCTGCTTCGTGTTGAAAACTGGTGGCACCCTGCATCAAAGCAGTACTACTGTTTCTGTGTGGTCTCCCTTTTTTCAGATTCACATCAGTGATGTGGGATTTATCAAATATATTGAAATTAACTGCATATCTTTTACAAATTTAAGACACTTGATTGTAATCATTCTGTAACAACAATGGTGCACACAATGCCCAAAACTATTCTTAGCTTTTCCAAATACCATAGCTGCTTTAGTGTTGTTACTCTTGGTGCATCACTCAGAATATTTTAATCCATTGTATCTGTGTGTGGAATCACAGCTGTAGGGCAACAGATTGGAAAGCCCTGGAGGACATTTCTAGCACATGCTGCCTCAGGAAAGCCACCAGAACCTGCAAGGAATTTCATTTAGCCATGCACACAGTTTATTTGAACTTATTCCTTCCGGTAAACACTTCAAAGCTTTTCCTGCACGGACCTTGAGACTTAGAAACAGTTTGAATTCAATAAATCTTCGTACTTTTCAAACAGCCTTTACACTGTATTTGCTATGTATTTCTTTGAATTTACATAAGACAAAAATATTGAATTGTATGTGTAAGAATCTTATTTTTCAAGTCTGACAAATAGCTTATTATAGCATGCATTTTTAAGACTTAATGCACTTGTTCAATGTGTTAAAATATGAGATTTCCATGAATGTCAACAAAAGCTTCTAAAACACTGTAAAAAAATGTAATTTTCAAGTGACTGGAAGACTGCAGGTTATCTAAACCATAAGAATTTGCTAAATATAATAACCTGAAGTAAATTGAATAAAGGGTTTCCATTCATCTCCCTCGAATACTCAAATTAAACTGTATCCACTTTGCAAATTTAGTTTGGTAATCACTATAGAGACACAGACTTGATCAAGCAGAGAAACTGAGAAAAAAAATCACTGGACAAACTGGGCAGTTTGGAGAATAATATAGAGAATAAATATAGTAGCCAGATTCTTTTTAATATCTTCCATAGCATTAGCTAACCTTTCTTAAATAATGTTTCCCCAGGTAATAAATTAATTACATAATCATCCTCTCAACGAGATGGTAATTATAATGATTTATCTTTTCTGAAAAGGTCTGAAAAGTCTTTATGAGAGTAAATACTAATAATTACACAGATAAATGTCCATATTGATGAAGAGAAGAAATAAAGTTTTTAAAATAAAGTCAACCCCTTTATATTAAATCCTTATTTTCTCATTCAAAAGCTGGATAGTACTAAGAAAGGCAGAATTATCCTAGTATTACAGGTAGACTAAACAATAATATATATAAGGCCTGGAAAAGTTAACGCGTATACACACACACAAGTATATATATCTTGTAAAAGAAAGATAGCAACACCAAGGGAAGATGAGTTCTCAGTATGTAGCCCCATTTATTTATATTCTGGTTGAGCACCCAAGACAAGTGAAAAAGTGTAAAGACTGTCTTGTAATAACAAAGTCTTAGTTGCTTCTGAGATACCTGTTCTGTCACTGTCAGTTGCTGGTTCATAAGTGAACTCCAAAATCTGGGGTTTTGTGCTTTTATATAGTTATCCTGGCGGAAAGGCCACGGCATCATTGTGGCACCAGCAGTAAAAGTATGCATCCTCTCAGAAATCACCCTTCTATCTGTGGGTAAAAAAGAGAAGTGGTTACCATCTTTGCATTCTTTTCCCCGTTGGCACGGTGCCTACTTGCTTTGAGCCTTGGAGGTGCTGCTGTAAAAAAGACATTTAAACATAAAACTGCTTACCTAAGTCATATTACTACTTACTTATAATTTTCTATCTAAAGTGATTGTTAAGTAAGGCTTAAAACTGTAACTGGGCTTAGTGTGATGTTGAGTTGTAATATCCAAACATGATACCACACACCAGGCCAAACTTAAAATAATACTGTGAATTTGTCTTGCAAGACTGTCTCCCAATATTGAGACCAGAAGCTACAAGGAAGTCTGTTATGTTGAGTTTAATGAAGAAGTAAGATAGGCACAGGGTGGCAGTGAAGAGTTGCCAGACAGCTGGGCAACTGCAGCAGAAGTAGTAAGAGTGACAGCAAGAAGGGTGCTTGGTGTGACATCTGGACAGAGGAAGGAGGAAAAGGAAATTGGTGATGGAATGGGGAAGTACAGGAGAGTATTGTCATGGATGTCCGGTGAGAGTTTCCGGCCTTCACCCCCAGGCCGCAAGAAGGAGCTCTCCCGACAGCATAACCGTGCCCCGAATTCCAGCAGGGCCTCATGGACTTTGTAGTTTTTATACACAGCCCTGCTGGATACCTTGGGGACCACAGGGAGTCGCTGTAGGGAGGGAAGGGAGAGGCGAGCGAAGCAGCGCCAACAACAAAAAAAGGTAAAGAGGAGCGGGACATGACTGAAGGGTCGGTCGTTAAGTTAGAAGAGGCAGATCTCAGTCGGCCACGAGCGGCCATCCATCCCTTGGAAGACTCCAAGTCCCAAGAGCCTTTGAGCGACCCAACAGAACACGTGCCCGGAGAGGACATGCTTATTGGCTCCCAACTGGCAGGTAAGGAGAAAGCGGAAGCAAAATTACCTCCAGCCGAATTAAATAACTTTGTGGACCTGCGGGACCTTGAGCCCGTATACAGTTTCTTTCAGGGCTTAAAGGAGCTGAAGGATCGAGTGGAAGAGCTGGGAGCAACGGCCGAGGCGCCGCTGAATGGTCTAATGAAATATCTACGGAGACTGGATCGAGAAGCTTGGGTGATGAACGATGTGGGAATACAGGTGAGTCCGGCCCGTATCGTACAGTATAAAGGGCCTCCTAAGTGTGTTGAGCAGATGGAAAGAGTACTTTGAGAGGCTGGTGAATGAAGAGAATGAGATAGAGAGAAGGTTGGTTGATGTGGAGATAATAAATAAGGAAGTGCAATGGATTAGCAAGGAAGAAGTAAGTACAGCTATGAAAAGGATGAAGCATGAAAAAAGTTGTTGGTCCAGATGATATATCTATGGAAACATGGAGGTGTTTAGGAGAGATAGCAATGGAGTTTTTAACCAGATTGTTTAATGGAATCTTGAAAAGTGAGTGGATTGCCTGAGGAATGGAGAAGAAGTGTACTGCTACGGATTTTTAAGAATAAGGGGGATGTGCAGAGCTGTAGTAACTACAGGGGGATAAAATTGATGGACCACAGCATGAAGTAATGGGAAAGAGTAGTGGAAGCTAGGTTAAGAAAGGAAGTGATGATTAGTGAGAAGCAGTATGGTTTCATGCCAGGAAAGAGAACCACAGATGCAATTTTTGCTCTGAGGGTGTTGATGGAGAAGTATAGAGAAGCCCATAAGGAGTTGCATTGCTTCTTTGTGGACCTGGAGAAAGCATATGACAGGGTGCCTGAAGAGGAGTTGTGGTATTGTATGAGGGAGTCAGGAGTGGCAGAGAAGTACGTAAGACTTGTACAGGATATGTACGAGGGAAATGTGACAGTGGTGAGGTCTGCAGTGGGAGTGACAGATGCATTCAACGTGGAGGTGGGATTACATCTGAGCCCTTTCTTATTTGCAATGGTGATGGACAGGTTGACTGATGAGATTAGACAGGAGTCCCTGTGGACTATGATGTTTGCTGATGACAGTGTTATCTGTAGAAAGAGTAGGGAGCAGGTCGAGGAGACCCTGGAGAGTTGGAGGTTTGCGCTAGAGAGAAGAGGAATGAAAGTCAGTAGGAACAAGACAGAATACATGTGTGTGAATGAGAGGGTGGTCGGAGGAATGGTGAGGATACAGGGAGTAGAGCTGGTGAAGGTGGATGAGTTTAAATACTTGGGATCAACAATTCGGAGTAACAGGGATTGTGGAAGACAGGTGAAAAAGAAAGTGCAGGCAGAGTGGAAGAATGGAGAAGAATGTCAGAGTGATTTGTGACAAACGGGTATCAGCAAGAGTGAAAGGGACGGTCTATAGGACAGTAGTGAGACCAGCTATGTTATATGGGTTAGAGACGGTGGCACTGACTAGAAAGCAGGAGACAGAGCTGGAGGTGGCAGAGTTAAAGATGCTAAGATTTGGTGCACTGTATGTGACCCACTGTATGCGGGTGTGACGAGGATGGACAGGATTAGAAATGAGTACATTAGAGGGTCAGCTCAAGTTGGACGGTTGGGAGACAGTCAGAGAGGCGAGATTGCATTGGTTTGGACATGTGCAGAGGAGAGATTCTGGGTATATTGGGAAAAGAATGTTAAGGATAGAGCTGCTAGGAAAGAGGAAAAGTGGAAGCCTAAGAGAAGGTTTATGGATGTGGTGAGAGAGGACATGCAGGTGGTGGGTGTAACAGAGCAAGATGCAGAAGACAGGACAATATGGAAGAAGACAATCTGCTGTGGCAGCCCCTAACAGGAGCAGCCAAAAGAAGAAAAAGATTGGGAGCTGAAGCTGTCCAAGTGTGTTTTTGCACCTTTTTTCAAATTTTTAATATTGACTATTTGGTCTAGTTTGTGTTTGATCTTCCAGGATTTTGCAAGCTGATGATGCCATTTTACTGTGACTGCAGTAATGTGATCCATTGTGATGTCAAACAGTTTGAGCAAAACAAATTTGGATTATTTGGAGCTCGCTAGTGGAATTGGCCTTAAGAGACGTATAATTTGTACAGTTTGGAAGTTAAAACTTTAGCAGAAACACACACATGTATTGTGGTAGTTGATTATTACTGATAAATATGATTTGCACAAATTGATTATATATTGATTATTTTGAGTGACTTCTGTACTTATTGTTCATTAGCTTTTGCCTTTAGCACTCTTGGAAAGCATTTTAATTAAGGCCTCTTGATCTATCTGTGACCCAGTCCCTGCTGCTACTTTAGTAGAAGGACAAGTATGGATAAGAAAAACAGTAAAATCTAGTATATTAGAATCCTGACTGCTAGGGTAATGTTTATCAATAACTAGCAAGGACATGAGTTGTGAAACTAATCACACACTTTTGTAATTGACAAGTGTATGTAAGAAGTGTTACCACCAGCTGTAAGCCAGTCATATCTTTCCGTGTACTAAGTGGCTGCATGTATGTTTCAATAAATGTATTTCTATCATCCTGGACTAGCTTCACGATTAAACTTTGACAGTATATACATACTGAAAATAAATAACTTATCTGAATGTATTGATTAATTTATTGTTATTGTACATAAATGTCAGGTACAACAGCAGATTTCTTTGAGATCTGAAAATATTTGTCTCTTCTCTCTATTTTAGAACATTTACTTGAGTATTATTGTATGCACATACTCACTTTTGTACAATTGTTTTTATTATTGCCATATTGCCTGTGAACCTTCAGCTTCTACTTCTGCTGCTCTTAACAGAAGGATCAAGAAAAAAGAATTCATAGCCTCAGCTAACATTTAAGTGGACTTGGCTGTATTATTGCACCATTTCAGTGCTTGGTTTCAGATTTTATTTATGCTTTGAGTGAGCACCTGCCTGTGTTAACTAACCTCAATAGCATATAAAACCAGCATCCCCAAAAAGCAGTAGATTTACATGTTAAGAAACTAAGAAAACACAATATGCAAGAGCACAAAGAAGCTAAATGGGTAATGACATGCAGATGCATGAAAAGAATGGAAAATCATCAACCAGAAAAACATGGTATTATTCTAATAAACAGAATTAAATGCCACAAAATATCATAAAACATGCCCACTGCTTTTGCCGATTGCCTAAGATCAAACAATCTCAACAAACAACTAACTTTTGCACATACTTTTGCTAAAATCAAGGGTTTTTTCACACATCATAATCAGAACAATAACATTCAGTAACAGGATGGTGCACACAATATGCATGTTACAACTGTCTTACAGCCTATTTCACTCACTTCACTTTAATAGGGGAAATACGTTTAAGCCTGAAGGTATGCTGACATATACACCTTCCAATTTGGAAAACCCCGTTCTTGATTTTTATGCTTCGTGTTTCTAGGATATTCTACCTATGGTAAATTTTTGATTCATCCATCCATTATCCAACCCGCTATATCCTAACTACAGGGTCATATATCTGGAAATGCAGGTAGACAGCAGCAGCAGTTTTGCTCCAGTTCTGTTTTTCTTCTCTTTCTGACCATTAGATTGAAGGTGTTAGGAAGAATACAGATTTACATTCATACATAATGTGAAGAAGAAAGAAACAAACTCTATCAGTAAGAGCCCATAGATGCAAAATTGAGGAATATTTCTAGTGATATCTAGATCACTGACAATGTCTCAGTCCCTAAAGGAAGATGCATGCCAAGGTATTGGTGTACCAGAACCTCTGCCTCTTTTCATTTAATAGAGGACATTTTTAACTGTACCAACATTTCCAAACATGTCAAAATCAACAGTATTTATTACAACTTATTTCACTGGAAATGTAAATCCAACATTTAAGGAAATTAAATCCAAAATTCAGCACAATATTTGGAATATTATTACATGAAATAATAATCACTCCAATATAGAATTAAAGAAGGATACACATGCCTTTCATACAAGATCAAAAGTAATTAGCTTTCATCTACATTAAAATATATTGAAATTAAAAACAACCATCAATATGTTGAACTTACACTTAACCTACTTTAGACTTCAGGTATCAAGGAAATATATAAATAATCTATGTAACAAAGTAAACAACAATTCTTACTAAGTTAAACAAAACCATCTCTGATCAATGCATCATTATCTACTCTAATAATAACCTGCATTTCAAAAGGCAGTATACTGATACTTTCAAGGTGACTGTTATTGAGCCCCTGTATTCTTTCATCTTGTTATATTATAAATATGTTTAAAAGCGGCTTTTTCATATAAAAGTCCTATAAAAATGTTTAATTGTATAATTACACAATGCAGTCCATTGTTAACAGTATTCATAAAAATATAACTGGCTTCCTTCCAAGATGAAGCACTGAAAATGCAGTGATTAATGTATTAAGTAGCATGATGCTGTCTTTTAACTGTGGCTATGTCTTTGTCTCTTTCTTCTTAGATTTGACAACACCACTTAAATTAAGAGCTAATGGTTAAAAACCTATTAGCTAGAGTATGTTCCTTATTTAGATAACACTATACAAGCATATTTCAGTACATACTGGTTAATAGCACGCTCTTAGGTAAAATTTGATTTTAGTAGGATTGGCGTTTCAAAAAGGGTATAGAAATTGATAATATAATTGTTTTATAAATTTAGTCTGTATGTATGTATGCCCTAAGTGCGTGTTTCTTTGAGTCTTATTCATGGAACAATGTCATGAATTAACAAGTTTCCGGCTGTGTCCCCGTTTTCAGGTTAAGAGAGGACATGCCCTAAACCTCTGTTAGAAATGAAACTTGCTGAAATAAGAGTGACTTCTTAATTTAAGCAAGGCTTACTTGCTAAGTGTGCTTTGTGGAATACCTCTCTGATTTTTAGGACAAAAATAAAATTCAGGTGCTTTATATTTTATCTACTATATTAAATAAATAAGAACAAAACAGGCCAGGCAAAGAAAGAAAAAAACTAAAATAATTAAAAGGATTTGCACAAAAGGCATCCCAGAGCAAACAAATCCAGTCCATAAGCCAAGATCTGAATCCAACTAAACCAGACAAACAGAAATTCCAAAACAATATTTACAAAATTCAACCTAATTCCACAACACTCAGTGACATTCTGAAGGTCCTTAACACTCAGAAAATACCATTACCATTACTTTACACAATAATTCTTAGTAATCCTTTTAGAACCATTAGATCTAAAACCAGCTAGTTAAAACTTGCTTGCAGCAATTGTAAAATTAATACTACACATAACTAAGAGACCTGTATTAAATGGCATTACCCCTTATTTCTTTAAAATTGACATTAATTAGACTGGCCACCACTTTTAGCACTTTATATTTAAACCTAGCTTCTGATACTGTTGACTACAACCTTCTACTATGTAGACATAAAATTTTAGTTGAATATATTTTATTTGGCACATTTAATATTTTTCCAATGTTTTTCAATATGTACAGTATCCTAATGGCAGTGTTCCCTCACTATTGTCGATAATTAGACATGAGGGTCTGCTATAGAATAAATTCTCTCTTCTATTTATGAGTTGCCATTAGAAAGCACAATTTGAAACATTAAGTATCATTCATATGATGATGATGACACTCAGCACTATTTATCAATTACACCAAATACCTCTTTAGTTATGCCATTAATGAATTGCTTTATTGAGTTGAAACACTGAATAAATAAAAATAATGTGTTTTTAACTTCATAAAACAAGAAGCATCTAAATGAGATGTTATTCTTTTGAATAGTAGGATGTTACTAAACACATTTTCATTCACAATGTTTGAACTTTAGTTGAATCAAGTAGCAAGTAGGATGACTAAATAGTATCCGTTTAGTTTCTATTATCCATGGGTAACTTGGAAATTCTGTAACCTGGGACTCAGGTGTCATCGGGATTGGACCTATTATCACACCTTTGTGTTATCATTGCCTCTTGCTGTTGTGATTCATACCACCAAAATACCCGCAATGAGGCCTTGCCTCTGAATCTAGCCCCAGGATAAACTGAGGCCTAAACTTCAACATACCTATTTCCAAAAACTATAAACTTTGGACTACTGAGGCACAAAAAGGCTAGTATCAAAATAATCCTGAATAATTTCCAGAAGCAAAAAAAAAAAAAAATAATAAAGACAGACAGAAAAATATGAAAATTCTCGCTCTTTGAAAATCAAATAAAAAAAGTTCTTTTTAGGTGAAACAATGAAAAAAATAAGTGGTGACAAACAATAAGCAAAACAAAGATTTGCCTAAAAGGCAAACTGAAGTAAACAAATGTAGGCCACATTTTGAATTCAAAAACCACAAACACAGGACTAAGAATCAGAAAAAATACTCTCAATGAAGATGCTTCTACAGCAATACTCAAAACCAATCTAGTAGTCATACCACTCTGCCTGAAATAAATGGTAATGGAATGAAACGTTGGTACGGTAAATAGGTGAAGTGATGATGAAGATATAAAGGCACATAACTAAACACACTAACACAAAAATGAAAGCACATACATACATAATTAATAAACAGTACATAATAAATAAAAAACTCAAAATAACAAAGATAAAAAGCTGTGGCAGTAGGGGGCGCTAGTGCTCCCTTGAACCCTCAGGTACAACTCTAGACACCTGGTAAAAGTCCAAGACTTTTTATTTTTTTCCACAGTGCACCAAGCACCTTCCACACTACTCATACAAAACAATCAATAAACCAAATATTCTCTCTTCTCCTCGCCCAGACACTTTGCTCCTCTCCCTCCCAGCACAGCTCAGTGTCTGGACTGGCCCATAGTCCTTTTATAGCCCCTGACCCGGAGGCGTTCCTGTCCAATCAGACCACAGTTCCTTATTCCTTCCGGGTCAGGGCAAAGAGTCCTGTTCTTCACCCCGGGAGCACGTCATTCCTTCCCGTCACGTGACCGTGACGTACTCCTGGGTTATAGGGCACACAAAAGCCCATGAGCCCCCCTACAGTGACTCCCGGTGGTCCCCAAGGTATCCAGCAGGGCTGTGCAAAAACACTACATAGTCCATAAGGCCCTGCTGGAACTCTGGGCACGATCCTGCTGTCGGGAGAGCTCCTCCTGGCGGCCAGGGGGTGAGGGCCGGAGCACGAAGCTGACAGTCCTCCACAAAGCATAATATGAAACTAACTTAATGAAGCTAACCTAAGGCTGTCACAAAACCTTAAGTGGAGCAATAACATCACACACATTATTAAGAAAGCCCATCAGAAAATGTTCTTTTTGTCCAAGTGTACACAGCCATCATCAAGTTCATTCTGACCTCATCTATAATTGTCTGAAAGGATCACAGGCTGTAACTTACCTCACATTCAAGTCCTATATGAGTCCAGGGTAAGATAGAGGGATGCAAATGTCATTGCTGATTTGACTCACCCAGGATATCACCTGTTCCGAAGTCTTCCCTCCAGCCATCGTCTTCATGCAGTCAAAGCTAAAACAACATGTCACCTAAACAGTTTTTTTCCACTTACAATGGTTTGCAATCTCTTTAAAACAGGATTTCCAGGCACTAGACACTGTGGCTGTGATTGCTGATGTTGCTTTGCCAGAAAGGAAAAGGCAGGGATGGAGAAGTACAGGCAGAAGAGGTCCTCGTATCAAAGACAAGGAGGACAGATGGCATAAGTTTAAACTTAACAGGTCCACCACAAGCTACTCCACTGTAATATACATTCGCATTTATGGACTTTGAATGTGGACCCCCATACAACCCTCCAAAATCGTTTACAAAAATTCTTATCATATTTATTAACATCTGCAGACTTTAGACTCGGATCCCCAATCATATAAGAACCCAAAACATAGTACCAGCAGTTATTTTCTTCCACTTCAAATGCTAGAGAAACAACCCCGAAAGTAAAAACATTCTGTTCATTACATGAGCCCCCAAATGTGTAGCCTGTAAACGTCATTACTGTTTGTAGCAAGTTAAAGTAAAAAAATTATGTGGTAGAAATGTATTGTCTGTCTATGGTTATGGCTATGACAAAAAAAAACTGCTACCTTGAACATACAACTGATGAAAAACATAAAAAGAAATACTTGAGTGAACAACATAAGTGAAAGTCATAAATACCTAATAATGATAATGATAAATACTCAAATTTCACATTTATTTCTTACTGATAACCAGTTTCAGTTAAAAAAAATACACTTTCCTGTAAAATTGTGTTTTGGAATGACCATCATCAAAAGCCAAGTTACTAGGAAAAGCAGAAACTAATCTAATGCTTGAATATTTTACTCATGGACAATTGATATATAGTAACATGCTCAAGAGCATCTCAGTGACCTAATAATATTATTATTATTACTTGACTGATTCATTTATCCAAAGTGACTTACAACTACTGGTTACATTAGGTTTGTTTTTCAAGTTGGAGCACAGGCTGGTGAAGAGACTTGCTGATGGTCACACAGTGTCAGTAGCAGGATTTGAACCCACTACCACTGGGTTTGAAGTCCAAAGCCTTAATCACCACATTGCCCGCCAATATGATTAGCCTACGGTAAATTCCCAGGCAATGCAGGGTAGCACAGTTAGTTAATAGTTAGGTGCTATATAAATAAAATGTATATTCTTATTAAAAAATATAGCATGAAAAAGGACCTCTTTCAGATATACAGCACAGCATATGTTGAATTTTACTGTCACCACATACAATATGAACAAGCATGGCAAATTTATTGTCTGTGGGGGATTACATGTTCTCCCCATGTTTGAGTGGACTTTTCTCCAGGTACTCTGGTTTAGCTCCAACTTGCTAAAAATATGTGTGCTGGATGCACTAACAAGTTTAAATTAGTCACATGTGAGTAGGAGTGGGTTGTTGAATGTGCCCAGTGATTGACTGGTGCCCCATACAAGATCTGTTCCTGCCATGTATGACTTTTCTGATATTGGTAACAGCTCCATTTAACCCTGAGTTGTATAAGTGAGGTAGAAAATGGATCAGTGGACAGATCTTTATTTTAGAAAATTAGTACTAAGATTGTTGCAAATACAAATGCATGTGAGTGAATTGTGGCAAGAACTTGTTTAGTACAAGAACATTTAAGGCTGAACAATTTTTAAAATTGAAAAACATGATTCTGTTAAATAAAAAAATCACTTTTTGTTATTTCTGATGAATGAGTACATGTTTTTAATTAAAGAACTCCAAGCTGCTTGTCTAGATATCTGTTGTTCATTGTTCTTCTCCAGTGTTCTGATTGCTGACATTAACACCCATTATGGAGAGCATCTATCTTTTCTTACAACAGCTACAGCTATAGCATTATAAGGTACTTGCTGATCCTAGGAATGATATCCACACATCCATATCCTAAATGTGTATTCAGACTTGTGAGAGCCAGAGTAGCATCAGGGTGCCAATCCACTGTATTGCATACCCAAGCAGGTTCCAGATTGAGACTAAAATGGTCTCAAATGCAACTAAAAATAGGCTTTGGTGATTATCATTTCTACTTAGTTTGTAAGTGGAAAATGAAACCATGGAAACTGTAGACTATTTCTATTGTAACAAATGCAAAAGGCTATTTTTTTATTGTTGAGCAGATGTGCTATTAACATATGAGGTGATACACAAAAATAACTGGACTGGGCTTGGGGCTTTCCTGGAAAACCGTCTGGAGGTTGGCCGGACATGAATCATAGAACTATATCCCGTCCTACATACCCTCTCAAACCCCCAACTGGCTAGGTATATCCTGTGAATAGCCCAGTCAGTATTTGCACAACAATCTCTACACAAGTTGCTGCACTAATGTCGGGTGAAAAAATCGAACAGTGAATTAACATCAAATTTCTCGCGAATTTTCTCTTTTTCCATAAAACAGTTTTTGAATGACAAAAACATTCCAGTCCTTGATCACCCTCCCTATTCACCCAGTTTAGCTCCCTGTGATTTTTACTTTTTCCCAAAAATCAAAAGTGACCTGAAGGGAACACATTTTACTTCAATGGATGAAGTGAAGACAAAAGCCTGTTGAAGAGCCTCAAGGAAGAAGACTTCCAGCAATGTTTCAATCAATGGAAGATACGTATGGAACAGCATAGAGATCAGGAGGGGGAGTATATAGATGGTGACAATGTCTAGAATGCTGTAATTCTTCAATAAATATTTTTTTTTACCAATCCGGTTATTTTTGTGTCTCACCTCGTATGTGTCAGTATCAGGTGGGCATTCCCCTTGGAGATTCATGAGCTGTATTCCAGTAAAGTCTGGTTAATGCTTTATTACTTG
Organism: Polypterus senegalus; assembly: GCF_016835505.1. Taxonomy (NCBI): domain Eukaryota; kingdom Metazoa; phylum Chordata; class Cladistia; order Polypteriformes; family Polypteridae; genus Polypterus; species Polypterus senegalus. Next base: position 51,812,325 of record NC_053161.1, read on the forward strand.
ACGCCGGGCACGAGGCCTGCACATCAAAATTACATCAGACTTGGAGAGAATGCACCCACAGAAATGAAGATAACCTTGTTTCACTGCTTTTGGTCAATATTTCTGACACTCTGCCTCCTCATTTTCTTCCTCTTAAAGTGAGTAATAGCAGGTACAACTCCTCTTCCAACAGCAGAGCCTTGCATGTGCATGTGCTTTGTGTTGTAGTCTGTAAGCAGGCTTTATGTGGTAACTATAAACCAGGCATAACACTTGATCGACTGGCAGCAGAGCAGGTTGGATCTGTGCTCTCAAAGACCGCGGTGAATTGCCAATAGATGGATGAGTAGGCTGGGTTGGGGTTTGAATATCACGAAAACTTCTATGCGGAAGTTCAAAAGTGCTATGTGACACATTCTAAATAGGTGCATGACCACACCTTTTTTTAGAACTGCTTTCCTATGCAACGTGATGTGAATGAGTACACCAAAAAAGCTGGCAAAACCAAGGTTATCACTGTAACACACTGGAACATCATTTTAAAAAGGAAACAGTGAAAAAACATGGCAAAAGTCAAAAGCATCACAGTGATTGTGATTGCATTCTCACAAAGCATACTCCTCAGGAAACTCCGTTAATGCGGGCAGTGTACCGAGAGTGTGAAAAAACAGTGGACAAAAAATTAAAAAAAGCTAAACATACAATTTAATGCAGCCTATATGAAAGTATGTAAGGAACTGCCATTCACCAAATACAGTATACCTCTCAGATCTTGTTGCTGAAAAAAAAATGGATTGGATATCTCAGAGACATATGATAATGACATAGCTTATGCCAAGTTCATCGGGTGCACTGCTGAAGAAATCAAAGAACAGATACTGAGAAATACGCAGAAGGCTAATTATATCTCTTTGATAATTGACCATGGTACAGGAATGATGTTCTTGTATTTTGTAGGCACATTTCTGGAGCTTCACCAGTGAACCATCTTTTTGGTTTAGCAGAGCTTAAACATTGCCATGTGCAGGGAATACTGAGCACAATGAACAATGTAATGAGTAACATGGACCAAACAAATCAAAACTGGTGGCAAAAAAACCTTTGTGCTTTTGGTGCACTGTGGCAGTTGGGGCCAGTGTGAACATGGCTGCCTCAGGTGAAGTGGATATACTTTTAAAAGGAGACATGGAAAAACACATCCTTTCGTTCAATTGTTTACCACACAAACTGGAACTGGCCATATTAAACACTCAAAAATCACTTGCAATGGTTGAAAATATCTATGACTTACTATACATTATATGTAGTACTAGGTTGTTGTACCATGTTTACCATTTATGGATCTAGTGAGCAGTCAAGCAAAATGACACCTTTTATTGGCTAAGCAGAAAGATTACAATATGCATGCCTTGGTGGTACCTCAGGTTACTTGACTTCTCACTGCAGATTATATGAAAACATACAACTTCAGCCCCAAAAGCATGTGTGAGATGAGAGCAATCAGTGTGGAATTAGGCTGTTCTATATGCAGTCAACACCCAGTGTTACTAGGCACTTTATATTTTTCTACACTTGGATCACACAGGACATGGTCAGTATACAGCTGTGCATCACTGTATGGAACACAGGGCTACAAGCTCAAAAAACACTGACATTAAAAGAAGAGCAAAGCACATTGTAAAGAAAATAAAAGGCTTGCTTTTTGTGGAATTATGTCATATTCTCCATTTCTTGTTTGAGGAAATTTCAAAGTTAAGTATATCACTTCAGAAGAATTCTTTGATTTTGCCTCAAGCTGTATCAGCTATTGAGAGTTGTGTTCTCACAATCAAGGGGGTGTCAGAGAGAACATTAAGGAATGGAAATCACTTGCTCAGCATAAGAATGTGGTGCACCAGGATAACACACAGACCTATGAGAGACTGAAAACTAAAAAGCTTGGTAAGTCAGTGAGTGGTACCGATAAGGCATTACCTTTCAGAATATCCAGCTCAAAGGAACAAGTCTCAACAACTTTAGAGATAACCTTCAATTTCATGTTGAGAAAACAGTGGAGGTTACAGTCAAGGAAAGCCAGTTTGAAAATAAGAGGGGTAATGCACAGCAAGGAAGCTCACTTGGGTATGAGATCATTCGTTGCTTCTCAGTCTTCTATCATGATTCATGGCCAGATGATTTAACCACTTTTGGAGAAGATGAGATTGACAGTTGGAAAAACTGGTATCAGGACATCACAAGTATGATGTCAAGGTTGTACAAATGGAATGCAGACAGCTAATAAATTCTGATTAATGGCCAATTCTCAGACAAGTCCTATAACAGTTTGGCAAGTCTTACTGACAAAAGAGCCTTATTGCACAGAATTCTTCAAAATTCTACATCTTGTTCAGATCACACTTGTTCTACCTATTTCAACAGCTCAGTGTGAACATGGCTTTTCTGCTCAGAACATAATAAAATCAAAAGTCTGAAACTCACTTAATGTCTCTGGACTTGGTGGATTAGTCAGGATCAGAAGGCCTATCACTTGATCCTGAGCCCTATGTTAAAGGCTGGCTTCCTTCAAACTTGTTCTTCTTATTTTTGGCTGCTCCCGTTAGGGGGTTGCTGCAGCAGATCATCCTCTTCCATATCTTTCTGTCCTCTGCATCTTGTTCTGTTACATCCATCACCTGCATGTTCTCACTCACCACATGCATAACTGAGCTGACCCTCTAATGTACTCATTTCTAATCCTATCCATCCTCGTCACACCCAGTGCAAGTCTTAACATCTTTAACTCTGCTACCTCCAGCTCTGTCTCCTGCTTTCTAGTCAGTGCCATCATCTCCAACCCATATTACATAGCTGGTCTCCCTACTTTCCTGTAGACTTTCCCTTTCACTCATGCTGATACCTGTCTGTCACAAATTACTCCTGACAATCTTCTCCACCCATTCCACCCTGCCTGCACTCTCTTTTTCACCTGTCTTCCACAATTCCCATTACTCTGTACTGTTGATACCAAGTATTAAGTATGTACCAAGTACATCCCCTGTGGCTGGGTTGCTGGCTTCCTTCAAACAAGAGGAAAAACATATCAAATTATAGTGGATGGCCCTCTGACATTGGCATTCTGATGATAAGGGATACTTAATAAAGCCGCATAGTTTGAAAGTTATAATGATATTTGGTTACCCAAATCATCAAGATGGACACACAAAAGTACAAGGTAAGGATCCACTGCACAGGATAAGGAAATTAATGAGGCACACATACTGTACATGGAGGTTAGAAAGATAAGAGATTGAAAGACTAACATTTCACACATTTTATTAACTGGCACCTAAATCAAAGCTATTGGCTCCTATTTTTTTTCTTTAAGGAGCCACTTGCTCCTTGAGGTGAATTTATGTCTGGAGCCCTACCAAGAAAACTCACTTGTAGTGGGGCTGATTTACTGTCACCAATTAAGGTATGTCTTTGGGTGTTATTTTTAACACACTTGCAAAATGTACACAGTGACTCAAGCTTATTTTATATTTTTATAAAAGTGTCAGGAACGTGTGCTTGATAGTAGTAATTTCAAGTCAAGTGACTCAAAGTCAACCCTAACTACCCCCAAAGAGAAGCATGCACTCAATATATTATTATGGCAAAACACTGATGTTTTTTTAAAAAAAAGATGTTTTATAAAAAGATCTGAGAACATAATAACTGTTTTAAAGAAAAAGGGCCACTTAATCCAACATAGTTTACTAATTACCATCCAAAAGATTTTATATGTAACAATCTTTACTGATTGCAGACTCAGAGAGTTGTAACAAGTTCTCAGGTAAAATATAATTACATACTTTGCAAATTAGTTGGATAATGCATATACATAGAGATACAGCTTAGTTCAAACATGCAGCAAAAAAAAAGCAATTTCAAACTGAATAATGTACAGGTTCCTAACAATATATCCAACTATCCATCCATCTTTCTAACCTGCTTATCCATAGCAGGGTCACAGGCCTGGAACAACACTGGGATAGAACACCAGTTCATCATAGGATCCTAAAAATATATGCCCATTAATATTATGTTGAGCTGAATGCTTGAGCGGGACTAATCCTTAATCGGTTTCCATCTGCATAACTATCTTCTATTCTTTGTAGTTCTTGAGTTGGGTAAATCCAAAGATTTTACTGTAGTAACACGCTTGCATTTAGTTCTGGGACTTTAATGTGGTCTTTGGTACGCTTTACAACAAAAAATAAGCTTACTGAAGTGAGAATGTTTACAATGATGCTAAAAGTTAATTCCATTTTTTATTGTGCACAGTATTCCCTGTGCATGGCAATGTTCAAGCTCTGCTAATCCAACAAGATGGTTCACTGGTGAACCTCCAGACATATGCCTACAAAATACAAGAACATCATTCCTACCAGACTTTTTAAATTGCACACATATATAACATAGTATTTACAAAAGGTATGTTTTTTAAGGAAAATTTGAAAATTGGTTCAATCAAAACAAACCAGTGAGTACAATGCTGATATAAATACATATTAATTGACCGTAGCTTTTATGATAGGCTCCAATCTCCAAGACTCTGAATGAAGTTAATATTAATAAATAAATAATTCTTTACATTTATATAGTGCTTTTCTCACTTTTAAATGCAGTTTACATAGTGAGCAGGGAGTCATTTCAACCACCACCAATGTGCAGCATCCACCTGAATGATGCAATGGCGGCCATTTTGTTCCACTACACACAGAATATTTATAAGGTAGTGAAGGTGTGGGACATAGTTAGCCAATTAGAGACAGGGGGTGGTTAAGGGGCCAGAATAACCAGGCTGTGGTGGAAAATTTAGCTATGATATTGGGAAATACCCTACTCTTTATGAAGGATGCCCAGAGATCTTTTATGACCTGTGAGATTAGCGCTTGGTTGGCGCAGACCCGACACAAACTGACACCAGAGGCAAGGGCAAAATAAACAAAAAGATTTATTTTTCTTCTTCACCTGTGGGGTATATCTTCCCCGTCAACCCCACAGGCAAAACACAATCTCAAAATACAAAGAAAAATCACCCCAAATCACCCCAAATCACACTCTTCTTTCCACTCCTCTCCGGGCAGCTTCATTCACCTCCTCCTGAGTCTGGCGCCCTGTGTAGTGGCTGCAGGCTTCTCTTATAGCCCACCCAGAAGTGCTACAGGTGCTTGTTGACCTACTTCTGGCTGCACTCGCAGGTGTGGCTGTGCTCCCACCCAGAAAGGCTCGTTAAGCCGTGCAGCTCTATGCAGCTCCCCCTGGTGGAGGACACGGAGCCCAACCAAGATGAGCTCCAGTGTTCCACAAAAGTGACCCCGACGCAACCCAGGGGGGCTGCCAACAAAGGTTCCGAGGGACATAGTGTGGCTCCCATGGCTGCTGCCCCAGATCTAGTGACAAAGGGACGTCCTGGCCATGCATGGGTCCCGGCCATCCGCCACAGACCATAGAAAGTCAAGACCTCAGTTTTACAATGGTGGCATTTTTACAGTAAAGTGTTCATGTCACTGCATTGGGGCATTGGGATCCACATACAAACACCTTGTTAACCGCCCCCCACTGGTACCACCCACTCCTCTTCCAGCAGCAACCCAAGTTTTTCCTAGATGGTCTCCCATTCAAGTACTGGCCAGGCTCAGATATTCTTTGCTTTAGGTGGCTGATCTGTTCTGAAATGCATGTGGTATAGTTGCAAATTAAGCAGTTTAGTGAGTATTAAATAACATTATACTACAAATTGTGTTTTAAAACTGTCATTGGGGCTAGAGCAACTTTGCAAAAAATGGTCAAATATTCCAGTTTCAAGAATGGTTTTGATAGGAGGCAAAAAATCCCAGTTAAAGCATCACAGTCCCAAGCTGTAAAGCAATAAAATGTGAAAAATACCAAGGAGAGTACATACTTTTTATAGACACTGAATCTACTTAATCATTTTCCTCCAGCCATCTATAAAGTAAACATTTTCTGCCATCTATTTGCTAACCCACTTACCTATTTTAGGGATACAGGCAACGTGTTGGTTCTTATACCAGCAATATTGTATACAAAATGGAAATTGATACTGTATTGTTAGCCAGTCTATTGCAAGACACGTTTACATGTGCATCCACATTCATTCATATAAGGCCAATCCACAGTCTGCAATTAGCCAAAACAACCATGTTTTTGAGATATAGGAGGAAAACTAGAAAATTGTACACAGACAAATATGGAACGTGTAAGTTCCAAAAAGAGGACAGGAGGACAACAAACTAACACTGCCCTCAATCTCTGTCCAATCCAATACTAGAAACCATGTCTGTAACTGTCTGTCCTTAACATCTGCAATGTCAGTACAAAAGAAAATCACACACATATATGCATCAAAGACATATTCCAGGGACTCAAATGCTGTTTTTGTTTATTGAATGGTACAATCTAAATAACTGAATATCTCATTATGCACATTTAATTTATTTAAATGGTTTAATAATAAGTCATAACAATTAACAATGTCAATAATTACATTTAATTTTAAATAAATAGGAAGAGATTTCTACATTTTTAAAAAATATTTTAAAAAGACTAAATTGGAAAGTGACTTTTTTATCAGTCTGAAATCAAATATGCAAACCGAAATTGCCATTTGGAGATATATTAAAAATTTAAAAATAGTGTGGTCAAGTTGATTTAGATGCATTAAACTGATACACCAATCTTTAAATTATTTAGAGATATCTTTAATTACTTCAGAATATTATGAAATCCATTTAAGGTTGTGTCAAAGTGTCAGTTGGATTGAAAGCCTATGGAGATATCTATAATAATTCTGAAATTGCACTGAAAGTGAAAAACTTTGAAACAATTTTCAAAGAATATATGGAATGTCTTTAACATTTTTATTACACTATTTTTTAATAAGATTCAATGTGATTATCTTGTTCTGTAGACAGTACTTGTTAATTAGATCTTCATATATCAGAATGACAGCTTGTCAGCCACTGTTACTCTCAGAACACTTCAGTAAAAAGTGCAAATTAAAACAGGACTTGATAGTGTGTCATTTCTATCAACCTATCTTTTCCTATTTGAAGAACTGTATGATGAAAATAATTTTTAGTAAGCACATATATCATTTACAAAGACAGCATGAGGTTATGTTTTTAATACATTTAAGTTAATTGTAAAAAGCTTTTATTACTAAACTATAACTCAGTTTTCATCAAAATATGAACTGAATAAACTGTTACTTAAAAACATAACAAAATTTGGCAAATACGAGGAGACCATTCAGCCCATAAAACTCATTTTTTTAGCTAATAGCTATGCTGTCCCAATATCCTTTCCAGATACTCCTTAAAGGTTGTCAAGGTTTCTGCTTCAATTTCATGTCTCAGTAGTTTGTTTCAGATTCCCACAACTCTTTGCATAAAGACGTGCTTCCTGACTTCAGTTTTAAATGAACGTCCCCTTAAGTGTCCTCAAGTACATGATTTGAAACAATTCTGTTAAATGTATTTTATCAATGCCTCTGTGAGACAAAAAGAACTAAATTAGTAAGTAAAATTAATGAGTGAGTTAGTGAATGAATTAGTGAGTAAAATTAATAAGAATAGGAATTTTATAATTCCAGATATGGAAATGCAAAATGCTGGTAATCTAATTTAACTATGATCTTCAATTTAAAGTATGATGGTGGGAATATCTGTTTTAACACGGAAAGGCATTTGCTGAAGCCATTCCTTAAAACATAAACCCCTTTTTAAATGTGCTCATGTTTTATTCTGTTTAATGAAAAAAAAGTAAGTGGAAAGGAATTATGTACGCATTGCCCAGTAAGCATAAAGTGAACAAATATGTGGTCACTATGTTACAGTAAAAACAACCTTATGGCTGTATCATTCTTCACAATATGTAATCTATCAAGAAAGCTTCAGACCTGCTCTCCATTTTGCTCCAAAGTAGTCAGACCTTAAATTAACTTTCTGTCAGGTACTTCTATTAAAAATGTTTTGGTTAAACAATTTTAACAGTTAGTCACATACCCTACACAGCCAACAGCTAACAACAGCACAACAGTCAATGCCATTTGTTTATTCACACTAGAATTACCAGAGCCTACGAAAAAACTTGTAAAACTGGCCCACCTTACCTCCCTTCGCACCTCTCTGTCAGCCTGTTTTGTCTTGTAAATGTGTCGATAAGCCCAAGCAGCAAGCAGCCTGCTATACTATCCCCCCACCATCTCAGAATGGGCAAGAAGTTCTCCCAGTTCCTGCCTTGATTATCTGGGAGTGAGCTACCTAGAATTGTGCATCAGTGCCACAATGTTTTTCTAAATTTACTATACCGGTCATAAAATGAGTTATTCCAAATATCATATATACATATGTCTCTTTTTTTGTCAGTGCGGCTTTGACATCATGGACCATAAGGTGCATACTAATTCAGCGTGAGCAGGAACACTCAATAAAACAGAATAAAAAAATTCAAATGATGGTGAGATATGAAGAAGGCAGATTCACCAGCGTCTGTGTGTCAGCTTTTATTCCTCCAGATCAGAGAATTTCCGGTTTCATTGTCTCAAAACACCACTCACAGTTATTCCCAGTTTCAGATAAAAAGTAACTGTGTCAGATCTGGGGCAGGGGGTGGGTGTTGTATCGTGATTGTGACTGAGAGAATAAAAGTGAAAGTATGCACCTTATGGTCCATGATGTCAAAGCCGCACTGACAAAAAAAACAGAGACATATTATATGACATTTGGAATAACTCATTTTATGACCTTTATAGTACAATTCGGAAAACAATATGGCACTGATGCACTATTCTAGTTAGCTCACTCCCAGATAATCAAGGCAGGAAGTGGGAGAATTTGTTGCCCGTTCTGAGGCGCTGGGGGGATGGTATAGCAGGCTGCTTGCTGCTTGGGCTTATCGACACATTTACAAGAGAAAAGGCGTTGATGGAGAGGTGCGAGTGGATTTAAGGTGGGCCGGATTTACGAGTTTTTTTGTAGGCTCTGGTAATTACAGTGTTAAAGCTATGGAGCCACAACAAGCCTATCTGGGCTAGGTTTTTAACTACATGATATTTTAAAGTACTCTTAACAAGTGTCTTTTAATTACATTCATTTATCACTGAAATATTTGTATGTGACTTACTGTTACAAAAATATTTAATATGGTGATAACTAAATGTTTAGTGCAGTAACTAAGAAATTGAAAATGCTCCTACTTTCAAATTGGTTAACTAAGTCATCGAAGGCACCTGAATGCTATATCATGCATACATTTTCTAACTTGTTTGTTTCATGTATTTGCCAAGTCACGCTTGCAGATAAAAAACAGAAAATTTAACTAGAGTGAGAGAGAGAGTTGTCACATGAATGATGATGACTCCTGATACCTATTTGCCAAGCTAGTAGGCTCATCTGTTCCCAGTAGGTGTACCCATATTAAGAGTCTTTATCTTTATCATAAGTCACATTTTGAAATAGGGTAAATGTAACCCAGACTAAAATTAAAATTATTTAATTTCAATTAAAATTATTTTATCTGATAATCTGCCATTTTATTAATTTAGTGATATAACTAACACTGACTCTTCAGGAATTCAATCTGGAGTTTGTAGTTTCTCATTTGGTCTGCACATTTTTTCCTCCTGGTACTCAGATTTTCTTCCCACATTCCCAAAGACAGGCAAGTCAGATTAATTGCCAGTTCTAAATTGGCCTTGTGTGGGTGTTTTCATAAGTGGGCAGTGTAAATGACTGGCACCAAGTCCAGGGCTGCTTCCTCCTTTACACCCAATGCTGCCGGGATAGGTTCTGCTCCCTACAACCCTGAATATGTATTAAGAGCTTTGAGAATGGTATGTTACTTTACATACGTTCATTAGATGTTCGTATCTGGGAGTTCCAATGGCATGAAAGCACCATTACAAAAATATGCCATTTGGGCTCACAAATGTTGAAGTTGTACATGTGGAATGCATGTGACTGGAACGTATTTTCTGTAGAATAGTGTATTTTTCAATATGCTTGGATGTAAGGGTTGTCATGGAATAAATAATATTTTATGTTAAAACTCAATTTATAAGATTTACAAGCACTCAGAGACTGCACCAAAATATCCTTTAAGGCATATTCAGTGACTGCATATCCACAATGCATGATAGCTTACTTAAAGTTGAGCAACTTCATGTAAACATCACACTCTATGTACATAAATTAAGTTAAGGTTAATGTCAATTAAGTTTTCATCTAAATTAAATGATTGCTGTAAAACTTTGGTAAACTGTTCTATTGATTCTACTACAAAGCATGACAGCCAAACATATTTTATAGCAAGTTAATGCTCTCTCCATATGTTAGTGAATCAGATGCTAAAAGTGGATTACATCATGAAAATTATGAAAAATTATTTTTATGATCTTTATATGTCTAAAGATTAAAGTATTAAATTGACACTTTTTTTTACTCTGAGTGTGTTCCATTTTAGCTCCTTTATTGTTGTATCTATACTAATAAAAGGCAAAGCCAGTCACTGACTGACTGACTGACTGACTGACTGACTGACTGACTGACTGACTGACTGACTGACTCACTCACTCACTCACTCACTCACTCCCTCCCTGATTCATCACTAATTCTCCAACTTCCCGCATAGTTGGAAGGCTGAAATTTGGCAGGCTCGTTCCTTACAGCTTACTTACAAAAGTTAGGCAGGTTTCATTTCGAAATTCTACGCGTAACAGTCATAACTGGAACCTACTTTCTTCCATATATACAGCCATAGCCTGCTGCTCGGTCGCCGAGTGAGGCAGAGTTGCGTCCGGCATCATCACACCTCCCACGTAATTGAGTGCCTGCCCATATAAGGTAAATATTCATGGGTGAAGGACTGTGCTTTCACTTTGATGAATGAAACCTGTTCAAAAAACGCATTACACAATTGAGAAGGCAGCAAAAGAATATGAAGCGAGTGACGCATACAAGCATATTCATAAGTGCAGCTACTGCGGAAACAAAGCATGGTGTAAACCTAAAGTTTAAATTAAGTTCATAGACAGGATGCCACTGGCATTTGTCATGCCTACAACGAATACGATATTCGCGAGATACAAGTTTAATGAGAAGACGCAGGGTATAAGCGAGACTTTTGATCACTTTGTAACAGAGTTACAATTGCTGTAACGGAGTTAAAATTGCTGGTGAAGGACTGTGCTTATGCAAATGAATAGGAAAGCAGGGTGTAAAGCTTAACTTTAAATTAGGTTCATAGACACGCTGCCGCTGGCGTTTGTCATGCCTAAGACGAATACGATATTCGCGAGATACAAGTTGAATGAGAGGACGCAGGGTTTAAACGAGACTTTTCATCACTTTGTAGTGGAGTTAAAATTGCTGGTGAAGGACTGTGCTTATGCAGACAAAGATGAGATGGTCAGGGATAGAATAGTGTTTGGCGCAAACTCAGCAAAATTGAGAGAGAAACTTTTAAGTGCCAGGTCTGAGCTAACATTAAATAAAGCCGTGGACATCGCGAGATCGCACGAGATAGCACAAGCACAGCTGAGAAGCTTCGATGCATGTAATCCGAGCGGCTCACGTGAACTGACTTTGCAGGACTGTGAAAGGTTAAATTAAGTTCATAGACACGCTACCTCTAAATATTCGCAACAAATCCACAACTTAATACCAGGAATACCTGTTAAACATCTTAGATTCACGAGTACCAATTTGGGTAGTGAAAACTTCGATGAATGAAACCTGTTATCTTTACAATAGTTGACAAACAAATGATTATAACTTGAACACAAAACAACCTCCAAATACGAACCTGATTGAAAGAAATAATGATAATCAAATCCTTGATGACAGCAACACTCAACAGTGACAAAACAATTACATTGACAATCATGTTACGGGTGAAGGACTGTGCTTAGCATATGTAGTTTGTACATACCAAAAATGGATAGAGTTCTAGGGAGATTTTTAAACCATTTATTATTTTTTTTTAATTCATAGTCTTTTTTCAAATCTGAACTTCCTAAGAAAAGTCCTTACATATTCATGTTCTAATTCCAAGTGACTGTGAATTTTTCTTTTTAGAGATCATATATATTGCAAACAGTTTAGAAAAAAATAGCTTGAGCTCTAAAATGTGTTACTTGAGTGCACTTATCATCTGGGTATGTAAATTATAATATTTGCCCCCATTAAGCTGTTTAAATAAAAAGACGGGTGTAACATGGTGTAATTCAAGGGCCAAATGCAGACCACTACTGGTTGAACAGAAGGGTAAAGCCTCCTGCCAATCCCATGTACCCTTACACTTATATTAGAAACTCTAGCATCTGTGACTACCAGTCTCTCCTTCTCATGTAACTGAGAGTTTTGATCCAACGGCACCATGCATGGCAGAGTCTACCATTGCCTAAAGACCCTTACTTTCTACACCTATACCGTATGTAGAGGTATTTTGTTATTACCATGATTGGTCACATTCTCCTCAACATGTTCCCTGTGGCATTTTTTATTGTTATTTCCCAATATATTGTCACTCCTACCTGAAGCAACACTTTGTCAGCTGGGAAACGGTTCATATGAGTAATACTGAGTATAAGAGAGGATTTGGTATTTTCTTTATCATTGTGCCCTTGCGTAAGATTAAACACATAATTATTACACATTATTACAGAAACTTTAATAATAAAAACCATTATTGTTTCCCTGTATTGTCATTATTTTAAAGGAGATGCATGCAGGGATTTACACAAGTTATTGTCCAGATTCAGCTTGTTTCAATAAAAAAAATCATATTGAGTAATTCATTACCATTATTGGAATGCTGAAATAACAATGCACAAGCAAAGAGCTGTGACTTTGGAAATGGGAAGTTTAATTAATGAATTCCCATTCTTCCATATCACAGCACATAATTAAGTCAATCATAAGAACAGATATTGTTACATTACCATCAGAGTATATATACTGTATATATATATATATATATATACAGTACATACACTATATATATATATATATATATATATATATATATATATATATATATATATTGTGGTCCCGGCCGGGCCAGGAGGACCAGAGGAGGGCTTGTGCCTCCTCCAGACCCCGAGGCGTCCGTCCTGGTTATGTTGGGGGCCTCGGGTAGGGGCTTGGAAGCCCAGCCCTGTAGGGACCTGTGGCCACCGCCAGGCGGCGCCCCGATGCCGGAGGATCCCATGTGGGACCCGGTCGGGGCTGGAGCCCGGCCGGGACGCCCAGGAGGACCAGAGGAGGGCTTGTGCCTCCTCCAGACTGCAAGGGGGCGATCGCCCTGGTTGTATCGGGGGCCACGGGTAGGGGGCTTGGGAGCCCAACCCTGTAGGGGCCCGTGGCCACCGCCAGGTGGCACCCTGGTGCCTGAGGAACCCTGGAGCCCAACACTTCCGCCACACCAGGATGTGCTGGGGGGAAGATGACAGGGGACACCCGGACGGCTTCCAGGTGCGCAGCCGGCACTTCCGCCACACTGGGGTGTGGCCAGGACTGATTGCCTGGAAGCAGCTGGAAGCAGCTGGATCCCATCCGTGTTCCCATTTAAGGGGCCGCCTCCCTCCAGTCAGCAGTGGATGTCGGGTGGAAGAGGACAGAACTGGAGAGAGGACTGGAGGCGGTCGAGAGAAAGGCAAAGAAACTGTGTGGCCTGGACATTGGGGGAATTAGTGCAAGAGGCACTGGTGTTTGTGTGCACGTTAAATTTGTAAATAGTAGTATAAATAAACAGTGTGTGGTGAACTTAAGATGTCCGTCTGCCTGTGTCCGGGTCCCAGTCCACTATATATATATATATATATATATATATATATATATATATACTGTATATATACAGTGGTACCTCGGTATACGTCCTTAATCCGTTCCAGATCCTTGGACTTCTACCAAACAGGACGTATAGCAAACACATTTTTTCCATAAGAAATAAAGGGAAAATGATTAATCCGTTCCCATGAAAAAAATCCTATTTTTATTGGCATATTATACATTGATGGGGTTGTATAAAATAATTTAAACACTGCTTAATACTAAAATACATAAATACAAAAGCAATTAGACGAAATAAATTAAAATTTAACCTCACTTCACTTTTTAATAACATCTTTGTTTTTCACAATCGTAGATACCGTCGTTCTCGGCATACAGTATGCAGCAGCCATGTCCCGGATACGCATGCCACCGTCATACTTTTCAACAATCAATTCAAATTTATGCGAAAAAACACAAAATCACGTGAAAATTCACATAGAGTTTTAGCGCGGGTTGTTCACTGAATGCTAGCAACTGGCGTACTGACGCTCGTAGTCAATCGTGGCATTGTCTTGAGAGAGGTAAAGAAGGGTAGTGTAGTGTTCTCTAGATTGAAGTAGTGATACACTCAGAATAAAGTTTCGAATGCTGTTTATTTTGACCCATGTTTATCCAACTCTACATACAGCGTGCCTTCTAAACCACACCCCTCCCTCTGGCTGTCATATGTCTCAAAATACGCAAATCATAGTAATCAACACCCAAACATAAAGCAATGTACAAAGGCATCATTGAACAATCATATACAACAGGTAGCACGTGGGTTGTTCACTGAATGCTTGCAACTGCCGTACCGATGCTTGTGGGCATTCGTGGCTTGTCTCAAGAGAGGTAAACAAGGGTAGCACGCGAGTCGTATTCCAAACAAAGGTCGTATACCAAGCAAAATTTTTCATGTCCAAACAGGACGTATACCAAGTTGGACTTATTCCAAAGCAGACGTATACCAAGGTATCACTGTATATACGGTGTGTATATATATATATATATATATTGTTAGAGGTGGCTGGGGTGGCGACCCAGCCGGGATGTCCAGGAGGACCATCTGGGGGCGACCGCCCTGGTTTCTTTGGGGGCCAGGGGGCGCCCCCATGCCTTTGGAGCCCTGGACCTCAGCACTTCCGCCACACCAGGAAGTGCTGGGGGGAAGAGGAGCAGGGACACCTGGAGTGCTTCCGGGGTTGCAGCCGGCACTTCCGCCACACAGGGGTGTGTCCGTGGAAGATTGCCTTAACCCACCCAATAAAAGGGGCCGCCTCCCTTCATTCAGTGGCAAGAGTCGGGAGTGGAGTGGACTGAGCTGGAGAAGAGAGATAGAGGCGGTCTGAAGAAGGCATTGTGTGGCCAGGACTTTGGGGACTTTGGGGGTTTGCGGTGCACTTTGAACTGTATATAGTGTAAAAAAACGTGTTTGTGGGTTACATGAATGTGTCTGCCTGTCTGTGTCTGGGCCAGCCTCCACTATATATATATATATGTGGAACCTCTGGTCATAAACCGAGTTGGTCGTGAACCGAAGCAATTTCCCCCCATAGGATTGTATGTAAATACAATTAATCTGTTCCAGAGCATACGAACTGTATGTAAATATGTAAATATATGTAAAGATTAAGCACAATTACTGTACAGTTAATTACACCATAGAATGCACATTGTAATAGTAAAGTAATGTAAAAACATTGAATAACACTGACACAAAACACCCAGGCTCCCTGCTCAGCTACATGAGCAGGCTCACTCGCGCTCTCTCTCTCTCTGTAGCACACCCCCCCACTGTCAGCCCCCTTTGTCAGTTGCAGCTGCTCGCTCGCTCTTTCTCTGTAGCACACACCCCCTTACCCCCTCTGTCAGCAGCACGCCTTCGCTCTCTCTGAGCAGAGGGGAACATTTGAACAAATCTGAACTTTAATTTAAAAACCAACCACAAGCAACCAAAAAACATTGCAGGAGTTCATGCTAATAGCCTTACAGCCCGATCGTTGTAAATACTTTTTTTAAAATGAGTTTTAAGCACAGCGGAAAAAAAGGAACATTTGAAAAAAGAGAAAAGTAACATTGCAACTAATCACGCTACGAACTGAAAAATTAACTTTTGAAAAATCTGTAATACAAAAACCACCAAGAAAACTAACCTTGCATGAGTCGAGTTCTGGCATGAAGTGTTTTTCTTCAGGTGTTTTCTCTCTCTTGTGATTTCTTGGGTTTCTGGTGTTTTTAGCTGTTTAGCTGGTGGGAGCAAAAGCCTCATGCAGTCATTCCAAAAACAAAGTCCTTGTGACCGAACCCTTCTTGTTTGCCCTCCACATTACTGGCAGTCTGGCTTTGTTTACATTGTGCTGCTTGAAAGCATGAGGGTTCTCAAATTAGTAAATGAGTAAATTGGTAAACAGTTTTTCCACCTCTTGTAATTTCTTTCTTTACTTCGATTTCAATTTTCTTCAAAACTTTCTTCTCACCACTCTTTACTTGCTTAGAAGCCATGGTTAACTGCAAAAGCACACAAAATACTGTAGAGCACAAACAGAGTGCACGTCTGATTCAGGAAGCGGCTCTGCTTAAATGAAAAAGCCAGGCAGGCACGCGGCTTGCTCGCTTTCTCTCTCTCTCTTTCTCTCTCAGCCTGCTTGCCTGTGCCAGGGGGTGGAGTTGGGGGGATTGTTCGCGTGCACGTACTGCCTGCTTCTCAGAGAGAGAGTCTCAGCTGTACCCCCCTCCCCTATGCAGAAGGCAGGCAGTATGTGCACGCGAACCATCCCACCAACTCCACCCCCCAGCACAGGCAGATAGGCAGGCAAACACGTGCAGCAATCTCCTCCTCCCCCTCCCCAGTAGGCACTTGGTTACCTATATTTCTCTCTCTCTCTCTCTCTCTCACTAGCAGGCAGGCAGTCTGACCGAGAACAATGCAACACGTGCGGAAATCATCAGCGCACAAACCAAAAGGGAAACTGGCTTGTTCGTATACCGAGCGTGTGGTTGTGAACCAAGGCAAAAGTTTGGCGAACTTTTTGGTCGTGAACCGAGTTGTATGTGAACCGAGACATTTGTGAACCGAGGTTCCACTGTATATATATATATATATAGTCAGTCAGTCATTGTCCAACCCGCTATATCCTAACACAGGGTCACGGGGGACCGCTGGATCCAATCCCAGCCAGCACAGGGCACAAGGAGGGAACAAACTCCAGGCAGGGCACCAGCCCACCACATGGCGCACACACACACACATCCACACACCAAGCACACACTAGGGACAATTTAGGATCGCCAATGCACCTACCCTACATGTCTTTGGGCTGTGGGAGGAAACCGGAGCACCCGGAGGAAACCCATGCAGATACGGGGAGAACATGCAAATTCCACACAGGGAGGTACCGGGAAGCCAACCCAGGTCTCCTTACTGCGACGCAGCGGCGCTACCACTGCGCCACCATATATTCATTGATTTATATGTATATATACTGTATATATACACAAAATATATGTGACCAATTCTCCAAATTATTTACTTCAGGAATTTAAGCTGTAACCATTGTTAGCGGGTGTATAAAATTAAGCACATAGTAATGCAATCACTATTGACAAGAATTGGCAGTAGAATGGGTCATATTAAAAAGCTTGATGACTTTAAACATGGCACAGTTATAGGTTGCCACCTTTGCCACAACTTAGTTCGTTTAATTTCTGCTCTGCCAGTTCTACCCCAGTCAACTGTAAGTGGAAGCACCTAGGAGCAATAAGAACTCATTCACAAAGTGGTTAACCACACAAACTTATAGATAGTGAACCTGAGTGCTGAAGTGCATAGCCAGTAAAAATCACCTATCCTTAAGCCTACACCTACCTCTATTGCATCACACACAACCAAACTGCCTCTTCAAGCAATAGCAGCGCAAGAACTATCCGTCCAGAGCTTCAAGATTGGGGTTTCCATGGCCAAGCACCTGCAGACAAGCCTAAGATAATTACTTACTGTTAATGCAGCTGCATGCAAAGGTTTTTTGAACAATTGTGCACTTCAAACTAGATGGCAACATTTTGAGAAATGCACGTTTCTGTACCAGCATTATTGTGCACCTGTTCACAAAGTCAGGTCAATAAAGACATGGAGGAACTCAAGTGGGCTGAGCAGAGCAATGACCTCAACCATATTGAACACAATTTAGATGAATTGGAATGCTGATTGTGAAACCAGGCCTTCTTGTCCAACATTGGTACCTGACATCACAAATGCTCCTTTGGCTGGATGTTCACAAATTTCCCACAGACAAACTCCAAAATCCTGTGGAAAGTCTTTTCATAAAAGTGGAGGCTGTTATAGCCACTAAGTGGGGACCAACTCCATATTAATGTCCATGGTTTTGGAATGGGATGTCCAAGAAGCTCATATAGGTGAGATGGTCAGGTGTCCATAAGATTTTGGTCATATTGTGTATATATGTTGGATTATGCTTTAATACCTATCATCATGAAAATATTAAGTATACATCTCAGTATTTAAATTATTCAAAGAGCTGTAATATCATGAATGTAATGCATTCTGTGTCCTGTCGGAGGAAGAGAAGGCCCGTTTAAGAAGCACATAGTGATTCACACACATAGAGTACACAGAAGAACACATACAAAACAAAGCATTTAATGTGCTACATTAGTTACGATGGTATTTGAGAAACTAATAAATTAAAGATTTTCAGTTGAAGTTTATGATGATCTACTGTAATGACAAAATAAACTACATCATTAAAGTGGAAATTTCAAGATTATAGTTCTGTGCTTTTTTCCCACTGTCTGCCTATTTTATTTTATTTTCTCTGTACCCTAATAAGCTTCCATATGACTCTCACACAGTGGGCTACGACTCACCTTTTCACAGCAACTTTGATATCTGACAACTTCTTTTTTATTTCGGGCACTGTGTGGCTTTGTGAACTTGAACTTTCGAGTTTCTCCGACACTCTGTCACTCGATCAATTTCCTGTCATTTTTATCACTATTTAAACCAACAAATAGTATGTTTTTCCTTGCTTCAACTTTGAATTCACTGAAATTCTTCTATTTTCCCCTGTGCTTTTGCCATTGCTTTTTCACAGAACGCTGAGCTTAAGGGCTATTTCTATTGATTTGCATATTTAAAGAGGTTTAATTCTGTGAGGAGTTGGGGAGTGGCGGCAGGTGAGTGCATGTGCGTTACTTTTTACACTGACCGGGATTTATGAAGGGGAAGAACGTGGAAGTTGGTGTACGCATAGATTCATGCATCAGGATTTTTTTGTGTGTATGCACATTTCCACTTTTGTCCGTGTGCCATGTTTTAGTGTGAATTCTACGCATGCCGTTATGCATGAGGCTCTTGATTACAACCAGCACAGGAGCTGGAAACTATCTGAGCGCCTCATTTTTTAGCAAGAACATCAGCATTAAACAGGGTAGTTTATGGCAGTGCAATCCCTTGTTAACAAGTTATTTTTCTTGATTCACAAGTTATAAATTATAATAAAACAAATAAAGTCAAAACTGAATTAAAATAACTCAATTTCATAGGTGGTGTGTGATAAACGTGCCATATCAGATATCAAAGAAATCCATTAATGTTACTGTTGTTTATATCTTGCCAGGCTTTTTTTATTTAGCACCTCCCAATGTTTCAGGAGTGGTCATAGTTCTTTAGAAGTGTTTTTCATTCCCTGTTTTTCATGGGCAAAGCCAAGCTATTCACTGTGGTTTCTATTTTTCTGTTTGATGGCTTCTATACTGGAGTTGTATATTTTAACGAATTTCAGGGTTTTCATTACCTATTTCTTGGAATGCATCCTATCATAAAAGTTTGTACAACCAAATGGATATTCGAGAATGAGATGTACAGTAGATTTAGCTTTTAGTAAAACCACAGAAGATCTCTACATTTATCCTCTGAAAAATAAAGTTTTTGATAATGTTAATAGTTTAGCCACTCACCTGTGTCAAATCCACTTTGTAGCAATCATGTTGTTTGTGCAAGTAGGTGATTATGTACTTTGAGTTGCCTAACTCCTTCATCTTAACAATCTGCCCTTTGTTTATGGAACAATTTCTTCACATCCAGTTATTTATTTTTGTTTTTTGGAATTTTTTTAAATTCTTCTATACCATAGTTCCTGGGCAGAATGAGTAAAGAAATGAAAACAAGCTGATTTATTTGAAGTTCTGCTAACTGATGGTAGAAATGAGCCTATTACTTTTGAGGTCTGCAGTTTTATTAGACTGTCTTACACCCCTTACAGTTCTGTACACCTCCCTTTGAAGCACTTTCTTCCATCTTTCCAAGGTCAAAATCAGAATCTACTTCTTCTTTTGTGTTATATTAAATCTCTTTTACAGCTTCAAACCAATATTTTTGCATTCATCTAATACTAATTCTACCTTCTCTAGGATACTTTACATAATAGAGAGCATGTTTTTGAAGTAGCGATGTCTCCAATGCACACTGGAGAAGATAAGTAGTAGAGAATTA
Source organism: Polypterus senegalus (assembly GCF_016835505.1). Classification (NCBI taxonomy): domain Eukaryota; kingdom Metazoa; phylum Chordata; class Cladistia; order Polypteriformes; family Polypteridae; genus Polypterus; species Polypterus senegalus. Next base: position 51,832,674 of record NC_053161.1, read on the forward strand.
TCTAAGTATGCTACCTTATTTCTAACACTGAAAACACTATTTTTGCAAATTTTTACAGTAAATTCAATTACAGGATGACTTACAGCAGGTGCATTTTAGTAAAAAAAACCTTTTCTTTTGGATGTGTTTCTGCATAATAATACATATACAATTATCAAAACAGACAAATCTTTAATAATCATGTCTTACCATTACACTTGGAATTGTATTATTTTTGTTACATAATAAACAGTTTCTCCAGACAGGATAAAATATATTTATAACCTGGGCTCGGACATTGAATGGGAAAGAACTCATGCAGTAGGATGGTAGTATTTCACAGACAGCAACCTGTCCATGGGTGCTCTCAATTATGTCCATTTTTCAATGACTATGGGGTTCTTGGCTCTTGGACCCTGGGAAAGCTTTCCTCCCTCTTTCTCACATTAACCGAGTTCCTGTTAACTAATGTTTTGTACAAATAAAAACGCCTCAAACAAGAATAAGAAAGTATTTGTCAAAAATGTAAACTTTAACTTGTGTAAATAGTGGTTAAGAAGAGAACATAAAAGGTGTTAGTTTATCTCACTGCCACTTAGTTAAAAGCCTTTCATGCAGAGATGATGAGAATTGATTTACCACAGGCTGTTTAAGGTTATAGAGATTACTGAAAGCTGCTGATATGGAAATGCAATAAGTTTTCAATTACCAAGTGCTTCTAGTATTGACCTTGAATAGTTTTTTTTTTTTTTCCCTTTTCTTAGCTGTGGCGGAGAACTGTGCCACACAATGCAAACAGTCCATCACACAATAATTAAATGTTTTTGGTGAGTCACAAACCTTGTCAGACAATCAATAAATAAAACAATATTTATGTAAACACCATCTCATTTCTAATATGAATACTAATCACCTAATGAATAGTACCATCTACAATATACCACTCTTACAATCTTCCAAGTAAATTATAGAGAAAAAAGAAAGACAAGGAAAACCATTTTCTTTAATGTTTTATAGTCTGTCTGATAATTAATAAAAAAAATCAACAGCAGTGCTGCAAACAAAAAGGTTAAAAATTAAACATTAGTCATATGGTACAAAATAACAAAACAAATTGAGAAGGTAATTTTAAAGAATGTGGAGAATGTGAGTTTTTGTCACAGATGTTCCCCACACATACAACCTTAGTAGAAAGTAAGGACAAGGTGTGCACAATACTGCTGCTGATTATCCCAGATAATTTACAAAATCATGAGAGTGCTGTACAGTGTTGGGTCATAACTTTTGAAACAAGCCACTACAAATAGTTTTCAATTGTTTCGTTCATTGTGGAATCGTTACCTGCATTAGGTAAACTCTTACCTGAATATCTGTCCATTGTGACAGTGTGAGAGTCCTCTTTGAATGCGCTGAAATAGAGTGGAGTTTCTTTTGTTTGCACCTGATACTATCATTATCGACTTCAAAATAAATCACCAGTTCTTCTTTTAGAGTTATGTTATTGGCCATCCAATAATGAGTGACCATGTTTTCCTTTACTAAGACAATTTTATCATATAACTGCACAAAACATCCTTAAACCATACTGTTTTATCATGTTATCAGATCACCTATGACATGTACCTAACAATAATGGTACCAACTAATATCTTAGGTTTATTCCTTTATGGGACAAATGCTACAAACAGCTATACGGCGGTTACCTGTAACTTCTTAACTGTCTCATTGTCTTTATTGTACCCCATGCATTCAACCTTAGGGATCTGTAATGGCAGGCTGCTGGATGACAAGGACTCTCTTTACTTCCAAACCATTACTTCAACCCAATTTTACCAAGAATAGAGGGCTTCATAACAGTCATCTCTTATTTCCATAAGGGACTGCAGATAGACAGTGAATCCATCCATCCATTTTCTAACCCGCTGAATCCGAACACAGGGTCACGGGGGTCTGCTGGAGCCAATCCCAGCCAACACAGGGCACAAGGCAGGAACCAATCCTGGGCAGGGCGCCAACCCACCGCAGGACACACACAAACACACCCACACACCAGGCCCAATTTAGAATCGCCAATCCACCTAACCTGCATGTCTTTGGATTGTGGGAGGAAACCGGAGTGCCCGGAGGAAACCCACGCAGACACGGGAGAACATGCAAACTCCACGCAGGGAGGACCTGGGAAGCGAACCCGGGTCTCCTAACTGCGAGGCAGCAGCGCTACCACTGCGCCACCGTGCCGCCCCAGACAGTGAATGGAAAATCTAATTTCTCAGCTATGGTAATAACAATCAGACAGAGACATTGATTTCAGCATTTACTTAAAAAAAAAAGAGAATTTTTAGAATCGTGTCCACAGAAAAGCTCCATGAAAGTATCAGAAAAGCAACAAATGAACTAACAAGTCCATTTTCAGCAGCTGAGGAAGTGAACTCGTTTTATAAAGTGTCTAATAAAAAGGTAGCCTCTCTCTCTTCTTTCCTTCGTACGCACAAGACACACTGCTTGATTAGTAGAGCCTGCCATGACAATTTATAGTTTCTCAAAATACACAGAACATGTTACTTAATCATTATCACAAAATCAAGGTTATTTTCCTATGGAAATCAAAAGTACACTTTTTAAGGTTTAAGGCCTATTGCCTAAGATCTGTGAGGTGAAAAGGTTAAAGTATCTCCCATATACTTACTTTATTCTATTCTAGTGATACCCAGGCATGGTCCTGGAGACCTATTGTTGCTGCAGGTTTTTGTTCCAACCAGATTCAAAATTAGTTATAATAACTGATCTACTTTAAGTAGCTTGTCTTGTTTTCTCCTCTCTCATTCTGCATTCTGAAAAGCACAGCGGTTTGATTTTTACATTTATAAGATATTAAGAAATAATTATAATTTTCCTTTAGCTTTAAATGCTTAACTTTCTTTTGTTGGTTTCCTTTAATGTTTCCATTTTTCTGTGTAGTTTGCACTCTTCATTGTATCCTAATAACATCAATTAAAAATAAGCAGAGCAAACACCTGGGAAAACAACGCTGAATGATGAAAGGCTGCAAGTACTTCAGCGTCAGACACAGTAATTAGTAAATAATGGATTAAGTAACCAAAACACCTGGAAAAGCAGAAAAAAAAATATTGTAAAAAACTTACATTATCCCCAGACTTTGTTTTGTAATTTCTACATTGATCCCAAAACACAGAAACTGGTAAATAATAAAATCTCATGATTTCTGTTACTTTAAGAACTCTAGATCTCTCTGAGCAACATATTTTTCCCATGAAAATTAAAGGAGAAGGATGATTTTTGGACATAATACAATCTAAACAGATTTAGTTTTAAAAATTAAAAATGGGGGCGTTGTATTAGCTAATTTCCAATTTCATTTTTGGGTTGCAAATATATATACAGTGGTGTGAAAAACTATTTGCCCCCTTCCTGATTTCTTATTCTTTTGCATGTTTGTCACACAAAATGTTTCTGATCATCAAACATATTTAACCATTAGTCAAATATAACACAAGTAAACACAAAATGCAGTTTTTAAATGATGGTTTTTATTATTTAGGGAGAAAAAAAAATCCAAACCTACATGGCCCTATGTGAAAAAGTAATTGCCCCCTGAACCTAATAACTGGTTGGGCCACCCTTAGCAGCAATAACTGCAATCAAGCGTTTGCAATAACTTGCAATGAGTCTTTTACAGCGCTCTGGAGGAATTTTGGCCCACTCATCTTTGCAGAATTGTTGTAATTCAGCTTTATTTGAGGGTTTTCTAGCATGAACCGCCTTTTTAAGGTCATGCCATTGCATCTCAATTGGATTCAGGTCAGGATTTTGACTAGGCCACTCCAAAGTCTTCATTTTGTTTTTCTTCAGCCATTTAGAGGTGGATTTGCTGGTGTGTTTTGGGTCATTGTCCTGTTGCAGCACCCAAGATCGCTTCAACTTGAGTTGACGAACAGATGGCCGGACATTCTCCTTCAGGATTTTTTGGTAAACAGTAGAATTCATGGTTCCATCTATCACAGCAAGCCTTCCAGGTCCTGAAGCAGCAAAACAACCCCAGACCACCACACTACCACCACCATATTGTACTGTTGGTATGATGTTCCTTTTCTGAAATGCTGTGTTCCTTTTACGCCAGATGTAACGGGACATTTGCCTTCCAAAAAGTTCAACTTTTGTCTCACCAGTCCACAAGGTATTTTCCCAAAAGTCTTGGCAATCATTGAGATGTTTCTTAGCAAAATTGAGACGAGCCCTAATGTTCTTTTGCTTAACAGTGGTTTGCGTCTTGAAAATTTGCCATGCAGGCCGTTTTTGCCCAGTCTCTTTCTTACGGTGGAGTCGTGAACACTGACTTTAATTGAGACAAGTGAGGCCTGCAGTTCTTTAGACGTTGTCCTGGGGTCTTTTGTGACCTCTCGGATGAGTCGTCTCTGCGCTCTTGGAGTAATTTTGGTCGGCCGGCCACTCCTGGGAAGGTTCACCACTGTTCCATGTTTTTGCCATTTGTGGATAATGGCTCTCACTGTGGTTCGCTGGAGTCCCAAAGCTTTAGAAATGGCTTTATAACCTTTACCAGACTGATAGATCTCAATTACTTCTGTTCTCATTTGTTCCTGAATTTCTTTGGATCTTGGCATGATGTCTAGCTTTTGAGGTGCTTTTGGTCTACTTCTCTGTGTCAGGCAGCTCCTATTTAAGTGATTTCTTGATTGAAACAGGTGTGGCAGTAATCAGGCCTGGGGGTGGCTACGGAAATTGAACTCAGGTGTGATACACCACAGTTAGGTTATTTTTAACAAGGGGCAATTACTTTTCACACAGGGCCAATGTAGGTTTGGATTTTTTTCTCCTAAATAATAAAAACCATCATTTAAAAACTGCATTTTGTGTTTACTTGTGTTATATTTGACTAATGGTTAAATGTGTTTGATGACCAGAAACATTTTGTATGACAAACATGCAAAAGAATAAGAAATCAGGAAGGGGGCAAATAGTTTTTCACACCACTGTAGGTTAATGCAATGAAAGGAAGCAAAAGATACCAAAACTGCACTTATTTGGTTAGCCATGGGAATGAATTTCTGACTCTTCACTATATGCTTTGCTACAGTATGTGTTCCTATACATAACAATTACACCAATATTTGGTCAAAATATACAGAAAATAATTGGGTGAATTGCTATTGTGAATTGCTTCAATGAATCATAATCTTATTTGAACCATCTTTAACCTATATTGTGTTTAAAATAATTTGGCATTCTGACATTTAGAGACCACTATATCGTTATTTGGTTTGCATCCTTTGGAACAATCATGCTTCACGTACAATCACACTGTAGTACACTTGTTGTACTACACATAACTTAGAGACTCTGTTAAAAGAAACTTGTCCAGCTTTTCTCTCTCATCAATATATTTTTTTTTAATTATACTATCCAGTACTAATGAATATATAGGCTGCATTTTTAGACTATACCATTTTATCACAAAACATGCATCCCTAGATCATCTAAGGCAATGTTGGAAATAGGACACTTGGATTGGAATTTCAAATAATGAATGGAAATCAGCAATCAACAAAGATGCACACTTCATCAGTTTGTGGAATGCATGGTGTAATTCTGCTAAAAATTGTTCATCACATGCAAATAATAGATTATTTAAATTCTTTCTGGGGCCTCATTTATAAAGCTTGCATACGCACAAAAAGAGGCTTGTAATGTGCACATGCAACTTCCCAGGCAAGTGTCAGGATTTATAAAACAAAACCTTAAATCAAAAGCTTGCATATATTTACAGCAATTCTGACCCATGCATACGCAACAT